>NC_140520.1:4867500-6123125 GCF_964339955.1 Pipistrellus hanaki
CCACGGAGGCACCTGACGCCCAACTCCCCCATGCCCAGGCCCCCTGTGGGCCCCAGCGAGACAGACAAAGTGGAAAACGCACATCCCAGTACGGACAGGAGGCTGTTCACCTAACGCGGCTGCTGCTGCTGCTAGAAACGCCTGGAAAGGTGGCCCTGGCCCCACTGTCCTCCGGACGCCTGGCTCCCCTTCCTCAGGAAGACTGGCCCTCCTCCCTCCCGGGCTCCTCGTGAGCACCCACACCCGCTCTCGGGGTCTAAGTGCTACACGCTCCCTTCCCTTCCCGCTGGGAGGAGGCTCTGAGGGCGGGGAGACACGCCCCGGCTCCTGTCACCTCCACCCCAGGCCGAGGGGGTCCTTGCAGTGGCTGTCAAACACCCAAAGGTTATCTGTGGGTGGGGACGGGGTTACAACCCCGGTCTGGCTGACCCCCCTGGCGTTTGCCTCTGGTCGGTGGGTCTGGAATCCCTAAAGGGCAGGAAGGACCCCGGTCTGGAGTGACAGCCCATGGGACGGGAGGGGAAGGGGCCCAGCCGGTCAGGGACGGGGGTGCGGCCCCCACGCTGCTCACCTGAAGGGATAGCCGAACAAGACGATGATGGCGCTCACGTCCTTGGCGTCGTTGTTGCAGCGGACCATGGCTCCTGTCTCCCCGCTGTAGGAGCCGCAGCACCCGAAGGCGAAAATAGCAAAAAGCTGAGGGAGAGGGCCTTTGAGTCCGAGGCCTCCGCCGGCCGAGGTCCAGCCCTCCCAACCCACCTCTGTCCAAGCGGCGCAGATATGGGGTGTGTGTGTGTGTGTGTGTGTGTGTGTGTGTGTGTGTGTATGTGTGTGTGTGTATGTGTGTATGTGTGTGTCTGTGTGTGTGTATGTGTGTGTGTGTGTGTGTGTGTGTGTGTGTGTCGGGGGGGGGGTTCCCTTTAATGAAATCCCTCCTGGGGAGACCAGGTCTTCCGTTGGTCTTGCAGCCTCTGGTGCTGTGTGCACGGAACAGGGTGCCGGGCCCAACAGCCAAATGCATACGCTGCCTGCGAGTGGCGTCCGGGAGGGAAGAGAGGGTTCCCACATCTCCCCATTGGCTGTGCCGTGGGGGGGCCGGCCACCTGTAGCCTTCTCACGATGATGGCGAGCGCAGAGCGAGTGAGGCTTTTGGAAACTTGTGGCTCAAAGCTGGCCTTGACTTTCCTCCAGGAGAGGCACCTCGAACTAGATTCCCCTGCTCTAACCACGAGGGGGCCCGCTCGGAGTTCCTTCCATTTCTTCTTTGAAGCCATCGCTGCATCTTTACCTCAAGGCTAACTTCCTGCCTCAGTGGAGGCGGAACTGAAGGGGACAACCCCGGCGTGGCCTTCCCCAGGGGCCAGGAGGGTAGGGCGGTGCTGCACCCCCCCACCCCCACCCCCGCCGTGCACGGCCCGAAGCAGAGCTGGCTCCATCCAGCCCCGAGAAAAGCAGCTTCCACTTGCCCTCCCAGCCTCCTCCTCCCCGGTGGTGGTGTCTCCGTGGTAAGTGGTGGATGCTGCCATTTCTCAGGGTTAAGAACCGGAGGTGTTTCAGGCAACGTGAACTGTTTTCTTCTCACTGCACTGAACCTCCGAGTCTTAAGTGAAATGAAATGACCTCATCCCATGATTTTTCCCCCCTGTTTTTAAATTTCTTGATTTGAGGAGAGAGAGAGAGAGAGAGAGAGAGGGAGGGAGGGAGAGAGGGAGAGAGAGAGAAACACCTATTTGTTGTGCCACTCACTTATCCATTCATCGGTTGCTTCTTGTACGGGCCCTGACTGGGAATTGAACACAACCTTGGCATATCGGGATGACACTCTAACCAACTGAGCTACCCGGCCAGGGCTGTGGTTTTATTTTTTTTAATTTATTCTTTATTTTTAAAAAATATATTTCTTTATTGATTTCAGAGAGGAAGGAAGGGAGAGGGAGAGAGACAGAAACATCAATGACTGGAGAGAATCATTGATTGGCTACCTCCTTGATGTCCCCCACTGGAGATCGAGCCCACAACCCAGGCATGTGCCCTCGGCTGGAATTGAATCTGGGACCCTTCAGTCTGCAGGCCAACACTCTACCCACTGAGCCAAACCAGCCAGGGCGAGCCGTGGTTTTAGAATCTCCTTCTGGAGAAAGAACTTCGATTGGAAAAGGTGAGGAATTGGAGCTTCATCGTCCCACATCCTCGGCTCAGCCCCGTGTCCTTGGCTTGTTCTCATTACGCAGGGAGCTCCTTCTGCTGATTGTCCGTGTTCTGTAAGTTTCTCTCTGACTTGCCGGGGACGTGAAGCACCTAGAACACAGCTAATCTGTGTTGGAAACAGTGACGTGCACACTGGCTAAGGCCCCAACGGCATGGTGGCGGAGAGGCCTGGACTCGGAGACTCGAACCCCGGCCCCGTCACACATTAGCTGGTGGCCTCGCTCCGCTCTCTGAGCCTCAGGGTCCTCACCTGCGAAGTGAGGGGCTTGGAGGAGGTCGGCTGGAGGCCTGTCCCACTCTGCCGTCTTCTCCCTTGCTGAGGGGAAGGCTGTCACCAGCAGCAGCTGCGCCCGGCCCCAGGGCAGTGACTGGTGCCAGGGCCTCGCTCTGCCCCGCCTGGCCTGGCCCAGCCCCTCCAAATGGAGCCATGGATCCCCCTTTTAAATGTCATGGTGGGCACCTCTCTTTCTAGAAGGTTTAGTTCAGACAAACAAGACCTGTCTCCACTTCAGAAACAACACCATCACCAGGGCAGGAGGCAGCACAGCCCCTCCCCCCGATGCCTGAGCAGCCTCCTCCGGATGGGACTTCGGGCGGCTGCAGAGCCCGGTGCCATCTTTCTGCCTCTGTGTCATCCCCGTCACCTCCTCCAAGTCCCACACGGTGTCCCCGCAGACCTTGTCTCAGAGGCATTCTTCTGTCAGCTCTGTGGCTCCCCGAGTCCTCTGGGCAGTCTCTTCATGCCTCTTGGCTTCGGATGTCCAGCTGGACACCTTAGGGCATCATGTTCGAGAAAGCAAGCACAGATGGATGTGTTTTTACCCACTGGCTGTTCCGTCCGCAAAGGGCCCCTGTGGGTTCCCTGGGAGGGTGGGTCCGGTCTTCCGAACGTGGGCAGTGGAATGGGCAGGTATGAAACCTCCTCTTCACCAGCATTCCCTCCATCGTCAGAGAGGTGACGTTTATTGAGCATCTACTATCTAACACTCAGGAAGTGAGCAAACAGCAGCTGCTAGCCCAGTATGCCTGTTTCAATGAAAGTGAATGAAAATGAAATAAAATTTAAAACAGCTGCTCAGTCGTATTGGCCACATCTCAAGTTCGCAGGAGCCACTTATGACTCGCAGGTGCCACACTGGACGGCACGTCGTCGAACGCTTCCATTGTCATCGGAAGGTCTGCTGTGTCGAGGTGACAGCCTTGAGGTCCTGACGGTCCCGAACAGTGACATACGATTCTTTGCTGAGCGAAATATGCCCACAATACCTTTCACCTTAGCTGAATTCTCTTCTCTGCAGATTCTCTGACAGTAGGGAATCTAAACACCTTCTATACCGCTGTGTTAACCAGAACGTGGGATTAAGTCTGCCCCTCGCAGTCCGTGGTGCCAGGTGATGGACGGTTTGCTGCAGAGGTAGGGAGACCCTGCAGGAGAATCGCACAGGTTTGCAGAGCAGCAGAGCAAAAAGGACCTCGGAGGTTATTGGGCGCCACGGTCTCATTTCATGGAGGTGGAAGCTCAGTTCCCGGGAGATTAAGTGATTCGTCCAATGTCACATTTAGCCGACGCAAAAGCCGGGCTCAGAACTCACATAGTATCCTGCTTCCCTGTCCAGTGCTCTTCCTACTGATGTCATCCATTTATCGGCAAGTAATCACGGAGCATCTGCCTGGGGCCAGGTGCCGGAGACTTAAAGGTGAATGAGACCCTGCCTGCTCGCAGGAGTTCACACCAGAAAGGGGAGTGTCACACAGACACACAGACACACCCAGAATCGCAGTGACTGAGGCTGGGAAAGAGGCAGGGAGGACGGCAGGGAGCAGAGAGACGCCCCTTCCCCCTTTCGGCACCTGTGCAGCGTTCTGTCCTAACTGTGCCCGGTGCCTGAGCCACAGGGATGGCGGGGAAGGACCGAAAACGAGGCTCTGCATTGAGCCGTTGGGTCATAAGGACCAGGAAGCAAGAAGAGATGGCGTTCCTGAGACCAGGGGTGGGGGGCGGGTCTCTGGAGTTCTGGTGCCAGCCATACACTGCCCGCCACTCCCCCTCCTTTGGGGCGATGCGGAGGGACCTGCCAGTTTAAGGAGGAGGCTCCCCTTTGGTGCTCACGTGCTTGTGGGCATGCTCCCGGCCCGTCCTGAGAACCCGGACCTTCCTCCTCCCCCAAACCCTCCCACCATCATCTCCTCGGCGGCGGCATGGACTCAGGCGGGTGGCTCTCACAATCCCCGCACTCACTGAAGTCAGAGACCCCAGAGCCAAGTAAGTGCCTTTGGCACCTCAAAGGTGAAGGACAGACCCGGGCACACCCAGCTGACAATAACGTGGCTCCTTACGGCAACGTGACTCAGTGATCCAGGAAACCCTTTTGTACCTTCCCCACAAAGCGAGGTTTCGGCAGTGACGTTTGAGTAGCCTCCCCAAAGGGCAGGGCTAGCTGACCGTGTGCTTCAGGGGGGACGTTAGGGGGCAGGGGAGGTCGGGAAGAGGAGGGAAGGGAACCCCCCTCAGACTGCCAGGCTCACGCGGTCTTCTGAATGCTCAATGCGTTACAGATACTGCCTCCTGCCGCCCTCCCTGCCAGCCCACAGGAGACCTCGCCCTCCTCCACAGACGGGAAACCAAGGCCCCTAAGGTTTTACCACTCACCCCACGTCCCACAGCGAGAAAGCAGAGGAGACTGGATTTAAACCAAAGCCCATCTAACATCAAAGTCTGCCTTATTTTATTTTTTCCCTTTTCTTTAAGAAACAAACAAACAAACAAACAAAACTAGTTCTCCAACAATTATCATAGACTGTGCCCATATTATTTCATTATTTTAGTATAGATTTAGGGAGACCGGAATTGGAATTGAGGGGAGGTCAGTTAATTTTTGAATTTTCAAGACACACTAATAAAAAAAAAAAAATAGTATTACTTCTTCTCACCAGGATGACGACAGTAAAACCTTTGCTTCTGATAGTAATGACAACAAAAGTTTTCAATCATCAAGATTTGTGGCAGTTGTTTGTTCCCCCCCCCCCCCCCCCCTTCTAGTCAGGGGCATTTGATCCCTCCAAGCAGGAACTGAGTGAGAAACCCCACATGACATTGTCACTGTCATTTCTGGTGCTGGCTCCTCAGTGCTTTTACGTTGGCTCATCCGCAGAGGCTCAAGGCAACGACACGCATGCTCTGAGGACGGCAGTAAAAGCAAGTCAAGTCTCCTTAAGACGTTGCTTAAGGCCGAGTTCAAAGTCCGGCCTTGGGCCCCTGGAGCTAGCAGGACGGGAGAAAGGTGTATCCCCCTCTCTGAGAGATCGGGGGGTCATCAAAGGGTCATCGCGGTGGGGCAACTCTTAGGGGTCAGTGCAGCCTTTATGGGAATGTTGCGGGTGTTGGGGGCAAGGGGTGGGGAAAGGCTGGGGGCAAGGAGAGAAGGTTGAAGGAGGGCGCTTTGCAGAAACCCCCCTTGGAAGGTGATTCCGTGGTCTGGTGACCTCACTGTGTCCCCCGTGTGTTGACAGTCTCTCTCACATCCCCTTAGACCCATGTGTCTAGTTCGGTGATAAAATGGTGCTCTTCCGTGCCAGGCTGTGCTCCTCCGGATCACAGAGATTACGGAGGCTGGATGGCCCCCTCGCTCTGGACGGCAGCCACCCAGAGCCCTGATAGCATGCTTGTGTGGCCACCTCCCGTACGTGAGAGGGGCGTCCGCACAGGAAGGGAGGAGGTGAAGGCGCTCAGTCAGCAGTCTGTCCAGTTGCTCCTGAGGCAGCAGGCAGAGTGGAAAGTCCCCACCAGGGCCCAGAGTTTGCACTTGGAAGCTCCCCAGGCTGGCCCGGAGCCCCAGTCAGGGTCTCAGATATCCACCGATAACCCCGGACGCACCAGTGCCCCTGACTTCCCAACTCGGATGCTTCTCGTCCAAACGGTGGCTTAGGAATCGGCGACACGGTGCTATCTCCTGTCTTCCAGGAGTTAAAAGCCCCTTAGAACTCAGTCCTCCCCCGGGTTAACGGCAACGCGCTGCCTAGCGGACTTCTGTGCTGAAAGCACATTGACACGTGTCTCACACGCCATGTGGTGTGTGGATCGTCCAGCTAAAATCTCCCCTGTGACAGAACACCAAATGCTCCCTGCAAGCCTCCATGATTGGAGAGAGTGCCTGCACCTGTCCGCATTCCTCACTTAGACCCAGCAGGCCTTGGGCGCCGGGAAGGACAGAGAGCACAGCGGTGCCTCCAAGGACCAGGGAAGCAGGGCGATTGTATTTGCCCTGGACCGTTACGGGGGAAACTGAGGCCCTGGGCAGTGAACTCTTCAAGGTCACGGGGTAGGGCTAAGGAAGGGCACCATTACAGCACGCGGACCCACTGAGAGCAGAAGGGGACTCCAGGGCTGTCGGGATCAGCATCGGATGAATGTTGGAAACTGAAGTCCAAGGTCATTTGGCTGAAAAGGCAGGTCTGGGTCTGGAAAGCAGGACCCCAGCTTCCCAGCGTAATGGATTATATTATTCTACAAGCCACGTTTTAGCCACACTGAGGTTTTTATTCTATCTTATTTTTTCTTTCATTTAGTCCTGGAGTCATACACTCCATTCATTCATTCATTCATTCATTCATCCACTCCCTCACTCGGTTACAGGACCCCAGATTACCCTTGTGATCTCAACAGGGCACCGGCCAGCAGGGACCCTGTCCCCCGAGTGCACCTGCAGGCCCAGCCAGGTCCCGGTGGGTTTGGGTGCGGATGGTTTCCATCCTCTGCCTTCCCTCCCTCCTCTGGCATTCCTCCTCTCATCCCCCTTGCCCTCCCCCGCTCCTGCCACGGAGGAGTGGTATGTGCAGGATCAGAGTTCTGGAAAGGTTACACTCGGGTCCTCTTGCCCCGGTGAAATGTGAGCGCCCTGGGCACAGGCTCCTTGCACATAGAAGGACCGAATCCCAGGCTCCGCATGCCTCGCCGCCCAGCCAGCCCCAGCCCGCCCCTCCCCCGCCCACCTGTCGCTGCCCCCTCCCGTCCGAGGGCTGCTGGCCGCTGGACCTCCCCGCGGCCCCCGCCGCCCCCGCTCCGGCCACATTGCTTCGGGTCAGCGTCACGGCCCCAGGCGCCCGAAATAGCCCGCGGCTTGGGCGGCCACTCACCCACTGGAGAACTTTGATGAAGCCCAGCGGCTCCTCCAGCCGCCGCCAGCGCAGCCCCGCGATCAGCTGGTCCACCTGCCAAGACAGGGAGGGAGGTCCCGGGCTCAGGGCATGGGGGACCCCGGGAAAGCGCTGCCCCCTCTCCGCTTCTCCTACCCACGCCCAGGAGAAGGGGCAGAGAAGGGTCCCAACACACAGGTGGAGGGGGGCGGTGCGAGCCCCAGGGGCGCGCGGAGTTACCTGCTGGCGCCGCGACTTGCCCGCCGGGCCGCTCGCCGCCGCGGTCTCCGTGGAGGACATGCTGGCGCCGCGGGGCCCGGGCGCTGCGCGGGGGCTCGGCTGGCTGGCCCGGGGGCTGCGGGGTCCGCGGGCGGGCGGGGGACGCGGGCGGTGGCGGGGCGCGCGCAGCCCGCGGCGGCCCGGGATCCAGGCTGGCGGGGCGGATCGCTGGCGCTCGCCGGGGCCGCGGCCGCCGCGCTGCCCCTCCGGCTGCAGAAAGCCCCCGAGGCCGGTGCAAACTCCTGTCAAACTCGCCAGCGCACTCGGCCGCCCAGTCACGTGGCGCGCTGGGCACCCTCCTCCCGCCCCCCGCGCCCCTTTTGCAGCCCGCAGGGCGCCTTAAAGGGACCTGTGGCTCCTGCGGGCGGTTTGGCCGAAAGGGGCGCAAGGTCTTTGGCAGAAGCTCAGCGCCGGACGCGAGGGAGACACCGCCCAAGTCGGAAACTGGTTGGAGCTCTGGGGCGCACAGACTCCTCTCCTCGCTCATCTTTCTGTTTCCCTGGATTTGGAACCTTTTTTATCTCTCCTTTTTTTTCTTTTTCTACATCACCGTACCCAGAACCTCAGGGACTTCGAGAAGGCATTACCAAAGCTGCAATCTAAACCTAAGGTTCTACTAAGCCTTGCGCTTAGCAAATCGCTCGCTTCCAAAATCTTGGAGAGCCAGGGTGGACGACAAGGGCAATCGGATACAAATGGCTCATTTTTTTTTTTTCATTCTGTCTAGTTAGACGTTGCTTTAAATTTTCTTTTTAAGCAACAAAATGCATCCGTATGCCGTGATTTAAAAAGTGATGAATCTTTTAAAAGTATAAACTCAATCTCCTTTAAAACAGCCATCTCGATTTGCATGAGAGTGAAAACCAAGCCAGAGGACCAGGGGGCTCAAAGAATGTCATTGGTGCTGAAAAGCTGGCGTTCTTGGATCATGTCCGACCTTAACCTGGTCCCTGGCTTTCGGAAAGGATCCGGGGCTTCCGCTGGATCGTAGAGGGAAGAAGTGAAAGGGTAAGTGACCTGTCCAAGGTCACTGAGCCAGCCTGCGGGTGGTGCCAGCGCCCACAACCCACCTCCTCACAGTCATTCTCGAGGTTCCCTCGTCCCGCAGGATGACTGCTTTTCGAACAAACATTTAGCTACTCATCAATGCCTGCCCCTCCGAGTGAGTGCCTCTCAGGGCTGGGTTAGGAGGGAGTGGCCGGGATTAGGTTGCCTGGATTTGAAGGAAACTTCCCCAGATTGCCAGGCAAATCTAGGCTAGATAAGGAACAGTTGAGTCCCCCATGCAGTTTTTTTTATTTTTTATTTTTATTGATGAGAGAGAGAGAGAGAGAGAGAGAGAGAGAGAGAGAGAGAGAGAGGAGCATCAGTGATGAGAATCATTGATTGACTGCCTCATACATGCTCCCTACTGGGGATTGAGCTATCGATAGAAACCCTGGCTTGTGCCCTTGAGCAGGAATCAAACCATGATCTCCTGGCTCATAGGTCGACACTCAACCACCAGCCAGGCCCAATCCAGTTTTTAATAAATTGTACCACAATCTTAGGTTTCTTTTCCACGGAATAGGGATAATCATTTCTGTCCTACTTACTTGTACAAGGCCATCATGAGGACTAAGTGTAAATGCCCACACCACACAATATGAAATAGCATTCATTCCAGGTGTCCACGACAATGTGCATAAAGAATGTAACACAAGCAGAAAAATGCAGATTGTTTGGACAGTAATGAAAGTTCTGTATTCACCCACAGAATAAGAGCTCTCAGATGACTTGTTACTTTTTTTGCACATTTTTTTTTTCAAGAGGAAACAGTCCTTTTTTTAAAAAAAATATGTCTTTATTGATTTCAGAGAGAAAAGGAGAGGGATAGAGAGATAGAAACATCAATGATGAGAATCATTGATGGGCTACCTCCTGTACGCCCCCCATGGGGTTCGAGCCCACAATCCGGGCATGTGCCCTTGGCTGGAATCGAACCTGGTTCCCTTCAGTCTGCAGGACAATGCTCTATCCACTGAGCCAATCTGGCCAGGGCAGAAACAGTCCTTCTTACCTCTCAGTATTTCACCTAAAGAGATTGTAAACAAGAAGATTCCATGTTACAAAGATAAAAAACAAACCCACAAAGGAGATAAAAGAAAATGAAAAAAATATTAGTTTTAAAGTAAATTTCAAGAAAGTCTTCAATTAGGAATATTGAATTTTCTAATGACACTTGTATTAATCTCTATGGCTCGTATGTTTATAGCAATCAATAAATACTTGTTTATTTACTCAAGGAATATTCTTAAAGCATCTACTATATATCAGCTGTTAGGATGAATAAGACACAGCACTGGTCCTCAAAGAACTCACGTTAATCACTTTACTTTAAAAAAAATATTTCTTTTTATTGTCATAAAATGTGCATAACATAAAATTTACCATATTAATCATACTTAGTGTACAGTTCAGTAGCATTAAGTACATTAACATTGTTGTGCAACCACTACCACACTCCATCTCCAGAACTTTGTCATCATCCCCATACTGAGATTTGTACCCATTAATCCCCCACCCCTTCTTCCCTTAGCCCAGGTAACCACCATTCTACTTTCTGTCTCTATAAATCTGACTAGTTTAGGTAATTCCTATAAATACAACCATATAGTAGTTGTTCTTTGTGTCTGGCTTCTTTGACTTAGCATAATGTCTTCAAGCTTCATCCAAGTTGTAGCATGTATCAGAAATTCATTCTGATAGGCTGAGCAAGTATAGAAAGGCTGAGCAAGTATAGAAAACTGAACTACATAACATTTTCCCTTGTATGTGCATACCATATTTTTCTTATCACCAATTACTTTACTTTTTTATTTTTTATTATAATTAATTTCTTTATTGATTAAGGTATCACATATTTGTCCTCAACCTCCCATTCCAATCCCCCCCACTCATGCCCCCACCTCCCTATTGTCCTTGACCACTGGTTAGGCTCATATGTGTGCACATAAGTCCTTTGGTTGATCTCTCCCTTTTATCCCCACCCTCCCTCTGAGGTCCAACAGTCTGACCCATGGCTCCTCGTCTCTGGGTCTGTTCTTGTTCACCATTTCCCCTAGATGAGCAAGATCATGTCCTACTGGAAATATACTTATAAGAATAAAAAATGAAATAAGCAATAATCGTTATGCTGAAAGGCATATGAATCAGTCTGTAGTGAGCTTCTTTCTGGGCCACCAGTTCTTTTGAGAACCAATTTCAATGCCAAAAATCTCCTTATGTGTACATGTCAGCAATGATATTTCAGTTCTGGATGGTGTACTTTACTTTTTTAAAGCAATTCACCTTTCATTTTATTTCTTTCAAAGAGATACCAGGAGGTTTTCAAAAATACTTTAAAAATATATTTTATTTATTTCAGAGAGGAAGCGAGGGGGAGAGAGAGAAACATCAGTGATGAAAGAGAATCATTGATCTGATGCCTCCTGCAGGCTCTCTTCTGAGGATCGAGCAGAAACCCAGGCAGGTGCCTTGACTGGGAATCTAACGGTGATCTCCTGGCTCATGGGTCAAAACTCAACACCTGAGCCATGCCAGCAGGCCGTACTGGTTTCTATATTTGGGTAGTGTCTCCAGTCCACCCTGGCTATTCTGCCACAATTTAATTTGCTCCAAGATCTATGTGTTTAGTTCTCCAGGATGTTTGTATTCCTTTCTCAGTTTCTGAATTTAGCTAATATTTTACTACATTCCTTTCCTTTCTGTCTTCTATGGCTCCTATATTATTTTTTCAGAGGGATACCTGGTCAAACTCTATTTAAAAAAAATAAGATCTATTCTCCTTTCTAAAAATGTTATCCTACATAATAAAAGGGTGATATGCAAATTAAAAGATCAGAATGACAGGTCGCTATGATGCACACTGACCACCAGGGGGCAGACACTCAACGCAGGAGCTGACCCTGGTGGTCAGTGCGCTCCCACAGTGGGATCTCTGCTCAGCCACTAGCCAGTCTCATGGCTGCAAGTGCAGCGCTGGTGGAGGGAGCCTCTCCCGCATCCTTAGCAGTGTTAAGGGTCCGACTGATGGCTTAGGCCTGCCACCACGTGCACGAATTTTTGTGTAAAGTCAACCGAAAATCGGGAGCAAAAGACCAAAATTGCACAAAAGTTACCTCCAGATCTTGATGGCAAAGTAAGTCTTTTCTTTGAAGTGGGGGGTAGTCTTATACAGCGAATATAGGCCTAAACCTATGTTTTAACTGTAAAATGAGGGGGTCATCTTATACGCCGGAAAATACGGTACTTGATCTCTAGTTTATTTATATTTTTAATCTTCACAGGAGGATATTTTCCCCATTGATTTCTAGAAAGAATGGAAGGGAGGGAGGAGAGAGGAGAGACATCAATTGGTTGCCTCCCTACCGAGGATGGGAAATCTGCAACAGAGGTATGTACCCTTTACCAGGAATCTAACCTGTGAACCTCTGGTCCATGGGCGATGCTCTAATCACTGTCAGAATGGCCCAGGCTGGTCCAGCTCTTAATGAAGCAATTATTTATTGAATTGAATATGGACAAGAAACTAAACGAGGTGCTGGATTTTTATGTCATAAAGTTCCACTTTCTTGGGGGGAGAAAACGATATCTCTTCTTACCCAAAATCAACTACCTGCAGCTCCCCTTCCAAGCCCAGAGGATACCCTCAGAAATCTAACATCTCTGACAAGTGCTATTGGAATTTCTCCTCATTTTTCTTTCTTTTTTCTTTTTTTTTTTTTTTCCATTAAGGCATCAAACCTCTGGCTAGGGACCACAAAACGAAATTCTCATTGAATTCATGAAGGCAGGACATAAATGGTGGCAAAAACAGATGTCAATACCCAAAAGGCATATTTCTAAATTTCCCCAATCACTGAAATGTCCTGGTCATTTACAAACCTAACCTAGGGCTAAGTAGGAACCTTTGAGACACAGACCTGAGAGGTATCCTATTAACGGGAACTGGACCCTGGCATTTCCCTTTCAGACATACACTGCTGCCCATGAAATGACTTCTTAACTGGTTACCTTACGTGAACAAATTAATTCATTTACGGTCTTCCTGTGAAGCTGCTCTCCTACCTCAGGGAAGGGAACGAGGGGCATACATTCGACCCCGTGGGCTGATTCTTCATGAATACCAGAAAAGGCAGTGAGGCCTCTGATTCCGGATCCGGAGCTGAGCCAGCAGGTCTGAAACCGCACTAGGGGAGGAGCGGGAGCGGTACGGGGCGCAGGCGGACATAAGGCAATGCCGGTAAAGTTACCATGACCGCGCCGACACCTGAAGACTCTCGGACAGACTGAAACCCACCCCTTTTCTCAACAGCCACGGTAGCGAGGCTGAAGCGAGAGGACTCGCTCGCCCGGGCCGCTCCGACCCCCTGCAGCGCCCCGCTTCGCGGCCCGCGTCCAGCGCCAGAGCCCCGCACACAGCCCCTGGCGGAGGACCGCGCCAGAGCCGCAGGAGCGGGGATCCAAGGGCGGCTGAGAGCTCGGAGAAAATGGAGCTAACGTACTCAGGGAGCCGGCGCGGGAAACATCTACTCGGGGTTCAGACCCCCAACTCCCACACCTTCTCTAGATGCAGAACTCGCACCGCACGCCAGCGGTTCCGCGCCCCTAGCAACCACCTGCGATTTAAAACGGAAGAACGACCTTTGTCCCGCCCTCCCCGGACCAACCACAGCCTGGCGAGGACAGCTCGTTGGACCAATCAGCTCGGCGGGAACTACCAACAACCAATAGGAGGCAGGCGCAGGGGGGCGGGCCGAAGGGGTCGCGCGCGCACGCGCAGTCGGGAGCAGGGCCTCGGTTCGGCGGCGGTGTGCGGCTGCGAGGCGCCGGTGAACTCGTGTTGGCCCTCCAAGTCCCCGCGTAGCCGCTGCCGCCTTCGCCTGCCCTCGCCATGTTCCTCACCCGGTCTGAGTACGACAGGTCTGTACAGCGGGGAGAAACGGGGCTGGGATGAGGGGTGGGCAGGCCAGGGGCCCGGCCTCGGCCTGGGTTCTGCCGTGTCATGGGGCGCCCCGGGAGCCCGCGTGGGGCCCAGCGCGGGCATCTGCCCACCCCGCCGCCCGCTGTGGTTTCCCGGGCGAGGCGTGTGCCCAGGCGGCCGCCCTTGCCTCCCGCTGAGTCACTGCTGGATCCTCACCGGGTGCGGAAGCGAGGAGCTCCGCTTTGTGCTCCGGGAAGAGGCTGAGGGGCGGTGCTCCGACCTTTAACCCCGAGGAGGCCAGGGGTCACCCTCTTCCTTCCCAGTTCATCTTTCCGCGCTGCCTACTTAAAAGATGTGAACGTGCTGCCCGGAAGAAAAAGCAGCTAGAGAGCATTTCCTGGGTCTGATCCTTTCAGCTCCCTTCTTCTTCCAGGAGAGCCTCGTTTTCGATTTCTTAGTCGTGGGCATAGAGCAGCCTTTCCTCCGATTCCGGGGACGTGTAGTTTCTCAGAAGTTCGAAGGCAGGTGTTGGCTGTGCCCTGATAGTGTCTGGAGTCTGATTTTATCGAGACGGGTGTTTAGAGTGGTTCTCAAAAATTTCCTCCTCGTGCTGATCCCACTAGTCCTAGGCTTTTCTTACTTTTCTTACTTTTTAACGAGTTTAAGGCAAGTTCGTGTAGAAGGCTGGTTTCTAAATCAAAATCGAGATTGTTGTAGTTATTTAGAAGAAAAAAAGAACTTGCAGGGCTTGGGAAATGTTAAGTCATGTTACATTGCACATACGCTGCAGACACTTTTACTTTCAGTTTCTGTTTTGATCAGTTAAGTTTAAACATAACTTCCCCCTCAGCCCCCAGCCTCTTTCTTTCTTTAAGGCTAGGCAGATGTTTTCTTTGTCCTAGGCTGGAGAAGCTGCCTTTATCAGTTATTCATAGACTCTGTCAAAAGTTTTATCATCCAGAACTACATTATCCTTTTACTGACTCAGAAGATGTATGAGAATTTTTAAAACTGACATCTTTTCCTACTGTCCTGTAAAATGATTTTGTTAATCAACATTTCTCTTCCAGAGCACTGAAGGTTTACTTAACATCTTTATTGCTGCTTTATGTTATTCATTTTTGTATCTTCCCAAGAAGAGCTAAAGTATAGTCAGTTTTATTTAAAACTTAGCTAATGTACTTGGGTGTTTGCTGTGTATAAGGCACTGTTGTAGTTGCTGGTCATGCAGCAATGAACAGAGTCAAGATCGTTGCCCCATATGGAAGATTGTCTTTTAAAGAACTGCTAGAGGCCTGGTGCATGAAATTCGTGTACAGGTAGGGTCCTTAGGCCTGCCTGGTGATCAGGGCCGTTTGGGGGCTTTTAGCTGCCGGCTGGGGCCTTCCTTCATCCCATGCTGCCCCTGGTGATCAATGCACGTCATAGCAAGCAATCAAACCCCTCCCCCCCTTCCTGGTCAAACTCCCGAGGGACACTTTGCATATTAGCATTTTATATGTATAGATTATACATATAGATTGACAAAAGTAACTACAGGATGAATCAGAAATGTATTCATGTCGTTAGAGAAATTTGAATCAACACTGGGAATTCAGTATTGGGGAATTGGAAAACTTCACAAAAGAGCTGGTATTTAAAATCTTAAAAAAGCAAGATTTTAATAAATATGACAATAGTTTTGAGGTATAGAATATAGGGTGTACAAAGAAGAGGTAATGGGCAAGCAAAGTGCATATTTGGGAAATTCCAGTCTGGTATGTAATACATATATGGTAATGGAGATGAGATATGAGGAACATAGGATGGTACTAGATAGTGCATGGTTTTTAATATGAAGTTAAGGAGTTTGGGTCTTATTCTGTAGATAACTGTGCCATAATTTTTGTTTTAAGAAGTTACACAGTCATAATTGTTTAATAGAGATTAAATGACTGGATTAGGGGAAAGAGTGAGTCAGTACCAGTTAGAACACTATTGTAATAGGTGAAAGGTAATGAGGACATTGAGAATGGAAGAGAGTGTTGAGTTACTGTGTAGGAGGAATTGATATAAATTGATATTTCTTGGCATATGGTTGATACTAAAGGCCTGGTGCACGAATTTGTGCATGGGTGGGGTCTCTGGGTGTGGCCTGCAGAGATTGGCTCCCAGCTCATGCCCCCAGCCTTGCAGCCCCGCAACCCTACAGCCAGGTTGCCCTGCCTGGCACCCCGCCTTGGCCCCTCACCTGTTCACCATCCCGCCTGTGGTGCTGGGCCTTCACCCAGTTTCCCCGCTCCCTGCTGCTGCCACTGGTCTCTGCCTGCCTAAGAGTGATCCGGCATCCACCTTGACCTGGCGCAGCCTGCTCACCATAGAATTGTTTTTGAGGATTAAGTGAGTTAAATCATTTAAAGGTTTGTAACAGTGCCAGGCATATAGAAGTTATGTAGTAAATATTCAGTTCAACCTACATTATCTGTTTTATATTTTGAGGATTGCAATTTGTGCATGGGTAGGGTCCCTAGGCCTAGTCGGCAATCAGGGCTGATGGGGGCCTTCTGCCTGCCAGCCAAGGCCTTCCTTTGCTCCATGACGCCCCCCTGGTGGTCAGCACACATCATAGCAAGAGATTGAACTCCTGGTCGAACTCCCAAGGGGATACTTTGCATATTAGCCTTTAATGTATATAGATTTCTTTTAAAAGAGGAGTTTTTTGTTTTTTTTTTATACGTATAAGTTGAAAGAGAGAATAGTATTCTTTTTTTTTTTTAAATATATTTTATTGATTTTGTACAGAGAGGAAGGGAGAGAGATAGAGAGTTAGAAACATCGATGAGAGAGTCATCGATCAGCTGCCTCTTGCACACCCCCTACTGGGGATGTGCCCGCAACCAAGGTACATGCCCTTGACCGGAATCGAACCCGGGACCTTTCAGTCCCCAAGCCGACGCTCTATCCATTGAGCCAAACCGGTTTCGGCTTAAAAGAGGAGTTTTTGATAAATTTGAAAACACTATCCTGTCCTATCCTATCCTATCCACATCAAACCACATGTCCAGACTCCATAAACCAAAGATCATAACTATTTTCATTCATTAAAATTTTTAAAGTGCCCATTGTGTGCTGAAAGCTTTTCTAGCTAAGACCATTATTGATGCCTCTTCTCCATAGGAATTTCCAGCAGACTGGAGCAAGGAAAGGTGTGGAGGTGTTTTAGAGAAAAGCAATTTGGCATGTAATTGGTATAAATACATATTGAATGATTGAACTAGGTTTAGAAATTACACAGATCTCACTCAGTCTGCTTTTAAGATAGCAATACTAATTCATACAAATAAAGACAGAAAACCTGTGACTGACTTTTACTAAGAAGTAAGATACTAACATCAAATGTATGCACTGGGAAGAGAATAAGGATAAATGCGTTTTCTTGGGGATTGCCTGATAGTTTGGGGCGTGAGTTTTTTAAAGGAGTTCCAGATTGATTCAGGATTGAGGCAGAAGATCGGTGCTCTCCTTGGATCAGTTTGAAGACTGGGAGTGGACAGAAGTGTTCTCTATATAGTAGGGGTGAGGAATCTTTTTTCTGCCAGGGCCATTTGGATATTTATAACATCATTCACGGGCCTTTCAGAATGATCAGCTTAAATGATCAGCCTGCTATATTTGGTCAAACATTTAATTAACTCACCCCTAATGCCTTGGCAGGGCCAGACCCAGTAACTCTGCAGGCCTTACACAGTCCACAGGCCAGACATTCCCACCCCTGCTATACGGGCTTCATTCCTTGAAAAGCTGTGAATGTACCAGAAATAAAAAAGCGAAAAACAACTGCAGATCTGTGGGAAAGGAGAATAATGATGGCGTGCACATCTTGTAGCCATTTGAACTAGATGCCAAGGAATTTGGGTTTAGCGTCTCTTTGCTTATTCTGATAAATTTCTAATACTTTTTTTTCTTAACTATAGGGGTGTGAATACTTTTTCTCCTGAAGGAAGATTATTTCAAGTGGAATATGCTATTGAGGCTATAAAGGTATAGTATCAAATGGCATGGCTTTTGAAATTTCATGGCAATGTAACCCATGCTGGCAGACCATTTAGAGTAAATGTGTTTTCTCTATTTCTTTAGAAAATTTTCTTTATTTCCCTGTTAATCATTTTAATAATAGTTTCAATCCCATTCCTAAAACCTATTTTAAAACATTTTGAATAGGTCACTGCTTCATAATCAAGTAAGTAACCTTTTCTCAGTGGGTTGGAGGCATATGTGTGTTGAGAATCTTATCTATAAAGAGGAGGACCTAGAAGTCCAGAGTTAGCTCCTGGGAGATATTTCTTAACAAATAGTTTAACTAACCACCTGTATTATTGGTAAGACTGTAAATTTATATCAGACTGAATAAGAGATGTGTAACAAAATCGAATAGTTCAAACCCAGTATTCGAAAAATTAGTTAGAAAACAAGCTAAAGTTCTCATGGGGTACCTATATTTGTTGGGCTCTGGATGATCTAAATTCTGATTTCGGTTGTCCACAATAAGGCCCAGGCGTCAGTATTTGTAAGAACTTTCCCAGTGATTCTAATGTCTAGCAAGGGTTGAGAATCAATCACTGGACTAGTCCAGCCCCTCACTTTGTGCATCAGTCACCCCTGTATCCCTGCAAACAGCTTCTGTTTGTGCAGGCTAGCAACAAAATATTTTCTCACTATATAAATCATTCTGTTTGAAAATAGTTTGTAGTATTTTAGAAATTTATCCTTGTATTGAATTAGAAGTCTAACTTCCTGAGATTTCCTTTAATTGGTTCTAATTTTGCTCTTGAACCACACAGAATGTTTAAACCTCTTCCACAGACATTTCCTCACGTGACTGAAGAGAGCTAGTGTGTTTCCTTCCAAGCTACCTCTTCTACAGTGTGTTGGCGGAAACGGTTGTCTAAGAATCTGGAAAAGGGGGTTCTGATGAGTCAGAGACGTACAAGTGAAGGAGGAAGCATTGTGATAGATAGTGGACAGAAAACGATGGGCCAGCTTCAGGTGCCTGTTTCTGTATCTGATAATCTTAGCCCTGTATTGAAATCACACATTACTGTGACGTACAGACTCTCGGAATTCCATGCTGTGGCATTTATTTCGAGCCTCAGCTAAGACAACCGTTCTGCCCAGATGTGCAAAATTGAGTAAGCCTCAGTTGTGGGGGTTCTCCTTTTAGCTCCTCACCGCCAGTAATTTCTAGATTAGTTAGCGATAACGAGATGGCACCTGATCTCCCTGGTCCTAGGTTGGGCTAGGATAGATATAGTGCTGTGGCCTTTACTGGGTGTAATTTAACCTTAGTGAAATTCAGGCTCTTTGGTGCTTAAATTAGCCTGGCTGTTGCCTTGACAACTTATGAGTAGCTGATGAGAAAGTAGTTTGATAACTGTAAGGGGTTAGTAGTATGAAAGGAGCTGGAGAAATGACTAAATATGGCTGACAAGTAGAAATGGTCACTTGGAGGTACTGTGCGGATGGCATGGGTGGGACATAGCTAACAGGAATGGGGGAATGCTTTTAGAGTAGGTTTCTTTGGGGAAGGAGTGAAAATCTATGTCAGTGTCAAAATTATATTACACTGAGCACCTGGACATTGGTTACTTCTATTCGAATGAGTTACATTACACTACAAAGAGTCAGTTTAGATGTTCCCTCTTGCCTCCCTCTCCCCAGTCCCCCCCAGGGGGAGGGCTTGATGTTAGGCAGAATTGTAATATAGACACATCTGGAGGTAAATGTAAGTGCACAAAAGAAAACTATCTTGATTTTGATATATTTTATAAAATAGCCTGTTTATGTAGGCATGTTAAGCATGTTATGCATAATAATTCATGGAATCCTTTGCAATAACAGGCTCCAGGCAGTCATTGCTTTGTAGACCTAACTAAAGAAAATGGTAGTTCATTCCAAAGTGTTGAGTTCAGTTCAGGGCAACTTCCCTGTTCTGTTAATTAAACTTTGGGACAATGAAACACAGGCCAGGGGAGATGACCGGTTAGAAAACATTGTTCTATTCACTTACCTCCCAGCCTACAAAAATGAAAGAAAAAAAAAAATAATAATAAAAATATTTTTCTAAAAAAATAAAGATAATGGTAGTTCAGAGGAGAGGCACATAGTATTGGAAGGCTTTATGCATGATGGGTGGATTTGGATAGGCAGGGAGACAGCATGGGCAGAGATGCAAGGGTAGAGGGATAACACAGCATGAGAAAATGGCTTGGGCTGTACTTGAGGGATTTTGTTGGAAAATAATGAGTAATAAAGTTGGGAGAGAAAAGTGGGGTTAGTTTTGAGGGCTCTGAAAACTTATTTGAATTTGATGTTACAAGCAATATAGGGAGATATTAGTTCTTCAGAGAAGCAGTGTAATAAAAATAGCATTCTACTGGGTCTGTCAGGCCATCAGAGGAATGATAGATAGGGGGAGAGAAATTAAAGATGGGAGACTGAGTAGGAGGCAATTGAAGTAAGGTAGGCAAGTAAGAATAATTAGCATTTGTTGCTCGTTTATTATGTGCTAAATTTTATTTTAAGCATTTTAATGTATTATTTTACCTTCCTTGATGTATTGTTATTATCTCCATTTTGCAGACAAGGAAACTGAGACAGAGGGATAGGTAACTAGGAGGGTGGCATGGAGATGGAGAGATGAAATTAAGCTATATTGTGGACTGCTAGTGACCTCGAAAAATTAATATTTTACCTTGGTGGTGTTATTTCTTTTTTCTTTCTTCAAAAGTAAGTTATTTATTTGGAGGTCACATGGATTTGAGGAATATCCCCTTTTGGAACAGATCAGGATAGCAAAGGTGAAAAGAAACCAGGTCCAGAGAAAAGATTCGAGTTTTATTACTTACTTGCCCACTATGTATAGAATTTTAGGATCTGCCCATCTCCAAAATAT
The DNA here is from genome assembly GCF_964339955.1 of Pipistrellus hanaki. Taxonomy (NCBI): domain Eukaryota; kingdom Metazoa; phylum Chordata; class Mammalia; order Chiroptera; family Vespertilionidae; genus Pipistrellus; species Pipistrellus hanaki. The sequence continues at coordinate 4,888,017 of NC_140520.1, forward strand.
TGGCATTCAAGTTGATAGTTTTTTAGATACTATCAAGACCTTATTGAACTTCCCCTCGAGAATTCTGTAAATCCGTGCTCTCGCCATCAACAGGAGCAATACATTACTGACTTAGGGGGCTCCTTTTATGTGGACCAGCTAAGGCTGATTGAAGGTCTGTCTTGTGAAGATACACAGAAAGACTCCTGGTGAGTATGTGAGACTGTTCTTTGACCAGGACATGTTAACCATAATGTGTTTCTCTCTAGCTTGGTTCTACAGCCATTGGGATCCAGACATCAGAGGGGGTGTGCCTAGCCGTGGAGAAGAGAATTACCTCCCCACTCATGGAGCCGAGCAGCATCGAGAAAATTGTAGAGATTGATGCTCACATAGGTAAGGAGCAGGGACAGCTCTCTGTAGGATCTGGCCTGGGTTCATTAGTCTTCTTTGATGTTCCAAGGGGGGTTCATTAGATGAAGGTCTTATTCCCTGTAGCCGTCAGTTTCCAGGCAGTAGGCCAGGTGCATAATATAGGAGCAGGAGGCAATTGTAACGCCCCCTCGCTCCCAGAAGTTCCTTCCCCGTCACATTTAGACGCAGATGTGATGGTTGGTGAAATACGTGAAGGTTGAATCCCAGGCCAGCCCCCTGTGGTGGCTGGGTCTTTACTGATGCACAGCATTAGCTCAGGTAGGGGCCACCAGGAGCCCAGGATTCTGGTGAAGCAGAGGATGGTGTAGGAAGCTAGGGTGTTCACTAAGAAGAGAGGAATGCTAAGGATCTTCAGTGACTAAGCTTCAGAGAGTATAAGAATAATAGACTTTGACCAGATCAAATAGACTTTGACCAGAAGTCCTCGGCTTCTGTTTTCCAATTTATTTCTTTACTCCTTATCTCCCCCTACTTTCCTCCTTTTTCTTGGTTTCTGTTATAATTCGCTTTCCTTAGCTTCAACATCATTATAGGGAGTAATTCTACTTATTTATAGCATGCCATTTTAGTTGGCTGTCTAAATTTTCTTAACCTATCTAGTCATCTAATAAAACATTGGTAAAATAATTAATTGCTGGGAGGCATCAGAACCAATGGCGTGACCATTCTGGGAGCTTGACATTCTCTTTCATAGATACAGAAACTGAGATTCAGTTTTTTAAGATTAGAACATGTGACAGCTTCATCTCAGGGCACCTGTCTTTTGTAGGCAGGCCAGTGTCATTTCAGTCAACAGATTTAGAGCCTACTTTGGGCCATCCATCGTGTTAGCCACCAGGGATACAGAGAGGAATGAGACATGGTCCTGTGTTCTGGAAGCATACAGTCTACTCCTGAGCGTTGACACACAAATAAGTAAATGCAGTTAAGCGCCCTAGGTATTAAGAAAGGCTGTTTTTGTGCTCAGTAGGGGGACAGAGGTGGAAATAATTAGTTTTGCTGAGGCCATTGGTAGTGGAGCTTTTAGAAAAGGTGGTGCCTGAGCTGAGTTGACTCTACAAGATGAGGAAGTTTACCAAGTGAACAAACGCCCAGTATAGCAGAGCATTCTAGTTATAGGGAATAGAAACAAGCAGAGCCTTGTGTGAAGGGAAAATGCCCTGGCACAGCAGTTTGATATGACCGGGAGGTGGATGGGCTTGGCTAGCGATGAGTCTGGGATCTGACGATGGAAGTCCTTACCATGCAAAAAAGCTTAAACTCGATCCTTTTGCTTTAAGCCCTGAGGTAATACCCCGGGAGGGTTTTAGAAAGACCATTCTGGTGACAATGTTGAAGGGAGAGTGAAGGGGGCTGAGACGAGGCAGGGCGAGCCGGTAAGAAATTATTTATTTATTTATTTATTTATTTTTTTTAAAAATATATATTTTATTGATTTTTCACAGAGAGGAAGAGAGAGGGATAGAGAGTTAGAAACATCGATGAGAGAGAATCATCGATCAGCTGCCTCTTGCACACCCCCTACCGGGGATGTGCCCGCAACCAAGGTACATGCCCTTGACCGGAATCGAACCCGGGACCCTTCAGTCCGCAGGCCGATGCTCTATCCACTGAGCCAAACCGGTCCCGGAAAGAAATTATTTTTAATCCAAAAAGATGAGGGCTTTAACCAAGGCCGAGGCCAAGAACGGAGAGGGAAGGACTAATGCCAGACGGGTTAATCACAGAGAGATTGGAAGAATTGGAAATGTGACTGCTTGTGGAGGCCAAGGAAGCAGATGGAGTCTGATTGGAGTCTGCGGTACATCCAAGGAGATGTATCAAGGGAGTCATTGGCTTTATGGGTGTGAAGCCTGGGCGTTTGGAGATTTGCGTCATGGCATGTAAAGTAACAGCCACAAGCTCGTTATCTGGGAACATCAGGCAAACTTCCCCTCCAGTATACTAGTTGGCTTGGGTTTGGCCAGGGAAATGAGCTCTGATTTTATTCTAGGGTCTTTCATCGAAGCTCACTGTAAGGTGGCCATTTGTGTCTGTATTTCTCTTGTTGGAGTGCTGGTGTTTGCTTAGTTTGAAAGTGCATCATGGTCTACAAAGAGTGCTGAGGGGAAGCTTACAGACGTAATGTGTGGAAATTGATGTGTGATTAGCTGTTCTTCTCTGCCTTCTACCTTAATAGCTGGACTTCCGTGCCATTGTGGATGGCTTTTTATTTGTTTGTAATACAATTATTCTTGGAGTGCAGAGCAGATAATTTCCCATCTGCTCTCGTGGGTATATTGCTGTGGGTTGCTGAATGGCGCCATGGTTCCACTCCAGAATCTCGGGATTTCCTGAGTGGACGAAAGAGCTCTGCGTGGATTGGCCGCTGGGTCACTGTTGCTTTTACATTACAGGTTGTGCCATGAGTGGGCTAATTGCTGATGCTAAGACTTTAATTGATAAAGCCAGAGTGGAGACACAGGTAAAATTAGCATCATCTCTTCTTTTTACCATGGTGCTTGAGTTCCTGTTTAGAGTTGCTATAGCTGTGTGGGCTGCATTGCAGGTATCTGTGTTAACAGCAGATATAGCTCCTGGGCATTGATTTGGGTAGAATCCCTTGTTACAACTTTCAGTGGCTTGGAGACTAGTCACCCAGCCCTCGCAGCTGTAAGGAAGCCCTGGTACAGAGTGCTGACAGTCTCTTGCTGCTTTTTGGTGTGCCTTCTCTAACGCAAGCACCACACTGCCTTCTGTTCCCTAATTGCCTTTCTGTGGGAGCACCACAGCAGGCGTAAGCACAGCTAAAGGACATTCTCCCAGCTGCCTTTGCTGCTGGGCTTGCCCATGGCAGCTCTCCTGTGGTGAGCAATGAGAGGTACCAGGTGACAAATGCTGGTGAGGAACATTGATTTATTTTTTAACTGAGCACCTGCTGCCTGGAGAGCAGACTAGGAAGAAAAAAATATGTGATGGGGAAATTTTTTGCACTTATTTGCAAATTTGCTGTCAGTACTTATGTGAGAATAATCTAAACACCGACAGAACGATAAGATAGGCAAAGTGGCCCTCAGCTGTTAGCGTTCACTTTGTGAAAAGACTAACTTGGTGCTGTGAGGGGTTAACTGTTTTTCAGGGAACAGTCCTCCAGTCCAGCATTACTTGGAATCCTTTTGGCTAAAGCTTCTCCAGAGCTATTTCTCCTCCTCTCATCTTGTCCCAAGCATTCGAGTTTAGTGCTAAGGAAAAAGCCCTGGAGCTTGAAGCTTCCGTTTCCAAGTGCAGTTCGGGGGAGGGGCGGAGGGCATGTGTAGTGGGCTGGTGGGGCTGCGCTACTGCCCTGCTTGTTTGGAAGGTAGACCATGCTTTGCTCTTCTTCCAGAACCATTGGTTCACCTACAATGAGACCATGACGGTGGAGAGTGTGACCCAGGCTGTGTCCAATCTGGCTCTGCAGTTTGGAGAGGAAGATGCAGATCCGGGTGCCATGGTGGGTGTGAAGCTGGGGCAAGTTTTCTTGCTGTTCTTGGGGATTAATTATCTTAATACCTTTTTTTTTTTTTTTTTTTTTTTTGTTCTAGTCTCGTCCCTTTGGAGTAGCACTGTTATTTGGAGGAGTGGATGAGAAAGGACCTCAACTGTAAGAACCATTTTGCCATATTTTTCCTGCTGCTTTTCTGGGAGAATTATTTTACTTTGGGGTGGAGACTGGTAGTTTAAATCAACTGAGAAAATTATTGTAGAGTTATAAAAAGTGAAGAGCTTTTAACTGTATAAAGTTCAGTGTTTCTGTGCTGTTTATACAAAGACAGATTTGGGGACCCTCTGAAGAACTCCCCTATTGGATCCACTGCTAATTCTTTGTTACTGTAGTCGGAGGGCGGGCTTTGGAGCTTTGCTTTGGAATTTTGACCCAATCCCTGTCCTCAGATATTAAGATAGGCATATCCAAGTGCCAACTTTACATACACCGTACTTCCTTCTAAACCCCCCTTTTTAAGAGTCTCTTAGTATTCTTAAACACTTTTTAAAAGATTTGGTTTCTCCAGGCATAGAACATCTTTTTGATCTGTGCCTCCATATTCCGGTGGAATTTTCTGACTGCAGGCCAAGCATTTATATTTTTTAGGACATGTTTGTTACATAAAATGCCACCACTCTTAAGCAGTTTAATCCTTTTCCTTTGGGGCATTTTGCAGGTTTCATATGGACCCATCTGGGACCTTTGTACAGTGTGATGCTCGAGCAATCGGCTCTGCTTCAGAGGGTGCCCAGAGCTCCTTGCAAGAAGTTTACCATAAGGTAACTAAGCAGTCCCACTTGTGGACGTACCACGTCTATTCTGGTAACAATTCTCACCTTTATTATTTTTTAAATCAAGGCTGGTTCATACTGGGATCCCTGCTCATATCAACCCCGAATAGTATTGGTTTCACATTTTTAGGAAATAAGGTACAAAAGGTAATGAAAAAGAGCAGATTTTCTAAACCATCAGGCTTTAGAACATTTAGGAATGATTATTTATAGGATATCACCAATATTATCTTGCTTCTAAATTAAAAGAAGAAAACTAGAGAAGCATAGTCCTTTCCCCTTCTTCAAAGATGAAAGTTGGTGACTTTGTTCTGATTTAAAATAAGACTTTTTCCCTGAGTAAATGTATTCTGATTTACCACTAACTTGAATTCTGGAGAAGCTTGTAATGCGCTGTACTTGTTGATGTTTGATTTGTTATATTTGCTAAATCGTCTCTTCAGGGAGGCATGGGTGGGCTCTGAAGGAAGGAGGGATTATGTACAATTAATGGCTACTCTTCCTGCTCTTTGTTTCAAGTCTATGACTCTGAAAGAAGCCATCAAGTCCTCACTCATCATCCTCAAACAAGTAATGGAGGAGAAGCTGAATGCAACTAACATAGAGGTATTTTCGGTTTTATTGTCTTTTGTTTAGTATCTTAGCTCCTGTTGCTGAAGGTTGAATAGGTCAAGAAAAGTACAGTTTTGCCCTAACTGGTTTGGCTCAGTGGATAGAGCGTCGGCCTGTGGACTGAAAGGTCCTGGGTCCGATTCCGGTCAAGGGCATGTACCTTGGTTGCGGACACATTCCCATTAGGGGGTGTGCAAGAGGCAGCTGACCGATGTTTCTCTCTCATCGATGTTTCTAACTCTCTATCCCTCTCTCTTCCTCTCTGCAAAAAATCAATGAAATACTAAAAGAAAAGAAAAGAAAAGTACAGTTTTGTATGCTCAGGTCTTAAAAAGTTACTGATATCTTTTGAATAAGTAACTTTAGTAAAGCAGTAACGATAAAAGCCAGAAGTTAATGAGTTACAGAGTGAAAGGGAGCTGATGAAATGGAGCAAACAAGATCTGCTGATTCCTCAAGACATATTGACAGCAGAGGGTAGCATTAAAGAAAAGGACTTCTGTCTCTTTAAGGATGGGGAAGAACTTGAAAATACTTTCTGGACTGAGAAGAAACTAGTGGGTAGAAATATGTTAAATAAAAAAACAGGTTAGATAGTGATGGAAAAGTTCTGGAAGAGGGACGGCATGGTACACATGAAGGAGTTGGTTCTGAAAAGTAGAATTCATTCAGCTTTGTATGTATGCCATGTACAACGATAGATACCAGGGATACAGACACAGAAAATCCAATGGCCATGCAAGTTGTGTACTGTGTAGTGTAGAGGATATACAGATAATAACAGCTTGGGGTGAAAGCAGTAAGAATGTATTGTCACAAGAACATATAACTTAACACTGGGGCATTGGGCAAGCTCCTGAAAGAGGTGATGCCTGGAGAAAGGATGAGAAGGGTATTCCAGGAAGAGGGATCAGCCATGTGCAAAGGCCTTAAGATCCTATATAATAAAAGCCTAACATGCTAAGTGTCCGGTTGTCTGGTCAACCAATCAAAACGTAATATGCTAATGACATTTTAAGGCCATTCAACCACTCGCTATGACATGCACTGACCCCCTGGGGCATACAGTTAACTGGTTGACCAGTCGCTATTATGTGCACTGACCACCAGAGGGCAGATGCTCTGACCAGTAGGTTAGCTTGCTGCTGTCCAACCGATCCGGGACTGAGCTATAAGGGCTGGACACGCCCTAGAGCCCTCCCGTAGTCCCTCCCCGACTGGCCAACCTCCCACATCCCTTCCTGGCCTTGTTTGTGCACTGGTGGGGTCCCTCAGCCTGGCCTGTGCCTTCTTGCAATCTAGAAATGCCCTCGGGGATTCCAGAGAGCTGGTTTTAGCCTTATCCCGCTCAACACAGGAGCTGCCCCCTGGTGGTCAGTGCTGATTATTACTAATAACTTAAGTCACATCTGAATTCCTGTCATATTCATATATATGATGCACATTAACCTCCAGGGGGCAGATGCTCAATGCAGGAGCTGCTGAGCTGTGGTGACTTGCAGCTGTGTTCTTGGATGACGCACCTGGAACCAGAGAGGAGGGAGCCCAATTCTGGGGTGCTTAAACGGAGAACCTCTTTTCACAATCCGGGACTCCTTGGGATGTTGGAGAGCTGGTTTTGCCCTGATCCCTTCAGGCCAGGCCGAGGAACCCCCCCTGGGGCACGAATCTGCACCGGGCCTCTAGTTGTTAATAAAATCTTTTCATGGCCAGTCCTCTTTAAAAAACATAACATTTTTATTAAGTTGCCATATGGACAATTTTAAAGAGCATACCTAACAATGATAATTAACCATTAGTTATTTGGTGCTTATTATAATGTTCTAGGCACTTAAGCACTTTGCATATATTAACACTTTTTTAACCATGGATTTAAAAAAAATGTTTTTACTGATTTTATTTTTATTTATTTATTTTTTAAATATATTTTTTATTGATTTTGTACAGAGAGGAAGGAGAGAGATAGAGAGTTAGAAACATCGATGAGAGAGAGTCATCGATCAGCTGCCTCTTGCACACCCCCTACTGGGGATATGCCCGCAACCAAGGTACATCCCCTTGACCGGAATCGAACCCGGGACCCTTCAGTCCCCAAGCCGACTCTCTATCCATTGAGCCAAACCGGTCTTGGCTGTTTTTACTGATTTTAGAGAGAGGGAGGGAAGGGGCAGGGAGAGTGAAAAAAACATTGATCAGTTGCCCCCCATATGTGCCCTGACTGGGGTCCAAACCCCTAGCCTGGATATGTGCCCTGCCTGGGAATTGAAATGACAACCTTACGGTGCATGGCAACACTCAACCAACTGAACTACACTGGCAGACTATTAACACTTAATCATCATAATTATTCCATGAAGTAGGTGCTATTATTACCCCCATTTTACCGATGAAAATTGAGGCACAAAGTGGCCAAGTCATCTGAAGTCACATACACAAACTCAGCTTGCATGTGTGTAAATATGCTTTTCTAAAGGAACCTTTAACAGAAAAATATACTGATTCCATGTAAGTGGCTGCTACTTTTGTGGTCCTTGTTGAAGTAATTTCAAGTAGTGACCATGACACCAGGCATTTGGTTAACTAAGATGTGTGGGTTAACCTCAAAATAGAAAATTTGGTCAATGAGAATTTATTTTGGAGCCAGAAAACTATTTTCGGAAGCTGCCGCCGGATAGGATATCCCTGGGACAGCAGATCCCTGAGGTCGTAGTGACCAGCTGCATCCCCAGCACAGCGTCTCTTGGCCATCAGCAGGCTGGCCGAGCCCCGCTTATTAACCCTTCACTGTTTTCTTTCCAGCTAGCCACCGTGCAGCCTGGCCAGAATTTCCACATGTTCACAAAGGAAGAACTTGAAGAGGTGATCAAGGACATTTAAGGAATGTGATCCTCAGAGCTTCTCTGAGACAATTTCAGTTCTCCTGGTTGCCCTTAATTTTTATTTCCAACTTCTAGTCCTTGGAAAATCTGCAGCATATGTGCTTTTTTTTTTTTTTTTTATGATGTCTGTACATAAAGGCAGTTCCAAAATAAAGAAAAATTTAAAATATTTGTTAATAGAGTATTCTCTTCTAATGCAGTCTTTTGTTCACAATGCTTATGTTAGGGATCAAAAATGATAGTGGTATTCATATCCCTATCCTCTCAGAACATCTATTCACAACAGAGTAACTGGATCATGAGTCCTTGGGTGCTAGCAATGAACTCAAAACTAATCCAGATCTTCCCAGTGGCTTCAGGTATTAATACCACTGTAAACCCATTTCGGTCCTGTAGTTAATCTTAAATAAATAGGTATTTTTTGTTGTTTTCCTCATATGAGGGAGAGGCTACTAATTGACCATCAAAAGAACATGTTTTGAGGTCCTCCCCAAACACTGATGGGTTGGAGTAAGCCAGCAACAGTGTTGTTACAGTGTTGTAACTGTTGTTCTGGGATCTTAACAGACAATTGGGAATTTTATATATATATATATATATATATATATATATATATATATATATATATATATATATATATATATATATATATGTATGTATATATGTGTATATATATATATGTATGTATATATATCCTATATAATAAAAGCCTAATATGCTAAGTGTTGACCAGTTGGCCATTCAACCAATCTAAGCACAATATGCTAAGGCTGGTCAACTGCTTGCTATGACATGCACTGACCACCAGGGGGCAGAGGTTCTGACCAGTAGGTTAGCTTGCTGCTGGTGTCTGGCCAATCAGGACTGAGAGGCCAGACACAACCTGAAGCCCTCCCACATCCCCTCCCTGGCTGGCCAACCTCTGGTGTCTCACCCTAGCCGGGATCATGCACTGGTGGACCCACAGCCTGGCCTGCAGCCTCACAACCTAGGACCTCTTGGGATGTCAGAGAGTTGGTTTCTGTCCCATCCTACAGTCCAGGCCAAGGGACCCCCCCCCACACACACATGCACAAATTTGTGCACCGGGTCTCTGGTATGTATATATAAGACTAAAAGAATTGAATTAAAAAGTAAAATGGAAAAGAAAGAAACAAGACTTGAATTCATGATCTTGGACTCACTGGCAATCAATTAGAAATCAGGAAGAGAGAATGACATAATTCAGAATTAGTTTACATTACACTTTGGAATGTACTATGAACTTCCTCCCTAGTAGAGCTGCCGTTATATGAGACTGGTTGAGATTATTTAAAGAACTGGTCTATGGGAGCCTCAAAAATGGCCATCTGAAGTAGGTGTTACTGTACTTAACATGAAGAATCTAAGGCTGTGGGATTGGAAACAAATGCAAGCTGTTGGGTATTGATTTGAACTCAGATTTTCTGGTTTTAAATAATCAATTTGATTTTACAACACCATGTCTCTTGCAACCTAGACATCTGCTCAGTTGTAGGGAAATCTCATTGAGACTTGAAATGGACTTGCACTGCCCAGCACATGTGGAAATGGACAAAACATGCTTTAGGGAGAAGTGGAAGTTGTGTCTCTGGGTCACATGGATTATGTAGGGGAAAAATACTAAGGAGTAACTCTTAGCGTGTCTCTTAGCTTCAGCCTGCAGTGCCTGAGCAGAGTATTTGTACCTTACACAACTGCTGAAACAATAAATTTCACACCTTTTACAATTCTAATAGAATTCTTGAAATAATAGAATTGTAGCATTCTCAAAAGAGATACAACTTAGCGTTTTTGTAGAGTTTTAAAATGTTCTACAAAGTTTCTTATGTCCAGTTTACAAAGAAATTACCTTAGTAGTACTGGGAAAAGTAATGGTTTTGATACTTAACTGCTTTCTGTTCATCTTTCTGTAATAAAGTTTGGGAGAAACTTTGCATATTTTAATCCTGCAAGTCGGGTAAGATTTCATGTGCATTATTTCATGTGCCTGAGAGGGCAACTTTTGTATTTAGTGCCTGTATCGGACTGAAATACTAAAACAACATTCACTCATTTTCTCAGTGCTGCATACAAGATACCATGTCCGACCCCCCTCTCGGGGGGGATGCGTACATTTATCAGATCAAAACCAACCCGCTCAGCCTCCCCTTGGCCCTCCCGGGTCGGGGGCGGGTGCCGGTGGCTTTAGTGACTCTAGATAACCTCTACTTGGACAAGATACCATGTCCTTAGCAGCTCATAAGTTTTGAGGAGGGAACTATATGTTCTGGAAGTATATAATGATAAGTAAAAGCTACATATTAAAAAGTGAAGGTATAGATAATTGTAACAACTTAATATTTGTTACAAAGTGTAAATGTATTTAGCAATTTCTCCAGAAGATGGCATCGTTGAGTTGGCTTTTTTTCTTCTCAGACTGTAAGACAATAGACCATTCATCTTTGTGTCACTAAACAAAGAAATATTCTTGTGTAGCCCCTCTTCTCCCCACAGCTAATCACATGCTGCTGGAACCGACTGTCTTGTGATCTACTCCATCAGTTGTCATAGATTAAAAAGTAATCAGTGTTATGAAAAGTAACGTGACTCAGGGTCGTGGATGGAAAGGAACATGTTCACGTTTTTGGTGAGCTTTGTCTTGTCATTTCAGTAACTGAGAACCTGGAAGATATTCTAGTGACTTCCCATCCTGCTCAGATGTCATCCAAAAATATTTTTTACTTCTCGCGTCTTACTATGGTTCTGGGGAGGAAATGTAAATTTGTAAATCTCTGTCCTCAAATTAATGTGACTAGAAGGATTTTACTGTAAACATTGGGTTGGTGCAGTGCACCGTTTTGTCCTACAATGATTAGATTCTCATTTGTGTTTGCCTACAGTTTATAGTTAAAAGTAATTTTTAGCAGCTTTCTCTATCTGGGGTAACGTTTTGCATATTTGGTATCTTTCTATTTGCTGCCTTTTTAAAACAACTTCTAGCAAACATTCTGAAGAGATGGAATCAGTAAAGGTTAAGGTTCAGAACTGGTTTCACCCGGACTGCATGTTATAGAAGTTATGTGTGCCGTTCCTGCAATAAAGGGGCCAGCATAAGGGTTTTGTTTTACTTATTGTGGGCGGGGTGCTAGTTTAGGGCACATTATCTACTGAAAAACCGAAGTTGCGCAAATGAACTCTGCAGGGTTAGGCGCTTTGGCGGAGATAAACATGCATCCATGAAACGATCCTGCCTGAAGCTGGCATTGGACAGGCGTCTCGGCCGCTTTGACCTGCCCCTACAGTCTGGGCTACTTTCCACCTCCAGGGAGACCAATAAGCAGCCCCACCTCTGGCCGAACTCCGTGCAGAAGAGGAAGGTAAGCGGGAGGCCATGCGTGGTGGAGGTACTCTGAGTTCGCATGAGTCAGGAACGCCCTGATTCTATCTTCTCCCTAGGCCCTAGCCCACACAGTTCGCCTTCACCTTCTTGGCAACGAGGCGGCTGCTTCGGTAGACAATGCTTAAAACCTGAAGCACCGGTTCGTGGTCAAACCCCGTTTTCCAGCTGAGCCAGCTCAGGGGTTCCCTGGGGAGATTTTCCCGGCGCTGCCACAACCCAAAGAATCTGGGGGTGTCTCTGGGGGAGAGGCGACGAACCCGGCCCAAGTGGAGGGGGCCGCGAGGGGTCGGGCGTCCCGGGCGTAGAGCCTCGGGGGTGGGGGAGAGGCTGCTGCCAACTCTGGAAGTGGGGCCCGGAGCCGCGGGCGAGGCGGGCGGGGGATGACCTCAGCCGTCTCTGCCACGTTCCAGCCAATCAGTCCCGCATCTTGGCATCCGAATGCAGGACCCCGAAGCGGAGGCGACGCGAGCCAATGGGGAGCGCGCGGGGAAGAAGGACAGGCGCGCGGCCTATGGGCGGAGGGGCCCGCCGTATCCAGGCAGCGCCCGCGCCGGGGGTGTGGCGGCGCCGGCGGGGGTGGGCGGGCGCCGGGCGGCAGGTGTCGGCGGCGGCGTCGGCATTCGGCGGCGATGGAGCGGCCCCGAGCAGCTGCGGACGGCCTCTCGCGCGGGCCCTACGGCCTCGGCCTCCTCCTCCTCCTCGGCCTCCCGCTGCTGCCGCGGGCCGCGCTGGGCCAGGACCGGCTGGACGCCCCGCCGCCGCCCGCCGCGCCGCTGTCGCGCTGGGGGGGCCCCGTCGGGGTGAGCTGGGGGCTGCGCGCGGCCGCGCCCGGGGGCCCGTTCCCCCGCGGCCGTTGGCGCCGCAGCGCGCAGGACCCGGACCGGGACTGCGGCCGGATCCCGGACTTCGTCTCCAGGCTGGTCAACAACACGCACCAGGTGAGGGGCGCCGGGCCGGGGCGCCGCCCGGACTGGGAGGTGCCGCCCCCGCCCCCATTCCCCCCCGCCCCGGGCATCTCCGCCGGGGGACCCCGATCGCGGCCCCGAAGCAGCGGCGGGCGGGGGCGGCCCCGGAGCGGCCCGGGGACGCGGCTGTGTTTCGTCACAGGGGAGGCCGCCGAGCCTTCACGGCATTCTTTCCCCCAAGTTGTCAAACCTCCGGACGGGGCGCGCTTCCGTCCTGTAAACAGCCGGCGCCCGGTCGCGCTGTGCGGGGAGGGCGGGGGACGGGGGCCCCTGAAGAGCTTGCAGGAAAGTTGGGCTGCGCAGAACCCAAGCTGTGTCCTCTGGGCCAGCACTCTGAGGTGGGCACGGTGTTCGGAAATCCCAGAGCGGAGGTTAGGCAACCGAGCTTGTTTGCAGAGGGCAAGGAATGGGGTGATCGCATGTATGTCACCTCTCTTCCAAACGCCGTCAGTTTGACCTTCCATGGTGGCACTGGGCTCTGACCAGGAAGTCTGTGTACTGTAACACGGTTTTCAGCAGCTGAGAAACACGTCGTAGATCTGCCTTGAGCTCGGTCCTAGTGGAAAACTTTAAAAAATTGTGGCAGTCCTGTCCCTGGAGACAAGCAGCTCAACCCTTGTGCCCCACTGGATTGACAAAGCCAGTTGTTAGGAATGTCCTGGCTCCTTGTTCCCGTGCAACTTGGGCATCTTCCTCGTGTTTTTCCCAGAAGTAATAATTGAATTGTTGCTACCCACATTTGCATAACATATTTTCAATTTAATGTATTTTCTCAGTTATATCCCTTCCTCTTACAAAGAGGTGCATGGGGCAGAGTTTTTTTAAAATTATATTTTACTGATTTTTTACAGAGAGGAAGAGAGAGGAATAGAGAGTTAGAAACATCGATGAGAATCATCGATCAGCTGCCTCTTGCACACCCCCTACTGGGCATGTGCCCACAACCAAGGTACATGCCCTTGACTGGAATCAAACCTGGGACCTTTCAGTCCGCAGGCTGATGCTCTATCCACTGAGCCAAACCGGTTTTGGCCATGGGGCAGAGTTGAGTGGCTAGCTACCTATCCTTGGATAGCCACATGCATATTAGTGGAATCTCTGCTTCCCCTTGAACCGTCTCCTCCTGCCAGGCTCTGCTCGCTACCTGCGCAGCATTCTCAGACCTGAGACCCAGGGCAGGTGCAGTCAAGGCCCAGGCAGGCAGGGGTCAGCCCGCTTACTGCGGGCCATGCAGCAGCTGCGGGAAGGTGGCCAGCTAGTGCTGACGGGTGGGACAGGTTGGGTGTGGATAGGATGGAATGAGTACTAGAAAGTCTTCCTGTTTGATGAGGGGCCAAGAGGAGAATGTGCAGACTTCCACCTCAATGCAGTGGCTTTGCAACACAGATGCTTCATATACAACGGGACCACTTCCTTCCTGAGCCACCTGGATGCGGTCTTCTTACCCCATGTTTCAGATTCTTTTCCTGGCTGACAGGATCTGCTGCTGCTTCTGGGTTCATTCCTTTAGTGGAAGTCTTCCCTCATTAGTCGGAATTGATATGTCATTTGTAGTGCATTGATTTCTGTAGCAAGAGGTTGATAAAACTGGCTTGGGGTGTTCTTAAGCCAAATCAAGAGCAGATGTAAAACCCTATTCTTTGAAGTCTAGTAAGTAAAGAAACTTTAGTTTTCATTTTATTTGGCTACTATTGCCAGTGATTTTTTTTAGCTTTTTTTTTTTTTTTTTTTTCCAGTCTTCTTCCAGTGACCTAATTTTAAATTTTATTTTTGCAATTGTTAATCAGTCATGGTCTCACAAAAAAAAAGAAGGAGGAGGAGGAGGAGAAGGAGAAAAAGGAAAGAAAGAAAGAAAGAAAAAAGTAAATAAAAGCAAAACAAAACAAAAATATTGTCTCCTCAGAGATCCTATCCTCTTTGGAACATGCATAAAGAAGAGGATGAGCGAAGCAGTTCTTAGCGAGCTTCTTCCTTTACCAGGAGTTGTCATGCAGTGCTCTGTTCTGCTTTTTAGTTCTGTATTTTTAACTCACGATAAATCATCCCAAACTGTATTGAAGAGATTTAGTATTTTAGGACCTTTATAAACAGAGTGAGATAAAAATACCAGCATGCCAGAACTGCTTTTTTATTAGCGACGTCGTGGAGTCACTTTTTTATGAGATGAGAGGATTCACTTCCCAAGAAAAATCAAAAGTTCTTGGTTCTCTTCTTTCTTTTTGTAACTGTTGTTCGTGTCAAGCCCTTCAATGCATAATGTATGGGAAGTCCCTCCAGATGTTCGAGACACACTGGATGCTGGGGTCCCGAGACCCAAAGGAGAGGTGCTCAGCCTGGAGAACGAAAAAAGGTTTAGCGAATCCCCAGGACCTGTTTCTGTGGCTTACCTGGCTCGTGAGATAGATCGGCATTTAATCTTAAGGAAGCAAAAGCAGAACTGAAGCATGGTAGTGGTTTTCATTCTTGTGCCCTAGTGATCTAACCTCAGGTTTCTTCACTCGTGGAATCCAACAAGTGTGCACGTTTCTTACACTCGCTAAATAACCTTCCTCCTGCTTTTAACCCCAAACTCTTCAAGCCGCACTTTTAACTGATTCTTTCCTTTGCGTGCTTGGAGCGCTCACGCCATGTAAGTTGTACATGAGACAAATTGAGCGTGCCTAGATGATTTTATTAACGTTGGTTGCTGAGTTGGATGTCTTTAAAACATCCTCTCTATAAGCACCCCTTTGTGGTTAGGCATGAAACTCTGCCTTAAAGAAACAGATGAGTACTTCGGCCAGAGTTTCAGTGATGGCTGACAATCTCCTTGTTTCTCATTCCTGTGTGCAGACCACTTGACAATGTCTTTAAAACTGATGATTAATAGTCAGAAATTGTTCCTTCTCTGTCCTCCCTCTGCTCCTGTCATTAACTGCTTCTTTACATATTACTTCCAACTTGTACCCAACATCAAAGCATCCGATGCTTAAATAAACAGGCCGTGGAGAGGCCGTGTGCACTGGGTGCCTAGAAGGCTGTGGTGCTGGCAGGGCTGCGTCCAGGCTGACAGCACTGATGTGCCTCAGGGAGGCTCCGGAGGCTGCCACTCTGAGCCCTTGTGGATCTTGATCCCTGGGAACCTGAAGGTCATCTTGAGCTCCCAAAACGTTCTAACTGTTTCATTCATTCCAATACTCAGCCTCTCTTTATCCTACCTTTCCCAGCACCACCCTCACCCTTCAGTTCTCCTGAGTCCTATTTCGTCCATTGGATATGGGGCCAAGGAACAGGAATTCTGCAGGCTCTCCTTGGTCCTGGTGGATTCTACCCCCGTGCAGTACAGTGATCAGACCTTTGACCCAGAGGGATGTTAAAATGACTTAGGCTCTAGGGATTTCAGTTAGAAGTACCAGCACGTTTGATGAAGCATATTTATCCGGGCAAAGGTTCGTCTTCAGCTGAGGTTTGGTTGGGATGAAGGTAGAGAGCTAGCCAGATGGGACAAACGGCTCAGAGGAAAGCAGTGTAACCACTGGGTGACTTCTCTGCTGACGCAAATATTTGACTCTGTGCCTAGTGATATTTAATTAGAAATCTGAGTCGCTTGTCTGTTTGTGGAGATAATTGGAAGACGTCTTATTCTTCTGGCCAATCACTAATGCCAATTTTCTTTTTGTAATGATCCAATAATAACAGGCTCTCCATCCTGCTGTTTGATCTGGTCTTTCACATCAGATTCACAGAGGGTATTACCAGCTCCTTCTCAGCTCTGCCTATTTCCAGTCAGCTCTTGCCAGAAAGCTTTGGATTCTCGGGCGGCGGCTGCAGATACTGGTCCTAAGTGGCCTGTTACCCTGGTGTGATCGTCACGTGACAGGCTCTGCTTAACCCCAAGGTGGAGTGGTCAGAGCAGGAGGGTAATGCTGCCTCCTCTCCCTCCCTTCCCAGCCACCCTATCCCTCAAGCTCTGTCTTTACAGAGAGTGAACTGAGTTTTGAGGCTGAGAAATGACACTCAGATGGTTTATATGATTAGAAGCTAATATTACGGTAGACAAAACCATCAGCTTTGGCACGTGATTAAAAATACAGCTTTTCTCACAAAGGACTGTGTGGCAATGGCTCCAAAGATATTACAAAACAGATATTGCATTTGTGTATTTCCAGGCGTTTGTAGTTCCCTTTCTGTAACCATTGTTTCTATTGCATATTTTACTCTTTTTTTGTGTTCCCCCTACCCCCCCCAAAAAAAACTTGGTGAAAACTTATTCTTCCCGTTAGCTGTGGCCTCACTGATCTGCCTGTAGATGGCTTTGGGGACTAATGGGGCTTAAGGAACAAGCTGCTCCGTTTGAGTCAGTTCTAGCGAGGTTTTCACTGCCGTGATGCTGACCCCAGTCAGAGTGGGGGCAGTGATGTGTGGCTTTGAGCCAGCTGGGTTGAATGACTTCATGACAGACCCTTCAAACCTATGGAGGTTGTTAGTGAATGCTGGACACGTGGGGGTGTTTTGTTTTGTTTTGTTCTGTTTTGTTTAAGGATTGAGGCCTATTTTCCTGCTCTCTACCTTCAACCCTAACCTCAGGAAACGACAGTAAAAAAATCTTCGTTTCAGAGCCTGTGGAGTTTTGCTGATAAGTTTTTCTGTGAATGAAATTTTCTGTTTTGCATTTCAGTATCTGGCCTTCAATTCTTTGTCTACAACGTGAGAAATTTTGGGCTAGATTTTTTAATGCTTAAAATAATTCTATGATTCATAAGGAAGAAAGAGGAGGCCAGAGGTTGTGATCACAAATGTTTATTGGTTGAATCCAAATTTAGAAGCAGATTGGGGCTGTTCTGCTTCCCAGTTGAACTTGACCATAGCCTGGATCTCACATCTGGTGGTAATTTGTTACCACCTCCAGAGCTTGCTTCAGTGAAATACGAGTGTTCTTAAAGATAGCAGGAGCATTTTTTTCCTCATATAATTATGAAAGACATTTGACTTTTTTTTGGGGGGGGGAGGGGAGGGCGAGTAATACTTTATCGTTTCTTGTCAGCTGAAAAATCTAATCTAATCAACGCCACTAGCTTGGATAGTCCAAAAACAAACCCAGTAGATATATAGCAGTAAAATTGTTCTTTTCTTTCCTGCAAGTACTTTGCTCAAACTGGGACTGTTGTTTTTTGTTTTGTTTTCTTTACTGGGGGGATGAGGGGGAGGAGTCCTGGCTGCTTGTGTGTTTGAAAGTAGATGATCATCTTACCATTAGTAGAATCAGCCCTGTGTGGTTAGAACTTACATGAGTCACTGGCTTGGTTTACTTTCATCAGGAGAAAATGAATGTTCTTTTCCTTCTAGGGTTTTGTGAGTACTATCTCTCTTATATTTGCTTTTGTTGAGAGCTTTGTTCTTTTCTTCCTGTATGTTCTAAAAAAACGAAGTGCTAATACTGTACTTGAGCCAGCTGGCAAGTCTGGTTCAACAGTAAGATCACCCTGAAGGGCCAACAGAAATTGAACGGGGAGGACATTTTTAATTAACTTCAGTACTTCCCAGACAAGATAGTGCAAATCAAATGTTTATCTGGTACCTGTTGTTTGTCCAAGGGACTCAAATCACAGACACGCTGTTTACAAAACGGCTCAAAGGAGATGCTCAGTAAACACATTGAGTCCTGGCTCTGCTGCTTCACAGCTCTGTGATCATGGACAGTCACTTAACTCCTCTCACCTTCATAGTGATTATTTTTAATATGTTCAACTGTATCTACAAGAAGCAGCTTTAGGATTATTTGGAGGAACAAAAGAGTTTTGTCAAAATGTTTTGTTAATTGTAAAGTCTTTTCATTCATTTAAAGCAGATGTTGTTCATTGAAACACCTACGGAACGACGTTGGGTGGAGTCCAGGCTGTGCACAAGCAAAGTTAAATAAACAGAAAGATATCCGCACCGATGCCCTGGAAGGATTTCGGTGTTCCCTGGATGCTGGCTGAGCGTTGGGAAGAATTTGCGGAGAAGGCATGACCCAGTCAGTGTGCTGTCTAGGAAGGCTCGGGGGTGAAGTGAGGATGGAGGTGTGGAGAGTTCCCAGGGAGAGCTGTCACGGCATGGGGATAGGGAGCCCAGGCATGCTCAGGCCAGGTCAAGGGAAGTTTTCTGTGGGAGAGAAGGGTGATGCGTATGATTAAGGTTTCTAAGAAAACATAGGGAGAGGTTAAAAAAAAAAAAAAAAAAAAGACAGCTCTTTTGGGGGTGGGTGGAAAGAGGGGGTACAGGTGGGGAGCTTGGCATTCAGACTCACTGGGGAAAGTGTTATAACAGATAGTGCTAGACGTGAGGCTGGAGCTAAAGCAGCCAGAGGTGGAGATGGGGAGCCAAAAGGAGTGATCTTCCCAGAGGTGGCCATTGCTGAGGTCCTGGGAGAGGAGAGCGGGATGGAGGGCAGGGCGGCGCCTTCTCCACTTCCAGTGCGAAGAGTGTGAGCCACGGCGAGAGAAACCAGAGCTACAGGATGGGAAGCCCCTGAACAGACTTCTGCTCTCTGCATATTTGTGAACAAGGATACGCTTGAACTCTTGCTGAGAATGTGCTTAAAGTTGGAATCATGGATTACTAGGCTGGTTAGCTGGTCAGGTCTCTTTAACTGATGAGGTTAAAAAACTTGCTTATGGGCCAAGAGCTGGGGGTAGAGCACATGTCCCAACATGGTGTGCCTCCATGTGGAAGTGGTTCATAGAGGGGTTTTTGTTTTTATATAAGAAGTTGATTTTTTAATGGAATTTACTGTGGTGACATTGGTTAACAAAATGATAGGTTTCAGGGGTACAATTCTAAAATAGATGATCTGTGTATTGTACTGTATGCTCACCACCCCAAGTCAGGTTTCCTTCCAGCTCCATTCATACTCCCCTTACCCTCTCCTACCTAAGAGCGGTGTTTTAAATCAGTGTGTTTGCCTTAGAGATAAGGCAAAGTTACAGGCCTGTGTAAGGCATACACTTGTGAATTCTCCTCTGCTCGTCCAAGGTCATAGTACCCTCAACAGAGCTCAATTAGCTTTTCCATGCCTCACGTTCCCATCATATAAAATGATGCACGATCATGAGACTTGGAAGAGGAAATGTTTTGAAAACCATATACATGTGATTTATGTCATTTCTTTTTTTAAAAAATATATTTTATTGATTTTGTACAGAGAGGAAGGGAGAGAGAGAGAGAGCTAGAAACATCGATGAGAGTCATCAATCAGCTGCCTCTTGCACACCCCCTACTGGGGATGTGCCCGCAACCAAGGTACATGCCCTTGACCGGAATCGAACCCGGGTCCCCTCAGTCCCCAAGCCGATGCTCTATCCATTGAGCCAAACCGGTTTCGGCGATTTATGTCATTTCTTAATAAGCCTGTTGATCGTTACTGTGTCCATGGGGCCCAATTGTCAGCCAAATGATCCTGCGAAATACCAACTCCGGAGGAACGTGTGCATGAAAGGGCACAGATGAGGCAAAAATGTATTTGGCTTTATCACTTGGCAGGATTGGATGACAGGCTTGGGCGGGGGTGGCAAGAATGAGAGTGAGCCAAGATTGGCAGAAATGTCAGAAGCGTATGTGTTCTTTTTTTAAAATCTTTACATCAACATTTTAACTTGTTCACATGATGGTAGTTCTGGGAGGCCGTGGTTAGGAGGGAACGTGGTCTCAGATTGGACCTGCATTCACATGTCTGCGGTGGCTATGGACAGATTAATGTCAGGGAACCTTACATTGTTCATCTACCAAATGAGTCATTGTGAAGATTAAATGAGATAGCGTGGGACTCAGTGTGCACTTAGTTGTCGAGGATATCTTACAGTGGTTATCACCATTAAGCTGATGCATTATCAGTTAGACACTCAAATATCTGCATGATGTGCTTACATTTTTTCCCTTAGCTATATTTCTGGAGAATTGTTATGGGTGTTATAGGAACCAAATCTGGATTAAGGAACATATACTACTTATGTCTTTGGACTCAGGGGTTAAGAAAAAGGGGGCCCGGAGAAGGGGAGAGATCATCTACACAAAGTGAGTTTCCTGAAGCTGAGGAGATGGAGGAGGAAATACTGAGTCCCTTGTCAGCAGTGCCTGGGCATCTGGTTCTGGTAGTTCTAATATATGAAGTTACTTACTTATAGTTGTAAGTAAATATACCATTATAAAAATATTAAATATACCATATTAAAAAATATATTACACGGACTGCTCTGAAACGGCGCCTTGCTGATTTCACCCTCGTTCCTGACCTGAGCAGCCACAAGCTGGCTTTGCGTTCTACTGGCCTCTGTGAGGTTTTAAGAAATAGTAATGAGATGTGGTAGCTACTTCTGAAGATCTTTGGAAGCATAGAAGACCAGAATGTTAACCTAATCATTTTTCCGTGCTTATCTCCTAAACATTTCACCCCTTCCTGGCCTGTGGTAATCCTGTCCCAGGAAAAGTGACCTTCTCACCAGCCCCTTTGCTCTCTAGGTGCTTGTGTTGCTTCTCCATCTTTGTTCAGAGGGCGTTCCTCCTCTGGCTGGCTTGTTTTTCTCTTCTCTCCTACGGCATTTAACTATACCACGTAATCCAGCACTTACCTATGTAGTATTCTGTCTTGTATTCACTGTCATCTATTCAGTGTCTCTCCCCCCCCCCATCCCCCCAAGATTATAAACTCCTTTAAGTTAGGGGCTCTGCATGGTCTAGGAGTCCTTCATCACCTTTATCACACACAGTGCTTGGAAAAGAGTAGTTATCAAGTGTGCAGCCTGGAGTCAGACAGACCTGAGTCTGAATCGTTGCTCTGTCACTGACCAGCTGTGTGACTTTGGGCAAATTACTTACCCTCTCTGAGCCTGCTTCTTCATCTGCAAAGTAGCAGTGGTGTCTTACATATCATAAGTGCCCAGTAAAAGTTCAAGACTACTATTGTTAGTCTTCAATTCAACAATGAATTATTGAGTACCTACCACGTGTTAGGCATCGTACTGGCTGCTGGTCCCAGGAACTAATGTTGAACTCAGCAGACAAGATCCCTGTAGGGAGAACAGACATTATGCAGATATGTAATTATCAACTTAAGTACCAAGAAGAAATAATGTAGCTACAGGAGAATAATTGAGGGAGGTCTTTTCAATCTGGGATGTTAGGAAGAACTTGCTGAGGAATTATTTTAAATGATACTTGAATATAAGTAGACTTTTTGCCAGTAGGAGTATCCCAAGCAGAGAGAACAGCATGTCCGGAGGCCTGAGGCTAGCGAGTGCTTGGTGTGTGCCCAGAGGTTTGGCAGCCAGCCAGCCTGGTGGTGGAGAGAGTGAGGGGTTAGTCCTCAACCCAGTGGGTAAGTGGTGAACCTTCATGGTTCAGGCAGCTGGCGGCTGGGGCACATCCCTTCCCTCATCACCTCCTTTCTCTGAAATGGGAGTAAGAGGTAATAATTAAATGTTAACAGTTTTGCAGTTCAGCTCGTTTATTGGCCATGATTTGAAATGAATTATCCTATGAAAGTGAATTTTTCAGAAACTAAGCCTACCCTTTTAAGTGCCAAAGGTTTTGTTGTTGTTCCAGTGGAAATTTTTCTAAAACACTTCACTGTCTTCTTAGTCAACTGAATGAGCCTGGATCATGGAGATGACATTATGCTACACTGCGACTCACATTAATATGGCACTAATGCCCTCAGGATGAGATATGCGGGATCATATCCTCCCATTCCGGGCAGCCCAGACTTATAAGTCTAGTGCCATTGTCTTCTTGTTGAAAAAAAAAAAAAAATTCCCCTGCAGAAATGATAGTCCCATTGCAATATCTGGTTCCTGTAGCTGCTGCCCCGTCCCCAGATTTGATTTGCTGCTTCTAATGTAAGCTAGGAAAACAGATGACTAATTTTAGGCAATTCTAACAAGCTTAGCAAATTGATTTAGAGTGCTGGCCTGCAAGTTTCTCTTAGAGGTCAAATGCATGGATTTTTATTGCACGGATGGCGGCACCAGAGGTCTCCTCCGCTTCCTCTCAGTGAGCAGCCAGGTTGTGGAGTTTGTCGATGATGGAGGTAGCTGTCACCTCTGCTTTTAACACTAGAGTGTTGTCCAGCAGGGAGCCGATTTTTATTTTTATTTTTATTTTTATGAAGACAGAGCAGTGGAAAACTAAACAGAGAGGTTAAATTAATGATGAGTCATAGACTTTCAAAGCTTATAGGGACCAGAAATGTTGTCATTCCAGCCTCCCCTCGCCTTGGTGGTGGAGTACGGTGGAGCTGCTCAAGTTCACCAGGCTTTAGGCATGGCTGGAAATAAAATTCAAGTTCCCTGCTAGCCCAGTGCCCACCTCTGTATCATCCTACCTTGCAGGCAAGTCTGAAAGCTTGAATAAGAGTTTCTGTTTAGCCTTTTCTTTTCTAAGAATAGTCTCCCTGAGAACTAAACATTTGTGGTCTGGTTTTTGGCTCATTTTTATGATCCTAGCAGTGCCAGTGGCACACTTAGCAGAGCGGTACTCTAATCAGAGCATCACCCAGGTCCTGCCCAGGCCTCCCTCGTACATCACTGTGCCTGTCCACCCTGTGCTCCCCGGTAGGGCTGGGAAGCCTACATCTTAAATTCCCATTCTTGGGGAGGAGGAAGGAAGGGGAATCACCAACGCCTTATCTTTGTTTTTCATTTGATTTTTATTATTCCAGTGAGTGAAGGAGCATCACTCAGTTTTTATCAGAGGAAATGGATTCCCAGGAGAGAAAACGATGTGTGCCTGGTTCTTCAGCCAGTTAGGCACTGCACTAGGCTTTAACACACCTTTGTAGTTCTGTTTTCATGGGACAGGCTGTCTTCTGTAGATTAAATGTCTAGCATGTCAGGGCTTCGTTTTTAGACTTCTTTAGAAGCATGTTGAAAGCTCCACGAGCACAGAAAGTGGATGATCGCTGTGTTCTCAGCATCCCAAGTAGGGTCTGGCACATGGTAGGCACCGCCTTGTGCCATGGATTTGTTGAAAGTAGGAGTGTGTGTGAGGGATACCATCATTGAATTCACTCCCTCATTTACTTGCCAGAGAGGTTGTTCCCGATGACAAGATGGTTGGTCGTCTGCACGTGTCTTTTTTTGTTGTTTTGTTTTGTGTTTTTTTTTTGTTTATTGGGGTGACGTTAGTTAACAAAATTATGCAGGTTTCAAGTGTGTCACTCAATGAAACATAATCTGCATCTGTGTTGTGTACCCACTGCCCAAGGTAAAGTTCGTTTCCATCTCCATCCCTTTTCCTTTTCCACCTTTCTCCATCCCCTCCCCCTGGCTGTCACAATACTGTTGTCTGAATTAGTGTTTCGGGTTTCTTCAGATATATTCCCAAAAGTGGGATCACTGGGTCAAAAGGTAGATACATTTTTAAATTTTTGGAGGTAACGCCATACTATTTTCTACAGTTACTGCATCAGTCTGCATTCCCACCAGCAGTGCACAAGGGTTCCCCTTTCTTGTCTGTTGATTTATTACTGGTGGCCATCCTGGCAGGTGTGAGGTGATATCTCAGTGTCGTTTTAATTTGCATCTCTCTGATGATTAGTGATGTTGAGCATCTTTTCATATGTCTATTGACCATCTGTATATCATTTTTGGAGAGGTGTCTATTCAGTTCCTTTGCCCATTTTTTAAATTGGGTCGCTTGTCTCCTTGGTGTTGAATTGTGTAAGTTCTTCATCTATTTTGGACATTAGCCCCTCATCAGATGTGTCACTGGTGAATATGTTCTCCCATTCAGGGGTTGTCTTTTCATTTTGCTGAAGGCTTCTTTTGCTTGCTCCATGTGTCTTTAACGGGGCCTGCCATGTGACACTGACCCGGCTCGGGTGTGTGGGAGGCAGTTCTTTCAGTGTTTTACTTTTGATCAGGTGTGTAACTAAAGCTAGGCAGAAGTTTCTCATTACCTAGTTTTTTTCCAAGCCGCAGTGACTCTCAGGACCAACTTTAAGTTCTCCAAGCTATAGTAACAGTAATTTAATGAGGCTTCAGGTTTAATTAGATAATGAAGACAGAGTTATTTCCATGAAAGATGTTGTGTTTTAGGCTTTGAAATGATAGACGGTAAACTTGTGGATGAGTCTTGCAGTAGCTGTCAAGGTGGCCTTATTTCAGAGATGGCAGTACAAGCTGTCCCCCTACTTTCTATCACAATGACTCCCTGAAAACCAGTTTGGTTATAAATGTCCGTCAGTGAATCCCTGCTGCCCAGCGCTTCCCTAATGGGGGTAGTAAATGGCTGTCCATGTCATCGGGGACACTAGAAATCCCTGTTCAACAGGTGATGAAAAAAAGACTGAACAGTGTGTCAGCGAATAATGATGTTCAAGACCACTGGTGTTAGTGTGGCTCGGGGGAGTAGGGGCTCTCTGATCCAGTCTGTAACTGTCTGTTACATCTGTTAGCCAATGTAACAGAAGAATAAGTCAATGAGTACCCCCCCCCCCTCTCTCTCTCTCTCTCTCTCTCTCTCTCTCTCTATATATATATATATATATATATATATATATATATTTCTTTATTGATTTCAGAAAGGAAGGAAGAGGGAGAGAGAGATAGAAACATCAATATGAAAATCACTGATTGGCTCCCTCCTGCATGCCCCCTACTGGGGATTGAGCCCACAACCCAGGATGTGTCCCGGTAGAAATGGAACCTGGGACCCTTCAATCCACAGGCCGACACCCTATCCACTGAGCAAAACCGGCTAGAACATCAATGAGTACTTCTTATACCAGCCTTTCATATATCCTTTTAAAAAAATAAAAAGAAATTATATAATTTTATTTTTATTATTTTTTAAATCCTCACCCAAGGATATTTTTTCCATTGATTTCTAGAGAATGTAGACAGGAGGGAGGAGGATTTTTATTACTTAACTTTTTACATTTAAATCTCTGTTCTGTGTAGAATCTCTTTGGGAGTGGGGATAAGAAGGGAATTAGAAATCTATCTTTATATATTTTTTCTAAATAGCTAGTTTTTCCCAGCTGTTTGACCACTAACTCGCACTGTTAACTTTATCATACACTAGCGATTTTCAACTGGTGTGCTGAGGTGCAGAAAGAATTTTTAAAATATTCAATACCTGACTATTTAGTCAGGGGCACTGTTCTCTTTTTCAAATTAAAAAAAAAAGTAAATAGCCAACACAGCAATAGCCACTTGGTGTGAATGAATCAAAATTATACCCTTTTTTGTCAGATTGGCAAAAATATACATTTTTCTTAGTGTGCTGCAGAATTTTAGTAATTTAGTTTATGTGTGCCATGAGATGAAAAGGGTTGAAAGTCGTTGTCATACACTAAAAGAAACCTCAACCAGTCTTGGACTTTGCCTGTCACTTCCTGTGCCAGTAACTGCTAGCGGATTAATCAATCTCTCTAGATGTGCGTAAGCTTCCTGATAGATCAGGTGACCTGTTACTTAGCTAGTCTTCAACTTCCTGGTTTCTGAGCTTCCTTCCCTAGGATGTGATTAAGTAATCTAAATTATGTGTTTACCATGTGTCCCCTCTGAGCTTTAGCCTTGTTAGTCACACAAATAGCATATTTACATGTGTGTGTGGTTTTTTAATTTTGACCTTCTAAATATACATTTGGCTGACTCTTAGCAATATGTAGTGGTCAGATCATGTTCTCTTTATGCTAAATAATCTGTCCCTTTTGCAATTCAGCTATTGTTCCCAGAAATAAAACATGCTGCAAACTTCCCCACCTTCTCCATTCCAGTGGTCATGTATACCGACAGCTAACGCATTACATCATTCTGCAACAGTGCTTGAGGCAGACATCACTCTGCCTTCTGTGGGCTGGCCTTGACTCCTGAATGTTTTTATATGTTCAGTATTTTAGCATGTTTTATATGTTCTGGGTTGTAATAGTATAGGATATTCATTGGTTGTATTGTGTTAGAGATTTGGGGTTTTCTCTTCCTGGAGAGATTAATCTGCCTTTCAGTTCTCTGGAGCAATAAGCTTTGTCCTTTGTTCATATTCCTTTTATTCCTCTTACTTTGCCTTGATTAGAGCAATAGAGCCATAACTTATTGGGTGATTATCTTCAACTGTATCTACCACTGGAAACCATGCCTGTTTGGGTCAGTGATCCTGTGGCCTCATCTCAGCTTTCTTGGGTATTTCAAACAGAAGTACTTTTTTCCTCACACACATTTTTCTCTATTTTTATTTCTATTTTTATTCCCCTTTGGTTCCCACCTTAACTTTGTTTATCCTGATTTGAAATTCTTACTTAACAAGTACTTAATAGCATCTACTGTATACTCAACACATTACTAGTTGGCGATATTAATATAGTTTATTTGTAACTCTTTGAAAATTTTCAAAATCCTTACATATGTCTGTGCTTCCTGCACAACTGCCTTCCACCCGCCATCTTGCTCTTGCTTCTGTATGCTCCGACCTCTGCAATCCCTGCTTACACCTTGGTGTGCAGACAGACCTTTATTCTTCTTTCTCATCTATGTAGTCCACTCCCAACCAGTGCCTCTAAATGCTTTGATGGGCCCGGGGCATCTTCACCAATTTCTGACTGTGTGTATGGAGTTGGTGGTAACTACAGGTGATGGTGGCGATAGCCTCCATGTCCTCCCCAGACCACCAGCTCATTTCTTCAACATCTGGGCTCTCCGCTTCCCAGCACTGTGTCCTCGACACTCTCCAGACAGTCCCCTAGGGCAGAGGGAGCCCTTGTTTTTTTTTTTGTCTGTCAGAGATTATTGTATTTTGTTGCCTCGAAGTCCAGTGTCTTGAAAACGATGATTTCATATAGTTTGTGTTTTCAGTTGTTTCCAGTGGGAAGGTTAATCGGATCCCTGCTGGTCTCTCTTGGCCAGAAGCAGAAGTCTTCTTAGAACTTTTCATATTTAGACTCGTTTCTGTCTTGGAGAAATTAAGTGGTCTGGCTTTATCTTTTCATCCTCCTCCTTTTCAGAGCTTCACATTTTCTTAAAGAAAATGAATTTAATATTTATTGAATGCCTTTTATGTGCTACCTTATATATTCCTGCTAAAATGAATAGGCTTAGCCCCTGTACTGGATGTTCTTTTTCAGGTCTAGTGAGGGAGGCGGACAACGTTCTTATGCTATAATTAAAAGTAATACATGTTTTGAAATATCTATGATGCCACCACAATGTAGTATGTATAGTATGTTAAATATGATAAATGATGTCCATTAGAATTGATGGCCTTGTGCTGACACTTGTGAATTCTGTGCCCTAACCATGACCAGGACTGTTCACCCTTTCCTGGACACCTGTGACCCTCCCATGGACGGGGTAGAATTGTATCTGTGCTCTTGGTCCCCCGATTCTGCTGGATTTGTCTCCTGTCCACATGACCTTTTCTCTCTACTTGAGTTTTGGTCTGTTGTTGAATCTGATTTCTTTTTTTTTTCTTTTACTTTCACCATAAGAATGTTAAAGACTGAAATATAAAAAATTAGCTGCATTTGCTGTAGATGGATGAGCTTTTTCAATGAGTTTGTTTATTTTCAAAAGTGAAATGTAACTGGCTATTGGGAAGGGAAGGGAGAAAGGATTAAGAATAGAAGACCACAATTATAGCTAACTAGAGGCCCGGTGCACGAAATGCATGCACTGAAGTGGGGAGGGTGGGTGAGAGGGTACCTCAGCCCAGCTTGTGCCTTCTCACAGTCTGGGAGCCCCGCCATCAATCATCCCCCATCCCCCCACCCTGCAAAGGGAGGCTCTGCCCACCTGCCTTAGTGCCACCACCAGATAGCCTGGGCCTCCCTCTGCAGGGCGATCATGGGGCGATGGCCCGGCCTCTGACCAATTGCATTGCACCTGCCTTGGCTGGCCTGGTGCCAGTGGGTGTCATAGTGTGGTCATCTGGTAGGTCATCTGGATGGTCACTCTGCTGTTTGGACTTTTGGTTGCTTTGCATTTTATGCTTTTATTATTATAGATAAGTCTGGCATACTTTTCCAAAGGTACCCTTTGGATGATGAATTAGGTCAACTGTCCTTTGAGTTGTTTAGGAGTAGTTGCAGGTTGCTAGTGGCAACTAAGAATCTTCCCCCTCTGTGATTGGGCAGCAGGAGAGGGAAGTATAAAGGTGAGAAGTACAGGCTCTGATTGGCTCCAGACAAGCCATGTTGTTGCCTGAGCAAGACGGCAGGACTCCAGTGGTGGATTTGTCTTTTCTCCTGGTCAGCTGCTGTGACCAGAGCCTTCCTTGGAGAGAGAGCCTCTGCTTAGGTGACAACCCGTGGGGTCTGTCTCATGCTTGTGGTAGCTCTGGATCTTTCTACTTCTCCTCAAGGAGCTCATTGATGTGATTTCAGACGCTATCTTCACTCCAAAGAATATGCCATCTTGCTCTGTGCGGACTATCTTGCAAGACACAATGCTGTGTCCGTTTTTACGCTGCTGGTTCCAGATGTCTCTAGCAGTTCTGCTTTTCCGCAGATGCTTGGCTAGTGTGGGAGCATGAATAGCCTTTCTGTCCTGCAGAGACTGTGAGAAGCTCTGCCTGAGCGTTTGAGAGTTAACCAGCGTTCACTGAGCAAGCCCTCTGTGCGGCACTGATTGTGCCACTTGCAGAGACTGTACAAGAGATTCTGCTGACCTCAGATGTACTTAAAGTCCGGAGGGGAAATAGCAGAGGTGAATTCAGAGGCCCGTTCAGGAAGACCACCAAAGAAAATTAGAAGATAAGCAAAATAGTGTTTTGAGTTCTGTTTCTTCAGACGTCTCTGTTGAGATTGGCAGCTTGAGTGACCCGGAGACTGCCATCCACCATTTACAGACATGTGCTATTTTGAGACTGAGCTTGTGGTTTGGGAAGGCTGTAGAACCATTTTCAACAAATGCTCATTGAGTGTGCAAAGTGCCGTGGCAGGCACAGGGAACACCAGAGAGTACACAGTGATACCCTCTGCTTCTAAGGAACCGCTCCTTAATGTTCAGAAAGGCAGAGCATGCTTAAGGTTTTAAAAATCTTAAGATATATGTCTTCCTAAGAGGAAAGTGGAATTGTCCACGCAGTAGAAATGCATACTAAACTGTTAGCCCCTCTGGGCAGTGGGGATTTGGTGGTGGTGGTGGGGTACTTGGCAGACAAAGAGGAAGGATCTTCACCTTTTCTGTATATAGTTCTGTGTGGTTGGACATATTTACCAAGTGCCAGTGTGGTCTTTTTGGAATTATTTATTAGCCAACAACAACAACAACAATAGAAACTAAGAAATTATAAATATAGTGTTTGCCTTGAATATCTCTGTGTGATAGGATTATAAAAGACTTATATTCATTATACCTCCCCATTGTCTACATTTTCTGTAATGGATATATATTATTTTATAGATAGAGAAAGAAAGAATTTGAAACCTAAAATGCAAAAGCACCTACAATGATTACTAATACTGTGTGTTAGCCCTGGTTGGTGTGGCTCAGTGGTTGGAGTGTTGGCTGAGCACCAAAGGGTCTTGGGTTCAATTCTCAGTCAAGGGCATGAATCTGGGTTGTAGGTTCAGTCCCTGGCCCTGGTATATGCAGAAGGCAACCAATTAATATGTCTCTCTTACATAGATGTTTCTCCCTTTCTTTCTCTTCCTCTTTCTCCCCACCCCCCCTTCTACTCTCTCTAAAAACCAATAGAAAAATATCCTCGGTGAGGATTAACAAAAAATATCTAACTGCATTTTAATATGTTTACCATATTTTGGATACACTTACACCAGCTTTCCTTTTTTTTTGTCTCCTCACTCTCACAACTCTATTAAGGTTGTATTATTATTATTGTTGTTGTTGTTTTATTTACTACTATCATTATCTACTATTATTACATTATCTACTACTATCTACTATTATCATTATCTACTAATATCTACTATTATTACTACTATTATCATTATCAAGTACTATTTTAAATGTGAAAAAAGGGCATTTGCTCACGCTTCTGACCCTTGTCATTTTGCGAGAGCCCAGGAGCAAAAGGAATCTAGTTATTAACCATGCACCTGTACTGCGAAGGCTGCTAAGAAAAATATGTTATGCTGATTGGTTACAGTTATAGCTGTCAGTGTGGGCTGTGATCCCTTGTTTTAAAGCATCCTAAGAATACTTTTGACATATTTATATTTAGTTCTGTTGGAGAAAGCAATGAGATTACCCCATCTCCCCATCTGGCGCAGTGAAGAAAACTCATCTGCTTGGCTTACTTTGTGTGAGAAAGAATTAAAATCTCCAAGTTATTTGTAATTTAAGTAGTTAAATCCTGTCCTGCAAATTTTGCTCTGGGAATCCAAGTCCCCTTATAATTATGAATTTAATTACTTTGAAAGTAATAGTGTTCTGAATTATTTAAGGGAGTCAATGACTGAAGGAAAGATGTCATTTGTAAATGAATTTCTCTTTTCCCCCCTTACAGCATGTATTTGATGATCTCAGTGGCACAGTATCCCTGTCTTGGGTTGGAGATAGCACCGGGGTAAGTAATATTTTGAGACTGTGAATTCAGCTCAGCAAGAAGAAGATGTAGATGTGGGGAGTTAAGCACTAAATGTTGTTACTTTCTGAAACTGTCTCCAACCTCAGACACAGAAATACATGTTTCCAGGACAAACTCTCAGGAAACTGTGGTTGGTTTGGTGTTGCTGTAGAACGGGAAACATCCTGTTAACACCCTCTTCCATAATGGGAAGATGGACACCTTTTCAGTCCTTAGTGGCTGCGTGGCATCAAGATGACAAGAAGCAGGAAGAGGGAAGCGTGTGCTGGATGCTGAGAAACGAGCTTCATACACATGGGGAGACCGGTGTGGAAACTGAAGCCTGTGTATCGCACGTCTTGGCATCTTTCCTCCAAAATATTTTTCCACAGTTAGTGGTGAAGGACTATGGCCCCGTGGGCTCATGGCTGTTTAGTTCCATCTGTGTCCCTTTCCCTACAACAAAGGAGGTGCTGCCAGGATGGGAGAGTGGAAGGAGCGTCAGTCAGCTCCTTATTCTCCAATGTGTAGCCCGTCTCCCAGTAGGAGGGTGCGCTCTGGATGCTTCGGCCCAGCTCTTGAATCTGGGCGTGGTGTTAGCTGCTCTGTTATTATCCTGCCTGAATAAGGGCAGGGCCTCAGAGCATACCCTCTGGTATTCCATGAATGTATGCATCACAGCACTGAGGCACACGATGGCCATGTCAGGAATCCAAAGAAATATAATATTGGAGCTGAAGAGCAAGTTATAAATTTATTTTTTTAATTAATTTTTAAATTTCAGGTAGAATGCCTTTAAGCATGTCTCAGTTTCTTCTAAAATTTGAGTTGTGCTCTAATTTCCATGATTTATACATTTATTTAAGATAGTTGGTATCACAAGATTCTTGTTACATTGCTATTTTAGACTCCCTCTTGAACTAATCTATCAGAATTTGTCCTCATGCATATTTTTATCTAGAAAAATATTTAAGAAATTAATTTCATGGAGAACTGAGAACAGGAAGGAGAAAAGGAAGGAAATATGTGACACAGTGACCTTTGAGCACCCATAGTGCTCTTGCTTCCTGTACACAGAAAGAGTACTGATTCTTGCCTGAGAATATGTTATAATAATACTAGAGGCCTGGTGCACAAAATTTGTGCATGGGGGGGTGGGGGAGGTGGTCCTTAGTCCAGACTGTGAAAGGGCGCAGGCTGGGAGCCCTTGGGGATGTCCAACTGATGGCTTGGGCCTAAGCTGTCAGTCATACATCCTTACACTACCATGGAGGCGGGAGAGGCTCCTGCCATCACCACTGCGCTTGCCAACCATGAGCCCAGCTTCTGGCTGAGCCACAGGCCCCCTGTGGGGGCACACTGATCCCCCTGTGGGAGCACACATTGAGCGTCTGCCCCCTGGTGGTCAGTGCATGTCATAGCGACCATTTGTTCTGGTTGTTCCACTGTAAAGTTCGCTGGGCTTTTATTATATAGATGGATACAAAGTAGTTAAATCCTTCTTTTATTGTAATGGGTAGTTGATTAGCTCTGTCTCACTGTAGGTGATGAGACCATCTCAACCAAGAGTTGAGACCTTGAATCACTGCAAGCCTTAGTAACTTCTTGGTTTTATGACTACAGTATAGGCTACTGCAAAGCAGGGCTTTCAGATGTTGGTTTAATCACATCACAGGTAAGCATGTGATTGGGCTATCTTCCTTTTTAACTGTGTGCTTTTTTTTTCTCTCCAGATCATTCTAGTCTTGACTACCTTCCATGTACCACTGGTAATTATGACTTTTGGACAGTCCAAGCTATATCGAAGGTGAGATGCATATGGTTGGGGCACTGACTGAATACATGGTGAACGTAAGTTCCCCACTTTTCTAGGCATGATGGAGTCTAACAGTTGATTTAAAAGCTCTTTCAGCCATTTTAAATTTTCAACAAACTGTCACATTCAGCACATGTAATATTTACTTAACCTGAAGAAGTATGAAAAGCGATCTAGTTCCAAGAAGATTAGGTTGACCTGACTGAATGGGAAAGCAGTAAAGGCAGATGGAGAGTGTATAGGGGTGTGTGTTTTATTAATTTAAATGGATATTTATTTTTGGGAAGGTAGCATGGAGTTCAGCAATCTTTCTACTTATAAGCACAAAATGGTATTTATATCCCTGGAGTAACAATCCTCACTATACTTTCCAAGTAAATATATTTATGTAACACTTTGTACCTTCCAAGTAAATATATTTATCTAACCCTCTGAGCCCTGATTTATCTAGATTGTTTCTAGATCTGCTGTGATAATTATGACACATATATGTGCCAGAGGATGCTAATTTCCATTTCATTTTTTAGTAGCAAATGAAAACCCCTTTTCTTATTGATGTTTTTTAATCATTACCCGAGGATTTCCATTGGTCTTTAGAGAGAGAGAGTAGAAGAGAGCAAGGAAAGAGGGAAAGAGAGAGAAAAACATCAATGTGAGAGAGGCACGTGAGAGCTATTAATAAAACTCTAAACACTGAGCTAAACCGGCCAGGGCAACCCCTAGATGTTTTGAAGGCTATTTATTAAGCTCCTACACTTCCCCAGGTTGAACTATCTCCTGAGTCGTTTCTTTAGCCACTTCAATGCTTGTCTTCTGAATTCTCTACGTTGCTGTTTAAGTGGGTGACCAGCACTGGGCCTTGACAGGTTCCCAGTCAGACCCATAGGGAGCACAATGCATTTTCATGACTTTTTCCCATCCTTTTGCTTTTCAATATTGTGCTTACTTTAGGACTGCCCCAAACAAAACCCAAATGGTTTAAATACCATCTGACTCAGCCCTTTTCATCCTAAATCTGTCTGGCCTGTGAGAACTCCTAGCACACACTGGACCGGAGAGCAGTTCTCTGTGTGTCTGGCAGAGTATGTATTCACGGGGAGGTGCTTTTTCTGCAGGGCACGCAGCAGTTTGGTTGTTTGTTTCTACCGAG
Organism: Pipistrellus hanaki; assembly: GCF_964339955.1. Taxonomy (NCBI): domain Eukaryota; kingdom Metazoa; phylum Chordata; class Mammalia; order Chiroptera; family Vespertilionidae; genus Pipistrellus; species Pipistrellus hanaki. The sequence goes on from NC_140520.1 coordinate 4,922,029, forward strand.
GTCATTTTGAATATGAATTCTTTCCTCCCTGGTGTGAAGGGAAAAGTCTTCCAGAGGTTAGGTGGAAACTGTAAACATGCCAGTCTCCATCTGGCCTGGCCTGGCCTGATGTGACTCATTTCATTGAACACACCAGCCAAGAGGCACATGTTCCTTCAGACACAGGAAAGGCAGGGAGCAGTTTGATCACAATGTCTATGCTGAGGTTGCCCAAGTGAGAAATAAAGGAAAAGCCTGCTGAATCCACTCTGAAAACTCTGGCTTCTCGCAGCTTTAATGATTAGACTATTTATTGGATTGTCTCCCTCCACTAAATTGCATGTGGTCAAAGGTTTATTTGAGATTCAAATAAAGGCAGCTGGTCACATGCCACCTGCTCTGAGCTGTGCTGTATGGAAGCTCCAGAGAATAGCAGGAAGCTGTCTTCTGTTACTCATGCCAAGTTCATAGACCTTGACCTTTAGGGTGTGAAAAAGAATTATTCAAAGGTTTGGGAAATAATAACTGAAGTTCCTAGGCATTTATGATTAGATTAAAATGAATAGTATGTTAATGTCTTCAATTTAAAGGACTTATGTTTGAATGGTATAAATTTGATTCTCTGTTAAAGAATATTAATAGATTGTAAAGTGCATTTGCCTCTCACTTTGCAGATACTAATCTAAAAAGGAAATAGGCCACCTAGTTAGGGTGATAATTTGGTTTACGGCAATAGATGTTTTGTACCTTTTTGTTCTATGGCCCCTTGAGTGTAACTTCACTGTGAGATCAAGTTGGTGAAGCACATGTACACACTATTCGACACCAGAATCCTGTACCTAATTACTACAACTACTGGGCCATTTTATTTGTCATTTTTCTTTCCTATTGAGAGTTGTTCAAATTTGGAAATTATTAAGAGGATCTCTAAAAGATTTCACATTGAAGTTTATTCCATAGTGTATGTAAGTTTTTCAGGTGACTGAGAACTTTTTAAAAAAAAGGATACCTTAAAGGTATACAACCGATATTGAAGGAAAGTATAGTAACCAGCTCCTTCCGGGCATCTTGTAGGACAGCTTTTTCAGTGATGTGCTGGTTCAGTTTTCACTGCTTTAGACAGCTGGGGTGAAAAGAGAGACTGAAGTATAATTGGGAATTCAGTTTACCTATGGATTGAAAATCTGCCAGTTTTGTCTGTCACTAGTTTTAGTTCTATGTCCTTTGGCACATTTTAATAAGCTAATTCTCCCTACCTGATCTTTCAGCTGGAAATCTCAATGCAGTCAGTTCTCACTCTTCACAATAGTTATGCTCTCCATAGTCCCCATAGTGAATCCTGAACCATTGCTCCTAGAGGAAAATTCTGGGGTAGGTTCTTATAAACCTCTGATCACAACATTAACTTTCATCAATTCAACAGCACATCACTTTGTTTTTTTTGTTGCTGTTTTGTTTTGAAATATATTTCTTTATTGATTTCATAGAGGAAGGGAGAAGGAGATAGAAACATCAATGATGAGAGAGAATCATTGATTGGTTGCCTCCTGCACACCCCCTACTGGGGATCGAGCCCACAACCCGGGCATGTGCCTAGACAGGGAATTCCACCGGTGACCTCTTGGTTCTGGGTCAGTGCTCAGTTGCTGAGCCATACCAGCCAGCCTAGTATACATTGCTGATTCATTAACATTGAGCTCACAACCAACTCATGTCTGAAAGAAGCTTATCTAATAGCATATTTTCTCCGAAAGGACATCAAAGCCTTCTTGTGTTCAGGGAATCTGGACAGCACTTCAACACTATGCTTGGGGGCCATTTTAAACAGCAAAATCACCCATTAAAAACACAAAAATACAAAATGTGAGGTACTAAATAGACCATGGTGAAGACCTCATTTACAGTGTAAGAGCTGGAATAAGACAGCAGCTCATCCCCTTGTTGGACCTCAGCTGGGAACATGTGCACTGGTGACCCTGCGTATGTCTGCAAATCACTGTGGGAGGGCCACAAATATTGATGTGGGTTACAAAGAAATTTTAGTGAAGAGGCATATTCACAAATACAGAATCTGAGAATAAGAGAAGCAACTATATACACTTTCCCAATTAGTGAAAACTACAAAATTATAATTTCTTTAGAGTTTTTTTTGTCATACCTGTTGTTTTTATATTGTAATTTATAGCAACTTAATCATGGCAAAAATGAACTAAAAAAATGGAGAAATGGTTAGGCTTGGAAGCTGACCAAATAGGGTTATCTGGGTTGGTTTGATTGTTGAGAAAAGTAACATGTAAGATTCTCTGAGATATTGTAGGACTCTCTTACTGTTACTTCTCATTAAATGTCTGCAGTTCAAATGCTTGATGTCATAACTTCTTATATATAAAAAGTGCAGAAACAAGGGTGTAATTCTAGGCTCTGGGTGTTTGAGTTGAGTGTCAACATGTGAGTCTTCTGGTAAAACCCCATTTCCAGTGCTTCATCTCATTAAGAATGTTGACTGCAACTTACCAAAAGTCCATGTGATGATTATTTTTTCATTTATTTTAATGGTTTCTAGGTTTTTCTTGTCCTTTGGGGGTATTAGGTTCTATTCCAAAAATATTTATATTCTGCCACGATTTTCTTGAGTTATAGACAGGTGCATACTCTTATTCATGTTTATACCACAGATATATGCAAAAGTGATCCTTTATTTTGGTAACCAGAAAGAGCAGAGATTAGGGTTAAAATATAGAACTATTATTAAAAAGACTGGTTTCTAAAGCAGATGGTTTCCTAGGGTTTTGTTAACTTTTCATCTGACTGCTGCTCACTGCTCTGTTAATTATCATCTGGAATTTGAAAAGTAGAATTATTTTTTAAGGTTTTTTATTGATTTCCTCTTCATGATATATGTTGTATGCTGATAGAAAAACACCTATAAATGTTAAAATATAGGAGTGGGCAAAATTAGATTTACAGTTGTTCAAATGAAAAATAATACAGTAATTAATAAATAACAATACAAGAATAAACTAGGTGTTTCCCACACTCAACTGTAGACCTACTTTTGCCCAGCCCTGTTTATCCCTGAGCCCAGCCAGGCGGCCTCACCAGAACCTTACTCCATGCCAGCAGATTGATCCCTTGTGCTCCATTTGCTTAACTGGCTACAGTACCCAAGTGTTGTAGCGGATGACTCTTTGCTTTTGTTCACGTTGCTTTCTTTCTCTGAAGGGAGGGATGTGCTTGTTGTGCCAAGTTCTTAAAAAGCCAACAGACTTGCCAACAGGTTTGTGGAGGTTCCTTGGGGGATATGGGGCAGGAGGGGAGAATTGTAAGCTGGCGATAATCAAGCTGTTGCCAGCCCCTTTGAAGGTTGTCTGAGCTGCTGCTGACATTTGCACTGCAGAGCAGAAATTGTTTATACATCTCTTGGCCCTCTGTCAGGAAGATAGGAACTCCTCTTGTACTTCAAAGCCAAAAGAAGGTGGGGAGGAGATGGAGGGATCAATGGATAAGTGGTGCCTTGTCCCTCTTTTATTTATCTAGGAATTTTCTGTGTGCTTGCTAAGAGATAGGAAGTTACTCAGACAATGTCACGTCACACGTAGTTTGCTTTAGCATACGGTCAGGGACCTGAACAAACGCTCCGAGAGAATTCCCTCTGTGTCTCCAGTTTCCTCTGAGTGATTGGTGCTGCCAGGCCACCAGCCCTGGCAAAACAGAGGAAGACTGCAGTCTGTAAGGGAACACTCCTCACACATGATTGCAAGTTGTCTCTAGTTTGGAGCCGAGAGTTAAGAGAATTAGATTATAGCTTCAATTTTGCCCTTAATTAACTGGTTGGCTGTTGATAAATTGTCTCCCCTGAACCTCCTCGTCTGTGAAATGAGGGAGTTGGACAAGATGTTCCTTTCAGTCCCTCGCATTTCTCATGTTCTCTGCTTCTGTGATTATTTGTGGCGGCTGCTACCAGATTGTAGCATCTTTTAAGTCATCCTCTACAGTGAAGACCACTGCACATCAAATTTATCTTTGGCAGCTAACTTGCAATACACAGTGGTCTTCACTGAGGGACATTCAAATATGATGAATATTAAGATTTTGCATTCTACCACTTTTTTCTCTATTGCTTTTTAAGAGAATGGCACATAGTATTAATCCTGCCACAGTTAGACACTAGTGATTTTTATGCTTGTATTTTTCAAAATCTCAACATGGACTTGAATACCTCTCAGAGATATTGTTGAAATGAACTTCTGGGAAAATCTCTAACAACCCGAGAACTGGCGTTAAGTCGGTTTGCTCCCCTACCTGGTTTTGTGTGCTATATGCAGTAGACACTTGTGCCCAGGGATGGTGTCCTCTGGGGGAAACTTGAAGGCTCCTGATACTCAATTTAGCTTTAGCATGAGGACTCTGCATTAATAGATCTCCTAGCTTACTCAGGGAATTAATGACTCATAACTAAATGCAGAGGAAGGACAGGCTTCAGGGTCAGAACAGTCCTGTAGGTGCTGCTGCTCCACTTATGTTGGCTTTATGTTCAAGTTGTGCCCATGGTGTCAGGACCCTATAGCAACCTTTTGCTTTGCATTAACACATGACAACTTTGGGGACTCAATCTGAGCACTATGGACATTTGGGGCCAGATCATTCTGTGTCGTTGTGGAACTGTCCTGTGCATTGCAGGGTGTTTAGCAGCATCCCTGACCTCATCCCATGAGATGCCACTAACATTTGTGATAATAAAAAATGCCTCCAGACACTACCAAATGGTTGCTTGGAGGGTTTTTGTGCAAAAACATCTTTGTTGAGAGCCACTGGCTAAGGAAATTTGTTTCCTAAAAGAGCCCAAGTCCCCTCTCCCCCTTTGTCTCACTGCCTCAGTCTGGGCCATTCCCCAATTCACAGTGGAGTGAGGGATGGCAGTCTACACTGGAGTGAGGGATGGCATCAGCTTCCCTGAGGCATGAAGCTCGTCAGGGGACGGGGAGTGCCTCAGTGAAGTCAGGGGAGGGGGATGGGAGCGGGGTAGGAACCCAATTGTCCATGACCACTGCACCCAAAATGCATCTTTTTTCTCTTCCTCTCAGTGAGGACTATGGAAAGAACTTTAAGGACATTACAAATCTCATCAATAACACCTTCATTCGGACTGAATTTGGCATGGCTATTGGTCCTGAGAACTCTGGAAAGGTGAGACTCATTCGTGCATGTGTAGAGCTGTGCTTGATGCCACACTTGGGCACTTGGGTTTTAATATTGGAATGATCCAGAGAGACACAGCAGTATATTTAGCTTGCTATTCCTGTGCTTTAAAATTAAAACCCAATTTAATACTGATCACAAAAGAACTGGATTGGTTCCTTTTTGGCCTCTGTCCACGATGCACCCAAACTCCTAGGTGGCAGCTGGTTAGCATTACAGTGTGCACTCATAAGACACACTCGTATTTTAGTCTTTGGCAAACTGGCTGATCTCAAACTGACCGGCTCGCATCCATAGACATGATGCACTAGCTCAATTCAGGATAATATTATTTGATAAGACGAACACTTGAGGAGTGGGGTGCACCAACTAATCTGTCTTTATAATTCTTACTTTTGGAACTGAAATTTCCTTAGCTGATGTCTTGTGGAAATGGTATAGGTCTGTCTCCTGAGCTTTCACAGTGTCACACCCTGAATCTGAATTGCCTTCTTCCTAACCAGGTGATTTTAACAGCAGAGGTGTCTGGAGGAAGTCCTGGAGGAAGAATCTTCAGATCATCAGATTTTGCAAAGAACTTTGTTCAGACCAATCTCCCATTTCATCCTCTGACTCAGATGATGTATAGCCCTCAGAATTCCAATTATCTTTTAGCCCTCAGCACTGAAGTAAGTCTCCTTGAAGAACTTGTCTTGCCCTTTGCATTTTTATCCTCTAACATCTAGTCTTGAAAAGCCCCTGTAGCTAATACTTTTATGAAGTATCGGCCTGCTTTCTGGTGACTTTGTTTGTATGTCATGAAATGTATATATATTGTTGTGTTTTTTCCTATTTGGTAAAAGGCACAATTACCTTGTACTATCTATTCCAGATAAGTATGATATTTAGTTGTCATTACAGTTTTTAAAATATTTACTACATTGATTGGGGTGATAGTGATCAACATAATCATATAGGGTTCAGGTGTGCGTTTGTTACAAGGGCTTATATTGCACTGTGTGCCCACCACCCGCAGCCAGATCTTCTCCTGTAACCTTTAGTACAGTTTATAAAAGTGAATAGATGTGTACTGTTGGAAAACTGAACTAGAACACAGTTTAATGTAACCATTCTTGTTCTGCAAGGGACACGCATAGATTGTCACAGTCCTGATATTATTGTTCCTTTCCTATGGCCAAACCACATATTTCTAATTTTTCTTTTTTGTTCGCTGCATAGTATATCCAGCATGATGATTTCTGTCTTCAGCACTCATGTATTAGTATCCAGACTCTTAAATCCCTGCACCCCACCACAGTCCTGTGCTCTTCCCAGAAGCCAGTGACACGCCCTCTCTCCTGAAACCCCGAGGCGCTCCTGCAGCTTTCCTTCCCAGGGACCAGTCTCCTTTATTGTGGATATTAAGGGCCCAAAGTGGCTGAATTGCTAGACTATGATAATCACAATTACATTGCATATTTATATGGCTCTCTCTCTCCTTATTTCTTAGAGTGTGGTCCACTGACCAAAAACATCAGAAACCCCGGAAAGCTGGTTTAAATGCAGATCCTAGGCCCCATCCCCATACAGTACATCATTGACTTTTGGTGGCGAGGCTTTTACAAGCTCCCCAGCTGAGCCTGCCCACTAAAATTTGAGAACCATTGCTATGATGACAATTCTGGGGACAGAAACAGGATTGTCAGATGTGGTTGAGCAAAGGGGTGGCAAAGGGAAAGTGAAGGGCACTGGAAGTCAGCTCTGGCTCTGGGCAGATTTGAGCAGAGGTAAGGCTGGAGGGCTCAAGGAAGGCCAGAGTTAAGCTTAGCCCAAGGAGGCCAGAGGAAGGAAACTAGCCTGCTGGGTACGCTTCAGATCTTCAAGAAACAATTCCTGAAAAGTCCTCCCACCAGCTTAAGCTGAAAGCCCTTCAGCGAGCAAAGAGACCTATTAGGAATGGACAGAACCATTGATCTCCCCTTTGACCATCCCATTGCCATTACCAAGTTATCTTTTTTTTTAAGAAAATATATTTTATTGATTTTTACAGAGAGGAAGGGAGAAGGATAAAGAGCCAGAAACATCGATGAGAGAGAAACATCGACCAGCTGCCTCCTGCACACCCCCCACCGGGAATGTGCCTGCAACCAATGTACATGCCCTTGACTGGAATCGAACCTGGGACCCTTCAGTCCACAGACCGATGCTCTATCCACTGAGCCAAACCAGTTTTGGCCCAAGTTATCTTAAGGTTGTTAAAACAGGCTGTCCTCAGCAAGAGTTTGGCACAACTTGCTTTTATATCTGAAATTTCTTCCACTTGAGGAAGTACAGATAGTTGGGGTAGAGAAGATGTGCCAGTTTGTACTCAAGTACAAAGAGGTGATACCAGACCCCTTCCTGTTTCTAAGTACAATTAGGTAAATTAGAAATGCTGAGCAATATCAGAGGAAGAGAATGAAAAGAAACAAGAATGGTGGGTGGGGAGCACTGAAAGGAAATTCTGCCTCGACCATTTAATCCCAGCTGTACAGGACATGTCTATCCCCCTCCACTGAATCCACATGGTCAGTCTTCATCCTACTGTCTCTGCACATCTTACAGTCCCTCCTTTTGGGAACTCTGCTTGCTTGGCTTCAATGAAATCACTCCCTTTAGTTCTTTCTTATGTTCTAACCATTCCTTCTTGGTCTTTCTCTTCAACTCCTTTCAACCAACCTTAAATCACTACTGCCCATTCCACTCAGTAATCTCCCACCATTTAACCGCCACTGTGATGTGTCCGAGTCTCAGATCCCGTGTCTGGTCCTGGCGTCCTCGTGGGGTCTCTGATTCCTGCTTGCTGCCCCCTGGGAACCTCTAGCTGGATGTCCCATAGGCACCTCAGACTCAGTTAAATAGACTTCTCTCTGCTCTTTTCTCAGACACACTCTTCTCTTAATCCTTGTACTAGCTAAAGATTCCACAGTGCCTCTTATCCCTGAACCAGAATCCCAGAGTGATCAACTGCCCCCAAATCCGCCCATCCACATACACAACCCATCCTGTCCTATAGGAAAAGTCCAGTTCTTCTGAAACCAGCTTCTAAATTCTCCCTGAGCCTGTTCCTCACAGCCATGGGTTAGGACCTCACTAACTCTTCAGGAGTGAAATGTGGCAGTTACTCACTGCTGTTCCTGCTTCTGGTTTAGACTCTCTACAGCCCACCTTTCCCATTGTCATCCCAGGGTTCCCCCTCCCTTTCTCCGTTAAATGCTCCTTCCCTCACAGAGAACTGTGTGCTCCCCGCACACACCACATGCCCATCACCTCCCTGCCTCTGCTAGTTCTAACATCTCCTCTCCCCACTTGCCTTTTTTTGGTTACAGTGCTCATCATTCAGCTGTCTTCTTCACAAACCGTTCTTGAGGCAATGTTTTTCTTTTCCCTGCTCTTACCGGAGAGACCATGTTTCCGTAACACTTAATCCATTGTATCACATTTTCTTATCTGGGCCCCTAGTTAACTGTTTGCTCCTTGAGAGCAAGGAGTGTGTCTTACTCGTCTTTGTATCCCCAAATGCAATCTCTGGAACAGTGCCTGGCACATAGTAGGCACTTCTTAAGCATTTGTTATTCAGAACTTCCTAGCCTCCCAAGAGGCCCCTGTGAACCATGTGTCTCTGGAGCTCAGGCAGCTCAGATGGAACGTCAGTGTGTGTTTACTGTCCCAGATGATTAGATATGAATTATTAAAGGTCATACAAGCAGCTGCACAGGATAAAGCTGGAATTTTGATAAGTCATTTATAATCTTTCAGAATGGCCTGTGGGTGTCCAAGAATTTTGGGGAAAAATGGGAAGAAATCCACAAAGCAGTGTGTTTGGCCAAATGGTGAGTAACAGAAGACTCCATCTGTGCAGAGCCCTAACCCGTTCCTGTCAGCGCTGCCGAAAGTCACATGAGTAAACGTTGGGCACTTACTGTGTGCCAGATACTCTCAGGGTGTCACAAGGGATACGAGAGGGGGTATGATACAGGCCTCAGCCTGGAGGAGCCTCTCAGTCCGCCAGGAGAGAAGACATGGCCTCACTAAACGTTACAAAATAAAGTAGGAAACAAGGCTCTCGACTGGGTAGCTGCTACTGATAAAAGGTTTATTCTCCATCAGTGGTGACTGCAGTTGGAATAGCATAAAACACAGCTTTGATTTGGGGATTTATGTACTTCTTGCGCCGCTCCCCCAGTCTGACACCCCTCATCTAGAGACGCATTTCAGTGATGAGGAGTCAGGAAGAAAGCCCAGAGAGCTTCCTGAAGCCAGTCACACCGCCTGTGCACCAAAACTCATTCGCTTTTCGGGGACCCCCTCAGGCACCTGCTTAAAGGGTTATAGAGGAGTCTAGTCACCTTTGTCCTAACCTGTCTCTGCTGCTGTAACTGGCTTAACCCCTCTGGGCTTTAGTTTTCCCCCTCTATCTATAAGCAGAGATTTGTTTGAGGAATTTGGGAGATGTTTGGACAAGAATTAAGAGCCTTTCTACCTCTGAAATTCTTGATTAGGCTCAGACCCTTGCTTAGAGCCTCTTTGTTCTTTCTCTTTGGCTAATTTCAGCAAATTTGTTCATCTGGTTTCCCAGTTAATAGCAAATTGTTACCGGAGGTGGGTACATGAGTACTGACAGCGAGCGCACGCCAGGAGAATTGCAGCGCAAAGACTGAGAACATAACAGGCTGAAATTATTCAGTGCCAGATCCTGAGCGCATACACCTCAGTAACTTCTAACGAGCACACCATGTTCTAATTTCATAGGGTTGATGCTCAGTGACCCACAATCCCAAGGGAGAGTTTCATATTTAATGTCCTCTACTTAGGGAGTCAGGAAAATTTGTGATATAGACATTGGCAAATATATCTACCAAAATTCACCAAAATACTAAAAAATATTGCTGGAAAATGCTGGTTAGGTGAGGTTTTTGTAGCACCACTCTAGTACCCATGCCGTAGCTGTTTTCATTTTATGGGTTTGTTACTTATAAGGCCTTTTATGGAAGGAAGTAGTCTTTAACGTAACTAAGTTAAATTGTTTCACTGTAGGATATAATCAAGACTGTAGGAATTTTGATCACTAAAACTGGCCTTTATGTACACATCGCCACAAGGTACACTTAAAATATCTTACAATTTTGTTTGTCAATTATACTTTAATAAAGCTAAAATAAACAAACAGGTCATCTTTAAAACTAAAGGCTTATTTTAAAATGGTATTTTTAAAAAATAGTCTTTATTGCTTTCAGAGAGGGAGAGGGAGGGAGAGAAACATCAATGATGAGAGAAATCATTGATCGGCTGCACACCCCCTACTAGGGATTGAGCCCACAACCCAGGCATATGTCCTTGATCTGAATGGAACCCAGAACCTTTCAGTCCACAGGCCAATGCTCTATCCACTGAGCCAAACCGGTTAGGGCTTAAAATGGAATTTTATATTCTATATAAGATGTTTTACTTTTGTAACTCATTTGATCAGTGTCTAAGTATAAGCTAAATGGGTTGCTGATAACTGTTTACTCACCTTTTAGATCTTTGATCTCTAGGAGCTGACAACTAATTCTGAAAGAACATGCACAGAGCTAGCTCCTTTTGCTGGGGCTAATCTATAAGTACTATCAGGGTCTGAATCGAGTTCCCTACTCACTCCCTTTCCAAGTTAGAGTTTAAATAATTCAACCTATGACCTAGTTGTCTATTTGAGATGAAAGAACTAAATTATTTAGCTCATGCAAAGCATTAAGCTAGGTTCTCAGGGGGAACAACAAAGCATAAAACTTAGTACCTGACCAACAGTGTGGTGGAAGAGACACGCACACACTAGTGATTAGCATAGCTAAGTGGGAGGCTGAGGAATGCACGCGCTTTCCAGCAGTGCCCCATCTCAGCACTATGGACATTCTGGACCGGACAGTTCTTTGCTGTGGGGGTGTCCTGGGCCTTGTAGGATGCTTAGAAGCATCTCTGGCCTCTACCCACTATATACTAGTAACAACTTCCCTTTCCCCGCAAGTGACAACCAGAAATGTCCCTTGGGGGGCAAAATCATCCCTGGTTGAGAACCCCTGTTCTAGAAGTTTACAGCAAAGAAGCTGAAGTGACATGGAAAGCTTCCGTAAGAGCTAGATGATAAGCTGCAGGCTGGTGATTGCGAGGGTAAGATGTGGTTACACAAGAGAAAAGCATTTCGGAAGGAAGCAGTATGAACAAATGCTAGAGGCAGATCTGGAGAGTGTAGGTAGACCAGTTAGACAAGCTGGAAGAGAAGTTCAGTGGACTGTGGCAAATGCCTGGGGCCAGGCTCTGGGAACCCTGACAATGAGCTGTCAAAAAGAGTCCAGAGTTGCTGCTTTCACTAGTACCTATGGAGGAGGCTTACTAGACTTGCTTGGAGCTTTGTGACTAATGTTGACGTTGCATTAACACCTGGAACCATGTCTTTTCTGTGTCTTTGCCTCATTGCAGGGGATCGGAAAACATCATCTTCTTTACTACCCATGTGAATGGCTCCTGCAGTAAGTATATTTTAGTCCCAGAAGCGTATCCTATCCATTCATGGTAGAATATTTGGGGTTATAAGAGGTAGAAATATCAAAGTTCCTTCCATTCTTCTATAATTTTAATAGCTAAAATAGCTGTTAATTATTTTTTAAAACCTTAAAAGTACAACCTAATTGCTATACTGTGCCTAGATCAGATAAAACTGCAGGCTGTACATAGAGACGCTATACTTAATTTCAGCAGTGTATTTACATAAAGTAAACATTAAGCTACAAACAGTAACAGATCGAAATGCCTCGTGATTTCTGCAAAAGAACATGGATTGTGTTTATTAGTGGAAGCCAGTGGCTTTCCAATCAGTGGCAGTTTCAAAGCAGACAGCATAATTTTTTATTTATTTATTAGACAAATGCATTCATTTATTCATTTGAGCACTTGCAGTAGTATGCTAACCACTATCTAAGGATGAAGAGAACAAGAGACCAAGGCTACTCTCATGGAGTTAAATTCAAATAGATGATCAACAAGAAAACCAAAACTCAAACAACTTAAAATAGAATAAGATAATTTTAAATTATGTCATGAAGAAAGTAAACAGGATGCTGTGGCTATGATGTTTTTATGTAACATTGTATGGAATTAACTCAATCTATCCAAGGAATAACCTCACATGTACAAAAATAAAACCCACATGTGAATTCCCTGTGCCTAATGCCACATCAATTTATATCCTCATTTGACTAACATGCAGAGGATTAGAAATCCTGTAGTTGCAAAATACAGAACAATTCTAAAACAGCTCTCTGAACTAGAGGCTCACTAGCAAGTGACATTCTAATTACTACATCTTGTTTAAGAAGCTGACCTTGGGGCACTGGAATTATGGAGGACTTCAGACTTGGGAAAAAGCTTCAAAACCATTGGTGTGAAAATCTACTCATTTGGTCTTGGGGGACGTTTCCTTTTTGCCTCTGTGATGGCTGACAAGGTGGGTATTTGCCTCTTCTCTTTGGGTTCTAATGTTCATGTAAAGATGCTTCCTATAGATCCCTTTTATTCCTTGTACTGACAGAGTTGTTTGCCTTTTTGCAATCTACACTAATAAAAGAGAAAGATGCAAATTGACCATACCTTTGCAACATCCACCAGCCAATTTGGAGTGCGTATGCGAATTAACCCAACAAAGATGGCTGGTTAATTTGCATACACAGGCCGAGCGGCCGGGGGCGTTCCACACCATCCCAGCCTTTTCAGGCCTCTGGGCAGCATGGGAAGGCAGAAAGGGGGCTCCGGCCTGAGCGAAGGCGTTGCCGGCAGACGGGGAAGAAAGGCCCATTCTTGCACAAATCTTTGTGCATTGGGCCTCTAATATATATGCAATGCTAAGTGACAGACCATACTGACTGGCTGGTACATATGAGCACACTGGCAATTTAAAAATAAATGTTGACTCACACATGTGCAATACATGTAAAGTTCTCACTGGCACCAATCACTCACATGTGTTTCAATCTGTCATTATTGATTGTGAATTTGGTTGTTTTTGTTGACATTATGAAGCTGAAAGAAAGTGGTGGCATTGACAGAGTATGTCTGAATACTAACTATTGGCACAACTGTCCCCTTCTGACACTGGCCTCCCATTTAAATTAATTTGAAGACAGTTTCCCGTGATGCCAGCATTTGTGATGACTATTAATAAATCACAAGGACAAACTCTAGAGAGAATAGGAATATTCCTACCTGAACCCGTTTTTGGACATGGTCAGTTATACGTTGCTTTCTCTTGAGTTTGAAGAGCATGTGATGTTAAAGTTGTATTGTAAATACTAATCACAGGAAGTTAGTCAAGCACTCTGAAAGTGTTTTACTCTTAATGTGGTATACAGGGAGATAATAGAATAAGTTTAATCAATTTATCAGTCATTGTTTTTATCAATGTCTTTATATTATGTCTTTGTTGTTATATCATGTTGTTTATTAATCAATTTATATATTATTTTCATATACATTTCACTAATTTTCTTTCCTCTCTGACACTTCTATTATAGAGAAAGGGCAGATAGCGATATTAAAATATTTCTTCTAATTAATTTCCTTTCAGTGTGCACAAATCTGTGTACTGGGCCACTGGTATTTAATATCACTCTAAGATTTGCAGGCGATTCTTTTAGAGACTGATTGACTCTTCTGGGCTATTCTGGCACTTCAACCTGTCACCCTACACGAATTCTGGTATCTCTTTTGGGATATCTAGGTGCAGTTTTGGGGCTTTACTTGGATATATGAAAAGAGCAATCCATTTGTTTCAGTAATAATAATAGAAATAGGTAACATTCATTGAGTATGTAACAGTGAACAAAACAAATAAATGTCCTGTTCACTGACTTTATAGTTAAGTAGGGGAGATAGATACTAAGCTAATAAATATGATGTAATGTCAGGTCAGGATTAAAGCTACAATGAAATGTAAAGCAGCATAAGGAAATAGAAGGTGACAGGATTGGAGCAGGGCTGTTTTAGGTGGGGCGGTTTGTACGTGCTCTCTGAGACCTGACTGGGGTGAGAGCACAGCTATGTGGACATCTAGGCTCAGGGAGCAGTATGTGCACAGACTCAGGCTGGAGCATGCCTGACATATCGAAAAGTGACAAGGGCGGTCCAAAGAGGGGGAACCAGCAGCTAGATCATGCAGGGCCTTTGTAGGTGGTGATTAAGACCTTGGCTTTTATTCTTGTTAGGAAGCTGGGAAAGAGCAGGGTGAGCAGGGTGTGGTTAATCTGACTTCTTTGACAGAATAAGTATGGGCAGAGTAGTCTGCCGGGGCAGGAACGGCAGAGCCAGAGCAGCTGGAAGGCTGTTAGAGCAGTGTGAGGGGGGAGAAGCGGCAAGTGGTGAAATGGTGGGTGTGTTTTTCAATGTATTGCCAATAGGATTTGCTGATGGATTAATGTGGATTGTAAGAGAATGAGAGAAACTGAAGATAACTTCAGAGTCTTTGGCCTGAGCAACTGGCTGAATGGTGGTACCATTTACTAAAATGGCAAAGACTGTAGGAGAAGCAAGTTTAGGGGAGGAAGATCAAGAATTCAGTTTTGGATGTGAGTAACTTGCCTGGAGTCACCCTGAGGTGGAATCCTGGTGGAAAACAGACTGATTCCAGACATAGCATCTTACACTGTACTACAATTATACAAAACTAAAATTCCACGGTGTGCTTTTGAACTTTAACTTCTAACTATAACAATGAGAGTAAGATTCAAAGTGAACATCTAAGTATAAGTTTTAGAAAAATACATAACTGTACTTGTCACTGAACTTTAAAGAGTATTTAAAATAAAGAGGCCCTAGAAGTCAGTCTCATGCCCTGTCTAGTTGTATCTAGTTGCATTTTAAAGTAGCTATTTATCAGGAAGTAGGTGTTAATTACATCCTTAACAGACTCCTTTTAACAGCTAAAGCCCTAATGAGATTCCTTTTATTAATTTCTTATACTCCTTGGCCTCTTCCCAGCTGGTGCACATTCCCCTCATATGGCTGTTCTGAGAGAATTCCATAAAGAGATGTCACATGTTGACTTCCTTGTGATCGCCCAAGCATGGCTTTCATCTCCATTTTCTAGACCCTTTGTTATCTACTTCTTTGGATTATGCCGAGATTGTGTCAAAGAGACCAAATCTTTATGCAGCAATCCTCACTTAAGAATTATCTGAACTCGTATATGTGAATGGCTATAAAGCCAAATCAGGAAATTGCTAGGTAGTTGATACTGGGACCTTCATTTATATAAATTATACCCAATGAGGAAATGGATAATGATACTTATAATCTACACTAATAAAAGAGAAACATGCAAATTGACTGTACCTCTGCTACACCCACAAGCCATGCCCACCAGCCAATCAGGAGTGAGCATGCAAATTAACCCAGCCAAGATGGCGGCAGCAATGGAGCTGGAGCAAGCAGGAGGCTTGGATTGCCCTGGTGATAGAGAAAGCCAAGCTTTCCACCCACCCTGGCTGGTCCTGGCCTCCGCCCAAGGCAACAAAGTTTTAATTATAGAAGATAAATAAATCCCAGATACTTGCTTCCAGCCAGCCCTGGACTCTGCTCAAGGAGGTGCTGGAAAAAAAATTATAAAAGGAGGAGCTGAGAACTTGGGTCACCGGGGGATGATCAGGCCAGGTTGGGATGGCAGTTGTGGGTGATCAGGCTTGGGGGGGGGGGGGAGAGCAGGCCATTAGTGGAGGTCAGTTGGAGGTGATCAGGACAGTGCGGGGTGAACAGGTCAGCAGGGGGGCAGTTGGGGGTGAGCAGGCTGGTGGGGGTGGGCATTTGGCGGCAAGCAGGCCAGTAGTTAGGGGCAACCAGGCAGGCAGGCAGGCAGGCAGGTGAGTGGCTAGAGCCAGCAGTCCCAGATTGTGAAAGGGATGTCCGAATGCCAGTTTAGGCTCGATCCCTGTAAACTGGCAGAAGGACATCCTTTGAGGGGTCCCAGATTGGAAAGGATGCAGGCCAGGCTGAGGAACACCTGCCCCCCATGATGAATTTCGTGCACCAAGCCATAGTTATTAATAATGTACCTAGGATGTCCCTGTACATGGTACCTTGGGAGAAAATTAAAAAGATATATGTTGGCATTTGTTCCAGGATACAACAAGAAGGATTCATGTGTCAACTGATCAAGGAGACACGTGGAGCATGGCCCAGCTGCCCTCTGTGGGGCAGGAGCAATTCTACTCTATTCTGGCAGCCAATGATGACATGGTGTTCATGCACGTAGACGAGCCTGGAGGTAAGAGCGTTTCAGTTTCATAGAGATCGAAGCTGTGAGCCCTATTTTTAGTAGCTTTTTTTCCTACCCCTAGGAATTTATTAGTGCCCTACTGAGTATTTTGTCTTAGAAAGTGTAACCTCTGTTAAAAGGGCCACTTGTTTTGACATGATCTTGTTTGTGTGCATATCCAATGGTCTACAACAATGCTACTCAAAGAATGCTCAGAGGATGGGTACTAATTTGCAAACTCTGTTACCAAATAAGATTTACAGAAGTGTAAGCTATGAATCTAAATACAGCCTCTGCAACCAAAATATATCTAGGAAGAGCTTTTCTGTAGCATCTGATTAACTCATTCAACAAACTCAGCATCTGCACTAAGTAACAGGGATACTAGAATTAAAGATGGGCACGAATATCAAAAATCTTGAGTATCAAAATAAAATAAAATAAAAAGATCTTGAGTATCAAACCTTGATTGAATCTCTGGTCTGTGTCTACATCATGAAGAGAAATGGTTGGCTAAGGTGCAATGATTCAGTCATGTGTATGGTTAGACTTTTATTGCATCTCTGTTCCCTCCCAAGACATAGTGTTTTTGTTTGTTTGCCTATTTCAGATACTGGGTTTGGCACAATCTTTACCTCGGACGATAGAGGCATTGTCTATTCCAAATCCTTGGACCGACATCTCTACACCACCACTGGTGGCGAGACTGACTTCACCAACGTGACATCCCTCCGTGGGGTCTACATAACAAGTGTGCTCTCTGAAGGTGAGTCTTGCTTAGCACAGCTGTCCTTCGGCTGAACATGTGAGAGTTGAGGCCTTTGAGGAGACTGATGGCCCTGTTCCCCAGTAAGATTGCTCATCTTAGGCAGCAGCCTACCTGTGTAATTTCTGGCTGTACTTTAAGTAAGATATGGTAAACAGAACTAAGAAAGAGAGGGCACAGCAGTAGCCAGCCAATTTCTTGCATGGTGCTCAGTGCTTTGCAGTGCTCACCTTTATTAAAGCTTACTTATGCAAACTCACACATTTCTCTAGCCTAGAGCACAGAGATTGACCACCCCAGGGAGTCTCTGAAGGTTTTATTTATTTACGTTTTTTTTGTTTGTTTGTTTGTTTTTTATAGGAGGTGGGCTGTTTGTTTTTGTAAAGATCTTGCAATGGTCCACAAAGCCAAGTGATGTTGGCCCCTTTTCCTCCCTGACCTCCTAGCTCTCCCTCCCCTCTCCCTTCTCCCTCTACTTTAGTCACTCCAGCTCCGAGTTCTCTGCCAGTCTCCTTAAATCCACCAGGTTCACACGCTGGTAGTTTGGAAATGTGCATGGACTGTTCTCTGTTTTCAAGATGCCTG
This sequence comes from Pipistrellus hanaki, assembly GCF_964339955.1. NCBI lineage: Eukaryota > Metazoa > Chordata > Mammalia > Chiroptera > Vespertilionidae > Pipistrellus > Pipistrellus hanaki. The sequence goes on from NC_140520.1 coordinate 4,939,854, forward strand.
CTGGGCTGACACCTTCTTCCTTCCCATCTCTGCTCATATTTACTTCTGAATGAGACCTGCCATTGACTATCCGATTTGAAATTTCAGACTGCCCTCCCCCACTCAGACACACTGTCAGTCCCCCTCTAGGTTTTTCCATTTTCTAACATACTATGTAATTTACCTGTTTACCACCTCTAGTATTTGTCTCAGTCTACTAAAATGTAGTGTCACAAGATGTGTTGTTTTGTTGTGTGTGGTTTTGTTTTGTTTCTTTTTCAGTTTTGACATGGTGGGTACACAAAAATATTTATTGAGCCCTGGCTGGTGTGGCTCAGTTGGTTGGAGTGTCCTCCATGCACCAAAAGGTTACAGATTCCATTGCCAGTCAGGGCACATACTTAGATTGTGGGTTCAATTCCTGTTGGGGGCACATACCTGGGTTGCAAGTTTGACCCCCTGGTCAGGGCACATACAGGAGGCCACCAATCAATGTTTCCCTCTCACATTGATGCTTCTCTATCTTCCTCCCTCCCTCTCCTTTCTCCTCTCTCTAAAAAAATCAATAAAAACATATCCTCAGATGAGGATTAAAAAACATACATATAGTAAATAAATGAGTTTGCCTTGATTTGCTTGTTTATTTGATTTTACTTGGAATGTCAAAGCATACTATCTCTGAATTAAAGCCTAAAACAGTTTATATCATTGAAAATAGAGAATGGGGAAGAGACATGGAGAGAGAAAAAAAGAAAAGATGTATGAGGGATAGGATAGGGGTATTGGAGAAGCAAACATTAAGAACTATTAATTCACACTTATGCACATAACATTCAAATCTTGAGATTCCCTAAAACTAGCCGAGTACATTGGCCTTTTCTGTAAAGTTAAGACCAGGATGCCTTCTGATTGTAGAGTTTACTTCCAAGACAAGCAAAGAAGGAAAGAGAATGGAAATTAGCCTGCTTGTGTTGGTAAGGAGATAAAAAATCCTTTTTCAAGTGTCAGTCTAGATGATTTCTGATATCTGCCGGGTCCTGTTCAGGTGAGAAGCTTTCTTCAGATACCATGTGGAGAGTGCTGCTCAGATATTCACCAACACTGTGTCGCTTTGCTGAGTGTTATAAGCTTATGGGACTCCTGGGTTATAATGGAGCTATATGATCTTAGTTAGGGGTGAGTTGTGCAATGAGATACAGAACTTACTAGGGTTCTTCCAGTGTATAGGGCTTAATATTATTCTCTTCTCATTCAGATAATTCTATCCAGACTATGATCACTTTTGACCAAGGAGGAAGGTGGAAGCACCTGAGGAAGCCTGAGAACAGTGAATGTGATGCTACAGCAAAAAATAAGAATGAGGTTTGTTTTACTCCAATTGTCTTATGTATTTAAAGCAGAGCAGCTGCTCTGTTCTGCTCTTACTGTATCAGGCCTTTGAATAGTGAAGTTTAGTATTTGATTAGGGTTATAGGTAAGGTGGAAAGCTTGAAAATGAGAGTAATGAAATTAACTTAGAACGTAGGAACTAGGAACTGCAAAGAAAGGCCAAGATACTATGGATTATCTTCTAAAGAAAAACAAAACAGGGCTAACCATTTGTGTTTTGCAAAACTGCTGAATGGAAACAGAATGGACATATGGGTTGGAGATTAGTTAGGAGTCAGCACGGCAGCTATGAGACATCAGGAATTCTGCAAAAGCCATAGGCCAGCCATTCATGAGCAGGGCAAAGCCAAGCTGGCCAGAAACAAGAGAAGAGAACTTGCCTTGTCTTCCCCTTTGCCTTGGGTGCCTTCCCCTAGCTGGTGGGTGCATGTGGTCCCTAGGAGAGACCAAAAACTAGAAACATGAAGGCGTTGCTTGGGATATCCCAGATTCCGAGTGACAGGTCTTGACAGGCAAGAGATAGAAAAAAGAAAAACAAGCTCTTTCAGAATTTGAGAGGTGCTTAGGGAAGCACTAGGAGAGTTTTCTTTAAAAAATGACAGTTTGAGTAGTTCTAAGCTCTCCTCAATACCTGTGGCTAACAGGCACTCTACTCTTCTAGGCTGGGTTTTCAGTTCTGTTTTCAGAGCCTCACAGCGTGAGATTAAGTGTACCTTCCCCACCCACAATGCTCACTCTCCCTTCTACTCAGAGTACTATGGAGTCTTCCCCTTCTGCTCCCTTTTCCCCATCCCCCTGTACGCCCCAGGAGGGCGGGCCTCCAGTGGCCTCTGCTTGCCTGGCTCTCCTCCCGCTCCCATGTCCCTCCCTCCTCAATACTTCCTGGCTCCCTTTGCCTGTGAGTGAAGGCTTCCACCTGGTGACTGAAGGGCATCTCCTCTCCGGCAGACTGTCTTCCGCCTTTTCAATGTCGCTTCCCATTGCATCACTGTCACACACACCCCTTGTTATCATTCTCTGCTGCTCTGGCAACCCCCACTTCCCATTTCATCACTGCCCCTGCCCCTGTGGCCTTGCCCTCTTGTTCCTGGGAAAGCTGGCCTGTCTCCCCACTCAGATTATTAGAACTTGTGACATCCTCACCACCCTCACTGCCCATCTTCAGTTAGAATCAACCATTCCTCTTGGTTTATTAATAGTTTGCCTGAACCTCTTTTTTTTTTTTTTTTTTTTGTAGTAAAATATAAACAACATAAAATTAACATTTTACCAATTTTGAACCTCTTTAAAGCAATAACTTATGCTCTACTTTATACCTCATCTAGTTTTAGAGAAATATTTCTTTTTTAAAAATATATATTTTTACTGATTTTAAAGAGAAAGGGGGAGGGAGAGAAAGATAGAACACATCAATATGAGAGAGAATCATTGATTGGCTACCTCCTACACGCCTCCTACTGGGGATCGAGCCCACAACCCAGGGCAATTCCATGTGCCCTTGACTGGAATCGAACCTGGGACCCTTCAGTCCACAGGTCAGTGCTCTATCCACTGAGCCAAACCATCTAGGGCGGGAAGTATTTCTTAAAGACAAGGCTGGATCCTGGCAAGGTGGCTCAGTTGGTTGGAGCATCATCCTGTACACCAAAAGGTTGTGGGTTTGATTCCTGGTCAAGTCAGGTCACATACCTAGGTTGTGGGTTATATCCCTGGTTGGGGTATGTATGGGAGGCAACTGATTGATGTTTCTCTCTCCTCTCTTTCTCCCTCTCTGCCGCTCCTCCTCTTTCTCTAAACATATCCTTGGATGAGGATTAAAACACACACACACACACACACACAGAACTGGGTCTTATTTCTAATCACCACCACGTCTTGTACAGTATCTGAAATACGTCAGGCATTCATCAGGCTTATCTGTGTGAAATGGAGAGTTATTGTTTCAGTTTTGCACGATGAAACAGTTCCAGAGAAGGGTGGTAGTGCACAATAGTGTAAATGTACTTAACGCTTATCGAACTGCATACTTAAAGATGGTTAAAATGGTAATTGTCATGGTATTTGTATTTTACCATAATTAAAAAAAAAAAAAAGAGTATCCCACTGAAGTCTGGGTTAGAAGTTATTAGAAGGCTAATAGATGAGCAAAAAATTCTGCCTTTGGTTTTAATCTGAGCTTTTGGTTTCTTTTCACAGTGCAGCCTTCATATTCATGCTTCCTACAGCATCTCCCAAAAACTAAACGTTCCAATGGCCCCCCTCTCAGAGCCAAATGCCGTGGGCATAGTCATCGCACATGGTAAGGAGCCTCCCTTCCCCTTCTTAGGAAGTAGCTGAGCACACCGACACTCAGACTTCATTCCCCTTTAAGAAAACCACCGAACACGGCTCTTACCATCCTCTGAGGATTTCTTGCATGATAATGGTACTAAGGGTTATTTCAGACTCCCATCAGAGAGAGTAACATGACGTTCCCCTTTCCCACATTTCAGTGGCCTTTTTTCTATCACAAGAGGCACGATGGGAAGAAATCAGAATAAATTTACTCAAAATTAGCCTCTTGGCAGTAAGTCCTGTCTGTTTTGTTGCCACTCTGTGCTGAGGAGACGATGGATTGTGTTGCAGGTAGCGTGGGAGATGCCATCTCAGTCATGATCCCGGACGTGTACATCTCAGATGATGGGGGTTACTCTTGGACGAAGATGCTGGAAGGACCCCACTATTACACCATCCTGGATTCCGGAGGCATCATCGTGGCCATTGAGCAAACCAACCATCCTATCAATGTGATTAAGTATGCATGAGCTCAGCTCCACCCACACTTTCTGCATAAAGGGCAATGTGGGAAGTGTTCCAGGTCACTGAGGGGGCGGGGGGGGGGGGAGGGGGACACTGCAGGCCCTCATTTAAATCTGTGCCATCTGCAGAACTGTAGGAAAGGTTCTGAAAGGGATTGCATTTAGAGCAACTCAGATTAAATGGCTTGCTTTTTCCTCTGACTTCCTCAAGTTAGCACTTTTTTGTCACTTAAAAAATATTATTCTTTCCACAAGATTATTATGGAAGTGTCTGAGCATTCTGGATGGGAATGACTCCTTAAGTTAAAAGCTCATAATAGATCATTTATGTCTGTTGATTTGGAAGCCCATACTTACATGGATCATTACTTTCTCTTTCCTTGGAAAGAAATTTTGTAAATGCATTTTCTTCCATACACTCTGAATGAATCCCTTTTCTTACCTTGTTAACTAAGCCATCAGCTAACAGCAAATGATTTGGACCTAACAGCAAAGTGGTTTCCTGATAGTCCCATAAATGTTGATCCTCTGTTGTGATCTTTCTCTGATTGGGGTTTCAGGTTCTCCACAGACGAAGGTCAGTGCTGGCAAACGTATACATTCACCAGGAAGCCCATGTACTTTACCGGCCTGGCTTCGGAACCTGGAGCAAGGTCCATGAATATCAGCATCTGGGGCTTCACTGAATCCTTCCTGACACGCCAGTGGGTCTCCTACACCATTGATTTTAAAGATATCCTTGAAAGGAACTGTGAGTGTCTTCTTTGACCTTTTCTACCAAAAACTTGTAAGCCCATTTTTCTAAATAGCCAATTCAGTTTAATTTCTTTTCACTGGAAGAAGAAAATGCATAAAATTTAACGTTATGAAAAGATTTGTTAAGTACCTGCTCTTTAACGGGCTCTGTGCTGGTCTTCATATCCCGAAGGATAAAAATCTGATCCATAGGCCCTGGCTGGTTTGGCTCTGTGGATAAAGCATTGGCCTGTGGACTGAAGAGTCCCGGGTTCAATTCCAGTCAAGGGCACATGCCTGGGTTGTAGGCTCAATCCCCAGTAGGAGGTGTGCAGGAGGTGGCCAATAGATGATTCTCTCTCATCATAGATGTTTCTGTCTCAGTCTCACTCACTGAAATCAATAAAAAAATATATATTTTAAAAAATCACCTGATTCATAGGTTTTTAGACCTTAGCCTCTGAGTCCTTTTTCCAGGAGTGGATGATATTACAGGTTAACTGTCATCCACAGTCTTCATTTGCCATCCAGTTGACTAGAGTTAAAAGTCTAGAGACAGAATGTTTCTCCTCCTGTTTGAAGCAAACGAACCCATAGTGAAATCAAACCCATGCTTTTGGCTCATTGGCATCTTGTCCTAAAGGAAAGTATCTGGTTGCTGAGCTCTGACAGCTCCTGCTGACCAAGGGCACCAGTGACAAGACATCTAGCCAGCAGCCTCTCGGTTTGGAAGGAACCCTAGAGATCCTCATCCAGCTTCCCATTTTGAAGCAAATAAGAGTTTTCCTGATACTCAAATGAGTGGTGAGATGCAAATAATCCTCCTTTGGTTTGAGGAAATGCCCATTGCTAGTAGGCTTCAACTAATGTAACGTTGGTTCACAATTCCAAAATGAAGCAATGGGTTCAGTGAGACATCCCCACTCTTCCTCTCCTTGTTCTTCCTGTCGCCCCGCTCATTAGGTGAGCTCTGGGCCAGGCAGTTTCCTGAACAACCTGTCTTTCCTTTAGGTGAAGAGAGGGACTATATGGTATGGCTGGCTCACTCCACAGACCCTGGAGATTATGGAGATGGCTGCATTTTAGGCTATAAAGAACAGTTCCTGCGGCTACGCAAGTCATCCGTCTGTCAGAACGGCCGGGACTATGCAGTGACCAAGCAGCCATCCGTCTGTCTCTGCTCCCTGGAGGACTTCCTCTGGTACCGGCTTCCCTCAGCCCCTTTCCCGTGCTAGAGGAGGGGGAACACCATTGTCTTATAGGACTGAACAATATTTCAATCCTTTCCTTTCCCTCCTTCCCCAAGAGCAGAGAACTGCTGCTTCTTATTAAGGAAATTTAGGCACAGAGGAAGGGAATCAAAGTCATTAATAACTGGACAGATGGTATTATCATATCGGACAGTTAATTATTGGGTAGAGCCAGCCGCAACCCCCAGAAATCCTGACTTGGCAATAGCAGTAAGGAGGGAGGTATATAAGGAGGACGAGATTAAAAATAGAGAAGGCGATGAGATAAAAACACCAAGGGAAGTGGCACAGGAGCTAAGAGGACATTGGACTTGAGCAGAGAGCCGGAAAGCCTGAGTTCAGCAGGAGGCACTTCGGTTTTGGGTCATCCTCAGGTCTGAAGGCAGAAAGAGTACTCTGTCCTGAGACACCAGGTGACGGCAGTATAGTTAGGTCCCTGTGTCCCATCAAGGTTTAGAAGCCATCAAGGTGAACTCCCAGTCTCAGGACCATCCAGGCTTAAGGATCAGTGATGTGGTTGGCAGGGGGTTAGTTGATGATATAAAGGTGAGGGAGTCGCTAGGTAGTCTAAGGAAGGTAACTTAGGGCAAATAAGAGGGACTGATTCACATCATAGTAGTAATCTTATGGAACTTGTCACATTCTCTCAAACCACAGGTGACAGAATATGGGACCAAGCAAAAGTCTGACCCTGTGGGGGTCCTCCTGTGTGGCTCCTATCTGTCTGTGGAATGGCCAGAGGTTCTCCTCCCTGTTTCCACAGGGGAAGTGCCTCTCCGATCAGTTGTTTTGTTACAGCAGGGCTAGAGATACTGGGAAACTTGAAGGGCTGTCCCCAGCCCTGACTGCACCTGGGCTGGCTCTTCATTGCTGAGCTGTTTTCCGACATGCTGTGCTTCTCCAGAGCCCCTAGCCATTGGACACGCTGCTCCACAGCCTGCAAAGTGTCCCATGTCCCTGCCTGACCCCATGCCTGGTGGATTCCTTTAGTGCTTAGTTCAGATAGCACCTCTTTAACGCCTTCCAGTTTTCCCTCCTCTAGGCTCCCCCAGAACCCCTGACACAGCTCTTACCGTGTTTTAATCACTGTGTACGGGTTTGCCTCCACCATAAAGCCTAGGCTCCGGGAGGGCATGTTATATTTGATCACCGTGTAGCTGTAATGACAGCAGCTGCATTTTTTGAGCACTGACTGTATCGGCACTGTCCTGAGCAATTTACACTTAATCTCAGCAGCCTGTGCGAGGGCATTGTTGTCCCTTCCCTTTCACAGAGGGAAGAAGTAACAAAAGTACAGAGAGATCATGACTAACTTGCCCACAGCCATTCATCCAGGCAGTGGCAGAGCTGGGACATGAACCTGCAGTGGAGTCCCGGAGCCCACGCTGTGCCACACGTGCTTGGGAAATGTGCATGTGTGAGTGGGAAGGGTACTCTCCCTGAAATCTTGACTACCTAAAAGTTTCCTCAGAAGTTTCTCCTGCTCTTGGAAGAGTGGTGCCCTCTACATCTTTTGTCCTCCCTACCCTCTCCCCGAAATATTTGTCAGAAAAATCTTGAAGTACAAGCAGCAATTTTATATTCCTCAAAATATCCACTAAATACTTGCTGAGCAAGGGCAGTGCAAAGTGGAAACAGGTTTCTTGCGGACTCTCTGGACGAGATACACATAATCATGTTGTGAAACAGAAGGTGGCAAATGCCCCAGGGATTTAGGGCGAGAAGACACTATTCCAGCTCGCGCTGAAGGAGTGGGTCAGAGGCTTTGCTGAGGAGGTGGCATTTGAGCTGAGCCCTGACAAGTGGTAGGGTTTGACCCTGTGCATCTGGGAAGAAGCAGGTCATTAAAGCCAGTGCACGGGTGAGTGAGCAGGAAGGGTGTGCTGGAAGATAGGTCGTGAGGGGAAGCCACAGTAGCAATGGTAAGAAATACTAGGGCCCAAATGGGGGGCAGAAGGCAGTGTCACGGACAAACCTAAGGAAATGATAGGCGAAGACAGAGAAAGGGGGTATTTGGAACATTTTATTTATTTGAGGTTCTTCTGGCAGATGATTTAATTGGTGAATGTCCAGCAGGTATTTGGAACTGGAGGATTAGAGCTCCAGAGAGGTAAAACCTGGAAGCTTTTGTTGTAACAAATAGTTAAGCTCACAAAGGGAAAGCAGATAAAAAATAAGAGAATGAGTTGCAGAACCCTGTAAGACACCTGCATTTACGGGTTAGGAAGAGAGAAGCCACTAGATGAGTGGGACTGAAGGTCCCTCCCACGCTGTCAGTGAAGCTAGGCCCCAGGGCAGTGGGAAGGATGGGCCAAGGATGCCCAGGCAGGGGTCAGCTCGGAGAGGAGGCAGTGTTATTTATTTGTGGAAATCAGAAAGGAAAGCCGATGGGGGTGCTATGGAGAGTTGGCATAGATTGGAGGACCGTACAGGGCATCCATGCTGGTGGTAAGGACTATCTAAGAAGCTAAGTGGGTCAGAAGTGGAGAAGGCAGAAAAGGTTTGCAAATATCCCATAGTATACCTCCAAATAACATAATAAGGAGTTATTTGGAGGTGAATAAAAGAATTGCTACGTTTAGATCTGTGGCTGTTGTCACCATTTCTCTGTCTTAGTTGCATGAGTCCCCACCCCATGCAGGCGGCAGGCGTTCCCTTCCCAGAGCCTGAGCGATCTGTGCAGGACTCCCCGCCTCAGTGCTCCCAGCTCCTAGTCCTAAGTCCACCAGGCCCGATCCATAGCTGTTTTCCCCAATTAAGCCCTTTCCATGTCTGTTTTCCTAAATGGACCTTCTGTATAGATGCCACAGGCCTTCCTGAGCTACTTTCTGGAAACCCAGGACTGGAATATTAACCATCCACTGCCCCACAAAAACCTTCATTGCTAGTCAGTTACTGTCTTTCAGCAAATTTAAAGGATACTTTATTTGTGGACTCTTGCAGTGATTTTGGCTACTTCCGTCCAGAAAATGACTCCAAGTGTGTGGAACAGCCAGAGCTGAAGGGCCACGACCTGGAGTTTTGTCTGTATGGCAGAGAGGAGCAGCTGACCACAAATGGGTGAGCTGTGACAAATGAGTACACCTGTTCAGACCAAAAGGCTGCTTTTCTCCTCACAGAGATGTGCGGGGCTTTAGGATGCTCTAGAAACACTGTCTAATAGAACTTCCTGTGATGATGGAAATGTTCTGTATTCTCCTGTGTCTGGTAGAGTAGCCACCAGCTCTGTGTGGCTATTGGCACTAGTGTGACTAAGAAATTGAATTAATGTCTTTTCACTTAAATTTAAATCTAAATAGCCATCATATTAGACAGAGCCCCCCCCCCCCCGCCCCCCGCCATTTCCGAACTGGGTGTTAACGTGCTCTCCTGGATGACAGTGCTTTGGCACAGTCTGGTAAAGCAAAAAGGCAGACATGTCCCTGTAGCCAGGTCTGAAAATACACAAAATACCCCCAAAACATCCCTGTGGATCTCCCCCTAGGCCTGAAAGACAGTGTAAGGACGAGGAGCTTTTCAGATCTTGTTTTCAGGAAATAGACAAGAATTCAGTAATGCATCCTTGTATTCTGTTAACAAATTTTCTCTGCCTTTCAGATACCGGAAAATTCCAGGAGACAAATGCCAGGGCGGAGTGAATCCAGTTCGAGAAGTGAAAGATTTGAAAAAGAAATGCACAAGCAACTTATTGAGCCCAGAAAAGCAGGTATGTCCAAGCAGACGTGGATGAGGTTCAAGCGAGGTTTCATGATCCGGCAGGCTTCCCTTTGCACAGGGAACTGTCAGGAAGAAGGACGGGCATATAACCCAGGGAGCTCATCTACTGAGAACTTCTTTGTTGGGGAAAAATAGTATTTCATAAAGTGGTTCCAAGTCTTAGAAGCATAGCGTTGAGGACATTCTGAGGCTCAAGGTCATTTGAAAAAAAGACTCAAGAAGTTTGGCTGTAAAGGGCTGGACGTGTGTGAAAGTTTGGCTGTAAAGGGCTGGACCATAGGTAGGGTGGATCTCTGAGCCAAGTCATGCCAAGTGTGTTCACAATGAAAATCTGAACGATGGTAACAATGGGCTGGTTTTCATATAGAAGCAAATTCCAGGGCTGACTACAGATCTATAGTACTGGACTATCTGCTGGAATTGAGGGGGGTGGTAAAGAAGAAACCCTGATGAAGAAGCACTACACCAGCAGCATGACTTGGGGCAGGCCCCTCCTCTAACTTCTGAGGGATGCGGGCCTGACAAGGGTCAAGGTGAAGAAGGCAGTGGAAGAAGACTGCTGGGTATGTGTATTTGTTAGGGAGCAGGGTCCTCCTCTGCACCCCATCTGCACTCCCGGTGGCTGTCCTCAGTGTGTTTGTGTGTGTGATTGCACAGGACTCCCGCCCATAAGAATCCAGCTCAGCCTCCTCTTAGATACAATGAAAACACACACTCCCAATTTCCCCACCCAGAAGCAAGCAGATGACACTCAAATAATGATATGAGAAGGCTTATTTATAAAAAACATACCAAAATTAAATTTAAAAAATAAATCTTGGTGTTGTGTGATATAGTATTTGCACAACTTCTTTCCAGCTGATGGCACTGTTCTAGACCCGTTTAGCCCACTGTTACCGTCATCTCCCTTTCTGGATCCATCCTTAAAAGCTCTAAGACTTATTAACAGTGATAATAGGAAACAGTCATATTACCATTTGATCTAGGAAATTGCCAAGGCTTCCAGTGTAATTCTGACATTGACACCACTAAGATTGCGCCATTCTGATAGCTTCAAGATAGCTGAAGTTCTGGTGACCCTCTGCCAGGTGTGATTCTCCTGGTTCATCCTCCTGAGATGGTTCACATGGGGCTAAAAGAGTAGCATCCTGAAATGCCTAAAGACTGAGGATCACTCAGAGAAATGAGGGGGATCAGCAGCATCTTTGAATTCTGTCCTAGAATATGCATGCCTGAAATTTTTTTGTTTTGTGTTTTCATTTATCAAGAATACCAAGTCAAATTCTATTCCAATTATCCTGGCCACTGTGGGATTGATGCTAATCACAATTGTAGCAGGAGTGCTCATTGTGAAGAAATACGTCTGCGGGGGAAGGTAAGGAACATGGAAGTCAATCAAAGGTACTGCAGTCAAACCAGAAAGTCAGCCAAGGGCACATGGTTGAGTCTGCCCTTAGCAAAAGAAGTGACATTTCTGACACGTCAGGCCCAAGTCTTCTCAGATCTTTTACTTTCTATAAGCCAACTATGGCTCTGCTTCCTGTATGCGTGACTTACTCTCTGAGTGTGTAAAACTCAGAAAAGCTGGTGCTATAATAAACACACCCTCCTCGGCACATTGGGATTCACGAAGGGTTCTGTTCGCAGGTTCCTGGTGCATCGGTACTCGGTGCTGCGGCAGCATGCAGAGGCTAATGGTGTGGATGGTGTGGATGCTTTGGACACAGCCTCCCACACCAATAAAAGTGGTTATCATGATGACTCAGATGAGGTGAGACTATTTCTTCTTGAGGGTGATCCAGAAGTACAAAAAAAAAAGAGTGATTCTTTTTCTGTGCATGATCGAGATGTGATTGAGGCAAATGAGGGTATAGGCTAGAAGCAGAAACTTAATGACTAAGACTCGATCAGCCAGAAACGAGATAATTGCTTTCAAAATAGGAATTTTTCAGTCTGTTAAATAATACAATCTATGTCTTTTCAGGACCTCCTGGAATAGCTCCTCAAAGGAAATGCAGTACCTCTTACACTCCCTGTGGCTCCGACTTGGGGAAATAAATTTCCCATTGCGAGGGATCCAGCTCTGTTTCTGCTGCTTCCGTCAAAGCCAGAAGGACCTCTACTAAAGACATGCAGGGAGTGGGAGGGGGCAAAACCCTAAACACTTACAATTGGCTCTAAGAAGAGGAGGAGACATTTTTAAATCTTTAACCTCTTATTTTAAGTTCTGTCTTTTTGCAAAGTATGGGTTCTTTTGGGTTTGTTTTTGTTTTTTAAGGGAAATGAAATGGAATTTGAAGGGAACATTTCACTAACTGTACTCCTGCATGTTTTGCATGGCACCTGCCCCAGGGCACCTGCCAACTCCAGCACCAACCCTCACAAGTAGTTGGTGCAGTCCCTAGACTCTGCTGGTGACACAAAGCAGCTGCAGAGATGAACACGGAGGCTCTGGTGACTGGCATGACCTGGGCAGCCTTTCTGCCTCTGGGGACAGCCCTTCTCCGAGAACGTTGCACACCCGATCCTTGTTTATTTTTTCCAGGGACCGTAGATCAGTGATTTTCCTTTTCCTGCTTAATTAGGCAACACCCTTGTTAATTGCCCTTTGGTGACTAACTTAACCATGTGCTTCCAAGACACTCTATCAGGAGAACTTAAAGGGCAATATTAACTAGGGGCAGGAAGAAGGGAGCAGCAGAGAACTGACTAGATAGAGCACTATGGAAGGAGAAATTCTTCCTTCCTCCAAGATCTTTCAAAGCCATGCTGTATGTGTGCCAGCAGACTTGCTCAAGGACAGGGCGCAGGGCTTGCCCGGTGTGTCTGCCCAGGCAGTGCAGCCCCTGAGGATGGACCATGGACTTCCACGGGCCCTGCTACCTGTTGTGTGGGCTCAGTGGTGAATCATTCAATTGGCTGCTTATGTGCTTCCTCTTGTACGTGGAGCCAGGACTAGACATGTTTTCAGATTTATAGGCTTTATTTTTAAAATCAGAATTTTATTACCAGCTCTCTTCCTTACCCCTTTCCCCCAGCTTTGCCAAGTAATTTATTGGCATGAACCTTTTGGCTGAACCAACTGAAAACGCTTCCAGTATAAGATGATATTTTGTGTGATGCATTAAGTTCATATTTTAAATTTAAGAGAGTTTTCCATTTGACATATTTTCAAATTAAATCAATTATAGAATGTAGTGAGGTGGATTTTTGGGTGACCATCTAGTCATGGAAAGCTGCAATGATTAATTTTAATACAGCTTGAATATTTGCTATACAAGAATATAGTATAGTATGCTTTTGGTCTTGGGTACCTGCTGTGCTGGTCACGGTTTCTCCCAATAAATATGATTGGGACATTCTCTGGTAACTGCCATTTTGCTGCTAGGTCATTTTATGGCCAGGAAGTCCATAAAAAGTAAATGTGCCAAATTAACTTTTGTCAGAATGTGTGAGCAGATGGCTAAAGTTCTCTCCTCACCAGAATGGAATAACAGCAGCAGGGAAAGTGGGGGAGGGAGTGGACAGAGAATTGTAGAGACTTGGAAACTGCATAAAATAAAATGAGTCAGTGAGCTTCAGTTAGAAAATAACGTTAGGTAAAGCAGTTTCTGTGAAGAGATTTAATATTTGTTAGAGCCAGAGAGCACTCATCTTTTAGGAAAAGCTCGTTCATTTTGCAGGTTTTTAAATTTAAAATAATTCCAAAGATAAACCAGTTCACAAAGGATACAGTGTCAGCCTTTGTCCCAGACATCCTCCTCTCCTGCCCAAAGTGAATTTTTTAACTTTTTTTTCCCAGAGAGAAAGGGAGATAGAGGGATAGAAACATGAAAGAGAGGTTCTATGTGATAACTAAGTGCCTCCTGCATGCCCCCTAATGGGGATCGAGCCCACAACCCCAGTGTGTGTTCTGAACAGGAATCAAACTCGGACCTCCTGGTTCATGGGGCGATGCTCAGCCACTGAGCTGGGCCTGCCAAAGTGAATTTGATGTCCAGGAAAGATCTACTTCACCTACACCTTTCCTCCTAGCATATACTCACTGGGGTAGATGTGCTGAGATGTGGTGATTCGCTAATCAGCTTTAAGATATAGGAAAGTTAATATTCTTCTCTAAGAATATGAGTAGGGCTCTTTGCTTATAATGATACCTGGGATGCCTATAGAAATTAGCAGTTTTCAGAGCAGCTTCACTTGCAATATGTCATTTGAACCTCAGCATTCTTATGAAATAAAGAAAAGATAGGGTTGTAATTACCACCTTTAGGAGATTGAGCTGAGGTACAAAGACTGAGTTAACTGTCCGGGGCCCCCATATATCACAAGCAATGTGGGCTGGAACATGAACTCTGGAACTTGTGTGTGTGCAGGTCTGCCTCCCTGCACAGGCTCTTCCTTCCTTGCAGACTGGCTGTTCTGTGGGGCAGGAATCAGTGTCATTTCTTTCAGAGCAGTGTTTAATGCCCTTTTGCCACCTTGATAAAAATTTTATTCTGTTTTTCCTGGCTAAAAACAATGGTAGCTTTTATAGTAGTATGTTTAGAAACTGCTTCTCACCTCATCAAGAGTGCAGGAATGAACTCTCTGCTGTGAGTCACTTTCTCCATTCTCCTCATTTCCCATCCCTAGCTGGCTAGCTGGCTCAGTTGGTTTGAGGACTGCTAACAAGCCTAGTGTATTCCCTTTATCAGCTAGTTAGTGTTCTACATCAGCCTGCTCACTCACAAGTATATGTCCTCAGCCAGTGATCAAAACAGCCTAAATCCATGATTGCATCTAAGAAAAACAGATCTCTAATTTGTCCTACTGATGTTGGGTTAGGAGCATTATCTTTGAAAGTCAAGTATAGCATATCATTGTAGTACGTCCTGGGCTTGATAGTAGCAGAAGAGATGATTTCTAGTGGCTTCAGCAATAAAATTTAGCATCATAAGAGAGATTGGACATATCAGACCATCCAAAGTGGGTCTGGGCTCTTAAATCCAGGTGGAGAACTTGCCATCTCTCCTGCTCTGTGGTCAGGTATCTTAGACCTGAGGGGGCTTCTGGTTTCCAGTGAGACCAGAGACCAGGGATGCATACACCTGGGCTGTCATTTGGACGGAAACACACTTAGAAAAATAAAGTGTGTAGAGGGTGTGGCTGTTCTAGGTTGGGCTTAGGAGATTCAATAGGTTAGTTATCACACAGAACCTGCCAGACCTGCCTCTGGGCCTCTACATGCCCAAGCTGGCTTTTCACTCCTGACATTTTAGTAATTCACTGGCCACCTCCAGCTCCTGCTGGTTCTCTCGAGGCCTTTGTCACGATACCAGGGATACAAAGAGGAGTGTTAGCTTGTCCAGACCCAACCCAGGTGCAGGGCTGGCCTGCCTTTAGTCAGTTCTTTATTTTCCAGGAAAATCATCCAGGTAGATTCTCTCCCCTTTTAGGAGAGCTCTGAAGAGCCTGCCCCTATGTACACTGGCTCAGAACTCATCCTGCTAATTGTCTATACAGCCCCCTCATCCCACTTGAAGCCAGGAGACTTGGAACTACTCAAATAGGAAGAGATTCAGCTTTTCAACTTTGCTACTACCTTCTCTCAAGCAGGAAAATAAGCATAGACTAATGTCCCTTGAACAAAACCAAAGTTTCAGATTTGCCACATGATGGAGTGATGGGAAGGGCCAGACTTTCAGCCCTGGCAGTCAGCAGGGGCCAGGCTTTCTGTCCCATCTGCCACCATTTGCCCAGCTCAGGCGGCTCTGGGAGCACCATCCTGCCCAGCAGAGCCCAGGCCTCACCCTCATGAAGGGTGATTGAAATCGCAGCAGCATGTTGATTTTCTGGTTACATCACATTATAACAAGAATCGGAACATGAATTTGAAATTGTCTTCAACTTGCTGTATGCATTTTTCCACACCAGTGCATTCTTAAGTGTTCTTGTTTATAGAAAATAACACACTAATCTGTACCTTTATATATATGTACATATATACATGTATAAACTGTATAGTGTACATGCTAATGATTTATTGATGTGTCCCAGGTTCTACTGCAGTTCTCTTCTGCATGCCCTCCGTTCGTGGTCAGGTGACGGAATGTTCCCTGATAGTCTGCCCACCTCCCCCACCTCCTGTGTTTGGACATCTAGGGAAGAGGGTTTAGTCGTACCCTCCTCCTAATCCTCGTGCACAGAAATGCTCAGGGTTCCCATGTGCCTGTTGTTCAACCCCCTCTTGTCTCTTGCTCCCTTTCTGTGCATGTAGTCCCTCTTGTTCTTTATCTCTGCCTCTTCCCCAGACTAGGGGACAGCTGCCTTCCTACTAAAGTGTAAAGCAGTTATTAAGATCATTACTGCATGTGCGCTAAAAAACAAACCAGTCTTCTGTTCCTTGGAACAGAAAATTGCATGTGAGGTGGGATAATCAAGTCTCAACAACCCATGTCCATTTACACAACAAAGCCAGACCCCATGATAAAATTCCACAAAATGGAAACAAAACTCAAATTTCTTTAGCATTGTGTAAATAAATCTGGATGTGTTTAACTTTGTACTGGTAATTTTCTGTATATTTGCAATATTTGGGTTAGAAATAAAACAGACTGGGACTTTGTTACCTGATCTACTGAAATGACTAAACTACAATTTGTTACTATGATAGCTTTTCCAGATTCTAGGTTCAGCAATCAAACCAAACCAGCACATAAGCCAATTAAAGTGCCAGAACTGTGCATTTATAGCATAAAAGGTATTAAGATAATTTATGAGGGAAACTACCTCCTTTTTTACTTCCTCTTTTCCCCCAGAAAGTCTTAACTGGCCCACCCCGCACACCTTCTCAGGTTTCAATTGTTATATTCTTCCTCTGGATACAGAAACATACAATTACTCTCCTGAATTATATGTTCCTTATAGCAGGTTTGACAAATGACAACAAAGAAGTTTAACTTTGGTATCTTTCCATGTGCCCCTCATACATTTCTCCTGCTGCTCTTATTCAAAGTTCTTCCTGATCCATTTCATTTAAGGCCTTTCAAAGAGTTGCCCCTTCTCATCCAAAATATTTCTTTTGGGAGAGGTTCCTGCTGACCCCGCCCTCACCCCCCCCCCCAACATGATAAACAGGTTCCTGCACCCCAAAGTGTGTGTACAGTGTGTCCTGGTCCTGAGCCCCTATATAAGTCGCAAAAAGGGATTCTGTCTCACACCCAAAGACTAACACAGACTATTGGGATCCTAGTGACTGCCCCCAAATTGAGAGCTAAAAGGTAATCATGAGTAAGGAGCCTAGTCATTCAACCACACTCATTTTTCCTTAAAAAAATAGGGACCTAGTGGAGAGAGGTATATGGGAACTCCATATTTCCACTTTGCGGTGAACCTAAACCTGCTCTAAAAATAAAGTCTGTATAGAAATAGAGATGTATATACCAAGGGGATACACTGTCTGGCTTCTGGGAATAAAGAGCACAACGGGAAACCAGATCATTTGGATGGAATATACAGATATAGGATGATGGTTTGGTAAAACTGGAAATCATAGGACCTTTAGTATGTAACTTGATACCTACTGTGGGTTGGCCACTTCCCTACATTTTTTATCACTTTATCCTCAACCCAACCCTAGCCTCATTATTTTTGTTTCATAGACCTAAGACCCGTAGTTCAGAAGCAGTGATTGGCTCAGAGTCACCTAGCTGATGAGTGAGTGGCATAGCCAAAAGTCACACTCAAGTCTTCTGACCTTATGCCCCTGGCTCTCCTCCCACCCCTGTTGCCCCTCACTTTGTACTTTATCTCCCAGACGAGGGAGCTTTCAAAGGGGCAAGTGCCCTGACCTAAAAATAGCTCATTTATCGAGCACTTAGTCAGCTGTACTCTGCTAAGCACTTTACACAGATTGCCTCTTAATCCTCACAGCAACCCTTGGTTACTATCATATCTACTTTTCAGATGAGGAAACAACTAAGACAGACTGTGATGTGTCGCAAGTCACACAACTAGTTGGTGATGGCGCCAACATGAGCCCTAGTAGTCTGGCTCTAGAGTGCAGACTAACTTCCACTGTCAGTAGGGGGATGGGGAGAGAATGCGGACATACCCTTAAAGGTCAAGTTGACAAGCCCTTGCCCATGCACCTGAAGGCACACTGAAGGGTGGTGGGTTCAATTCCTGGTCAAGGACACACACCTGGGTTGGGGGTTCAAGCTCCCACTCCTGTTGGGGCATGTGTGGGAGGCAACCAATCGATGTGTGTCTCCACATCAATGTTTTTGTTTCTCTCCCTCCCTCCCCCCTTCCACTCTCTCTAAAAACCAATGGAAAAATATCTTCAGGAGAGTATCAACCACAAAAAAAGTCAAGTTAGCCGAAGCCAGTTTGGCTCAGTGGAGAGCATCGGTCTGCGGACTGAAAGGTCCCAGGTTGGATTCCGGTCAAGGGCATGTACCTTGGTTGCGGGCACATCCCCGGTGGGGGGGGTGCAAGAGGCAGCTGGTCGATGTTTCTCTCTCATCGACGTTTCTAGCTCTCTATCTCTCTCCCTTTCTCTCTGTTAAAAATCAATAAAATATATATTTTTTAAAAAGTCAAGTTAAAAATTTACAACTCATTGAATATGGGAGTAGAGAGAGAAAGAGCAGTTCAAGTTATGCCTATCACTAAGCTAATTCTGGGGCCCCTTTCTTTGGACCTGAACGCCATGTCGGATGAGCTGGAGGTCAGGAGTCAAGATGTCACCCAATCCCACAGGAGCCAGAGGCCCTGTCTGGATGGTCTTTGCATGGGGGAGAAGGGGGAGCTATTTGAAGCTCAAGCTCTCTCCTCCCTCCCCGGTGCTGCGTGAGGGGTGTCATCTCACTCCCAAGATAACAGGGCCACCTCAGCCCTCCTCCTGTGGCTATTCTGGGCTGTTGTCTGATCCCCCTTTCTTCCCCCAGCCCTGCTTCAGCCCTTCTTCTGGGAGTAGCGGGGTGGGGAGAAGCCCTGGAGAGGCTGAAAAGCAGGTGCTCAGCCCCTCCCTCAGCACCAACAGTGAAAATCTGCCGCTGGAGCCCAGCCTTGGGTGGCCTAGCATGGAGGCAGTCACGGCACCGGAGGTGGCCCCAGGACCCACTCTGAAGGTGAAAGAAGCCAGCCCAGCAGATGCGGAAGAACCCCAGACTTCACCTCGACAGGGGGCCGGCAGCCCTATTCCTCAGCTTCTGGCCCCTCTAGAAGGTGACCATGGGGTTAGGGAGGGTGGTGGGAGATGGGAGGATATTCCAACTCCCTGATGGCACCTCCTTAGGTTTATGCAGAGCTGATGACCTCAAGGGATGGGGACTTAGGACAGAGGAGCATTGGTTGGAGCTCTGCACCCCCTTCCTTGGTGGACTCTGACTTGCTATTCATGTGTCTCTACTGGGTGTTTGATTTTTTTAGCTGAGAATTTGATAAATGGTGTGTGAGGCACTTAACAATGACTAATAATCTGCTAATGCTTTTACCTTTAAGAAATATATCACGGGGACTAAGAGGACCTGCTATACTAATGCCAGTCAGAAAGGGAATGAGGGTGAGATCGTGACTGTCTAGATTAAAAGAGGGAAATGAAAAAGCTATAGTGACTGGAAGACTAAGTAGTGAATAATCCACGACACTCTGCCTTTCCCTGGGCAGTGCCATGAGTCCAGAGCCTCACCCCCTCTGGCTCCCATAGGAAACCCCACTTCTCAGAATCTGAGCCCCATGGAAGCAGAGCCCTCCTGGGAGAAGCATGTGACTTCTTCTCCATGGTGGTCTCCCTGAGCCTCTTGGCAAAGAGGCATTTTTGAGCTAGGAGGTGGTGGGTGCCCCTTCCAGTCCCTGATTCTCACCCCCTCTGCCGACAGCTCCGTGCTGCTCACCTGAGCCTAGCTGAGCTGACCGGAGGTGGAAGGAGAAATAGGGAAATAATTTCTTAAAAGCCATGGTTGAGGAGTGATTCTCATCAGTTTTACTCACATATCACTGGCAAGGGGCAGCCCCTTCTCAGAGATCATGATACTGTGGAAGAGATCGTATAAATCTGGGTGGGCAATTAGCTATCTCTGTCACAGAGGTAGGGATGAGAGAATGGGATGTTTGAAATTCAGATTGTAGAGGGGCTGTAGTTACTGATCTAGACAATGACCAAGGAACAAAGGTAAAGCAGGGGAGGACAAAATTCCTAGAGGAGTAGCAGGCGTGGTGTAAGGCCCGGTTGGAAGGATGGCTGTGGAAATCACCAGGAATCAGGATTGGAGCAGCGCTGGGGAGAATAACAGTGAGCCAGGGCGAAAGCCACCAGCAGAGGGGAAGACTACTGCAGGGAAGGGTGTAGTGCCTGAGATCTCTAAACAAGTCTTCTCAGAAAAGTGTTGCCTATGTCTATGTCCTTTTATTTTTTTTTCTGACCTTAATTTCATGGTCTTGTCCTTTACAAGATGTCCCTGAGATCACATATGCCTTTCCCATCACACTCCTCCAGACAGGTTTCTGATAAGTCCAAGGCCACATTCTAAGCATCTGTTAATGTTTCTCTAAGAAATGCTGGTACTTTTGGGATCCCTGAAAATCTCTGCTTATGTTTCAAAGCCACGGTTCATCTTGTGCATTCGCCATCTTCTGGTAACCATTCACTGACACACACACACTCAACACACACACACACACACACACAGGCACACACCCCCTTCACTCTGCAAATGTGTCCATCTTGTTTTTTCACTCTCCAGGCCATAATTCACAACATCAATCTGGACTACACAGCCCTTAGGGAACTGCTGGGGGAAAATTTTTAACCATGTGAAAGGAAATTATGAGAGGATATGAACAAAATTTCCCATGAGCAAAGAATAAGGAAATGGGCATCAACTTCAGTGGGATGAAATTAGGGTGAACTAGGAGGAATTTTCTAATCAAGAAGAGACAAGATTTTTAGACTTTAGATGGTCTTCACTACTAATTTCTAAGAAAAGAATTAGATAACGTCTTGTCTGAGAGAAACACAGCACTGAGAAAGACACAGCTCAGAGCCAATGGCTCTCAAAGGACTTTCAAAATGTCTTTCCCCCAAAATTCTATAAAGGGAGGAAACCAAACTGTGGCTGTCTCACGCCTCGTCTTAGAAAACCTCAGAAAACCTCGCTTCTGTTTTCGGGCTCTAGTCTTTGGTTCACATCCCTCCTGGCATCTGAGGAGGAGAAAGCCATGTTTCCTCAAGGTCAGTACAATTCACACCTCACTGGGCTATGGAGGTGTGAAGAGAGATGCCCTGAATAAGCCCTCCTATTAACATTCTCAGCAAAGGGTCAGATTGCTCTTGTTTGCAGGGCAGACAAGAAGGCCGGGTTGAGCTGGGGAAGTGCCTGTTGCTTGCTGCCCAGGCACCTGGAGCTGTCAAACACTCTTCTGCCACCTCCCACACTCTGTCAGCTGCTTTAGCCTCAAACCATCCTTTGCCCTGCAATGGGGACCTGGGAGCCTGCTGAAAGCCACCTCCTCTCCTACTGAACCTCAGCTGGAGCATTCTAGTAACTTCAGTTTGTCCCCTATCTACTTATCATTGTGTCAGGGAGTCTCACTTATAGGCAAAGAACTTCACAGGAGACCTCTAGGGAGGAAAAGACCACCATCCTGCTGACAGCCTTTCTTCTCTCTCTGCCCCTGTTAGGATCCCCTCTGGATCTCAGGGCCATTCTGCTCATCCTCCTCCTAATTCCCCTGTCTTAGCTTATGTGCCACATAAACCCATTGCTTTAATGTTTCTTTGTAGTTCAAGTGAAACTAAGCTAACACTTATCAAGGTATTTTTTTAAGAAACACCACGTGGGAACAGATACATGAGCACGCACCCATCTACAGAAGCCTGTTTCCTCCCTGAAGTCTGAGCAGAGCAGAGCTCAGCAAGCACATCTTCTAGGCCTGACAGCTTGGGGTTTTTTTTCTTGTCTCAACCTTTTCAATTACTGAGGGTGTCCCTTATTTGCCACCTCCCTCCAAGGGCAAGATCACAGTCAGAGCCTTGACTTTGGTGCTCAGTCTCAGGTGGACGCTGGAGGACAGAAGTGTGGAGAGGTTTGCCATGTCAGATGGAGAAGCAGGAGTCCCAGTCCAGCATAACTTCCTGACTAGACATGATACTCTCAGCAAATCTGTTTCCGTCTCCAAGCCCTTTCCTTCCAGTCTGCTCCTTGTGCTCAGCTAGGCTCTTCATAACACAGACATTCTGGAGGCTCCTCTCCAGCCCTCTCCCCAGCAAGTGTGAAGGGTGATTTCCCTACTCAACAGTGGGGAACCAAGCCCAACAAGATGAGGTTTTGAACCTTCTTTTTCAATTGCTGCCCTCTTTTTTCAGAAAACCCTTAAGTCATATCCGCCTGTTCTCAGCTCCTTGGTGGCTTGCCAAGATGGCCCCAGGAGAGCAACACATCGCACAAACACTTCTTCTGTTCTTCATGCTCCACCCCCTCCCAAACCGTCAAAGTCAAACAGAGGGCAAGCAGAGCAGGGTCATTCAGCTGCTTGGGCTCTGAGGCTGTCCTATTCCTACTGAGGCTAGCAGACCCTGAGCAGCTCAGGGAACGGGTGCTCAGAGCACTGGAGGCCCTGACCCCCTTTGTTCCTGCAGGAGTGAAGTGCAGTCTGAGACAGCACAACCCAAGTGAAAACATAAGGCACACAGCAGAAAAGGAAACTAGGTAAATAAAATGGACAGCGTGTGCTGAATGTCTGTGGTTATGTTCGTTTACAAAGGCCAGATGATCTTGAGATCGTAATGGGGGGAACTGTGGGAGTGAAATTGTTGGTCTCTAGACAACGATCTAAAGATTGAGGGGTAGAAAGAACAGAGCAGAACCACTATTTTTAAATTTTGCAGTATATAATGTATATATTTAAACAGTTCAATTTATAGGTGAATGTACATTGGGGTGAATGCTTAGGAATGTATTAATAGAGAAATGAGTATCATAAAAAATTTGGAATCCCAATTGTGCTATGTGTGTGGAAGGGTAGGCTGGGGTGCCGGAGTGAATGTCCAACTGCTAGGAATGAATCGTTAGGAGAGGCTGGGAAGTTGGTGGAAACTGAGGCACTGCCACATTCCATTTAAGAGAATAGCAGCAGGGGACTATATGTGCCTGGAAAAGGAGGAGACAGGAGCCTCCAAAAGGCTGGAAAATGGTGTCTGTCTTAGCTGGGCCCCCAAGGGAACACAGGTGGGATGTTTGCATTTTCTCAGTCAAGGCAGCCTGAGACCAAGGAGAGAAATTACACCTGGTCATTTTCCAAACCTTACACTCAGCACTTTCCTGAGCATCTCCTGTCTTCATTCTGGAAGCCAATAAACATGATCTAATCTCTCTTCTCACTGGGAGACCAAGGGTAAGTAAGCAGTGGATCTAGTATGTCCCAGATTCTGTTTGTACAAAGTGATCCTCCACAAACTGGAAGAACACTGTGCAGGCACTGAGCTGGGCAGCCATGCAGAGGACGGCACCCAGACGCCAGCAACCTGTGCAATGACACCAGTGCTGTCTGAGTGGGTCTAGGGAGCTGACTCTGCCTCTGGAAGGGAAAGCTTTTTTTTCTCCTCGGGTCTGGCACCAACCTGGAGGGCAGGGCTGACACTTGGAGGTCAGGATTAACATTGAAAGTGGCCTTGACAAAAGGAGTGCTGTTAAGGATAAATGTAGCAAAACGGTGAAAAGACAAACCACACAGACTGGACTTGTCTGTGCACAGACAGAAAAAAGAAATCTTAGTTGATGGAAAGTCAGGAGTTGCTAGTTATAGATTAACAGAAGCATCAGGTTTCCACTCAGGGGCTCTTGCTGCCAAGACTGGCGCTCTCTAGAGCAGTGGTCGGCAAACTCATTAGTCAACAGAGCCAAATATCAACAGTACAACGTTGACATTTCTTTTGAGAGCCAATTTTTTTTAACTTAAACTTCTTCTAACGCCACTTCTTCAAAATAGACTCATCCAGGCTCTGGTATTTTGTGGAAGAGCCACACTCAAGGGGCCAAAGAGCTGAATGTGGCTTGCAAGCTGCAATTTGCCGACCACGGCTCTAGAGCAGTGTTTCCCAAAGTGTGGTACGCATACCCCCAGGGGTATGGGAAGAGTTTGGTGGCAGTAAACGTTGCACCGGAGTTTGGTGGAGGTATGCACTCCACCGTACTATCAAAAGTTTGGGAAACACTGCTCTAGAGAGGATCCTTTAGCCAGTTGTTTGTCCCTACACCCCAGCAAGATGATAGGAGCAATCTTCCCATTCCCTACGAGAGAACTTAATTTGCTAAGCCTGGGTCACCTACCCATAGAGCACCGCTGAAGGCAGTACCCACTCCCTCTGAGCACCACTCTTCCCACCAGAAGAGGCTCACCACCCTATTCTCTCTTTCCATCACTCAGAGCAACCTAAGATCTGGTTACCTCGGGCGCTGAGGCAGACCTACATCCGCAAGGTTGGAGACACTGTGAACCTACGAATTCCATTCCAGGTGATCATACCCCAGTCCCACGCTGGGTCCATGGCTGATTTGGAAACAGATACCAAGAGTCCTACTATCAGTAGGGCAGTTGCCCTGGTCTTGAATGAAGGGAGCCATATCACCAGAAGTCTGAGGCCAAATGGGCCTTCCATCTGCACTCCTGGGGGTGGGATGAGTTGGGCCCCATGTGATGAGGTGAGTCTAATCCAAGTCCTTCGGTCTGCAGAGGTCTAGGAGCTCTCAGCTGGGAGGGCTCGCGGGAGTTTGGGCAGCTATTGTTAGTACCAGCTGCCCTGCATGTCCATGACCTAAACTCACAGAGGGTGGGAGACTCAAAGCTCCTCTTTTTCCCATGATCCTTAGGCTGTTGCTGAAAGACGGAAGTCTCCTGGGAGAGCCCACCAATCTCTAACTCAAGGATTTATAGCTGCAAATCAAGTCACCATGTGGAACTGGGGGGAGGGCCAAGAGGCCTCCTGGGGCTGCTCACAGCCTTATCCCTATTTCTCAGGGCAAACCCAAACCTCGAGCCACCTGGACACATAACAACTGTGCCTTGGATGCCAGTCGTGTGAGTGTGCGGAATGGGGAGCAGGACTCCATCCTCTTCATCCGAGAAGCCCAACGTGCTGACTCAGGTCGTTACCAGCTCCATGTGCAGCTGGGCGGGCTAGAGGCCACTGCCACCATTGACCTCTTGGTGATCGGTACGGTGGGGAGAGCACCAGATGGGGTGGTCCTCAGGGGCTCCCTCTCCAGGCATCATAGAGAGCTGGGGACACGCTGAGTGTGGGACACAAGTGGATGGAGGGAGGAGTAGCTGAGCAGAGGAGAAGGGGCACTCCTGAAGCCATTTCCACGCATGCGAGTTGTACCATGCCCTGTGCCATGCTTGGCCCTTTCAGAGAGGCCAGGCCCTCCTCAGAGTATCAAGTTGGTGGAAGTTTGGGACTCCAATGCTACCCTGGAGTGGACACCTCCCGGAGACACAGGCAATGCGGAACTCCTGGGATACACGGTGCAGAAGGCTGACACAAAATCTGGGGTGAGGCCCAGCGGGGAGGGAGGAAGGGAAGGAGGCATAGCATATTCTGGAATGGGGCTCTGATAGCTCCACATGGTGGGCTAAAGTGGATTGAGTTCACAAAACAGGTGTCTCACTCATGGCATCTTCTTGGGACCCCAAAGCTGTGGTTCACAGTGCTGGAGCGTTATCACCGCACCAGCTTCACAGTCTCCAACCTTATCATCGGCAACTCCTATGTATTTCGAGTCTTTGCTGAGAACCAGTGTGGGCTCAGTGAGACAGCCCCCATCACTGCCGACCTTGCCCACATCCAGAAAGCAGGTAAGGTGCAAAGATCCTGAGCTGGGAAGTGAAGGATAAAGACTTGCAGGAGGATGGAGATCTCAGGCACTACATCAGGGCCTTTCTTGGTCACCCCAGTTACTGTTTACAAGACTAAGGGGTTTGCCCAGCGAGATTTCTCTGAAGCTCCAAAGTTCACCCAGCCTCTCGTGAACTGCACTACAGTCACCGGCTACGACACCCAGCTCTTCTGCAGTGTCCGTGCCTCTCCCAAGGTGAGTGGGGAGTTTTATGGGTGGCTGTGCTGTGCTGCTTCCTGTGCCTGCTCTAACCATAGCTATATCAAAGAGCATTCCAACCAGAACGTTTGTTCCAATCTGCCTCTTCCATAACAGGTCCCATAGGAACAGTCAGGGCACTTGGAGTCCAAAATAGGCCAATGTGGAAAATATTCCCAGTTTTCCTTTTAGTGTTTGTTCCTCATGTTTGGAGATGTCACTTTCTGACTGGCTGGCAATTGGGAATTAGCTCCAAAGCTGTGTGTCTCTCTGGCAGGGGTCATGGAGTCCCGTTGGTTTCTCCTTACTCCCCCACTGCATTTCTTCTGATCAGGGCCATGCACATTCGAGCTGCCTAAAATTGAGCCTTTGGCCACAACTCTGAGCAAGGTTCTCTATTTGCAACCTACTCACTCCATATGTGGCATAAAAGCCTTTACCAAGTACCCTTTGTGTACTAGTCCTGGGTCAGATTATGTGGCCATAAGATCTCAGAAAGAAAAAAACCAGTAAGTCAACTTTAGAAACTACTTTCTAACCAGAGGGACAAGAGTAATCCCCAAGTCAACAGTGGAAAAGAATATGAATGACTCAATAATGTATATACAAAGAAGAGGCAAATCTGACACCCAGTTCTTCTGATCCATAAAGGGGCTGCTTGAGCAGGATAGAAGAGAAGTTATCACTTTTCTTTTAGTCAGGAATACTTGATGAGCAAGGCAACGTTTCAGGTGCTCTTTTCAACCAAGAGAAGGAGTGTGGAGGCTGTTGATACTGGAGGGGGAACCCATTCCTAAATATAAGGGATAGAGACTACCCAGAGGCCATTATCTCTTCTAGATCCCTGTACCATCTGTTCCAAAACGCTCCTCTGGCCGGTGTGTCCCCAAATATTGTAGGCAGTGTCTCAGAGACTGAGCACAGAAAGAACAATTGGTTCTTACCACCCCTTGATGCACCCTCATCCTTATCTTCTAGCCGAAGATTATCTGGCTGAGGAACAACATGGATATCCAAGGCAACCCCAAGTACAGAGCCCTCACTTATTTGGGAATCTGCTCACTGGAAATCCGCAAGCCTGGTCCTTTTGATGGGGGCATCTACACCTGCAAGGCGGTTAACCCCCTAGGGGAGGCATCCGTGGACTGTCGGGTGGATGTGATGAGTAAGGGCAGTACTCATGCCTTCGGGTGCAGTCATTTCCTTTCTCCACAGATGAAAAAGTTGAGACAGAGACACAAGCCTAGATGGAAAAGGGCTTAATTTGCTTCCCCATTCAGGCCCTTTCATCAAAGTCAACATCAGGATGTGTATAATTCTACAATTAGAAAGAGTTACTATTTCAATTTTGCAAAAGAGAAACTTAATGTACAAGGAGGTGATTGATTACTCAAGATTTCCAATGTTGGTTAATTGAGGAGTTGGCACTATGGTGGAAAGAGCCCAAGTTTCCTGGTCCTCACCCAGATCACTTTAAACACACACACACACACACACACACACACACATCAATCTTCTGACCCCATCCAAGAAACCTGCAACTGTTTATTGGGCTTTTAAACAAACCAGAGAACTTTGCTCGCTGGTTTGCTAAAAGAAAATATTGTACATCTCTCTACCTCTCTTCTACTGCCACCTTGTTCAGATCTCCATCATTGCATTTAGCACTTTTTTATAATTATCAATTTACTGATCTGTTTCCCCATTAAACTATGAGCACTATGAGGGTGGACAATTTTATCTGCCTTTGTCTCCTCCACTGCCACCCCAGCATGGAGCCCCGTTTCTGACACACAACAGACACTCTTTAACTGTGTGTAGGATGAATTACATATCCTATTCTTCTCTATGCATAAACTACTCATTAGCATCGTGGACTCCCCCAAAAAACAGAGAAGCATTCCCCTTCCCAGGACTCTGAGAGAAGGTTTCCCAGAGATTTCTGAGATATTGACATTGGGAAATGTCTGAATTCTTGCAGCTCCCCTTTGAGACTCCCTAAGAGGACATGGACAACCCTTGAGGAAGGTAAGGAGAGAGAAACAGGTGTCTGAATGTTTCTTGTTTCTGGCTAGTGTTGTTGAGACATGGGCAGATGTGAATTCCTGAGCTTTCAATTCTATCATTCTCATGGAGGAAATTTATCATAGATGAAATCTATTTTTGCCACATGCTCTATCTATACTACTCAAGTTCATGATGGGAATTTATGCTCCTCTGAAGAAGAGTGATAGCATCTGCCTAATTGTCAGGGGGATCTGTGGGAGGGAGGTGGGCAGATGCTGTAAGAAAAGATGTCAAAGGAATAATCAGGAATAGAGGATGGGCAAGGGTCACCACCACCACATGGTGGCAGCAAGGGAAAGGAGAAGGAAGCTGCTCTTCGGTATCATAAGCATGGTGAAAAACAGATCCAGTGCCTGTTTTTGTTTTTTTGTTTTGTTTTGTTTTTTGTTTTTTTACTTTGAAGTTTATGGATTCCTTCTCCTGCAAGAGGATAATTAAAAATATGGGTATGTGATTCTAAGCAGCACATTACAAGCAAATGGCAACTCAGATCATTGTTAGAATTTGATAGCGCCTTCAGATTCTAAACCATTCACAGTAGAAATGTTGTGTACAAACTGATGAGTGAGGTGAAAGAGAAGCTCATGAGAGAATTAAAGAGAATGGGTTCCCAATGTCTCTGCTGACTTGCAGCTCCTGGCTGATAAAAATTGAGAATGAATTCAATCCCAAGAGCTTATCATTGATAAATAGCAAATGAAAACCCTTAGGGATGCATTAAAGTACAAACTTCTCAGAAGAACTCTCTCTGCCAGTTGGCTTGCGAACACAGTTCTCTTGCTATCCCTCGGGTCCCTCTCGGTGTCAGTATTGTGTTGGGTTAGTGTTAGTCTTCTTAGTGTTTTTGTCCTTTTACCTCTCTCCCAGCCAGTGCCCAGCAATGAGGCAGGGTAAGTAGAGAATTCATACCACCCTGTATGTGCTCTGGCTGCTGGCTGTTATGGCATAACAAACTCTCTCTTTTCTGTGCCTCCAGGAAGCCTGACTGTGCCAAGATTGTGTTCTTAAGGAGCTTCAGTACAGCATCTGGTTTGCACCGATCTAAATAAATGGGAGGCTCCTCAGTGCATAAGTGTCCATCTGTTTGTGCCTTCCCATGTAGAAAAACCATTTAGAAAGTTGGAGTTCTTTAGCAAGACTATTTGCAATTTCAAAAAAACCTCAGATTCCTCTTTCTCTTCTGATATCCACTTTTGCTTCTGATATCCACTTTCTCTTCCACAGAGGTTTCTAATATTGTCCTTGTCCCTAGACAGTGTATCACAGAACTCAGTTCAACTCTATACAGTACCAGGTACTGAAGAGATGCTGAAGATCACTTGCCTCTTCCTCTCTGGGCTTTCCAGTACAAGTTGGATAACTACAGAAGGCACAGCCAGACAGCAGGACACATAAATACATAGCTTGCTAATTAGGACAGAACATTAAAACTTGAGGGCTTGGAGATACTGAAGAAATTGTAGTGTATTCTTATTAAGCCCCAGGGAAAGAATTAAGGTGAGGTGTTCTTGCTTACATTTGTTTTTATTCTTATAACAAATAACATATTAAATGCATTCTGTGATGGAATCTGCAAAAGATAGCAACAATTCCTCCCATCCTAGGTTGGGCATGGTGATCTTATCAAGAGTTAGCATTGCCCTGTTTGGGTAGCTCAGTTGGTTAGAGCATCATCCTGATGCCAAGGTTATGGGTTCGATCCCCAGACAAGATACATACAAGAATCAACCAATGAATGCCTAAGTGGAACAGATTCCTCTTTAAACAACAAATCGTTGTTTCTCTGTTTCTTTCTTTCTCTCTCTCTCTCTGCTCTCCCTCCTGCTCCTTCACTCTCACCTTCTTATCTCCTCCCTACTTCCATTCCTCTCTCTTTTTCTAAAATCATTTTTTTTTAAAGAGTTGGCATCTATTTCTCTTCCTCATGAATCTGGGCTGACTATGCAACCTACTTTGACTAAAAGGATGTAGCAGAAATGATGTTGGAACAGTTCTAGACCTTAAGGAGTCTAGTAGTTTCTGCTTGTTTTTGCAAGTTGGCTCTCATGTGAAGAATTTCAGGATAGATTACTGAATTATTAGAGGCCACATACAGGACATCCAAACCCTGGCTGACAGACAGTACGAAGGCTCTAGACACCAGGACTCTTGGACATTTCAGCTATAGTCAAGCCCAGTCTACTCCTTGTGGAGTAGAGACTAATTGTCCCTGCAGAGCCCTGCCCAAATTATAAACCATGAGCAGATCAATGGGTGCTTTTTTCAAGCCACTGAATATTGGGGCGGTTTGTTACACACAGTAATAGGGTGGGGCAAAAGTGGCTTTGTCATTGTGAGTAGGCAAAAACAGTTTATTCTTGTATTTTTTCCATATGAATAACTGTAAATCTACATTTGTCCCACTCTGTATATAACGCAAACAGCCTTCTATGTAGCAGTCATTGAACTAAGAGCTTTGTCTCTTTCATATTCATTTTATAAATGAGTAAACTGAAGCTCATAAGTTATTCCAAGTATGCAGGTGGTAGTAACAGAGCTAGCATTTGAACCAGGTGGTAGTAACAGAGCTAGGATTTGAATACCTCACACAACCTGCAGCCTTCTTTATTTTTTTTCCTCTCTTTCACTCAGTGATCCTCACTGTAATACATATAGGCTTAAGAAAGAAAAGATTTCCAGGATCTAGTAAATATTAGGCAAGGTTTTGAGTAGGAAGGAGTTGTATTGCTGAGAAGAGTCTGTTCAGAACAAAGGCCTATTTTAAATTGAGGCAAAGTATCTATTCCAGCCTCTCTCAACTGAAGTTCTATGAGAATTAAGTGCTAGTGCCCCAAGGCATCCATCGTATATCATAAACTTCTTTCTATGCATCTAGAACATGACTAGTTATGTACCATCCTTGAGAAAACTAAGAAAACAGTCACATAAATCATTTGTAGGGTGTAATGCACGTAACCCCTGCTGAGACTGAGGGGCAGAGACCAGAGCCAACCAGTCATGTACACAATGGCCAAGAGGGAGCTCCAACCAAGCAGGGCCTAGGTCAGGAGGGAGTGAATGCCCATCAATGATGCCCTCAGGATCCCAGCCAGACCTCTGGCCTTAGCCCACAGCCCCATGCCGCTGCTGTTTGTTAAAATGCTCAAGGGCCATCCCTTAAAGTTCATACATTCTTAACCTTCATGGGGAAGGAATAAAATATGCACACTGAACAAGAATCACAGTCATAGTTACTCTTTCTGCATTCAAGGAGAACTGCAATGGAATCCTTAGTTTCTTCATTTACGCATTCAACACTGTGTAGTGTCTTCTGATTTAAGACCTACCATGTGCCTGGAAGGGGGTGTAATTTCTTCATTAATTCACTTATTTATCATTTATCCACCTGTTCATATGTATACACCATTTGGGGTTGAGTTGAGGGGGACCAATAGTTCCCAGATTAGCAGCTATAATATGCCGAGTGAAGAATTATTGTACGTACCTAAAAATCTGTTTTTCTGACCTTGTTGTCATTTGAAAGAGAAAGTAGTTCCATTGTTTTTGTTTTGTTTTAAATAAGAGAACACTTATTTGTAAAATCACAGAGCTAGAAGAAGTAATTCCTAGAAGAAATGGGCTTAGGAAACAAGTTATAGAGATAAAGGAAGAGCTCTTGGAGCTGGGGAGCGAAGAAGGTAATGGTAACGCATGGGGGGAGGGAAAGGCAGGCATGCTCCAGGGAGAGCTTTCAAAATCATCATTTGGCGATAAAAATTTGAAGATGAGTTTCCTTAGGATAAACTAACTTCCAATTTTCTAAAACTGCTTCCCCCGCTTACCTGAAGGTGGGTGAAGAAGTAAGTAAGTGCGGCATTCCTCCTCTCAGCTGTTCCTAGGGGAAGAAAAAAGTGCAGTTAATTACCAGCTTCTTTCCCCCAAATCTCCACTTTGCCACGGAGGGAGGGAGGCATCTGGCTCTAGCTTCCCCACCTCCACAGAACCTGAATCCTACAGGCAACTAAAATTCCACATTCACCCAAACCTGGGGGAAAGCAGCCATCCTCCTCGCTCAGGTCTTCCTCACCTAAGCTGGCGGGTTCTGAGCCTCCCCACCCTTTGCCTGATCACTCCATTAAATTCCAAGGCTCCTTTGCTTCCTGGGGCATTTTTTTACAGCAACAGCTCATTCTTGCAAACTTCACCATCTCAACTGTACCATTGAAAAAGAGGAAGCAGACAAAAAAAAAAAAAAGCCCACAAATGGCCCAAATAATGGTCACAAGTGCTGGAGTCTCAAGTTCAGCAGGGGTGGGGAACGCGGCCCGCATAAGACCCCTGAAATCATTTGGTCTGGCCCTGCCAAGGCATTAAGGGCGAGTTAATTAAATATTTGACCAAATACACCAGGCTAGTTTTTAAGTGGGTAATTTTGCATGGCCCGGGAATGATGTTCTAAATATCAACTGGTCCTTGGTTGAAAAAAAGGTTCCCCACCCCTGGTTTACAGGAAAACTTTTTGGCTACTTTTAGGACAAAAATCTTTAGAACATTTCTGAGAAGCTCTGTTGACTTGTGGCCCCGTTTATTCCCAGGCAACATCTGGGAACAACAAAGAGAAAATCCCAAATAAGGAGGCTTCAGGGGTTTCTGAACACAGCTTTGAGTTTAGAGGGAGTAAGTTACAAACCCCCTCAAAAACTCCTAGGCACACGGAATAAAACGTGATATTCATAAGTATGCTCTGAATCATATCACTGCCAGGATCTTCCCTTCTTAGAAAACCCAGGGGCCAAATATAAAAATAGGTTCAAGCCTGCCTCCCAGGTACACCCAGGAGTCAGGGCTGGATTTGAACCCAATTCTCCCTGTCCTTAAAGCCCCACCCCACCCCCACCCCACCCCTTTTTTTTTCCTTTCCATCACATTTACTTTATTTTTTGAGTTATTTTATTTTTCAATTACAATGGAAATTCAATATTATTAGTTTCAGGTATATAGCATGGTGGTTAGATATTTATATAACTTATTAGAGGCCTGGGCACGGATTTGTGCAGGGTCCCTCAGCCTGGCCTGTGCCCTCTCACAACCTGGGAGATGTCCAGCTGCTGATTTATTTATACACACACACACACACACACACACACACACACGCGCGCGCACACACACAGGATCAGGCCTAAACGGGCAGTGGACATCCTCCAAAAGGATGTAGCAGTGCAGCAGGCAGCCAGGGAGGAGCCTGAGCCAGCTGTGCCTGCCCACTGGTTAACTGCCCCCTTAGCTACACTTGCCAGCAGTGAGCCTGGCTTCTGGCTGAACGGTGCTCCCCCTGTGGGAGCACACTGACCACCAGGGGGCAGGTCCTGTGTTGAGCTTCTGCCCCCTAGTGGTCAGTGCGCATCACAGCGACTGGACGTGGGGTCGGAATTGTCTCTTAAGCTTTTCTCTATCTATAGATGAGGTGAGCGCCCCCTAAGTCTAGTCCCACCTGGCCCCCTGCAGTTATACCACGGACTCGCTCCCTGTGCTGCAATTCACACGCGGTGACTATCCTGTAACTGCCACAGGGCCGTTGCTGTCTTCACACCTTGGCTGCCTCGGGTTCTGAACATTCCTGCTTCAAAAGCCGTGGGAGCTGTCTTGTCCTCCTCAGACAACCTCAACATACCTAACTTGCGCATGTTTAGGTGTTTCTGTAACCAGGAAAGTCACCCCTGAGGCAATCTGGCAAAAGCAGCGCGGGCACGAGGCGGGAGCCCACGGAAACGGATTTCCTCAGGCGGAGGGGCGTTCGTTTCAGGGCCCGCAGCCGCGAGGGGCGTCAGGTGACCGCGGGGGTCCCGGAGCCACAACCCGGGCTCCTCCAAGCAAAACGAGGAGGAGGCGGAAAAGAGGGGGCGACCGGGACCAAACCCTACAGTCCTCGTCGCGCGAAAGACCTCCGGCGCACGCTCGCGCCCCCGGCGCCCCCGCGGCAGACCCCCGGATGGAGTCTTCCTCGGAACCGCTCTCCAGCCCGCCCCCACGGGCAGACTTCCGGCCAGCTGCCCGCCGCCGCCCCGCCCCCCGAGGGCTGAGGACGCCGGGATCCGCCAATCACCGCGCGCGTGTGGCCGGAGTGGGTGGGGCCTCAGAGATTCGAAAGGAGCCCCGCCCCCTCGGAGCAGATTCCCGGGACGAAGTTGTGGGAGGAAAGCTCTGTCCGCGAGAGGGAGATGCGGCGGGGCGGGAAGTGAAAACTCGCGGTAGGCTGGGGGTGTGCTCCCGGGAGGAGTGGGAAGGTGACTTGGGGAGAGGATGGGAGGAATGCGGAGAGGCGGGCTCGCAGGGGGGCGGGAGGGCAGTCTGCGGCGGGCGATAAGGGTGTAGGGGGAGCTCTCCGCACCGTCCCCGGAGGTAACGGCAGTGAACCGGAGCCGGCGCTACTCCTGGGGCGCTTGCTTGACTGCAGCGTGACCCCTGGCTTGAGCTCCGAGTCTAGCTGGGAGCCTTGGACAGCATGGAGACCCGAGGAAAGGTATGCTTTGTCTCCAGTTCAGGTCCAAGCTGAGTCCTGCTCCTGCTGGCTGGAACATGGGCGATTTGCAGGAAGGTAAGGAAATCCTCAAGGGAAGGTTGAGTCCCTGCAATTGAGAGCACCTTAGGGACCCACAACGGGCATTCCTTCCTCCCTCCCCTACAGATGTGAAGTTTATAGTGGATGAGACCTTGGACTTTGGAGGGCTGTCACCATCGGACAGGTAGGAGCCTCTTTCTGCTTCTTTCCTCCAGTGATGCCTCTGTCTCTAACCCCTTACTGCTGAAGTTTTGGCCTCTGAGGCCTGGGCTGGTAATTTAGCAAATTGGGATGCACTGGGGTGACTGGTGGCTGATTTGCTTGCTTACTGGGCAAGGAGAGAAGGGAGAAGCTGGAATGAGATTGCAGGGTGTTACAAATGGTACATGGGGGGAGAAATCCACCAAAGAACTTGTATGCACACATATAAGCCTAACCAATGGATACAGACAACAGGGGGGTGAGGCGTGAACGGGGGTTGTGGAGGTTGAGGGAACACATGTAATACCTTAATCAGTAAAATAAAAATAAAAAAAAGAATGGTAAGTGGATTAGCTGCATCTTCATCCCCACCTAATCTCCAGTGCCAGTAAATGCTAACGGCCTATCGGGCTTCATGGAAGCAGGTTTCTCGTCACCTGGAGGCCAGCCTGGGCATTGGGGTTTAGGGGTTGTGTCTCCTGCTCTCTTCTGTGTGGACACTGGTGTGTTTTCTGTCTCAGTCGTGAGGAGGAAGACATACCGGTGTTGGCAACTCCAGAGAAACCCGTTCGCCGGGGCCTCTCCCACCGGGGCGACCTGAATGCAGTGGCCCCCACCCCCCAGGGTGTGAGGTTCAGCTTAGGCCGCCTCAGCCCCGCGAAGATGGAGGAGGTCCTGGACGAGGCCAACAGGCTGGCGGCGCAGCTGGAGCAGTGCGCCCTGCGGGAGCGCGAGAGGGCGGGCGAGAGCCCGGGGCCGCGCAGGGTGAAGCCCAGCCCTCGGAGGGAGACCTTCGTGCTGAAGGACAGTCCTGTCCGAGACCTGCTGCCCACTGTGGGCTCTTCCGCTCGGAGCACCCCCTCTCCAAGCAGCCTGACACCCCGACTCCGGAGCAGCGACAGGAAGGGGTCTGTCAGGCCTCTTCGGGCAACATCTGGGAAGAAGCCCCCCAGCGGGAAGAGGGTGAGTAGCGGCTCTGGGTAGGATGTGTGGCCCCGGACACAGGACAGGCCCCGGACACAGGACAGACCCCGGACAGAGGACAGTGGTTCCTTGTTGGTAAAATGGGGAGAGTGAGATTCTACCTCACAGGATTGTGGGGGTTAAATGAAATTCCGTAAGCCATGCCCCTTCTGCTGTGTGTGCAGAGCTCCATAACGTCTATACCACCAGTAAGCTCTCAATAAACGGTGTTGGTGATGACGACGAAGTGGGCAGCTAGCTGCTGCCCTTCCTCACTGGGATCTAGGCAACTCTCCGCCTCTATCCCTCAGCCAGTAGAACAGATTCTTTTTCCATTTTAGATCTTTATTTTTTTCTCTGTGTGTGTGTTTCAGGAGTCGCCCACTTGCAATCTGTTCCCTACATCCAAAAGCCCAGCATCCTCTCCTCTTGCCCGATCTACTCCTCCAACCCGATCTACTCCTCCAACCCGATCTACTCCTCCAACCCGATCTACTCCTCCAACCCGATCTACTCCTCCAACCCGATCGACACCTCCAACCCGATCGATACCTCCAACCCGATCAACTCCAACCCGATCGACACCTCCAACCCGATCGACGCCTCCAACCCGGGGGAAAGCTGGGCCCAGTGGGAGAGCAACTGCAAGTGAGAGGACCCAGGCGGCAAAGCTGGGGGTGAACGGGAAGAGGGAGGATGTGGAGCTTACCCCAAAATTACTCTGCCCCAGGCCCGCCTGTTCCCGCCAGACCTGTCTTGGCCCCACAACCTCCTACCAGCAACTGTCAGCGCCTGTCTCGGCCGCAGGGAGCAGCTGCTAAACCTTCCAGCCGACTGCCTGTCCCCTCAGCCATCCCCAAGCCTGTCAGCAGAGTGCCGCTCAGCAGCCGGAGTGTCCCCCCCGGCAGAGGCGCCCTAGCTTCAGATTCAACGTCAACTCGGAAAGGACTTCCAAGACCCGGGGCTGCCGGGCACAGAGGTAAGGAAGAAAGGGAGTTAGGAGTTAGATTGCCTACCCATGCCCAGCTTGACTGCACTCTCCCGGAGCTAGTGACAAGGACCGCTTTCTCCATCTTCGTTACAACTGTTTGAAGATGGTGAGTTATGGAGAGGATGTGGGGCTGGACCAAGCGTTTGAGCCTGGCTCTCCAATACCTTCCCAATACGTGTACCTTGGGTGAGCGGGAAAGCACTGCCGCCAAACGCACCCTGCCTTCATCCAGTATTTATCTTGGTGAGGCGGTCGCTTGACCTTTCATAACCCATTTCTTCTGTGGGCCCCCATCCAGGTCCTGTTGCCCAGCGACCGCATCCTCCTGGTGCCACGCGCAGCCATCTGCAGCCCCCCAGGAAAGCGGCAGCCCCAGGACCTACCAGGTAAGCCTGGGTACAGTGCTCTCTTCCCTCTCCCCTGTCCTCTGGGCTGCTGGGCATATCAGCCCTGAATCCTGTGGGGCAAGATGGGGGAGAGGAGGGGAGCCTGGAAGTTGGGGTGCCCCGTTTCTTCCTGAGAAACTTGAACTCAGCTGGGTGACATGGCAATCAAGCACTTCCTCCTTCGGGCTTTTTGTTTTTGTTTTGTTTGTTTTTTACAGAGAGGAAGGGAGAGGGATAGAGAGTTAGAAACATTGATCAGCTGCCTCCTACACACTCCCCACTGGGTCTGTGCCCCCAACCAAGGTACATGCCCTTGACCAGAATCAAACCTTCCTTCTGTCTCTTTAGGTAAAGAGATCAGGACAGCAAGCAAGAATTTAGTAACCAACCATTACAGTCGCTGCCTGGACTCACTCCTCTCCGGCCTCCTAAGCCCTTCCGGACTCCTGCAGATCCTGGCTCAGGGGCAAGAGGAAGAGATGGCACCGGGACTGGTGCCCCAGGGAGATGGGGTGGCTTAGGGTTGAGCTGGAGGGATTCAGACTCTCCGGATTGGAATGTGAGGGAAAAGAGGTCCCCTCCCAGCAGTGAAATGAACGCACAGATGAGAAATGCAGGGGAGTGGGTTGTCCTCATCCACCTCCCGACTCTGTGTCCATCCCCAGGCCGCTGGTCATGGGCATTTACAGGGGAGTGGCCTCTGTAGCTGACCTCCCTGCTCTCCCGGGAGCAGCCCTCCTGAAGCACATCACCATCCGGCCTGTGGCGAAGCAGAGGCAGGCACTGGCCTCCGGAACGTGCTTCCTGTGAATCCTAACAGGCCAGTTTATAAGCCGATTCCTTTGGTCTATACTTTTCTAAAATAAAGTGAGTGTATTTTTATATTCTCTGCGTGTGTGAAAGCAAATCCTGCTGCGGTTCCTCACACATTTGGAGTGAACGCCTGTGTGATTCCAAAGAGGGAGCCAGGATGGACTTCCCAGGCGGAGGAGCCTGAATAGGCCCCAGGGCCTCGAGCTCCCAGCCAATGGGGCTGGAACTACCCCCTTGTGGTATTAGACGGGAACAGGCTGCCTTTTCCCAGGGTTTGAATGTTATTAAAAGGTCCAGGTCAAGTTAAGTATAGCTTAACTCACAGTGTGTGAGGCTGGCAAGCCAGGGTCTTGGTAAAGTACTTATATTTTAAATCTATTTGTATTGATTTCAAGAAGAAAGAAGAGGGGGAGAGAGAAACATCAATGATGAGAATTGATGTCTCCTGCACACTTTCCACTGGGGATTGAGCCCACAACTCAGGCACGTGCCCTTGTCCGGAATCGAACCAGGGACCCTTCAGTCCACAGGCCGACACTCTGTCCACTGAGCCAAACCAGCTAGGGCAAGTATTTATATGTTAGACTTGGGTGTCCCTTCACGGCAAGAGAATGGAGCAGAATCTTGTCTGCTGTACTTAGGGGTTGAGGGGCACTTAGGAGTCTTCAGCCTCCCTGCCTGCTCAGGCAGCAGATACCAGGGACACTTCACGATCTCCTTTACCTCATTAGGATCGTTGGTCTCCTCTTATCTCTACTAGACTCCAGGGCTGGCACAAGAATGTATAAGCCCCTGCAGCCCCCAGTGTTGTGAGTTGTCTGTGGCGGAGAATTTCATTCCTTTACTGAAAAAGATATCTGAGAGCAAGAGGGGCAGTAGTTCAATGAAGGACAAAGACTCATTTGTAGCAGATTTAATAGTCTCCCTCTTCTCACAGCCTTTGATTTTGCAACCAGAAGCAACTCCATTCCTTGTGAGTTTTGAGAGAATGCCCCTTCTTGAAGGCCAGGCCATGACTTGAAGCAACAGGCAATTGGGTGAAGGAAGTGGATGCCAGCTGGTGCCCACCCTACCCAAGCTTATATGCACATAAGTGCCCAACTGAGGGGTTGAAATGCCCTTTTTCTGTTCCCAGGCCAGAAAACAGATCAGTGTTTTCTGCTTGCTTCTCCTTTTTTATGGCTGATCTTCAGGCTCTTTTCACACATTGACCTCTGTCACAGTGACAGCTGTCCAGACATTCACCTTTCCCTCAGCCTCTTGCAACAACTCTTGCAACTCTAGGATTCCCAGAATTGAGTTGGGGGAGGAGGTGTGGAGACACACTGAGCCTTTGACTCTGGAGAAATTTGGTCAAGGCCGGAACACCACGTGTGTTTCCCAGCTGGGTCCCGCACTGGTGTCTAGTGAGCAGGGTGTGTTCTCACTACCTGCTTTGATGAAAGCACTGGAAGATTGCAAGCCTAGGCGCACACATAGGTGTGCTTGTGGCCAGCAAAGGGCAGGTGTGACCTGGGTGTGGGCCAGCCATGGTGGGTTCTCAGAAGCAAAAGCAGCCGGGACTGGTTTGGCTCAATGGATAGAGTGTCGGCTTGGGGACTGAAGGGTCCCGGGTTCGATTCCGGTCAAGGGCATGTACCTTGGTTGCGGGCATGTCCCCAGTAGGGGGTGTGCAAGAGGCAACTGATCGATGACTCTCTCTCATCGATGTTTCTGGCTCTCTATCTCTCTCCCTTCCTCTCTGTACAAAATCAATAAAATATATTTTTAAAAAAAAGCAAAAGCAGCAGCAAACCCATGTGCTGTTGCCACCTGGTGGTCAGAGAGGACACAGCATGTTCCTCTGGCCCTCTTGGTCAGTTCTGAGTTTTATACCCACCCTCACCCCCACCCCCTCCAAACTTGAACAACATGCAGTTGGCATAGGGAGGAGGGCTGCCCGCCACAGCAGTCCTTGGTCAGCTACCTGCTTCCTCCCCTTTGGTCTCGCTTTCTATTTTTCTCTGTGCATCCACTCCTGCCCCCACCCAGTGGTAACAAGGGAAACCGTTTATGGGCCTCTTGCTATGCACTGGGAACTGTTCTAAGCACTTTATGTGTGTTAACTCATTTAATTCTCATAAAAGCTCAACTAGGCAAGTG
Organism: Pipistrellus hanaki; assembly: GCF_964339955.1. Lineage (NCBI taxonomy): Eukaryota > Metazoa > Chordata > Mammalia > Chiroptera > Vespertilionidae > Pipistrellus > Pipistrellus hanaki. The sequence continues at coordinate 4,979,899 of NC_140520.1, forward strand.
ATTATCCTCCTCATTTTGCAGGCAGAGAAACTAAGGCTGAGAGATGAAGTCACTCAATTCAGTTCTTGGGTTTGTGTTCTTTTAAAAAAATTTTATTTATTTATTTATTGACTTGAGAGAGAGAAAGGAGAGAAACACTGATCTGTTACATCCATGCATTCATTAGTTGCTTCTTGTATGTGCTCTGACTGGGGATCGAACCTACAATCTTGGCATATCAGGACAATGCTCTAACCAAGGGAGCTACCCCATCAGGGCCTAGGATTGTGTTCTTAATCACTACCCTTAATTGCCCCCTACCTAGTTTGTTAAACCTCTGAAAAACACAAACTTGGGGATAGAAGACATGTTGGCAGAGGACATAGTTGGCTTGAAGTGTGAGTAGCTGCTTCATTCCCATTGGGAAATATACACACAAAATGGCCCAGAGAAGCAGCGTTAGGAGGTACTCAGTCACTAAGCACCTCGAAATTCCCACCGCCCTCCTGTCTCCTGAATTCTGCCCACAGGATGCGAGCCCTGGGGGTGGGGGTTGGGCTGGAAACCTGTCCGCTGGGTGCAGCCTCCTCTCCAGCTACAAAAGTCCCTTCTCGAGAAAATGGTACTTTCCTGCCACATCTTCCTTGGGAATGCCGGGACATGAGTTTTGTGATGATGAGGCTATTTGGGGAGCATGATGGGATATTGGTAGCTAATCTAGCTCACCCCAGCCACTTGTTATCTGATTCCTGACCTCCTGGTCCTGCCTGCTCTTATTCTTAAAGGCCAGAAGGATGAGCATCACACCAAAGCAATAATGACAGTGCTCAACCCGCACAGAACTAGTTTATTCAGTAGTATGGGAAAATGGAAAAAAAAACAAAAAAAACAATCACAAAACCCTACAATATTTACAGTAACAAACTGTACAATCTGATGGTTAATGTCAAGTTAGCATCCAGCATCTTTGTATTTTTTTAAGTCAAGTCATCAGTAGTGAAAACCAGTGACATGTTGAACCCTTTGCGGGAATTTCTGAGGGGAGAGGGGAGGAACCGGGGCGGGAAAGCCAGAGACCAGCCTTACACATGGGAAACGGGAGCTTTTTCACCTGCTCCAGAGGCAAGTCCATGACGAGTCTGGATTACATGCTTAGCATAAACGGTGACTCACATGAGTAGCAGTTGGCAAAACTGAGGAGGGGGAGAAGGGGCAGGGAGGTGACAGCCTGGAGCGAGGGGAAGGGCCTCGGGCCCCGTGCCAGGACTGCTGGGTACACACCCAACCTGTAACAGCCACATCAGACCCCCTGGGACCGGACACAAACCCATCCCAGCACACACCCAAAAAAAATGCAAATAAATAAAAATAGATATATATATTAACTCTCTCTTCGCAGGGAGCTGGGGCGGGGGGAGGAGGAGGAGAAAGAGGAACAGGACCTGGTCCTTTGAAGAAGAGAGCCAATTCCCAGAAGGGGTTAAAACTAGAGCATGTCTCAGAGGCCACAGCAGCTGAGGGGGGTCCTCTGTCTGATCTTGGGAGGACCCCAGTTCCCTCTTCCTCCCCGTCTCACCCACACAAACAGCAAAGAAGCGCAACTGAACGTGACTGGCCTTCCCCGCGGGCGGGCCGCGGGGCTGGCAGGGAAATGAAGCACTTTTGGGTCAGCGAACTGAGCAAACGCCCGGGCTGCAGCGCGTGGCCAGAGTCCAGGACAAGGAGAGGAGCAGGGTGGCCCGGCCGCCGCCGCCCGGGGCACGGGTTTCCCTCAGAATGTGTTCATGCAGCATTTGGGGGTCTGGGGGCACGGAGCCCTCCGGCTCCCTCTCCGGACGGGCTTCTTCAGTTCCTGGGAGGGGCGGCGCTGGGGGGTGAGACGCCCTCGCCAGCCTGAGGCCCGCCCGGGGCAGCCGGCTGGCCGCGCTTGGCGCCCTGGGTGTGGCTTCGTCCTTTCCTTTTGGTGATGGCGAGTGAGGGGCAGGCCCCCCGAGTCCCTCTCCTCCCAGAGGCACAGCAGATGGGAAACCGAGGAGAGGCTGGGGCGCCTCCTGGAGGTCCTATCCTCTTTGGGAAGGGAACGGGGAGTCAGTTTCCAGCGTATAAAAAAAATGAATCCCTGAAGTCATGAGAGTGGAGATCCTTTTTAAATTTTTTTTTTTTCCTCTTTTCTGAAAAACTTTTTTCTTGGAGATGTTGGCCCCAGGGGTCCAAAGTGCAGTGAGGGAGCGGGTGGGAGAGGGAGTTGGCACTAGGTGGCCTTGGGTGGGGTGGGCGCCCTCCCGGCAAGGCCCAGGCTCCTCAGATGGACGTTTCGTCGCTGCTGCGGGCGGGCGGGCGGGCGGGCGGGTGGCGGGGAGCGGGCAGGATAAAGCACAAGACAGGAGTGGGCATGAGTGCCGCTGGGGGAGGCAAGGGAGCCTCGGGCGTAGGAACCGCCGGCCCAGGGTTAATGCAGGAAGTTAAAGAAGAGAAATCTGGAGAGGCAGGAGAGGGAGCGACAGAGAAGGCAGACGGAGGGTTAGTCGGAGCAGAGGAGACAGCGAGAAGCTTCCACCAGAAGAAGGAAACGGAAAAGCAACCCAGCTCCCCACCTCCCGCTCTGCCCGCTGCCCACGGGGCGCTGTGGTGCGTGGGCCTGTCGCCGTGCGGGAGCCGCCCCGTCGTCCTCTGCCAGCCAGCCAGACCGGCCGGGGAGCTCCGAGCCCAGCCGGGGCCTCTGTACCCCGACCCGCTCACCCGGCCACACTCACTCGGAGCCTGACGAGTCCTCGTCCACGGTGCCCGCCTTGATGCTCATGGCGATGGGCATGACCCCGTTCAGCTGCTCCTGGAGGCTCTGGCGGGGCGGGGGGCGGGGAGGGTGCCCGGCCCGGCTGCCCTCGCTGGCGGTGGAGCCCCGAGAAGACGCGGTGCCCTGCTCCAGGGGGAGCCGCAGGAGGCTGCTCTTCTCGCTGATGGTGGGCAGACACTTCTTCTTGAGGATGCCTGTGGGCCAGGAGGGCAGGGGCCATGAGGAGCAGGTGGTGAGAGCACAGGGCTGCCCTAGAGCGCCCGGCTGGCCACAGGGCCAGGGTGGGGGTGAGCTGCCCACTCACCTTTGTGAGGTTGGGCAGAAAGGCCTGGAAGGGGGCCCAGGGACCCCTCCCACGGCAGGGCATCTCCGTTCTCCCGCGGGCGCTCCTCACAGGCCCCGTTGCCACCGCTCTCCTTCGCGGTGGTCCCAAAGTCCGGCCAGGGGACCTTCCCGGGCCCCGAGACCCCGTCTGCTGGAGGGAGGGAGTAGATGAGTCCCGGAGAAGGCAGACAGCTGCGTGGCCACCCTCGTGCTGCCTCCCAGGCATGCCGGGCCCTTCGCCCATCCCCTCTCCCCCAACGCCACAGCCCTGGCGCCACCCACCCTTGGGGGTGCTGTGCAGGGGCAGTCTCTCGGCCCCGGGCCCCAGCAGGCTGTCCCAGCCCGGCTCTCCGGGGAAGGCAGCCGCCGCCTCCTCCTCTTCCTCCTCCTCCTCGCTGTCCGATGAGTGGGTCGAGGCATAGGAGCCACTCTGGTCATCTTCCAGGGACAGGTCACTGTCGGAGTCTGTGTCGGGGTCTGGGAGGGGGAGAGAGCTGAGAGCTGGCCCGCCGGCCTCTGCCGGCTCTCAGCGAAACCCAGGCAGCTGCCCCCTCACCCGCCAGCCGTCGGGGCACCCATCCTCACCATGCTGCTGGTCTTGACCTTCCAGGAACAGGCCGCCGGGGTCCCCCAGGCCAGGGGGCGCTTGCCCAGGATTCAGTGCGGACTCCTCCCTAAGAAGACAAGGCCGTGCCGGCAGGGTCAGCCTGTCCCTTGCCCAGTGTCCCATTCTGGTTCCCAGTTCCTGCCCTGTGACCCTTACCGCGAACTCAAGCTGCCACTGGGGTCGGCCTCGGTGCGCATTCCCAGCATGCACAGGGCTCTTCTCCCCTCCCTGGCCGCTCCCCCCCCACCTCCTGCACCAGTCACTGGGGCTCACCTCAGCAAGAAGGGGATGTAGCTGGGCTGACTCTTGCCCGAGCGGCTGGCGCTGTGCAGAGAGCCAACCGAGTCTCCGTAGGGCTGGTACAGCCGCCCATCTGCATACGGGCTGGGGCAGTTGTAGGACTGGATGGGGGACACAGAGGTCAGTAAGTGCAGGAGCAAGAAAAAGGGGGGTCTAGGTTAGGAGCAGAAGGGCTGGGGGAGCCTGCCCCAAGCCCCACCTCCCACACCCCCGGCCTGGAAGAGAGGCCCACATCTCTGCTGTCGCCCATGGCAGGGCCCATAGTGCTGCGGCTCTGCCCCCGCTGTGCCAGTCCTGTGACCCCGAGCGCCCGGACTCGGCGTGTACGGGCGTGTTGGTAAGAGACGGCACTGGGAACTGTCTCCTCGGAGCCTCCTGGGGGCCTGGGAGAATTCGCCTCCAGTCCAGGGGGTTCTCAGGTGCTGGGGCATTCATGACCTGATTACCTGTCTTGGCCACTTCCTCACCTGATTCTCCCAAACTCCAGGCCCTCTCTCCCAAGTCAAAGCCCCTCCCCCACCCCTCAGGGCCCCCTCTTCCCAGGCCACACATACCACTCTACCACCCCCTCCTCCTTCCAGGAAAGAATGCAGGGATGGAGAGAAAGTGGGACCGAAGCACAGAGAGCAGGCTGCTTGGGCCTCGCACCTCTCCCCGGACTCCCCGAGAGCCCTCCTCCTCCCTGCGTCCCGGGCCCCTCACCGAGGTCAGGGTAGACTTGGTGGTCAGAGCAGGGTCAGGGCTGGGCTTACGGCTGCAGGCAAACTTGAGTGCTTTCCGGACCTCCTTGCTAAGCACCACGTAGGAGAGGAAGATGAGGGGGCCCTGGCAGGCAGGAGGCGGCAGCGGGTCAGCGCCCATCGGAGCACCCACAGCCGCGCGCCCCCTCCCGTCTCCGGGAGGGCCCCCCCCCCCCTCCCCGGCATGGGCCGGCCGGCTACCTGGACGCAGTTGCAGGCAGCGAAGAGGTAGTGGAAGAGCAGAGTGTCGCTGTTGACGGACAGCAGGGCCAGCAGCCACGCGGCACTCAGCAGCAGCAGGACAGCGAAGGAGGGCCTCAGGCCCGAGCTGGGGGGCGGGAGGACTGTGAACGGGGCCCTGCGGCCGCCCACACGCTGCCCATCCATCCCCGCCCGGCGCCCACCCCCGTACTCACACGGGGCCCTTCTTCTCAAAGCCCTGCCGACGGGCAGCACAGGAGGCCCGGGCCGCCAGGATGTACAGGAAGACACTCATCTGGCGGGGGAGGGGATCGTCAGGGAACAGCCAGCTTCCACCCCACGGGCCCTGCAGCCTCAGCTGTTCCCAACGAGGCCTCAACTCACCCCCCCACACACACACACCCCAGCCCACGTTCCAGCGCTCACCGAGACGGCGAAGGCCACAGGGCCAGCGAAACTCCAGATGAGGGTGTCGTAGATGGAGAGCCAGCAGAAGTCGGGGTTCCCGTAGCCCTCGGGGTCCAGGCCCACGGCTAGACCTGGCACACGGGGACAGCAGCAGGGGAAGGGGTGGTCAGCGCCGGGAGCCGGCAGGCCGTCAAGTGGGCTCACAAGGCCGAGCACAGGAAATGACGGTGCGGCCCCATCTGTCCACGCCGTCCTCTCCCCACGGGGACCCAGCCCCTGCAATGGGGGCTTCAGGGACCGGGCTCAACCAGAGGGACAGGAGTGGAGGCCCTGGTCTGGGGCATCGGGATTGGCGCCTCTGGGCCTGGGATACGGTGGGAGGACGCAGTGACGGGGGCCATGCGGGATGTCGGACCTCGGGCCCGGGCGGGCGGGTACCTGTGATGAAGGCGGGCACGCCCCAGCCCAGCATGTAGTAGAAGCGCATGGGGCCGGCGTTGACGTCGCGCACCTCGGTGAGCGCCCGGTACAGGTGCAGGGCCTCCAGCAGCGCCCAGGAGAAGGTGCAGAGGAACAGGAAGTGCAGCAGGATGGCGATGACTGTGCAAGCAAACTGAGGGCCGGGCCGGGTCAGGCCGGGCACCCCAGGCACCCCCAGAGCGCGGCTTCCACAGGGGGTGACAGCCTGGGTGTCGGGGGTGCTTCAGGGGGGGTCTGGGCCAGGGGAAGGTGTTTCTAGGGTGCTGGGAAAGTAAGGGAGCTAGAGAAGAGGAGACCTGGGCTAGGCCCCGGGCTGGGCTCTTGGACAGTGACTGCTCCAGGAGCAGGTTGAGGGGGGCGGAGAGCTGAGAGCTCGGGGGGGGTGGGGGGGGGGAGGGGTGGAGGAGGGGCTGGGTGAGAAGAGACAGCTTACTGGGAGGTCAGCCTGGTTGATTCCCAGGAGGAAGACCAGCTGGGCCAGGCCCAGGGCGGCCGTCAGGTTCCGGCGAATGCCGTGCTGGTTGGAGCGCAGGGCACGCAGGAGGGTGAGGAAGAGGAAGGTGAGCAGCAGGGCGGCCAAGGTGACCCCTAGGGCCACGTACGTCAGGGTCTTCAGCGGCAGGATCTCCCCGTTCTGCGGGGCAGGTGGCAAGGGGCAAAGGGCAGGGGGGGGGCGTTAGGAAGAGCAGGGCCTGAGCCGCCAGCCCCGTGCCCGGCTCACAGCCCGGCTCTGCGGGCGTCCCTGCGGGCCCACCTCCCGCCGGGACACGTCCATGAGCACAGCGAAACTCGTCATGTGGTTGCACTGGCAGCTGACGTGGCTCTCGTTGCGGAAGACGACCTCGCAGCCTCGGGCCGACCAGCCGCCTGTGCCGCTGACCCTGCGGGGGGGAGGCAGGGTCAGGAGCCAGGAGAGGGGGCGCCCGGGGGCCCCAAGCCTCAGGGAGGGGGGCGGGGCAGGGCAGGCTCACAGGATCGAGTGGTTCCAGAAGACGCAGATGGGCTTGGTCCGCTCCTCCGTCTCCAGCAGCCGGAACTGCACGGTGACGGGCTTGTCCAGGGCGCGGGGCAGCCGCTCTTCGTCGTCATGGACGCTGATGCTCACCACGGGCGTGTTAATGACGGGGCGCTTGGGAACCCTGACGCGGGGCGAGCGGGTCCCCCATCACCGCGGGGGTCGGTAGTGGTGTGACTGGGGCACACCCTCCACCGCTGAGATGCCCCCCAACCAACCCCCGGTCCCGCTCTGAGTCTCAGCACTCCCCCACCAGCCTGCACCCCAACCCCCTCCCTCCGGCCCCCGGCCTCCCCGGCTGCTCACCGCAGGCTGCGCTTGTCCGGGTCGTAGTTGTGGGGCAGCAGCCCGGCCAGGGTGCGGTAGATGATGACGCTGGCCACGGCCTCGCCCTGGCTCAGCTCCGGGTGCCGCCGCTGCCGCCGGGCCAGCTCCTCGGGCTCCTGGGCCTCTCCGGGGCCCCCGGGCCTGACCACGGCGGGCGCTTCTGGGAGAGGAACACTGTTCACTCCACGGGACCCTGCACAGACACCCCAGCCTGGCCCCGGACCCGCCCCGAAGCCCCCACTGACCTCGGAAGACAGACTCGGGCAGGATGACCGTGGTCTCCAGGTCCGGGGGCCGCTCCCCCCTCAGCGCCTCGTAGCGGGGCAGCTTGGCCCCGGCGAAGTTCCCCTTGTCCAGGCGGACCACAGAGATGACTGGGGAGGGGGCGCAGGTCAGACGGCGGCGAGGCCGGCAGAGCCCCGGCAGGGCCCCCCTCCCCAGGAACTCTCTCGGCAGCCCCTCCTCCCCGCCCCGGGCAGCCGTCTGTCTCACCGATGTTGGGCGTGACGATGGTGAAGGGGCTGAGGTAGGTGTGCCGCATGTTCTGGGCCAGCGCGCTGGCGTAGGCCTCGTAGTGCTGCAGCAGCCAGGCCGTGCCGCCCTCCGTCTGCTGGATCAGCTCCCAGTGCCGCTTGTTGGCCGCGTCCAGGAGGGCACTGCCCACCCGCAGCAGATTCTGGGGGTGGGCCTGGTCACGGTGTGCTGTGCCCACAGCCCCCCACCTCTCATCCCGAAACCGGGCACCAGCCTGTGCCTAGACCAGCCCTGGCTCCCCACCCTCCCTCTAACCCTTCCTCCTCATCTCTCAGCTGGCCAGGCCCTGTGCCTGGACCCGCTCCCTACCCTGGCACTGTGGGCAGAGAAGCCTAGTCAGACCAACCTCCAATACAAACGTTATTTTTTTATGGGCAAACTTGCTATAGAAAGCATTGGGGCCCGGCCGGCGCGGCTCAGTGGTTGCGCATCGACCTATGAACCAGGAGCTCACGGTCCAATTTCCGATCACGGCACATGCCCAGGTTGCAGGCTCCAACGCCAGTAGGGGCGTGCAGGAGGCAGCCGATAGGTGATTCTCTCTCATCACTGATGTTTCTCTCTCTCCCCCTCTCCTTTCCTCTCTGAAATCAACAAAAATGTATTTTAAAAAATAAAGAAAAGGGCCGGGACCAGTTTGGCTCAATGGATAGAGTGTCGGCTTGGAGACTGAAGGTCCCGGGTTCGATTCCAGTCAAGGGCATGTACCTTGGTTGCGGGCATATCCCCAGTGGGGTGTGTGCAAGAGGCAGCTGATCAATGACTCTCTCTCATCGATGTTTCAAACTATCTCTCTCCCTTCCTCTCTGTATAAAATCAATAAAATATATTTTTTAAAAATTTAAAAAATAAAGAAAAGGAAAGCATTGGGAAGAGGAGTTCTCGGTTACCCGGGTGCCGGGCCATGGCTCAGGGGATCTCACCGAAGTCTCATGCCAGCTGGGAGCTGCCCAAAGGCAGGGGCGGGGAGTGCTCCGGACTCTGCCCTCAGGAGCAGACTCGCTCAGAGACCCCTCCTCACCATGAGGCCCCCCCAGCCCCCTCTGAGCCCCACCTCAGTGAAGTGCACGTCCTGTGTGGCCGACAGCCCGAAGCCGCGCTGGGCGCTCTCGTGGGCCAGCAGCCGTGTGGCCAGCTGGTAGGCCACCTTGACGTCACTGCCGAAGTAGCCAGCCGTGTGCTGGGTGGCATTGCGCAGCAGCAGCGCCAGCCGCTGGGAGCGCCCGGAGTCCAGGCCCGACTCGTTTCGCTGCAGCCGCTCAGCCTAGGATGGAACCAGAAGGGAGGGGAGGGCAGGGGGTCAGCGCAGGGCGGTGGCAGAGAGGTCCCCAGAGGACAGAACTGGCGTGCAGGGGCCTCAGCCACGGGGAGAAACGGCCTCTCCAAGCCGGGCCTCAGGAGGCAGGAGGTGGAATCCCAGAATCCCTTTCTCCAAGTTGGGCGGGCCTGGTGAGACTGGGCAGGGGACGGGGAGGGAGGAGGTGCCATGAGGAGGCTCACTTACAAAGCCCTTCAGCTCGGAGAAGGTGAGTGACGTGCAGTTGAAGAGGTTTGGGGGTAGCCACCCCCTGTGCTCGTCACAGTGGCGCACAGCGGTCCCTGGGGAAGGAAGCCAAGAGGGCTGCCTCAGGAGGAGAGCCCCGGGGGCAACTGGACCTCGTGGGCTGGAGACGGGAGGCGGGCAGACGAGGGCCCTGCCCTCCTGTAGCCCAGGTGAAAATGGGAGGACAGGTGTGCACAACACTCAAGCCAGAGGCTGGGCCAGAAGAGCCTAAAGAAGGGCTAAGGAGCACGGGCACATGGTCTCCTTGAGCCCCCCCCCCCCCCGCCCTCCCGCCTCGTCCCTGCCCCCCTCCAGCCACCACCTTCTGCTCTCAGCCATTCTCAGGAACTCCGCTCTTCGTCAATCTGAGGACCAGCACCAAACCCCATCCCGGGCTGGGTCCCCTGGGACAGCGCCCAACATCCCCTGCTCCGCAGACTATGTCTAGTGGCATAACTCCAAAACCAGGTGGTGAGCTCAGGCTGAGACCCCTGTGGGGTTCCTCTTTGAATCCCCAGCACCCAGCCCCGTGCTGGGCGCCCTGTAGGTCTCTCAGCACTTTAGTTAAGAGTCCAAGATGGAGGTGCTATTCCTCTGGGCACCCTTGGGAACAGAGGAACCATGACCCAGGGAAGGATGGGACATAGAGCCTCTAGGACCTGCAAGCCAGAAAGGGGGACCCGGAGTCTGCAGCCAGGGGCTTTCCGCCCTCACCCCACCGATGAGAGGCTAAGTCCTCCACATCCCATTCTAGGCCTCTCGGCCTTCAGCACGTACCAAAGGAGCCTTTGGGGCAGGGGGCGGCAGCAGGCAGCCCGAAGCGGGTGCGGGGCCACCAGATCCCAGCCTCGATGGCCCGTGGGCAGCTGTCGTAATTCACTGCGGGGAAGCACACACGGTCACCCGGGAGCAGGTCTGCCCAGGTGGCTCTGCCCAGGCTCCCAGCCCTCCCTCAGCATCCTCGGGTCTATCACCAGCGTCTGCTCCTGGGACAGCAGGGGACCTGGCACACCGCGAGGGGGGCCACCCACCTTCACAGCCGTTGGTGGTGACCTCGGCAAAAGGGTTGTCACAGCGGTCGCACTGGCGCCCGATGACCCCCGGCTTGCATGGACACTGGCCGTCCTCGGGGTCACAGACTCGGGACAGGGAGCCCGTGGGGTAGCAGTCGCACAGGAGGCAGGTGGGGCTGCCAGGGGGCCGGTAGTGGTTCTCCTGGGAGGAGGAGGGGGAGAGGAAGAGGGTTTCTGGCTCAGGCTCTCTTTGCTGGACGAGGGAGGGGGCGCATCCTTTCAGCTGAGGCCCCTCAGAGAGACGCCCCTGACCTCATGTCCCCCCGCCCCATGAATAGTATTCAAAATATTTCACAAGTGACAATGATCGGGAGTTTGGCCCGTCAGCAGCACACGGCCAGCCCAGCGGGCCCAGAGCTCCCTCGTGAAGCACTGGTCCTGGGTCCCCCGACCTCCCAGACACATGAGGACTAAGAGCCACTTGCCCACCGCATTAGAGCAAACCGCAGGCCTCAGCCTCTGCAGGAAGTCCTCCCCCATGGTCCCCTCCAGGGCCCAGGAGGTGGAGAGCAGAGGTCAAGGTCTAGGTTGGGGCTGTCACCTTGCAGTGGCACTCGCCGCTTGTCTTGTTGCAGTCTGGGTCGAAGCCCTTGCTGGCATCACAGTTGCATGGGCCGCATGTGGGGTGCCCCCACCAGCCTCGGGGGCAAGGCTGGTCAATCCTGCAGAGAGGGGCGCGGGCAGGCATGAGCTCCCTCTGCCATTCTTGCCCGGGGTGGCCCTGGGTGGCCCTTCTGACCCTGGCTGCCACTTCACCAGGCGCTCGGTGCCCTGAGGGACGCCCCAGAGGGAGGTACTGGGTGCCCTGCCCACTCACCTGGTCTCACAGTACGGTCCAAGGTAATTTGGGGGGCACTCGCAGGTGTAGCCGTGGGGGGCGCTGGGCTTTCGGGTGCACGTGGACTGGTGCTCACAGGGGTTCAGGTTACACACGTTCGTACAGTTGTCACCATAGTAACCTGGGACCAGAAGGACGGGCGAGGCTCAGTACCCGCCCTCCCCCAGCACTTTCTTCATCGTCTCCTTCCACTGAGAGCACCATACCAGCTGGCTACGGCGGTGCAGGGCAGGCGGCTGAGGCTCAGAGACGGGATGCGATTGGCCCCAGGTCACACAGCAGAGCCAGTCTGAGGCCTCGGGTGCCTGCTCACCTGCCCCGTTTCCCCGGATCCCTGGCTCACCTGGGTCGCAGCTGCAGGAGTAGCTGTCCCAGTCATCGCTGCAATAGCTGTTGGCAGGACACGGGTTCGAGTCACAGGGATCGGGCAGGCTACAGCCTGGCTCCACGTTGATGCTTTCCCCGCGGCTGGGATCCAGGCTGCTAACACCCTTGGGCGTCTCGCTCACCCGCACGCCCTGGGAAGGACAGGGGCAGTGTTGGGCCTCCGTGGAGCAGGCCTCCCGGTGGTGGTGGTGGGAGTCATGGCTGGGAAGGTCCGGGGAAGATGCTCACCTGCAAACAGCCCCGGAAGCCTCGGGCCACACCGCCGGCGGGCCCCGGCACTCCTCCCACCGTAATGTTGCTCAGGTGCAGCCCGTGCAGCCGGGGGCCCAGGTTGCCCTCTGCCCGCTGCTGCCCATAGTCGAAGGACAGGATGGCATGGCCTGGGCCCCCGCTGGCTCCGAGGGCCAGCTGCGCATGGTGCCAGTCGCCGTCATTGGCCCGGCCTGGCTCCAGGCGGAGCGAGGAGGCCTGGAGCCCCGTACCCTCCACACTCAGCACAACGTGGCCCTCCCGCAGCTGGCACAGGGAGGAAAGAGAGGAGGGTCATCAGACCACCTGGACTGGCTCTTCTTCCAGCCCGCTGTCCCCTTCCTGACTGGCAACCCCATCTTGCTGCCCCTCTGAGGCCAGAGGACAAGGTGTTATTTCCTTCAGGCCCAACAGGTGGCAGCAGTGACCACCAAACTGATTATCTGCCTCTTCATTCCCAGGAAAGACCCATCTCAGACCAGCCCCCTGGAGGCTGCTGCAGCCCTGGCCAGGGATCACCAACCCTCATCCCCCGCCCCCCAGTGCATCACCTGCAGGGTGATGGTGCTTCGCCCCCTGGTGACAGCCTGCAGTAGGACACCGTCAGCCTTGCGTGTGCGGAACATGAGGCTGAGGTGCCAGGGCTGGGAGATGGGCAGTGAGAGGCCGTGCCAGGCCACCAGGCTGGTGCCCAGGAAGTGCTGAGGGTTGGCCATTTCTGGGGAGCAGATAAAGGCAGGCTGAGGGGCGGAGCAGACGGTCGCCTCAGGAGACACGGTGCTCAGCGGGGGTGGCCCCGTGGGAGGCAGGTCAGGCACTGCCTCTCCTAGCGCCCCCTCCCTCACCGGTCCCGCCCCCAGAGCACTTCCCTGCCCTGGGCCCGCCCCACGCTGTGCCCACGCCTGTCTATCACTGGGCCCTTTGTCTCCCGTGCTACCCTCTCCGGCTCTGCCCAGACACGCTTTTCCACCCGCAGCCCCGGCTCGACAGGCCCTGCCCAGCGCCTGTCCCTGCCAGGGTTCCCGGCACTGCTGACAGCGCGGGGCCCGGCCTCTCTGCCTACCCTGGGCACAGCTTTTGCCCCCGAAGCCCAGGGGGCACTCGCAGCTGAACGCGTCCCACTGGTTCACACAGGTGCCCCCGTTGTGGCAAGTGTTGCTGTCACACACGTTCTTCTTGGGAGGGCAGCCTGGGCGGAGAGAAGGGGGCTCAGGCAGGGTCTGGGCCAGGGGCTGGAGGGGTTTGAGACCCCCCCTCACCCCACTCCCGCCTGCAGGTGTCCCCAGACCGGGGATCTCCCCTCTGTGCACTGGCCCCAGCCCCGCCCCGCCCCGGGCTCTGTACCAGGCACGGTGCTGTTGTGGGCTGGAGGGGTTTGAGACACACACACACACACACACACACACACCCGCCTGCGGGTGTCCCCGGACCGGGATCTCCCCTCTGGGCACTGGGCCCGCCCTGCCCTGCCCCGCCCCGGGCTCTGTACCAGGCACGGTGCCGTTGTTGGCGATGAAGTCGGCCATGTCCACGGGCCGGCTGTCCACCTGCAGGTCCCTCATGCAGCCCACGAAGTGCCGATTGCGGACGGGGAAGCTCTCGGGCAGGTCGGGCACCCCCCCCAGCAGCAGGGGCCCCGTCAGATCCAGAGACCTGGGGGCGCGACAACGGGGATGCCTCCTCCTTCTCCCCACTCCCTGCCACCAGGCCCGAGAGGGAGGGCCTCGGGGCCCAAGGCGCCCTACAGAGCAGCGCCAGGAGGAGGGAGAAAGGCACCCCAGACCCACCCCCTCTCCTCACCGATCCACAAGGCCCTGCTCTCACCTCCCGATCTCGCCTGCTCCTACCCCCGAGGCTGAGCAGGCTGGGGGACATAAGGTGAGGGTGGCCCCCGTCTGGATCAGTTCCCTTTTCAGGGCCCCGAAGGCCTCCTCTCGACAGTCCTCCCTGCCCAGCCTCTCCCCCCAGCCCGGCATCGGGCCCTCTCCCCGCTTACTTCTTGCTGCCCCCCTGGGTGCCCTGGGCAGCACAGGAGTAGTTGCCCAGCACGGCTCCGAAGCGCAGGGCCACCCCCGTGTCACAGCCATCCACGCTCACCACGGCCACCTTCTGCTCCGACGGGCCCTGGGGGAGCCCCGTCTGGCCCAACAGAGGCTGCGGACGGGGAAGGGCAGAGAAGAGTTCGTGGGCCAGGCCCAAAGACACGGGTGCACACGGACACCCCGTGGTGTCCACACGTGTGCATGTACATGCAGTCCCGTGACCTGTGAGCTTAAAGCTGTGGTCGGCAGACTCATTAATCCACAGAGCCAAATATCAACAGTACAACGATGGACATTTCTTTGGAGAGCCACACTTTTTATAAACTTAAACTTCTTTCTAACGCCAATTCTTCAACGTAGACTCGCCCGGGCCGTGGTATTTTGTGGAACAGCCACCACACTCAAGGGGCCAAAGAGCCAAGTGTGGATCGCAAGCCGCAGTTTGCCGACCGCTGGCTTAAAGCAACGTCCACTTGCGTTTGGCGAGCGGAACAGAACAGGGAGCATCTGGCACTGCCCACCGGAACGGAAATAAATGCCCCAGCAAGGTGACCAACGCCCACCTCTCCCTCCCTTTCAGGCAGACGTGCCATGGCCCGCCCCCTGGAGGCAGTGCCACCCAGGTCTGGGGGAGCACCTGAGCCAAGGGCAGTACCCGCCCACTCCCTCAGCCCCGCCCGCCCACACCCACCTTATTGTAGTACTTTAGCTGAACCGTGTGCCACTGGCCATCGCTGACTCCCCCGGGCACAAAGGGGGACACGGTGGTGGTGGACTCCCCTAGAGAAAGGAGACAGGCGGGCTGGGACGCCAGGCGAGGGCTGGGAATGGGGCGGGGGGCAGGGGGGTGCCCATGCTTGGTCCCGGGCCCAGGCCTGTCTGGCTGGGAGAGAGTCTGACTTGGGGTCGGGGGTGGAGCGGCATGGCGCCCTGGGGTTCAGGCGAGGACACGGGGCGCCGGGTCACCTGCGGAGAAGGTGAGCTGGACCTGCTCCTGGATCACCTCGAGGGCCACAAAGTCGTGCTTCTCGTTGAAGCGGCCGTTGTACAGCAGCAGCCCGTCGCGCTCCTTGGTGGCGAACCTGTGCGGGAGCCGGGCACGGGGGGCAGGGAATGGGGCAGCCATGGGCACAGCCAGCTCCCCAGCCACCCAGCTAGCCCTGGATCCTATTCGGTACCATCCAGACGGCTGGCACCTCGGTCAAGGCCATGGGCCAGGGGTCTAGAATGTGGAAGATGAGCCCAAACCAGAACCGAAACCCTGGCCTGCTGGCTCCCACCACCGCGGGCTGGGGGGGGAGGGGGGAGGGACAGGTGGGCCCTGGTGGGTGAGGAGGGGCGGCTGGCCAAGTGCACAGGCCTGGTTCTGCCAACATCCTGCACCCAGAACCCCCGCTGCTGCCCCTCCCCTTGTCTGCAGAACGAACAGAAGGCACCAGACTCCCCCCCCCCCCCCGCCCCCGCCCGGGCCCGGCACTCACGAGAGGGCCAGCGTGAAGTGGAAGCGCTGGCGCAGGCCTCGGAAGGTGACGAAGGAGCGCGCGGGGAAGCTGCGGGTGGTCACCTGGCAGAAGGGCTTCTGGAAGTCCCCGGAGGGGCAGTCGCACTTGAAGCCGCCGACCAGCAGGTTGACGCAGGTGCCCCCGTTCCTGCAGACGCCGGGGCTGCAGCGGCCTGAGCGGGCACTCACCTCGCAGTGCTCGCCTGGGCAGGAGGGACGGACGGCAGGGTGAGGGCCAGGTCCCTGAGAGGAGGTGGGGGACCGGGGCTCCTCCCCGCCAGGCGAGACCGCCCGCGGTCTCCGCTGACCCCACAGCACTCCCCAACTCTCCCAGCACCCCTCTTCTTCCTCCATCTCCTCTGAGAAACCTCAGCCCTTCCCACTGCTATATCTGGCCCAATGGACTGTCCTCACCACAATCCCCTATGGTTATCCCCCTCTCCTGCATGGTCCTGAAGCTCCCAGGCCTGCCACACACCCTCTGGGCCTGTGAGCTCCCCCGATCACAAGGCCCAGGTCCCTAGCAGCCTTTGGTACCAAGCAAGCTGGGGTGCTCTGGCCCCTGCAGGGGTGAATGTGCACGGAAGGAAGAGCTGCAGGTCAGCGCCAAACGCCTGCCTCCCTCTCTCCCTCCCTCCCTCCCTCCATTTCTCCCACTGGTGCTTTTGTCCCATCAGGTGCCAAGATCAGTTTCCCTCCCTGGGGATGAGACCAGGCTTCCACTTGGATTCGTAGGAGTTTTTTTTTTTTTTTGGGGGGGGGCGTAGGGGGAGGGGGAGGTGTGGACTCCCCAGGAATGGGGCGGGGACCTCCCACCCTGGGCCCTGGGGTCCAGCCTGGGACCTCTGTGCACGTGGGAGATGCTAAGTTGGGCACTGAGCGCCAGGCGCAGACCAGGATTCAAAGGAGGAGCTGAAAATTCCAAGGGGAAAACCCACCCCTTTCTCTCCCTCCCCATTCCCAGATTCTAGAGATAGGTTCTCAGCCCTGTGCCTAGTGACTGGCTCTTGTTTCCATGGAAACTGTTGTTCGCCTACTCTAAGCCCCCCCCCCCCTCCCCCGTCATCCTCCTGGACAAAGACTCCCCTCCCCTCCCCGAAACCCACCCCTCCCTCCCCCCACCCACCCCCACCCACAGCAGCAGCTGAGAGGAGTCAGTCTGGGAAGTTCTGGGCAGGAGGGTGCGGCGGGAGAGGCGGTGGCGCCACTGCGGGCCGGGCCGCGGGCAGGGCTCTGGGGGAGAGGGAGCCAGGCCTGAGGCATGGGGCAGGAGGGCCACGGGAGCGGGGAAGGGGTGTCCAGATGAGAAGCGAGGGCCTGCAGGGAGGGGTCAGGAGCACAGAGCAGAGGCAGCCAGCAAGAGAGTGATGGGGTCACAGGCCAACAGGGAGGCCTCCTGGGCGGGACCCTCTTTTTTATGCACCCGCTCAGGCTCGCACGGGTGCAGCGATCTGAAACACCCTTGTCCCCCCAACCCGAGCCCCTCCGGTGTTCCCAGCTCTCCCAGCCTTCCCCTCAAGGCCTGGGAGAAAAGCACTTTCGGCAGCACAGACAGTAACTTACACTGTGTCTAGGGCAGGGAGGGGGAGAAGGAGGGGGGTAGATCAGGGTGGAGGCCCAGCCTCACCTCTAATCAAGCTTAGAGGGGAGACCTGGAGCCACCATTGCCCACAGGCCAGGTCTTTCCACGTATTAAGTGAATTAAATGAATCCTCACGACTGCCCGTGAGATTAATACTCACAGCTGCCACAGGATGTGATCCTTTCCATTTAAAATACGGAGGCACAGAGAGGTTAAGGAACTTGCTTAAGGACACACAGCTACTGGTGGTGGCAAAGCTGGGATGCAAACCCAAGCGGGTTGGCTCTAGAGCCAGCGCTGACCTCAGGGACCCCGGCTTGGGGTGCAGGGGGCTGGGAGTGGAGAGGGAGGACTTCTTTTTCTGCCTTCCTCTGTTGGTGGGTGTCACAGAGCGAGGGGCGTGTGAACGGCCGGGGCAGCCTGTACCTCGCTCTGGAAACGAAGGTGGTAACAGCCGAAACCGGTTTGGCTCAGTGGACAGAGTGTCGGCTTGCGGACTGAAGGGTCCCAGGTTCTATTTTGGTCAAGGGCATGTACCTTGGTTGTGGGCACATCCCCAGTGTGGGGTGTGCAGGAGGCAACTGATCGATGTTTCTCTCTCACCGATGTTTCTAGCTTTCTATCCCTCTCTCTTCCTCTCTGTAAAAACTCAATAAATTAAAAAAAAAAAAAAGCCGAAACCGGTTTGGCTTAGTGGATAGAGCATCAGCCTGCCGATTGAAGGGTCCCAGGTTCGATTCCGGTCAAGAGCATGTACATTGGTTGTGGGCACATCCTCGGTGGGGCGCGTGCAGGAGGCAACTGATCGATGATGTTTCTCTCTCATCGATGTTTTCAGCTCTCTCTCTCTCTCCCTTCCTCTCTGTATAAAATCAATAATATATATATATATATAAATTTTTTTTAAAGAAAAAGATAAAGAAGCTGGTAACCAATCCCTCCCTCGGCTCATCCGTGTAGCCATCCAGGAGGAGGAGGAGGAGGAGGAGGAGGAAGAGGAGGGGAGGAGGAGGAGGAGGAGGAAGAGGAGGAGGAGGGGGAGGAGGAGGGGGAGGAGGAGGAAGAGGAGGGGAGGAGGAGGAGGAGGAGGAAGAGGAGGAGGAAGAGGAGGAGGAGCAGGAAGAAGAGAGGGGGGAGAGGGGGGGAGGGGGAGGAGGGGGGAGGGGGAGGAGGAGGAGGAAGAGGGGGAGGAAGAGGAGGAGGAGGAGGAAGAAGAGAGGAGGAGAAGGGGGAGGAGGAGGGGGAGGAGCAGGAGGAGGAGGAAGAGGAGGAGGAAGGGGAGGAGGAGGAGGAAGAAGAGAGGAGGAGGGGGGGAGGAGAAGGGGGAGGAGGAGGAAGAGGCGGAGGGGGAGGAGGTAACCAGACCTCCCTCGGCTCACCCGTGTAGCCGTCGCGGCAGAGGCAGGTGTAGCCGCCCTCGCGGCTGCGGCAGCGGCCGTGGGGCCCGCAGGGCCGCGAGTAGCACAGGTCCACCTCGGTCTCGCAGTAGTCGCCCGTGAAGCCGGGCGGGCAGCGGCAGCGCAGGCCCCCGACGGGGTGGATGGGCCGAAAGAGCACGGAGGAGGAGGCGATGAAGGGCGCGGAGGAGTCGAAGCGCAGCACGGACACGCAGCGCATGTAGTTCTCGCAGGGCTCGCGCAGGCAGATGTTGTCGTCGAAGGGCAGCACGCGCTGCGCCGAGATGGCGGCCAGCAGGCTGCGGTTGAGGTACAGGCGCTCCTGCAGGTCCTCGGAGGGCAGGAAGGGCGGCCCGCCCCCGGGCCCGGGCGGCTGGCCCACCGACAGGCTGACGTTGAGGATGCGGCCGCCGGGCGCGTCCGTGTCCCGCTGCACGTTGAAGACCACCACGTGGTCGGGCGGCGTGGCCAGCGTGGCGGCCACCGCCTGGATGAAGAGGCCCAGCAGCGGGGACAGGAAGCGCTCCGGGGACATGTCCTCCAGGCGCAGGGTGATGCTGTGCGTCAACATCTCGTCCGTGATGATGGTGACGCGCAGGGCGCACTGGGCCGTCACGCTGTGCACGCCGTCTGCGGAGGGAGGGAGGGCCGGCCGTGGGGTCAGGACCGAGAGCGAGAGGGCCTGCACAGGGCTGAGACCCCCGAGCTCGCTCTTGCACCGCTCAGCTGCCAGGAAGGGTCTCACTTTATTTATTTTTTTAATATATATTTTTACAGAGAGGAAGAGAGAGGGATACAGAGCTACCATGTTTCCCCGAAAATAAGACATCCTCCGAAAATAAGACCTAGCCCATGGAAAGATAAGATATCCCCTGAAAATAAGACCTAGCGCAACTTTGGGAGAAAAAAATTAATATAAGACACTGTCTTATTTTCGGGGAAACAGGGTAGAAACATCGATGAGAGAGAATCATCAACCAGCTGCCTCCTGCACACCCCCTACTGGGGATGTGCCCACAACCAAGGTACATGCCCTTGACCAGAATCGGACCCGGGACCCCTCAGTCTGCAGGCCGACGCTCTATCCACTGAGTCAAACTGGTTTCGGCAAGGGTCTCACTTTAGAGAAACATCCATGTGAGAGGCACATCCATCGGTCGCCTCCCTCATGGGCCCTGATCAGGGCCAGAGATTGTACCTGCAGCCAAGGGTAGGTGCCCTTGACCTGAATTCAACGGGCACCCTTCAGTCCACAGGCCTACGCGGAGCCAAACTGCCTAGGGAGAGGCTCTCTTTTCGAACGGGCATAAAGGTGCCAAGGAGATGTGCCACCTGTGGGCAAGTCACTCCTTGAGGACCAGCCCCCATGCCTAGGGGATTCAATATGAAGTGCTCTCTCACCCGCGCTGGATAGAGAGCGTCGGCCTGCGAACTGAAGGGTCCCAAGTTCGATTCCAGCCAAGGGCACATGCCAGGGTGGCGGGCTCGATCCCCAGTGTAGGGCAGTGCAGGAGGCAACCAATCAATGATTCTCTCTCATCATTGATTTTTCTATCTCTCTCTTCCTCTCCCTTTCTCTTTGAAATCAATAAAAAATATTCTTCTTTTAAAAAAGTGCTCTCTTCCCCAAACCCTTTGGTGTGTGAAGCCTGGTGCATCTTTTAATACCTGTACACCTTCCTCTGCCCAAGCCATGGGTCCTTGCAGGAGAATTGTATTCTGCCTTTTTCTTACCTCCCCACCGGACCAGAGCACCATGAGAGACCCACAAATCCAATCCTCCTGCCCCCTCCGCCTCTCTGTCTCAACACTCCCACAGCCCTGACCCTGGCTGTGCTCCCCCCTCCGCCACCACAGCAGAGAGTGGGGGATGAACTGGGTCAGTGTGCCACCCGGTCCTCCTCTCGCCGAGCCCCATGGCTGCTTGGGCGCAGGCCACTATCCCCATAGCAACGCCCCACACAAAGCATTCTTCCCATCCGATTCTCCGGGCTGCTAAGGACAGCCTGGGGGGCTCCACCCCAGGACACCCAGCTGAGCCACCTAGCCAGTGGCGACAGCACCCACTGCTCTGGTGCTCAGGGGTCTTGGGGGTGGGGGAGGGGGGGAGCTGGGCAGCTGGGACCCTAGACAGAGCCCCCCTGGGCTGAAGTCTTCTCTGGCCCCAGGGCCTCTAACCACTCATCGCCCACTTGGCTCCTCCCGGCATCACACCAGAACGCCTGCCACACACTCACCAGCGGCCGCCTACTCACACACTCTGCGGTCTCACTCCGCCCACGCGCCCGAGCCCAGCAACGCCATCCACGCCGGATACACGGAAACGGAGCTCAAAACGCACGCCGCGGGTCCGGGGAGGGGGACATGGCTCGGCAGGGCGCTAAGGAGCGTTCACATTTTCAATTACGACAGCGGCCTGCACTTAGCGGGTGTTCCGTAAACATGAGAGGTGGATTGGAACCTAGTCAGTCTCCGTTGTGAAGAAATCGTTTTTCAAACACGGCAGGAGGGGCTCTGAGATATAAAAAAGAACCCCCCGCCCCCCCAGCAGGACTGGGGCAGGAGATGGCGCTTCTGGGGCCGGGGGGGAGTCACAGAGGGGTCTGCAAATGGACTCTGCTTTTCTGCCGTGCCTGCGGGAGGCGGCTGACTGCACGGGAGAGCTGGGAAGGCCATCTCAGCCATGTCTCAGCTCACCGGCCACCTGTCCTCCAGCCTCGCGGCCTGAGGTTGCAAGGCCTGCCCCTCTCTCAGCACCTCTGCGCGTCATCACCCGTGTCAGCTCCTCCCACTCTTGTCTCACAGCCTGTGCTTCCTACCTGGCTTACTACCCAGCCGCCTAAACGCACCTACTCCGGGAAGCCTGCCCAGATCTACTGGCCTCTGGCTCTGCTTTGCTGCCTGTTTCAGACGCGCCTGCACTCGGGTAGGGTGCTGGCACAGGACTCGTGTACCGGGGGCCTCTGCCTGATGACTCCTTGAGAGGAGAGGCCCTTCGGGCAGAAAGCAGAGTCTACGCAGAGTGCTCCTGACTGATCATGGCAGGGAGGGGACAGCCAAGGCCAAGGAGCGAGAGAGACCTCACCAGCACGCGGCCCTGGACACAAGCACTCCTTCCCCGGTTCCCCACCGCCACCATCCAGGCCCCGCCCAGGCCCCTCGCCCACTGCGGCTCTGTTGCTTCCCATCTGGTCCGCCATCTGTGGCCAACTGCCCCCTCTGCCGTTGTCCCCCTCCCCAGCAGTTAGCCTACTGCTCTCGTCTTCCTTTCTGTTCCTCTCCCCTGCCTTGACCTGGGCCGCCCCTCCGGTGCGCAGGCCGTGGTGGGAACAGGGGCGGGAGGTGCACTGCCTGAGGCATGCTCCTGGGCACGGCCTCTGACCCCGGGACACACGACCTGCGCCCAGAGCCCAGCCAGCCACACCTGGAAGAGTGCCAGGCCCCGGACCCTGGCAGAATCAGACTCCCAGCCTCCCTGCCCCTGGCAGATGTGACAGGAGCTCCTGTGTGCCCGGCAGAGGGAGAAAGGCGAGGAGAGTGCAGGCCCAGGGCAGCCAGCGGCCCGGGCTGGGGCAGCTGCAGCCAGTGGGCACAGGAGAAAGGAAACCAGAGAGGCAGCAGCACCGAGACCAAACAGGGGAAGACAAAGGCCCAGGAAAAGAGCCAGCGACAGAGAAAGTGGGAAAGGAGGAGAGACCAACACAGGAGAAGGCCAGAGGGCACTGCCGAGGGCCAGTGCAGAAGGGCCCCCACGGGCAGGGCCGGGGAGAGAGGAGAGACAAAGAACAAGGGCAGGAAAACAAAGGGGCAGTGGGAGTCAATCCCCCCTTACCCCAACCTCCATGAACTTTGGGGTTGCCGTGGTGACCGCCTCCAAGGGTCAGAGCGGAGGGGAGAGGGTGGGGCGAGGGCTGGAGGGCCAGGGAGGCCCTCCCCTCTCTATCAGAGGGGAGCCCAGGTCTGGGGCTCGGCCCTCAGTGGGGCCTGCTCTGCCGCCATCCCTCCGTGTCCTGCCACACTCGCTGAGGGCAGGCTGGGGCGAGGACAAGAGGGAGCGGCCGTCCTTCCCACTGCCGGCCTCCCAGCAGAGAGAAGGACACGGGAGAGAGGAACTCCAGCCTCCCACCCCCTCCTCCTGGAGGGGAAACGGGAGCTTCGAAGGCACCGAGTCTTATTCGTGACCCCGAAAAGCCCCCACACCCTGGCCGCCAGAGGAGCGGGCAGGGAAGGCCTGTCCAGGAAGGACCACGATTGGGGAGGAGCTAAAGCCATGCCTGCATCTCTCTCCGGCCTCTTCCTCCCTCCCTCAGGCCCAAACGCCCCTCCCTGATAGGTGTGGAGCGGAGGTCCGGGACCAAACGGTCCCCAGGGTACAGACTGGTAACACGGGGTCCTCACAGGGTCCCAGGGGTTCCCAGGCTCGGGGAAGGGCTCTGCAGCCTGGGGCCAGCCCCTCCTCCCGGCCGGGCGGCGCTCACTGCCCGTAGCTGATAGAAAAGGTACAAGGCCACCCCCACCCCAGCCGGCCTCCCCCTCCCCTTCAGGCCGGGGAGTCTGCAGGCTGAGCGCTTGGCCAAGCAGCAGGAATGCCCCGTCTGGGTCCTGGCCAGGCTCCCACACTCAGAGGACTCCGTTCTCTCCCCCACCGGCAGGCTCAGGGGGCTCTGCCCTCCGAGGCCATCAGTCCCCTGGCTCATCCTGGTCCCCACACCCCATTCCCGGAGCCCAGGCTGGTCCCAGGCAGCTGGGAAGGCCCGGGGTCCTCAGAACAGCCTCTCGGGTGGCAAGGGGGCCCAGGAGGTCTCGGCCTGCCCCGGGGAATCCCTGCAGCCCCTCCCCCAAGCCGGACCGAACCAGGGCCTGGGACAGTGGGGTCTGTTTGGACAGAGACAATGAGCTCTGGCCTGACTTCCTGTGGGAGCTCTGAAGGGGGAGCCAGGCCGGGCCTTTCTGCCCGGAGGGGAAAGAACGCTGGAGACAAAGTGCCCCTCAGCTGGTGTGCGGCTCAGCTGGGAGCCAGAAGGGGCCCCAGAGGCCCGACGGCAGGGTCCTGACCCCGTGGCGGCAGCCCTGTGCCCACAGCCTCAGCTCCGCGTGAGATCACAGGAGAGCCCTGCTGGGTGAGGGGTGCTGAAGGGGCCCACTGGCCTCCCGCCCCCTCCCCCAGCTCTTTGGGCCCCCACCCCGTCTTGCACCCGCCCTTTTCCACAATTCCTGGCAGCCACAGCCCGGGCAGCAGCCTCACAAGACTTCCTCCAGCACGTCACAGGCTGGTGGGCAGGGGCAGCCAAGCGAAGCAGCCCAGCTCGGCCTGCCGCACCGGCAGCCAGGGCTCCTGGGGCTCCTTCCCAACTGGCGTCTGCCCCTCCACCTCCGTGCCAGGCACCAGGCAAAACGGGCAGAGGGGAGAGGGGGGCGGGTTCCGTCAGGAGTTCCACCCAGGCCAGCCGCCCAGGCCCAGCCCCTCCCCAGCCGCCCAGGCCCGGGCCCCTCCTTACCGGACACCAGCACGCTCATGATGGCCTCCAGAGGCCGGTTGTTGTCCAGGGCCCGGCTCAGCCGCAGCTCCCCGGTGGAGGCGTTGAGCAGGACCAGGCTGAGCTCGTTTCCGCGCTCGAAGCTATAGGTCAGGCTGTCGGAGACGTCGGGGTCGTGGGCGGGCACGCGGCCGATGGCGCCCCCGGGGAAGCTGCTGGAGCGGTTGGTGACGTAGTTGTTGAAGAGGATCTCGAAGTTGCCCAGCACCGGAGGGTTGTCGTTGCGGTCGAGCAGGCGGACGTGGACGGTGGCCCGGCTCACCAGGGGCGCCGAGGTGGCCTGGATGACCAGGACGTACTCGGGCCGGTCCTCGTAGTCCAGGTCCACCAGGGCGGTGAGCTCCCCCGAGAAGATGTCCAGCTGGAACACCTCGGGGATGTTGCCCTCCACGATCTGGTACATGATCTGGGCGTTGGTGCCCTCGTCGGGGTCGGTGGCCGTGACCCGGGCCACGGCCAGCCCGATGGGGCTGTTCTCCTCCACGAACACGTCGAACTCGTCGTGCGCGAAGACGGGCGGGTTGTCGTTGACGTCCAGCACGGCGACGGTGACGTCCATGGGCGTGCGGGCGGGGGGCATGCCCTTGTCCACCGCGTAGGCCCGCAGGACGTACTGCGCCACGTTCTCGCGGTCCAGCCGCCGGAGCGTCCGCACGATGCCCGACGTGGACTCGACGATGAAGTCGCCGTCGCCGTCGTCGCCGCCCTGGAAGGTGTAGAAGACCCTGCCGTTGAGGCCGGAGTCGCGGTCGGTGGCCGAGATCTGCAGGACGCTGGTGAAGGGGGGCGCGTCCTCGTAGATGCTGCCCTGGTAGGAGTCCCGCAGGAACTGGGGGGCGTTGTCGTTCACGTCGTTCACCAGGATCTCCAGGTAGGTGGTGTCGGACTTCTGCGGGATGCCGTTGTCCCGGGCGGTGATGGCCAGGGTGTAGGACACCTGGTCCTCGTAGTCCAGCTCGGCCTGCGTGGTGACGGCCCCGGTGTCCGCGTCGATGCGGAACTGGGGGATGCTGTCCTCCATGAAGTAGGTGATGCGGGCGTTCTCGCCCGTGTCCTCGTCCGTGGCGCTGATCAGCACCACCGTGGTGCCCGCCGGCCGGTCCTCGTTCACGTTCACCGTGTAGTGGGAGCTCTGGAAGACGGGCCGGTGGGTGTTGGCGTCCGTGACGTTCACCACCACCTGCGCCGTGTCCTGCCGCGTGCCGTCGGAGGCGGTGACGGCCAGCACGTACTGCCGCTCCAGCTTGTAGTCCAGCGGCAGGGCCAGGGACACCAGCCCGCCGCCGCTCTGGCTGGTGATGGAGAAGCGGTTGCGGGTGTTGCCGCTGGCGATCTGGTAGGTGATGACGCTGTGGGCGTCGCGGTCCACGGCCGACACGGTCACCACGCTGGTGCCCACGGCGGCGTCCTCGTTGAGCCGCACCGCGTACTCCGGCTGGGTGAAGGCCGGGTTGTTGTCGTTCACGTCCAGGACGGTCACGCTCACGCTGGCCGAGGCGGTGAGCGCCGGCGAGCCGTGGTCCCGGGCCTCCACCCCGAAGCTGTAGAAGTCCACCTCCTCCCGGTCCAGCTCGGCCGCCACGGAGATCCAGCCCGTGCCGTTGTTGATGGCGAAGGGGAAGTCGTGGCCCACGCCGGCGAGGCGGTACTCCAGGCGGGCGTTGTCGCCGGCGTCGGCGTCGATGGCCTGCACGTGCAGGACCAGGTAGCCCAAGGGCACGCTCTCCAGGACGGTGGCCTGGAAGGGCGTGCTGACGAAGATGGGGGCGTTGTCGTTGATGTCCAGCACCTGCACGGTCACCAGGCCGGAGACGTTGGACAGCGGGGGGCGGCCGCCGTCCTGGGCCCGGACCCGCAGGGTGTACTCCTTGGTGGTCTCGTAGTCCAGGGGGCTCACCACGTCCAGAGCGCCCGTCTGGGCGTCCAGGTAGAACTGGCCCCGCGCGTTGCCGCTCATGATGCTGTAGTGCACCAGGGCGTTGCTGCCCTTGTCCCGGTCGGAGGCGGTGACCCTGAGCACCGGGCCCCCCGGGGTCATGTCCTCCCGCACCTGCACCACGTAGCGCTTCTCGCTGAACTGGGGGGCGTTGTCGTTGTCGTCCTCCACGGACAGGAACACGGAGGCCGTGGCGCTGCGAGGGCCGGGGTCCCGGCCCTGGTCGCTGGCCTCCACCGTCAGCTGGTAGGATTCCACCTCCTCCCTGTCCACGGGGCCGCGGGTTCGGATCACCCCGGAGCGGGGGTCGATCTCAAAGACGTCCGAGGGGCTGCTGCTGCCGCCGCCGCCGCCCCCGGGCCCCTCGAGCAGGCGGTACAGAATGTTGGCGTTGGGAGGGGCGTCGCCGTCCGTGGCTCGGACGGTGAGCACCTCGTAGCCCACCTCCAGGTTCTCCCGGAGGCTCTCCTTGTACTCCTGCTGCTCGAAGACGGGGTCGTGGTCGTTGGTGTCCGTCACCAAGATGGTGAGCGTGGCCAGGGCGCTGCGCCGGGGCATGCCGTGGTCCTGCGCCGTGACCCGGAACACGTGGGTGCTCTTGGTCTCCCGGTCCAGCTCCTCGGCCGTGGTGACGGCGCCCGTGACGGGGTCCAGGGAGAAGAAGTGGTTGGAGCGGCTGTCGAAGAGGGCGTCCATGGTGTACTCCAGCCGCCCCGCCTCGCCCTCGTCCGGGTCGATGGCCCGCAGGGAGGCCACCGCGGTACCTGCCGGCTGGTTCTCGGGCACCGTGGCCTGGTAGCTTGGCGGCTGGAACTGGGGAGCCGTGTTCACGTTCCTTTTCCGACGCCCACCCGTGGGCTCTTCGGCCGACTGCTCCCCTGCCCCCCCGAGCCCCGGGGTCTGCACCAGCTGGCAGGACTGGCATCTCAGCCGCGGGGCCTTCAGGCACGGGTGCTCGTCGGGCAGGGTGAGCTTGCCTTGCAGGGAGAGGTGGCCTCTGATGCCCAGGAGGCGACAGCTCCAGGGGCAGCCTTCCGGGGCGGGCGGCAGGGGGATGTGGGCCCCGGGTTCCGGACACCAGACCCTCAGCCCATCGTGGTGTGGCACCAGATGGCCGGTCAGCTCCGTCCCTGCATCCCTGCAGCGGCTGGTGTAGAGCCAGAGGTTCGAGGCTGAGGCCGGGCAGAGCCAGCCAGCGGGGGCGCAGGCCCCCAGGGAGCCGCGTCCTCCGGTCCCCAGGGAACGACAGGGCCCCACTTGGTCCCCCAGGAGTGGCGGAAGCAGCAACAGCAGCAGCAGCAACAGCAGCGGCGGTGGCGGCGTGGAAAGGGGGGCGCGGGCCGCCCGGCTCCGCATCTCTCCCTGCTCCCGGCCCCGGCCGGCCGGGTCAACGGCGGCGGCGGATCCTCCTCCGGCTCCTGCCGGCCCCGCCGCGCCTCATGCCCGGGCCGGGGCGCGGGTCCCCGGGGGCCACTCGTGCGCCCCGCGGGGCCTGCGCCTGGTGCCTCGGCGGGGCCGGCGCTGCGCCCTCCGATGCGCTCGGGCTCCCACCTCTCCCCGAGCCGGGCCCGCGCCCGGTCACCGCGCCCACCCCGGGCTGGCGCTGCGTCCCCACTCGCGCGCCCCGCTCTCCCCACCTGCGCTCGCGGCCCCCGCGCGCCCCAGGCCCCGCCGGCCCCTCCGATCCCCGGGGCGGCCCCTCCGCCTCGGCGGGATCGCCCACCTGCGCCCACGGGAACTGGTCACCCGGACGCGGCCGCCCCCGACGGCCCCGCGCCGCCCGCTCGCGCCCCGCGTCCCCGCCGCGGCTGCTGCTGTGGCCGCGGCGCCCGGCCTAGCCCCGCGCTCCCTCGCCTCCGCGGCGGGCCGGCGAGGTCTGCAGCGCGGCGGCGGCGGCGGCTCATTACCATAGACCTGCTCGCGCCGCCGCCGCCTTAAAGTGGCGACGCCAGCCGCACCGAAGGAGGTGGGCCCCACCCAGTGCCCTCCTCCGCATGGATGCTCTGAGCTCCCTCTGGTCCAGAACCCACCCAACCACCCGCCCCCAGCCCCGTATCCCTCCCACCGCCTGGAGAGGAATCCACGATCAGAAGCCAGAGAGGGAGTAATGGTAACAGTGGCCCTACCCTAAGTGTGCTTAGAGGTTTTCCAAACATTTTGAAGGAATCTCGGAAGCCAAGTGCCCACCGCACACCACCTATAACTGCTGGCTGCTCGGAGCCCTCCGTACTGTCCCCTCCCACAGGTCTAAGCTATAATGGCCTTATCAAGCCTCCCCCATTTCCCAGAGACCCCAGGGCCCTGGGAATGCACCATAGGGCCCTGAGTCCCTCCCCTCATCGAGCTGTGATCCAACCAGGCTGTCCCTGGGGATCCCACTGCTGGGCAGAATGTCCTTGTGGCTGGGACACCACCTGGGCTTTTCGCAGGGAGGGGAGCCGGGAGTGTCCGGGCAGAAGCCAGCTGGTGTAAACACGTTAAGATTGGCCAGTTCTGCAGCCCAGGGAGGGAGAAACTTGTCCAGGGTCCCGAGGCTGGCTGAGGGCGGAGCCGAGCTGAAACCCAGGCTTCCTGGGGTCTGGACCAATGGGCCTCTGTCTGGAGAGAGGGCCTCTTCTCCTTCCTTCACCATCGATGTCCAGCTGTCACTCCCCTCCTCCTTCCCACAGCTTCGTGACCCACACCCGGCCCTGCCCCGTGCTCAGGGCTCCGGGGCCTCTTCTCCTGCTGGCTGTGGCCCGGACCTCCCACTGGAAAGGGGTGAGCGGGTTCCAGGAGCTCCGGTGTGGATGCTGACCGTGAAGAAGAGGGGCACCCCCTCTCTGCTCCAGAAGGGGATCCCCTCTCTGCTACCCCAACCAGGGCCACCATCCGGGGACTGCAGGGCCAACTGGGTGAGCAGCAGGGGCCTGGTTGTGGGGAGAGCTGGCTCGGGGAGGAGGCCTGGCTTTAGTCCGCCCCACCGCCCTCTAGCTGTGCAACCGTGGTCCAGTTCCTGTGCCTGAACCTCCCTTTTCTAGATAGAGGGGTTTGGATAAGGTCAATGGTTTTCAAAAGTTTATTTAGCAGTAGAATCATGGATTTTTTGTTTGTTTGTTTTGTTTTGTTTTGTTTTTTACTCAAATAAAATATAAAGTAGAAGCTCCAAATATGAAATGAGTAAAGGTAGGGTGGCAGGGTGGAAGAGGGGGTCAGGGACTTGCTCCAACATCACTGCTCCCCCGACCAAGAGATCCCTCGGCCACCAAGTGGAACCGGAGGGTCTGGAAGAACCCAGTTTGAATAAGCATGGGCCCAGCTGCCACTACTGTGCTCTGATCACAGAAGAGGAGCCAAGAATCCCCTCCAGGGGCCCCCAGGCTCAAGGACCTTCCGTGTGGCCCACACAGGGATGCCAGGAATGAAGAATCAGCTTTCCTCTCTCTCCCCAGGGGGAGGGAAAGGAGCCGGGCCTGGAGGCCGGGAGAGGGCTAGACCACGTCCCCGGCAATGGTGTGGGACGGGAGAAGGAGGCCGCGGAGGACCCAGGGCTCGGGGGAGTCTCCTCCCCTTTACCCAAGATGACTTTTTTCTTCTAGTCAAGGCCAAGGGCAGCTCCCCAGACAGAGAGGTGGCTCTGCCTCCTGGGACTGCCTTTGACTCTGTGGTTTGGGTGGATCCAGGGGCTGCGTGGGCATTTTGCTCTCGCCCTAATAGCCATGTGGTGCGGAGAATGCTCGGAAATTATACCATCTGTTAATTATCCTTTGAACCGGGGTTGGGTAATGAGACTCTCGTTTCTGCCGAAGGCTCAAGCCAGCACAGGGAGAAACTCAGCTCTCGTTTAACTCTCTGCTTTCGTACTAAAACGCGCTCCTGAGTGCGAGGGAGCAGCGGCCTCGGCTCTGATCACGGAATATTGTTCTGGAGCGGAGCACCAAGGCAGGGGGTGCCTGGGAAGGCATGACGGGGCAGGAGGGGGCCCTCCAGATGAGTGGCCTTCCCGCCTGAGGGCAGACAGGTTGAGGGATGCAAGGAACCCCTCCCTTCAGCTCCAAGCACGCTGGGCAAATAGTCCTTAATCCTTTCCCCGCCCTGTCCCCAGGGCCACAGGACAGAGCTACGCTCACCTGCTCAGCTATTTCCACTTCTCAGAAGCAGGAAGGAAACTCCCAAGGCTTCTTTCTATGCTTCGCAGAGTCTCAAACTAGGGCATGCCCTCGTGGTGTCCTCCTTGACCCCTATGAGAAGGGCTGTCCACTTCATGGAACTTTCAGCTATAAGGACCATATCTATATTAATAAAAGGGACACATGCTAATTAGATCGGACATCTAATTAAATATTTTGGACATCCGACTTCCTTCCAGACAAGGCCATGGTGGTGGGGGCTGAGGCAGAGGCAGTTAGGGGCGATCAGGAGGTCAGGGCAGGGCAGTTGGAGGCCATCAGGCGGGCAGGGAATGACAGTTGGGGGCTATTGGGCTGGCAGGGGAGGGCAATTGGGGGCAAATGGACCAGCAAGGGAGCAGTTAGGCATCAATCAGGCTGGCAGGGGAGTGGTTAGGGGGTGATCAGGCTGGCAGGGAAAGGCAGTTGGGGGCCATCAGGTATGCAAGCAGTTAGGAACCAGCAGTCCCAGATTTCAAGAGGGATGTCCAACTGCTGCTGCCCTCGGGATGGGGCCTAAAACAGCAGTCAGGAATCCCCTGAAGGGTCCCGGATTGGAGAGGGTGTAGGCCGGGCTGACAGACCCCCCCTCATCCCATGCATGAATTTCGTGCACCGGGCCCCTAATATATATATATAATCTCAAAGAGGAAGGGAGAGGAGGAGAGATAGAAACATCAGTGATGACAGAGAATCATTGATAGGCTACCTCCTGAATCCATCCCACTGGGGATCAAGCCCGCAACCCAGGCATGTGCCCTGACCTGGAATCAAACTGAACTGTGACCTCCTGGTTCCTAGGTCAAGGCTCAACCACTGAGCCACATGGTCGGGCGATAGCTGTTACTTTTAAACCAAATGTTTATTCATTACCTTTGGTCATTTGGTTTCCTCCCTCCCTCCCTCCTATGGGCTGTTTGAAGTGTCCAGGCCAGTTTCTTGTTGAATGTGCTACAGTCCGGATTTACCTGATTGAAGATCCCCTTCAGAGAGGAAGGCTATGGTGTCGGCATCCAAGCATGAAAACTTTCCCTGGGCCTTTCTCTCGTGCCTTGAATAAAAGCCAACTTCCTCATACGGGGCCACAGAGCCTGGTGGGGAGGGGCCCAGCCTCTTCTCACTCCTCCCCCTCCCTTCACTCTGATCTGGGCATCCTGGCTCCCTTCCAGCTGTTGAACTTGGCAGTCTTAAAGGTTCCCGTCTTCGTGGTAGGTGCAGCAATTTGTAGGAACGTAAAGTATTTATTTGTTCGTTTACTTGGATAACATCTGCTTCGCCCACCAGCCAGCAGGAAGGTCCAGGCGCAGGGACAACGCGTGCACCTTGAAATCCCAGCACCCGGCGTGGCACCTGGCCCACAGGAGACCCTCAGTAAACATTAGTCAGGTGGATGAGTGGATGAATGGGGGGATAGCAGAGAGGGGGGATCCGGTGTCCCTCCATTTCTGGAGCCACCATCCAGGCAGTCGGGCCACTAGGCTCCTCTGTGGACAGTCCTGCAGACACTGACTTTACCCACAGAACTTCATTCCCAACGCAGCTGCAGCCACGAGTCCTGGGCCTGATGTCCCAGCCACATTACATTGACTTTCTCTGAGGCTGGTGCTGGTGCCCTAACCGGTTTGGCTCAGTGGATAGAGCGTCGGCCTGCAGACTGAAGGGCCCCAGGTTCGATTCCAGTTAAGGGCATGTACCTTGGTTGCGGGTACATTCCCGGTAGGGGGTGTGCAGGAAGCAGCTGATCGATGTTTCTCTCTCATCGGTGTTTCTAACTCTCTATCCCTCTCCCTCTCTGTAAAAAAAAAAAAAAAAAAATCAATATTAAAAAAAAAAGATGGCGCTGGATGCCTTAACCCAGTGATAGTTTCAACCCACAATGCCAGTCCTGTTTGCTGAGGGTAGCTCAACAGGCCAGCATTCCACACAGATGTATGGTTTGCCTAAGACGTTGCTGAGATCATCTTTGGCTCCTAAGCACAGAGGGGAAGAGATGGAGCCTGGGGCTGAGCCATGAGTAGCAAATCCCAAAGCAACACCTTCAATAACTTGGTTGTTCCGTTCATCAGAGCAGCCGAGGGGAGAGCCCCAGCCGTGCTCCGGGTACCAGGTGAGGTGGGAGAGGGACGCACAGGACCAAGACTCCAGCTCTGGCCTCAAGGACAGAACAGAGACAAACACGCCGGTAGAGTTGTGTTCGTTGATATTTCTGTGCGGGTGAGAGGGGTCAGGGAAGGCTCTGGAAAGGAGGTGGCCTTTGGAGGCCCTAAAGGGGAAGGAGGAAGTCCACAGGCAGGCGGCAGGAATGGTATCCAGGCAGAGGAAGCAGCATGAACAAATATGGAGGGCTGCCGTGCGGGTCTGGGCCGGGGAGGTGCGCAGTCTGGGGGCTGGAGCTCCGAGCTGGGGCTGGGAACAAGCAGAGCAGGAGCTCTGAACTGTGGCCACAGGGGGAGGGTCTGGACTGTGACTGAGAAGTCTGAGTCTGGGCTGTACTATATCTATATCTATCTATCTATCTATCTATCTATCTATTTCTCAATCACACAAATTTATATATATCGTAGAGGCCCGTATACTGGGCCTCTAGTACACACATAAGATCTTTGGTACATCTCTTCCCGCCCTCCCTCCTCCCCCTTCCCTCTGAGATTCATCAGTCTGTTCCATGTTTACATGCCTGTGCGTTGAACATCTGCTCCCTGGTGGTCAATGCGCATCATAGCTACTGGTCAAAGGGTTGAAAGGTCAAAAAGTCAGATGGTCACTTAGGCTTCTATACATATAGATATAGATGGATATGTATATATCTATATATTGATCTCAGAGAGGAAGGGAGCAGAGAGAGAGATAGAAACATCCATGATGAGAGAGAACCACTGATTGGCTGCCTTCAGCATGCCCCACACTGGGGATCGAGTCCACAACCCGGGCATGTGCTTTGTCTGGGAATTGAACTGTGATCTCTTGGTCATAGGTTGAGGCTCAACCACTAAGCTAGGCCAGCTGGGCCGAAGTCTGAGTTTTAATTGATATGTGGAGGCAGCCATTGGAAGCACTTTGGCAAGGGAGGCACGGTCAAGGCTGTGGCACCCACAGACTACGTGGCACTAAAAGCCATCCCACGGGAGGAGGGCCTGGGGTCTGACAGCCCAGGACGGGGACCAGGCTGGTTGCGGAAGGGGCAGATCTGAGTGAGGGAGGGACTCAGGGGGACTGTGAGGCTGTGAGGACTCAGTGGGACTGGTGAGGCTGGCTGCTGAGGGTGCGGAGGGGTGGTCCAGGGTGACTCCCGGGAGCTTGTTTTGGGTGCCTGGATACCCAGGGGAGAGTGGGCCAGGTAAGAAGATAGACTCGGACTTTTGGGTTTGCCATCCTGGTGGTGGAAAGGCTCGGGTGTATGTTGGGAGGCGGGGGGCCGGAGCCAGGGGTGCATGATCTCCTGGATTTGGGCTCAGAGATAGAGAGCACGCAGAGAACGCACAGGGAGAGGCCAGCACCCAGGAGCC
Organism: Pipistrellus hanaki; assembly: GCF_964339955.1. Taxonomy (NCBI): domain Eukaryota; kingdom Metazoa; phylum Chordata; class Mammalia; order Chiroptera; family Vespertilionidae; genus Pipistrellus; species Pipistrellus hanaki. The sequence continues at coordinate 5,013,347 of NC_140520.1, forward strand.
TGGAAACGCACTGAGGGGCGGCACTAACTCCTCCTGCCGCTTCTCCAGCCCCCACTCGGCCTGCCCCCTCTCTGCACACCAGTCCTCAGGCCTCCCCTGCCCCCTCCTGCTGTTCCCTCCCGAGAGGGTGGAGCCCAGAATGTTCAGGAGGTGGCCGAGCCTGGGTGCCCACTGTTTACCTAGGAGGGCATGGAGCCAGCTGGGCTCAGAACTGCAGGCAGGGCCAGGCCGGCGGAGGGACGGCTGCCTGGAGGTGGGGCATGCGGGCAGGTTGGTGTGCTGTGGGGACGGGTGGGGAGGGAGTCCTGGGAGAGCTGGCTGAGGACCCGGGTCTCAGGGGCACTGAGGGAGGGCGGAGAAACCCAGGGCACAAGTACACAAGGGCTGGCTTGGGAGAGAGAGGAGAAAAATCATTTCCTCTTTCTCAGAGAAGATGGGAGGAGGAGAGGATCGAACGCTATTCTAGGTGGGTGCTAAAGCTGAGACCATCTTATCCGCAGTTTACATCCCAGGAAAACCATGTTCCAGACCATTTCTGCCAGCAGGTCCGCGGCGGGGAGGGAAGCCCCGGGCCGACAGGGGGACCCGGGCTGTTCCCCTAAATGCAGGGCTTGTCAGCCAACCAATCAGAGCAGCGGAGGAGGAAATTCCCTTCTAGAAAAGGGGGCTTTCTCAGGATCCGAGGCCGCTGGGACCCCCTACCTCTGTGCGGCAGGGCCGGGCCGGGCCGGGGACCTAGAGGAGGAGGACTGGCAGGGTGGGTGGCTGGGTCTCCTTCCCCGCAGGTAGCAGGGGAGTTCTGCCCGGGTTTCTGCAACAAGAACCTGCCTGCAGCACCCCGCCCCGTGGGTGGGGGGGCTCTTAAAAGGGCAATGTCAGAGGCCGCGGCGTCAGCCCCATCCAGCCTCCCCCAGTGGAGAGGCAGGGCTGGGCCCCTCCTTTTGTGTGCAACTAGGAGGAGCTTTGGGGAACCCCACGCTGGGAGGCGAGGGGGGTGGGGCAGGCCCCTCTCCTGGCGCAGGCTGTGACATGCAGCGCATTTCTCTGGGCCCATCCCAGCTCCGCCTGTCAGGCTCTTCCCTTCCTGGGAGCCGGCCAGGGAGGCTGGGGGTGGGAGGAGAGCAGGCTGTCTGGGGACCTGGGAGAAGGAGAGGGGACCTTCAGGGAAGGAAAAGCAGGACAGGTCCGTGGCAAGCTCCCAGGAGAGACCTCACCACTGGGGGTGTGGGCCCCTGGGCGGCTAAGGCTAAGTGACCCTCCCTGCAGGCAGAGTACAGGCTGGTTCCTTGGTCTCACTTCGGATGCCCACAGTTGCCAGCTTCAGCATTTCTTCCTGGAAGTCTGGCTCCTGGTGGACCCTGTCTCCTGGTAGAGAGAGGCCTGGCGTCTCCTCTCTTGCCTGAAGCACCCAGGACTGCATCTTGGGCCCTCAATTCCTGGGTGTGGGAACCGAGGGTTGCTGAGGGACCCAGGGCCGTGACTCACTCCACTCAGCCCGTGGGGGTTGTTTGCTCACTTAGGTAACTTGGGCAGCTGAGGCTGGAGATGGGCAGGTCAAGGTGCCAGGGATGAGGGCATCAGCCGTGGGTTGCCAGGGCGGAGCCCAGGTTAGCTGGGCTCGGTCCCAAGTGCTCGGCTTCCAGGCCAGGCGGCCGTTCCTAAACACAACACTGGCATCAGCCGGCCCAGGGCTGCAGGGAGAGGAGGGGGTGTGCAGCTCTCACCCTGGAGGCAGCAGGCTGCACCTTCCCAACGATGGGGAGTTCTTTGAGAGCAACTCCTGTGTCCCTTCCTTCTGTGACCCCTGCTCTAAATGGTGCTGGCACAGGGACAGCGATGGTAGAGGTGTCTGTCCATTTGTGCGCCAGCCTGTGTTCTTGTGACCTGCAGGGCGGGACCTCAGCCAACCTTTCCTTCACAACTTGCAGCTGTTTTTCTCCTCTGGCTTCTGGGAGGGGGGTACTTTCTAAGGCTGGTGGGCCCATGCAACACCTGTATTCCGAGCTCCCTTGCATTCCTGTTCACTAGGCACGCTCCCAGTCCAATCCAACCCTGACCCAGCCGTGGGGCAGATAGGGGAAGATTGGCATGAGGAGCTGGGCTGCCAATAGCATAGGGCAGGAGGCTCTCTGCATAAAGCAGCAGGGAGTTCTGGGTGCAACCAGCCCCAGAAAACCAGTCAGGTGAGAGGTGGCCAGCCAGTGCAGGGGAGCTGAGAGCTGGGGCCATGCGCCCCTGGCCTCAGGGCCCTGGCTTCCACCTTCCTGGTGGAAGGTCACAGGCCCAGGAGCTGGAGGGTAGGAGTGGGGAGTGCAGGGACCAGCAGCAGTGCCTGTATGGCTAGACAGGGATGCTCAAGGCCATTGGAAAGTTTCCATCTCCAAAGCCCAGTGGGCTTTTGGAATAGGGCTAGGTGGTGGTGAGCAAACCCAGTCTCTTGCCCCGTGTAAATGCCTTTCTCTAAACCCACCAGCTAAGGTTACAGCAATGTGAATTTCTGGTCCTTCTGAGTAAGTGCGAGCGGCTTTCTCTTTTGTTGCCTGGCCCCGGCTGTGATCCCAGAGCTGAGGGCAAGGGGTTACGGCAGAGACGGGCTGACTGGGCCTGCCTGTGGCGAGAGCCCCTGTGGTCCCCCTTTTTGGGTGTCCCAGTTTTGACAGGATTCCAGCAGCAAAATTAATAGGACCAGCCCCAAGTCCCCAGTGGGAAACCAAGCACATGAGCTGGGTGCCAAGCTCCAGCGGCAGCCAAGGGAGATGGCCGCTGGGGACTAGGGACGCAGAGATGACTTAAAGGCTCCTAAGGGACAGGCCAGTTCAGTCCTCCCCGCACACACAGCAGGCACCAGGACTCCTGGCTTCCACCTGGCCGTGTCTCCTCTCCCTCACCCACGTGAAGGAAGGGGTATAATCACGTCCCCACCCTCCCTTCGGGGACTGTCACAAAGATAAAAGGGACCATCTATAGGAAGTGTTTCAGGCTCCTAGGAGAGAAGCACCCGACCGACAAGAGGTGTTATTACGGCAGAGTGTTTGGAGATTGCAGATGAAAGGCAGCGGGTAAATAAGGAGCCTAAACATCACTCTCCCAAGAGCAAGGGTGCGCTGGCTACTGGGCCGCAGAGAGGGAGTAAAACGCCCCCCGCCCCCCGCCCTTCCTCCGTCGGAGGATGGCTACCTCCGTCCTTCCGGCAGCAGCGACAGGCTGCTGAGCACTTGGTCTCCCATTTTGGAACAACTGCAAAGAGAAGCAGCTGCTGGTAAGGCCCTGCCTTATGCTCTCGAATCTAGGACCTCTTTTGGATTAAATATAGTCGCATCTCCCTAAGACATCACAGCCTCCCTCCCTTTCCAAAGAGCCCTTCCCACGGAACAGGAGTGCGGGAGGCTTTTTATACCGGCTGGTCTCTAAGCTAGGCCCGCTTTGCTGCGCGGACACAGGAGCAGGCTTAGAGGAGGATCCTGGCCCTTGTTCCACAGGCTGATGTGGCTAAGGCTCAACGTTCTGTCTTTGCACTGGAGCCTTCACCAGATCTACCCCGGCCCTCGCCTGCCTTTTCCAAGGCTCTCTGACTTGCTACATGGAACAGCTTTATTTAGGAGGAAAAGCACAGATGGGTGTGGTTCCAGGGAGAGCTGCGAGCCAGGGGTTGAGCCCCAGGCGGAGGACTGAGTCCCCGCCTCCGCTGGGGAGCCCCATGGCACGGCCTCCTGGTCCTCAGTGGTTGCATCGTAGGCCCATGCGAGCAGACAGGAGCTCTGCGGTGCGGAAGCAGAGGGCTCCTGTTCCAGCAATGCGGTCAGACGGTGCAAGCGATCAGTGGGTATATCTGGCTTCCCCGCCCTCGGGCAGGCTCCGGGATCCCAGCTGACAGGACTGGGGGGACGGAATGTTCAGGAATCGGTGACCGTCAGGCCCTGCAGCTGGCTCTCCAGGCTGACATCCGCTGCCCCTTTGTTTTTGCTGCCCTCCTGCTGCTTCTTCTGCTTCTTCGATGGCTCCTGGTCAATGGGCGCAGGCTTCACAAAGGGAATCAGCTCTTGGAGACCTGGAGGGGAAGAGCCAACCGAATCACCCGTCGTTCCTCAGAGCCAGAGCCCCCGGACCTCTGCCTTTGAACACAAGGGCACCCGTGATGGTTCCACTCAGTCTTCCCTTCCCGTCGGAATCTCAGCGGCATCTCAACGGAACGGCAGGCCTATCCCGGCTACTTTCTCGCTCCGCCCTGCAGTGCCCAGCACCAGAGACAGGCAGAGTTTGGGCGACTGTGTGTGAACAGGAAGACCGGGTCCATTCGGAAAGGGGCCACTATTCAGGAGTGTGAAGAGCGAGCAGAGGAGGAGGAGGAGGGGCTGGGCCTCACCTGGCGGCATGAACTCCTTCAGCTTCTCAGGCACGAGGATGCCCTTCTCCGTCTGGTAGTTCTCCAGGATGGCGCAGATGGTGCGCGTGGTGGCACACATGGTGGCGTTGAGCATATGGACATACTCCACCTGAGCAGAGGGAGCACTTCAACTCCACCCTTAGCTGGTCTAACTGCCCCTGGGAGCCACCACCCCGGAAGCCGGACTCCCCCACTGCAACTAGCCAGTTCGGAACCATGGCTTCCACCCGTTCCTGAGCCTTTGCTAAGCCTGGATTCTGTTTGGGATTGACTGCCTATCAATCCCAAGGTGAAAGTCCAGGAAGACCCCTCATGTCTCCAGGAGTGGCAAACGAGGCTGATGTAGGTCTCAGTGTGTTTTTTTTTTGTGTGTGTGTGTTTTTTATTAAACGTCTCAGTGTTTTGAGGAGAGTTGGGTGCTTTGAGGGGAAAAGAAAACACTACCGCAGGGGCCTCCTCTCTCAACCCCCTTCAAGCCCCTGACTTGGAAATGTAAGGCCTGGAAGTTGGGTTTGAAGAGAGAAGCTTACAACTCAGACCTCCTTGGGTGAGAAGGGGACAGGCATTGCCTAGGCCTCTATTTGGAGCGACAGAAAGCAAAGCCCCAAAGAGAAACGTCACATATTTTTGTAGAATGGCCAGAGCCCGGTTTCCACCTAAAAGAACTCAGTCCTGACTCGGAAGAAGTCATGTTCAGGCTCCCTTTCTGATAGAGCCTGAACCGCGCGGATTTTCCCGCGATGCCAGGGAGTAATGCACTCCGAGAGCCGAGAAACAAGACCACCCCCCTCTGCACCGCCGAAGGCCCCGCGGCCCGCCTCCCCAGGGCCCTCTACCTTGTCCATCATCTTCTTGGTTTGCCCGTATCGGATTCGGAGGCGGCGAGCCTGGTAGTCTGTGCAGTTAGAACAGGAGACCAGCTCACGGAAGGCTCCCGAGCCCGGAAACCAGGCCTCCAGGTCAAGCTTCTTACTGGCAGCGTGATTCAAAGAACCTGTAAGGAAACACCCGTAGAATTCAGGGAGGAGGGATGGTATTTCAGAAGGCTAACCTTTAGCAAACTCGAAGAATTCTGTAATTCACATGCCGGCCCCACAAGTGAAATCACGCCCAGATATTCTTATCGGCAAACGCTCCCGAGGGAGGAGAGTGTGATCTTTTAATTAATGTGGCCGTTAATTGGATCCTGAGCTGCTTCCCTGTGCGGGGCGGGTGAGAACCGTGGGCTGCGGGCGGGAGAGGCTGGTACCTGAGACGATATTCACGATGTGGTAAGGGATCCCCAGGGCCTGGTAGAACTCCTCCGCGGTGGTGATCATCTCCTCAAACATCTCCCACGACTTGTTGTCGTGTGGCGACGCGTAGACAAACTGTTCGATCTGCAAAGAGGGGCCAGGGAGACAGTGACAACGGGACAGGGCAAATCCACCAAAGAACCAAAGATCCTCTGGCCGCTAAGACCTGTTCCTATACCGCTGCGAGTCAGACGACACTAAAGGGGACACTACAGAGGCTGGGTCCCAGCAAAAGAGATGGGTGCTGCCTTGGGCTGGCTGTGCAACAGGAACACGTGTTTCTGCAGAGAGCTTATCGCGCATGTGCCGGGCACTGTTCTATATAAGTGCCTCTCATATTAACTAATTTAATCCTTTCGGTGGGCTAGTGAGGTGGGTACCAGTATTACCCTCCTTTATAGCAGAGAGTGGTGGAGCAAGCTGCCCAAGGTGACACAGCGGGTAGGTGGTGGGGTTGGCATTTGGACTCAGGCAGCCTGGTTCCAGGGATGGTGCTGGCAGCTACTCCACACCACGTGCTGCTCAGGCTCTTCCCCAAAACACAGACGTAGGCAACAGGAGGCAAGACTGGACCCTTAGATACACAGCTCCTGCCTCTCCTCTCACTTCCAAGGACAGACAGGTAGAAGGGGCCTGCTCCTCACCCCGACTTCCCTACTTACCTTCTCAAACTGATGCACTCGGAAGATGCCGCGGGTGTCGCGGCCGTGGGAGCCCACCTCCTGGCGGAAGCAGGTGGACAGGCCAGCATACTTGATGGGCAAATCCTCTGGCCGTAGCCACTCATCCCGGTGGAGAGCAGCGATGGGCTGCTCGGAGGTGGCAATCAGGTATTTCTCATCATAGGAGTTGTCGTCAGACTTTTCACTGCCTTTGCCAATCACCTGAAGGAGGAGGGAGCTTTACTGGTTAAGGGGGAGGGAGGAGGACCTCAGCTAGAGCAGAGACAACAGGGGAGATGTGAGCGATGGGACTGGGGGAGGGGGGAAAGTTTCTTTAACCCCTGCCTGGGAGTGAGGAGGGGACACTAAAGACAGGGGAGGGGATGGGTCTGTTCCAGTCCCAAATGGGGTCCCTGATAAAGATCGGAGAAAAGCAAATTAAAAGGAGATTAAAAAAATTGTGCTACTTGTACTTATCTAATAAATAATTACATTTGTAAATGATGTAGAATGGCCAATGATGGTAGGTGTACCATAAAACCTGAACTGGTAGCAATGTAATGTAACCCACTCAACAAATATCTGTGAGACATACAAGGCTGGGCCAAAGGAGACCTGGTCTCTGCCTTCTTGGTGCTTATGGGTTAGTCCAGAGGGTATAATCCTCAGCCACTTTGGTGGCCAGTTGACAAGAATGACCTTCTGAAGCTGGACTTGAATCCTCTGGCTCTCCCTGAGATGGCCCAGGGCTGAGAGGAGCCACAAGCAGGAAGCCACATCTATGCCAAGAAAAGCACCGCTTGACCTATGGAAGCTTCCAGTCTGGGGTCATGAGTGGGAGGACACTTCTATAGTGTCCTTTTGTCTGGCCACTCAATAAATATGCTTCTTTTCTAGCTCATGAAGCTAAAGCATGCTTATTTGTTTATTTATTTATTTGCTTATTATTTATTTATTTTTAATGCCCTGATCGGGAATCGAACCGTGACCTCCTGGTTCATAGGTCGACACTCAACCATTGAGCCATGCCGGCCGGGCAAAGCATGCGCATTTAGACACATCACACAGATGAGGTGGAGGAAGAGATCAAACAGGCCCTAGGTTTGCACTCACTGTCCAGCACAGCAGCCACTGGCCACGTAGAGCTACTTACGTGGAAATTTTACTTCCTCAGTTGCATTAGCCACTCTAGGTGCTCCACAGCCACAGATCTAGACCACCTCCATCTCGGCAGGAAGTCTACCGGACAGCGCTGCTCTGTATCTGTGAAGTTCAACTACCCAACGAAAGAAGCTTTTCTGCCCCTCTGCCCAGCTACTCACCTTGTAAAGCTCTTCATCAAACTGGCTGAGCTGTGCCACCTCCTGCATGACCTCCTTCCTCATGAAAAACGGGGTATAAATGGGAATGTAGCCTCGATTTCCCAAAGTGCGAAGGGCGTACTGGATGAGCGCCTGTTCCAGGAACACCAGGGGCCCCTGAGGAGAGACACAGCCTGGGTGATTGGGTTCTGTCGCCACCAAGTTCAATTGCTAGAATTCCCTCCAAGGCAATGGGGCCAGTAGAATGTGACTACCCAGGGGCACACAGGAGGCCAGGAGAGACAGTGCACCCCAACAACCAACTCAGGAGGATCGCGAGTCCTGAGCAGAACCCCCAGGCAAATTGCAAACAGAATTCTCTTTCAGATACCAAGCGAGAGGAAAGGAGTAGTGGCCCCGCATGCATGGGAATGTTTTCTTGTGCTAATTCTCATAACACTGGACTCATTTGCATAGAGCAGAGCATACCTATGTATGTGTGTATACGGAGAGCATAGTTGGCCATTGAACTAGGTTAGAGGCACTGACCACAGTCAAAAATCCACCTATAATTTTTGACTCCCCGCCCCCAAATTAACTATCAACTACTAATAGCCTACTGTTGACCAGAAACCTTACTAATAACATAGTCAACATGTGTTTTGTGTATCATATACTGTGTCCTTACAGTAAACTAGAGAAAAGAAAATGTTATTTTACAAAATCACAATGAAATAAATCAATTTAAAAGTCATAAGGAATATACATTTACAGCATTTAGGGGGGGGGGGGGGGACACACACACACACCCACATATAATGAATGGGACCAGCAGTTGAAACTGTAGTTCCAAAATTATTTTACCATGTCTTTCTAGAAGCCTCTCTGAGTGCACCTGCCCTCTGTCCCAGCTAGCCTGGGTTTGCCTCTGCCTGGCGGCCTCCCAGCACTCTGGGCCTGCCTACCCCACAGTTCTGTGCACCAAACAGAGCCACGGACCGAACCTGACAAGCTCAGAGAGGCCAGCATGGTAGGCCCTATAGGCTCAAGAGACTGAAAATAGCCACAGAGGATGGCCTGGCCATCAACATTTCCAACTAAAAGCCCATCTTGGCGAACAGTTAGGTCCTATCAATCTTTTTTTTTTTTTTTTAATACTTTATTAATTTTTTTACAGAGAAGAAGGGAGAGGGATAGTTGGAAACATGGATTAGCTGCCTCCTGCACGCCCCCTACTGGGGATGTGCTCGCAACAAAGGTACATGCCCTTGACCAGAATCGAACCTGGGACCTTTCAGTCCGAAGGCCGATGCTCTCTCTATCCACTGAGCCAAACTGGTTAGGGTGACAAAGGTCAATCTTTACCTTACCTGAGCCCGCCTGCAGCCTTTCTGAATCTAAACTGTCATACCTTTGAAATGTCAGCCGCATCTCCTTTCCCAGACCCCTCAGGGCTCACCCACCAGGGACAGACCACAGAACCCTCACTGTCCCCTTGTCTCCCAGCTTCATCTCTCTGTACTGGAAATGTTCACAGTTAACCGTCCAGTACTCACCAGCGTAAAAGACGTCCGTGTCTCTCCGGTTTACTTTCTAACCAATCCCAGGGGTTTCACCGCTTTGCTTTCTCCCACCTCCCAGATCTACCACCGGTGGATTCCAGGCACCCACCCTCTTCCCCACTGAAGCCTCTTCCTTCGATTCTAATGTAGAAAGTAAGTTGCAAAACTGCCATTCCTCAGAGCATTTTCTAATTCCCTTGAGATTTTGCTTCCTGGCAATTGTCATCCGTTTGTTTCAAGTCAACTCGTAAAAAAAATTCTCTACAGTTTTAGACGTTTCTTAGGTCGACAGTACTTGTCACGGTGGCTGTTGACTGTTACTTGTCTGACTGTCAGATTACACTGAGCTCGACAAAGGAGAGACTGTTCTGATTCAGTGGGCAAACATATGCTCCCTGCGGGGCATTGAGCAGCGGCTTTTGTCTGGGGACCCCGAATGGGTGCGCTCTCCTGCCTAGAAGGCAGGGCATCTAATTGCCAGCACGTCCGTGGCAGAAAGGCAAGCACAAGTGTGGATTTGGGGGCCTCCCTTGAGTGGACTATGTTTTCTGCACCATGTTTTATAAATTCCTTCTTTTTAAAAAAATGTATATTTTATTGATTCTTTACAAAGAGGAAGGGAGAGAAATAGAGAGCTAGAAACATCAATGAGAGAGAAACATCGATTAGCTGCCTCCGGCACACATCCCACCGGGTATGTGCCCGCAACCAAGGTACATGTCCTTGACCAGAATCGAACTTGGGACTCTTGAGACCGCAGAACGCTCTATCCACTGAGCCAATTTAAGCCCCGGTTAGGGCTTAAATTCTTTCTTTAGAATCCCACCCCCACTGGTTCCTGACTCACCTTCAGGAAGTACCCTCGGCTTCCAGCCACCACGACCCCTTTTTCGCCTTCAAAGCCATCGACCATCACCACCAGGTCCACGTGCGAGTACTTCTTCCTGACTGTGCAGTCACCCGAGGTCCTCTCCACTTTGTTGTCCGCGTCCTAAGGAAACAGGACCAGGAGAGAAAGATGTACGGCCTCTGAATTCCACAGCCTCCATCTTCCCAAACCCAGAGCTTTGTGAAGCCACGGCTTAACTCAAACTCAAACATGAGGTTTTGGTCATCGTGTCCAGAGACCAGGGAAGGGAATTTGCTAGAGAATTTGTGCTCAGTAGAGAAATAATCATTTTTAGATTCCTAGAAGGGATTCTAGCCATGAAACTCAAAGCATGATTGTCCAAAAGCTCTCTCTCTCTCTCTTTTTTCTTTTACCCCTTTATAATGCTTTGTACAAGGATACCTCAACCCTAGACAATCAATACTGCCTGGGATGCAGAGGAGAATGTAGATTTTTTTTTTCTCTCCAGGCTCTCATTGGTCCCAGGGCCATAGAAGGGTGGGCTCAGGGCCCCGGACCTCCCTAGTCTGCCACCCCAGCCAGCGGAGAGTTTAACATTCCGTTCACCAGGGAATGAATGAAAGAGGCACAGATGGGCCCCGCTCTGGCTGGGGTGTCAGGGAACAAAGGCTGGGCTCAGAGCAGCTTTGTGCTGGGGAAGCTCCCGCTCAGCAGGAAACTTTTATCATGCAGATTCCCCTTCGACCTGCAGCTTCTCAGCAGCTTCTCAGCAGGGTGTGGGTGAGGGGTGAGGTTGATTTAGCAGATCCCTCCCACGAGACTGGCTGCTACCAGGGGCAACAGTGGAGGACAGCAGCCAGATGCAGAAGAGATTTCTGAGCCTGGGAGTCTGCTACCTGCGGTCTCCGCCACTTCCCAGTCAGGCAAGGATCTGACGCTTTCAATTCTCAACTGGTGGGCAGGGCGAATGCACAAAAGACCTGCTTCTGACACAGGGCCCTCAGTGTGGCCTTGTCCTCCTTCCACTAGAGGAGAGATGTCAGCCGCGGCACCTCCACGCCTACCTCATCGTTACTGATGGGCACCGAGGGATGCAGAAGGTTCCCGATCTCTCGGAGGTTCTCAAACCGCTCTTCCTCCAGCTTTATCCGCTGGGTGTCGCAGTTGAGGATGGCTTCATCGATGAGGAGTCGGAGTTTTTTGATCTGTGACACTTTCAGGTTCTGTGGACGAACAAGCCAGGCCAGCAGCCAGGCCACAGGGCATCAAGGACAGAGCAGGGATGTGATTCTGTCGCCCTAACCCAGCTGCGCTCTGCCGACAACCCTTGGGATAGCCTTTGAAAAACTGACAATGGAGGCTTTCAAAGCGACCCTGCCCTTACAGACCCACTGGCATTTCCTTCTGGGGTGCCTTCGGCAGAGAGGGATCGATTCTGGCCCCTCCTCTGGTTCCTGTATATCTCAGGAATTTCAACATTAGCTCTCTGCAGGGCTCTTTCTTCCTGATTCAACGGATTTAGCATCCTGTTACGCACTGCACTTCACTTTCTTCAGGAAGATTATACATTTATCAGGAGCAAGAGACTTTGTCTTAAGCTAACTTTGTATCCCTCTTTGCAGATATTTCAAACTGCACTGATTTCTTGTGGGGAGCCCTGAGAAGGTAGGCTTAGACAGGAAGAGCGCCCCCAACCTAGCTCTTTAAGCACAGCAACAGCTTTTAAAATTTTTATTTACTTATTTAACACGGCTTTTTTGTGTTTATGCTCTTTTTAAAAAAAATATATATATATATTTCTTTATTGATTTCAGAAAGGAAGGAAGGAGAGAGAGATAGAAACATCAATGATGAGACAGAATCATTGATCAGCTGCCTCCTGCACACCCCCCTACTGGGGCATCGAGCCCGCAACCCAGGCATGTGCCCTTGGCCAGAATCGAACCTGGGACCCTTCAGCCCGTAGGCTGACGCTCTATCCACTGAGCCATGCCGGCTAGGGCTGTGTTTATAAGCTCTTGCTATGCTTTTGTATTATGGGTTTTCAGAAAGGGCTTAGCGACTAAAAACCTGAAAATTACTGCTCTAGGCCCTTTATAGAGTGACTGTTCACTGAATTACAATAAATTAAAAATTACCTGACTCTGGGAAAAGAAAATATAAGCTAACCATAGTTCCTTTTTTCTCTTCGTCCTCCTTCGACTCTTCCACTCCATCTGTCTCCCACTCTGCTGTCCCATAAAAAGTACAAAATATATAACAAGAGTAACAGGGACCTGTCCCAGCTGCAGACATTCAAGGACAATGCCGTATGCAGCAGAGTTTGAGCATTTACTTTCCTTGGAAGAAAGTGAAGATAAAAGAAGAGAAACCCCAACCTAGAAAAGGACAATAACTTACAGCTAAAGTGTCTGGAGTGATGTCATCGAGATTTATCAAATTCTCCGGAACGGACTCATCATTTCCCACTGGCTCTTTTTTCTGAAGGAAAAATGAAGAAACAAACAACACTATTAAATAAAAAAAATTCTGACACTGTAAGTGCACATCAAATTAACATCACAGAAACTAATCCCAGAACTTCCTACACAACTGTCTCTAAAAGAGGCAACACTTGGGAGAAAGAGTAGCAAATTGGACGTGAGAACTTAAAAGTTTCAAGTCTCTGTTCTGCCGCTTTCTAGCTTTTTGATCCTGGACAGACTGATTAACCCATCAAGGTCAGAGGGCTGACATCATCGGGAACACGAGAAGGTTTGCCCTGGATGTAGAAGAGTGTGGGCACCAAAAATGGGTGAGCACAGCCAGTGAGGCTCAGTGATTGAGTATCAGCCTATGAACCAGGAGGTCACGTTCGATTCAGGTCAGGGCACATGCCTGGATTCCAGGATCGATCCCCAGTAGGGGGCGTGCAAGAGGCTGATTCTCTCATCATTGATGTTTCTATTTCTCTCCCCCTCTCCCTTCCTCTCTCTGAAATCAATTTAAAAGTATGTATATATGTATGTGTATATGTGTGTATATATATATACAATATATACAAAGAGAGAATGGGTAAGAATGCCCATGTGCTGGGTGCTCAGCGCTTGGGCAGAGGCCTGGGTGTGAATCTGTGAATCCCTGTCTACCTGCTAAGAACAGTCCCAGTGCTGAGGCTATTGGGGGGCGGGGTGGGGGGTAGGGGGGGAACGGATGGGATGATGGGATGTTAGAGAGGCAAGGAAAACTTTTTGAGGGAAAAGTCACAAAATCTGGACCTAAGTTTAGAGCAGTCAATGCAAGCTGGCAAAGAGCAGGGACGTACCCAGAGCTCGTTTTCTCCCCCTTCTGATTTCTGGCCTCACCCTTCTTTATGATATTCTGCCAAATCATTTCTAATCCTTGTCCACAGCCATGGGGAAGATAATTTTAATTAATAAATTAAATTATCAAAGGCCATTATAACAAAACCTCAGCAAAACTTGTATAAATACAAGATGAGCCCTAACCAGTTTGGCTCAGTGGATAGTGTGGGCCTGAGGAGTAAAGGGTCCCAGGTTCCATTCCAGTCAAGGGCAAGTATCTTGATTGTGGGCTCCTCCCAGCCTGGGCCCTGGTTGGGGCGAGGTTGGGGCCTGTGCAGGAGGCAACCAATCGATGTGTCTTTCTCACATCGATGTTTCTCTCTGTCTTTCCCTCTCTTCCACTCTCTCTAAAAGATCAATGGAAAAATATCCTCAGATGAGGATTAACAACAACAACAAAAACCCAAGGTGAGATTTAGGGTCTGTTTTGCAAGTATAAATAAAATGTGTAGAAAGCATACTTAATGTCCTTAAACATCTTAAAAAAGTCTATATATACAATAGGAAATTATACTTATACAACCTCATATCCACTGTGCAAAACTGAATCATGAGGAAGGATGATATCTTTTAAGGACAAAAACGTGGAGATCCTTTAGACTCATTACACAGTCCCACCCACCAAAGCGAGAAGTCAGGATTCCAACCATAACCCAACTCACATCCTTCCATGACCCAAGCAAAATCATCTCGAAAAGTTGGGAAAGTCTGAAAATATCAGTCTTCACAAGAACAAGCATAGACTGAGGCAGAAAAAAAGTGGCCCAAATCACAATATTTCCCAAGGAAGCTGAGGCTCCCTCGCTATCTGCAAATCCCTCGGAACGGGAAGTTCTGCGTTCAAGTTCTGACTCTGCAGCTAGCGTAATTTAGGAAAGCCCCTTCATTTCCTCAGGTTATTTCCTTGCCCTTTCTTTATTTTCTCTTTTCCTTGCCCTTTAAAGAAAGCTGATAATTGTATCACCCACACTTGAGGTTTAGAACAAAGATCAAAATCAAAATGAGCCGAGACCGGTTTGGCTCAATGGATAGAGCGTCGGCTTGAGGACTGAGGGGACCCGGGTTCGATTCCGGTCAAGGGCATGTACCGTGGTTGCGGGCATATCCCCAGTAGGGGGTGTGCAAGAGGCGGCTGATCGATGACTCTCTCTCATCGATGTTTCTAACTCTCTATCTCTCTCCCTTCCTCTCTGTACAAAATCAATAAAATATATTTAAAAAAAAAAATCAAAATGAGATATATACAAAAAGGTTTGTAATACTTTCAAGTGCTATACAAGTGAAAGCTAGCACCATTCCCATGGACAGCAAAGGAGAACACTCCTTACAGGGTTAGCAGTAAAGGGACCCAAGAATCTATAATAACAAAGTGTAATATGCTAATTAGATCGGACGTCATTCAGGACAACCTTCAGGATGAAGTAGGGGCTGTGAGGGAAACCTGGGTCCCGGGTGCCTGCCAGTGGTTCTCAGTGCCAGAGGGAAGCAGCCGGGGGAAGGAAAGCCTACTTTTGCACGAATTTCGTGCACTGGGCCTCCAGTGTTAAATAAAAACACTTAGTCCTATCATATTCTTCTTTTTTAAATTTCAGAGAGAAGGAGAGAGGGAGAGATCAGAACTTCAATGATGAGAGAGAATCATCAATTGGCTGCCCCCTATTGGGGGATCGAGCCTGAAAACTGGGCATTTGTCCTGACAGGGAATAGAACTGTGACCTCCCGGTTCACAGGTCAAAGCTCAACCACTGAGCCACACCAGCCAGGCTAGCGGAATCTTTTTGTTAAGTTCTTTACTGGGCCAGGTTCCTAATGTTTAATTTTTTGGTTTAGTTTAGGGGTTTACAACTTAAAAATTAGACAGGGTATAGGGTGGATTTTATATGTTTTTTAAAAAGTGATTAAGGGGATATTTTAAAAACATGTACTCTTGCCGAAACCGGTTTGGCTCAGTGGATAGAGCGTTGGTCTGCGGACTGAGGGGTCCCAGGTTCGATTCCGGTCAAGGGCATGTACATTGGTTACGTGCACATCCTTGGTGGGGGGTGTGTAGGAGGCAGCTGGTCGGTGTTTCTCTCTCATCAATGTTTCTAGCTCTCTATCCTCTCTGTGAAAAATCAATATATTAAAAAAATAAACAAACATGTACTCTTTTGAATACCAAAGGAAGGGCAGAACTGAAACTTAACATTCTTCAAGCATGGGAGGGTTTTTGGATGAAGGCCCCCCATTGTTACTTATAACTGATAAGAATTCCATGTTCTCGGTATCGTGCCAGGTCCTCTACATGTAAACAATTTCGTTCTCATAATTCTGTTGTAGAGGTGAATGTTCGCACTATCATTTTAGATGATAATAACTGAGGCTGAGAAGTTAACTTGCCAAAAGTTGCCTCAACTTTTCAGGTCGAGGAAGAACTCGACAGAACTAAACAAAGAACCTGAACTCTGCCGCAGAAAATTCTTCTGGCACTGGAGGCTGAACTCAAGAAATAACTGGGGGGGGGGGGGGGGGGGCGCGCGCAATGGTATATGTACAAAGATAATAATTTAATAAAAAAATTAATAAAAGAAAAAGAAATAACTGGGAAAATTACTGGTGGCATCTATGTTCTTATAAAAGCAGCATAAACAACGGAGGACTTAGTATGGCAGGACTCTGACCTTGCTATAGACTGAAGGTCAAAAGTCAACAGATTCCTATGTTGAAACCTACCCCCCCAATGTGATGGGATGTGGAGTTGGTATCTTTCATAGGTGATTAGGTGACCAGGGCAACCTCATCAGAGACCCCGGAGAGCTCCCTGGCTCCTTCCACCCTGTGAGGACACAGCAAGGAGACTGCCTACGAGCCAGGAAGTGGAAGGGGCCCTCACCAGAGACCAAATCTGCCTGGGCCTCGATCACGGACTTCCCAGCCTCCAGGATTGTGAGAAATAAATTCTGTCGTTTAGAGCCACCCAGGCCATGGCAGCCAAACAGACTAAGACATATCTGAATACAGAAGATGGACTCGCCCCCTTAGTTCCCTTTCTTTAAAACATGTACTATTTTCAATATCAAAGGAAGGACAGAACTGAAACTTGACATTCTTCAAGCACAGAAAGATTTCCCCCAGCCCTGGCTGGTGTGGCTCAGTTGGTTGGGCGTCCTGTGAAACAAGTCGATGGTTTGATTCCTGGTCAGGGCACATGCCCAGGTTTTGGGCTCCATCCCCAGTATGGGGCATGCAGGAGGCAGCCGATGGATGTTTCTCTCTCGTTGATGTTTCTCTCTCTCTTCCTCTCCGTCCCTTTTTCTAAAATCAATAAAAACATATTTTTAAATAAAATAATTCCCCCATAAGGGTAAGAAATTTGGTATCCCATAGACTCAGACACTAAACTAGAAATTATTAATAAGATTCAGCACCTCGGCGGATAGTTCTCTTACCTTCATTTTCTCTCCAATTGTCTTGCTGCACAGGTTCTTCAGCTTGTTCAAGTTGTCGGCCCGAAATCTGCCTGAAGGATAAAGAACCCAAGAATATTCCAAAGATATTCAGGTAGTTAAGATTCCTCCCTCTCCTAATCATGGCTCCTTTGGCGGATCTCAGCCCAAGGGCAGAGAGCAGGCGGAGCTATAGTTTCTGTCTCAAGAAGCTGTGAAATCTTGTAGCTTTAGAGCCCCACATTTATTGGCATAAATTGTGACAGTAGGGTCCCCCAGCATTTGGTGACAAGGAAAGGGCCGCTCTGAGGCCAAAATGAAAATGTATCGGAACCTGGATGACACTGTTGTAGAGTAATACATCTGAGGAATTAATCAAGTAATGACAAACTGTTCGATTTCCTTAAAATTTATTTAAGAAACAACGTAGTGTGCAGGGGGATCTAGAAAGCGGGCAGTCAGATGTCTTTCCCCATGAACTTGGTCGCTACATCTCTATGCTAGAGATGGTCAATGTTATTCTCTTTGCTTTGACATAATGCTCATCCTACAGCCTTCAGATTAATTTTACTTTTTACATCTTGATTTCTTTGGGGGAAAACAGGGTACTAGTCAGCCTGCTTAGGTATTCTGGCCCAAATTAACTGGTATTGTGGTTCATTAGTCCAACTTTTGCTTCTAAGCTTTTGGAGCAATTTGGTAAAAATCAAGCTTTTAACAAGTGAAATGATGACTAGAAATGCAATAGCATCTAGACGTAGTTACTGTTAAAGCCTTTGCCAAACTTTACATTTAAACTGAACTTTAGCCCAGCCGGCGTGGCTCAGTGGTTGCGCATTGACCTGTGAACTAGGAGATAATGGTTAGATTCCTGGTCAGGGCACATGCCCTGATTGCGGGTTCGATCCTCAGTGTGTTAATAATATAAATTTCGGATCATGGGTTAAATAAAACATGTTCCTAAAATTAATTTCACCTGTTTTCCTTTACATTTTTTAAGTGGCTACAAGAAGATTCATAATTATACCTGTAGCTCACATTGTATTTCTATCAGACAAATTTAAGGTATGTAGATCACTGTAAGACTTAAGCCTGGAGGCAAAAATGACTAGATTTTCATTCCAAAAAGATCACACGTCCTGGGTGTGGCAGGATGGGTGAGACTGGGATGAAACTGAAAGCAGACAGTGACAAAGGCCTGACTGGAATCTGAGACTGGGATGAAACTGAAAGCAGACAGTGACAAAGGCCTGACTGGAATCTGCGTCCAGGTTAAGAGGAAATAACAACTTCAATTTATAATAAAGAGAAATCTCATTCAGAATGGCACTTTTTGGGGGAGGATAGGATTCTGGTGATGAGCAGATTGCAAGATAGGTGGATCTTATATGCTCAGAAATGTCCTCAGAAAACACAGTTGGAATCCTTGAAGTTATAAGAGCCATGCTAAAATCTGTGGTGCTAGGGCTCCACGTTTTATCCAATTCCTTTGAAAGCCCTAGTGACACCTTGGAGGTGTAGAGGCAGACAAATTGGTACTGCTGTCATGGAGGGCCTTCTGAGGCTCGCTGTGTCCTCAGTCAGGGAACACGAGGAGTTCTTAGTGTGGCTCAGGGTTACAAGTCCTTGTTGCAGCCAATGACAGGAGAGCCCCGACTTCTGATCTGAGGTTTGGGTATAAAAGAACTTTGATACAAGATCTGTCAATGTCCTACGCGGGCAGCCAGCGACTTGGGAAAACTCATTAACTCCTTTTGGCTGCAAAGAGAAAACTGGAAAGGGGTGAGAAGTAAAAAAAATCAAATCATAGATGTGTTGAAAATAAATGAAAAACTGCTTTTCACACAGAAGGGCAAAGACCCTGAACACAGAAGATATTCATATATATTATAAAAAGCTTTATCGCCCTAGCCGGTTTGGCTCAGTGGATAGAGCATCAGCCTGCACACTGAAGGGTCCCAGGTTCAGTTCTGGTCAAGGGCATATACCTGGGTTGCAGGCTCAATCCCCAGTGGGGGGCATGCGGGAGGCAGCCGATCGATGACTCACTCTCATCATTGATGTTTCTATCTCTCTCTCCCTCTGAAATCAATAAAAATATTTTAAAAACAAACAAACAAAACCTTTGTCGAACCCTTACCTAGGAGCAGGTACAGTGCTAAGTACGGGGAATATATGTATACGTGTGTACATGTATAACCTGTATGCATATGTATACCGTAGGTACTGGGACATACAGATGCATAAACCACAGCCCTGTCCCTGAAGAACTCACCCCCCTCACCATATATGCATTCATTACAAAAGGGATAAAACTTCCTGGAGATGTGTGCATTATATACAAGAAAAGAGCTCACACATTCAAAGGAATTTACTGCTGAGCAATGGGTAACTGGATAACAAAAATCTGATAATTCTAATTTGGTAAAACAGTGTTCAGTCAAGTTTTTTTCCTTCCAATTAATTTAATTCCATTACAATTCAGGTTCAGGTGGTAGGATCTCACAGTCACAAACTACCACCTTAGAGTGACTGAGAGACATGGAATTAACAGGCAGCCCGAGTTAAACAAATACTCTCTTGGTACCCAATACCCTTATAAATTCAGGAAAAGTAGTGTTCCCACTAGAAAGCCACCACTGTGTTGGACACTGACTGCCTTTGCAGTGTGCTGTCATAAACCTGGCTCTCAGTTGGTTGCAGACTTATTGCATCAGACAGAAATCACATGTGCTTGACAGCATCCGGTCAATCAGTGGCTACGCCAGTTCATTGTAGGCAAAGGATTCTATGATTTTAGTTTCGTTCCCAAACTCTACCAAGATCTTTCCCGGAATAGCTCCACAGATCACAATGACACAGCCTCAATAATCACACGCCTTTTTCTTGCCTCGCCGCACCCCCTCTCCCCATGCCTGATCTACCACGGAACAGACTTTTCGCGATTTTGAAAGGTCTTGATCACAACCCCGGGGACGATTTTCCCCACAGCTCCCGGGATCACTGCTTCTAGGCAGAAGCGGGCTCCAAGGACCCCAAATGCTTCCAATGTGGGTGGAGTGACCCTATCACGCTGCAGATGAGCCTCGGGCCGGAGCCTTTCATCCTATCCAAGTAGGAGATCACTCTGGCCTTACGGACGAGGAGAAAAAGGCCAGAGGTGACCAAAGATGAGTGTTGGGAAAGGGGAAACCTCCCACCCGGGCTTTCTCGGGGCTCCCCTTGCAGCGGGAAAGCCCTGACAGCTCTTGATGCGCATGCGCCCTGCTCCTTCCCAGACCGATGACCCACACCGGGCGCGCACGGGAGAGAGCACGCACCGACCCGCGACGCGAGATGTGGGACGGTCCCGGCTACCCAAGCGGTTTGGGGAGATAAGGAACGCCTCGGAGCCACCGCAACCTGGGAGGGGGGGTCACACGAGGGGCGGAAGCTGTGGCTTCAGGAGCGGGAACGAGGTCCGAGAGCTGAAGTGGGGCTTATATGGGGGGACATCCGGGACTCACATTTTCGCCACTCGCCGTCCGCCTTCACCAGCCGATCCACCAGTCCCGGGTCCTTGAAGCGGTTCTTCTGCGTCTCTCGGATGCGGTCTGGGTCCCCTCCTTTGTCCTCCCGAAACAGGTCCAGGTCCAACACCATCTTTCCTCCTTCCCGGGTCAACAGTGAGGAGAAATGAAGCTCAGGAGCCAGGGAGTCAACCAGGGAGTCAACCAGGGACCAACGCACTGCGCCTGCGCGAGGGCTTCCCCTCTACACCGGAAGCGGCTGGGTGGGAGGCGGGGCCTCGGGGAGGAAGGCGGGGCCTCGGGGAGGAAGGCGGGGCCTCGGGGAGGAAGGCGGGGCCTCGGGGAGGAAGGCGGGGCCTCAGGGGGAAGGCGGGCCGCTGAGGAGAAGACGGGGCGTACGGGCGTGGGCTCCTCTGGCTCTGTCCCCCCCGCTAGGGCTCTGTCCCCCGCTAGGGCTCTGTCCCCAGCTCTGCCCCCTCTCTGTAGGGGCCCTCACTGCCCCGTGAAGGTGAGTGCCTCAGTTTCCCCCTCACGTAAAGGACGTACCTCAGGCTGGACGCGGGCCTGCCGACGGGATACCCTGGAAGCTGGCGTCTGCATAGGCGCCCGTTTCCGGGTCCCAGGCTTGGGTCCTCACCTCACCGGACCCTCGCGCCTTATTTTGTATTTATTTTATTATTATTATTATTCCCCCCCCCCCCCCCCCCCCCCGCTTGGCTTCATTTTTTAGAACCTGGGTTACCTCAACTCAAGATTCCTGTTCTGCCTCACAGCCCTTAGAACTAGGGTTCTTTCCTTTCTCTTCTTTAATTAATTAATTAATTAATTAATTGTGTTCATCCTCACCAGAGGATGTTTTTTCCATTGATCTTTAGAGAGAGCGGAAGGGAGGGAGGGGGGAGAGCAACATCATGTGAGAGAGACAAGTTGACTGGTTGCCTCCCGCGCGCCCACATCCCCACTGGGGCTTGGAACCTGCAACCCAGGTACATGCCCTGACAGGGAATCCAACCTGAGACCCTTTGGTGCAAGAACCGACGCTCTATCCAGGGTGCCACGCCGGCCAGGGCTAAGGATACATTTCTTATTCTAATTACTGGGTAAACCAGATTGTCCCTTTACCAGCCCTTAGAAGCATGGGGTCAGAAAAAAGGAAAATTCATGTAAAAGAAGAAAGAAACACACACAGAACAAAACAAAAAGGAAAAGGAAGAAGAACGTAGGGTCAGGAAAGTGCACTTGTCATCTTTTGGAGAGAGACACAGGGACACGAAGAGACTTTGCCCAGCGGGACACGTTTGGCAGCTTTGAAGGCCGCGCAAGGTGCTGAGGTCATCCCTTTGGATATTTGAAAACTTGAGCCAAGGTTCCCTCAAACGTCATTTTGTAACGTTCAGGCCTTTACAGTAAAAGTTCTGGTTGCCAGTGGAGCCGAAGTTATCGAAGAATCTCCCTGGTAACGAGAGAGATGGGAGGATTTGGGAGTAGGCATTCTGTTTTCCCCGTCCTCCCACCTTACAGACTTGGGAGCCCCCCCTTCCCCCCCCCTCCCGTGCCCCAAAACTAGCTGTGCGGACCCTGGTCTTACCCACCTGCATGGGCTGCCATGAGGCTGCCCCACAGCTGCCCTCTCTCCCCAAGGCGCCTCCGCCCAGCTAACTCTGAGATGGAGGCCGGGGCTCATGGCAGTGGGGGAGCAGACACGTAGAGATCCCGAGGAAGGCTTAGGAAAGGGGTTTTCTGGGTTTGCCTCCCTAGATTCAGGTTGCTGAGGATGTTAGGTTTAAAACCAGTGGAAAGGAAGCTTAGGGAGCTGCAGTCTCTGAAGAGAGCAATTGAACTCTCTGCACTCTGAGGGCGGGGTCTCCTTGGAGGAATGGCTGCTGCTGTATCGGCGAAGGCAAGGTGCTGCCAAAGTGTGCCGTTTGCCTAGTTTCTGGACAAAGCTGCGTGTTCCCCAAGACTGCCCTGGGGCCCACACCCAGGACAGGATGGCCACTGTGCCAATGCTTTAAGGAGGACATTAATATAATTGAAAGGATGGCCCTAATGTTCTGGCCTCTCCAGAGATAGATAGATAGATAGATAGATAGATAGATAGATAGATAGATAGATTTTTTTTTTTTTTTTTTTTTTTTTTTTTTTTTTTTATTAGAGGCCTGGTGCACGACTCATGCACTGAGGAGGGGGGAAAGGGAGGTTCCCTCAGCCTGGCCTTCACCCTCTCAAAGTCCAGGAACCCTCAGGGAGTAGGCCAAAGTGGGCAGGTGGACATGCCCCGAGGGTCCTTAACACTCCTGCCACCACCACAGCCATGAGCCTGGCTTCTAGCTAAGCGTTGCTCCCCCTGTGAGAGTGCACTGACCATCAGGGGGCAGCTCCTGCGTTGAGCGACTGCCCCCGGTGGTCAGTGCTTGTCATAGTGACCAGTCGTTCCTCCATTCAGTTGATTTGCATATTAGCCTTTATATTATATAGGAAGGGAGGGAGAGGGAGAGAGGGATAGAAACATCAATGATGAGAGAGAATCATTGATGGGCTGCCTCCTGCACACCCCACGCTGGGATCAAGCCTGCAATCTGGGCATGTGCCCTGATCAGGAATTGAACCATGGCCTCTTAGTTCATAGGTCAATCCTTAACCACTGAGGCACACCAGCCAGCCTCCCTGTTAGTTTTATCATTAGATTACAAACATCTTCCTTTAAAATGCTCGTGTTACCTGATAAATATAGAAATGAATATAATGGCATACTTCATTTATCAGGTCAGAATCCCAGGATTTTTAGAGCTGGAGGGAAAGCTTAGCTATCTGCTATCTTATTAATTCCTAATATTTTCATTTCCTTGTCCCTCATGTTTTGAAATACCTTTGTCTAATAAACAGGATTTAGAAAACAATAATTCATTTCCCCTTCTTATTAAACCGTATATGGCTGCCAACTAGAATTTCTGATTAGCAGGGAATAACCAGTGTTACTACACTAAGTAATTCCTGCCAGAAGCTAACACACACACACAGAAAAGACACATAATACTTTAGTCATGGAGAGATGGCATGAATCCATACCACCTTTGGATGTGTGGTTTCTGTTAGCCTTTCTTACTGAGAAGAGCACTTGGGTGCTGTATCTGAGAACTCAGGGATTCAAGGATCCCAAACTGGGAAACAGATCAGCCTCTTTTTTAATGAGGAAACTGAGACCCAGGGAAGCTAAGTAATGGACCTAAAACCTGAATGCTGGTAAATGCCTGAGACTCTCATTTTGGGCTTATACTTTTGTTAACATTCTTTAGCAGAACACAGGGTCTTGAGAAATTTTTTAAAGAAAAAAGTGGCTTTTTTTTTTTTTTTTTTTTTATAAGGCAGATACCATTGGATACTTGTATCTTTTTCTCCACAGAACCTAGCACAGAATCTGACATCTCCAGGATGCTTATTACATGCACATTGGGTGAGAGACTTGCAGGGAGTGGCCGAGGGTAGAAGCTTGTTGTAGGTTTAGGGAACAGAATCCTAGGTGAGCGACTGCCTTGGAAGTGCTGGGCAACTAGTGGGTGTTAGGGTTGCTGAGAGAGGAATGCACGAGGCCAAAAGGGGTAAAGAATTATGAATTTACTAGAGGCTTGATGCATGGAAATTCATGCAAAAATAGGCCTTCGTTTCCCTGACTGCTGGCACTACCTTCACTCCAGCCCAGAACTGCCTTTGCTTCGTCCTGAAGCTGCCTCCGCCTCTCACCTTGTCACGTCAGTTTGTATGCTCCTTATTGGCTGTGGAGCCGCCATCTTTTGTTGTGGAGTTACGGTCAATTTGCATATTCTATCTTTATTAGATAGGAATAGGTCATCTGAAAAACCAAATGGGCTGAGCCCCAGGGATGGGGAGTCAGAGGTTTTAAAGGACTTTAGAGGGGCTTTTTCTGGGCCGAGAATTCTCTGGGCTGCTCCGGATTCTGGGAAATTCCAGAGGGGAGAGATAATGGTGGAATGTGGTTTAAGCGGAAAGGAATGTCCATTGTGAAGTGGACTAAAGGCCAGTTCCCAGGGGAGGGGTATTGATTCAATTATTTGATCAAACCTAACAGTGGGCAGCCCAGGGGAAATGAGTACCTACATGGAGGGAACAAGTATAAGGGTGGGGCCCTACCTGGCTAGGCTTAATGGATAGAGTGTCAGCCTGTGGACTGAAGGGTCCCAGGTTCAATTCAGGCCAAGGACACATGCCTGGGTTGCAGGCTTGATTCCCATTTGGGGGTGTGCAGGAGGCAGCCGATCAATGATTCTGTCTTTCCTTCTCCCTTCTCTGAAGTCAATAAAGATATATATATATATATATATATATATATATATATATATATATATATATATTTTAAATATATATATATTTTTTATTGAGTTTTTACAGAGAGGAAGAGAGAGGGATATAAAGCTAGAAACATTGATCAGCTGCCTCTTGCACATGTCCTATGGGGATGTGCCCGCAACCAAGGTACATGCCCTTGACCAGAATCAAACCTGGGACCCTTCAGTCCACAGGCCGACACTCTATCCACTGAGCCAAACCGGTTTCGGCAAGAAATATATATATTTTTTTAAAGTAAAAGGGTAGGGAGCCCAGACATAGATGCCATCCTCGGTGTCTTTCCCCCTTTTCCCCCACCTGGATCTTCCAGAGCTGGCTAATGTGGAAGAGCTCTCTCTGGCCTCACTTTAACACACTCTTTGCTCTTTTTGTTCCTCTTTTTTTTTTTTTTTTTTTTAATTGAAATAGGATTTCTCAGTATTTGACAAGCCCTAACCTCGCACTCCCCTGCTTGAAGCCTTCAGTGACTACGTGCTACTCTCAGGAGAATTTTCAAACATGGCTTGCAAAGTCCTTCATGCATGTTCCCCATCTCTTGGCATTCCCCCCCTGAGCTTCTTGTGGCTCCCCTTCCTTGCCTCTGAGCCTTCGTACAAGCTCTTTCTGCCTGAATCTCTGTTTCTCTCTCCTTTTCCTTCAAACTGGCTAATCTCTTCTTCCCCCAGGAAGTCTTTTCTGATGCTCTCTTCACCCCTTGATTGATTTTAGGTTCTCACAGTACAGTGACATGTATCCCATCGTTTTAGGCAAAAATGACTGATAGATCCTCACTTCCTCCAACTGGTGGGTGGAGTATGATGTAACCTGCATCCTGGAAATAACTGAATACCTAACCAGGCACCTTGTATGGACATATACATTGACTAACCAATCAGCACCTGCCAAATACCCCAAACCCTTGCCCTAGGCCTGAGTGACTAACTGTGTACCTTATATGGACCGTGTTCTAAGAGCCCACTCCTTCCCATTCCTTCCCTCAAAAGGTGTGCTCACCTCTGCACGGGTTGCTGCTCTACCCTTACGAGACAGCCCGGCAGGTTTTCCCCCTAATAAAGCCTGAAATCCTGGTTTTTGGCTCCCCACTGGTCTTTCCCTGACGACCTAACCTCCAGTTCTCAGTGCTCACTCTCTTCTCTCAGAGAGTCACGTCAACAAAAGAGGGTGGTGTTGCTGTCCTTGGATAACCAAGGAGGAACCATTTAAAAATAGCATGGTTCAGGGAACGCTGCCAGGACCTTGGCGACTTTGACCCCGCCTTTTCCTCTCTTAGAATTGGAATGAGGTATCAGTTATCCTACCACATGGCATTGTTCAAAAAATTGCACTTCATGTGGGATTAACTTTAACAATAAAAATGAAAGTATTTATATTTCAGGCTCTCCTTGAATAACTTCCATAAAGTTTTGTATATGCAGTACTCCATTTTTTAAAACTTATTGAGAGAGAGACATTGATTTGTTGTTCCATTTATTTATGCATTCATTGGGGATCGAACCTGCAACCTTGGCATATCAGGACAACACTGCAATTTGACCAAGGCCTCCATCTATTTCTATATTTCTGCAATAGCCATTGTTGCTCTGTGGTTTTCAGTCAATTAAATGTCTAAGTTTTAGACCAATTCATTAGTATTTTCTTGCATGGTCACCTGACAATGTGTTTCACTTCTTTGGTCAGTGATTGGGAAGCCCTTAAAATCATTTACACATCCAACCCGCGTCCCCCCAAACCACCATCACACACACACACACACACACACACACACACTTTCAAGTGGGTCATGTCTGCTTCTTGTTTGACGCATTGAGACACTGTACAGTATATGGTTGAATTAGTAAAAATTAACTGCAATTTGCCCATATAATTGTTTCTTTCCTATTGTATCCCCAGTGGGTGAACCAGAAAAAGTCACAGTGGGATGGCTTTGAAGACGGGGTGAGGTCTATCAGGTGGAAAGGAAGGGGAGGAGCAGAGGCATATGCCAGCAGGAAGGTGTGAAACGGCCTGTGACTGAGGGGCAGTCTAAAGTTCAGTATGGTTAGAGTGTCAGGGTAGGCTGCTGGGGACCTTACATGCCACATGACTAAACCCATTGGAGGTTCAGTTCATCTGTTAGAATGTGAACAGTACCCGCCTTTGAGGGCTGTTTTGAGAACTAGGTGGGCACTTAGTTCAAGCTTGACACACAGATGCCTTTTCTACTTTCCTTTTATTTTTTATTTTTTTAATTAAATTATTATCTGTGTACATATCTTACCATTCCCCCGCCCCTTCCCCCATACATACCCTCCCTCCCCAGAGTTTTGTGTCTATTGGTTGTACTTATATGCATATTTAAGAGGAAGGTAAATATCACCTCAGCTTACAGATTTTACCCTATAAGCTGGGGTTATATTTAAAATATTTAACCACCAGTACAACCCAGGTACCACTCAGTCAAAACAGATGTGGCTCATGACCAACCAGCTGCAGAAGTTCTTTTGAGGAGATTAAGTGCCCTCAGCTAGAATGAAGGAAAAACAGAAACAGGATAACCCAGCTATCCTGGGAAATGGTTCCTGACTCCGTCTAGGATTTTATCTAGTCCATAATAACCCATCTTAGGTCCAAACAAGCTAATTTAACTTGTATTTGTGGACCCTTTATGTGGCTGGCCTCAATGCCATCCGAGAGAAAGCTCACCTGGAAAGGAAGGGGACTAACAGGCTAAGTGTTTGATGTGTCCTCTCGTTTGGACTTCACCCAATCTTGGGAGGTGAGGCATCATTAAATGCATTTTATATGGTGGAAACTGACGCTTCGGTTGGTGGCTGGTTCCTCAACAGGTGTAAGAGGCTGCTAGCCCAGGGTGTGTTGCTTTAGAGAATGCTCTTTTCTCTGAAGGATCCAGAACGCTTCTCTTCTGCAGTTTAAGATACAAGGACATTCACCATTTCCCACTTGCCCATCACGCCATCCAGCCCACGCTCAAGAAAAACAACTTGAAAGGTATGTTTTTATTTCACACAAAAATGTGACATGCAATATTCATCCCCTAATAAACTACAAACTCTTGGAATACAGAATAAAAAAGGAAATTCATCCAGTCTTGATGAGACAAAAAGATTTGGTTTCACAAAGCTGAAAAAATTCATTACAAAGTCTCTGTTGTATAAATATAGTCAGTCATATATTTAATGTAGAGTCAGACAAAAAATAAATTAAAAAAAGCTTTTGTTGGCATAAGAAATCCCCTGGTCCTTGACTATGCCACTATAGCCTTAGCTTAAAGGCATAAGGCTTTTCCCATATACCATCTAACATGTGTCTATTCTAAAGTTGATTGTGGTGATACACGCACAATTCTGAGCATTTTAATTGAGAGAATTGTGTGGTATTTGAATTACAGCTCCAAAAAGCTATTAAAAAGTATCTAACATGTGTCTAAGTTGCCAGGGGGGCTGCAGGTAGACCTGATAGTATAACTCAGGCATTCCTGACAGGACACAGGGAAGATCCACAGTAGTCAGTACATGAGGGATGGTGCAAAGGAGATCCTTAAAGTACTATGACTACCTCAGTGGGGTTTGAGGTTGCTCTGGGGACATTCAGTTTCAGGATGTCATAATACAGAAGTCACTGGGGTCTGTACTTTGTCCTACAGCTCCTAGAATAGTCTAAGCATATCCTGTGGCCTCTGTCCCAAAAGCAAGTGATTCAATGGGCAAGCAGATGTCCAGGGTGTTGCTGAGGCTGCAGAAAACCTTGGGCTGGAGCTCAGGAGCTGGCTGTCTGCATCCTTTTGGAGAAATTCCAACCGGGCCACAGTATCTGTGAGCCTGACTCCCACAAGAGGGGGAGAATTTGGATACCCAAAGAAAAGCTTCTAGTGTATGAGTCAAAGGGCCATTGTTTGCCAGAGTCACGTAGGGCTCCAGTTCTTGCGGACCCTTTTAGAAGACCATTTCTGGGACAGCAATGGCTAATGAAGACCAGCAAATCATTTTGTGGCAGAAGAACCACTTAGAAACGCCACCTGTGTTCCGTTCCTACCATCTGGTCACCAATGACCACTTAAGAAGGGAGATGGGCACAGACCATGGGCATCTGGGCCCTTGACCAAGGGATGGTCATTCTAGTCTGATAATGATGGAGGGAGAATTGTCGGTGGTAGAAAAAAGGAAATTTAAGCCCTTGCTCTGGTTCTGCCATCCTAAAGTTCATCCTTTATAGGAGGTGTAAGAGTGGAGAAAAGGGCCACAGAGGACACTCACTTTACTCACCTTTCAAAAGGGATGCTGCCAGAAATTGGAGCCAAAAGTCTTTTTAGTGGGCTGGCACACAAAGAAGATGAGAACAGGAAAAAGGGAGGACAGGGGCTTGAAAGTGTGAAGTGTCCCAGTTGGGTGAACTTGCTCAACTTCCTTTGTTTTTCCTCCTTAAACACTGATCTGGTTCTGCTGCTGAGTTTGGGGCCTGGGAGTCGATTGCTTTTCTGGCCAGCCTAGAAGTTAAATACTCTGTGGCTGAGTAGAATTACGCTTATAAGCTGACATCACCACCTCAGGTCCCTCCCACTGTGGGCTGGATCCCCTAGTATGGCCCTGTTAAAACCATGGCCCCCTTATGTTCTTTCAAAATAAGATACCCCTGTAGCATGATATGGCCCAAACCTCTAGGAATGGGGCATTCAAGGATGGGGAATTGTCCTCACTGACAGGATTTGTTATCTCTCTGGGTAAAAAGAAGTAGGACATCAGGGTTTGGGGCTTACCTAGTTTTCTTCAGTGTCACAGGGAGATTTAAAAAAAAAAAAAAAAAGCGCGGGGGGAGTAGATCCACTAGGGCCTTGGACAATTTTTCAGGGAACTTTTTTCTTTGGCTCCAGTGAGAATATTTCTCTCTTACTTAAGAAAAGCAAGGAAGTACCTAGTTTAAAGAACAAAACCAAACCTTCCTTATTGCCTCTCTTTGTGCTTATAAGCCTTCTTACCCAGGCCTTACTCACCCAGCCCTCAGCCTATCCCTTACACTTAGAGTGAGCTATTTACCCAGGAGAGATGAAGCCAGGCCGCCATGAAGATGGCGCACCAGGGACACCAAAACCCTCCTCACCCAGCCTCTCTCCTAAAGAGATCAAGAGCGAGGGTACATGATCAGGGAAACTCCCAGCTGCTTTCACCCTTTAATAAGAGGACAGAAAAGAGAATGCTTTTCATTCTAGGGCTGTAAGAGTTATGAGCAGGTGAAGCTATGGCTCTGATGGCTGGCCCATTTTGGGAAACAAGATGCAAGCAAGGGAGTAATATACAAAGTTGGGTATATTTGGCAGGTTTGAGGCAAGCATAAAGGAGAGTTTGGATACTCTATAAAAAACACACAAAGGATCTAAAGTTCAAATTTCTGATAAGGCCACAATAAAGATATTTCCAGCAGTGGGTGTTGCAGGAAGCTGGCACCAAATCGCCACCGGCTTGCAAGGTGTTGTGCCAAGGTGAGGAGGCAGGAGAGGCAGGGCAGTGCCTCTCACAGGTCCATGTCTGGGCCTCCTGAGGATGTCTTCAGTGGCACCGAGTCAAATCCATCAGGAGTCCTCTGAAAGAGAGATGGTGACAGGAGCTGGCTGCTGCACAGGGGCAAGTTTGGGGAACAAAGGAGAGAAATGGAAAAGAGGTGACAGAAGGAACCCTTATGGAATTCCTGCTTTCAGTGGCTCCGTGGAAACATAGACATAAGGTTCCCTCTATTCTTGCTCCCTTCAGTTAGCCAGAGGATAAGAGAAATATTTAAAACCCTCTGCTTTACATCTTTGTGGAAGTTCCAGAAAGACTCTAGTGTCCCAGGGTAAATTGTTCTCCCACCAATAAAAAATAAATTTAAAAAATCAAGGCCTAGGGAGGCCAAGGAGCCACCCTGGTAGGTCAGCACAAAGGATATGAGATTTGGCTGTCTGAGCCCCCCCCCCCGCCCCTTTCTTTGCTCCCGATCCCTCCTGGCCTTTCCTACTGTCTTACTCACCACCCTACTCACACCTGTTGGGATGAGTGGGTTCTGAGCACCAGTGACGTGTGGATACTGGCTGAGTGGGGCTGCTGTGGCCCTGGAGGAGTTGCTTGGATGCTCACCGCTGGCCTCACGCCCAGTGACAGTGCTGTCTGACTTGTATTAATGAGCTTCCAACTCACTCACCCACCCACGGAAACCAGCACTCCCAGGTCAGAATTGCTCAGTGCTGAGCAGCTTAGACTTAGCTATGACTCAGCCCCGAGGGGGCGAAGGCCAAACATTTGGGGAACAGCACCCGCCACTGGCCAGCAGAGATCACCTTCTAGCAGAAGTTGATCTCGAGATCACCTCTTCCCCTCCTTCCAAAAGAAAAGAAAGGGGGGAAATGATTCTTACAACATGGATGGTTCACTACTCCTCCTGGAAGTTGAAAGGCCCAAACAGTTCATCAACTGGAGTTGGGAGAGAAGGAGCCTGGTCAAGAGCAGCCTTGGGCCCCAGGGAAAAGAGTATTGGTATGAAAATACAGAAGGCAGAAGCCAGGATTTTCAGGGTGGGGGGAACAGAGAGTGTGGCGGGTGAGGAACAAAGCAGTGCTCCCGGAACAACGTGGGGCCATTCAGCGCCCATGGACTGGTGTCTTCTCCAGCCCTCCAGGCGGACCTCGGAGCGCTGGCCAGGCTCCCTACCTTGGAGGTAAATGATTTGATCTTTCCAAAGAGGGTCTTCTTGCTGGTATAGAGGAGGTCATCCTCCACGTCTTCGCCTTCCATGATGGCGCAGCTGTCGGCTGCTGGCAGGTCATAGTCCTTGAGGGAAGCATTCATCACCAGCCTGGAGTACTTGTACTCTAGTCTGTGAGACAGGAAGGGGAAAGACAAGACACCAAAATGTGGAATAAGCAGAAAGAGGGAGAGAAGATGGGCTATGAGCAGATCTTCCCATTCCATGGGTAAGGAAACTCAAGCATAGAAAGTGGTGTTAGGCTGGGCATATAACAAAGCAATCTTGGCTCCTGGGTCAGCGACCTTTTTTCCTTAAGGCTGGCTGTTTCTTTGATCTAAAAGCTTAATAGAAATATTGGAATTATAAGGTCACTTTTATTATTAACAACAAATTAAGGATGCCCCTTGCTTTGCTTTGGAAACTCTTAACAGCTATTTATAGACTGCCAAGTGGTACCATCCCTCTTCAGGAGTCAGGACAACCAAGGCGTACCCAGAATAAGTGGCTCAGCAAGCCTCTGGCCAGGGTCACGGAGTCTGTGGGCTGACTCCAGAAAAAAGCTCCATGAATTTACTCGTAGATGATCTCCCAGCCCTGTCCATCCCCAAACTCCAATACCCATCATCATGTACTTTTGATTCTTTTTCCAAAAGTAGCAGGTCAAGACGGTGAGCAGGATGGCAGTACAGGTGCCCGCAGAGATGCCCACTTTCAGCCAGAAATCGATAGTTTTGCAGATGGTGATTCTCTGCTCAGGCAGGGAGTTGCCGCCCACGCAGAGCTTTGGTTCTCTCCACACATAGGTAGTCTTCTGTTGGGGAGAAAAACAAGCAACTCAGATATCACATTCCCTTCTCTCCAGGGAAGTCTCCAAGCAGAGAAACCTACCTGGACCCCAGCCACGCAGCTGCTGGTGATAGCGTGGTAGTCATTGGCCGAGCAGAGCGGACAAGCGGCTGCGCTCTCCCACAGGAAGTGGAAGGTACAGCCGTCACAGGTCCCATCAGGGCACGTTCTAGAAAGCAAAGAGGAGACTTGCGCTCACTCGCCAGATTGGTGGAGAAAATCTGCTTGGAGTCTATCATCGCAGAGCTTGCCTGCTCCATCTTCTTGCCAAACTGTTAGCCTCATCAGGATCCTTCCAACTAGGCCTTCACTCAGGTTTTGCTCTCTAATTTCCCTGATGACAAGATGCCTCCCTGACCTCCACCGGGCTCCCCACCCTGTGCGTTTCTGCTGACATCACATGAGAGCCAATGGAAGGTGTCTGGGCTCTCGCATGCTGCCCAGCCAATGCCTCAGAGGCTCCTGTTCTCCCCCTCGACGTGTGTCATTTTGCAAAAGCCACTTGGATGCAGCTTCCGGGCGATGGGAGTCAAGAATGGACTTTAGGTCATGGATATTTAGTTCTTCCTGTGATGCTGACAACAAGAACTGGGATCTGACATTGTTGAGCCAAATGTCCTGTCTTGCTCCCCATCTCCCTGCTCAGATGTTTAGGAACAGAGTTTCCCAAACTGTCTCCCCCAAGACACTAGTGCCCCTAGATGTTAGCTGGTGTTATGTGAAAAAGAAGAAGGGAGGCAGAAATGAGGGGTGCTGTAATTAAATTAGTTTGGGAATTGTCCATTTATTGCACTCAGCTCTTGAACTCAGAATTGGATCTTTTAGTCATGGAGGGATTTCTGTGATTCCCTAAACCTAAACCCTTATTAATCCTAATTCTAGATAGTACACACCAGGCACCCTGAGAAGTCCTCAAGTCTCAGTGTCTTATTTCATTCTCACAAGAACCCCCCGAGGGAACTTCTTATCCCCGAGTTATAAATAGGGAGAAGAAGCCTATGGAAGAGGGGAAATGTATCCACGACAACAGAGCTTGTGAGCTGGGGAGATGAATGACACCTGGCTCTCAGCCCCTGCAGTTTGCCACTTTGCTCTGCAGCTGCCCCATTAACGGTCTGGAAATGTGAGGGCAGCTTTGCCTCTTCCCTCTGCTCCATTCTCGACATCTGAAGATGGAGGGTTTGGAGCACAACCGTGTTCCCAAGAGCCCAGTAATGGGTCTCAGACTGTTTTCTTGTTTGCTCTTTTTTGGTGATCTTTGCCTCTTGGATGGAACAAGTCCAAGGAGGGGCGACCTTGTTACCCCTTTACCTGGGCAGGGACAGACTTCCCGGGGCAGGCTTCAGCGGACTGCATCTGACTCGGATGGTGGTGGCCCTCCCAGAACTGCAGGACTGAGTCACCTCATTGGACCTGCAGTGAAAGCCGGCCCCCATGGGGGAAACGAGTCACTCACCTGTGCCATTGGAGAGCCACTAAGGGAAGTCAACCTGGGCAAGTCAGGACTTGGGCTGTAGCCTGACACTCAGGGAGTGTACAGGATGTGTTTACTTGGAGCAAGTAGGGATCTGGAAGATGAGGTCAAGGGGAAATGCGCTGGTCTGGGAAAGGTCAGCGTGTGCAGAGCACTGAGTGTCCTTAGATGAGAAGAGAAGTCTACAGACCATCCAATGCTACTCCCTGCCTCCAAGGCAGACCTGCCCAGGAATACCAAGAAGCTGGGATCAGTGGACTCCCAGCTGTCAACTATCATTGCCAGGCAGACCTGTTAGACCTTGGGCATGGTCTGGCTTGATAAGTATTAAGTGGCTAGAAGGGGGTGGGCATGCAACAGAAATTGTGGAGGAGCCCTAAGTTTCACTTGCATTAGTCCGGCCTCCCATCATCACCTATAAAAGAAGATCACGTCCGGTATTCCCAAGGATTCTGGGTGGAACAGATCAGCTGGAGAAGTGATTCCATCCACAGTCATGTATGTTGCCACCCCTGCCAAATCAGAGCTCCTGATTAGTTCTCACCGGCAGCCACTTCAATTCTTTCACTCCTGTCAACGTCCAGCCTTCCTTCATCTCATCACATCCCCTAGTGGCTCATGAAAGGGTGAACCGCGGGCTTGTCAGAAGCCCCCGGGGGGCAGTAGGCACCCCGGGATGAATAGGAAACAGGTCAGAGGTTGAGCCCTTTTTCTCGGAGCCTGGTAGCCTCACTCTCTCTTTCAGGCCTCCCAGGCGTACACACGCAAACAGGCTGGAGCAGCCGGGCTACTCACCCACAAGCCGGTCAGCGAGGCTGACAGGCTGCGAGGACACGCCGGCCTTGTAGCCTGTCACCTCTGGAGGAATGATGAGCGCCTGGCAGACGTAGGCCGTGATGGATTTGGAGAAACCAGCCTCCCCCTCAGGAATCCGGAGGTCAGTGACATTCTCGGTGCACACAGCCCTTTTCTTACCCTGGGAAGGGGGGTGTGGGGAGGAAGAAATAGGAAGGAGAGAATGGTCACAGAGCTTTCAGAGGGAATGGGAACATTTTTTTTTTTTTTTGGTCTAAAATATTTAGCCTTCTAATGGCATGTTGCAGTG
Source organism: Pipistrellus hanaki (assembly GCF_964339955.1). Classification (NCBI taxonomy): domain Eukaryota; kingdom Metazoa; phylum Chordata; class Mammalia; order Chiroptera; family Vespertilionidae; genus Pipistrellus; species Pipistrellus hanaki. The sequence continues at coordinate 5,048,180 of NC_140520.1, forward strand.
GAATGATTCATCCCAGATCTAATTATAAGGAGCTTAAAAAAAAAAAAAAGCTAAAAATAAGGTCTAGGTGTCCTAGTTTCTGGAACTCTGGCCCAGGGGATCCCAGTCTTTTTGTTTCGTTGGAGTCATGTGGGGACCCTATAGGAGCACAGTTGTAATGGTGGAAACTGATTGGGAGATCTCATCTATCCATTAAGGGCCTTCCTTGCCCTTAATGCCAGTTTTCTAGGCAGATACTGAAATATGTAACTGATCCCAAGGAAGGTTTCTGAACATCTGGCCTGGGTCCCATTCCTTCTCTGTGTCTCCCTTGGTGCAGTGATTTCGCCATGCTGGTCTCTGAAGCATTTCCCAGACCCCATCACTAGCCCCTCCCCTGCTTTGAGATAGGCCATCTTAGGACCAAGTGGAACCTATTCCATTTTTTAAAAAATCATTAGGAGAGCCCTAGCCAGTTTGGCTCAGAGGATAAAGCGTTGGCCTACAGGCTGAAGGTTTCCAGGTTTGATCCCGGTCAAGGGCGTATGCCCGGGTTGTGGGCTCGATCCCCACTGTAGGGCATGCAAGAGGCAGCCCATCAATGATTCTCTCTCATCATTGATGTTTCTATCTCTCTCTTTCCCTCCTGCACAGTTTTTATATACTCATGAGGGAATGGAGGTCAGGGAGGAGTAAATGGACAACTTACTTAAAACACTTTTATTTTCCTAAATTTTTATAATCCGAATGACTTAATTTTAAAGGAGGGAGTCCTCAAAGAGAGTACAGTAGTAATCATTTGCCAGCCTTTAATCTCCTCAATCTCCTGCCTGAAGGTTTGCTAGCTTTCCTTCTGTGTCCATCTCTTGGCTCTGGTCCACTGGTAACCCCTTTCTGTTCTCACACCATCGGCTCTCGCACAACTTACCTCGTTTCCACAGAGACTGAAGGTGAAGTAATGGAAGTATTTCAGCCCTTTGGAAGTGAAGCTTGGCCCTCCAGCCAGAGAGACAGGGTCTGCCAGAGCCGAGAAGTTGTAGTCTAACAACCGGCTCCCAGAGCTGACTGAGAAGGTGCAGTCGTTGTAGCACAGAGAGTGGATCTGAGGGGAAAAGGGCGGTCAGGCCAGCTGCGGAAGGGCCTCTGAGGGGACCGCAGCAGAGACCCAGCCCGGGGCAGCCCACGTGGGTAGAAGAAGCAGCGAGGAGTGCGGGAAGGCACAAAAGAAGTGAAACAGCAGCTGGTGGGGCTTATGTACATCTTGCCATTCAATCATTAGCACATGTATGATGCACGAACCCAAACCCGTTGTTTTCTAGTAAGTAGTTGGATCAGATTCCATAGCTTTGTCCCTATGCTTAGATTATAGAACTCTCAAGGCACACGATAGCTGTTCTTACTTTCAGGCAGAAGGCAACAAACGAGGTGCTAACTCGAAGAAGGGAGTCCAGATGGCAGGAGAGAAACTACAAGCCTTGACTCTCCCTCCCTCCATTTAAAACCAATTGAACCCTAACTCCTCTTTCCCAGCGTCTCTGTAGGAAACTGAACTTCAAAGGGGGCTTTATTCCCCATAAACCCCTTCCTTACTCCGCTTTAGGGTCCTCATTCAGCCCTGCCTTACACAGCTGTCATTCCCTCCCTTGGCAGCAGAGGGAGCCCGAGGAGAACAAGTGTGTGGCTGAAGTCCAGGAAGCCCCAAAGAGGTTGCCAGGATCTGCAGAAGGTTGCACTTACTGCACAGCTAAACTGAGCAACATTTGCAGACTGTACATAATGCCTTACAGATGTATGCCCATGTGGTTGTGGTCAGTAAAATACAAATTCACTTAAAAGCATTAATGAACGCTTAAGAGCTTTTAGCCGTAGTACTTTCCTAGATTCAGACAGTACGTGGCCAACTGCACTGCTTTATAAGAAACCACTTGGATAGAGGACAGCAATGCCAGTTAACCCTATGTCCCAGCAAAGGTGGGTTACCTTCCCAAAGGAGAGGGGGCAGATTCCCATGATAATAGGCTGGAGTGAAGTAGGTCTGAATTGGAGCCACAGGTTCCACTATTTCTTCCCTTCAGGCCTCTGCTCAGATGCCAAATAACCCTCTGGACCATACCGTCACAGATCTCCCTTACCCATCTCTTGAAGATGAGACTTGTCCACGACTGAGGCCTAGCCCCTGACTGCCAACTTCTGCAGGTAAGTTGGTCACAGCCTGGATGGGTGTCCTCTAGGACTGCACCCTGGGAGTAGGCCATGGGAATGCTTGGGGGTCAGCCCCTCCAGAACCCCATTTGGACCTGGCACCCTCTGAGGCTGGGGTGAGGATGCATGACACGCTGCTGGCACCTTGTTGCTCTGGGTCCCCGAGCCACAGGGCTTGCAGGCCTGGACTCCATAGGGCTGGTGGGCTTTCAGGATGGTGTTAGGGGGGCAGGAGTGGCAGGTTCCTGAATCCCGGTTGATGTAGTGGCCAGCAGGACAAGAGGTACAGGAGGAGCCCATGTCAGAGGCTTCCAGGGCGCAGGGCCGACAGTAGGAGGCCACCCCATTCATGGCATTGGTGACGTTGATGGAATAGATCTTGGCGATATCGCTGGTGTACTTTCTGCCCTGGAAACAAGGAAACAAGAGGAGAGCGGGCAGAGGCGTGGGACACCAGCAGCAATTGAGTTCTCTGGAAATAGTAAATTACTGCTTGATCTTTTTTATCCTGTAATAGAGAAAAATCTGATAAGCACCTTATTCTTCTTGTTCACTTAACAGTAGCCCTTTATGTACATTTAGTGTCATTTTTAAAGCAAATCTGAACCATTTAAAAATGATGTCTAAAAATATTAAGTGCCATGGGGGAATATGCAGTAGATACTGTTATATGAAAAAAGCAGGTCTTGCCCATGGCCAGTGTGGCTAAGCTCCAATAGCAGGTCTTGCCCATGGTCTGTGTGGCCCAGTTCATTGGAATTGCATTCCGCGCACAGAGGGTCACGGGTTTGATTCCCAGTTAGGGCATATACCCAGGTTTAGTCCCCGGTTGGGGCATGTGTGGGAAATGACTGATTAATGTTTTCTCTCTCACATGGATGTTTCTCTCTCACATGGATGTTTCTCTCTCACCCTCTCCCTTCCTCTCTCTCTAAAATAAATTTTTTAAAAAGAAAGAAAGAAAAGAAAAAGGCAGGTCTTTAATTTACATTATGTTGAGTGAAAAAAATAAAACCAGAGTTGTTATTATTAAAAACAACAGCAGGGATGAATAGGTGTACCAGGTGAGACATACACTCGCCCTCAGGGCAGGGCTGCTGTAGGGACAAAGTAAGGCATTAGGTTAGGACAAGGCTAGATGCTTTTCAGGGGCCTGGAATAGGCAGTTCTCTGCTTGACCCCTTAAGATCCTTCTAATCCTTGGGGTCAGACCCTCCCACTCCCACTCAAACTAATGCTAAGGATCCTCCTGGGTTCAGAGGTCTCTCTGGGAGCCCGGGGTCTGAAGAAGGGGAGGCGCTTACGATCTCGTGGAAAGTGGTCCGCTGGAAGGCCCAGGTGAAGCTCACGGAAGCGTTCTTCTCAACGATGTAGGTGAAGGACTGCTTGCCTTTAGAGCCTTTCCACGTCTCCACGGGAGCGTTGGCCCTAGAATTCACCCCCTGAACCCATGACAGACAAGTGAAGAAGGCACGATGGCCGGGTGGCTGCTGGGGAAGAGGCCACTCATGCCGTTGCCATCCCGGGGGCCATCACAGTTGGCCAGACCCATGTTAAATGGGGAAGCCCCTGACGGACAGCCTGGGCCCTCCCCTGTGAAATCACTACGAGCAGAGGTGTCAGTTATGTTGATGCACCAGTGGGGCGGAGGAGGAGGCCAGCCCTCCCAATAGCCCTTCCTGGGGACCCCATCGCAAGCAAAGAAAGGAAAACATACCACCATGAAGTAGAGCTCACAGTTCACAGAACAGATGGTCTCGAAGACAAATGTGATCCTGGCCACCTCTTTGTTCTCTGTGTCCGCCATCACCGACTGTGGAGGTCTGCGGGCCAGAAGTTAAAAGTCAGTTCAGAGGCCGGGCGGTGCTTATTGCAGAGCCCAGAGAGCAGCAAAGGTCTGCTGGGGGGCGTGATGGGGGGCGGCAGGATTAAGCTCCTGGTATGTTGGAAAGAGCATGTACAAAGTCCAATCCTGCCCCTTAGCTATGTGCCCTTGACATAGCCAAACTATAGTTTTCTCATCTGTAAAACGGAGGTCATAATATCTTTCTTATTTACCTCCCATCACTGAGGTGAGATCCACAGTCATACCAGATGTGGAGGTGCCGTGTAAAATGCCATGTAGCCTCACAAGTAGAGTGCGGTCCCCAGACCAGCAGCATCGCGTCACTTAGAGCTCATTAGAGATGCAGAACTTGGGCCCCTCCTAGACCCCCCGAGTCAGAATCGCACATTGACGTGACCCCCAGGTGATGAACGTGGCATTACGCTGTAGAAGCACAGCGATCATGAGATGCACACTGTCTACATTCATTTAGCAGCTCTCTCTTGGGGATGGCGAGAGCTTTGCCTAGGTTGAATGAGCAGAGAGTTCCGCTTGTAATCTCTCCAGCCAAGTTCTCAGGCTGCTCCTTCCTTTGGGGAAGAGAGAGCCATCTACAAAGCCAGAGCGGGGAGGGAGTGGGTGAGGTGCAGAAGCCTTTACTATGGTGATCAGATTTACAAATCGAAACATGCCCCCATAAGAGCCTAAAGAGTTTTCTTATCTCTCAAACATGAACTATATCTGCTCAGCCCTGAGTAACGTGTTAAGGGAAACAAATACCTTCTGAGCCTCACCGTGGACCGAGCCCCGTGGCAGGGATGGGAAGGAAGGAGCTTGGAGGAGGGAATGGAGAGGCCAGCCTGGCAATCAGGAAGCCCAGTCATTGATTCCCCCTCATCTTCCAAGTGCACAAGAGTTCACTTGGGCTTTGAAAATCCACTCAGGGCCTTTCCCTGGCTTTGGCCATTTGCTTGAATTCTGAGGACCGGCAGGCCCAAGCTCACAGTTGTGCTAACAAGTGGACTGAAGAGTCATCTCAGCCTGAGTTAGTCCACATCCACACTGTCAGTCCCCCTGGTTTACAGACCAGGGCCTAACGCCTATAGGGGCACGATGACTCCCAGGTCCGGGAAGCCAGTAGGAGTAAGTAGCAACGTTCAAGTGCCCTGTCTTCCAGTCCAGTGCTCATTCCATGGTCCCACACTGCCTATAGTGTGTGTTTTTTTTAATAGCAAACAAATTGCTTTTTGTCCTAAGTCTTCTTGAGTAAGTGGATAAATATGATAAGAACAATCCCTCCCAATCTACTTGCTCCAAATAAAAATGAACTGTCTATGGGCACTTCTGGTCCTATTAAAATTTTTTTTTAATTGTATCTGATGCTGTGAGGAGGAAGACTTTAAGTAGCATGTGGCCAGTGAATGGAAAGAGCTAGATGGGATTGGAGAGTGGTAGGTAGGTTAGACTGTGGGTCAGGTTCAGGTTCACACTGTCGGACCATTGTCATGCTCCCTCTGTCTGAACTGCTCCGTCAGCAAGCAGAGCCCTCTCCCTACCGCATTCCAAGATACGTGGGACATGCATGTGGCCAAGGTGGTGCTGGCTTCCCCTTAGTTTGGCATTCCTCACCTGAATCCTGGCACAACCAGAGTGAGGATCATGAAGTCATTGTCCGAGGCTCCAGCTGCCGTGTAAATGTAGTCCCCGGCCACCTCCCAGCCTGGAAAGGAGAGCAGAGAGTTAACGCCCCGGTGATGTTGGGTGCAGGGCATGCGTGTGCCTACATGACACTCTGGAACCACTGCCGGACACGACCATGTTACACCTGTCCCACTACTTCGGTCAGAGACTGGAGCTCTCAGAGCAAGACCTCTGGGGCATGTGCATGCTATTTCTAGTTCAGTTTTTGTCTCTGAAAGGGGATTTGGCAGAATATATGCCCATGAGGAGTGGAACTTTCCAGCGAATACATGGCCCGGTTAGCTCATTTCCTCCTAGATATCATAAGTGTGAAAACAAGTGACATAGGAAGAACCCCCGTGGGTGGGGTGTGCAGGGAGTCGAGAGTGTGTGGCAAGGGGAGAGGCTCTTACCTGTCATGCCTTTGTACTCAAAGTTGGTCCCACTGAGAACGGTCGTTTCCATGTTAGTGGGCAGTGTGTTCCACCATTTATATTCGAATCCCAAGACAGGCTCAGTCCCAGCTGGGCAGTGGCTACAATCTGGGGGGACCACAGATCCATGCATTCAGCAAGAAGGCTGCAGCCACCCTGACCGGGGCTGCTGTCACACAGACAAGTGGCAATGTCGTGGGCAGCCATTCAAGGGAATGCTGAGTACCGCTGCACAGTGATATGAAGTTGACCCAAAACATTCAAGCAAAAAGCTGCACAGGCTGACCCTTCCTTCCCATGTCCCAGCTATCCTCCTCGCCATCTAATTTTTCCTTTCCAAATGTAGACGTATCTTCTGATCTGATCCAAATGCTTCATGTTATTTGTCACGTTATGAGCAGTACATGCATTCACATGAATAGGGACACAAATTCCCCCAACTCCTCTCTGCAGCATGGCTCACATGTGTCCAGCTGGTCATCCCAGCTCCCAGGCCATCCGGTTAGCGCCCTGCCACCAGCTAGGAGCCTCTGGGGGGAGGATGGGGCCCCTGCAGGTCTGAGTCGTAGTCGCAGTTGGAATGAGAAGAGCAGGCAGTTCATTCTCAAGTGTGACTGTGACCACAGACAGAGCCCACCCTGACTGCTCGTCTCCTGAACTTAGTCCTCCAGTCTGTGCTGACCACCTCGGAAGGACAGCTGACTACCCTGGGGGTGCTGTGCAAATGGGTGAGATGCAAGACGAGGCAGGAAAGGGGGTTACCGGAGCCGTTGGAGTACGAGCCATAAGGGCAGGGCTCGCAGGTGCTGTTGTCGGTTTTGAAGAAGCCTGGGTTGCATGGCGGGCAGTGGGTCTTCACGCCGGAGGCAGGCAGCTTCACCGCCCCCTCGAGATCCTCGTTACAGATTTTCGGCTGGGCCCATTTGTACATGAGCTGTGTCTGCAGAGATGGATCAAGGACGGCTCAGCCTGTACATAGCTTAGCACATCTTTAGGAAAATTGACTTGGAGGATGGGGAGATTCTGGGCTGTAATGCAAACTCCACCAGGCCGGGGATCTTTGTTTTGGTCATTGATGTATCCCAAGCACCTAGCCCAGCGCCGGGCTCAGGAAATGCATTTGACTGTATGAAGGGGGAAATACCTAATAGCGACTTGTGTGACATGGAGTTGGGGGACCAGTTGTCTTCAGAGAAAGCTCGGGTTCCAATGTAGAATCTTATTACTACCAAGGTCACAGGACAAGCGGATGGTAAATCCCAGAGCACAGAAAGGCATGGATGGGATTCCCAGTTTGTCCCCTGGGTGCTGTCTTTGCTTTTGCATTTATTCAGAAAGCTAATACATCTATATGTCAGACCTGAAGACTCAGAGATGGTGAGAGAGACAGAACAGCAGTCACATGATGGCCATTTTTACGCGATCAGACAGAACACCAGATGCTGCAGAACTGAGTCTGGGGTGCAGCTGATAAGATACACGGCCATTCCCACTCGCTGCTGGGGAAGGAGATGATGCTCCAAACACGAGACAAGAGCTGGGGCAGGGGGGGGGGAGGGGGGATGAAGGATGACTGTGATAAACAGTCGCTGCTAAGACCAGCCTTTATCCTGTGCTTAATAGGCAGAATTCAGCCAGCCAGCAAACATGTGCATGCTAACAGCCAAGCACATGCTCAGTGAATGCAGCTTTCCTGACTCCTGATTCTGTCTCCTCGGGAAGCTCTGCTTTAGAGAGGCAGACAGTACATCCAGAGCGTCTGATCTAAGACAGACCCTCCACTCAGGCCCTGGAGCCACCCCTGGAGCTGGCCGCTGTTCCTCGCACTCAGCAGGCTCACCAGTCACAAGCCCGCCTCCTCTACAGCTGCTGCGCCCTGGGCCTGGACAGGACTATGGCTCCCCTCACCTCACTCAGGTCCCTGCCCTCTCTGCAAAGCTCTCCACTCTGTCACTCTCTATCTTCTAATTCCCTTCTATCTTTTCTTCCTCCCACTTACTACCATCCGGTGTATTTGTCACATTATGACAGTAAATGTTCGCACCCTGCCACCTGCTGGGAGCCTCTGGGCGGAGGATGGGCCCCTGCAGGCCTGAGTCACAGTCGCAGTTGGAATGAGAAGAGCAGGCAGTTCTCAGGGGTGGCTGTGACCTGCAGACCCGTTTGTTATTTATCTGTTGTCTCTCCACTTGCTCCCCAACAAGAATTAACTCCCTGAGAGTAGACGTTCCGTGGTTTTGTAGCTGCTGTGTACCTGGTGCTAGCACAGTGGCTGACTGTTGGAATGAACAAATGACCTCCTCAGAGAGGCCTTCCCTGGGGAGTCAGTCCTGCCAGTCCGGGGTCCCCAGGACCCTGCACATCTTGTTGCCTCAGTCAGGCCCGTCTTCCTGCTGTCTCCACGCTCCCTGAGGGTCTTAGACTCTCTGATTCCCTCTGGAGCACAGGGCCTAGCACAGCAGACTGCAAAGGAAGGTTTCGGGTGGGGGGGGGGGGGGAGTAAAGGTGCGAAGGAACCAGCAGGGCCAAGCCAGGCTGTTCTCCCGTGAGCCAAGAAGAGGGAACGAGTCTGACGAGTGTGTGAGGAAATAGTGTGCACAGGAGACAGGCAATTATTGTGCAGAGGGGCTAAGCGAAGGGAGAAACGGGAAGAAATTGAATGGCTCTCTGAACCGGCGGGGGACAGATGGCAAAACCAGTCTCTGGTCTGAGAGTGAGTGAGGCCATCTCCTTTGCACCCTCTGGTCCTGTGTCACTCTGCAGGCCTCTGGGGTTTTCTCTGGTGCAGCCTCAGTGGCCGCAGGAACTTTGAATGTGATGCAGCCCAGGGAGCGGGAAGAGGGCCCCCGACGGCGCTACCCACCTCTCCGCTGGCATCGCAGGCCGTGTGCGTGTAGAAGTAGTCTTTGTCGGTGCAGGCTGGGCGCATTTTGCAGGAAGAGGATCCTTTTTCTAAATGGCAAAAGCGAGGACAAATACTTGGGTCACATAAGAAAGCAGAGCTCATGACCCTGTGGACCCCAAGATCAGATACTGCGGAAAGTAGAAAAGCCTGCACACCGACCCTTTCCGCGCGGCCTCGGTGGCAGAAGTCACAGTCCCCAGGGCCCCACTCAGACGCCCCTGTGCACCGTCCCTGGTGCTGTGGGAAACCACAGCCGCGATGCGGGGCAGGGCGGGGAGAAGTGGACAGGCCGGAGGACCCGCAATGAGGGCGGGTAGCTAGAAAGAGCATCTCACAGGTTCACCACCACCAACCAAGTTCCCTGAAACCCGCCATCTTCCAGGTTAGAATCCTGGCTGGGTGTAGTTTCTACTCCTGAGGGATTGACGTGAAACAGAAAAGCTTAGGACAGTGCCTTCATGCTCTTATTCTAATTCTTTCTCTGAATTTTCATATTTTCTTCCCACACTCCCCATCCCAGCCTCCCAGCATTCTCTGCACCTAATGAAAAATGTCAGCTATCGTTTCATTTATTCTGCCCTCTGCGTGTTCTCCTCATGTGCCTGTTAGTTCTGCTTTAACCCTCTGAACTCCTGGATAGCAAGAATTGTTTCAGTGAATCCCTCTTTAAAACAGATCTCACCTGTTAAACATTATGCTCCCTTTTTAGAATATGAAAAAGAGACCTGTTTTCTCTATCCAAAAATATACATAACCCATGCATTAAATTTCCAAGAAATTAATTTTCCCCAGAATAAGAATCACTGCTTTATAGACTATGCGTGCAACACTAGTACCACTGCTGTCACTGCTATTTCTAACATGATTACAGTGTCACCTGCAGGCAGGCCTTTGATCACGTGAGACTGCCTCACTGATACCTGACAGGCAGCGCGGTGGAATGGAATTAGCTACTAACTCAGGTCTGGGTCTGGATCCCGCTCACCATTTCGTAGCTGGGTCACTTTAGGCAAGTTACTTGACCTCCTGAGCCTGAGTGCTCACATATGTAGAAGAGGAATAATAATAGTATCTATTTGGCAGCGCCAGCACACTGATGCATTGTAAAGAGGGACTCACTAAATGCTGGTAACTCTTATGACCTGGGTTTGTAGGGGTTATTTTATTTGGTATCTGTCACGGGTTTTTAATAAGAATTAAAAGTCTCTTTCTCTCCCTTCCAGTGAAGGGCTTGTTTCTCAGTTGAGCTCTTCTTCTTCCCAAGGCACCAAATGAGTTCCTAGATCAGGAAATTTTCCCACTGCCGCCTTGTTGGCCTGCACCGGGGAGTTCCCACAACAATGTGCCTCCGCGCCTCTTCTGTCCCTGTCTCTTCTGTCCCCGTCTTGTTAGCTTGGGCAAGAGGGAACTACTGGCTGAGAAACAGCTGGGGCCTTCTTAGATCATTTATTTGGTTAACAAGCAGAAGGCCTAATTCAGCACAGAGGGATCAGGGACTCCTGTTTTTGACCGACTTGGCCAGGAGAAATTGGGGGCAGATGCTGAAAACACACCAATTCCCAGGGCCCTTATGTGTTGGGTTTAGCAAATTGCAAGCTGCTTGTTAGAAAGTGCATTCCAGCCCAGTGCATCAACCTATGAACCGGGAGATCACAGTGGATTCTCGTCAGGGCACATGCCCGGGATGCAGGCTGAATCCCCAGTTGGGGGCGTGCAGCAGGCAACCCATCAATGAGTCTCTCTTGTCATTAATGTTTCTATCTCTCTCTCTCCATCTCTCTCTAAAATCAATAAAATATACATACTTACATATATATATATATTTTAAAAATGAAAAGATAAGAAAAAGAAAGTGCATTCCACACTGGGGCCTTTCTCTGCTTGTCAAATATTTGCTCAGCCTGACATGCTAGCTCCAGGTTTCAGCAAAAATAAGCCAGCTGTTTACACATGGACAACTGCTAAGGTGGTGTTAATAAATGATTAACCCAAATGCTGCGACAGACCTCACTCTCCTGGCTCAGGTTTCATCATGGTGTTTAAGTTGGGTGCCAGTCAAATTGGAAACATCGGCCTAGATGTTTGAGAAAATGAAAAGTGACTCCTGGAGGATTGGGCCTGGCCAAAACTGTAAGGAAATAAAGTTTATCTTGGGGGCGCCAACTCCTCTTTTTGCACTTTCCTCTTCCTCTCAGTGTCTTCCCCCTGCCTCGGGAGTATAGTGTTCTCACTCTGATACACTTTATCAAAAGAAAACAGGCCAGGTTCAGATACCACCTCAGACTCTGGGCAAATCCATGAGCCTCTCTGAGCTGTTCTTGATTCGTTTGTAAATGGGGAAGTCACTCTAGCACGATGCTATGAGTGCTAACTCTAAATGAGATAATATGGTATAATTTGTAAAGTACCATACAATGACATAATATTATTGCTATCTATGCCAATAGCATTTTTATATTAGCAGAGGACTGCTGGAACAGGCCTTAATGTGAATGAATTAATAAAGATAGTGCTCAGTACATACCAGGCACTATTCTAAATCTTCCACCTGTATTTACTTAATTAATCCATACAGTAACTCTATGAGGTAGATATGCTTACTGTCATTCCATTTTATAGATGATGAAACTGAGGCACAAATAACTTGCCCAAGGTGGCGAAGCTAGTAAATGGTACACTAGAGATTTGAACCGTAGTAATTTAGTTCTGGGGTCCATGCTCTTAAATCCCAGGCTGTTCTCTTAGGAAATGAATCCCTGACTATTAAATGTAATACAAAGGAATTAATCCCAAAGATCACGTTTTAGGTATCAATGAGGAAAAGGCTTTCAGTCAGGCTTTTGTACTTAACATCTCCTCCTCCAGTGGCTCTGCATTAGCCTAGGTCCTGGATACCTGGGCCTGCTGTAACATCTCCCAGCTGGGACCTTTGCCTCCAGCCAGCCATTCCTTTCCTCACCCATCTTCCAAATGGCAGCCAGAGTGGTCTTTCCAAAGCACAAGCCAGGCCATGTCCCCAGCTTAACATTCTTTAGTGGTCCCCACGGCTGAAAGGATCAAATCTCAGTTTTTGAGCAGGGCCACAGAAGGACTGGTCCATAATCTGTTCCCTGCCCACCTCCCCAAATAAGCTCCAGCCATGCCAGTTACTGGAAGTTCCTGGCCTTCTGGCTTTGGCCCATACTTCTTCCAGAACCACCTGCTCCCATCAAATCACCAGCTTGTCTTTCAAGACCCAGCTAATCACTTAAGACCACCGCTAATGAAGCCTTTCCTCTCTCCATGGAGAGGAATGACCGCTTCCCTTCTTCGCCTCCACTGCACCCTGCACCGCTCCTATCCCAGCCCCTCCTACTCCATGAAGCTACTACACTTAGATGTTTCTATAACCACGTTTCCCCTTTTCAGCATAAGCTGGGAGGCAGGCACCAGCTCTAACCCTAGCACCTACGAGACACTCAAAACGTATTTGTAAATGGGTGACTAAAGGCTCCCCGGGTCTTTAGTCACTTCCTTCACGCGCACTCCATCATCGGCTCGTATCAGACTCTCTCTGCAGCTTCCCAGCTTCCCACTGACCCTGCATTCTGGATGAGTCAAGTCCCAAACAAATGTAACTGTCTTTGTACCCCTAGCTGGTAGGTGGTTGACAGGCTGACTTTATTCTTCATAGTAAAAACTCACTCCCCAGCCAAAGGGGTGGAGTGGGAAATCAATGGCAGAAGGAGAATAGACTCCAAGAATTCAGACTCCCAACCTAACACTAGATAACAGCTCTCTGGATAAAAATCGGTTTGCATAGAGTTGGTCCAAATACTCATAAGTAGTTTTTTAGAACCAACTTGCCAATCAAACCGTTGTACAGCAGCTGGGCTGGAAAGGGCTGGAGAGTTAGACTAACAAAGGCTGCCATTGACTGAGCCGGGAAGAGGAATAAAAAAGTCAAGTGGAAGAACAGGAATTTAAACGTATAGACAGAAACTTCCCCCAAGATCTGAACATTCCTGTTCCTGCTGCAATCTATACTCTGGCAAGATCAGTGGAGAAAAACAGGATTTTTGTTTTAGGAATAGTGTAAAAATAAGCAGTTCACAAGGTCAGTGGCGGGTCTTGGCTGAGCCAACACATACTGTAACACCTGTGTTAAGGTTGGGTGTGTCTGTGTAGGGATATGGGGTCTGCTTGAGAGCGCGCCTTGAGTTGGGTTTTGTGTATGGTTCTGTGTGAGAAGGAACAAATGAAATAACTAGTTATGAGTGTTTGCAGGGGGAGAAAAGGGACTCTTTCTCTCTCACTACTAGTTTTTTCAGAATATGTCTTGCAGATTGGCCCCCTTGCCAACCAGTGGACTGCCTGAGCCAGGACCCTCTGGTTCATAGGTTGATGTTCAACCACTGAGCCACACCAGCCATGCCATGCCATATTCTTCTTACTGTCTAACATACAATATAAACTTTTATATATTTGTTGTTTATTGTCTATCTTACCCCTCCAGCATGTAAATTCCATGAAGACAGGGCACTTTGTCTATGTTGTTCACCACTATATTCCAAACACCTAGAATAGGCCCTGGCAGATAGTAGAAGCTCAGTGAGTGCCTGTCACATGATTTCATTTTTATTTCCAGAGCGATTGGTAGGATGTGGGTTGGTTCTTCCAGGGTCCAGAAAGCATAAATCCTTCCGGTCCGGAGCTTGACCAGAAGGATGGCTCCGAGGCCTGTTTCTTCCTGTGCTTGTTGGTACCGCCCTCCAAACCCTCCCTGCCCTCAGAAACATCACCTGAGTATTTGTCGGCGTCACACTGGTGGCACGAAGTTTCTTCCTTGTTCGAATAAGAATTTTCTGGACAAAGTTTGCAGAAAGAGGAGCCCTGCACGTCTGCATAGGTGCCGGGTTTGCAGGGGAAGCATTCCGAAGTGTAGGCCACCCCTGGGAAGGAAGAACATAGCAAAGCAAAACTTGAGCCTAGAGACTGAGCCCCTGGGGACTGGCCCCCACTTTCCTCCTACAGAGTCACAGGGCCAGAAGCCCAGGCCCCAACCTCTCTCCATACCTGTGATGACAATGTTTCTCACGAGCACAGGCTTGGAGACTTTGGACCACACTGAGAAGGCTGTGGTTTTCCAAAAGAGGACATTATTGCCTCGGTTTAGCTTTACCTACAACCACAGACAAGAGGCATTAGCGCAGTCTCTTGCTGGGACCCCTCCTCTTACAGTCCAATGGCAGTGCCTGTTCTGATCCTCCCCACTTCCTCAGCTTTGCACTTGCCCTTGTCTTGGCCTTCCTCCTCTGTCTTCTGAGCTTCCTCTACAACCATTTCCCACCCTCAGCCACATACATCGAGAGCAACTCTACAGCGAGACTGATGAAGGGGTCTGACGGTAGGGTGAATGGAATTCCTGCTTCTTCTCTGATTCCACTTATCCATCTCCTGTCCCTAGAAGACCTAGCCTTTAAAAAGGCTGCTGATCCTGGGGTCAAGCCACTGGTACAGCAAGACAGCCCACACCCGTATTTTGTCAACTCAAGAGAGAAACTGCAGCATCCTCATCATGTCAGCCCCTTGCCCTCTAGGGAAAGAGGGGTGGAGGCCTGGGCTGGGTGGAAGCACTCCTTGGAGGAAAGGCCCTTGGTCCCTTTTCTGGGATTTCTAGGAACGGCTGCATCTCCAGCAGAGGCTGCAGGAAAGCTGGCTGGATGCTCACAGTGTGGAATTCCCATCCTTTCTCTGTGGTCTTCATCCACCGGGAATCGTCTGCATTGGGCTGGCACTGGTCATTCTGGACCTGAGGCAGCAGGAGTTGGGATCAGAGTCTTCGAAGGAAATGGGTTCCTTCCCCCACGCTGTGGCAGCCTTCCCGAGGCCCCTTCTTGTGGGAGAAGAGTTGATCTGTTCCTAACATTTTCTTTAGGAACAGAGCTCAGAACGTAGGAGTCTTGAAGTAGGGCAGGAGCTAGTCACACACACACAAAACATCAGGCACTGACAGCAAACACATAACCAGTAACTCAGAGAAGCCATTACATGCTGTGTGCGTGTCTGAGCAAGGCGAAACCCCCAGGATTCCCAGACTCTCCTCCTCCCCTCAGATTCCCTCGCCTCTTGAAGCCTCAGCTCCTTTGCCCACAGTTCTCTCCAGAGGATAACCACTGTGGCGATTTCCCAAGCCGGACTGGGCTTGTGATTCCTGCAGGTGCATCTGAGCCATGGAGAGCCTCTGCTGCCCACCCTCCCCCTTGGCCAACGGCTTACAAAAAACTCAAAGATGATGTTGGAGTCTGCGTAGTAGTATTCGAAGTTGACAGTGCCCGACTTCTTCAGGTTGACGGCATACATCAGTGTGGCCGTGCACTCGTCCGTGTTGGAGGCGATGTAGTCGCCCAGGGGAACCCACTTGGACCTGTGGGTTGAAACAGGGGCCAAGTTCACTGTCAGGGGCACGGCCCACCAGCTTCATGTGACCTTCTAGGTGTCTGGGGTATCCTTGATTTGTGATTCACACTCGAAAGCTTAGACCTGAAAATGCTCAGTAAAGGATGGCTTCTGAGCCTGGCCAGCATGGCTGAGTGGTTGAGCATTGACCTGTGAACCAGGAGATCACAGTCTGATTCCTGGTCAGAGCACATGCCTGCCTTATAGGCTCAATCCCTAGTGTGGAGCTGATGCGAGGCAGCTAATCAATAATTCTCATAGTTGATGTCTGTATCTCTCTCTGTGTCTTCCTATTTTTTTTTTTTTTTTAAGAGAACGACCTCTGGATCAAGGCACCAAGAGGTGGCTCCACATTATGCCCCCACTATTTCACTATTTTGCTTGAAACCAACTCAGGTCTCCAATGACTAATAATGTCCCATTAAGGGGACTTTAGTTTAGTCCCCTGGTTCCCTCCTGTGTTTGTCAGAGTAAGATGGTGATTCCAGCTCTTCAACAGTTATTGTTATTCTCACATGGAAGCGAGAATAGTATCCAAAGGACCTATGCTGAGTTCATGCAAGATTCCCGCACTAACCTAATGGTATTGATTTCTCCTGTGAAAAGAGACAACACTGCATGCTGATGTGCTCCCTGGCATCAGCTATAAATAACTGCTCAAGTCGGATGAATAATTAAAAGGGTGCCATAATGGGTTACATTTGCAAAATGCATCACAGTTCTGGTATTTGTCAGAGCTGTGCCTGGCGAAAATCACTTCACACTCAATCAGAACAGCATGTCTTCACCGTTGTCTAATGCCAGGCATTGCTCCAAATTCTTACTCTTATCAGCTCATCTAATTCTTACCGCTACCTATAAGAGGAATACTGTTTTTAGGATGAAGAAGTGGAGGCACCGGAGTAAGGAGGAAATTTGCTCACGGTCATTTAGCTGTGATTTGCTTTACTAGTACCTGCTTTGTTTCCCCATGGCCCTGGGCAAAGAGAAGCAAGTGCTCTAAGAAGAATTCTCACATGGTGGCCACCCAGGCACCACTTGGCTCATGCTGTGTGGCATTATTTTATAAGTTTAAGTTAGAAAGAAGAAACTGCACAGGAAAATTAAGAGGCTGCCCATGTTTGAAACCCTTTTTAATATTTACATAGATCTTGCTCTCATTCTTGTTTCACCTTCATACTGCTTGGCTTCTGCCCTTTCTTCTCCTCTAACATACAACAGCCTTTCTATATTACTCCTCCTTCACTCCTGTTCCCTCTTGCTTATCCCAGTCTTGGATCTAAGGGTTGTTTCCAGCACCTTGGTCATGGGACATTTAGCCAGGAACCAAAAAGGAGCCCCTGAAGGATTGTCCTATTTTGTTCCCAATGATTTATTTCATGTTGACTTTGTGCCAGATGTTAGATGCTGGATATAAAACACACACACACACACACACACACACACACAAAAAAAAAAAAAAAAAAAAACAAAACAAAACAAAAAACCACACACACACACACAAAAAAAAAAAAAAAAAGACAGACCTGGTCCCCTCCCTCTTGAAGCTTGCATTCTACTTACAGTTGCGGAGACAGAAGCTTAGCTAATCACACAATTAATCCCATAGTAATAACTGTGATAAGTACCATAGGAGAAGATGGAGCAGGAGTGTGTAGCAGGAGCCTGTGGTGTCAGGAATGACTTCTTTGAGGAAGTCACACTTAAGGCCCCAAGGAGGGACAGAGCGTGGTGGCCAGCCTGCCTAGAGCATAGTAAGCAAGAGGGAAGGTGCTTGAGAGAGGCTGGAGAAAGGGGCAGAGAGCAGAGGCCAGTAGGGGCAGGTACTGGATTTTATTCCAAGAGCAATAAGAGTCCATAGCATCCAGAATTTTCAGCAGGAAAGTTCTGTGGTTATATTTGTGTTTTAAGAAGATCAATCTGGCCACTGAGTGGACAGTGGCCTGGAGAAGGCTGGGAGTGGAAGGAGGTACCAGCTGGGAGGTGTTAGAGGCAGAACCGGCAGGAGGTAGTGCTGGCTGGGGTTAGTTTGGAGACGGTGGACATGGATTCAGGTAAACACCAGCTCAACTATTGCCTTTCTGTGGGGCGGTGAGGAAATCACAAAGCCTCTCCAGGTGGCCATCTGCTCTCCATTTCGAGAGACGGAACCTCCTTCCCCCGCCCAGAGATGTCCTGGACGCTTTGAGAACCAGGCCCTTCAGCATCTGCGTCCTGGAAACACAGGCTGTTTTATTAGCCAGCCCACACCCTGCCCCGCTGAGAGATAATGATTTCTGGACTTCAGGGCAGTCCCCAGAGAGAAACCCTTTCTCGCTCGAGTAGGAATTGATTGAGTGAGCCAGGCCTGCACCTGGGTCTGCTCAGTGGCGTTCTCTGTTAGGACACAGATGGGGTCGGTTGTCTTAACCTACGTTCCCTCTCCTCCCAGCTTTAACCCTCTCCAGCTCTCTCGGAGGCAGTGTTGTCATGCTGATGATTTTGACACATAGTCTGAACTCTAAAAGTGGACTCTGAAATGCCTGCTGCCTGGCTCTGCCAAGGGTACTTCTAGGAGGTTAAAGTATAAGAATGGGAGACATTGCTCCCGTTTTAGAAATCCACATGTAATATAGTTCTTAACTCCTTTTTGTCCTTTTGATTGCTTGGGCATGAGAGACCCTTTCATGGATGTACTTTTCTCCCATGTTCTTTGCCAATACTTAACGAAGAGCAGTGGACGATTGTCTTTTACATCCGTGCATCCCCCCACTTTCTTCCCTAGGACCCAGCGTTGCCTCTCACACACTGAATCACTTGAAGGTGGCAGCAGAAAGTTTGGCACTGGGTGCGAGTTCCAGGCTCACCAGCTCTAAGCTGGGTAACAAAGGACGAGTCACTGAACCTCACTCGCTGAGTCTCCAGATCCTCACCTGTGAAATGGAACAGTCATACCTATTCCACAGGGTTCTCGTGAGGAATAAGGCATCCGGGATAGTGCTAAACAACAGAAGGCACATCACTCATTCCTACCCCTGGCATTATGTATAATAGTATTCAAAGATTCTGACAAGGAAAGCTCACCAGTTCTACAAGCACCTTGAACTGAGCTTTTCAATTACTAAAAATATCTCTGTCTGAGCTGGGGAATTTTCACTCACTGGAGTCTCAAAGTTTTTGAAAGCCACCACAGACCGAAGCTCTGGTCCTGCTCTATGCCCCCCAAACCTCGGGGTTGGCAGTTGGTTTAGAAGTTAGCACCGAAGCTAGGAAGATGCCCAGTGCTTTACACATTATGTTGCTATCAAGGTGAGGATGTGTATTGGCTGGCCCAGAATTCCATGGTGGAAATACAATTGGATTTTGTTTTAAATGGACTAGGCCATTGAACCTGTGGCCATCTTACCTACCTCTCTCTATTTCCCCATGTTTTTCTCCTGCCACAAATGCTTGTCCATCACTAGGAAGCTTCTGTCAGTGAATGGGCTAAGGTGGACGATCGTCCCAAACAGTGCTGTGGGCACCTGCTTCAGGCCTCACCCTGGGCTCCCTCCTCTCCACCCTCCCTGCCCGCCTGCAGAACAGAAGAGGAGTGTTCCCTGAACCCCTTCCCAGCACGGGGAGGAGGGAGCCAGGCTTGGGAGGTGACTCACGAAGTGCAGTTCTCTGTGGACTCGTTGGTGCTGTCGTTGATCTCCACGTTGGATGAGAGACTGGCAAAGCCATGAGGCAGCTCGTCCCACTCATCGAACCGGATGCCCGTGCCCAGGGAGTAGCGGCCCTCGGTGCAGGGCTTACAGGACTGGTCCTTCATGTCCAGAAACTCCCCAGCTTTGCAAGAAAAGGCTGGAACACAAAGCAAGGACAAGGGTGGGGTGGTGAGGCCGCTGCTGCCCCAGGAGGAGTGGTCAGGTTCTGGGCATCCTAATGGGAGGAGCAGAGGGTGGAGGTGTAGGCATTGGCCCGCTAAGCATCAGAGCCATGCACGTCTTGTCCAAGTCCATTAACATGGAAGGTCTAGACAGGCAAATCCACAGGGACACGTGGTGAATTTGTGGGCCAGGGACTTGGGGAGAGATTGCTGGTGGATTTGATGTCTCTTTTTGGGGTGATGATAGTGCTGAGATTAAATAGAGGTGATGATTATGCTACTCTAAAAACTAAGTGAACTTTACGCTTAGAGGTGAATTTTATGACATGCAAATTTATATCTTAATAAAGTTGTTATTTAAAAAAGAAACAGACTTGGGGCTGTGGAAGCTCTGCCTTGCTGAGGACTTTGGGCTAATCCCGGTCAATCTTGCTTCCTAAGGGAGTAGTTGTGGTCATGCCGATGCCTCTCCAGGGAAGGGACACCAGGGTCTCTCACGCCAACCCCTCTGAAGGGCACCAGGCCTTCCAGCCTTGAATATCCCCTTGAGTCTCTGTCTCCTTTCTGGTTCCACTGACCATGCTGGTTGGGATTCTAGAACATGACCTGTCAGTTCACCCTCTGCAGTGTCCTCCTAACTAGTGCCCCGCTTCTTGTTTCTGCTCATTCTGTGGTCACCAGTGTCATTCTAAAACATTGAGCTAATTAAAAAATAATCAGGTGCTCCTCTTTGGTTACAGGATTGAGCTCTCAGCCAATCTTTCCAGCTCATCTCCCACTGCAGACCTTTCTCCAGCCCAGCCCCATTCTTGCCTTGCCTGTGTTGTCTTCATCCCAGATCACGTGTTCTTCTGCCTCCAAATTTTTGCTCAAGTGGTTCTGGTCCCTAATAAGTATCCATAACTCGCATTCCTTCTTACCTCGTATTAACACATCATATGGATGGAAGCCTGCCACCAGCCCTGAGCTCCTCCAGGGCCCATGGCTCAGTGACTGACACAGGAGCTCTCCATAAAGGTTTTGCTGACAAATGAATGGATACATAGGAGGAGCTGATAACGTTGGTCCGGTTAACAGAAGATGGCTCGTTTGTTTCCGTTATTTACACTCCATTCTGATCGGGTCCTAGCAATATTCATTCACTAATTTAATAAGTATTTATTTGCCCACTTACTGAACCAGGCACTATATGCTAAGCTTATTTTAGAATTTAAATGCCCTCAATTTCCTTTCCAATTTTTCAAGTGTTCCTTGATTCTAGTCCCTGGTTTGTATTGTTACTCCGTTTGTATATCTCAGAAGAACAGTGCAGGGGAAGGAGCTGCCAACTGCAGCAAAGCTCCGACTAAGAGTCACAGAGGTGGGGGCGGGAGCTGCAGGCAAGCCATTGCCTGGCTGATTGCACAGTCAGCTCCCGTCGGGAAGGTTCTTGTTTCCTGAAGTGATGCCCAGTGTGTTTTAAATTCATCTTCCCTGGCTTCCTTTTCAAGGACGAAAGCAAATTGCAGTCTTTCTAATGACTGATTGTGGCTGGTGAGTGTAGATTGGAGGCATTGCACAGGCAAAGAGGGAAATGTATGCACACTGAGAAAAGCATCTGCGTGGCACACAGCTGGAATTACTTACACTTTATACCCTAATAGGATTTAAATTTTTTTTAAAAAGCAAATTCAGATACCCAGTTTGCATCTGTGAGATAATTTTAAAAGGGTTAAGGATGGGAACGAAGTGGGGAAAAGATCTGATTCCTTAAGGCGGCTGCACTGTCAGGGAGGGCCTAGCTTGCATGGCAGGAGGCTTGGGGCAGTGGTTAAAGCTGAGTGTCAGGAGGCCTGGAGCGGGATGGCTGCTTACAGCACTCGGTGCCCCTGACGGGGTCCGGGAGGCTGGTGCAGAGGCCCGGGGTGTGCGGCACAGCAACCCTCCACCTGGAACTCGTGCTGTCACATGCGGTGTACTCGTAGTGGTACTCAGACTGCAAGGGAGAGAACAGTGGGCAAAACGCAAGTTGGTATTGATCAAACCATCCCAGCTTCTCGCCCTCTTCTTCGCCAGTACCAGGGCTATTGACCCTCATGGACACAATAACACCCTGAGACCCTGGTGGGGAGCAAGGCATCACGGGAGCTATCATTCTTTAGACCATTCCTCTCCACCCAGTCATGGTCTAGCCTTTAGAAATCCTTTCCTTTTCTTCTTTTGGGGGTGAATCTCTTTGCTGTTATGTATAAGTATCTTCCTGATAGTACTGAACAGACTAGAAACAGGTAGAGTTTTTCTTATCCCAAACTGTAGAATTTATGAACAAGGACTATCCATTAAAAATTTCCAAAGGAAAAAAATTTTTTTTCCAAAGGATTGTCACAGAAGCTGTATTTCTCTTACCCTGTATTCCTCAGGCTCCTTTCTGCCCAGAAAGACGGTGCATGCCCACCTCCCATTTTAAAAACGTCATATTTAGCCCACGCAGGCGGTGTGCTCTCATCCTGTGGGTCTGCTCCTGCCTGATTTCTCCGTGCAGTGGGAAATGCACAGTTCAGTTGCTTTACTTGAACCAAGAATAAGCTAAATAACAGCAGCAAAACAGCCAAATCAACCACTGAGTAGGACAACAAAAACCATTTCTTGGGAGAGAGAAGACAGAATAAATGTTTTTTCCTTTAAGTCTTATCATAAATAATAGAGCGCAGAATTCATTTGACTTTGGCTCTGACAAGTATTTTACAATCTGCACTAAAACTGTATTAAAACACAGAACTACTTTGTATTATTGGGTCCATAAGAAAAATAGATATAATGTCGCCTCTCAACCCTGATGAAAGCATGATTGCGTAACGTGTGAATGCAAGGGCTGAGCCTGCAAACGAGACAGCTAATCTCAGCATGCATCAGGACCCCGAGGGGCAAGCTTTTCCTCTGGAAGAGGGGGCCATCCTGCGTTTGCTCTATTCCAAGATGCCCTCTATTTCAAGATGTCGTGGCTTAAAACTGACACGACAAGGAAGCATCTGCCATGTTTTAATTTTTTGTGGTGCATAATAAATGGTGTGTCTGAGAAGCAGCGGCACCCAGACTTGTGGAAATAAGCGAAACATGTTTCTGTTGTTTAAGACACTTACAGTGATAAGAGAACAATTGTAGAGCTCCTCTCTTATTTTCCTCTCTTGTAAATATTTACCAAATATGTACTGTACACCCACCATTTGTAGGTACCAGATAGCATGCCCGGTGGGGCTCAGAGCCGCCGCACACAAACCCAGCACTTACATCCCGAGGGAACAGATGCAGAGGACCAGGGGACAGTGTGGGGACTGTGAGGCTAACTTTTGATGAGAATCTTCGGCTTTGCATTTAGACGTCGTTGTCAGCTAGGGAAGGAAGGACACCAGGATGGCAATTCTTTGGCTAATATCTCTCAGGGTCTATTTTTTCCTCCTAATTCCAGTCTTTTCCTTATCTCAGAGGACTCTCAATAAATAGGGCAGGCAGTTCCACCTGTATCAGTTCCAGGTCTAAAAATGATGCGTTCCAAAAGGTTTTGCTGCAAGAGTGAGGGGTAAAACCCACGGTATGTAAATGCAACGCGGAACTGAGCGGAGCAGGCAGAGAGGATTCAGCCCTTGAACATAATCATGCCGGTCATTAGCATAGCGCTTTCACAGTTCCCTCGAACCCCTGCTCCTTTGCTCTTCGGTCTGCCTTCAACCAGACAAGCAGAGCAGGGTTGTTCCCTTCCTTGTACCGATGAGGATACACTCTCCACGGGGTGAGAGGCCTTGTCCAAGGTCACACACCTGGAAGGTCCCAGAGCCAGAACCCAGGCCTTCCCACCAGGAATCCTCCACCCGCAGACCTCGAACCAAACGCAGACTCACGCTGGGCCAAACTGAACAGCCAAATCTAAAAATTAAACAAGACAGTGTTGGCTGTCTGCCAGCAGCCAGGCTTTCTCTGAGGCCTGTGCATTGGTGCTGAAGTACCGAGTCTGTGCGAGCAGGTATCTCAGCCAACTCTGACTGCATTTGGTCTTTTGGAGACACACAAATTTTTGTTTATTATGGTAAATTTCAAATATATATATTTATTTTCTTCTCAAATATATATATTTTAGTAAACAGAATACAATGCCCCCATGTACCTATCACCCAGCATCAGTGCTTACCAATTTCTGCCATTCTTGCTTATTCACCTCCACCCACTCCTCCCCAGTTGAAGTTATTTTTTATAGGTTGAAACCTACATATCTTAGCTGTACAAGATGGATTAATGGGACACTTAAGTGAAGGTCTGACAGGACTGAGAATCATTGTCCCCTGCCACCTCCACTGCCAGAAGAGGCGTCTGTTGGTCAAGCAAGTGTCTCACGTCCTGAAGCTGAGAACCACAGAGCCACCGCCGTAGACAGTCACACACACCCCAGGAAGCAGGGGACTGGCACGACTTGGGTTTGTCTTGGCTGGGACAGGGCTGCTACAAGAAACAGGTTCTTAAGTAAACCCGGATTCTGACTAGAGGCCTTGGGGTCTGGAGGAGGTTGTGTCCTGCTCCTCCTCCCTCTCCCCTCTCCCCCTCCACCACCTGCTGGCTAGTTCCCATCTCCTCACTGTCCCTGAAAATCAGATCCTTTGGGGAGAAGGTCAAGATGGGGCAGGGTAGGCAAGGCAAGCGCCCCAAGCTTGGAACAGTGGGGTCAGCAGGTGTTTGCTGACTCAGATGTAAACCCTCTGCCTGGAAAGCACCTGACCCAGACAAGAGCAGGTCCCATTCAACAGGCCTGTCTGTTAAGGAGAGGCTGGCCCTTTGCTGGGAGGGAGGAATGAGCTAGGAGACTTAACACAGAACATGGGAAACCATGGACAAGTGTCAGAATTTGAACGTTAGACTTTCTCTTAGGCCCAGCCCTAGCTGGATGGTTTCCCGGTCTACTGTTCTTTATTGTTGTCATCGTTTTGCTTCTGGTGTGCATGGTGGGTGTTTGTTTTGGTTGAGGCTCAGGGCATCATGGCCTTGCTTTGTCCCCTGTGAAGAGTAGGATGGAAGGCACAGGACTTTTCTGTTGTTCTCCAGCAGGTCGGATGGGGGCGCACAGTAGGCCTTCTCCCTCTCTCCCACCCTCTTTAGGACTGCCTACTGAGCAGCAGGGTTTCCTGAGTCCCTCAGCCTAGCCATGGCAGCTCCAGAGCTCTGGTGCCTGAACCTACATCTGTCAGATCATCACAACTGCCTGGAGAACAGGTGAAAAACACAGTCCCGGCTCTGCCTCCAAGATTCTGCTTCTCCTCTAGATCTTTTTCTGTTTCCTCCTCCTTCAAAACTCTCTCTTCTACCAAGACCGGTTTGGCTCAGTGGATAGAGCGTTGGCTGGGGGGTCCCGGGTTCGATTCCGGTCAAGGGCATGTGCCTTGGTTGCGGGCCCATCCCCAGTGGGGGGGTGTGCAGGAGGTAGCTGATCGATGATTCTCTCTCATCAATGTTTCTAGTTCTCTATCCCTCTCTCTTCCTCTCTGTGAAAAATCAATAAAATATATTTCAAAACAAAAAAACAACAACAACTCTCTCTTCTAAGCCTCAGAATTTCAGTATTTATCTCATAAACCAGTCTCCCACAAATCAGGGTTCCTAATCTACAGGCCTTGGACCACTTCCTGCACACAACCCCATGCAGAATTTAGGTGTGTGGGGGAAAAGAATTTTAGGTATGTGCATTTTTCTGGGCAAAGGGTCTGCAGTTTTCATCAGTGTCTCAGGAGTCAGTTACCCACCTTCCTTCAGAAAAACATTAAACTCTGTCACAAAGTAATTTAAAAATAGCTTACTGTTTTACCAGCCAAAGGCTCTTCACTTTAAAAAAAAAAAAAAAAAAAAATATATATATATATATATATATATATATATATATATATATAGTATTGATTTTTTACAGAGAGGAAGGGAGAGGGATAGAGAGTTAGAAACATCAATGAGAGAGAAACATCCATCAGCTGTCTCCAGCACACCTCCCACTAGGGATGTGCCCTCAACCAAGGTACATGCCCTTGACCGGAACCAAACCTGGGACCCTTCAGTCCGCAGGCCGACACTCTATCCACTGAGCCAAACTGGTTAGGGTAAGGCTGTTCACTTTTTAACAGGGGCCTGGAATACTTTAATGCAAGGATTATCAAATTGTGCTTCTGAGGCCTGAAGTTTAGAAAGTTAATCCCTTCCATGGGTGGTGAGGAAGGTGAGGATTCCCCCCTCTTTTAATGGAGCAACATTGTTTTTTGTTTAAACCAAAAGTTTCACAGGCACAAAGTTGAACACCGCAGTCTTAAGAACAAATCGCTCTAAAGTGGCATTGTAGGCGCTGAGGCAGACTCAGGGTGAAGGATGCCTTTGGCCTTCACCTCACCAATCATTTGCTTTACCCATAAGCAACACTGCCTCTCCCCGGAGCAGGCACCAGACCCAGCACAACCAAAGCAAACAGACCTCAAGCAGGCGCGCCCCTGCTGATGGTCCTCAGTCTGGGGGTTGCCTAGCAACACCGTGCCAGGAGCCCAGGGCTCCTGGTCTGAAGGAGTGTCGGGGAGCCCGGCCTCACATCACCCTTTTTTTCAACATTTGCTAATCTACTCTGGGTTTCCAGCTCCCATTTTGATCAAAAACAGCAGGGACGGTGCTTGGTCAGCCCGACAAGGCCTGCCCCTCTGGTTTGGACGTGGACCCGTAACACAAAGCAGAGTCTGGGTCTCAGCACCCAGCTGAGGCCATCCGTGTCACCATGCTCTGGGCCAGCCTGTCGGTAACTTGAGCTGCCTGTCCCTCTGGGGCTCAGCCTTGGCCTGGGGGCTCCTGGAAGACCCTGACAGGCTAATGATCACAGCCATTTGTGAGCACATGTGACCATCTGTGCCCCCCCCCCCCCCCCAGTATTTTCCCCTTCAACCCTCACAACCCTTCCTGTAGGATCCCTACTGCACAACCTCCCAGTTTAAAACTGGAATCTGCTCCCCTCTGTCCCAGTGACCCCGACATCCTCAATGACTTTTTTCCATAGCGCTTACCACCTACGACACACGTTAGCACGCAGTTACTCATTACGTGTGTCACTGATTTCTGACCGGAGGTAAGCTCCGTGAGAACAGGAGCTTTGTTTTTCTTCACTGCGGCAGCCCAAGAGCCCAGAGCACTGCCTGACACCTAGCAGATATCAGTAAGGAGTTGTGAGTGACTGCATGGCGGGGCACCAGTCTAGAGCAGCTCTGGAGCTATGCCAGGGGCTCTGGATTAGAGCAAAGATCTGGGCTCTCCTCTGTCCTGCCACCCCAAAACTGCGCGATCATGGACTAGTTATTCAATCTCCCCATGCTTGGTTCCCTCGCCCATAAAATGGGGATGCTAACACTCTGCTAAGAAGATTAGATAGATTACCCCAAAAAAACAACTAACTGATATCAACCTTTTGGGACAAGAGGAGATCATGTTCAGGAAAGCTTTGTAAACTGGTTTAAAAAAATAGCATCCAGCTACTGCTAGGACCCTGCCCTGGGACGGCTCACGGTGGATGCCGAGGCCTTCTCTCCTCTCTCTGGCAACAGGGCTGGGATGAGGGAGCCTGGTGACTCTCTGGCCTAACAGCCATGGTGACAGCGGCAGTGAGACCCTCCCCAGTCCCCCTGTTGTTTACTGCCTGCCCTGACTCACCCTCCTCTCTGGTGCGTCTTCTCATGCATATGAAACAACATCTGTCCTTTCCCCTCTTCCTCTCCCCTAGCAACTCCCCCAGAGCTAATCTCTCCGAAACAGGCTGGCCGCTGACATTGGTGACACCAGGAGCTGGCCAGTCCGTCAGGGGCAGAGGGCTTTTCAGTGCAGCTTGTAAATATCCCGAGGCTCGAAATGGCTTTGTCGCTAGGAAACAAAAGGTCCCTTTATAAATCCCAATGCCTTTCTGATAGGTGAGAGATGGCACACACAGCTGTCCACGAGGCACAGCTTTATGATATTATATTTCAGAAATGTACTTCTCTTGTTTTGTTTTAATGAGATCAAAATGTTCCATTAAAGTTTTCCACCCGAGCTTTTTAATCATACATGAAACAAACAGATCAACTAGGTCCTGGCCTATGCAACACTCTCCAAGGACAGCTAGCGTTTTGATGTGCTAGACTAGGTGCTCGTGATGGAGACCATGAACCTGGCGGACAGACTCCCTGCCTTTGCTACCTCCTCTCCTCCAAGCCTCTCTCCAGGCTGCAGCCAGAATGACCCAGCTGCGCTGCAAGCAGAACGTACCACTGCCCCGCTGGTGCCCTCAGAGCCAGCACCGGCCTCCCTGCAAAGTTTACAAGGAAGGCCCTTCACCCCCTGGCCCCTGCTTATTTCTCCACGTGGGTCTCTCTCTATTCCGACTCTATGCCCACCCCACCCCCACCATAACACTTTGAGATGTTGCCCACTTTACGTCAAAGTAATTCAGCTAAAAGCATTGCCTGGGTATGTGGTGAGGGGATACAAATCTGATCAAGGCAACCCTAGCATACACAGGGACCGCTGTAAGCTGTAGAGGTTGCGCACTGCCAGTTCCCGGGCATGCTAGTCACCTGTGGTACGCAAGGTACTATCCTGAGAGAGACACACCATAGAAGGAGAATGCTGCAGATGTATGCATGAGCACGGCACCCGGTAGAAAGCGACAGTGAGAAATAACATGCTTTAAGAAGTTTTAAAAGAAGCTACTTAATGCCTCCTAGTTTTTTTGTTTTGTTTTTCTTTTGCCTCTAGTTCATATTTATAATCTGGCTTAAAATTCAACTCCTCCAATCCCGATCTGAATAATTAAAATTAATTTAAAGGAACTCCTCATAACTTGTCTGCTATACTTTGATTTTGTGGGCATAGCATGGGCGAAGAGTGGAGAGTTTCATCCTGGCTAGGAGGAGGGGGAAGCAGCTAATAAGGATTTAGAACAAGAATGATGGATAGGACCCAGCTGGTGTGGCTCAGTTATTGAGCATCAAACTCTGGGCCAGGAGGTCATGGTTCAATTCCTGGTCGGGGCACATACTCGGGTTGCAGGCTCAATCCCATTGTGGAGCGTGTGGTCCTCTCTCATCATTGATGTTTCTCTCTCTCCCTCTCCCTTCCCCTCTGAAATCAATAAAAATATAGATTAAAAAAAGAGTAATGTATAAGGATTATTTAATGTTGTTTACTGTAGGAATAGCTTCCAGAAATGCTCTGAGGTCTCTTGGGAGCTTTAGTTGGGGTCCTTCTTGAAACAGGTGGAGTTCTTCAGCTATGGACCAAGCAAGAATTGTGTGTGTGTATGTGCACGCATGCGTGAGCATTACTTACTGACTTAAGATTTGAAAGGACTGATAGCATAAGAAAAGGTGAAAGCATAAGCATAAGCATAAGGGCAGTGGGGTGGGGGGAGAGAACCAAAGTTAAGGGGAAGTAAAATTGGTGCGATTGGTGCAAAGAAGAAATTGGATAATATGGATAATATACTTTATATTTGATCAAGAAATTGCCCTTTCTAGGAACATAACTTAAGGAGTTAACAGAATGACAATTGAGCAGGTGTTTATAAGGATATGTGTAAAGGCATTCATTTCAGTATG
Source organism: Pipistrellus hanaki (assembly GCF_964339955.1). Taxonomy (NCBI): domain Eukaryota; kingdom Metazoa; phylum Chordata; class Mammalia; order Chiroptera; family Vespertilionidae; genus Pipistrellus; species Pipistrellus hanaki. The sequence goes on from NC_140520.1 coordinate 5,077,101, forward strand.
TGTCTACTAATGAAACTTAGAAGCTATCTGAATTGGTTGGTTAAATAATTTACATACATGCTACAAAACCCTGTGCAGCCTTGAAAATGATGGAGGAGACCTGTATTTATTAACAGGTAGAGGTGTCCTCTGCATGTTACAGAATGAAAAAAATATGAAACACATGTAATATGATCCCATTTATGGAAAATTATGTGGTTGTATCTATACATATACATATATAATAACAGAAAGTCTGTAAGTATAGGAAGATGTAGCAAAATATTTACAGTGATTTTAACCAGTTATGAAATTTTAGTAAGTTTTGTCGGGTATTTTTTTTTTTCATATATATTTTTTGTTTTTAAAATGAGAATCTATCATTGTTATAAAAACAAAAACAAAAAACCCATTTAAAAATAGTATTCAATAGGTCAAAATGTAGCAATCTGTAGGTCAGTCCCATTCCAAAATCAATACTTTGTATGCTTTGCCTTGAGCATGATATTTCTATACTGGGCTCCATTTTCTTGCTGTATTCCTGAAGCAATGATCTATACCAGCAGATAGTGATGCAAAATTCTAAGCTGTTCTCTTTCCAGCAATATGCTGAAACTAGTATTGTGATACACTGTAAATTAGTTCTCATTATAATCATCTCTCATCAGATCTTTTACTTTTTCTGTCACAGCACTTAGCCAAGTTTATAACTGTAAATCCGTATTTGTATCAATTCTGCTTTTCACAGGGGTATACTGTAAAAATGGCAACAAAGTCTTCCCATCCCTATCTGTGACTAGCCCCTTTAAATGTGACTGCAGGCCCTCCCATCAAGAAATGGAGTCTATTTCATGGCATGACCATGTGACTTACTTTGACCAATAGGACATTAGCAAACATGATACAAGCAGAGTATTGAAAAGAGCTTTCCCATTGGGGCTAAATGAGTCTAAGCTGATGCAGAATGAGGAGCCACCTGGAAGAGAACCCAGGGACCCCAGCCAGCTATCACACATGTGAGCAAGGCCATGCTGGATTACGTCATTTGTAGTCGACCTACTAGCTGACCACAGTCACATAAGGCGGCCCAGCACAGATCAGCCAAGCTGCCCCAGACCCGAAGAACCACCCCTTTGACCTACAGAATTGTGGGCTAAAAATAGTTGTTTTGAGCCACCAAGTCTTGTGGTGGTTTGTTACTCAGCAAACGCTAGCTGATGCAGATTACCTTTTTTTATTGAAAGTTTATTTTGGGGCAGAGAGGCCACATCTACTTAATTAAGAATGCAAGATTCTGTAGCTAACAATCTTCTTTAAAGTAAGGAGTACACAGGCAAGGAAGACCTCTGCTATTGGACAATCAGAATAGGAACAAGATCTATATTGGCAGAAATTATCTAAATTCCATAGGGTTAGACAGTCTCTGGTAATGTCCCTTTCTCAGAAGTTAGTTCCTCCAGTGTCTAGGCAGCATAAAGTCCCTCATTTTAGGATCCATCCTGACTGTAAATGGAAACTCTAAAAGGTAACTGAAGCCCAGCCAGTATGGCTCAGTGGTTGAGCATCAACTCATGAACCAGGTCATGTTTCAATTCCAAGTCAGGTCTCATACCTGGGTTGCAGGGTCGATCCCCAATGTGGGGCATGTAGGAGGCAGCTGATCAATTATTCTCTCTCATCATTGATGTTTCTGTCTCTCTCTCCATTGCCCTTCCTCTCTGACATCAATAAAAACATTAAAAAATAAATAAATGAAAGGTAACTGAATCCACCAAGTCTGGATATGGGGTTAGATGGCCCAGAGGGCATTTCCCTGAGAGCCATTACCATGTCCTCAGCTGCACTAGCCACGTTTCAAGTGCTAGCAGCCACAGGTGGCTGAGGGCAACCACACCCGAACAGCACAATTCAGGACTCTTGATGTCTCCTTCATCTCCTTCGTCTCTTTAGCAAATTCCACCAACCTTTTCCTCCAAATATCTTTCACCATCTACTCTTTGTTCCTTTCCAATTCAACCAACTTTTTACCACCATTAAATTTTTAATTTTTTACCACTGTAAGATCATGTAAATTATACTCCTACTAAAAATTGAATTCTAACAGCCAACATTTACTGAGTATTTACCACGCACCAGGAACTATTCTAAGCAATATACATGTGTTAATTCATTTAATGGTTATAGTATAATCATAAGTGAACTCTATTAATATACCCATTTTAATAATGAAGAAACTGTGGCAGGAGGAGATTAAATAAATTTCCCAAGGTCATAGTAACCGAGTGGAAGAGCTAGAAATTGAACTGAACTAGTTTTATCCAGATCCCACACTGTACCACTATTCTGTTTTTCTCTCACAAATATAACCATAAAAATGATAGAAAAAAAAATAATTAAAAAAAAAAATGATAGAGTGGCCCTGTCCAGGTGGCTCAGTTAGTTGGAGTGTTGTCCCAAGCACCAAAAGGTTGTGGGTTTGATTCCCAGTCAGGGTACAAACCTAGGTTTTAGGTTCCATCCCCAATGAGGGTACATATAGGAGGCAACCGATCAATGTTTCTCTCCCCATCTCTCTCTCTTAAAAAAAAAAAAGTCTATGATAATTCATTTTTTAAAAAAAATTTCTAGATAAGATTATAGGTGATTTTTACTATCTTCTTTTTATTTACCTATATTTTCCAATTTTTCTGCAAATGAAAGCTGTCACTTTGGTTATTTAAAAAAATTTTTTTAAGTAAAGTCAGATAATTATCAGAGTTTTATTATACTCTTATACATTGAACCAAGAGAATAGACAAAATGCCTCCTTAAATGCCTTCAGAACTCAAGAAGCTGTTCTTCTTTAGCCCTGTTGGTAGTAAACAAAAACATCCCATCTTGCCAATTGGAGTAAGTTCTTCATGACAATTGGAGATTTTTAATTTTCTCTCTTCACCAAATATGGCAGGATGTCTTAAACATCCAACCTTGATGGTTCCCGAGGAGTCTGCTCTCAGCCTCCGGCCTGCCTCAGCCGTGTTTACTTCGTGCTCATGCTAACCCACTCTCAGCAGGACTCTCCACTTCGTTCTGACCCTCCAACCTTGATTTCTGGTGGACCCCCTACCCACTCCACATTCCAGCCACCTGGTATTCTTGCAGTTCTCAGGCTCTTGTATACACTGAGTGGCCAGATTATTATGATCTCTGAACGCATAATAATCTGGCCCAATGCATGAATTCATGCATGGGTGGAGTCCGGCCAGCCTGACCAGGGGGAGGGGACATGGGTGGTTGGCCGGCCTGCCTGTTGGTCGAACTCCTGGTTAAGGGGACAATTTGCATATTAGCCATTTATTATATAGGATATACACTGAGTGGCCATATTATTATGTGTTCAGAGATCACAATAATCTGGCCACTCAGTGCATTTCCTACCTGTGGACCTTTCCTCAGGTTCCTCCTTCTGTCTAGAAAGCATCTTTCCTCCATCTCTACCCTTTGAAATTCCAGATTATTCCAGGTCAAGTACCAGCTGCTTAAATAAGTCTTCTTTTCCTATCAACCTCTATCGTGCCACTCCTGCATTGTTTGCCATCAGTTAACCTTATCTCGTCACTTGCATGTCATTATTTGCTTATTTATCTTTTCTTCCTACCATTATTTCTTATGCACCTATGGCATGTCAAGACTATGTGCTAGGCACTTAACATGTGTTATCTAATTTAATCCTCACAACAGCCTCTGAGATGGGTATTACCATCCCCATTTTACAGATTGGTAATCTTAGGCTGTCAGAAGTTGATTTACTTGCTCACCTAGCATCCTTACTAAGTGGGATCACTCAACCAATTTTATTCCAATCTACGTCTGCCGGATTCCTCAGACCTCCGGGCTTTTCCGTGTAGACTGGGAAGGCCATTTGGGGACAGTTAGCACTGGAGCCTCAGGACCAGGCAGATCTGTTAAAAGCCATGTTCTGCTTCTGGCATTTGATTTGGGTTCATAGCACTATAGGGAATGGTCGGCCCTTGAGCTCTCAATCAGCACTTAGCCTGGGCAACACAGGACTAAAGAAATGACTCATGAAGACAAACTCCATTCAGGATGTTTAGCTCCACTGGTGGCCCTGATGAATGGAAAACTGTGGAAGGTATGCCAAGCCCCAGCTCAGGGTTAGAAATCTAGAACTTTCCTGTTGAAGGTAAGAAAAGCACGTGGGCCGCCAGCCAAACCTCTCTGTTCCCTGACAAGATCCAGAGCGATGCCTCAGGTTTCAGAAACAAGGCTGGAGCAGCACTGTTATCATTAGGGTCAGCCTTGGCCTGAGAGGAGTCCCAACACAGATTCTCAAAATTCACACGCAGATTCAGCACAGAGAAGGGCTGGTCTACCCTGCATTGGTTTTTCACCATTCTGGGTTGGAAGCCCCGAAACTAGTTGGGTCAGTTCGTATTGCCAAACGAGGACTGTTAGGCTAATGAGTTTATCCGCTTCCTTATTTTGGAGTTGAGGGTGTTCTGCCGCCACTGTTTGCTCAGGGAGTGCAAACAGGACCTGCCGACTCCCGTGACTAATGAGCCTGAGCCCTGAGCCACTTTCACTCCGGCCTGAGTGGGGATTGAACTGTAAAGCAGCTGACTGGGAAAGGGGGTTCGGTAACTCCAATGTGTGCTTTATTTACGTTTTCCTTTCAATCCTCAAAGCAATCCTTTCTGAGGTGGGTGTTACTGAAACACCCATTCTGCAGATCCAAAACCTGGGTGGGAAGTCACAGGCAGGGGCTGGAGCGCTGAAATATTGAGTCCCACAACTTTGCCCTAAGCTCGCTTTCTGTGGCAAGATCTTACGCTTAGACAAATGTCAATCATTCAAAAGGACTAAAGGCCAAATGTGTAACCCCAGTGAGAGTTCTCAAGCATCAGTATTCGTCCCTGCCTCCAAACCAGAATGATACAAAATGTTAAACCTCTTAAATGTCTGCAATTTGCACAGTTGGCAAGGATCTCAACAAGCAGTGGCAGTTGAACTGTAAGATTCTTACCTTCCACTCAGGAGACTCCCATGTTGGATTCTTAGGCAAGTGGGCTTGTTGGAACTGTTTAACTTAGCTGGTTCAAGACCGTAAGCCACCAAGGCCAGTAAGCCACAGTCACGGACAAAATCACCCCGCTGTATCTTAAACAGGAGAGAAGGTGGCTGGGTGGACATGGGATGGCCCAGGCTGGAAGTCCTTGGGATTGATAAACATTTTCAAAAATCCCACTCACTTGTGTCATATTCATCTGTACTCACACAGAAATGCTCTCCTCTCTCCCTCCTTATTTCTTCACGATCTGTTATGTTGTGTAGACTGTCTATAGTTAGAACATCATAAATACTATATTTCCATAGGTGGTGGGGTTGTGGTTGCTAACCAATTCATACTGATAACTTTTAAAAAAATGTTTCAACTTCTCTTCCTGATACGCCAAGGTTTGATCCCCGCTCAGAGCATATACAAGATGCAACCAATAAATGCATAAATAAGTGGAACAACAACAACAACAACATTTCAACTTCTCAGAACCTTAGCCAAGGGTGACATCTTGGATTATTTTTGCATAGATATATTATGAAGTCTTTCACATTTCTCAGAAATTAAGGGACGACTTTCCCAATGCAGTTCTTGTAAATATTTGTTGCTGCCTCTGCCATATGGTTAAAAAAAAAAAAAAAAGTTACTCAGAGCACAACCAAATATTGTTGTTTCAATATTATAGAAACGACTGGGTTTGGTTACTCCTTAACATTTTTTTGCACCTCTCCAAACGAATATTCAAAAGGCACCTTTGGCAGAAAGGCATTCACTACTTATTGTCTGAAATAGGTTGACAACATTTTGGAAGCACCTTGACGCATGACCTGTCAGGCGAGTCGGAGAAGGACAGTGGAGATTAGAGGAAAGTGAGATGTCACAGAACTCAGTCTGGCCACATTCGGGCCATGTGCAGCCAGGTGCACTAAGCCATGTGCAGGGGGAAGCAAAGCTACAAAGAGGCTCTGCCTCCAGCAGCCAGCAAGGTGACCGGGTGCCGGATAGGAGCGGGGAGAGGGGACGAGACCTGTGAGTGCCGCTCGCTCGCATGTCTCCGCTTTCCACACTCCCTCTGAGGCCACGGTAGAAGCCCAAGGACTCCCATCCGCTCCTTACCTGCGGCCTTCCTAACTTCCTCCCCACCCCTCTTCTCCCCTTGCCCACTTTCTATGTCGCCACTCAGTACATACATCATCTTTTATTCTCAACCACTTCTAAGGTCATTTCACCCCAGAAGAAAACAACTCAGGTCCTCTCCCCGTAATCCAGAGTCCGGAGCCCAGGAGCCCAGGTCCCAGATGGTGGACCTTTCTCCCCAGCTCCCTGCCCAGACTGTGAGCCCTCCAGTGGGCTGGCCTCTCCATCAGCCGGTCTGCTCCTCTTCCTTCCTCCCCCATCTTCACCCAAAAAAAACTAAACTCCGTGGCCTCTGAAACTGTGCCTAGGCCCCCAAGGTCTCCACCAGGGTCCAAGCTGTTTCTGACCAAAGTGGGGTCGGGTCCGGGATGACAGTACCTCTTTGCAGGCGTGGAGCTCCGGTTCGCCTCCCTGGGTCACCTGGAAGGCGGTCCCGACCCAGAGCAGCAGCCGCAGGAGCCGGAGCGTGCGTCGCCCCGCTCTTCCCCTGCCCCCGGCAGAGGGATGGAGGCTGCGCCCCGCATCAGCCATAGCGTCGTCCTGAGCTGGCGGCGGCCGGGACTCAGGTGCTGCGGCTGCGGCTCCCGCTGGCAGGAGGCGGAATAAAAGGGGAGGGAGGATCCTAGGGGGAGGATGAGAGGGGCTGGGCTCACTCCAGTCACCTCCGGGCCGCCACGCCAAAGCTGCCCATCCTTCCTCCTCCCTCCTTCCTCGTCTCCTCCTACCCACGTCGCCTTGTCAACCGCCTTCTCTTTCCCCCGCGCGTGTCGGGTAGGGACCGCGCGATGCGCCGCCGCTCACCTGCGGGTCGCCATGGCAGCCGTCGCAGCCGGCGCGCGCCGCGTGGAAGTGCGCGCGCGCCGGGGACCAGGGGCGAGTAAAGAACGCGGCGGAAGCATCTCCCAGCCGTCGCCACCGAGTTCAGGTTTCCCTCTGCCCTTCCGTGCACCATGAGCATCTCTGATTCTGCAGACGTGGCTGAGGACAAATACTGAGCCCGTTCCGAGTGGACAGCGCTAGGAAGGAGACCCTCTTCTAGAAGTGACAGAAGGTGTCACCTACTGCAAAGGCAGCCAGCCGCTCCGCATCCATCCCTCCACATCCGTCTGGGCCTTCACGGCCGGCTTGATGCGAAGCCTTGAGACTCATAATAGTTAAACCGGTTGAAGCAAAGAGTGTTTGCTTAAGGCGGTAGTTTTCCAAGCGCGACACGTGTGCTCTTCCGTCTCTGGGACATCCCCGTTCTCTTGCTGCTTTGAAAAATCCTTTTGTTAGATGCGAGGGAGAAGAGAATCTCTGGGTCATCTTTCAGGATTCCGTTTGCCAGCTGAGGTCTTTTTGCATTCATCCTGCGTGCCAGGAGGCCTCTGTTTCTCCACCTGAGGTTCAGGAGGGCAAATCCAGGGCTCCGGGGGGTAGGGTCAGGGGCTCTTTGCCTCTGTGTTCCCAGTAGCTCCCTCCCGAGGACCCTCCCACGTTGGACCGCCAGGTGGCGCCTTTCTTGATAGGCATTCACCTGTCATAGATGGTGGGGCAGTTGCCTGGCAACCGAAGGTGGGCCTTCCAAACAATTGGGACCCGCGAGCCTCTGCGTGCAGGGTTGTGTGCGATTGCGCCGGCCTCCCGCTCCTCCCAGGAGCTTCTCATTTTACCATGCCTCCCACCCGAGACCCTTTCCAGCAGCCTATGCTGAACAACGATGGTTCCCTCCCGGGGGAAGCCGGGGCTCCTAAGGTACTGGGGCTTCTTGCGCAGGCCTCGTGGGGCCGCTGGCACTCTTTCTGTCATGAGGGGGTACTTGAAGGACCCTGCTGAGGACCCGAGGTCCCGGACAAGTCGGTTTCCTGCCTGCCTCCATGCCCCCATGTTCGGGTCGGCTAACGTTTCAGGGGTGCTTTTGAGCAAAGAGAGGTAGAGCTCTAGACCAGAGGAACCAGGGGCTCTCCCGGAAGCACACTGGTGTAATGGGGCTGAAACAGGCCCAGGGGTCGCCCGCCCTTTGCATCTGTGGGAAGACGGTCCTCTAAGAGGCTGTGCAATACGGAGGGGGAGGAAGCCCTCTGAAAGCCACCGGGTCATGTGTCTTCACACCATCCCTGTTCCCTGGTTGATACTGGAACGTGTGTATGACCCTCTTTCTAATAGAAGTGGCCGCGATGTTTGAAGTGGTGCAAACTCAGGAGAATTCAATAGCCATTGTGGCTTACTAATACAATCAGAGAGCTTCTTTGGGTTTATTCATCATTTATTATTTACTCTATGCCGGGTACCACTAAACACTGAGGAGCTATAGATTAGCAGCTGTAGATATAGACGTATTAGGGATAGCACCCGCTCTAAAGAAACTATGCTTGCATAGTAGCATGTGTGTTGTGAGTTATACGGAGTATGTCAGGAGCTCTGGGAGCTAAAAGGGAAGCAGGTGAGTTTTGACATCAAAATATGAGTGAGCTGGGCCATGGGAGGGAGGAGGTGAAATGTGAGTTGGGAAGAAAGAAACAGGAGCCAGACATTGGTCACCAGCAAGACAAAGGAAGCGTGAGGTGCTCATACCCCTGAAAAGGGGAGAAAGAGTGACCTGTTTGGGGCCAAGGAGGTGGAGGAGCGGAGAGAGCAGAAGCTGGAGAGGGATCTCCCGGGGCTGGGTGTGCTGTGTACACCATGCCACTGAGCTAAGATTCCATCCTGGAGGTTCTGGGAATCACCTCAGGATTGTAAGCACTAGAGCGACACAGCGGATGGTGTTTCAGAAAGCACGGACTGCAGTGGATTGGACAGGGTGGGAGTGAGACAGGAGGGATCAGCTAGGAGGTAGGAGCCTCTAGAGAGGCAGCAACCTCCAGGAGGAAGAATAATGGGCCTAAGGCAGTGATGCAGGGGGTGGCAATAAGGTGCAGATAAGAGAGATGCAGAGGGCAGGACTGATGGGACTCTGTGGCTGACTGGATATGAGCCAGAGAGAGCGGATGAGTCTGGGTTCCTGAGGGCTTAATGGGTACCATTTACTGAATGAAGCATCCAGGGTAAGCTGGGTTGGGGAGATTCAGATCAATCATGTAGACGTCACTTTTGTGGTGCCTGTGGAACATGTAAGTGTGGTTGAGTGTCCTGGGTTGAAGATGTACATCTGTAAACCACAGTGCCCATCTGGTGGTTGGAGCCACGAGGAGGAATGAGCTCATCCAGCAAATGTGAGAGTAAGGGGAGCAGAAACGAAACACCCTGGGAATGCCGCACAGAGCTGAGAAGTAACAGTTCAAGACAGGAGGAAATTCGGAGAAGCCGGACCCACAGAGGATTGAGAGAACATTTCAGAGTCAGCATCATGGTGCCAGAAACTGCAGAGGTCAGATAAGATCAGGTCTGGAAAGGATCTACTCCACCTAGCCTCAAAAACCATTGATCACCAGCAAGAGTGGTTTCAGGGGGTGCTTGAGGCAGAGGCCAGGCTGAAAAGGGGATGGGGAGAGGGAGGAGGAAGAAGTAAAGATAGTAAATGTGACTCTTGAAGAGTCTGGCTCGGTAGACTCTTTTCTGTCAATTCTAAGATTGAAGACTTAGGAGGATCAAAAACCTGGGGCGTTTTGCCCGATATTGCTCCTCTCTTGACTGATGTTGCTCTGAGATTCAAATAGGATGAAGGGGTGGATGTCACTGAAGCTACCATAGCAGCAGGGACCTGTATCCAGGTAACCAGTTCCTTGGGCGGTTTTCCTTTTGCAGATCCTGACGCATAAGAACCCAGCTCACCTTGATCAGCAGCGGGGACCCTGGAATCGGCTCAACTCAGTTCCCACCATCACCTCCATTAGGCGGAATACTTTTTTTTTTGACTCTGAGGTACCTGCTATTGAAATACTATTTCTCTACGTCCAATTAGAACTCATTACTATCCTCTTTGAAAGGAAATCCGTCCCTGACTTCTTTAGTATCTTTCCTTTTGTCCTCAATCCAAGTTCCTACCAAATTGAAAACTAAATACCAATTTATCTGGGCTCTGGGAAGTCAGAGGCCTGCGTTCTGCTCTAGTCAGTTATCTGAAGCAAGTCATTTTCTCCCTGGACTTCTCACTCCTCCGATTAAAACAAAGATTGAATATAACCATGAACAAAGTTAAGGCCCGGTGAGCCCAAATTGGGGACAGTATAGTGATTTCCATGTCTACAGGGAGAGCTCACTACTCCTTGAGAGACAATTCCTTATTGACAAGAGTCACCATGTACAAGTTGGTGTAAGGAATTGGTAGCTCCAGGCCCAAAAGGGATTCACTCTGCCTATGGGGAAGAGTAGAGCCCAACAGAACTTGACTAGAGGAGGGCAGGGAAGAGAGTAAAGGTGGTGCATTAACCTTGGGGGGCTTAACTTCCTCTGTAGGTTATCCCCAAGGATAATCTGGATTTCCGCTTAGCTGCTTTGTACAACCACCACACGGGGGCGTTCAAGAACATAAATGAGGCCCTGATCCACAGGGAGACCTCTAAGGACATCCCCCGGTAAGTGGTGGAGGCAGGGCCTCCCCATCCCAAGGGTAATGCCATCCATTAAGTAAGGTTTATAAAGGCCACCTGGGAAATAGCTGCCAACAGGTACTTACCTTTTTCTATCTTGTTTCACTTAGCATAATGTCCTCCAGGTCCATCCATCCATGCAGTCCAAAAAATATAAACTTTTCTTCCTTTTTACGGCCGAGAACTATTCTATTTTGTGAATGTACCGTAGTTGTTTTATCCATTCATCTTCTGATGGACACAGGCTGCTTCCAAATCTTGGCTATTGTAAATAATGCTGCGGTGAAGATAGGGGAGCATTCTTTCGAATTAGTGTTTTGGGTTTCTTCAGACAAATTCCCAGAAGTGGAACTGCCGGGTGGTAAGACAGTTCTCTTTTTAACTTTTTGAGGTAACTCTCATACCGCTTTCCGCAGTGGCTGTGTCAGCCTACATTCCTACCAACAGTGTACAAGGGTTCCTTCCCTTTTCTCCACATCCTCACCAACACTTGTTTTTTTTTTTTCTGTATTTTTATTATCTGAAATGAACAGAGAACTTCCTGTTTTTATCTGTATAAACAAACAAAATCTTCGGTTCATTCCAGAATGTAAAAAGGGCCTTTGGCTGCTTTATTTTGGAGGTTGAATGTAATTCTTTCCCTCCGTACCTTTCTCCTGCTGGGCTTCCTTCTCCCCGTTCTTCCCCACACCCATCCTCTAGGATCAACAAAATCCAACCCCCTGGAGAACACTTACCCCCTCCCCCGCCACCGCCCATCACTTCCCGAGCTGACATCAGACAGTGGATCAGCCCTAAGCGGGAGTCCATCTACAGCATCCAGGGCTCCATAGGTAAGTGATAGTACATGTTCTAAATGGACCAGGACTCAGGGATGGAGGTGATGGGCTAGGAGGGAACACGGGGGGCGGGGGGGGGGGGGACTGAGGGTCTAGTAACAGCAGTGATTAAGTTGTCACATATCAGACACATCAGGGGACATGCGTGCTGACTATGGAATGAATTCCATTTTTCCGAGCCTCTAACTCAGCCTTAGGTCTAGGGGGCAAATTTCCAGCAGAAACCTGGTAGTGGAAGACCTATAGCTACTTCCTGTCTGTCTTCTATATGCCAGTTCCCCGGCTGTCATAAGAACCTTCTCTCTAGCCCCCGTAAGTGGATGGGTGGCTACAGGTTCCCAGTGAAATTCACAGCCCGCTCCCTTTTCTCCAGTGTCCCCTCACTCTGCAGCCACCAACGGAGGCTACTCCCGCAAGACGGACGGTGGCTTCTTCTCCACCTGATGCTGACAGGCCCCCGGATTGATTAATCGATGGGACAGCCTGCTGCCCACCTCCATTAAAAACATTTGTGCACTGTGAAGCCTGAAGTGTCTGTTACCCATAGAGTTGTCACTAGACTACTTTTTTTTTTTTTTAAATATATTTTATTGGTATTTTACAGAGAGGAAGAGAGAGGAATAGAGAGTTAGAAACATCGACGAGAGAGAATCATGGATCAGCTGCCTCCTGCACACCCCCTACTGGGGTTGCAACTGCAACCAAGGTACATGCCCTTGACCGGAATCAAACCTGGGACCTTTCAGTCTGCAGACCGATGCTCTACCCACTGAGCCAAACCAGTTTTGGCTCTACCATCTTCTTGTTGGGAGTCAGTTCCCTTGCCTGTGTATGTTTGTGCTGATATTTACCCCTAATCCTTATAAACATTGGTTCAAAAAAAATCTGGTGCTTGAGCCCTAACCAGTGTGGCTCAGTGGATAGAACATCAGCTGGGGACTCACGGGTCCCAGGTTTGATTCTGGTCAAGGGCATATGCCTGGTTTGCAAGCTCAATTCAACATGCAGGAGGCAACCAATCAATGATTCCCTCTCATCATTGCTGTTTTTCTCTCTCTCTCCCCCTCCTTTCCTTTCTGAAATCAATAAAAATATACTTTAAAAAATTTGGTGCTTGGGTTTGAAGCAACCTAAAAACAGTGCACTAATGTGGTCTCTAAAGTTACAAGTCACAGGAACCTGCTGTTAGATTGGGCAAGAAATGGCAGACCTAGACTATGCTACAGAAGTTTGGCATTGTCTTTTTTCTTTTCTTTTTTTTTTTTAATTGTTAGACTTTTAATGCATATTTTAAAGTGTTGCTCTGGAAAGTATGCATTATTTGTAACTAGAAAGGGATGTGGTCCCTTTTTTAAAAAAATATATTTTTTATTGATTTTACACAGAGAGGAATTGAGAGGGATAGAGAGTTAGAAACGTCAGAGACATCAACCAGCTCCCTCTTGCACAACCCCCACTGGGGATGCGCCCTAAACCAAGGTACGTACCCTTGACCGAATCGAACCTTGAACCTTTCAGTCCGCAGGCCGACACTCTATCCGCTGAGCCAAACCGGTTTCGGCTCTTTTCTTTTTTCTCTTTTTTTTTTTTTTAAAGGGGGGGGGTGCATTTTACAGTTTCCTTTCCTTGTGCTTTTATTTTTGGCATTGTTGAATAACAGATAGGAAAAGGCTTCTTCCTGATACTCAAGTGTATGGTCCTTAAAATACCACCAATCATAGCCTCTCTTCCACTATTTTTAAAAAGTGTTTACTGCTTTCAGAGAAAGGGCAGATTCCTGCACGCCCCCTACTGGGGATAGAGCAACTGGAGCATGTGCTCTGACCGAGAATCCAAGCGTGACCTCCTGGTGCTTGGGTCCATGCTCAACCACCTTGCCACACAGGCTGGGCACCTCTTCCACTATTGAGATCGTGTGCCAGTTATTTAGAATGGCTGAAAATGGTTAGTCACCTCATGCAGGTTGATACTGATCATCGAAAAATTGATTACTGTAATCCATGCAAGAGGCTTTTAGCCCTCCCTGGTTTGGCTCAGTGGATAGGGTTGGCCCTTGGACTGAAGGGTCCCAGGTTCGATTCTGGTCAAGAGCACATACCTCAGTTGCAGGCTTAATCATAGTGTGAGCAGGAGACAACCAATCGATGTGTACATATTGATATTTCTCTCCCTCCCTTCCATCTCCCCCCAAATCGTGGGGGAATATATATATATATTTCTAGCCCTGTCCGGTGGCTCAGCTAGCTGATCGGAACAGTTCCCTACATCAAAAGGTCTCAGGCTCCAAGTCAGGGCACATACTTAGATTGTGGGTTTCATCCTGGGTTGGGACACATACAGGAGGCAACTCATTGGTATTTTTCTCCCTTTCTCTCTCCAAATCATTAAAAAAAGATCCTCAAGTGAGGATATATTCTGGTTAAGTAAACCTGGGGCGGGTCCCTGTGTAAGTCCAAGTTCTTATGGAGCCGTATGTGCATACAGATATGCATGTATCAACCTCCGCCTGAGCAGCAGGCTCTGTGGGGCGCAGTCATGATGACGAGGCGCTCCGGGGAGGCGGCTCACACCCTCGGCCTCCCGTCGGGGCCCGGGCCCGCCGCCCACTACCTCGGCGTCAGCCGCACCGCGGGCAGCCGCCCCGGGGCCGGGCTCAGATCAGAATCGCCTCGATAATCAGCGGCCGGGACAAGCCCGGCCTCGTCTATCTGATCAATTCATCACTTCTGAGCGCCGGGCCCGCGGATCGGCTCCGGGACCGCGGCGCCGCCGCCGCCCGGGGGCCTCGCTGCACAGCGCCCGCGCGGGCTTCGCAGGAGGGGAGCTTTTCATCTCGGGCCGGCCCGGCGGGGCGGGGGTCACGACCCGATCAAATAAGATCAACGTGTAGACGGGGGGAGGGCCGTAGGGGGGTGTCACGCACTCGCCTTGCACGCCCCACGCACGCTCACATCCACACACTCACACACACCCTCGGCCCGCTCGCGCCATCCACGCGACACCGCAGCACCACGAACAACAACCTCACCCCAGGCCGCTCTCCCTCCCGCGAGGGGCCGGAAGTCCGCACCCCCTTTTAAACGCCTCTGCCCTTCCCCCCCCCACCCCCGCCGCGGAGGATTCTGGGAGGAACCACCGAGCACAGGCCCTTGTCGAGAGCGTGCTTTGCTGCCCTCTGGCGGCTCGGAGGGGAAGCCAGGTCGCAGGCACAGGCGGGACAAATGCTCATAATACTGAGTTTTGATCTTTGTGCAGCTACATATTTATATTCATATCTGTAGTTTTTCTTTGACCTTTGATCCCCAGTTATGGATATAGGACGATTCAATCTCAGAAATAGGTGAATGATTCCTTTCCCAGGGAGAAGGCAAATCCTGGTTTGACCATCAGCTTCCCCAAAGGGAGAGACTGGATTAGGTATCAGGATACCTGTGAAATGAGTGAAAGGAGGAAGGCATATCCCTGTCCTCGGAGCCTCTTGCTCCCCAGCACTTGATGCTGTGGCAGTCATATTGCTGAACGTGTGTTCACTTTCATATCCATTAAAACACATCAGACCTTCAAACTTCAGAATGAGTAAAGTGAAAAACACACGATTATGAGTAGAATTAGTTCCTTTTACAATCAGAGCACCTAGGTATGTGCCCTTGACCGGGAATCGAACTCATGACCTCCTGGTTCATCGGTAAATCCTCGACCATAGAGCCATGCCAGCCAGGCTCTTCTCCTTTTTCAGTAAAATAGGTATTTGGGGGTGAGGGTGGGGGGCAGAGAAAGAGACAGGGATGATGCAAATCAGATTTTTGGACACTGGTAGAAATGATGTGAAGTTATAATTTATACTTTTGCCAGCCTTACCATGCAGTTGGGATAAACACACAGGGGAAGGCATCTAACGAATGTGTCGGAATCCCATTGGCTCAAGGGTTTTCTATGTGTGTGGCTGGTTAACCTGATAATATCATTTGAATGAAGTTTATGGCTGGTAAGGGCAGATGATACTTTTTTATTTTATTATTTTTTTAAATATATTTCTACAGAGAGGACGGGAGAGGGTTAGAAACATCGATGAGAAACATCAATAGTTATATTTTAATAACAGTAGTAGATAAAATGTATTGGGGAGAATAATCTACCTTACTTGATACACCTCAAAATTTACATATATATAAAATATATATTCATATATATGTTGATATATACAATATAAGCTGGTATATATATCAGCTTCCCCCAAAGGAGTTCTCATAGACCCTGAACTATATGATATATTCATAGGGGTCAACACAAATGATGGTATCAATTTATTTAAAGTAGAAAGGTATACTCAGGGAATATGGAACAAAGTTCAATAACTTCAGCGTGACAAATAAAATGGACAAAAACGGTAGGGAAAGAAATTTTATTTTCAAGAATTTGTGCAGACAGTGGTGAATAAAAAATTGTATCTCAACTATAAAAAGCTGACTTCACGTCACCCTGGCATACAGAATTTATGATGATGCCAGTATGAGTCTGGGGCGATACTGCTATCCCATTCTCCCACCTCTAAAAGACCCTCTTAGAGGAACAACTTCTATTAATTTTCAGTCAAAAAATATGACACATCAAGCAAAGTAATGAGTTAAACAGGTTCCTGCTTATCTGTGTATATAAAGTCAAATGAAATAAGCTATTTATTTTTATTTTTGCTGTAAATTGCCTTCACCGGTGCACTTTTTGGTACATTCTGGAATGAAAACATCTCAAAATATTACAATTCAAGAGTTAAGATAACCCACCCAGGAGGCTGTAAAAAAATGGTTTGAATAACTAGAACAGTGAAATGGAACTAGTGTAAAATATGAAACAGCTCTAAGCACTAAGCTTAGAGACATTAGCCCTATTAGAAAAAAAAGTCATTAAAGCTACACAGTAACAAGTGCAAACATGCTGGACTTGTATTTCAGGGAGTGACGCCCCTGTTGGCCAACGGGTCCCAAACTCACATGCACGAGGTATAGCTCTTCTTTCCCTTTTCCTCTCTTTCATGTGCCATCCTCAGAAATGACCATTGAAAGCATATGAATCACTGGAATTTTACCCTGTGGACCAATTCCTGAAGAGAGAACAGCCACAACTCTGAGATGATTCGACATGTAGTGTTTATGTGATGATTCCTGCACTTTGAGAAATCCTCAAAGACTAAACTGCCTATTTTAGAACCTAAACTTCCTAGCAGCTTCTGTCTTTCTGGAGAAAGACAAAAGACAACTTGCTGTCACACAGGGGCAACCACAGTTACTGTCCACAGTCAAGTTTTGCTCTCATGGACAATTCAACTGGTGGGCTTATGTCCATGCCTGCTTTTAACAATTTTAGGTCAACTTTTTTTTTTTTTTTTTTTTTAAATAAAGAAGTTCTAGGCTTCAAAAATAAAACACTGGATCCTTTTGCTGATACGAGGAGGGAATGGAGAAATCTTCCCTTCAAATGTTGTCACCCTCATTTTATTCACGGATTCTATGAACTGTTCAAATATGCCTATGAATATCAGCAACTTCTCTCATTCAGTTGAATTTCTCATGTTCATGTAATACAGAATTTACAAGGG
The DNA here is from genome assembly GCF_964339955.1 of Pipistrellus hanaki. Lineage (NCBI taxonomy): Eukaryota > Metazoa > Chordata > Mammalia > Chiroptera > Vespertilionidae > Pipistrellus > Pipistrellus hanaki. The sequence goes on from NC_140520.1 coordinate 5,094,213, forward strand.
ACAGCTAAAGAGGGTTTTAATATGAATAAAATTAAGAGTTGGCCAGGAAAAACAAGTAATTGACTAAAAATTGCCATAATAAACCAGATTTAAACAAAGAATAAGCTTGGATCTTGGATAACATGATAAAACTTCCATTGAACATCACAATCAATGTATACTAGACAACTTCACTAGTAATATGAACTAATATACTAGATATATTTCTTCTACCCTAGCTGCAAATATATTAATTATTTCTTCAATCGTTTCTCTTTTCCCTAGTGGTGGCATTTAAAACTGAGTAACAGCATGTAGCAGTCAGTAATTTAGGAAATATAAAAAGGCTTTAGGAAAACAGACAGTGGATTCATTTTCATATGCCATTTGTTGGGGTGAAGTCTCCTTTTGGGGATCCCAGTGAACAAAACCTTATTTCTTATGAGTTCCTACTTTCTGGTCTCACCACAGACAGGTAACTCCCAAGTCTTAATAGGCCCCGATGATCTTGGCAACACTCCGCAGCACACAGCCCAGTGATTTCATCTCTTCTCTTTTGGCAGTGAGGACCACGTTCTCTTATGCTGCCAGATGGACATATGAAAGATAAATTTCCGAAGCTGAAACATTTCTTGGCATTGCACAACTCCTGTTTCCCACCCGGTCCCTCCACCTTCCTCCAACTTGCCAAATCTAAATCAAAACATTAAAAAAAAAAAAAAGTCAAGTCTTGAAAAGCATCTCCTTCCAAGAGATCTTATTCCTTCCCTAATGAGCCTCTGCTTGAAAAGATCCTGACAAGGACTGAGGAACAGAACAGGTGACAGGATTTTAGGCAGGAGGTATGTAATGTTATCACGCAGGGTGCAATTGATCTGGACGTTATGTGCTGTCTGCCGAGGACCGATGTAAGGATAATGGCTTTCTGGAGTCCCCCGAAGCATGACTAATGTTTGCAACCATGAGTTTGCCCCACGTGTGGGAGGGGTGGGTGCTGCGGCGTCATCCTGGTGACGTTGTTGATTTGCGCTGAGCTCCCCTGTGCCGGGTCCCGGCGCAGACAGGCTCCTCACCCTGGTCCCCTGGGTTGGCAGTTGATGAGACGGAGGCTTTGGAATTCATTTTATAAACAGGACGTAAAAGGCCATGATGACGCAGGTGACTGCCACGGCAGCATGCAGCCTGGTTCCAATCACCGCAGCTGGCGGGCAAACGGAGAAAGAGAAGAGAAATCACAGCCTGTCCTTCATATTAGTCTTCACTTTCAAGGTGATATAGTTTTTCCCTCCAAAATATATTTTTATTGATTTCATAGAGAAAGGGGAGTGGGGGGGAGAGAGAACCATCAATGATGAGAGAGACTCATCAATAGACTGCTCTCGTACACCCCTTTGGGGATCAAGCCTGCAATAAGACATGTGCCCTTGACTGGAAATTGAACCATAATCTCCTGATTTATAGGTCTACACTCAACCACTGAGTCACAACAGCCAGGCTCAAGGTGATATTTTGAAATTTCTAGTCACAGATGAAGAGAGCTACCAACGGTCTCAAGAATCCACTTGGGCCGAAACCGGTTTGGCTCAATGGATAGAGCGTCAGCCTTCCGACTGTGGGGTCCCGGGTTCTATTCCGGTTAAGGGCATGTACCTTGGTTGCAAGCACATCCCCAGTGGGGGCTGTGCAGGAGGCAGCTGATTGATGTTTCTAACTCTCTATCCCTCTCCCTTTCTCTCTGTAAAAAAATCAATAAAATATATATGTTTTTTTTAAAAGAAAAAGAATTTACTTGGGAATGTATTTAAGTACTACCCTGGTTTCTAGATGAATATGCTGCTTGTTTACATTTTGCCCTAGTTTGCAAACATATTTAGGTAGTTAGGATTCCACATGAAGGTGCCCAGAATAAAATGTAAAAAAGCATTTGAGACTGGCCAGTGTTGCTCAGTGGTTGAGCATTGACCAATGAACCAGGAGTTCATGGTTGCATTCCTGGTCAGGGCACATGCCTGGGTTAAGTAAGGGTCAGGTCCCCAGTAGGAGGTGTGTAGGAGGCAGATGATTGATGATACTCTCTCATCAATGATATTTATATCTTTCTCTCCTTTTCCCTTCCTCTTTGAAATCAATAAACATGTATTTTTTTTAATTTTTAAAAGCATTTGAGTTTATGAAGACAAAACTTAAAAGACTCCAATATATTCTTTTTAAAAATATATATTTTATTAATTTCAGAGAGAAAAGGAGAGATAGAAACATCAATGATGAGAATCATTGGTCAGGTGCCTCCTACATGCCCCCTACTGGGGATCGAGCCCACAACCTGGGCATGTGCCCTTGACCAGAATTGAACCTGGGGCCCTTTATCCACTGAGCCAAACCAGGTAGGGCCCAATATATCCTTTCCAGAACTTCAGGAAAACTCTTCATTGGCAAAGTATTCTTCCCAACAATTCCAGTCCAGTCTAAAATTTTTAAATTTATATCCGTTTCTTTCGTGTAAAATACTAACGTTACCTGGACGCTAAAATAAACAATTATGTAAGAGCGGAACGAAGTACAATCCCAACCTATCTGACCCGCATTTTGTTGCACCCCGGTGTCCAGAGATGCAATCTCCCTTCCGGTGCAAACAGGCTCTTACCTTTGTAAAACACACCCCACACTCCCTTCTTCTCCGACAGCAGCCAGGTTTTGAGACGAGGAACCTTCTTGAAGTAGGCACAGGTGCACACAAAGAGCAAACCAAACACCAGAATCCCATCCAAGGAGTACACTGTCAGGGAAGGAAAGAAAGCCTTTGGTGCTCAGCATTTGGGGGCAGCTGGTCCCGCTGGGGAATGCCAAGGAGCACAGTGATACACTATCAAGATGACAGCCTCGACACATGCCAACCGCTGACATGAGGGAGCCGAGGTCCTGGGGTCAGCAAGGTTAGCTTACTGTCCCCAAAGGCTGCTTGCAGGCACCCCCCTTACAGCAATGTCACTGAGCCCTGCTCTCCCCTCCCCTTTTAAGAACTAGAAATCCTGAGAAAAGGGCATCAGTTTGGCCAGAGCTGGCAGGAGGTTGAGAGAGCCCTAAAAATCCTTGGAGTCTCTTTTGAGAGAATTAAACATATTATCAGTCACTCATGTGATAAAGAACGGCTAGGTAATTAGCCAAGTCCCTTAGGCCTGTATCTGTTGAAAAAAATGGTAAGGCAAAAAGAGAAACTTAAGGGAAACGGCAAGAGTTAGACTCCATATGATTACATCTTTCCTATGTTTATCTTACTCTTCATGCGTGATCCTCCACTTACAAACCAAATTTCTGCCAGAATAGCAAGATTCTTGTAAAAAGATGTATATCTTCCCGAGGCTTCGACAGTTCAACACAGTCGAACAATCTCGTGGGGGAACCTTTGAAACACTTCTATGTCAACGTAGCTATTTCTTGGATATGTACAATAAATCACCTAACCGCAAAAAGAAAATAGGTATCATCCACAAAACGGGAGGAGGGTGACTAAAGCTTATTCAGTAATTATCGTGTGTCAGGCTGCCCCCTTATTTCCTGGCTCAGAGGATTTCTTGCTCTGGGTGATGTCCCTTCTCCTGTGCCTAGGAACCCCAGATCTCTGACTGCCAGGAAGCTCCAACAGGGTCATGTACAGCCGCTGCCAGTTCAGACCGGCTCCATCTCCCTGCCTCCTCCCGGTCAGTCTCACCCGCGAGGACTCACAAAGAGTTCAGTAAGTTAACACATCCACCAAGTCTTTACGGCGAATGAGACCTTCATGTGCTAGTCTTCTCCTCCCAAGAGTTTTCGCGGACAATGCCGAAATCCACAAGGAGGTGAAATTTGAGTCTTGGGTGCTTTTGAGAAATGCTCTCCTGCGCTCCTCCAATCATACCACCTCGGAGGCTCTCTCCTTTCCTGTAAGGCTGACTCTACCGGCTACAAAAGCCCCGCTTCCTGCCCTTCCCTGGAATTCAGAAATCGTGTCCACACACTGTTTGGGAAATTAGGTCAAATAAACAGGGTGGTAATGGACACAATCCCTCAGAAGAGGCAGTACCTTACTAACACATAACACAAGCTTGGACTGGGATCACCCAAACAGAACACTTTTTTTTTTTCTTCCAGAAGAAGACACTTTTTTAGGCTCTCCATTCACCCCTCAAAAGAGTGGAGCTTGAGATCCTTTGTGATTTCGTGGCCCTCATAACGGGCCTCCTCTCAGCAAGACTGAGGACGCGGGGGGGCTGGGAGGATAATCCTCTTTCCCCTGGTGCTGAACTTGAGCAGGTAAAGCCATAGTTCACCCCGAGTGGCCATCCCAAGAGGATAGAAAGGGGAGAAGGGAAAGCACAGGGCAGGGCCCGAGGACAAGGGGTGCGGGCACGAGAGGCACTGGGGTGCTAGATGGTAACTGCCCCGGGGAACCGGGGAGGGACCTAGAGGACGGGGTCAGGGCACCCAGAGAGGCCAAGAGGGCTGAGCGGGGAGGGGGCGGGGAGAGCGGCCACGTCAGTCCCGGCTCCGCCCGCCACGTTGCCCCCCGTCTTCCCTTCACATCCTCCCCTCTGGGCGTTGGCTCTCACCGTTCGTCATGGCGGCTGAGCCCGGGCCTGGCTAGGGGGTCCGGGATCAGCGGTGGCAGGAGCGCAGGTCGGGGAACCCAGCTCCCGCTTGACACTTCCCGATCCCGGCCGCGGCGACGGGTAGGAGCCGTAGTGCGCAGACGCAAGGGCAGGGAGGCGAGCGTCGATCGCAATCAGGGGCGGCTAGCAGATTGCCGAGCGAGGAACCCTATGTGGGCGGGGCTTGCGTGCTTCCGCCGTAGCAGCGCGTGGTCCGGGAGGCGTCCTGCGTGGCCATGGTAACCAAGTCTCTTCCGGGTGCCGGCGCGGAAGAGGTGCTGGGAGGTAACCTGACCTGTTCGCTTTGCGGGTGAAAAGGTAAGGACCTGCAGGTTGCGCTGTAGTTTGCGCTGTGGCGGCTGCTGTGGACGTTGGTGTGTCTGCAGCCCTCCTGCCACAGAGGAGGCTTGGTCGGTCCCGGGCTTCCCCTCAAGAGCCCTGGCCCCCGGGGTTCAGAGGGGGCCCCAGGGGCCTCCAGGGCTGCCCTGGCCGCTCGGCTCTTTGACTTCTTATGGAAAACTGCATAGCCAGGCTGCGTCTGAACTTTCGAAATGAAATAAGGAAATTATAACAAAAACGAGTCTCCTATTTCAGGCCACAAAACTCCACGCTGTCGGGAAACATTCAGATAACTGCTTGTTTGTTTCAGGAGAGTCTCGATTATCTCCTGTATTTAGGTAATGTTGGGATCCCCTAGGCCACTGACACCAGAAATCGGATTATCTGGACAGCGCTTCCCACAACACTTGCACAAGCTGTCGAGAGTTTTTAGTGAGGGTAGGGTGTGGGGTGGGGATGGGTGGAGACAAAGTCACAGATTACGTTTTGTACATTGAAGTACTTAATTACACACAACTTGACCTTCGAGAGAGTGACAGAGTCCCCCGGAGATCAAAGTGCTAGGTTAACGATCCCGTTGTGGTAGCCAAGCTGCTGAAGGGATTCACCGGCCCTTGCCTGCCCCAGGGCCCTCTGCTGGCTGTGGCCCGCTTGGTCACGCAGGAGAAAAGCCACCAGAGCCTCCTAGAGGCCAAACAAAAAAGTAGGATGCAGGACAGACTCTTTGAAATAATAAACATTCTTAAATGTAAGAATAAAAACAAAACAAAAAAAACAAATGAAAGATATTGCATGCTGGGCACTTTGCTAGATTTGCAGAACTAAAGGTAAAAATGAGTCCTTACCCTCAGGGAACAAACTTTATAGGAGAACATATACAAATAAACACATTTTAGCAGAGCACAGGCATGTGTGTGTAAAGGACATTATCTTTGGTCCTCACTATTTTGCCGAATATTTTTTTAAATTTCTTTATTGATTAAGGTATCACATATTTGTCCTCAACCCCCCATTCCAATCCCTCACCACTCCCAATTCATGCCCTCCCCTCCCCATTGTCCTTGACCACTGGTTAGGCTCATATGTGTGCAAATAAGTCCTTTGGTTGATCTCTCCCCTTTATCCCCACCCTCCCTCTGAGGTCCAATAGTCTGACCCATGGCTCCTTATCTCTGGGTCTGTTCTTGTTCATCAGTCTATATGTTGTTCACCATTTCCTCCAGAGAGTGAGATCATGTCCTACTGGAAATATAAGAATAAAAAATGAGACAAGCAATGATCGTTATGCTGAAAGGCATATGAATCAGTCTGTAGTGAGTTTCTTTCTGGGCCAACAGTTCTTTTGAGACCCAATTTCAATATCAAACCGTTCCCCAAATATTTTTTTCAAGAAGAAACCTGAGGCTCAAAGAAGGAACAGGAGTGAGATAACATTGCCAGCGAGGATCCAAACCTAGGTCTGTCTGACTTCAAAGCTCCCTCCTGTGATCACAGTCTCAGATTAGGATGCTGTCATGGATACTGATCTTTTGATGATTTTGTTTCCACCCATTCATGTTTCTTTCACCTCAGAGCCTCACATCAGGCCAGAACCTGGGTCACTAGCTCTTGCACCCTAACTGTGAGAAATAAGTAGAGCCGTGTCCCAACCCTCCCCCCGCCCCCCCCCCCCCCCCAAGCTGGGAACTCAATTCAGACAGTCCTCCTCATTTCATTTCAGCCTTCACTGGAGGAATGGCTGTTGTTGCCAAACTCCTGTCAGTCAAGAACAGTGGCCTGTTTGTTATGGTGGTTTCGGTCATTGTGACAAACACTCATCAGTCCTGGGGACCATGACGATAGCATTCTGGTTTAACCAAAGAGTAAGCCCAGTCCCCAAAGGCACAGCTCAGGACAAAAGCTTCATTTGAATTCCAACGTATTTGAAAAGGGATGTCAAACAGGCATTCATTTCTGCTGCAAATATTTGTTCCAGGACTTTGAAGTGTCAGGAATGCACTAACCTTTGGGAGCTCAGAGATGCAAAGAGAAATAAGGAAAGGATAACAAAATCTTACAAGTTTAAGATTTTAAACAAAATTATAAACAAATCTTAATAAGTTTAAGATTTAGCAGACAAGATAAGCTGGGTGTATAAATAACCAGGAAAGACCGTGGAAAGCGAGAGAAGTGTTACAGAAAAATGAAGCCAGGACTGTGGGAGTGTAAGGGAGAAAGAGCTTTGGGCTGAAAGCTCAGGGAAGGCCTGATGGAGGAGCAGACATTTTATTTTATTTATTTTTTTTAAAAAAATATATATATTTTATTTATTTTTAATTTTTATTTATTTATTTTTAAAATATATTTTATTGATTTTTTACAGAGAGGAAGAGAGAGGGATAGAGAGCTAGAAACATCGATGAGAGAGAGAATCATCAATCAGCTGCCTCTTGCACCACCCTTACTGGGGATGTGCCCGCAACCAAGGTACATGCCCTTGACCGGAATCGAACCCGGGACCTTTCAGTCTGCAGGCCGAGGCTCTATCTACTGAGCCAAACGGGTCTCGGCAGGAGCAGACATTTCAGCTGGGCCCGAAAGGCATGTAGCATTTCAATAGAAAGGAAAGGAGTAAAAGTGCTCAAAGGCATGGGGATGGGAAAGGACAGGGTAAGTCCGGGGCACAGCACACTCTTTCCTCCTCCTTCACTGGCTAACTCAGTTCACCGCTCAGGCCTCAGTCCAAACCTCCCTTTCTCACAGGAGACCTCTCAGACCTTCTTGGAAGGATGCCCTCCCCCGATCACAAACTCCCAGAGCACATATCACCTCTGTAATTCACATCCCCCTGCTACAGGCCCCCAGGATTCCCACACTTTCTGTCCCACTGGCTACAAATTGGAGGTTCCTGTGCCCTCTTCTCCCTTGTATTCTATTATTTGCTAGAACATCTCACAGAACTCGGGAAAATACTTATGTTTTGCCAGTCTATTCAAGGATATGATCAAGGATACAAATGAACAGCCGGGACCGGTTTGGCTCAATGGATAGAGCATTGGCTTGGGGACTGAAGGGCTCCGGATTCCATTCCGGTCAAGGGCATGTACCTTGTTTGCGGGCATATCCCCAGTAGGGGGTGTGCAAGAGGCAGCTGATTGATGACTCTCTCTTATTGATGTTTCGAACTCTCTATCTCTCTCCCTTCCACTCTGTATAAAAATCAATAAAATATATATATTTTTAAAAAGGATACAAATGAACAGCCAGGTGAAGAGAGATATTAGGTGAGATTTGGGAGGGTCCAAATGAAGAGTGCCTGTCCCTGTGGGGTTGGGGTACGGTCCCCTTCCAGTATGTGGATGTTTTCCCCACCCTGGAGGCTCTGAACCTCCTACTATTGGGATTTTTATGCCTCATGTAAGTACAATCAACTCCATTCCCAGGCTTTCTCCCCTCTCTGGAGAAGGGCAGGTGGGGTTGAAAATCCGAAGCTTTACTAGTTAAAAAGAACAATATCCCCAGTAACCAGCACAAAGCTTGGCATGAATAACAGTGGAACTCTAAGTGGTTGAAATGGTTTACACACACACTTGGGGCAGCCCCATAACCATCCATCAATTGCTTGGGAGCCCCGAATCAGACATGGTGACCCCACGTGCAGAAGCACATTTAGGGTGCCAACCAGGTACACGCCGCCAGGGCTTCCGTTTCTTTGCCCTTTAATTCCTCCTTTCTGGTTTCAGAGCCTGGAGCTCATTCCTAGGTCCCTAAAGAGCATTTCGGCTCAGCCCTTAGGCCCCGCCCCTTCCCTGCCGGCCACGCCCAACCAGACCCCGCCCCTCTCATGGCGGCCCCGTCCAGGTAGGCCCCGCCCACGCCCGCGCGTCACCGGAAGTGCGGCGGCGGAAGTAGTAAAAGCCGGCTCGGAGCGAGGCGGGCCGGGCGCCGTGGGCTGGCCCGTGGGATGGCGGATGAGGAAGAGGACCCCACTGTGAGTGGCCGCCTCTGTCCCCACCCGCTCTTCTCCTCCCTCCCTCCCTCCCCCGGGGGCCGTGGCGGAGGCCGGGGTCGGAGTCGGGTCTGCTTTCCTGAGAGACTTAGGCCGGGAGAGCCGGGGGCTCGACTCGGTGCCAAGCCTTTCCCTTCCCTTCCCTTTTTAGGACGGGAAGGGGAAGGGGAAGGCGGCCCCTTACCTCTGCGTTGGGTCCGCACCTGCCAGACTCCCCTCCCCCCCTTATAAGGCCCAGAGAGCCCTCGGGGGTCAGAGCGGGGGTGTGTGAGCGCTCCCCGCGAGCCAGCGGCTCACTGTCCGCTTTCTGTCAAGTCGGAAGCTGGGGTTTCACAACTTCTGTCGCCCCTGAGCAAGTTACTTAATTTGGGTTCTCGGGGTTCATGGCACTAAGTGGGGCGAAGACTTACTTCAGGAGCGTTCCCAGCGCTGCAGTGTGTTCTCGCTCTGATTCAGCACCAGCTCTTGGACCAGTAAAACTGCCTAGCAGCAGGCCGCCATGGTTGGTTGGGGCGGGGCAGGGGGGAGGAAGAGTAGTGAATGGGATTCTTTCGGGAGAGGCAGTTGGATTATTTGTTAGGGACATTTTATTTATTTTTATTTTATTTTTTTGTTAGGGACATTTTATTTTATTATTATTATTTGTTAGGAACATTTTAAAAGCCGTTGCTTCCTGAGCGGGAGGCTGGGCTAACATGCTGTGGTTTCATGGGTGTTTGCTGCTTGATGTCAGTGTTGAAAATGGAGGGGAAATGTTAATTATTAAAAAATCAGTGCGGTGCAATGACTTGACATTTCTCTATGCATTTTAACTTCTAGTTTGAGGAAGAAAATGAAGAAATTGGAGGAGGTGCAGAAGGTGGGCAGGGTAGAAGAAAGAGACTTTTTTCTAAAGAATGTAAGTAATGTTTACAAGTATTTTATTGTAGATGACACTTTTGGACATGAGTGTTCAAAGTGGATTAATAAGTATTGCTCTGGCCTGGCCGATGTGGACCAGTGCTTGAGCATTGACCCATTCGATTCCCCGTCAGGGCACATGCCTGGGTTGTGGGCTGGATGCCCACTAGGGGGCGTGCAGGAGGCAGGCAATCGGCTTCTCTCTAGTTGATGTTGCTATCTCTTTATCCCTCTCCTCTCTTTAAAATCAATAAAAATATATTTAAACAAAAGCAAATAGATTTATTGTTCTGAATTATTTCCCTGTAGGAATATTATTCTCAGACTTGCCTGTACAGTTCTGTTTAACTTGTGAATCATAGCTAGTGATGATCCTAATCACAACTTACATACACACATATAGAAATACTAGAGGCTCGGTGCATGAATTTGTGCACCGGTAGGGTCCCTCAGGTGGCCTGTAGAGATCAGGCCCCAGCTCATGCACCCCAGCCTTGCAGCCCCACTTGGTACCCCACCTTGGCCTGGTGCCGCCCCCTCACCTGTTCACCATCCTGTACAGGGTAATCGATAGGAGCAGGCCTCCTTCCTGGCTCCCTCAGTGTCTGGGAGCTGGGCAGCAGCCCCGCCCATAACCTTCCCCGCCACTGCCACTCCTCACCATCAGTGGGGCAACTGGGCCCTTGCTCGCACTGCTTTGGCCTGGTGCTGCCCACTCACCTGCTCCACCATCCTACTGCAGTTCCGGTCCCTCTTGGTCCCACTCTCATCAGGGACCATTGGGGCCAGCAGCGCCTCCATGATTGTCTGCTGCCAGTGTCGTGTTGGCTGATGCCCGCCACGTTATGCACTGCCCCCTGCTGGTCAGCATACAACATAGCGAATGACTGCCCGAGGGGGAATTTACATATTAGTCTTTTATTATATAGGATGTATATTCATACACATACACTTTTTTTTTTTCAAGTGAGGAAATGTGATCAGTGTTTCAACAAGACCTAAGAACATACCTTCATTTCTCCCCTTGTCCCACACCTTTGCAGCAGTAGAAGCAGGGGCTTTTGACCAAAGGTTAGGATGAATCCTGGAACATGCTGAGCCTGGAAATTAAATTGGAGCGCTGGACGAAGGCAGGAAGGTGGTGAACAGTGCAGGATCTTATAGTGGCATAGAGATTATAATGTATCCGCCCTCCAGTCTACTCCCTCGGGCGACAGGTTTGACCCTTTTTGTCAGTAGCAGGAGGGACTGGGCCAGGCCAGATTCTGAAAGACACCATGAGAATTTGCTCTTCATTTCCCATACCAGCTCCCTTAACGTATAGTTATGGCTGAGTATTGACAAATAGGGCAGCACTTGAATAGCTGGTTCGTTGATGCTGAGTCAGATGTAAACAGTTCCCAAAGGCTCATGGAACTGCAGGCCATTATATCTTTTTTTTTTTTACCACTCAAATTCCTCTCTGTATGTTTTTCACCTAAAGCTGACTGCTCTTTATTCCATCTCTGATTTGTTTGTACTCCATTTGTTCGTGGTTTTACTTCTTTGATCAGCGTACGAAGGGGATTACTACACTAGGGCACTCCAGAGTGATGCTTGGGCAGTCGGTTCTTAGCAGAAAATTTTATTCTTCTTGGATTGCTTTATTTTTATGATGACAAGAATATGGAATCTTCACAACTTGTCTTACTAGAATATATCTTACTAAGGCCTGTTTTCTTGATCATTTACAAAAGAAAAATTTTTTTTGCTAATGTAACAAACTTTCAAAGCATTCACAGGAATTTGTTTGTCTTCACAGACCCTTTAACCAAATACAGTTTACATACTTCCTATCTAATATGTTTTCCAGTGAAATATATTTCCCTACTAGTGAAGTCTACATGTTCAGGAAAAATAATAAGGGCATTATTATTTTTGGAGAATCCTGGCAGACATTACTTTAGCCATGTCATCAAAATTTTAATATTTTTATATTTTTTAAAAATTGATTTTAGAGAGAGGAAGAGGGAGAGGGAGAGGGAGAGAGAGAGAGAGAGAGAGAGAGAGAGAGAGAGAGATATCAATGATGAGAGAGAATCATTGATTGGCTGCCTCTTGCACAACTCCTACTGGAGATTAAGTTCGCAACCCAGGCATGTGCCCTGACCTTGAATAGAATCGAACCTTAACCTCCTGGTTCAGCAGTTACCAACCTTTCAGACCTCACGGATCACCAGTGGTCCACAGACCACCTGTTTCATAGGTGGACACTCAACGACTGAGCCTCACTGGCTGAGCTCTATAATTTTCATTTTAATTCCTCGCCTGAGGATATGTTTTTATTGATTTTTAGAGAGAGAGTAGAGGAAAGAGAGAAACGATGATTGGTTGCCTCTTAAAAATATATATATGGTATGTGTGTATGTATATATATGTTTATATATATGCTTATATGTATACAAATACATATATATGTTTTTATAAAAAACATATGTTTTTATAAAAAATATATATGTTTTTATTTAAAAAAAACCCTATATATATGTTTTTTTGTTGTTGTTAATCCACACTCGAGGATATTTTTCCATTGTTTTTTAGAGAGAGTAGAAGAGAGAGGGAAAGACAGAGAAACATCGATGTGAGAACAACACATTGACTGGTTGCCTCCTGCACTAGCCCTGACCAGGGCTGGGGCCAGGGAGGATCCTGCAACCAAAGTTTGTGCACTTGACTGGACCTGAACCCAGGACCTTTTGGTCCGCAGGCCAGACACTATCCATTGAACTAAACTAGCTAGGCTTAGTTGCCTCTTGTATGCACCGTCGCTGGGTTTCAAACCCACAACTTAGGTGTGTGTCCTGACGGGACTTATACTCACAACCTTTTGGTGTATGGGATGTTTCACAACTGAGTCACCTGACCAGGGCAATTTGGTTCAATTCTAATTTGAAAAAAGTGTTGATCAAGTGATTAAAGTTGTCCAATAAGAATGATTTTTCTTTTACAGTACGATGTATGATGTATGGGTTTGGGGATGACCAGAATCCTTATACTGAATCAGTGGATATTCTTGAAGACCTTGTTATAGAGTTCATCACTGAAATGGTAAGATATTTTTTTGTTATTGGTATTAGTTAATTGAAAAAAAGATTTTAAATTCAAACTTATAGATAAAACTACAACTATGGCACCCTTTATAAATAAGATATCCATGTGAGTGCCTGTTTTGTGGAAGTTACTGATTACTACTTATTAGGAATGGAGATTGTATATGTGTGTCTATGTACATACACATATATGAGACACCTACTATAGAGACAACTAATGCTAAGATTTTGGTGAATATTCTTTTGTCTTTATAAATTTTTAAGATTTTTTTTTTTTTTAATTCTGGCTTTATAATTTTTAAGATTTTGGTGAATATTCTTTTTTGTCTTTATACATTTTTAAAATTTGTAAAATTGAAATTATATAGTTATATACAGTCTTATAACCTGTTTTTTGGTGGTTTTTTTTCTATTTAGGTAAGCCTAGGAAATTTTCCCCATGTCATTGCGTAGCACTATATTTTCAATGGTTTCATAAAATTGATGTGTTCAAATTTATTTAAAGCCTTAATATTTAGTTTCCCTTTCTTTAGTCACAGGAATAATGCTATGAGGAACTTTTGCTTTTGCACAGGATTAATATATAATGATAGGGGGTGAGATTTGATTTTAAGAAAGCCACCCATATTGAGATGGACACAAATTTTAAATGAAATGGGTGATTACAAAGAAGTTACAAAATTATTTTACATATTGAAGGCAAAAACTACATATATCAAAAATTAAACAAAGAAACATCAGTAAATTTGATAGCTTTTGTGTCCTTAATATTAAAAAATATTAAAGCATTAAGAGAAACAGTGCTAATCACACAGTAGAAAGTGGATAGAGGTATGAATAGAAGATAATTCACCAATGCATAGCTATAATAGAAGAGAAAAATCTTCAAACTCACCAGTATTAAAATGCAGATTTAAAAAAGAATGATAAATACATGCGAATTAAAACAGTAAAATATTATATTTTTAAAAATCAATTGAATTTAATCTGCTTTTTTGAAATAGACTCACAAGGCCATGTCAATTGGAAGACAAGGGCGGGTCCAAGTTGAAGATATCGTCTTTTTGATTCGGAAGGACCCAAGGAAGTTTGCTAGGGTTAAAGATTTGCTCACTATGAATGAAGAATTGAAACGAGCTAGAAAAGCATTTGATGAAGCCAACTATGGATCTTGACAACTTCTAAACTTGCTGAAGCTTCCTTGTCTTCTGGGGAGACTGAATACATAACCATGTTTTCCATAGTAAGGTCCCGATCACTAGCGATGTAAGTGGAAGGTGGAGAAGCACAAAGTTTCCCACCTTTATTTTCATGTCTTCTGTTTAAGAGTGATATTTGAGCCCTAATTTGTTTGGCTCAGTAGATAGAGCAATGGCCTGCAGACTGAAGGGTCTCAGGTTCCATTCCGGTCGAGGGCACATGACTGGGTTGCGGGCTGGATCCCCAAGGCAGATCAGTGATTTTTCTCTCATCATTGATATTTCTATCTCCCTCTCCCTCTCTTGAATCAATTAAAAAATATACATATATTTTTTTTAATTTAAAAAAAGTGTTATTGGAGCCTTTAACTACCTGCCATTATACATCCATACCTGAGTTACTTATTGGGTTTTAATGACCATACATAAGTTAAAGGATTGCAAACCATGTAGATATTACCTTCAGACTTTTGACTATCTAAACCAGCAGTCGCCAACCGTTGGTCCGTGGACCACTGGTGGTCCGTGAGGTCCAAAATGTTGGCGATGGCTGAATTCTAAACAATGAAGTATTTATGTATCAGGTGTATTTTGCTGTTGTAGGGCATGCTCTTTATTTTTTAAATAATTCTTTATTGTTGAAAGTATTACATATGTTCCCTTTATCTCCCCTTTGACTCCCTCCAGCTTCCCTCTCCAGGGCATGCTCTTTAATATGTGACCTCTAAATGGCATCTTTGACTTTCTGATAGCTAAGACATGATAATTAAAACTTAAAAGCTTTAAGACTGCAGTAATCTGAGAGGTTATTAAAAGATAGGGAAATTATTTGTGTTTCTTTTAAGGAGAAGATGTAGAAGAAAATACAGTCTTTTGTAGGAGTGTTTATCTATCTTAAGGTAATACTCCGTTTTAATATTCTTTCCTTTGGATAGGATGCTTTTTTGGAGGGAGAAATTAAAAGGTTCATGTGAGTGCTTCATGTTGAAGACTTTTTTGATTTAAAACCTCTTGGGCTTATACTATTTTTCAAGTTTTAAGAAAACTCATTTTCCCAGGCCAGATTTCCCTTCAGTATAAAAATAAAGGCTTTCAGTAGCAGGAATGGCATTGTTAAAAAGCTGATGGCAAGACAAGCATTTAGGTGTTTTATTAACATTTGTTAGTACTTGTTCATTGTGGAAATGTGTATTTGACTAAACCATGTGTGGCTATGGAAACTACTTTTGTAGATCAGGATATAGAGCTTTTGTGTGTATTTAGCTTATTGTATTAAATTATTTTTGTACTTGGCTTAAATTCAGGATTACAATTGCATTTAGAGGGATCACTGAATATTACTCTGAAACTGAATGTGTGCCACTTCTGAACACCTATGAATCAGTACTTAGGAGAATTTTACCTTCTTAACCTATTTAAAGTCTGAAAAATTAAAAAAAGATCAATACTATAATTTGACACTGTGTCATTTATCAGCATTTTCTCCCATTTAAAATATAATTTTAGCTGCTTAATATCACTAAAATCTATACTATTAATATAATACACTTCAGTTGATAGTGAGATTCAAGATAGCTGGGCTGTTCTTTTTGTTATTTAAAAAAGTAAAAACCAGCCCTATCAGCGTGGTTCAGTGGTTGAGTGTTGACCTATGAACCAGGAGGTCACCCACGGTTCCACTCCTGGTCAGGCCACATGTCCAGTGGCGGGCTTAATCCCCCAGTGTGGGGTGTGCAGAAGGCAGCCAATCAATGATTCTCATCATTGATGTTTCTATCTCTCTAGCCCTCCCTTCTTTGAAATGAATAAAAATATATTAAAGGAAAATTAAAATAAAGTAAAACCCAGTTGAAAAGTGACTCCAGACTAAGCTGAAATCAAGAATGGGAACAGATCCCTGGCTAGTTTGCGTCAGTGGATGGAGCGTCGGCCTACGAACCAAAGGGTCCCAGGTTCGATTCTGGTCAGGGGCACAAGCCTAGGTTTTGGGCTCGATCCCCATTTGGGGGCGTGCGGAAGAGCCGATGGGTAATTCTTTCTCATCTTTTTTATTTTTATTTTATTTTATTGATTTTCCACAGAGAGGAAGGGAGAGAGAGATAGAGCTAGAAACATCGACATCGACCAGCTGCCTCTTACACGCCCCCACTGGGGATGTGCCCGCAACCAACGTACATGCCCCTGACCGGAATCGAACCTGGGACCTTTCAGTCCGCAGACCGATGCTCTACCACTGAGCCAAACCGGATCCGGCTCTTTCTCACCTTTGATGTTTCTATCTCTCTCTTCCTCTCCCTTCCTCTTTGAAATCAATATATATATATAAAGAATGGGAGCAGAATAATAAAACATTAACACATCACAATTTTTTCTAATCAAGGTCCACTTCACCCTGAAGAAGGAACTGGTAGGGACGGCCCCTGGGCAGTTGTACTGGGTGCCTGTGTTAGTCTGCTCGCTGCCTTAGCAAATGCCATAGCCTGGGCAGCTTAACAACAGAATCCTTTTCTCACAGCTCTGGAGGGTGCCAGCATGGTCGGGTTCTGGCGAGGCTCTTCCTGGATTGCAGATAGCTGCCTTCTCACTGTCCTCACCTGGCTGAGAGCTCTGCTGTCCCTTCCTCTTCTCAAAAGGGCAGCACTCTAACATCAGGATTCAGCCCTTATGACCATATTCAACCTTAACCACCTCCTTAAAAGCCCTGTCTCCAGTACAGTCAGATGGGGGGAGAGGGGAGTTGTTAGGGCTTCAATATACAAAATCTGGGGGACACAATTCAGTCTAGATAGCAGTGCCATTAGTCTTATTATTTTGCTAATGACCCTCACATATAAGTTTTTGGGTTTTTTTTTTTCAGACAGAGAGGAAGAAAGAGGGAGAGAGAGAGAGAAACATCTGTTTGAGAGTAAAACATTGATCAGCTGCCTCCTGCATACCTCACACCTCCTTCTGGGGATGGAGCCTGCAACCCTAGCATGTGCCCTGACCAAGAATCGAACCCACAACCTTTCAGTGCACAAGTTGATGCCCTACCAATTGAGCCACACCAGCCAGGGCTAAGAAGTATTTTTATGGGAATTTATATTAAGACTTTTAGCCCTAACTGGTTTGGCTCAGTGGATAGAGTGTCAGCCTGCAGACTCAAGGGTCCCAGGTTTGATTCTGGTCAAGGGCATGTACCTTGGTTGCAGGCACATCCCCAGTAGGGAGTGTGCAGGAGGCAGCTGGTCAATGTTAAAACTCTCTATCCCTCTCCCTTCCTCTCTGTAGAAAATCAATAAAATATATTTTAAAATAAAGATAATAACAAAAAAAAAAAGTATTCTATTGCACTAGCTAGATTTCCGGTGCTCAATAGCTCCATGACGAGTGGCTACTGCACTGAACAGTGTTGATATATAACATTTTCATTATCACACAAGTGGTCTCTCCTAGGTTGGTTCACTTTCATTTTTAATCTACAGAAAATCTCAAGTGTACATAGCAAGAAGATAATATCATGAGCCCCACTTTGACAATTAACCTTTTGCCAATTTATCATCTTACCTATTCTGCCACTATTTTTTTTTGAGGTGAGAAGGGCAGTATTTTAAAGCAAATGTCAGATACTGAATCATATCATCTCTGGAATACTTCAGTATGAAAATCTAACAAGAGTTTAAAAGGTAGTCCAAATACTATTATGCCCTAACAAAAATTAACATTAATTCCTTAATATTCCATCTAATAACCAACCCCAGCTTAAAAAACAAAACAAAAACAAACAAACTCTTGAGTATCTTTTTGAGTTTGTGTGTTAGTGTTTATTGCTGCTGTAACAAGTTATTGCAAATTTAACAACTTAGAACAAAATCAATATCTTACCAGTGTTCTAGGTTGAAAGTCTGACATGGGCCTCACGGGGATACAATGAAGGGGCCAGCAGGGCATTCTTTTCTGGATGTTTTAAGGAGGAATCTGCTTGTTTGCCTCTTCCACCTTCTAGAGGCGGCATTCTTTGGCTAATGGTCCACTCTCATCTTCGGAGCTAGCCCTGTTGCATCTCTGACCCTTCTTCCGTGGTCATCTCTCCCTCTGACCCGAGCCGGGAAAGGATCTCAGGTTTTAAGGACCCCGGTGATTATAAAGGACCCACCTGGATAACGCAGGCTGATCTCCCCACGTCAAAGCCCTTTAACTTAATCACACCAGCAAAGGCTAAGGTAATACGCAGGTCCCAGGGGTGGGGGGTGAGAGTGGGGGTTGTTATTCTGCCTAACACGGTTTGTTTGCAAAAGGCTCTAAAGGGGTCATCGAATTTGGTTGGTATGTGTAAATATTTTAAAATCCATAATAGCTCCCCTCCCCCACTTTAAGTGTAGTTCTATCTTTAAAAAAGCCATACTTTTTTTTTTTTTTTTTTTAGAGAGAGCATGTTTGTTAGATTCTCAAGCAGAATGTCTAATACACAGCAGTGATTCACTTGAAATGGTTGGTTTGACTGTATTTAAACTGGCCTTCTTAACTAAAAACTATAATAAAACTCCGACGGTAGAAATTTTTAAAAAGAGGAAAGAGTTCCCTTGGCCTCTCATCCACGGAGAGAGGCGTTGTCTGGAGAGTCGCTTGGCTGCTTCCCAAGAGGCCTCCGGAGGTGGCATTACTTGGGAGAATGTGATTCCCGGGATTGCAGGCTCAGAAACCGATTTCATCAGCATCTAGTGATTCCCGGGATTGCAGGCTCAGAAACCGATTTCATCAGCATCTCTCGGGGCGGATCTCCGAAACCAAGCTCACCACACCAGGGTATGTATGGGGAAACGGATGCCAATTTACAGATGGAAAACTTGCAGCTGTGGCCAGCAGTCTTCCCTTCTCCAGGCAGACCCATGTGGGAAACGGAAACGTAATTATGAAGGTGAATCAAAACGAGGGGAGTTAAACAAATTCATTGCCTAGGCTTCAGGCAAGATAAGGATACAGTTAAAACAGAAACAGGAATACCGGCTCTCAGAGCCTGGGGACCACCTTGCAAGATGGCCTCGTTCCCGACACTGGAAATCGGGCTCGAGTTTTTGCTTCCCCTGATGACACCCACCCAAACACCATCTATTTGGAGGCTTTAAGGCAGGGGTCCTCAAACTTTTTAAAGTGGGGGCCAGATCATGGTCCCTCAGAGAGCTGGAGGGCCGGACTATATGAACTACTAATTCCTACTGTAACACCTCGGCTGCGCTCACTGCCCAAAAAACCTGGCGGGCCAGATCAGACTCCTCTGCGGGCCGCATGTGGCCCGCGGGCCGTACTTTGAAGACCCCTGCTTTAAGGTGACTGCGTATTTCTACTCTAATTTATTGAAATGTTGATCTCAGCAGTAATTCAGAAAGGACAATTTTATTTCCAAGTTCTTCTAGGAAGCCTTATAGTTGCTTTCAGGCACTGAGCATTGTGCCTGAAAACCAGGAACTTAGATTTTTAAATTTTATTTTAATAAGAAAATAAAGGAAAAAAACAAGAATGTGTTTTCCCTTTTTTTGTGTGTAAAAAAGGAAGCAAGAATTTATTGACGGCAGCAGAAACATGCTTAGGAGAGTGCAACAAGGAAGGGCATAGAAGCAACAGGGAGCCCAGGCGGGGCCGCGGTGGCTCACTGGACAGGCAGAGGAAAGGGGGCCTTGGACACGGTTCAGGGGGTGAGCCCGGGACGAGCTGCCACTGCCCATTGCTCCCCTGGTTGCAATCACAGCAGGCCCCTAGAAGTTAGGGGATACGTGCCTGTGGGGGATGGCACAGGGAAGGGAATGGCACAGGTCTGTACCCTGGAGAGAGAAGGCCTATTTTTCTTTTTTCTTTTCTTCATTGATTACAGAGAGGGAGGAGAGAAACATTAATGTACACCCCTCACTGGGGACTGAGCCCAGCAACCCCGGGCATGTGCCCTGACCGGGAATCGAACTGTGAACTCCTGGTTCATAGGTCAATGCTCAACCACTGAGCCACACTATCCGGGCCGCCTATTTTTCTTTATGGGGTTTACCTATTCACATCTAATGTAAGCTTTTGTTTAGGGGTCTGGTCTAGACAGGCGCTCTGATAGAGTTGGTATTCTGCCTCCATGGTCCTTGAACCTGCTGGAAGGAGAAGCCCCAGCGGAGGTACTTTGTTCTCCCAGCACCGGGCACTGCTGGCTGGGAAGCATACAGCTCTTTGGTATGCCTATTTATGAGTGTGCGTTCTCTAACGATGAGAGGAGAGCTTCTAAAACAAGTTCCCTCATCCCCGCTGGACTTCCCCTGAACAGCTTGAGGCAAGATTTCCTAACTTAGGCTAGTCCTCTGACTCCTTTCTCCTCTTTGGGGAAAACCAAAAACTTCTACTCCCCTTTTCAGAAGTGAGATTTGAGAATCCTATTAAAAGGGGTCCACCTTGGCCCGCAGGCATGTATGTCACAAGGCACCATGAGTCATCCTGTCAAGTTAGAACCTGCGTTTTCAAGCGATGCCTAACCTAGTTCCTGAGCCAGAGGAGGCCCTCAGATATTTGGCGGGTGACTGAGGCAGAACCCCGGGATCTAAGGACAGTCATTCATCTGAGAAAGCCTTGTCCTTCCCCAACAATCCGGCCCGCTTTGCAGCAACCAGAGTGAAAGACAAGCAGATCTAATCTCACCCAGCGCTGCGGAGTACAGGAGGAAAGCTGACACCTCAGGCTAACAGCTATTAAGGTTGTCGGGTAACACTTGATGTTACACTAGGAAGCAAATATACAATCAATGCATTTGTCGGAGTACAAGTGATAAGATGTACTAGATGTCTTGTATTTCATTGCCGTCTTTCCTCCTCCCAGCCCCCCTTTCTGGAAATATAATGGTTATGTATTTGCTTCTAACAACTCTGACTGCTGTTTATTGAAAGTTGAGATGCAGGTGACACTATGCTATAGAAGATGAGGGATTTAAGACCTTTTATTCCCCCTACTCGGCAGAATAAAGTCCATTATCTTGAAACTAATATTTCCAGTTGCTGCAGAGTGGAGTGGAAAAAGGAGATTTTAAGAGTCAGAATGGTTAGAACCTTGGCTCTGTAATGTGTCAGCTGTTTGACTTTGGGTAAGTTTTCTCCCTTAATCTCTAAATGGGCATAATTAACAGACATTTTAAGAGCGATTGTGAGGTTTACATGAGAACATAGGCAAATGCTTTGTTCTGTGCTTAATGAATGCCAAAACCAACATAGTGCCATACGTCAGGTGCTTTTTTATAGCACCCTGACCCTAATAGCTGGTCGCATGTTTGTCAGAGTGTCCCTAATTAGTAACTCTAGATTCCGTTGAATGTATAAATATTTAAAAGGTTCTGCATTGCCGAAACCTGTTTGGCTCAGTGGATAGAGCTTCGGCCTGCGGACTGAAAGGTCCCAGGTTCAATTCCGATCAAGGGCATGTACCTTGGTTGGGGCACATCCCCAGTGGGGGGTGTGCAGAAGGCAGCTGATCGATATTTCTCTCTCATCGATGTTTTGAACTCTCTACCCTTCTCCCTTCCTCTCTGTTAAAAAAAAAAATCAATAAAAAAATTTTTTTAAAAAGGTTCTGCATCTAGCATCTATTACTATTTGAGACTCAAGATTGAGAAGTAGGTTTCCAGTTGAAATATACTGGCTAAGTAATTGACAAACTATTTCCAGGCTATTTCATATCTGCCCACTTTTTCAATATAAACATTTTGCAGTTTTTGTTTTGGTTTTAGAGATCAACCCCTTTTTTTAAACATGAAATTGTGTTTATTTGTTGGTCACTTATCATTGAGAGGGTTCTTAATGATTTTCTTCCAGGAGTGCATCAGGACTAGACAATTGAAGTTTTACAGTTCCGCTTTTGTGCTTATAATTGTTTTCCTTGAATTTGAAAATATTTTCTTTCTTTTTTGTTAATCCTCACCTGAGGATATTTTTTGCCATTGATTTTTAGAGAGAGTGAAAGGGAGATGAGGAGGGGGAGAAGAAGAGAAAGAGAATGTGGGAGATAAACATCATTTGGTTGCCTCACACACTCCCCTGACCAAGCTGGGGATCAAACCTGCAACCCTTGGGTGGGTGGGCCAATGCTCTAACCACTGAGAACATAGACCACGGTTATCAATATTTTTCTTAAAACCTTTTCATCAAGCTAGCAATTCTTTTTGAATTGGATCAAATTCTCCCTTTCCAGAAATGTTTCTGATGTTTATTCTTTCTTAAAAAAAATTTGTTTTGAGAGAGAGAGAGAGAGAGAGAGAGAGAGAGAGAGGGAGAGGGAGACAGGGAGAGAAACATCAACTTGTTGTTCCACTTATTTATGCATTCATTGGTTGATTCTGGCATACCCTGACTGGGAATTGCACCTGCAATCTTTGCATATCTGGGTGATGCTCTAATTAACTGAGCTACCCAGCGAGGGCCAATTTGATGCTTATTCTTACTAGTCTCTTTACCACATTCCCCCCACTTTGGGAGGCCGCAGATCACTCTTGGCTAGTGCAGGTTTGTGTCACTGCATTCTTCCCTGGTTCTACATGGTTTTAACAACCCCCTGAATGCTTCATTCAGTTCATCTGAGCATCATGCATGTTTGTGGAATACTAGTTACACACCGAGTAAACATGAATCATAAGGCTCCGGCTAGAAACAAACGATAGACATTCAAAGGCCTTAGAGTTTGCAAACTGGGAACACAACTAGACAATACCCAGAGTGTTTTGAAGAAGAAAAACTAAGGGTTCTTATCGTTAAAACAAGTTCATTCTTGAGACGAATAACCCTGCATTCTTCGCTTCTGAATTGGTCCAGATGATACTCTTCCAGATGCAGCGTGGTTGGGTAATGGATGCCCTCATACTGCACCGAAGGGGTGGGAAGCAGTAAGGTTTTGCTGCCAAGAAGCTTACACCCCATAGGGGTAATAAAAAAACAAAAAACTATCCATTCAAGGCAGGTCATCACAAAATCCAGAAGGGACACCCTCCCCTGCCCAAGCTGCTGGCACTTTCAGGAAGGATGGGGCTTGGAAAAACAGCAGGAGGCCAGATTTATTTCATTCACCGGTATTCATACATTATCCAGGAGGCATATTAAGAGTCCATTCTAATGCGCAGAGGACTCCATGGGGAAACCACAACCCGCTACACGCTATTTCGGGACACACGGTCGCGGGAGGCCAGGGGTCTGCGTCGGGGCTGCGAGTCTCCCGCAACCGCCACACCCGCCCTTCCCGGGGGTCCAGCCAGCCCTGAGCTTGCCGGTCCGGGCGGGTCCTCCCCTCGCCGGGCTCGGAGGGTCCTGCCCGGAGTCTGCTTTCCGCGCAGGCACCTGCCTGGCCGCCCCGCGCGGCGGGGTCCTGCGGCGCCTCGGGGAAGCGCGGCGATTGGCTGGCGGGGCCGGGACGGGCTCGGCACCGTTTGACAACCGCAGTCTGCGGGAGGCAGGGCTGAGGCCGCCGCGCTGGGAGGGGCCGCCCGGAGGAGGAGGACGGACGGACGGACCGATGCTCTGACGCGCGGCGGAGGGAGGACCGACGCCAAGCCCAGACCGCCGCCCTTGCGTTCCCGCCCCACGCGGAGCCGGCCACTTCGGGCCCCGGCCGCCGGCCTCCCCGCCGCCCTCGCCGCCGCCGCCGCCGCCGTCCCGGGCTCGCCCTCAGGTGAGTGACTCCCGGAGGCGGAGGCAGGCTCGGGCCGCGCCGCACACCTCGCGTTGCCATGGTCACCCGTCGCCACCTGTCAACACCTGCCGGGGCTGCGGGCCGGGCGACCCCCAGGGCGGCGCTCGCGGCCGGGGTGGGGGGTCTGGAGTGCGCCGGGCTGCTGAGCGGTGGGATGGGTGGCGGGCGAGGCCCCCGCGCCGCGGGGATGGGGACCTGGGGACGGCGGGGCCGATGCCAGGCCGCCGCCCCGGGACCACATCTTTCCCTCGCTGCCAGCCCGGCTCCGGGGGCACCGAGCGGCCGCCGAGAGGCGGGAGCGGGGCGGACGGCGCGGACTCTTCCTTCCTCGCTCCGTGGCCGGGCCCGGGGGGTGGGCACGCCTTGGCCGGGAGGAGGGGGCAGCTGCGGGGCTGGGAGCTGGGGGCGAGGGGCAGCCCCGCGAGGCCGGGTCTGGCCGTTCTCACGTCGGTCGTCCCCGGGAGCGGCCTCTGGGGATCTGGTCGGGGGTCCGAGGGAAGGGCGGAGCCCGGCGGGGGCGCCTGCCTGCGGGATGCGGGAGGCGGTCATGCCGCTCTCGGGGGTAATCTGGGTCCCTGGGTTGGAGAGAAAGGGCTCGGGGCTGTCGCTCCGGGGCCAGGCCTTGGCCAAAAGGGCCGGGGGCGGGGGCAGGCTGCGGCGGCGTTTGACCAGCATCTGATTTTCCTTCTCTGTGCCCAGACTCGCTCACTCACCACGCGTGGTGTCTGAGCCGAGCTTTTTTTTTTTTTTTTTTTTTTTTTTTTGGCAACTTGGTTCCCTGCATAATGAAGGAGAAGCCCTTTGTTCCACCCAGATTCATAGGTGGTGATCCCAGCACTGTCTGCCCTCTCTTTGTTGTGGACTTCAGAGAACACTTCCAGAAGTTCATGGCTCAGACGTAAACATGTTTTTCATGCGCTAGGAAATGTTTTTTTCACGGTAAATCCAAGTAGATTTTTTTTTTTTTTTTTTTTTGTCTCCAGCGTTGGCATGTGTTTGCATTGAAATTTTACTAGAAAGAAGCAATGCCTAAGGGCCCATTTTCCTTTATATGACATATTCTCGAGGTCTCGTTTAGAAGGAAGATGTGATGAACCTTAGGCTTCAGGGGATAGATTGCTTACACCCAGGAAAGGAAAAATACACAAGGATGGAAAATACACAAGGATGGAAAAGACAAATTGCGCATAACGGTATATGGTTAGCTTTAAAGTAACAGCTTGGATTTGGATGCCATTATATATGAATTTTAATCTTTTTCAATTACAGTTGACAGACATCCTATCAGTTTTAGGTATACTAACTATGTTAATTTTTGTGTGAAGGGATTTTAAACTGTTTATCTCCCACCCTCCAACTTCCATGTTCTGTCTCTTCCCCCAACCCCTTTTTTAAAGCCAGTAATGGGAATGTATTGTAGAGGAAAGGGGTATTAGCTTACGTACCTCCTATAACTGTGTTCATCCTCTTCTGTTTGTGAAATGGAATTTATCGAGTACTTACTGAATGGACAGCTTGACATAGGCTGCGGTTTGAGAAACACTTCAAACTAAGTATGAAAAGATGCAGTTTTCCTTAGATCAGTAACCCGGAAGTCAGACAGCCAGGATTTAAGTTTCCCTTTGCTGCTGATGACAATCTTGGAAGAGCTGCTTACCTTCTATTGACTCCGATTTCTAGATCTGTAAAATGGGGATAACACCTGCTGTTGTTTTAGTCTGGAAATAAGCTCTGAAGTTGAACAAAATAATGTATTTGAAAGCACTCTGGGGAAAAAAAATGTAAGGCACCAACTGATTACCTTTTAATACAGTGGAGCTTTGGCGGGGATCATTAACATTTTCTGCTTGATCTACTGAGCATTTTCAGCGCCAGGACCTGATTTCTCACAGTGGCCTTCAAAGGCTCCTGGGAACTGTTAAGGTGCAGTTTTCCTCCCCCAAAGAGGTCCTGATTACTGTGTGACGTGGAGAAAAGGGGGTTCCTCCCTCTATGTGGGTCAGGGATGTGTTCCTGCTTTCTGTAGGAGGGTCTCAGGTTTAGAAAATAAGGCTATGGCAAATAGCTGTGACTGGAGTTTCATTTGGTATTAAATAATCCTCAGTGTGGGTTATTGGTTCTTGATTTGTAGAGAAATGGTTTACCTTGTCCTGTGGTTTTCATCAGGAGTATTTGCAGTGTGAGAGGTAAGCTGTTCTGTGCAGGAGTATGATAAATCTGGGGTCAGGTAACATGGCACTTACCGGTACTTATGGAGTTGCCATCAATTTCACTTGAAGACTTGGATGAAATATGTTGTTCCTTTTCTTTTTTTAAGTAACAGCATTATCGCCATACTATTTGTTTCTAAGTCCTCACCCAAGGACATGTATAGACAGAGGAAGGGGAGGGGAACATCCATGTGAGAGAGGAACATAGATCTGGGATCCATCTGGCAACTTTTTGTTGCACAAGATAATGCTCAACTAACTAAACCACTCTGGGTGGGGGAAAAAAAAAAAAAAAAAAAAAATATATATATATATATATATATATATATATATATATATATATATATATATATATTATATTTAAACAAAAAGATAATATGGACAATTTCTCACTAATTTCTAAGGTAAATTAGACTCAAGATTTCTTGAATCCTAATTATGTCCTCTTGTGTTTTTTGTTTGTTTTTGTTTTAATTCTTTATTTTTTTATTTTTAAAAAAATATATATATATTTTTAAATATATTTTTATTGATTTTTTACAGAGAGGAAGGGAGAGAGATACAGAGTAGAGAGTTAGAAACATCAATGAGAGTCATCGATTAGCTGCCTCCTGCACGCCCCCCACCGGGGATGTGCCCGCAACCAAGGTACATGCCCTTGACCGGAATCGAACCCGGGACCTTTCAATTCCCAAGCCGACGCTCTATCCATTGAGCCAAACCAGTTTCGGCTTAATTCTTTATTGTTTAAAGTATTATTGTTTAAAGAATCTTTTTACCCCTTTAACCTCTCCCTTCTCCTTCCCACCCCTCTGTCCTTATGTTTTTACCCCTGAAATATCACAATGTTGTAGTAGAAAGGAGACCTTTACATTGCATTTGTAAGTCTTTTATGGTACTCTTTATATTTTAGTTGTTTTGTTGTATTCATTGTATAGTGCCTGCATCATGGGAAGTGTTAGTTTCGCTGTATACAGTGGCTGACCAGACCACACCTGGTATGTTGTGTTCAATTTGAGATGTTTTAAGAGGGAGATTAACAAATGTTAAGAGGAGAACGACCAGAATGGTGGGAGACATGAAAGCTATTGAGAAATGGTTGAAGGAAGTAGGGGAATAAACACAATTACTGTCAGATTTAAATATGTGTACGTTTTTAACATAACAAACTTGTATTATGCTGACCCTGAAGACATAACTAGATGAAAGTCACAAGTAGATTTCAGTTCGATACTAGGAAGAAAATACATTCTTACTTGTGGGGGGAAAGTGGAGTTCTGTATTCTCTATTGTTGTGCAACAAATTTTCCCTAAAATTAGAGGCTTAAAACAACAAATCGCGGCGTTTCTGAGGGTCTGGAATCTGGGCACAGACCAGCTGGGTGCCTCTGACTTGAGGTCTCTTAGGGTTGTAGTCAAGCTGTCACAGGGCTGTGGTCTCATCTGAAGACTGGCCGGGGCCTGTTTCTTCTAGGCTGTTGGACTTTTACAATTACCATATTTTCCGGCGTATAAGACGACTTTTGAACTGAAAAAAAAGTCAACCGAAAATCGGGGGCAAAAGACCAAAATTGCACAAAAATTACCTGCAGATCTTGACGGCAAAGTAAGTATTTTCTTTGAAGTGGAGGGTAGTCTTATACAGCGAATACAGGCCTAAACCTATGTTTTAACTGTAAAATGAGGGCGTCGTTTTATAGGCCGGGAAATACGGGGTAAATGACCCGGCAGCAGCCTAAGTGTTTGAAGTGCTGTTTTGTTAAAAGAATAGCCAGCAGATTTCTTTTTTCATTTTTTAAAAGGAAAGGTGCGGTAGTCCTATGTTGTATTTGATTTTTTTTTTTTCTTCAGTGGCTTCACAGGACTTCATTTACTTATCCACACTTTTTCCTGCAAACTGGAATTGTAAAGCACCAGAGTTCAGTATTAGGCATCCTGTAATAGTTGGAAATTAAAAGAGAGTGCTTTTTATTGTGTAGGATAGAATTGTGGTCTAATGGAGCCTTTCTTAAGCACTTTTTTCTCGACTACAAAATTTATAGTGGCTGTACTCCAATATCTTTAATGTTATACTTCTGAATGATTTTTAGTTTTGTATGTTTTTCTTTCTCTTTAATGTGTATTATAAGTAAGTAATCTCATCACAAAGGAACGTTTAAATCATATCTATTTATAATTGGTTAGAAAGCTACCATTGATGTTTTTTTTCATAAAACCTTTTCCATATCTATGTATGGAAATGCACATAGAAGTTGGTCTACAGGCAGTCCCTGGGTTACTTTTCGCTGTCAGTCGGAACCCACCTACATAAGTCACTCACATGGAGCACAGACAGCAGCAATGAAGTGAAACAGTAAATAAAATTAATGGAGCACAGACAGCACCAATGAAGTGAAACAGTAAAAAAATTTTAAAAGAAAGATAATAATTCCTGACCTTTACTTGTGGCAAATAAATAATAATAATTAAAAAAAGCACATGTGTACATACGTCAAAATGACGGAATTTTTTTTTTAATAAGTAAATGGGAGATGGCAACATAACCATGAAACTACCTAAGTCAAGTCCGACGTAACCAGAGGACTGCCTGTATTTCTGTTGTCATTATATCTTTTTTTCTTATTGTTAACGTTTTATCTTTAATCTTAGATTTCTAAAAATAACTTTATTTCTGCCTCCTTAATACATTCTTCTAATCTTGCTTCACTAAGAATCAATATGAATATACATATTGATTCAGAGAGTCCATCTGAAATTTAGTGCCTGTGGATATTGTTAAGTACTGAAATATTAACCACCTTCCAGCTGGTTTCAAGATGAGCTTATTATTATTATTTGGATCATTTGCCCCCCCCCCCCCCCCAATATATACCCCAATCAAGGATCAAACCACAACCTGGGTATATGCCCTGACCAAGAATCGAACTGGCGACTTTTCAGTGCACGAGACAATCAACTGAACCACACCGGTCAGGACCAGATGAACTTCTTCTTCTTAAAATATATTTTCTATTATTTATTTATTTATTTATTTATTTATTTATTTATTTATTTATTTATTTATTACAGAGAGGAAGGGAGAGGCATAGAGAGTTAGATGTATGCCAAAATATGGAAATGATGAGAGAGAAACATCGATCAGCTGCCTCCTGCACACCCCCTACTGGGGATGTGCCCGCAACTAAGGTACATGCCCTTGAACAGAATCAAACCTGGGATCTTTCAGTCCGCAGGCCGATGCTCTCTCTATCCACTGAGCCAAATTGGTCAGGGTCAGATGTGCTTATTAAAGAAAACTCTTGGGTGGAAGCGCTGGAGAGAGGTCAATGGGGGAAAAAGGAGACATATGTAATACTTTAAACAATAAAGAATTAAAATTAACAAACTCTTGTTACCTTACCTTACCTAGTCCAGGTTGGATATAAGTAAAAATTTATTCCTTAAAGGAAAACATTTTTGTGATATATTTTTACAGATAAATCTGCCATTTAATATGGAAATACCGAAACATTCTGAGTTTCCCCTTTTTTACTTTTGATTTTTAGTAGAATATACCCTATTTTTGGCCCTACACAAGTTCTGGGTGGTGAGTCATTGTTCATGTGTACCATGAGCTGGCAGGTCCACCTAAGAGGCTGTCAGAGCTGACTTTGGCTAAATAGTAGTCAGATTGAAGGGCCAGAGCTCCATTTTTTAATGGCTTTTAGAAATCGACTGTACTTTTCTTTAGACACTTCTTCATTGATTTTTTAATATTTTAAGTTAACATAACATTTCATACTATTGTATATACATCTCATTTTAAAAAAATGTATATATTTTTATTGATTTCAGAGAGGAAGGGAGAGGGAGAGAGAGAAACATCAATGATGAAAAAAAATCACTAATCACTGCCTACTGCATGTCCTCACACTGGGGATCGAGCCCACAACCGCGGCATATGCCCTGACCAGGAATCACCCATGGCCTCCTGGTTCATAGGTAGCTGCTCAGCCACTGAGCCACACTGGCTGGCTATGCATCTCATTTAAAAGATAATTTTCGTTCCTAAGCTAGTTAATTCTTACTGATTTATAGCCTCTCTGAGGAGGTAGGAAGAAGCATTTATTATTGAGTCCTTTTTTTTTTTTTAAATATATTTTTATTTATTTCAGAGAGGAAGGGAGAGGGAGAGAGAGAAAAACATCAATGATGAGAGAGAGAATCATTGGTTGGCTGCCTCTTGCACGCTCTTTACTGAGGACTGAGCCCGCAACCCAGGCATATGCCCTTGACTGGAATAGAACCCGGAACCCTTTAGTCCACAAGCTAATGCTCTATCCAAACTGGCTAGGGCTATTACTGAGTTATTTTTCTCTGAATTAGAGAAAAATTCTGGTTTTGTAATGATTAATAGTCTAAAATTGTTTATTAATTAAATATTATTTTAAAAACTAAAAGCCCAGTGTGCGAAATCCCTCAGCCCCGCCTACCTGCACAGCCTCACGCGCTCACAGCCCAGCCACCTGTGTGCACCCGCCCACCCGCACACGCAGCCTCCTGGTGAGCAGCCTTTGGTCGTTCCACCGTGACAGCGGCATGACCAAGGGGTTTTTATAACAGAGATGTACAGTAGTCCCCCTTACCCATGGTTTCAGTTGTCTGCAGTCAATCCCAGTCTGAAAACATTAAGTGGAAAACTTGAACTAAATCATTCATAAGTGGTGAATTGGGCACTATTCTGAGTAGCATGCTGAAATCTCACACAGTCCGGCCACGTCCCGCCCCTACAGGAGTCATACTTTATCCACACTCACCATATGCGCTCCTCAACCGTTGGCTACTTATTAGCTGTTTTGGTTATCAGATTGACTGTTGCAGTATGACTGCGCTTGTAGTTCGGGTAATCATTATTTTATTTAATAATGGCCCCACAACACGAGAGTGGTGCTGCTGGCAGTTTAGATATGCCAAAGAGAAGCCATAACATGCTTCCTCTAAGTGAAAAGGTGTGTCTATATAGGAAAAAACATAGTATATAGGGTTCAGTACAATCCATGATTTCAGGCATTCTCGGGAGGGTCTTGGAACATATCCCCTGCAGATAAGGGGATATTTATATTTGTGTGTGTGCATGTACGTGTGTGTGTGTGTGTGTGTGTGTGTGTGCGCGCGCGCGCGCGTGTGTGTGTGTATGTTTAGTATCTAATTTCTAAATCATATAGCTATGATTTTGGAGCCACTCAAATATTTAAATAACACAGGGTGGTTAGAAAAGAATAATTCTGAGATATAGTCATCAAGCACATGCCTATGTTTTATATTGTATACAGCAACAGTGAAGTATAAAAGAATTAAAATTATGGATTGAGTGATTAAAATATAGTACATCTCTATTGGGAATTTCAGAGTACAGAATTAAAACTTGTCTTTTAAAATTAATTTTTAAAAATCCTGACCAATTCTAGGTTAACTAGGATACGTTTTCTGTATCTATTCAAAATTTAAATGTAGACTCAATGTAAAATATATATTTGTAAGAATGAATTTCTTTTAGGTTTTATTGACTGAAATGATGGCAGCATTAAACTTGAAGTTATGATTGCAAATATGACTATTGCTATGAATTCACAGTAACTCCAGAGTTACCTAATATTTAGACTGAATGTTGAATAATATGTAGCCTATAAAATGTTAAGTATCATTGTGTGTATTGAACAACATCAGAAAATTGATTTTAGAGAGGAAGGAAGAGGGAGAGAGAGATAGAAACATCAATGATGAGAGAAAATCATTGATGCCCTTGATTGGAATCAAACCTGGAACCCTTTATATATTTTATTGATTTTTTTTTTACAGAGAGAAAGGGAGAGATATAGAGAGATAGAAACATCGATGAGAGAGAAACATCGACCAGCTGCCTCTTGCACACCCCCTACTGGGGATGTGCCAGCAACCCAGGTATATGCCCTTGACCGGAATCGAACCTGGGACCTTTCAGTCTGCAGACCGATGCTCTACCACTGAGCCAAACCAGTTTCGGCAAAACCTGGAACCCTTTAATCCACAGGCTGACGCTTTATCCACCAAGCCAAACCAGCTACGGCTAGAAGTGATTTTAGAGAGTTAAAATATCATTGCTTAGGTTGATAGTACTAATATAACTTAAAGTTGTATATTTTAACCAGCCTTGTTTTGTTTGGTTCTACAATACAAGGTGCAATATTTTACATGTTGCTGCTAGACTATACAATAAGCTTCTTAAGGACAGGGCCAGTGTCTTCTGGGTACAGGACAGGGCCTGTTGCAGAGAAAAGCCAATAAATGCTTATGGAATGAGTGTGAATACCTAGGACAAGGTGTTTATGACATAGCTAAACATGGTTTGTTTATCAGTAACTTCTAAAGTATTTTTTATTATGACAAATTTTAAATATATAAGAATAGAAAGAATAATATTGACTTAATCCGTCTGGGTTTTCATAACAGAAAACCATTGATTGGTGACTTATAGGTAAGTAGTGAAAATTCATTGCTCAGTTTATGGTCAGGTTCTGATGAGGGCCCTCTTCCTGCTTGCTGGCTGTTGACTTCTCATTGCATCCTCACAAGGTGCAAGGGTTGAGCCAGATTTCTGGGGCCTCTTTTACAAGGGCACTAATCCCAGTCATGAGACCCCTGACCTCATGATCTAATCATCTCCATAGGCCCACCTCCTAAAACCATCACTTTGGGGGTTAGGATTTCAACTTACAAATTTTGGGAGACACAAACATTCAAACCATAGCAAATGAACCTTCGTTACCCATTGCCCTGCTTCAATATTCATGATTATTCTTGTTCCATCTTTATCTCCGCCCACTTCCTTCTTCTTGTATTATTTTGAAGCAAATCACAGTCTTTATATCAGTTAATTGTAACTATTCTAAAGTGTATTTCTCAAAGTTAACGACTTAAAAAATCAGTCATACCTTTGTTACACCTTAAAGAATGACTTGGTTTTGATAAGTATTACTATTTCACTTCAAAATATCTGAACTAAATATCTCACAAGAAGCCTGTTATGCGTATTTTCCAGACAGTTAGTAACACTTGGACATAAAGCAATAGGATTAATTTTTGTTTTTGTTCTGTTTAATATTTAGGCTACCAACATGACGGCTGAAGAAACAGTGAATGTAAAAGAAGTCGAAATCATTAAGCTAATGTTAGATTTTTTGAACTCAAAGAAGCTGCACATTAGTATGTTGGCTCTTGAGAAGGAAAGTGGAGTCATAAATGGCCTGTTTTCAGATGACATGCTTTTCCTGAGGTATGAATTCATTAGCTGTGAGTGTGTGGCTCCTTTAAAGCAATGTTAAGTATCAATAAGGTAATATGTGTAACACAGGTAGTACTTTATAGCCATGAAACGGCTATGTAAGTATAATTAAAAAAATGTTTGTGTTTATAGTAAAACATTTACCAAACAATGCTTTCTGTAGAATGGTTTCAGTAGAAAGATCTAGAAGTCCATTAAAAAAACGGGAGTTATAGCTAGATTGTGGTTGTGGCTTTGTTAAAAGAAATAATTGATTAAGGAAGCAGGGACTCCAGAAAGAAAAAATATTTCTGAAATACCATTTTTTAGTCATAGAAATAAAACATTCTCATTATATAAACATTTATTATAGCAAATATAGAAAAATAAGGAAGAAAAATCACCCTTCCAGATTCTAGATGCTCTACTAATAATTTTCTGTGCATATTAAAAAATAACAGCAATTAAGAAAAATATATTGCATTTATAGTTTAGTATCCTGCTTTATCTATTAACATCATAAGGATTCTCTATGTGACTGCAGATTTACACTATACAAATTTTCAAATTTTATTAATTTCCTAATAGTTCCTCTATTTTTAGACAATAAATTGTTTTCAAGTTTTCTTAAATAAATGCTCTACTGAGCATCTTTTTTTCTGTATCTTGGATTAGAACAAGATTCTTGGAAATGGAATTGCAGAGCAAAAGGGAATTAACGTTTGCCAAAATGGAAAGCTAAATATATCCTAACTTGAATTGGACAGAAAAAGAAAAGCCCACATTTCTGGACAGAAATGTATTTTATGCTTACGTGATAAAAATTACAAATATCCTTGACAAGTTGTACAGATTCTTGGACATGTGGCATTTTGTGACTTGGAAAGCCTCAAGAAATGAAGTGGTCCTAGTTCATAGGAAAGGAATTAAAAAAATTTTTTTTTTATTTGAGGGAGAAAGGAGGGAGGAGAGAAGGAGGAAAAAAAAAAAAGGGAGGGAGAAAAAGAAAGAGAGAGAGAGAGGGAGAAACATCAATGATGAGAGAGAATCATTGATTGGCTGCCTCCTGCACTCCCCACACTGGGGAACTTAGTCTACAATATGTTAGGAACCAATCCTCAGGCCGTCCGTCTGGCCTGGTCTTTCACTTTAGCAAGGGCTCTCAAATACCCCCTTGAAACCTGTTGGTTTGTGAAGAAGTTTTACTGGTCTGAGGAAAAATGCATGGAATTATAAAATAGTAAGTTTTTCATTAAACAAAATGGATTCATCTTAAAGGGCTGGCCTTTGAAATGGTCTCCTTCCTACATTTATTTATTTATTAATAATTTTTCTTCTTAAAGTTTTATATTTTTATTGACTTCGGAGAGGGAGAGAGAGAATTAAAAACACTAATGATTAGAGAGAATCATTGATCGGTTGTCTCTTGCATGCTCCTTTACTAGGGATGAAGCCCTCAATCCAGGCATGTGCCCTGACCCAGAATCAAACCTGTAACCTCCTGTTTCATAGGTTGATGCTCAGCCACTGAGCCACACCGGCTGGGCTTTCCTACATTTTTAAATATTAAAATGCCCCTTTATAGAGTGATTATATTTATATTGCAGTTGCTTTTTATTAATATTTCTTTGCAGAATCCAAAGTTGGCAATCCTGTGTAGATCCCCCATTCCTTTCTTTTTAAATCTTACTGTTCAAAATATCCAAAAGGAGGAAAATTGCTGTTATAAAAGAGCAGCAGCAATAGGAATGTCCTGTAACTTAAAAGTTCCAATAGAACCTAAAGTAGAATGAAACCTGACCTTACTCCTTCCTGTTTTCATTCTCAGAGTGTAGACTTTAGTACTAACTGCCTCGAAGATGATTCACAATTTAGAGCAGGATTTTCCAACCTCTGCACTATTAACATTTTGTGCAAGATAATCCTTCGTTGTGCATGTCCTTGGGGGTGAGAGCATCCGATGCATTGTAGGATATTTACAGCATCTCTGACCTATGCCAAGTAGATGTCAGTAGCACTTCAGTTGTGACACCAAAAATATCTCCAGACATTGCAAACTGTCCCCAGGTGAGAAACACTGAGACAAGGACATATCACACACTAGCCCGTAAGTAACAGAGAGTAATGAAAAAAACACATATGTTAGAATGAGGAGTGGTTGTAGATTCACAAATTCTTCTCGAATAACGTATGTTGTTACAAATCAGTTGTAGAAAACATTTTTTTTATGATAGTGATTGAGGAACCAAGTAAAAAGTTCATCCCATTACAGACTTCAGACTGAAGCTTTAATGCTATCTTGTCATCTCTTCTGCTTTTAATTAGTGTAACCCAGGTTTGATAAATGCATGGCTTTTCTCTTTATATAGGCAGCTAATCCTTGACGGTCAATGGGATGAAGTTCTTCAGTTCATTCAGCCTCTAGAATGTATGGAAAAATTTGACAAAAAAAGGTAAGATTTCATCTGAAGTTTAAAAAAAAAATTAATGTTTTATAACTTGCTATTTTTAAATGTACTTATTGATATTTTTTAGAGAGGAAGGGAGAGAGAGGGAGAAAAACATCAACGAGAGAGAAACATTGATGAGCTGCCTCCTGCCACCCTCTACTGAATTTTGATTTCATATTATGTTACATTAGACATCTTCCATGAAAACTTGATTTTTGTTTAGAATTAATTTTGGAAATAGAAATCCTTCCATCTTGTATTGAATTGTGACTACTTGCTACTGAAATTATTTTAATTATGGCTTCAGTGTGATAAGCTTCATAAAATATTTTAAGAATGTCCTGAAAGCAAAGGTACTTACAGTAACTTACAATTGCATTTGATTTATGAGACGTTGGAAAATTAAAAACTTTGAAGTTCTTTTTTAAAATAGATAATTACTTCTTTAAGACACACTTAGCTTGTTTTAACAGCTTCAGGAACTTGAGTTCCATGTCCAGTCTTTGACATTGCTATAATCCAGCTTTTCAATCATCTTTATGCTTCACACTTTGTTTTCCGCAGGTTCCGTTACATTATCCTGAAGCAGAAGTTTTTAGAAGCTTTGTGTGTTAACAATGCAATGTCAGCAGAAGATGAGCCCCAGCATGTAAGATTTTTATTCCTGAAGGTTTGCGCCCTAGTCTTGTTTCAGTCATAAGTACTTTTTATTCACTAAAACGAAAGATTAGTGTCATGAGTTTTTGAAATGTTTTTGAGCCACCATCAGGTAAGCTCTGCTCCTGAGCAGTTGTAGTCCTTTCTGCCTGTAGTGAGGCTGCAGTCTTCCCGAGACTTAGGCAGAGATGGTAACTGAATGGCTGGCTGGTGGGTGAGACGTGCGCCGTCCTGCTCCTGTGGCTTAGGCGGCCATAG
Source organism: Pipistrellus hanaki (assembly GCF_964339955.1). Taxonomy (NCBI): domain Eukaryota; kingdom Metazoa; phylum Chordata; class Mammalia; order Chiroptera; family Vespertilionidae; genus Pipistrellus; species Pipistrellus hanaki. The sequence goes on from NC_140520.1 coordinate 5,130,861, forward strand.
AGGCCTGACTTGATGACTCGGCATCAGTGCTTCTCTCGTCGCAGAGTGGATTGTGTTTGCCTCTTCTTTCTGTCCGCTCATATTTCCTTTGATGCAGAAATGATGTTTTGATAAAATGGTTATCTTTATGACAATATAAGTTCAATGATACTAGATTCCTTTTGATTAGAGAATTACTACTATTCAAGTTTTAATATTAGTTATGGTTACATCTAAAACCAGTGAAACTGCCGAAACCAGTTTGGCTCAGTGGATAAAGCGTCGGCCTGCGGACTGAAGGGTCCTGGGTTCGATTCTAGTCAAGGGCATATAGCTTGGTTGCGGGCACATCCCCAGTAGGGGGTGTGCAAGAGGCAGCTGATCGATGATTCTCTCTCATCGATGTTTCTAACTCTCTATCCCTCTCTCTTCCTCTCTGAAAAATCAATAAAATATATTTTTAAAATAAAAAATAAAACCAGTGAAACTTTTATAAAGTGCCAGTGAGTTTTCATTGAAATAAACCATAAAGAAATTACAGTAAGGACTTTCAGATATTAATAAATCATTATCTGATAATAATAAATTTTTGTCAGATAATGATGTTTAAAAGTGAAAGAACACTGGATTGTAAATCACAGCCCTAATTTTTATTCTCTTCACCACTAATTGAATTACTTTGATTAAATATGCATCCTACCTTTTCCTACATGTAAGATATAAAAGCTGGAGTACGTAAGCTGTGAGGTTCCTTACATCATTAAGAGCTTATGGAAAAAAATAAAAATAAGTAACAGCTTATGACAATATCACATTTACTACACAAATTACTGTAATTTGTCTCTCAGCTAAGCCTCCTCTTCTGTCTCTGCACGGTTCTTATAGCAAATGGACTGTCCGATATTCTTTCTCTTGATACTCTTTCTTTCCCCACACAAATTTTCCTAAGCAAGTTTGAGAACGGCTCTTTTGCTTTTTGGATAAGCTGGAGTGACAGTAAGTTATATAGACAATTGAATATTGGTTTGTGTCAGTTTTCATTTTTAGAAAACTCAATTATTACCTTTAAATTTATACATTTGAAAATAATAGTCAAGCCTGAATTACAACACTGTTTTTATACTAGTAGATAAAAGCTTAATGAGCTAATTAATGAAATAATTTAATCTTTTTATTTTAGTAGTGAAAAATATTTTGGTTTCTGCTTTGAAAGTTGTTAAATATCCTAAAAATCATAAGAATATTCTGTGACACTAGAGGTTATCCTTTTGCAATTGAATAGTTTGACAGTATGTGAAGTGTCTTTGCGTTTGAATGAAACACTCTCATTGCTCTCATATCTTACGTCTGTTTATAGTGGTAACTTCTGTTTTCTTGCAGCTGGAATTCACCATGCAGGAAGCCGTGCAGTGTTTGCATGCCCTGGAGGAGTACTGCCCCTCTAAGGATGACTACAGCAAGCTCTGTCTGCTCTTGACTCTGCCTCGCCTGACCAATCACGCTGAATTTAAGGACTGGAATCCCAGCACTGCACGAGTTCACTGTTTCGAAGAGGCTTGTGTCATGGTTGCAGAATTCATTCCTGCTGATAGGAAGCTGAGTGAGGCAGGTTTCAAAGCAAGCAATAATCGTTTATTTCAGCTTGTTATGAAGGGCCTGCTGTATGAGTGCTGCGTAGAATTTTGTCAAAGTAAAGCAACCGGAGAAGAAATCACAGAAAGCGAAGTCCTTCTTGGCATCGACCTCTTATGTGGCAATGGTTGTGACGATTTGGATCTGAGTTTGTTGTCATGGCTTCAGAACCTCCCCTCTTCGGTCTTCTCTTGTGCTTTTGAACAGAAAATGCTTAATATTCACGTCGATAAACTCCTGAAACCCACAAAAGCTGCATACGCTGATCTTTTGACTCCTCTTATCAGCAAACTTTCTCCCTACCCGTCATCTCCAATGAGAAGGCCTCAATCAGCTGATGCTTATATGACCCGCTCTCTGAATCCTGCCTTGGATGGCCTCACTTGTGGACTGACCAGTCACGATAAGAGGATCTCAGACATTGGGAACAAAACTTCTCCAATGTCACACTCCTTCGCTAACTTCCATTATCCGGGGGTGCAGAACCTCAGCAGAAGTCTCATGCTTGAGAATACAGAATGTCACAGTATTTATGAGGAATCCCCTGAACGGTAAGATTTTGCTCATAAAAAAATTAGGAAATTTCCACAAGTCTGAGATAATCTAATGGTTGTGTGTGGGTGTAAGTGGGTGTTTTCCTTAAAAAAATTTTTTTTAATTGATTTGGAATGGGGGAAAGGGAGAAGGATTTGTTGTTCTCCTTATTTATGCATTCATTGGTTGATTCTTGTATGTGCCTTGACTGGTGATCATGACATGCTAAAGGAGAGCTACTGTGCTCTGGGTAAAGTATAAACATTTACTTTGGAAAAAGTTTACCTTGTTTTAAAGAATATTTGAGGTGTAAGTAAAACAATATTGGGAAGCTCAATCATGTTAAAGATACTCCTACATGTTTGATGTCTGTATTCATTCAAAAATATTTGAGTATCTACTGTGTGCTAGCACCATGCTACATCCCGGGACCCAGTGACTGAGAAGATAAACAGGAAAGAGGGGTCTATAAAGGAGTGTGTAGTACTTTGAAGGATATCTTTTCACTTGAACACAAAACTAAAACAAAAAGGAAGAAAAATCAGTTGAAATATGTAAGCTTTTGCTATTCTAAATATTAGTCTCAAAATTAAATGTCGTCCCCCTCCCCCCTACTCAGAAACACACAACAATCCTTAGGTGTGGGCCAGCGTTGGATTGAGAGTGTGAAGACCTGGACTCAAGTCTGAGCTGTATTTACTAGCTGTGCAATTTTAGAAAAATCACTTGTTTTTTAAATTTGTATCCTCATCTGTGAAATGGGAGTTCTAACCAATTTCGCAGGTTATTATGAAAGTTAAATGAGATTATACATATGGAAGTGTTGTATAAATTTCAAAATTAAATCAGATGTTACTTTATGAAGGTCATTTGAGTCTATTTCTAAATCTTACAAGTTCTATTTATCTTATGGTCATCTCCAGTTTAAAGCCTAGTAGCTAAAACTCTTCCCAGGTCTTTCTGCTTCCTCCTCTTTGTGCATGTGTGTATGTATGTTCAGGTACCTATGAGTACAAGGCTCCTAACTAGTGATGCCTTTGTGAAGTTGACTAGCTAGCTCTACTTTCCTGAACCCTACATTTTGATATGTCTGGCATATCAAATGTTAAATGTTAATTATTTTATTTTAAATATATTTTTATTGATTTCAGAGAAGAAGGGAGAGGGAGAGAGAGGTAGAAACATCACTGATGAGAGAGAACCATTGATTGACTGCCCCCTGCATGCCCCACACTAAGGACAGAGCCTGCAACCCAGACATGTGCCCTGACCGGAAATTGAACCTTGATCTTCTGGTTCATAGGTTGACGCTCAACCACAGCCATGCCAGCTGGGCTGTTAATTATTTTAAATTAAAATTTCTCTAACTAAAATATATTTTCCTTCATCCCTACCTCTTCCCTTTTGTTTTCTTGCACGTTTCTGGAAGAAGTGATACACCTGTTGAGGCACAGCGACCTATCAACAGTGAAATCCTGGGCCAGAGTTCAGTTTCAGAAAAAGAGCCTGCAAATGGAGCACAGAATCCAGGACCAGAGAGGCAAGAAAAAAATGAGGTAATCCTTACTACCCCAGTGTCCTTTAGAGCGGCAGTCACCCACCGGTGGTCCGCGGCTTTAGTGTGACTCTCTTTGTAAGAAGTAATAGTATTCAGAGTGAAGTAGAAAAAGTACTACTGAAAATACAAATGCATATTTGTACCAAACAGTAGAACCCCAAAATATATGAAGCAAATATATGAAGAGAGAAGTAGACAGTTATGCAATAATATTTGAAGACTTAATACTCTACTTACAATAATGGATTAAACACCTAATCAAACTATCATTAAGGATATAGAAGACTTTAATAACAGTATAAACCATCTAGACCTAACAGACACCTATTAAAAAAAAAACCAACAATAGCAGAATGCACGTTCTTCTCAAGTATACATGCAGTGTTCTTCAGGATAAACTGTATGATAGGACACAAAACAAAGCTCAATAAATTTAAAAAGATTGGAATCATGCAAAGTATCTTCTCTGACCACAATGGAATGAAGCTAGAAAATAATAACAGAAGGAAAATGGGAAAATTCACATATTTGTCAAAATGCAATAACACTCTTAACCAGTGGTCAAAGAAGAAATCACAAGGGAAATGAGAGTACCAGAACATACTGGTACAATGGTGCCCATATTGGGATTCAGTAAATGTTTAAGGCCTGTGAGTTTGAGTGCCGTACAGTTCTTTTAGAGGAGTGAAGTAGGAATGTTTGAGACTGCTAAGTTGAACATACATCTATCCCATATGAAACCTAAAGTATTGTTTTTGAAGGAAATTTTATAAGTTTCTCTTTAGAGTAACGTATTAAACAATTTTCTTGCTTAAATTAAGTGTGTTGAATAAGATTAATATTGTGTTTATTAAATATTACTCCCTCAGTAACTGTTTTTTTCAAGTAATGTAGGTAGATTCTTACTCTTTATCTACATTCATATTCTCTAACCATGTTCCCCTTGTGACCACTATAATTTGTATTTTTATCTTAGATTAGTTAAGGACCCAGGATGTCCATTCGTTTTGGTCAGTCTCTTGCTGTGGAAAAAAGCAGTTGACCAATCTACTTGACTATTAAGACTCATAGATGCTATTTTTCAATGTGCAATATATTTAGTATTTTCTAATTATTAAATATAGCTAATTGTATATTTTATTCAGCATTACAGAAGTTACTCTTGAGTAGGAACATATTCAATCACAGTCTGCTCAAATATATTTTTCTCAAATTTTTAAGCTTCGAGACTCAACAGAACAATTTCAAGAATATTACAGGCAAAGGTTACGCTATCAACAGCATTTAGAACAGAAGGAGCAACAGCGACAGATATACCAGCAGATGCTTCTTGAAGGAGGTGTCAATCAGGAGGATGGGCCGGACCAGCAGCAAAACCTCACGGAGCAATTCCTTAATAGGTTGGTCTTTCAGTCATGTTTTTACACATGAGGAATTATTGAAAAGAAGTGTTTATTTTCCATGTAGGCTTTGCAATGTTAAGGTTTTTTAAGTGTTTTGAGTAATGTGGAGTTACATATCTTCAGACACATCATTCTGAGGACTCATCTAGTTGTGCCCATCCCTTTAAAGTCCTTTCACATCTAAGCAGCCAGAGCCCCAGAGTGTGTAGTTCAGCAGACAGGCTGGAAGCAGACTGCCAGGTGCATCCTGGGTAGCTGAGGACCGAGGGGAGGTTACTTAGCTTAGCTTCTTTTGCTTGTGTTCTCATCTACTTCACAGGTTGCCATGAAGATTATTATTATTATTTTTTTAAAATTAAATTATTATCTGTGTACATATTTTAACATTGCCCCCCCCCATACATACCCTCCCTCCCAAGAGTTTTGTGTCCATTGGTTGTACTTATATGTATGTATACAAGTCCTTCGGTTGATCTCTTATCTCCCCCAGATCTCCCTGCCACGAAGATTAAATGAGTTCACATATGTAAAGTGCTTAGAACAGTACAGTAAGCACTATATGAAGTGTAAGCTGTTGTTTTTATTGTTATTTTGAGTGCTTACACATACAGATTCTTCTTAATTCAGTGTTTTCAAATGATTCTTATAATTTCTGCCAAGAGTATGAACTTATATTATTTTTAATTATAGGATATATATATATATATATATATATATATATATATATATATATATATATATATAACATGTTTTAAAATTAACAAACCAGAATATGTATATTTAAATGAGCGAGGGTTGTTGGCAGGTTAAATGAGTTAATGTATAGACACTTATTTAGACTAATTCCTGGCAAATAGGAAGTGTGCCATTATTGTTGGCTATCATCAGGATTAAGATTAGGCAGTACAGTGGTGCCTGCCAGTTCTTTCCTTGGCCCAATAATATTGGAAGTTATCTGCTTGACACTCTGAGGTTTGTGCAAGTCAGCGAGCCTGAAATTGATCCTGTTTTCAAACCTTCACACAAGGAATGTTTATAATGGTAGCCTAGAGTCTAAGTAGGCCTCCGAAATGCAATTTGAGGATTGTTTTCTTATCACCTCTGATCAAATCAGTGGCTCTCAGAATGATCCTAATTTAATGAATTGCCACTTCTGGTTCTTGGATGTCCTCTTCATATTCATAAAAATTATGGTTGCAATTTGACTTCCAGACCATTTCATTTTCAGTGAAAGCAGATATTTAGATTGTCTGAAGATGAAGCAGCTAGGTAATCCCGGTAGTGGTGGGGAGTACTTCCTTAGAAAAACAGTTAAATTATTCAAAATGGCCTTTCCTTTCTTTAAAGACAATGATAAATATAATTAAAATTATTTCTTATAACTTAGATGTAGTATAGAATATATTTATTGTTTAAAAGCTATTCTCAATTTCTTTAGAGGTCAGAATTTAAAATTACATTAAAAGGTATGTTAAAAAAAAAATCCATAGATAACCAGTTCTATTATGATGTTTATCCTAAGTTTTTGTAAATTAGCTTTACATAAATTCTCTGTTGTTCTCTTAACCTTTTCTTAACTATTCTGTTTTCTAACCTTTAATGTAATATTTTCATTCAATTTTTTTCTGGGTCCTTAGTTTTATATATCTGAGCCTGTACTGGGATTTTAAAGTACCTGTATGATACCAATGAAAAATCGAATAAAGATAGAATCTACAAATTAAAATATGCATTTCCTCTTAATCTTTTATTCTTCCAAATCATTCTGGCAACAGAGTTTAGTTTCCATATTTAAATTTTGCTTCTTCCTTCCAAGAGGCTTAGAAAAAGGAGGAGAAAGAGAGTTATGTTATATAATAGATCTTAATTTTAAAAATCAGCCAAAGCTTGATAGGATTTTTATTAACAGTACTCTATCATTACTTTATACCTTTTGATACTTTGTTTCTATTAACACTAATAATTGGCACTATGATTTGGCACTTATTATAGGTATATTCTGCTTCTCCCTCATCCTCTCCACTTAAATTTTTATTTTTAAAATCTTCATCCAAGGATATGTTTTTATTGAGTTTTAGAGAGAGAAACCTCAATGTGAGAGAGATTCATCTATCAGCTCCTGTATGTGCCCCTACCAGGAATCAAGCCAGCAACCTTTTGATGTACTGGCCTGTGCTCCAACACACTAAGCCAAATGGCCAAGGCCATTCTCTCTACTTTCAGAGACTCAAAAGTGATATGTTAACATTTTCAACTCTTTATACTTAGCACTTCCTAAATTTATTTGACTCAGACCCTTTTTTTTTTTTTTTTTTTTTTTTTAATGGGGAGCATTTCATAGGATTGGTTTCATAGAATATTTGGGAAATGCTAAAATTTTTTAACCAATAAATATTTAGTAATGGCTACCATTACTATAATAATATTCAGTTGCTCTTTTAAAGTCTTGTTAAAGCCTTGCACATACACATGCGCACACACACACACAATAACGTTAGAAAGTACAATGAATCACCCCTTGTGCATTCCTCTCTTATAGTGAATTTAGGCTGGAGAAAAGGATGCTGGCCAGTTGAGGGTCTAAATCTTAAGAAAGCCTGGCAGCTTCCTTTTTGTGCCCTCACGGTTTCTGAGTCCAACATAAGGAGTCAGGTTTTCCTAATGCAGAGACTTGTAGTGTGGGAAAACCCTGAGGCTGACTTGTTTTGCTCCCTGGTTTATCTCCCTAGTTCCTGCATCAAAGTCTAGCAAGTAGTCTTTGTAGAATGAATGAATGAATGAATGAATGTGTGACAAATAGGGTTGACACTTGACTTTGTCCCATCGTGGCCTGATTCTAGTCATTTATTTCCTCGTTGGCCTGAGATTACTAGACAGAGAAAATGAAGATGGCTTGTTGTGTTGTATTGGTGATACATTTTGGAAGTGGCAATATTTTTTATTGACTTCTTTGTGAAACTAAGTTTAAAATTGAAAATTAAACCAAAATTATACCAGAGAAGAAACAGATTTTTATTTATGTTTTAATGGTAAAAGATACTTCTAAGAAGTTCATGATACCTATCTTAAAATACATCATGCCTATCTCCTTTAGAGTGGCACACTGTAAAAAGTGTGGGTCTTCTTTCAGTGTCTTGGTTATGTCTTCAGCAGAAGATGCTAACTTTTTAGTACTAAACTTGCTAGAGATTATTTATTATTTGTGCATGATTTACTTTTTAAACTTTTAATCTTTTATATGTTAATGTTATTTAGTTTATATTTTAATATACTTATGTTTTTTATCTTATAGGTCCATTCAAAAGCTTGGTGAATTAAATATTGGAATGGATAGCCTTGGTAGTGAGGTATCTACACTCAACCAGCAATGTAATGGGAGCAAAGGCAGTGGATCTAATAATTCTTCTATCATTAGTTTTTCTACACCACCCCAGGATTCTAGCCAGAGATCATCACACGATGCTTCCAATATTTACACAAGCACTCCTCGTAATCCGGGATCCACAAATCACATACCTTTTCCGGAGGAACCCTCTTCTTGTGGAAACCAAGTGTAAGTGCTTTACTTTGTAAAATCCAGAAATATTAACTTCTACTAATAGAAGAATAGAAATTCATACTTCTTTTTGGAGCTCATTTACTTACCAAATTTTTTTCTAATCTACCTTCATTTATATATTCTCTTGTATTAACTTGTCTCTTAAGAGACTATATTCCCCTGTTTTATGTAGGAGGCTTTTTTCAAATGTTTGGGAAACCTTGAATATCTGTAAAAAGTGAGGCATTAAAAAGATGCTGTTTGGGAGGAAGATCTACATAGCTGAATGGATCTGTCTATCTGTTGACCTCACAAAGAAATGATTGAGTGGAAATATTATTTTATGGTAGGACCCTCAATGGTCAGTTTCTGTTAGTCATTCCTCTTGGGCCAGATAATTTTCATAAAGAGCAATTTAAGTTCCTGCCTGGGGTAGGATTTAATCATAGCAACCAGGATTCTGGAACTAAGCAGGGGAGAGGTACTTGACATTTCACAATAAAATTTGTGAACTTTGACTTAGTCTCCTTTCCAGAATAGCTCTCACTCCCTCCTTACAACTATGTTTGCTGTTAGTGAGTCCAGGGCCACTTAATAAATGGCTCCTGTGAGTAACTTTGGGGACAGTGAGGTTTATTTGCCAAAAAAATAAATAAATATTAGAGATCGAATGGACAAATATTTAGTTATGTTTCTGTTTTGATGTTCAGAGTAAACTTTATTTGAATTTCTACTCACACAGCTCATCAGAACATTTGGTCATTAAGCCTCCTCCTGGAGATTCTTCAGGGAATCTGTCAAGATCAAGAGGGGAAGAGGTAATACTTTAGGGAAGGAGGTTTCATTGTTTTTATATAAACTTGCAAAGTTTGCTAAGGAATTCTCAATTCAAAGAATGGACCGTTGTTAGAAATAATCCTTATTGTTAATTCTAGGATTTATCTCAAGGTAGTTGAGCTTCCATTGGACTAAGTAAAAAGGTTGCCTCAGAAAGCGTATTTGAGAATATTTATATTCGTGGCCCAATAGTGAGCTATGCACTACTCTCTGAGCCGTATGGTTAATTTATCCAGAGACTGTTTATATGGCCCTGGGGCTTTTCATCATGCAGTTTTTTGTTTTGGAACCAGACATCCTTCCCTAACCATATACAGCTTCCTTCACTCTGTTTTCTATAGTTCACATTTTAACTCCGTAGACAAAGTCATGGTGTCAGATGCTAATGGGACAAAAACAGTTAACAAAAATGAATAAAATTGGCTGTTTTTGTGACAAGCACATAGGAATATTTGTCCCTTGCACAAAGATTTATGCTTGCCTAGTGTTTTCAGTCCTTTTGGTTTTCAAGGAAAGCTAGAAATGTAGATTTTTAGGTGAACTCTCTTTTCAAAATGGCAACGAATTTAAAAAGTTTAAAACACACTAAAGAAGAACAAATAAAAGTTATGGCTCTGCCATTTCTGCTAAAAAGCAAATATTAGTAATTATATTACTGTACATAGGCCATTTAACCAGTCATTCCCTTCCCTTTTTGTCTTATCTGCCCATGCTATTCATTTGGCAAACTGTCACATTTCTTATATATATGGATTAATAGAAATTATAGCATTTCTAGTCAAATAAGTTCATATGACTAATATAAGAATTCATTCAATTATATAAGACAAACTTGTGCCATATCAGGCGTACCCTCTATTATTGCATGAATATTTAAAAGTTTGGGTAGAGAGTTGCATAGTCTCTTCATTGATATAGTCACTATGGGTTCCAGAGCTTCATGCAAGCAGAGCTGAGGTGATTTACCTTTGTGTGTGCACTTGGTGTTCATTCTTCACAAAGACTGGATCGGGTTGGATTTGTTGACCACATCCGGTCTATGAGTCCTTGTTCCAGGTCCAGCCATCCCTGGTCAGGGTAGCAGGGTGCTGCAAATGCCACTGAGAGCTGCAGAACTGCTCCAACGTGCTTCCCCAGAACGGGATGACAGTTGGAAATAAAAATGAGGCTCAAATAAAATGCTCTGATTAAAATCACTTTTATAATTTTAAGGGTTTTTTACAATTTCAGTTTGAAATATTAATGTATTTATTGCTGGAGATAATGGCAAACTTTTTTTGTTTTGTTTTTTTACCCTAAGTGCATTTAAGAATAGTCCTTTATATCCTGCTTTTAAAAACATAAATAATGTTCTGTTATTTTTGTAAGAACTATATATGTGTGCTATATTTTTTCCTTGACAGTTAAATGCAACTTAATATGGGAATGTTTATTGTTATATTTTATCATAGTAAGTGAAGAAAAACTTGAATTTCTGTAAGAGACCTGAGTTTAGTATAGCAATGAGTAGCAAAAAATGGAAAAATTGGGGTTAATTGGACTTGCCATTTAAAAGAATATATGATTGTAGATTGTGAACATAAAGTGAACTATATAGTTCAAATGAATTGAAACTGGGATAAAGACGAATTCTTTCAAACTCATTTTTTTTCATAAGATGACTTTCCTATTCATTCTTTCCATAGGATGACAAATCAAAAAAGCAGTTTGTTTGCATTAATACCCTGGAGGACACACAGGCTGTTAGAGCAGTGGCTTTCCATCCAGGTGGTGGTCTGTATGCTGTAGGTTCAAATTCAAAAACTCTGAGAGTGTGCGCCTATCCGGAGGCCATTGACCCAAGGTAAGGATAGACGCTGGTTGTACTGCCGTTCTTGATTCAGTTTTTAATTTAGCTATCTTAGTCTCTTTTACAGAATTGTCATTCGGTAGTGTTTAATTTTTATTTCTTAAAAAATACACTTTTATTGATTTCAAAGAGGAAGGGAAAGGGAGAGAGATAGAAACATCAACGATGAGAGAGAATCATTGGTCAGCTGCCTCCTGCATGTCCTCTACTGGAGTTTGATTCTGCAACCCAGGCATGTGCCCTTGACTGAAATCTAGTCCAGGATCCTTCAGTCTGCAGGTTGACACTCTATCCACTCACTGTTTTCTATGTGGTCTGAAATAAGAGTTTAGATTAGTATAATAATGGTTTGTAATTTTACTTTTGGATTTTAAATATGCTTTAACTTTATTTCTTCTAAGACTTTGAAAATTGTTATTAACATGTTGTTAGATACTTTTTGTGCTCCCTCCCTCAAGAACAACAGTAATATAGAACTTCATGCTCATTAATTCTAGCAACAGAACTTGAAATATCTTTCTTAATTTTTTTTTTTTTTTTTTTTTTTTTTTTTTTTTTTAGTGCACATGACATCCCTAAGCAGCCAGTGGTACGCTTTAAAAGGAATAAACATCATAAAGGATCCATTTACTGTGTGGCCTGGAGTCCTTGTGGACAGTTATTAGCAACAGGATCAAACGACAAATACGTCAAAGTGTTGCCCTTCAATGCAGAGACTTGTAATGCAACAGGTAGGCCCAAGTATGGGAGCAGGAGCTCTCCAGTGTGTTTTTATCGTTTGCCCATGTCGTAGCTCTCCTATATCGCTCTGCTGTCTCTAATAAAATCTAAGAAGACAGCCTTAAGGATTTTTTTACATTCTAATTGCTTGGCTGTATTTACAATATCTGGCATTATTATTATTTTAATAAGTTCTTACAGGTGGCCAGGTGGTGTCTAATCCTAGAAAATTATTGTTATTAGAAAAGTAACTTTTAAATAACTACAGTATTGTATTGTACATTTTCTAGAGAGTATCTGTCTTCTCTTTCATTTTCTTTGGAATAAAAATCAAGAAGGTAACTCTCCATATAGCTGTTTTATTTTATTTAATAAAAGTATTTTTTTAAATATATATATATTTTATTTCAGAGAGGAAGGGAGAGGGAGAGAGAGAGAGAGAAACATCAATGATGAGCCAAAACCGGTTTGGCTCAGTGGTAGAGCGTCGGTCTGCGGACTGAAAGGTCCCAGGTTCGATTCCGGTCGGGGGCATGTACGTTGGTTGCGGGCACATCCCCAGTGGGGAGTGTGCAAAAGGCAGCTGGTCGATGTTTCTCTCTCATCGACGTTTCTAGCCCTCTATCTCTCTCCTTTCCTCTCTGTAAAAATCAATAAAATGTATTAAAAAAAGAAAAAGAAAAACATCAATGATGAGAGAGAATCATTGATTGGCTGCCTCCAGCACCAGGGATTGAGCCAGCAACCCAGGCATGTGCCTTGAACCGAAAATTTAACCTGTAGCCTTTCGGTGCACAGGACACAACCAACCCACTAAGCCACTCTGGCCAGGGCTGAACCAGTATTTGGATTTCTTGAAGTTCTTTGCTCAGTAAAGTGAAATTGGTTACAATATCAACCCTTAACTGCAAATATAAACCATTCCACTCTGCCGTTATTCTTGGTCAGTCTTGAGGCAGTTTTGAATCTCAAATTGTCACAGTAAGTTGAGCAGCATCTTTTTGTTTTAATTCTTACTGCTGTTTCAGGACCAGATCTGGAATTTAGTATGCATGATGGGACGATTAGAGACTTGGCGTTTATGGAAGGCCCGGAAAGTGGCGGAGCTATTTTGATAAGTGCTGGAGCAGGGGATTGTAACATCTACACAACCGATTGTCAGAGAGGTCAGGGCCTGCATGCTCTGAGTGGACACACCGGTATGTGCTATCAGTCTCAACCCGTCTTTTCCCACTTCTCCTTGCATTTCATTAATGGGGTATATTTCATCAGAGCAGATTTCTCCAAGACAGAACATTTTCTTTCAAAAAGTTAAATTGTGAACACAGTTATGACAGCGAATAGTTCCCTGTGTGTTAAATTCTTTACTTATAGCTTAGTTCCTTCATTTAACCCTCACACCAATCTTATGAGGCAGGAAGTTTTATCTCTGTCTTAGACATGAAAAGGCAAATGACTTGCCCAATCTTACAGCTGAATGTGCGGAACTGAAATATGACCCCAGGTCTGTCACTTCCAAAGCTGGTGATCTAACCCCACAGTCCTGTGCTTCCGCTGGAAAATTTGCCATAATTTCAAATACAATTTTTTTTTTTAAGAGAAAGAGAAGAAGGGAGAGAGAGAAAAAACACTAAACACTGACTCGTTCCACTTAGGCAATCATTGGTTGATCCTGCATGTGCCCTGCCCAAGGACTGAACCCTCAGCCTTGGTGCAGCAGGACGATGCTCTCACCAGGTACCTGGCCAGGGCCCAAAATAAATTATTTTTTTAGTACTGATTATGATATTCTAAAGTACTGAATAACCAAAAAGGATTAAGATTTATTAATATGGTTTTGATGTGCATTTTACAGAGTTTTAATAGATATAGCCAATATATATATGGAAAATCTCTACCACATTGTATATTTGATTAAGCAGACCATCATGTGCCCAGTAATAAGGAGTACTTAGTTCTGAATGTGTTATAGCAAAGTGCTATTCCACAGTATAACTGAGTATATGATCTTTTCTAGGACATATTTTAGCACTTTATACTTGGAGTGGCTGGATGATTGCATCTGGTTCCCAAGATAAGACTGTTAGATTCTGGGATCTTCGAGTACCAAGCTGTGTTCGTGTTGTTGGTACGACATTACATGGAACTGGTAGGTTTTCCTGGAATTTATATGAATTTCTATGAGAAAGAAACTATAAATTGTACTGTGTACTTTCTCTCCTCTGCAATATATATGTTAAAAAAGGAATAGAAACAAATGATGGCTTTTAAAAAATATCTCCTGTTTTCTATGTGGTCTGAAATAAGAGTTTAGATTAGTATAATAATGGTTTATAATTTTACTTTAGGACTTTAAGTATGCTTTATTTCTTCTAAGACTTTGAAAGCTGTTATTCGCATGTGGTCAGATACTTTTTTGCTCCCTCCCTCAAGAGCAATGGATAAACCACCATCCCTCAACTTCACTCTGCAAGAGCTGCCTTCCTCTGCTCTGCACTTGCCCTGTGCCCTCCAGCCTGGTCCACAGAGCAGCCCCAGCAATCACACCTTCCTCACAGCAATCACACCTCCCTCACAGCAATCACACCTTCCTCACAGCAATCACACCTCCCTCACAGCAATCACACCTTCCTCACAGCAATCACACCTCCCTCACAGCAATCACACCTTCCTCACAGCACATCACGGCTCCTCATCGCTCTTAGCTCACCGTGCCTGTGAGACCCTGCGTGGCCGGGCATCATGGGCCCTTCGAGTCTGAGCTCCCATCACTTGCACCTTTCTTTCCAGTGCCTGGACCGTGCCACTCCTCCTTCCTGAGTGAACCCACCCGCTGTTTCCTTGGCCTGACATGTTCTTCCACGTGTCTTCTCACCGCCGGGTCCTTCTCTGTACTCTTAGCTTCAGCGGCACCCTGCCAGAGAGGCCTTCATCATTCTTTTCTCTCACTGCACTCCATGGATTCCCTTCACAGCTCTTACCGCTATTTAAAATTATGTATTTGTTTATTGCTAGTCTCCGCCAATAGATTTTAAGTCTCACAATGGCAACAGTTATATCTGTTGTAGTTCCCTGAGTAGATTTAGCACCTGCCCTAGTACATAGTCCAGGAGAGTCGTGATCTAATTACTCCGTTGAATAAATAAACCTGGATTTCTTTTGGCAGCGTGGACTTTGCATAAAAACTGAACTCACTGTGTTTCCCCTGCAAATCAGCTCTTTCCCCATTTTTCCTGTTTTTGGACATCGCTTCCCTTATTTCCTCATGCAGCTAGATTTGAACTCCAGGACTCACTTTCACTCTCCCCCCCCCGCCCCCCCATCCAAGCAGTTAATTGCCAAGTCTTTGGATTCTTTATTCATATATTTTCTGAAGTCTGTCTATCCTCATGCAGGCCCTTATTCATCTATTACTCTTATTTGTCTTGTCTTCCACTGCCCTCGCTTCTGCAGTCTGTCTGTTTTAATCTGATGCACATGCACACAGGCTACTCTCCCCAAAGGCCTGCTTCCCCTTCCTTGGAAAGCTGCAGTGCTGACTCACTGTGCCCAGGGACAGTTCGCACCCTGCACTGTGACGTTCTCGACGCTCAGCTGTCTGTCCTAACCTGCCTGTGATGGCTCAGCTCCAAGCTCCTCTTACGTTAACTTGTTAAGCCAAGTCACTCAGGCCAAAGAAAGCTTCCTACCCTTAAACGTGTCTATGCTTTCTCTGTGAAGCTTTTCTTATTAATTCTTCATGACCATAGTAGCTCTCTTCACTTCTCTATCAACATTTCAAACAATTACCCTAGACAGGTTGGCTCAGTGACTAGAGCATCAGCCCGAAGACTGAAGGGTCCCGGGTTTGATTCTGGTCAAGGGCACATATCTTGGTTGTGGAAGGCAACCAATTAATGTGTCTCTCTCACATTGATTTTTCTTTCTCTCTATCTCTCACCCTCCCTTCCACTTTGTCTAAAAATCAATGGAAAAATATCCTTGGTTGAAGATTAACAAAACAAAACAGAAATTTCAAGCAATGGATATTTTTTATTGTATGTGTATAATACATTTAAACACACATTTTTTCTCTCCTTCTTTCCCTTTCCCTTTCCCTCTCCCCCCCCCCCCCCTCTCCTTCTCTCTTTCTCTCCCTCTCTCCTTCTCTCCTTCTCTCCATCTCTCATTCCCTCCCTCTCTCTGCCTCTCTTTCTTCAAGATCTAACTTATATGCCTTTTTGGGTGAAGCCTTCCCAGGCCACTTTGGTAAAGAGCAGTGTTCTTCAACCTTATTTTCATTATTTCCCCTGCGAAGGAGAAAAACTAAATTAATATTTTTCCTAACAAGAGAAATGAAACACTAAGGAGTGAGATTCTGTTGGGTGGGCTGAGCTTTGAAGGCCATGAGCCATAGCTGATGTTGGTGCTTTTCATCCCTGCCAGTCATTTTCACCCCCTTGGGAGCATCACTCAGAGAGGCCTGGTCTAGAGAGAGGGTTCCCGCCTGTTGGCAGTCAGTCCTGTGTTGTTAGAGACATTTTCTGCACTGTGCCCTAAGACGCATTTTGTTATTTAATTTCTTGTTCTCCCAACTGGACTGTAAGCTGGCCCGGGACTATTTCTGGCCACTTACCCAGCGTCAGGGACGTAGCGCATCTATCGCACTGTAGGCACTGCTGACCCAGGGGTTCTCCCGGACGACAAAAGGGTGGACTGTCTTATTTCTCACAGAATCGGCTTCATACCTTGCCCCTAGAAAGGATGCAGTTGTTATTGGCTGACTGTTAATTTGTATTTCTCCAAAACCGAGCAGTGTGGCAAGCTGTATTACACTTGTAGTGTGTGGCTCAGCAACATAATCTGTTGTTGCAGTTTAGCTCTATTGATTTTCCCACATTGAACCTTCCGTTCCTCCCGCCATGCAGGCAGTGCAGTGGCCTCTGTAGCTGTAGATCCCAGCGGCCGTCTCTTAGCCACAGGCCAGGAAGATTCTAGCTGCATGTTGTACGACATCAGAGGAGGAAGGATGGTGCAAAGTTATCACCCTCACTCCAGCGACGTGCGCTCTGTCCGATTCTCTCCCGGAGCTCACTACTTGCTAACGGGATCCTACGATATGAAGATCAAGGTGACAGACCTACAAGGTGATGCAGATGGACTTTTTTCCTTTCTGTAGTTTTTCCTGTTCTATTTGGGATCTGTCTTTTTTGTTAATGTGGTGGGATTGACCCAAAAACATTTTCAGATTTTAGTTTTATAGTACTTACTGAGCAAATTACTGGTATTGTGTGGAGATGAATTATTAAATTTATGTACTCTTTGTTTCTATTTTTAAAAACTTAGTGTGTAATCTGTGTAATTATGTCTTCAGAAAATAGTATTATTGCTAAACTATATTTTAAGCAAATCTGTGTATCAACTAGGGACAGAGAGGTAAGACATGTGACTTCCTTTTGATGGAGCTCACATTTTGGACATCAGTGAAAAGTAACTCAGATGATGTGATTTGGAGTACTGGTAAGTGCTATTAAAACATTAGCCAGGGCGGAGGGAGACTGGGTGCTAGGGAATGCTAGTTTTGGTAGGATAGAGTGGGTCTCCCCGGGGAAGTGCCATTTGTGTAGCGACCTGAATGATGAGAAGGAATAAGCCATGCCAGGACCTGGGGGAAGAGCACAGCGAGTGCACAGTCTGTGGAGGCAGGGACGGATTGGGCATGTTCGTGACACTGCAAGAAGCCAGCGTGGCTGGGGAACCGAGGGGGAGAGAGGGGAAGACATAAGGTGGTTTTTATAGGCATTAAAAAAACATAATGAGTCCTGTGGAAGACTTAAAACAGGGAGTCATATGATCTAAATTACATTTTTAAAAGATAATATTGAGTCCTGTAGGGAGAAGGATTATAAGTATAAAAGTCAGTGAGGAGCCTGTTGGAACCATTCAGGTGAAATATAATGGTGGGTTGTAGAGGCGGAGGTGGCAAGAAGTGACAATTTGGGATACACTTTAATTTGTTTGGATTAAGTTTGAAAGTGAGGGGAAAGGAATCGGTGCTGATCCCTAGGTTTTTGGCAGGAGCAACAAGATGGTGCCATTAATTGACGTGGGGTCAAGACAGGTGGGGCAGGAACAGGTTTAGGCAAGAAAATGAAGAGTTCGCTTTAAACAGCTTAAGTTTAAGGTGTCTGCAACCGAGTGAGATGTCGAATAGCTACTTGGATACTAGTCTGGAGCTCAGGTGAGAAGTCAAGGTTGGAGATGAAATATATGTGACTCATATTAATGGTCATGGTGCCATGATACTAGATGAGATTTTCTAGGACGTGAGGGATAAAGGGAACAAGAAATCTGAAGGCTGACACCTGAGATTTACCAAACTTTAAATGAGGAAGAGAAGGGAAGCGCACAGAGGAGACCAAGAGGTGGTGGCACCGAGGTCAGGAGGAAGTGGCCTTGAGTTTCCAGGAGCCAGTGGCAGCTGTGTGCATGTTCCCAAATACTAACAATTACATAGCCAGTAATCTAGCTCTGTTTACATTTTTCAATATATTGTATTCATGTAGTTTAGGATTTTTATACTGTAATGTCC
The DNA here is from genome assembly GCF_964339955.1 of Pipistrellus hanaki. Taxonomy (NCBI): domain Eukaryota; kingdom Metazoa; phylum Chordata; class Mammalia; order Chiroptera; family Vespertilionidae; genus Pipistrellus; species Pipistrellus hanaki. The sequence goes on from NC_140520.1 coordinate 5,149,482, forward strand.
TAAAGGAGCAGGAAGTCTGTGAAATCTAAACATAGACTTCCTTTGTATTGTCAGTCAACATCTCTTCTCTTTTTTAATTTAGGAGACCTCACGAAACAGCTTCCCATCATGGTGGTGGGGGAGCACAAGGATAAAGTGATTCAGTGCAGGTGGCACACCCAGGACCTGTCCTTCCTGTCGTCGTCTGCAGACAGAACTGTCACCCTCTGGACTTACCGCGGATAGAGCACACCCAGTGCCATCTGGGCCGTGACAGCGCGGGGACCGAAGACTACTGATTGTGACAATTCCAGATTGAAGAACACGGGCTGACCAGGAAGGTGGCTTGGATGAGGAGGCCCTTTGACCTTGTACCCCTTTGGCAGGAGTGTGGGCGTGTATCTGCGGTGCTTTCGGTCTGCCACGTGAGCTCGTGCTGCTGTGACCTGCTGTGTGTCGTCTTGTTGCCAAAGTCTGCGGAAGAGCTGTGTTGTCAGTGTGCGCTCCAGTCAAGGTGGACAGTGTGTTTACGGTTTAGTATTAAAGCATTCCTTGGTCTTTGCCGAAATAACAGTTTTATATACACACGAGATGGAAATGTACTTTTAAGCATATTATTACATGTAATGCAACCAAGTCCTACACAGATTAAACATAGGTGTTCAGAAGTTGTTTTGTTTTTCTCACGACCCCATGATATTGTATCACTTGCCAGCTAGAGGTCAGCGTTTTATGTCTCTTGAAAGTGACATGGTTGTTTTCACTGAAGACCATTCTTGAGTTTAAAGATGGAGGGAAACTGCTTCTTAGATCATTATGTGGTATAGGCCTTTTCTTTTTTCTTAATCCAGGGATATAATTACTATTTTGTCACGTTATTTTGTTTCATGCTTAAAAGGTAAATGTGTTTGCTTCAGAAACTTGTTCATTTCAACTTTTTGAATGCAACAAGATACCTCCCTTCCAATCTGTACCGTGGGCAGAGCAGCGGCAGGTGTGACACTACCCTTGATGGTGCAGTCAATTTACTGGCCAGCATTTTCCTCTAAAAAACGAAAACTTTGCCATAGACTATAGCATGGCTTGAAATGCTATGTCTGCATGATAACCTGAAGATGGGAATTTTAAACTTTGCACTCCAAAAGCTTATTTGGGTTTCTTCTTGCACTGTTTTGTGTAATGCAGAATAATGATTTTATTTCTACGGCAACGTAGATCCTAACACTTACGTATCTTTATTTTCATATTGTACAGTAATTTTACTTTAAATTATTAAATAGGCTATTTTATTTATTTTAAATGCAGTTGAATTGGTTCTAATTATTGAACTGTCTGTGCACTGTATGTAGCAAGCATTTTTAAACTATTGTATACAAGTGGGAAGGGTATTAGAAGTGTAACTGTGCTATTATTTCAATAAAGACCTCTTGACACCTAAAACTATTCTGTTTCTCAGTGTCTGTGGCTTTCAATTCAGAGGGTTATTTTCTCCAGTTTACTTGGAGGTAGTGTGTTCCAGTGATGAGCAATCAATTTCTTAAGTTTCTAAAGTTGTTTCACTAATTTACTTTTTAACCCTTCACACCTGCATAACTTTTGTGTATTCTACCTCTTTAATTCAAGTTCTAGAGAACTTCCTATCAAGAATATATTCTGAAAGTTGGTAATACAAACCTGGCAAAATGTATAAATTTTTTTTGTATTTTTTAATTATTAAATTATCTGTGTACATATTTTAACATTGAAAATGTATAAATTTTAAGTTAGACTACAAATGAAGTGAGTGCTCTTAGAAAGAAATGAAATCTAATTAGCTTGTACACAATTTTTCTATCTCTTAGGCATGTAGAAGGGAACTCCACTAAAAATAGGCTACAGTCTCTAGTTTCATGCTTAATTTTTTTAAAATATGTATTTTATTGATTTTTTACAGAGAGGAAGGGGGAGAGAGAGAGAGAGAGCTAGAAACGTCGATGAGAGAGAATCACCAACCAGCTGCCTCTTGCACACCCACTACTGGGGATGTGCCCGCAACCAATGTACATGCCTTTGACCGGAATCGAACCTGGGACCTTTCAGTCCGCAGACCGACGCTCTACCGCTGAGCCAAACCGGTTTCGGCTCATGCTTAATTTTACACATTTTAGATATAGAGGTCATTAATGTTAAATTTAAAACTAGGAAAAACAACAGGGTTTTAAGCAGTTGTGTGTGTGTGTGTTTTTTTTAATATAGACAACTTTATGGTAAAAATGTTCATAAAATTTTGGATCCCACATTCATCATTATCAAGAAGTAGGCTTTAAGATCCTTCTATATGTGGAATATGGAACTTGTTTTGCAGTGTATTAGATAATAATCACTAGAAGTTGTCTTACTGCAATAAATATTTGGTTACATATGTCCTTCCCATGCCTCCACACTGTCTTCTGCATGGAGGTGAACAGATTTCGTTCATGTGAAAGAAAGAGAAAATAAGAGAACTTGAAGTATCTACATTCTCTGGCCCCTTCTCACAGTGAGGAGTGCAGAAATTAACTACTTGGTAAAAGCTTCAGAGGTCTGATTCAAATTTTATGTTTTGAATGTTTAACTATTTTTTTAATTGTACAATAATAAACTAAAGATACAATCAACAGAGTAAAAAGGCAACCCATGAAATTGGAGAAAATATTTGCAAATCATATATCTGATAAAGGGTTAATATTCAGAATAAAGAATTCCTATACCTCAATATCAATCCCCTCCCCCAAATAACCTGGTAAAAAAAAATGGCCAAAGGGATCAGTGGATGAGCGTTGACCCATGAACCAAGAGATCCCCAGTTCCATTCTTGGTCAAGGTACATGCTTGGGTTGCAGGCTCTATCCCCTGTAGTGTGGCAGGGGAGGGTGCAGGAGATGGTGGATCTGATCGATGGTGGATTCTCTCTCATAGATGTTTCTATCTATCTCCCCGCCCTCTTTTAAATTTATTTTTTCTTCCCTTCTCAAATTAATAAGAACACTTAGAAAAGAATGTTCTTAAAAAAGATGGACAAAGGACTTGAATAGACATTTCTCTAAAGAAGACAAACAAATGGCTAATAATAAGCTCATGAAAGGAGGCCAAACACCACTAATCACTAGGGAAATGCAAATGAAACCATGAGATGCCACCTCCCATCCATTAGGACGGCCACTATAAAAAAGTGTTGGCAGGGATGTGGGGCAATTGGAACTCTTGTGCACTCTTGGTGAGAATGTAAAGTTGTGCAGCCTCTGTGGAAAACAGTATGGTGGTTTCTCAAAAAATTAAAAATAGAACTATATATGATCCAGCATCCCCACTTCTGGGTATATACCAAAAAGAATTGAAAGCAGGGGCTTGAAGAGATATTTGTACACTCATGTTCATAGCAGCGCTACTCAAAATAGCCAAAAGGGGCAGGCAACCCAAGAGGACATAAACAGATAAGTGGATTAATAAACTTTGCTATACAACACAATGGAATATTCAGCCATAAAAACATAAGATTTTGACACGTTACAACATGGATGATCCTTGAGAATATTATGCTACGTGAAATAAGCCAGTCACAAAAAAGACACTATTGCTCCCAGTTAGCTGACGTTCCTACAATAGTCAAATTCATAGAGTTACAAAGTGGAATGGTGGTTGCCAGGGGGAAGTGATGAGATGTATAATGGGTCCAGAATTTCAGTTTTGCAGGATGAAAAAGTGAAGGAGATGGGATGGTTGCACAACAATGTGAATTATTTCATAACAACGAACTATACACTGAAAATGCGGCTAAGATGGTAAATTTTGTCAGGTGTATTTTAATTTTAAATAATTATAACAAGCAACACCTTCGGTGATGTACTATTACTACATTATATACCAAAAATTAAGACACTTTAAAATTTTCTGCCAATAACTTGTGCACCTCTCTCACTAACTAGTGTGTAAAGCATATCCTTTTTTCTTTGCAGAGTTTCCTGAGATTGCAAGGCCAGCAGTTAAAGACAAAAACAAAACAATCCCTTTCATTCATCACAATCTATTTAAAATACTATGCTTAAAATAGATTTCCGGGTTTTACTGAGTTACACTATTAGGAGTTATAAAATAAATCAAGATTTAAAAAAATACCCTCCATCTCCGTTTTATACGTTTGGCTTCGTAGGGAGTCACTTGTAGAGCGTTCTGCAGGTGAAAATCTCCAAAAGTCCTTGCCGGAAAGCCCGCCCACAGGGCCTAGCCCCGCCCCCTCGTCGGGCCAATCAGCGGCGCGCCCGGAAAGGACGCACAGCTGCCGGCCGAGCGGGTCGAGGAGGGCCGCGGAGGCTCGGCGTCCACTGAAGCAGCTCGGCGGTTCGCGCAGGCGCTGGACTCCTCCTCCTGCCGTCCGGGCGGTAACTTGTCTTCCCGGAGCGGCCGCCGGCGACCCCAGGCGTGAGTGTCGCCGTGCCCGTGCGGCGGGCGGGCGGGCGGGTTGGCGGCCGGCCTGCGGGGCGAGGCCCGGCGGGTCTCGGGAGCCGGGGAGGCCGAGGCGGCTGCCTCAGCGCGGGTGCTGCGCGTTGCTGCGGGCTCCCGGGTTCAAAGAGCGGCCTGGGGAAGCGGGGCGAGCGGGTGCGAAGCCGACCCGGATGGACGTTGAGTTTTGTTGGTTTGGGTTATCTCAGGAAACTTGAATAAATACCGTTTCCCGAAGAGCCGGGCTTTGGTGGATTTTGAAAAACTCCAAATCTGATTTGAATGTGAGAAGTTAGAGGCAAGTGTAGGAGCAGGTGGTGACACAATGAGCCAGGTTTTCTGTGTGACGGAGGTGACGGTGCTGTGGACCTCGGACTCGAACCCGTTGCATCATCATCATCGCCTTCACCTGGGCGCCCGCTGGCCTCGCCGGGCTCAGCCCAGGGAGCCGGCCCGGGAGACTGCGCGTGCGCACGCGCCCGGAACTCCAAACACCTGGTCCTGCCCCGTTAATACGGAATTTTACTCTTCACATTAGCTTTGTCTTTCTCCTTAACGTGTACATTGAGATCGGATACTTCTTTTTCTTTAATGAAAACTTAATTTTGGCAAAGTTTTTAAAACTTACCTTCGCTGTGGAGAGTATTACAGATGCCTCCCATGGCCCCCTCCCCCTGGCTCCCGGCCCCCTACTGCACTGTGGTCTGTGATCTTGTGCAGTGCGTACTTCCATGCCTCTGCCTCTATTCAGTTGGTTTATGTTGTTCATTAAGATTCCACATATAAGTGAGATCATGTGATGTTTCTTTCTGTGACTGGCTTATTTCGCTTTAGCATCCCACTCTCCAGGTCCCTCCATGCTGCCTCAAAGGGTAAGAGCTCCTCCTTTTTTTACAGCTCATAGTGTTCCATGGTGTAGCTGTACCACAGCTTTTTTTTTTTTTTTTTTTTTTTTTTTTTTTAAATATATTTTATTGATTTTTCACAGAGAGGAAGAGAGAGGGATAGAGAGTTAGAAACATCGATGAGAGAGAATCATCGATTAGCTGCCTCTTGCACACCCCCTACTGGGGATGTGCCCGCAACCAAGGTACATGCCCTTGACCGGAATCGAACCCGGGACCTTTCAATCCGCAGGCCGACGCTCTATCCATTGAGCCAAACCAGTCCCGGCTGTACCACAGCTTTTCTCTCCACTCATCTGTTGATGGGCACTTGGGCTGTTTCCAGATCTTAGCTATGGTAAATAGTGCTGCTATGAACATGGTGCATACCTTCTTTCTCATTGGTGTTTCTGGATTCTTAGGAGATAGTCCCAGAAGTGGGATCACTGGGTCATAGGGCAGTCCAGTTTTAAATTTTTGAGGACGCTCCATACTGATTTCCATAATGGCTGTCAGTCTGCATTTCAGTCAGCAGTGTACTAGGGCTCCCTTTTCTCCACATCCTCGCCTGCACTTGTTTGTTGATTTGTTGATGGAAGTCATTCTGGCAGGTGTGAGCTGATACCTCACTGTAGTTTTAATTTGCATCTCTCGGATGATGAGTGACATGGGGCGTTTTGTCATGTCGCTTGGACAAGTGTCTGTTCAGGTCCTTTGCCCATCTTTAATTGGATTGTTTGTCTTCCTTTTGTTGAGTTTATCTATTTCCACTGAGTAGCTGGCAGTCTCCTTGGAGATCTCAAGTCTAGTTGCTCAGGTCCCAAGCCACTCAGAAAGTTCCAGCTGGGTAGACATGCGGACCCCGCAGTGTCTCCTCCCCACCCTCTCTGCATAGCCCCTCAAGGCCACTGGCATCGTGCCCCTGGAGGGGCAGTTTACGGAGAGCCAGCCTGGATTCCATCGTTTAGTAGCTGGGTGAGCTTGGGCACCTTACTTGGCTCCTAATCTTTAAAATGAAGATAACAGTATGACCTCCAAGAGTTTTTGTGAGGATTGAATGAATGCAAGTAGTGTTTGGCCCACCAAAGACTAGCTGCTGCTATAATATATTATAATGAGGGTGGACAGTGATAAAAAATAGGAACTGGTGTAGAGAGACTATTCACTAATAATTAGTAGAATGACAGGTGCCACCATTAAGCTAAACCAACGCATGATGGTTAGTAACTTGTCCTCAACACGTCTCAGAGCGGGGTCTGTGGGCAAGCACCTCTGCCGCCACTGGGAGCTCTTGGGAATGCAGACTCCCAGGCCACCTCAGACGTGATCAGAATCTGTTTGTGACACGGTACCCAGCAGGTGTAGATGCAGCTTTGCTGGAGTCAGTGTGAAACCAATGGTAATTCCAGCCTTAAATCACCGACCAGCTGACTCCACTAATGGGCCTTTCATCCTTTCTGCTTTGCCAATCCTAGCTCTGGATAAAGCTCTCCATCTGCTCATTATTGAAAAGGGAACATGGCTGTCAATAGTGTGACTTTGTGGGGCTTGTGGTCACAACTCAGGGGCTTGCCAGCCTCCTGAGTCCCCTCCCCTAGTGTTAGGCCCACGGTGGTGCTTTTTCCGAATCGCCAGCCTCCTTCCACTGACACTCCGGGCTTTCTACGTGGCTGTTTTACCGCCCTCTGATCCACAGAATGATGTGAACTGTCAGCTGTTCTTTTTCCATTTCTTGAAAACCTTTGTCCATGTATTGAAACTTGTTTTGTGGCCTGACATGGTCTATCCTGCAAAATGTCGTATGTATGTGCATTTGGCAAGAATGTGTATTTTGCTGCTTTTGGGTGATATGTGCTAAAAATGACAATGAAGTTCATCTGATCTAATGTGCCATTTAAAGCCTGTTTCCTTGTCGGTTTTTTTCGAGGTGACCTATGCATCGATGGCAACAGATTGTTAAAGTCCCCTTCTGTTACTGTATTACTGTTGATCTCTCCCTTTATAACTGCAGTATTTGCTGTATATATTTAGATGCTCCTGTGTTGGGTGTGTACATGTTTATAAGAGTTTTATACTCTTGTTAGCTTCATTTTTTAAAATCAGTATGAAACACCCTTCCTCATCTCTTGTTGTATCTAGTTTGTCTGATGTAAGTATTGCTACTTTAGGTTTTGATTTTGTTTCCATTTGCATGAAATATCTTTTCTTTTTAATATGTTTTTATTAATCAGAGAGGAAGGGAAAGGGAGAGAGAGAAACATCAATGACGAGAATCATTGATCAGCGACCTCCTGCACGCCCTGATCCGGGATTCAGGCTGAAACCTGGAAATTGACCTGCTCCCTGGTTCACAGATCCACACTCAAACACGGAGCCACACGGGCTGGGCTGAAATATCTTTTTTATCCCTTTACTTTCTATCTCTCTGATCTAAAGTGGGTCTGTTGTAGGCAGCATATGTAGGGGTCTTATTTTATTTATTCAGTCACCCTATGTCCATTTACATTTAATCCATTTACATTTATTCTTGATAGGTGTGTAGTTATTGTCATTTTATGAATTGTGTTTGTGGTTCTCTTTTCCCCCCTCTTAATTCTGTTGCTCTGTTCTCTTATATGTTAATGACTTTGTGTAGTGTCATGTTTGGTTTGCTTTATCATTTGTTGTATAGTAGTATCTTGTAGATTTTGGTTTGTGGTTACCATGTGCTTTATATATACACCAAGCTATGTTTATAAGCAGTCTGTTTAAAACAATTTAAAAAATTTATTGATTTGAGAGAGAAAGAGAAACATCATACTTGATGTTTGTTTGTTGTTGTTATGGACACAATATTTCAAGTACCCCTTTCCCCTGCGTACATAGCTGTTACAATATTATTTTTGTAATAGGGGTTCTGGAAATATTGTGCCCATAGCAACTACATTCCCAGCAGCAGTGCACGAGGGTTCCTTTTTCTCCGCATCCTCTCCAGCACTTGTCATTTGTTGACTAGTTGATGATAGCCATTCTGACAGGTGTGAGATGGTATCTCATTGTCATTTTGATCTGTGTCTCTCAATTGATTAGTGACTTTGAGCATGTTTTCATATGTTTCTTAGTCTCTGTATGTCCTCTTTTGAAAGGTGTCTATTTAGGTCCTTTACCCGTTTTTTGATCTGATTGTTTATCTTTTTGTTAAGTTGTATGAGTTCCCTGTAAATTTTGGAGATTAAACCCTTATCTGAGATAACATAAGCAAATATGTTCTCCCATGCAGTGAGTTTTCTTGTTTTGTTGATGGTTTCTTTTGCTGTGCAGAAGCTTTTTATTTTGATATAGTCCCATTTGTTTATCTTCTCCTTAATTTCCATTGCTGTAGGAGCTGTATTGATAAAGATATTGCTACAACATATGTCTGATATTTTGCTGCCTGTGGTTTCCTCTAAGATTTTTATAGTTTCCTGGCTTACATTTAAGTCTTTTATCCATTTTGGGTTTATTTTTATGTATGGTGTAAGTTGGTGGTCAAGTTTCATTTTTTTTGCATGTATCTGTCCAATTTTCCCAACACTATTTAATGAAGAGATGTCTTGACTCCATTGTATGTTCATGCCTCCTTTGTCAAATTTTATTGAGAATACTGGCTTGGGTCAATTTCTGGGTTCTCCGTTCTGTTCCATTGGTCTATGTGTCCTTGGATGTGCCAGTACCATGCAGTTTTGAGGACAGTGGCTTTGTAATACAGCTTGATGTCTGGTATTGAGACCCCTCCTACTTAGTTCTTCTTTCTCAGGATTGCTGCAGCTATTTGTTTTTTTCGTTTTTTTTTTTTTTTTTTTTTTTTAATTCCATATGAATTTTTGGAGAGTTTGTTCTAAGTCTGTGGAATATGCCGCTGGTATTTTAAAGGGGATTGCATTGAATCTATAGATTGCTTTGGGTAGTATGGACATTTTAATGATGTTGAGTCTACCAATCCATGAACACAGTATATTCTTTCATTTGTTTATGTCTACCTCTATCTTTATTCAATATAGCCATTATTTCTTAAAATGGGTTTTCAATTCCTTGATCTCTCTCTTCTTCTGGTTTGCTTGACATTGTCCCCAGAGTTTCCCAAAACTTTGTGTTTTTTGTTTGTTTGTTTGTTTTTAATGTTCCAGTTGGTGTTTTCTCAGCCTTGTCTTTCAGATCACTATTTGATCTTCTGCCACATCTGCTCTTCTGTTGATTCCTCTAATGTAGTCTTCAGTTACTGTGTTTTATTGGGTCGGCAGCTAAGTAATTGCGGGTTTCACACATATATGGCTTCAGTTGAATTTTTAGGTTTGCAGACGTAGTACAAATGTAAAACACATTTTGTTATTTGATAGTTGGCTATTCAGCTGTTAATCAGTAAAAAAAGTTTTTTGATCTGTTTTGTAGTTTTCGTTTGGCGTTCGTTGAAAAATGGAAAATCAAAAGGAACATTTTCGTCATATTTTGCTTTTTTATTTCCTCAAAGGGAAAAACGCATCACAAGCTCATAAAAAGTTATGTGCTGTTTATGATGACGAAGCCTTAAAAGAACGGCAGTGTCAAAATTGGTTTGCCAAATTTCGTTCTGGTGATTTTTCACTCAAAGATGAAAAACGCTCTGGTTGTCCAGTTGAAGTTGATGACGCCCTAATCAAAGCAATAATCAATTCGGACTGTCACAGTACAACACGTGAGATTGCAGAGAAGCTTCATGTATCACATATATGCATTGAAAATCACTTAAAACAACTTGGCTATGTTCAAAAACTCGATACATGGGTTCCTCACGAACTGAAAGAATCACAGTTAACGCAACGCATTAGCAGCTGCGATTTGCTAAAGAAACGTAATGAAAATGATCCATTTTTAAAATGACTGATAACTGGCGATGAAAAATGGGTTGTTTACAACAATATCAAGCGGAAAAGATCGTGGAGCAGGCCAGGTGAACCAACTCAAACAACATCAAAAGCTGATATTCATCAAAAGAAGGTTTTGTTATCAGTTTGGTAGGATTACAAAGGAATTGTCTACTTTGAACTCTTACCACCCAACCGAACGATCAATTCTGATGTCTACATTGAACAACTAACAAAATTAAACAATGCAGTTGAAGAAAAGCGGCCCGAATTGACAAATCAAAAAGGTGTTGTATTCCATCATGACAATGCAAGGCCACACACATCTTTGGTCACTCGGCAAAAATTAATGGAGCTTGGTTGGGATGTTTTGCCACATCCACCATATAGTCCTGACCTTGCACCATCTGATTACTTTTTGTTTCGATCTTTACAAAACTCCTTGAATGGTAAAAATTTCAATAATGATGATGATGTCAAATCGTACCTGATTCAGTTTTTTGCTAATAAAAACCAGAAGTTTTTTGAACGTGGGATTATGATGCTGCCTGAAAGATGGCAAAAGGTCATTGATAAAAATGGGCAATACATTACAGAATAAAGTTATTTAGTTCCATGAAAAAATTGTCTTTGATTTTCTTTTAAAAATCCGCAATTACTTAGTTGCCGACCCAATACATTTCTGACTGGTTCTTTTTTACTGTTTCTCTTTGTGTGTTGAGGTTCTCACAGAGTTCATCTGTTCTTCTCATAGGCTCATTGAGCATCCTTATAACCAGTATGTTGAGCTCTCTGTCTGGTGGATTGTTCGTCTCATTTTGTTCAGTTCTTTTTCTGGCATTTTGTCCTATTCTTTCACTTGGGACATGTTTCTTTGTTTCCTCCTTTTGGCTGAATCCGTGTGTATTTGCATGAGCTAGGTAGGCCTGCCACGTCTTCCCGCCCTGGCGGGTGGCCTGTGTCATAGGTGATCTCTGGGCCCACTGGTGCGGTCTCCTGGTCACCGGGGCCTGGTGTCCCGGAGTGGCCTTTGCGTGGCTTGTGCGTGCTCGCCTGCTTTAGTTGAGTCTTGGTTGCTGTACATCAGTGGGTGTGAGTGACACTCAAGCTGAGTCAGCTGTGAGGGCTGCCATGACTGCAGTGGAGAAGTCATTTGTAGAGCTGGCTGGATGCTAGCCTGCTGCGGTCTGAAGCAAGCCGCTGGGGGTGTGGGTTCTGCAGGCTCTGGGGAGGGGCTGTGGTGCAGGCCAAGGTCAGCCTCCAGCCCGGCCCCTGTGGGAGCTCCAGTGTGACCGGTCCTTGGCTGCCGCTTGTGGGGGCTTGGAGGTGCTGCGGAGGCTGTGCTGCAGGCTGAGCCGTGGGCCCTTTGGTTGGCACCACTGTCTGCTGAGGCCGTCTGCCCGTGTGCCGTGCTTGTGGCCACTGAGTTCAAGTTACGTTCCAGGCCAGCCCAGCTGAGCTGTGCCAGGCGTGGGGACACCTGATGGGAGTTACAATGCAAGGTGAGACTGGTTGCCGCTTGTGCTGAGTTTGGGGCCGTTCGGCACAGGGAACAGTCAGTGATATTGCAGTAATGGTCTGTGGTGCCGGCGGGTGCTGGAAACACCAGGTGAACCTGTGTAAAGTGCATAGTGCTCTGACCACTGCGCTGTACCCCTGAAACGAATCTAACACCGAGGGGAAGGAGGGGAGGCCAGCCATTGCTTGCTTGGCGTTTGCGGGCCTTTGAGAGATTTCAGGGAAGCCCACAGCGAGCCGAGCCGAGCCAGCCGCCTGTGTGCAGGGCTGGGCCGGCAGGAGCCGAGGGGGAGATCTGGGAGTCCCCAGGTGGGGCAGGTAGCCCGGTGAGCGGGTGAGCGCGCACTCAGATTTGGCCCTGCCTGTGCCCGCAGGCTGAGGGCGGGGAGGGCTCGGTGAGGAGCCGTGGCCACACCTGCCAGCTCTTGGTCCCCCTCTCCCCCCAGCCCGCCCCCTGCCGCCAGTCGATTCAGTCTCTCCCCACGTGTTCCTGGGCTTCTTCCAGGTCTCTCCCCCACCCTGTTCCCCCCATACCTCCTCCTCCCGCCCCGCACTGGAACCCAGGGCCAGTGAGTCTGAGCAGGGGAGTGTGTGCTGGCCCCTCAAGAGCAGTTTCTAGGCCTCCAGCAGCCCAGTCCACCTCAGACGCAGTCCCGCTGGTTTTTACAACCCGATGTTAATGGGGGCTTCCCTTCCCAGCATGTGCCGGCCTGGGGAGCCAGGTGTGGGCTGGGACTCCTCCTCCTCCTCAGGGGCCCCTCAGCCAAGCTCTCCCCTCCTGCTTCTTAGTGACCGACCAGGGTGTGGGAGCCCGCCCCCTGCTGGTCTCGATGTGCACCTTTTACCTTTAGTGATAGGACCTCTCACCATCGTCTGCACCTGGCTCCCAGAAGGCTGCTCCATCATTAGCTGCGAATTGGATGTGCTTGTGGGAGGAGGCAAGGGCAGTGTTTACTTACTCTGCCGTCTTGATGCGAGTCTGAATCTTAATTTTGAACCTTTATTTCCCATTTGTCAAAAAAATTGGGGTGATGGGACAATTTAGTTAAAATACCTGTGTATTTTGTTCTTAAGCACTTTTACTGAGAAATGACTCACATACTATATAATTCATCCATTTAAAGTTTACAATTCAGTGGTTTTGAGAATAGTCACAGAGATATTCATCAGCTTTGTATAATTTTTATTTAAAAAAATCCTTGTACCACATAACTGCCACCCTTTGCCCCTTACTGCATCCCAGCCCTCAGTACCAGCCTCTGTGTCTGCAGATATGCCTGCTCCGGATATTTCGTGTCAATGGAATCATATAACATATGGTTTAGGGTGACTGGCTTCTTTCACATGTTCATCCACATCACAGCATGTATCAGTACTTTATTTTGTGGCCTAATGATACTTCTTGTCTAGATATCCGCCTCGGCAGCCCGTGCCTCTTAGAGAGTCTGAGCCGCACTGATTGTCCATTCATTGGTCCTTGGACGTTTGGTTGTTTCATGACCAATCTGGCTATGAATATTTGCTTACAAGTTTTTGTGTGGACACACGTTTTCATTTCTTCTGGGTACATACCTAGGAATGGAATTACAGAATCCTATGGAAAATCCCTGTTTTTGTCTCAGAGAAAGTGTGTGTGTGTGTGTGTGTGTGTGTGTGTGTTTGTGTGATTGTGAACTAGAGGCTTGGTGCATGAAATCTTGCATGGGTGGGGTCCAGCCGGCCTGCCTGAGGGATCGGGCTGGGGAGGGGTCATTTGGGGGTAAGGCCGAATGGGGGAGGGGCCGCGGGCGGTTGGACATTTTGCATATTAGCCTTTTATCATATAGGACATCATTTTACTGTTTTAGTTCAGAAAGAAAGCATTATCTTAGCACCAGAAGGAAGTAGACAGTTATAATTTATTCTAAAAATAACTATTACATTTATTAAAACTTGTGTTTAGCCTCCCTGCAGGATGCTGTGTTCGCTGCTCCTTTGTGAATGCCTGTGGCTGGTAGCTGGCTTTGCTCACGATGACGACTGGATCGACCCCACGGACATGCTCAACTACGATGCCGCCTCCGGGACAATGAGGAAGTCGCAGGTGTGTGGCAGGCCCATCGGCTGGGGGGCGTGGTCTGCCGGCGTGGGTTTACCCAGCTGGGGGCCGTGGCCGTGACTGGCAGTCACACCGGTGCCCCATGACAGCAGCCTGGGATGTCTCACCCCCCCTGCGTGCTTCTGTTTGAATGACTGTAAAGCCCGTCAGGTGGCAAACTAATTAGATTTTCGTTCTTGGCCGATATATGAATTTGAGACTCCTACTTTTTTGGTGGATCAATACAGTTGGAAAATATAACAAGGAAAGTTATAAAATGGAGAAGTTAAAATTTTAATCTCCACTTACAGACTCTTTTACAAGTGAACTGTAAAGAAATGAATCTTTCTCTGTCTGCGCAGGTGAGAAAGGAGCTCAGCGCTGGCTCGTCCGACGCTGATGAATTGTCGGGATGTTACAGCAGACTGGATTCTGTCCTTCAGAAGGTTAGATTTTTCCATTCATGGATTTTATACCTCAGATTTCTCTGTTTTCTGTGCTTGCTGGCATGGTTTTTGTTTCTATGCACTGTGCAATTTATATATACAGCCGATGCCTGAACGGGAGGGTGCGGGGTACGGGGGCACTAACCCCCCTACACAGTTGAAAATCCTTGTATAACATAACTATTAATATCTACTGTTGATCAGAGGCTTTACTGATAACATAAGCAGTCAATTAACACATACTGTGTGAGATATATTATACTGTATCCTTACAGTAAAGTAAGCTAGAGAAAATACATTTAGAGTACAGAATTCATTTGTTGGGGTAAAAAAATCTGCATAAGCCCTGAGCAGTTCAAACCATGTTATCCAAGGATCAGCTGTGTATTGTTTTCTTCTTTGCTTACTCTAGCCTTGGTTTTTTAAGCAGTTACTCTGGTCTTTTTGTTAAATAATGCTTTTATTTTCCTGTAATGACATATATCTCATTATATTATGATCATTTCTTTACCAGACTGAAAATTTCTTGGGACAAAGAATGTGTCTCATTCATTCTTGGTTCTCTGCCACCTGTCACAGTGCTAGACTCACGGCAAATGTAGCAAATGGAGAAAGGGCTGCTCCCAGCCTGGAGGCGCAGGGCTCCTCCGGCAGACAGGGGCGCGGAGTGGGGGGGTGGTAGCCGGTGCTGCGGTCCCTCCTGTTGGTGGCTGAGGCAGCGCTCGGGAGAGGAGAGGAGTCGGTGGTCCCGGGGTTTGGATGTAGTTTTGCTGTGGGAACCACCGCTGTGGTGAGGCCGGCTGAGCCGGGGGCAGCGTGGTCCCCATTGGGTGTCTACTTGACCTTTGCCAAGAGAGAGCCACAGGCAGCAGGCAAGCTCTCCATTTTACTGCAAGCTTAATGAAAATAGGCAGCACCGGCCCCGGCTGGCGTGGCTCAGTCGGTTGGGTGTCGTCCTGTGCGCTGAAAGGTTGCCGGTTCCATTCCCAGGCAGGGCACGTGCGCAGACTGCGGGCTTGATGTCACGCAGGAGGCAGCTGACCAGTGTTCCAATCACACATTGATGTTTCTCTCCCTGCCCGCCTCTCTCTCAAAATCAATAAAACGTGAAAAACCAAATAGCGCTTTCCCTGGGTTGTGATGGAGCCACTAGGTTAGAAACTTGACTCATCCATTAAACTTGGTGCTAACTGTTGCTTTTTTTGGTGTGTGATTACAGATTGATGAATGTGAAAAGAAAAAGAGGAAAGACTGTGAAAGTCAAAACAATCCTGTTCTTAGGAGATACCTAAATAAGATTTTAATTGAAGCCAGAAAGCTTGGACTTGTGAGTATTGGTGGTGTGGTGCTAATCAGTGTAGCGGGCGTCTTCGTTGTTTATTAATTTCCGTATATAAAGCAGTGAGGGGGCCACTGTGCCGGAGCAGACACTTCCTGCTCGTGCAGAGGTTGGGGAGGCAGTGCAGGCCGCTCCTCTCCCCTCTTCCTTCTCCTTCGTGGGGATTTCCTCACTCAGCCCTGTGCGCTGCCCAGCCATTTCATTCAGTTGGGGGTGGGGGCTGTTTTAAATTTGCTGTTTGAACTTGACCAAACAGTTGGAAGCTTAAACTCCTGGCTTGGTGAGGAAATTCCGCCTGGCTTTTGCTGGTTCTGCCCCTTCCACACCGCTCCCCCTGGTGAGGAAGAGGACATGCGTTTAAGGAGTTCCCCCCCCGAGCTGTTCCTGTGCAGGTGCCGCCGTGGCGGGGGGGTGCTGTGCTCGCTGTTCGCAGGGACCTGCCTGCCCGCCCCCCGGAGCCGCTCCGCACGGGCTCCTGGGGTGTGGGTGACGTCACAGGCTAACTGCTGCGGAGGGCAAGAGTCAAATGTCCATGGTGTGCATGGGTTTACACTGTTCGAAATGTTTTCCCATGTATCACCTTAGGTTTTCCTGTGGCCTGTGAGACAGACGGGTGGGCGTTGTTACCCTTACGCTACGTGTGAAATGTTGTGAACTCACTATATATTTACTTCCAAATTGGCTTTCGTCTTGAAACGTTTCACTGGATAATATAATAAAGTTCTCTTTCCTGTTGTTTGTTTCTTTTTTTGGCAAATTTAACGCAGCCTGATGAAAACGGAGGAGACATGCATTACGATGCCGAGATTATCCTTAAAAGACAGACCTTGAGAGAAATAGAGAAGTTTCTCAGTGGGGAAGAGTCGCTGCCAGGCGCCCTGGATGATGCTCTCAGTGATATTTTAATTAATTTTAAGTTTCATGATTTTGAAAGATGGAGGTGGCGATTTGAAGATTGCTTTGGTGTGGATCCATACGATGTGTTTATGGTAGGCTGCGTGAGGGGGGCACGATTCACAGGGTTTTAAAAACCACTGTTCAGACTTCACCATAATTGTGAGGAGAGCCTGCACTAAGTCACTCATACTGTGTAGATGAACTTTTAGCAAAATGGTACAAATGACTGCACATTTTAAAAATATATTTTTATTGATTTCAGAGAGGGAGGGAGAGAGAGAGAGAAACATCAGTGATGAGATTAAGTCATTGATTGGCTGTCTCCTGCATGCACCCTACTGGGGATTGAGCCTGCAACCCCCATGTGTCCTAACCAGGAATCGAACCCGGGACCCTATCCACTAAGCCAAACCAGCGAGGGCGACTTTGCACATTTGAGTCCAGTTTTTGTTGATGCTGTGGTTTGGAGGAGAGGACGGCTCGGCAGTGACCCCACTGTCTCTTCTTTGTTTGAGGTGCTTCTGTGTCTGCTCTGCATTGTGATGCTGGTAGCTACCGAGCTCTGGACGTATGTTCGTTGGTACACCCAGTTGAAGCGTGTTTTGCTCATCAGTTTCCTCATCAGTATGGGATGGAATTGGATGTATTTATACAAGGTATTAATTAGGTGGAAGTTTTAAAATTTAAAAGTGATATTTCTTGATAAAAGAAGAGATAACCCATGTAGTTAGTATGTAACTTTGCCTCAATGAGCCTGGGAGGCAGTGGTTGGGATGGGGCTGGGGTGCAGTTGGCAGGTGCTTGGCTGTGCCAGGTGTTTGGGTCCTTGGCTAGGTAATGGGGGCAAACGTTCCGCTCTAATTTTAATAATCCAGCTCCTGACAGGTGGGGTCTGAACAGCTAAATGGGAATAGAGCGAGGTAGACACATTTAAAAAAATCTTATTTTAGTGATTTGGGATATGTTTTATTCTTTGCTAGAAATGATATCAAAGTACTAGTTTTTAAAAGTTGGGTTGTTTCCTGAATGCAAACATAGTATGTTTAAGGTAGAGAATTTAAAGAAGTGCAGAGAAGTTTAACTTTGCACACACCTGTGCTCTACCACCCGGGGATCGTCATTGCCAGGATTTTTCTAAGTTTTAAGTCTTTCAAACTTGAAATCATGCTGAACCCTAACCTGACTCTAATCCTAAGGGAAATGGGGACCATGCTGTGCTATGTATAGGAATTTAAAGACGTGCCGTTCCTGTCACAATGGCCTAATCGTTACAGGACAATTTCCAATCTGCCTAGCAGGGGAGTCAAACAGCCTGATATTGTTAATGAATTCATCGGATTAGACCATTGTGACTCTCTAAAGCCTTTTGCTGTAAGTTCCACAGCTTCTAGAACTTGTAATTCTTTAAACTTGAAGGAAGGAAGGCTGTTTGGTGACTATGTGCACCTCACTGACCTCCGTGGGGCTGTGATTCATAAAGGATGGTTACCGCGTACAGGCCAAAGCACACCCCGTCTGACCGGCGCTGGGCAGCAGCATGGCGGTGGGAGCCATATGTGAACTAATTTTTTAAAGCTAGTGACAAGGCTCTCCTTCCTCGTCTTAAGTACTTCCGTAAGAAGTCAGTGCTCCCAGTTCTTCATCGGGCTCGAAGCATGGACATTGCTTGGCTATGAGGGAAAGAGCCTCTTTAGAAACAAGAGGAGCACCTTTTGTGTTAAAATCTTCTGAACAACTGGTGTCTGGGCTGCGGGCTGGGTGTGGGCGTCACCATTGCTGGCAGCGCTCATTCTCCCCGGGGTGCTGGGCAGGTGTCTTTCGCGCAGCATCAGGCCGAAGTCGCCAAGATGGAGCCGTTCAACGACGTGTGTGCTGAGAAGATGGACTGGTCTGGGAGCCTCTGGGGTAAGTGCTGCTGGTCCCGGGGCCTTATTTTGAGTAGAATTTTTGAGAATGAGAAAACATGTTAGAAATTACAGAGGAATGGTAAAGTAGCAGAAGGAGGCTTTCCAGGACTGACTCTTTAGCAGAAGAACCAGCAGGAAGACCGAGGTTTCCAAGGTGAATCCAGAAGAGGCAGTCCTGTTAATTATAAATTACTTTTTGATCCTTTGTTATGACTTTATTTTTAAATATATATGTTTATTGATTTCAGAGAGAAAGGGAGAGAGAGAGAGAGAGAGAGAGAGAGAGAGAGAGAGAGAGAAATATCAGTGATGAGAGTCATTGCTTGGCTGCCTCTTGCACACTCCCTACTGGGGATTAAGCCCATAACCTGGGCATGTGCCCTTTGACTGGAATTGAACCCGGGACCCTTCAGTCCGCAGGCTGATGCTCTATCCACTGAGCCAGACCGGCTAGGACATGACTTTATTTTTTAATTTGTTGGGGTGACATTGGTTAATAAAACTATAGATTTCAAGTGTACAGTTCTGTGATGCATCATCTAAAGATTGCTCTGTGTGTTTATCACCTGAAGTCAAATCTTCCGTCACCATATGTCTGATCCCTTTCACTCTTCACTACCCCCTAGTAAAGGGCCTTTATTATGGCAGTAGCTGATCATTTTCAAGCATAGATGGTAAGGAGAAGTAAATTGTCTTAAAATTGATAGCTTGAAACAGTAAGAATACTTAAAATTAACCCAAGTTTCTGACTTTTGTGTCTAATGTAGATAAATCGATGATGTATCTTGGGATGTCATTTTTCTGCTTATCAGTATGATTACATAGACATATAAAAATGCAACTCTATGCATTGTCCACAATTTACTGTATCAAATGGCATCTTGAATTATTTATTTAGAATATGCTAAATTATAAAAAAAAAAACACACTTACTACCATGTTTCCCCGAAAATAAGACATCCTCCGAAAATAAGACCTCGCGCAACTTTGGGAGAAAAAATTAATATAAGACACTGTCTTATTTTTGGGGAAACGGTATATTTGTAGATAAAACATAACTTAATTCTCACAATTATATTCAGGTTTTCTGCTGTTCCTTAGTCTATAGGCTGGGCAAAAACAGTTGTAGTACATGTAATAAAATAATCCTATGCAATAATATGCTAATTGACTGGATGGCAGAACAACCTTCCAGAATGACCTTCTGAAACAACAGTGGGTGGGGCCGAGAGGCAGTGAGGCAGCTGGGCCCGAGGCAGCTGGGGCTGTGGGGGCCGAGCCCATTGCATGAATTTTGTGCATCGGGCCTCTAGTGCAGTGTTTTTCAACCTTTTTTGGGCAAAGGCACACTTGTTTCATGAAAAAAATCACGAGGCACACCACCATTAGAAAATGTTAAAAAATTTAACTCTGTGCCTATATTGACTATATATAAAGTAATTCTCTTGAATAGGAATCAAATAAACACAAAGAAAGTATTTTATAATTACTTTATTATGAAATATTAAGTAAACAAAATAGTGAAAAATTATAAAATTCTTGTCTTGTCTGCACCTACGGGACACCAGGCAACATCTCGCGCGGAACAGCGGTTGAAAAACGCTGCTCTAGTGAATAAATAATGATTCAAGAACTGCTTCGTTTACTCAAAACTGTAAACCTACTTTTGCCCTTTCTTATATATCATGCATTTTAATTATGTACTCTATGCTTTTACTCTGTTTCCCTTATTTCATTCTATGATTGGAAGAGGAAGAAAGAGGAGGGGCGAGATAAATGGGGATTTTTTTAGAGTTATTGAACAAACAGGTGTATATATTTTTTCTTAAATAACAAGGAAATATTAAAAAATACTTGCCAGGGTTTTGATTTATAAAGTCAAGCTAATAAGCAGCATTTAAAAATATTCCTGTTAAAAAACAGAGTCTTATGTTTCCGACAGTGAGCTCTGTGTCCATGTGCCGTCACGGGGCAGGACCAGACGCTGTGCAGTCGCTGACAATCCGGCCTGGCCTGTCTCCCTCCTTCCACCGAGGACGCCGTGCCCCTGCCCCTCACAGGGCCCCTGCCCCTCACAGGGCCCCTGCCCCTCACAGGGCCCCTGCCCCTCACAGGGCCCCTGCCCCTCACAGGGCCCCTGCCCCTCACAGGGCCCCTGCCCCTCACAGGGCCCCTGCCCCTCACAGGGCCCCTGCCCCTCACAGGGCCCCTGCCCCTCACAGGCCCCTGCCCCTCACAGGGCCCCTGCCCCTCACAGGGTCCCGCCCGCTCTGGGTCCTCAGCATCAGTTTATTAAAAAGTGAATCTCTCACATAAATGAATACCCTCTTAGACTTCATCTCCTCATACTGAATTACGAATCTTATATTGTAGCTTTACTTTTTTTTTTTTTTTTTTTTAACTAGGGGAAGTTACGTTTTTTGGTACAGTTATTTAATAAACATTTTCAGTAATGCTGACTGCCTGTAGTTATGTGTACCTAGCAGTGGGAATGGTTTAATGTTCAAAGACACTTGATACATAAATGCAAGTCCCTGACGACTGATCCAGAACAGAACCTGAGCAGATTCTATACTCAGGGCCCAAAATTAATGTTTCTTAAGACATTCTGGGAACTAACACAGCCAGCCTGCTTCGTGGACAAGCAGATGCCTCCCCTGGCTCAGGCGGAGTTAGAAGAGCGGGGAGCACTAGTGAGAACTGACTTCTAGGCTGAGGTTATGGAGGGCGCACGGGGGCCTGTGTGCCTCCCCGGCGGAGGCACGACTTCACCGTCCAGGGCCCGGCCCGGACAGGGACCTCGATACAGTCTCACTCAGTTCCCAGTTTTCAGATAGTCCCCTTTTAGAAATCTTTGTAACATAATCTGTTACCTGCATAGGATTATAGGATTTGAATGGATCTTTAAAAGAAACATTTTGGACATACAATGAAAAACTTTGTAAATTGGCATCACAGGGAGTCTGTTTTGTAAAACTGTAAAATTGATTGGTGGTGGCGGGGTAAAAACCAAAATACTGTCTTATTCGGGAAGAGGAGCAGCTCTCTCCAAATGACTCCGTGTTTTGTCCGTTTCTCCAAATAGAATGGTTCAGAAGCACATGGACCTATAAGGATGACCCATGCCAGAAATACTACGAGCTCTTACTCGTCAACCCTGTTTTGTTGGTACCACCGACAAAGGTACGGGATATGTCTGTAAAAATTACATGTTCAAAGTAAGTTCAAACACCCTTGCATATATTAAACATTGCAAGTGTTTTTAATTTTTATTGATTTGAGAGAGGGAGCACAAGAAAAACATTGATTTGTTTCACTTATTTATGCATTCATTGGTTGATTCTTGTGTGTGTCCTGACTGGGGATTGAACCTGCAGCCTTGGTGTATCTAGGGTGGCGCTTTAACCAGGTGAGCTACCTGGCCAAGGCAAAAATTGTTTTGTTTTGTTTTTTAGTCTTTTGCTAATAACCTTTGTTCTAGAAAGAATATACTTCCATTGCAGTGATTTTTCACATTTTTAAGGCATATGATAGCATTTTATTTTATTTTTAAAATATATCTTTATTGATTTCAGAAAGAAAGGGAGAGAGAAAGAGAGAAACATCAATGATGAGAGAGAATTACTGACCGGCTGCCTCCTGCACGTCTCCTGCTGGGGATCAAGCCCACAACCCAGGCATGTGCCCTTGACCAGAATCGAACCTGGGACCCTTCTGTCTTCAGGCTGATGCTCTGTCCACTGACCCAAACCAGCTAAGGCCTATGACAGCATTTTAATTTGTGTAACATGGGTCTCTGCCCAGGGCGTTTTGGCTCATTCTGCGTGCCTGTCGTGTGAGGGGAAATGAAGTTGCTTTTACATTTCTAGGCCCTGGCAGTGACGTTCACCAACTTCCTGGTGGAGCCGCTCAAGTACGTCGGGAAAGGAATCGGCGAGTTCATCAAATCGCTCATGAAGGAGATCCCGGGGATCCTGCACATCCCCGTGCTGATCGTCATGGCGCTGGCAGTCGTGGTCAGTACAGAGCCTTACGGCCAAAGGCGTTGGGGAAATCGGCCAGGTCACTCACGCCTGCTGGCTGGAAAGGGACTTCTGGGGGTACAGCTGTGTGCGTGCTTCTGCGTGTGGGCCTCTCAGCAGGATGGTGCTCAGCTTGGATTGTGGTGCCATGGCAGGGATTTAGAAAAGACCCTCCTTTCAGTTGGTTCTTTGCACCCGTGGTGTTACACATACAGTCAATTGTGGTTGTTTTTTATCCTCACCCGAGGATATTTTTCCATTGATTTTTAGAGAGAGTGGAAGGGAGGGAGAGTCAGAGAGAAACATCAATGTGAGAGAGAGACATGGTTGCCTCTTGCACAGGCCCGACCAGGCCCAGGGAACCTGCAACCAAGGTATGTGCCCTTCACCAGAATCGAACCCAGGACCCTTCAGTCCGAGAGCCGACACTCTAACCTAGGGGTGTCGAACTCAATCAGAGAAGGGGCCAAAATCTAAAATCCAGCCTAAATCGCGGGCTGAATGGTTTACTGAACAGTCATAAACTGACAATGTCATAAACTGACAGCGGAGTGCAGTGATGACAGCGCGGTGCGGGCCACATTGCAAGGCCTGGCGGGCTGGATTTGGCCCGCGGGCCGTGTGTTTGACACATGTGCTCTAACCTCTGAGCTAAACTGGCTAGGGCCCAAATACAGGTTTTCATTGGTTTTTTTTTTCCTTAGAAAAAGGGGGAAGAGAAACATTGATCAGTTGCCTTCCCTACATGCTTGCCTGGGAGTCATACCCGAGGCCCTTCAGTGCATGGATGTTGCTCCAGCCAGCTGAGCCACGCCTGCCAGGGCCACGTGCTGGGCCACTTTAGAATGCCGCTCTGCACACGCACACGCCCAGGAGCCTTCAGCGAGGACGGCACTGAAGCCAGAGGCGCCACGGAGCGCTGGGAGGAGAGCCCGCCAGCATCTCGGGCCCTCCCCGCGCTCCAGGGCCCGGCGAACGGCTGCCTAGCGGGCCCACCGCCTGCCTCAGGGCCTGTGGGGCTGGAGCTAAGCCAGGTTTGTGTTGGGGGGGAAAAACCTGCAGGAGAATGTTTGCATGACCGTGCTCAGCTGAGCAGTCTCAGCATTTACCCTAGGCGATGGGTGAACGTAGCAGCATCTGTGCAGTGATCAGTGTCTTCCCATGGAAATTCCTACGCAGCCAACTGCCGTTGTTATAATTCAATCAAACTCTCTAGCTGCTTGAGAAGTCTACTCAATACCGAGTGATTTCTCCATTTTTGTTGGCTCCCCTGGCCCCGTATTAAAGAAGAGCCTTGTAATGAAAAGAACAAACAGATCAGTGAACATGGCTGCGTCTACAAATGCGGCAAGTTACGTAATCCTGTCCGCATCCGAAGGAACAGCCCCTCTAGTGTAAGTGAGCCTTCACGTCCTCAGAAACGCGCTGTCTCTTCCTTCCAGAGCTTCTGCTACGGTGCTGGACAGTCCGTCTCTATGCTGCGACTCTTCGGCGGTCCCGCCCGGGAGCCCGCCCCGGCTCTCCAGCCGGGTGACAAGCACCGGCAGCGGGAGCTTGGCTGTGGAGCCCGTGGCGGAGCAGGTGATGCAGATTTTGCTTCTCGGGGCCGGATTGGTGCCTCTGAGCAGGGCCCTTACGGAAGGCCGTGTGCGGGTGGAAGAGATGTTGGGAGAGAGCGAGCTGTGGACGGGAGCTTTCAGACTGGCCGCAAGAGCCCCGAAGTGCTCCGGGCGGCGGATAGACCGGACGGGGAGGCGCCGGAGCGGCCCGAGGCGCGCAGTGTAAGTCCGCGCGTTTCCTGTCCTCGCTCTAGGCCCGGCGCTGCGGCCGCGCTGCCCTGGCTGCTCTGTTCCAGCTGCATCCCACCGTGTCTTAGCCACTCTCCCCTCGCTGGTCCGTTAGTGCGTCTCCGTAGAAGAGGTGAGATGGCTGGGAGTCTCTTCAGCAAGTTCGTTAGCACAGAGGGAGTTCCCTGGAGTTCCCAGGCCTGAGCATGGCCGACGCTTCTGCCTTGGGGAGAGAGGGAAGGCTCCCCGAGGGCCGGGGACCCACCGGAGCCGAGTCTTGGCTGGAAGAGGGGACGGGGATCAAGAACCTCGTCCTCCCGATCTTCTATGTCATTGGCTGGTGACTGCTTTTGACCTGCAGGGTGATGAGGCCTTTTCCCCACCATTATTTAAAGGGACATTTCCTTTGTGTGTGTGTGTTTATCCTCACCCAGGATATTTTCCCATTGATTTTTAGCGTGGAAGGGATGGGGAGAGACAACCATCCATGCGAGAGAGACATGGATTGGTTGCCTCCTGCACATGCCCGACCAGGGCTGGGGGTTGAGCCCATAAACCAGGTATGGGCTCTTGACGGGAATCGATCCTGGGACCCTCCAGTCTGCAGGCCAGCGCTCTGCCACTGAGCCAAGCCAGCGAGGGCGACGTTTCCATTTTTGTTTGAGAGGAATTTGTATTGTCATTTACAAAGTTTAAGTTGCGAGTGTAAAGCTTTGGAAAATGGTAGGGACACAGGAGAGCCGAGGAATGTGTAGATGCCCTCCCCACGCAGTTCCTTATAAGCAGGAATCTGCATGGAAACTGGGAGGTGCTCCTCGGCTTTATAAGGTTTCCCTGCCACTCACCCTGAGAATCCTCCTGTGACTTCCCGTCACCCCGCACGTGGAGTAGAAGCCCCAGTTGTCCCCGTGGCCCAGGGCCCCCTGCCCAGCCCACCTCTCCTGCTGCCGCCCAGCTCCCTCGCTGCACTCAGAGCCTCTGGGCCTGGTGCTCACCATCCGGAATCGTCCCCCACAGCCTCTCCATTCCTTCACGCCTCTCCTCACTGAGCCCCTTTCAGCCCACTTCCAGGTGATGCTTTGCTAATGTGTTTGCTGCCGGTTCTCTCCCCAACCTAAACGGAAGTCCCGGTGAGGGAGGGTCCTCCTGGTCTGTCCCCGCAGTGTCCCCAGCATCTGGCACGGGTCTGTGCTCAGCATCTGCTTGTCAGGTGCTTCCTCTCACCAGGCACCAGGCCTGACGGCCCATGTCCTCAGTGTCCCGCTCCCCCGCGGGGTCCCTGAGGCTGAGGTGGTGTCATTGCAGCTCAGCATTAGGGTCAGATTTGCACAGAAACTTGTTAGACATGGTTACCAGCCTTTCTCACCCTTACGGAAACAGTTGGAACAAAATGTGCTTCTGTGCTTTCTAGGCCAGAGAGACTGAGGGAGCCCCGGGAGAGAGCGCACCGGCAAAGGGCAGCACCGAGAGCAGCCGGCGTCCTGAGCCCGGCCCTGGCCAGGGGGCGCCAGGGATGGCGGAAGGGCCTGCAGCGGGAAAGGCTCCCCTCAGGACTCGGGACCCAGGCAGCCCCGAGGAGGGCGGCACGCCCCGCCCAGCGAGCACGGCCGCCCCGGGAGCAGGAGGGAGGGACCGGCCGGCGGGCCGTGAGGCTGAGGAGCCCTGACGCGCACCGCAGCTTGGAGGCCATCTTTCTGTCAAGAATCTTGTAATGTACACTCTTCACTACAGGTTTCTGACATTTACTCCAAAAACGTGCCAACCTAAGCGTTAATATTTTTACTGACAGTCAGAATTAACAAACATATTTCTGTTCATTTAACTTCTTTTACCTGTCTTATGTATTCTCCTTGATGTTAAGGTACATTCCATAGAGTTTTGAAGTATTAATTGTGGAACAAGGTCTCATAGGTGAGCTAGGATGGCAGACAGTGCTGATGCCGAGTAATTAAGGAAGCCGGTAGGAATGAGGGACATTGAACAGGAAGTGTTCTTGTTTACAGGCCTGTTCAGGGCCCGGGAACCAGAGCGTGTGCTGCCTGGTGAGTCCTGTGATACCTCCTTCAGTCCAGAGACTGATTTGTTCACTGTGCATGGCACCCCAGAGGGGTGGGCACTCACAAACCATTTTCAGAAAAATATATTTTATTGATTTTTTTACAGAGAGGAAAGGGAGGGATTGAGAGTTAGAAACATCCGTGAGAGAGAAACAATCAGCTGCCTCCTGCACACCCCCACTGGGGATGTGCTCACAACCAAGGTACATGCCCTTGACCGGAATTGGACCTGGGACCCTTGAGTCTGTAGGCTGACACTCTATCCACTGAGCTGAACAGGCTAGGGCTCACAAACCATTTTTAAGGAAAGTCCACTTGAGCTCAGTTCACTCTTCATGTCCTGCAGCATCTCCCAGGCCGTGGGCCCGCATCGCCAGCACCCGTGTGTGCAGGCGGCGCCCCATCAGAGTGGCTTTGAGTCTCATGTTACATCTTAACTCACAGCTGCTGCTGGGGCTGCTGTCACCTCGGACAGGCTGGAGATCGCGGGGGACTGCGGGGGCAGCTTGTGCGGTAATCTCGGCTCAGGTAGGGAGTGGCGTCGGAGTGGCTCTGTTTTCCCCACGTGGTGAAGGGTGCTCAGAACGCCAGCAGCGCGGGCTGTTAGCTGTGACAGTACCTTACTTAGATCCCAGCAAACCATGTGGCCAGGGCGCACAGTCCTCATTTTCAGAGGCTGCACATGGAGGAAAACGGAATGGGTGTTTTTCCTAACTACAGACAGGTGATACAGTCCACATTTTAAATTAGTTATTCTGATTTTTAAAACTATCCCTTACTTTAAACTAGGGGGGGGGAGGAGGGAACTTATAAGTTTTGCTGGTTGGTAGCTAGAACATAATGTTTGCTGGTTGGAGCTAGCCAGAAAGCCAGTCTCACATACATTTAGGAGCCTTTGTTTAACATTCACAGTAAAGGTGACGTTCAGCAGCTCCAAGAACGATGCCAGTCGGGAGTAGTCTTAAAGGTGCCCTTCAGGTGTGTGTTTCAGAAAAAAAAGATTTAAAGCATTTGCTTTCTGATGGCTTTAAAAAATGTTTATTTTTCTTTTTTTTTTCTTTTTTAAATATATTTTATTGATTTTTTACAGAGAGAAAGAGAGAGGGATAGAGAGAAACATCGATGAGAGAGAGACATCGATCAGCTGCCTCTTGCACATCCCCTGCTGGGGATGTGCCCGCAACCAAGGTACATGCCCTTGACCAGAATCGAACCTGTGACCTTGCAGTCCGCAGGCCAACGCTCTATCCACTGAGCCAAACCAGTTTCCGCGCAAAATGTTTATTTTTCAACTACAGCTTTCATTTAACATTGTTTTGTGTCAGTTTCAGGTGTACAGCATGATGCTCAGACAATCACACACTTTATGAAGTGGTCTCCCAATGTTTCTAGTGCGCACCTGGCACCGTACATGGTTATGGCCATATTATTGAGTGTTATTCCCTGTGCTGTACGTCTGGTATGCATTTTACATGAAATCTAGTTTAATATTGCAAACAGCATTAGTATTTCATCAGAGAGATGATTTTTTCCAAGAAACACACAAAGAATTGTGTATAAAGATTTATAACACTAGGCATGTAGTGAACTAATGGCCAGGTGCCCGCGGTTTGGCATAGATTTGGTGGTGGAACGAGACCTGTTGGCTTAAGGGGACCTGCTCTGGGTGGAGCTGCCCTGAGCCCGGTGCATGCGGGGCAGCCAGACCAGACAGGGCGGAGCCGTGCCCTCTGCTCTCCTCGCTGCTGTACAACCCCACGCAACTCCGCCAGCAGCCTCCACGTAAGCTCCCCTTTGGGAGGAGATCTTCTGGGACCACCAGCAAGGCAGCCAGCCTGCCGTTGGAAGCAAGGCAGGGAAGACCCACGAGAGCAGTGGAGCGTGCCCAGGCCAGTTTATGACAGGGAGGCCTGCGGAGGGCCAGCCAGTGTTATCACTGATAGGAAGGCTTAGAGACGCACTTTTAAGAGAATCTGAGTGGTGGTGGCCATTTTTAAAAGCAGATTTTAAATGGAATAATGTTGAATGTTTACAGGGTCTAAGAAGTACCATATACACACAATAAATACTTATTTTTATATTACTCCGGTTGGTACGCTTATCTTTGCTCATTGAATATTCTTACAAGATAAAGCCCATGAAACTCGTGTGCACTTTTTAAACGGAGGCAACTCTAGGACCTTGTACCCGTAGAGAACACACACGCTGTGATACAAAACTTCTGACAAGAAGAATGGGTGTGCAACCACACACACACACCCCAGGCCCCCCCCCCCCCCCGCCCAAGAAGCGCTTAATGTGATTCCAGGTTGTGTAACTGCTTTTTTATTTTTTAAAACCGTGGCGTTTGGAGTCGTCCTCACTGTTTGCCGGTCACACCCACGGAGGACTTGTAGACAGAGCCCGGTCCCGATGTGCCGCACCCAGAGGTGAATGCGCTCCGTGTGCTCACTTGGCGTCAGGTCAGGCTCTGCTCTGTCCTTCCTCGTTCTGCTGAACTGTTCTGCGTCGTGTCCTGTTCTGTGTCCTTGTGAACACCTTCCCGCTTCTGGGAAGAGGCTTCATGGCGAGGGAGGTAGGTCCTAGCCTCCGTCGGTCAGACTGAAATCTCAGAGTTTTTCTGTTTCCTGTTTCTGTGACATGACCACATCGTGGCTTCTAACGTTAGGTCCTAGGCAGTCTCACAGCAGTATTTTGCAATAAAGGATACAATTCTGAACCATGTATACATCCATGTCTACATCTACATGGATCATATGGTCACGTGCCACGTGAGGATGATGTGGTCCACAACAGACCACTTACACGGTGGTGGCCCCATCAGATTATGATGGAGCTGAAAATTGTCGCCAGTGACATCACAGCCATCCGGACATCATGGCACACCCAGCTGCTCGCTGTGGTGCTGGTCCGAACACCCACCCTCACAGCTGCTGTGCCGTCCAGGTCCGCCTCTGTCTGCTGTGGCCGCGCCTCCTGAGGCTTTTCTCAAACGCCCCGACAGTCAGTGGCACGTGACTGTTTAATTAAAAAGAAAATACAAAGAGCCCAAAACAAGCTAAAAGAAGTTTATTTCTTAAGAGTCTCATAATGGCTTTGGCCCAAAAATATATTGAAAATAGATTTGTTTTGAGGGGAGGAGGAGGGAAGGAGACCTAGACTTTTTATGGACTATTTTATGTAACTAAACATTGGTCAAGCATGTTTCTCTAGACAACATGCTTGCTCTCTACATGTTAAGTAAAAAAAAAAAAAAAAAAAAAAAAAAAAAAGCCACTGTCAATGAAGTGCTTAAAAATAGGATCTCAGAAAGGGGACTGGGAGTCCGGTTTGTCTAACTTTCTACTTTATGCACCGAGGCCCAGGACTAAGGAGCTGGAGGACAGTCCCAGGCAGGATCACGGAAGCACCTTCTCAGCCGCGTCCACAAAGCACGTGAGTGTCCATGTTCGTAACACGGCACGATACACGCCACGGTGCACGCCGCCCTCACAGCCTGAGCGGTTCCGCACCGGAACCTCCTCTCAAGGGAAAGGTGCAGCTCCCCGCAGCGCTCTTTAAGAAGCACGCCCACCGTAACGAGTGGCTTATTTTCTCCCGGAGTTCTTAAATTCCAACAGAGCATCGCTTTGCAAACAGCCCTTCAGCCCAAAAGCAGCGTCTCTGTTTTGATCTCTTTGTAAGAGAACTCTCTGTTCATCCATTCTTTTCGCCTGAGACCGTAAAATGAGGCTGAAAAAGTCCTCGTCGGGGACCGTCGGCCCCTTGGTGGCAGCGGGGGGCGGAGCACACCTCTGGTCGTCCAGCCTGGACCCCTGAAAGCAAGGAGAGCGGTTAGCACCAGGCAGTGCGGGAAGGAGAGCGGTTAGCACCAGGCAGTGCGGGAAGGAGAGCGGTTAGCACCACCGATGATGACAACCGTGGGTATTTCATAAATGACTTATATGTTGCAGTGGTTTCCTGATATTCTGAGTTTGAATGCGTTGAATTTTGTCAAATGCTTTGAATTTTGTCAAATGCTTTTTATTCATCAATTGAGATGATTGTGTTATTTTCTCCTACATTCTATTTGTGTGGTGTATTAGATCAGGTTCCACACAGTCTTGCATTCCAGGAATAAGTCTCAGCTGGTCATGGTCTATAATCCTTTCAATATGCTGCTGAGTTCTGTTTGCTACAATGTTGATGACTTCTGCCTCTGTATTCAAAAGGACATTGGTGTCCTGTTAGCTTTGGTATGAGGGCAATACACTGGCCTCAGAATGACTCCTAAGGCACAAGAAGGCTTCCCTTCAGTTTGGGGAAGAGTTGAAGCAACACTGATGTTAGTTCTTATATGTTTGGTAGGATTCACCTGTGCAGGCATCAGGTCTGGCTTTCTGTCAGGTCTTTGATTACGGATAGAATCTCCTTAGAAATTATGGATCTACTTTAAATGTCATTTTCTTGGTTGGACAAATAACTAGAAACACAATCTCATCCAGGTTACCCAACTTATTGGCATATTATATTCATAGTTTCCTGTAATTTTTATTTCTGTAGAAGCAGGAATAATGCCCACTTTCATTTCTGATTTTAGCAATTGAGGCCTCGTCTTTTTCCTAGGCTAGCTAGAGGTCAGTCTTTTCAAAGAACCAGCATTTGATTTTGTTGACTTTCTCTATTTTTCTGTTATATTTCTGCTCTCATCTTTATTATTTCTTTCCTTCTGCTAGGTTTGGGTTTAGTTTGTTCCTTTTAGCTCCTTAAGTCATAAACATAGGTTGATTTGACATCTTTTCTTTTAATGTCAGCAGCATTTACAGCTGTAAATTTTCCCCAAGCCCTGCCTCCTGTAAGCTTTAGAACACTCTTAATTTCGTAATTTGTCCAATTTCCTTGTTGTTGCCTCTAACTTGATGCCATTGTGGTTGGAAAGACGTTTGGTAGGGTGCCTGTCTTTAAAATCTCCTGGGACTGAACTGGCGATCTCACAGTCTACCCTGGAAAGTGTCCTAATGTGCCCACTAGATCCGGTGCTTTCCTGGTTGGTTGGTCCACTATTGAGGGGTGCGTGCTGCAGGCTCCACCTCCGGCTGTAGAAAGGCCCCTCCCCTTTGAGCTCTGTCCGCGTTGGCTGCAGGATTTCCTGGGTCCCTGGGGTCACGGCTCCTTTTCACGTCTAAACTACTACCTGGCATGTGCTTCTTCCCCTTCTCCCTGGTTTCCAGGCAAAACACCAGCCTTGGTTAGAGCTGCTCTCCTGCAGCTGCTATGACTGCAAAAGATGCCCAGCAGCCCCCAGTGTGACTAGTTAACTCGAGTATCCTCAGCACAGGCAGCAGTCTGTTCATAAAGGGTCAGCTGTGCTCCACTTCCTTTCTTTTCCGTGTTTGGCCCTACCACTTCTTCTGCTGAGAACACAGAAGCACCCAGAGAACTCCTGCTTGCTCCCGCCTCCCGGTGTGTTCACTCTGCCTCCTTCCGTTCCTCCTCCTGCAGCTCCAGCTCTCCTACCTCCCCTTTCATGTCACTGAGACAGTACCTCTCAGGATTACTAATCATCTCAGCCATCACCTCCCAGGCTTTTAGCAGCACCTGGCACAGGTGAGCATCCCTTGAACCCCTGCTGCACGTGGCTCTCCCCTCTCAGGGCTCCGGCTGGTCCACACGTGCCTCTATCGGTTGGATCTGGAGCGCCGAGTCCTCTGCTTCCTCCTCTCCTGCTCAGGTGTCACCTCGTCCCAGGGCTTTGGTACCAGCTACCACTGCTGACTCCCAGTTACTGCTCTGTGGGTCACACTTTCACATCCAGTTGCCTTCTGAACATGAATGTCTGGTTAGGGCCCTTGATTAACGTAAATGAAGTGGAACTCGCCGTTTCTCCCCAGTCAGGCTTCTCCTCTGCCTTCCCGTTGCATTAAATGGCACCGTTCACCCCACAAAGCTGAGCCATCCTTGACTCTGTCCTGCCCACCATCTGACTGTCACTCTGCCGAATTCCCACGTTAGTTCCCACTGACAGCCAGGATGATCGTGCAGACCCTCCAGTATCTTCCCCTCACTCTGCCCACCTGGGACTTGCCATCTCGTTGTGCAGGCCCTTTCACGGGCTGACTGCTTTGCCTCAGTCAGGCCTCCCTTCAGAAATGTCTTCCCAAACCACACCTACCGCAGACCCTCCTCCCACCAGCAGCCCTTTATCTTGCTGCCTGGCTTATACTAGTATCTGTGCAAACTTAGCCAATGCCTCTCCCGTGTCTAGAATAGGACCCAGAAAGAATGAGGGCCACACAGAGGAAAGGCCTTAGTGAGAAGCAGCGTTGTTTTCCATGAGCACACAGGCTGGTAATTATTAAAACAGCCAACACGTGAAAGCCATTGTGCTCGGAGCATTTCCCCAAACGCTAACTGGCTAGGAAGGGCCTCCACTGCCTTAGCCACCAGCTGCTCCTGGGGCCGCTCCCAAATGAGGGCAGAGGGCTCTTCATCCTTTGAGTCTTCTCTCCACGCCGGCTCACCAGCCGAAAGAACTCCCAACAGCCCTCCCCTCCACAGTCCCAACCCAGCCAGACACAGCCTGACAAGCACCCACCTGACACTTGACGAGGATGTCGAAGAAGTCTTCGTCAGGCTCCCTGTCGCTCGTCACCAGGTGGCCCAGGCCTGGCTGGTGGTGGTTCGGGGTCAGGCGCAGCCCCGGCAGGTTGCTGACACTGGCCCTCTGGTCGTCCAGGCGACGGCTCTGCGAGCTGGCCAGGAGGTCCAGAAACTCGTCCGTGTTGGGGGACACCACGGAGACAGACAGTGCTGCGAACAGGGAAACGGCCCGGACATCAGGCATACTAGTATGGACCGGCTCCCTCCTGCTTAGCTGTCTGGTGGACAGGGACGGGGAGTGGATCCAGAGAACCCTCACATCCGGTTGGGGGTGCTTCCCATGGTGCTGCATTTCCCTTTGTGCAGAGCTCCACTTTGGAAGGTAAATATGGTAGCTGTTTCTCTTCCTTAATGTGTCTGACGGGAAGTGTTTTTATTCCACGCCCTGGAAAGGAGCCTTCGCGCTAATAACTCAGTGAATGCTGCGGGCAGGCGCCCAGGGCAGTGGAGTCACCTGATCAGTGTGTCCCATACACCAAAAGGTGTGAGCTCCATCCCAGGTCAGGGTTCACATGGAGGCAACTAATGGAAGTTTCTCTCCTTCCCTTCCTCTCTATCCTCAGGTGAGGATTAAAAAAAAAAGGTCTAAGCCTCACCCCCAGTACTAACTGAATGCGTTTTACATGAACTGCAGTTTATTCCCGGCCCTCGGAGCAGAGGCAGAGGCACTGGGGAACTGACACCGCTCGTTCGGACGGCGTCTGGGCTCGGCTGCCGGGCCTCCCCGAGAGCCGCGTCCTGGGGACCCGAAGGGAGGGTGGGCACGGGGGCAGCGGTGACTCACGTCTCAGCTTCCCTCTCGGGAGGGTGGACGGCGCCTTGCCGGAAGCCGCCCCGCAGGTCTTGTCCCGTAGGCAGCTCCGCTGGTCGTCCATCCGGTTGCTCTGAAACCGGCTCAGGAGGTCAAAAAAGCCTTCCTCTCCCGTCGTGTCCGCACTGAGTTTCTGAGACAGAGAGGAAAGCTGAGGATCCCAGCAGCATCCCCAGGCCATCAGTGGGACAAGAGGAGGGTTAAAAATGGGCCTTTTTTTTTGTAAAAGGAATCCGTGATGTCAGTGCTGCTACTGAAAAGCATTTGTAGTGACTTTCCTTTTTAATCCTGTATTTCTGGGCTGATGTCAGGGGCCTCGGACGCGGGCACTGCTTCAGGTCCTGGATGAATCGTGCAAGTGTCAGTGACGGGCATCGCCCCGGGCATACCCCGTTGCCAGCTCCTCTGGCACTTTGGGGCCACCCTACAATAGGGTCACATGAACACAGCACAGATACCTGGACAGGTGACCCGATAACCGGCTACTGAGTGACAGGCAGGGAGCGTGTACAGTGTGGAGGCAGGCACTGGGCTGACAGCGTGAGATCTCGTCACCCCATTCAGAACAGTGTGCAACTTAGACGTGCGTTATTTACTCTGGAGTTTCCAATGTAATATATCTGGACTGCGGTTGGTCACAGGTGACGGAAACCTTGGAGAGCAAACGCGGAGAAGAGAGAACTGTACTCACACCTTACTTCAAACACACGTACCCTCTGGGGATTGGGAACGCGGTGCTCAGTGGAGTTCCTGGTGTCTTGGAGGACTTTAGTGGAGGTACTGGTTTTGTATTTCTTCCCCTTCAATCTGTTGACAAAGAGTAGCTTTGCAGAAGGTTTGGCAATGAGGGGTTTTTGTTTAGCAAGAAGTTCACTGTTCCAGTTCTGTACCTGCCGAATGATAAAGGCACATGTAAAGCAGAGCAAGAAGCAAACCCCTCTGGTTCCCTAGAATAGTAACCTGCCATCCTCTCAGTACTGGGGGTGAGTCTTATGCTTTTTAGAGAGGAAGGGAAGAGAGAAACTTTGGTTGGTTGCCTCCCATATGAACCCTGACCTGGGATGGAGCTCACAACCCTTTGGTGTATGGGATGACACTCCAGCCAACTGAGCCGCCCCGCTAGGGCGAGGCTTACATCTTTAAACAAACCCCTTCTTGCCAGGTAGCTCACTATTTCAATAGCTTGAGTCAAATATAAACACACTGTAGATTTCTCATTATCAAAACAATATGGTGGCTTTTAAAAACCTAAGAATAAGAAACAAAGTTTGCCAAAATTCCATAAGAATTAAATTTGAATGGTCAGAGAAAGAGCCAAGGTTTCATTCTGGGTGTTGGATATCTAAGAGCTTAACCGCAAAATTTAATACCTAAAACTTACGCAGCATTTTTGGGTCAAGAGAGCTGTGCTGCTTTCACTAACAATACTAAATTCAATACTAAATTCTCAATAGGCAAAATCTAATCAAACTTATGTGACCTGGTTTAAACACAGGTAACAACCTTTTTAAAAAATGGTAAGATTTTCCTTTCTAAATTTTATCTTTCTATTAGAGTTGACATACAATATTATCTTAGTTTCAGGTGTCCAACAGTGGTTAGACGGGTATGTAAGTCTGGTCCCACCTGGCACCATATTAGTTACATTATTACCATATTCCCTGTCACTATTTTGTAATTGCCAATTTCTAAATCCTCTTCACCCAGCCCGCCATCCCCCTCCCATCTGGCAACCCTCAGTTTGCTCTCTGTGGTTTGAATGCATAGGAAAAATATATACTATTACACACCTGAAACCAATGCAACCTCAACAACAACAACAACAAGAGATCTTACATGAGGGGGGAAAGCACCGCAAATATTTTTGGAAGTTACAAATAAATTTTGTGAGTAGCCAACTCTGTAAATAGGAATCCATGAATAGTGAGAATCAACTGTACATTAAAAATAATTTTGTCATTTTATTAAAAAATTAATTAAAATAGCCTGGCTGGCGTGGCTTAGTAGTTGAGTGTCAATCTATGAACCAGGAGGTCACAGTTTGATTCCCCATCAGGGCATATGCCCGGGTTATGGGCTCAATCCCCTGTGTGGAGAGCAGGAAGCAGCTGACCAATGATTATCATCATTGATGGTTCTTCCTCTCTGAAGTAAAAAATTTTTCCAAGTTACTAAAATATTTCTATAACAGTTCAAGAAATTTAAAATATAAAAACTACCCACCTTTTCTGGTGTTAATTTCATAAGTTCCATGTTTTCCATACTGTGTCGGCGTCCAAACTTGGGGCGTGCACCTTTGTAAAAAAGCAATTTAAATAAACCAGGGAGACCTTACCACCATAAATTCAGCATCATTCTGGCATTTGTTATTGAATTTTAAAGTCTGTTACACAAACCCCTATGGAAGTAGGAAATCTGTACAAACATGTTCTTTTAAGAATAATTTTCTAGACCTAGCTGGTTTTGGCATCAGCCTGCGGACTGAAAGGTCCCAGGTTCTGTTGCAGGCTCTATCCCCACTAAGAGGCGTGCAGGAGGCAGCCAGTCAATGATTCTTTATCATTGATGTTTCGCTCCCTCTCTGAAATCAATAAAAAAATATATTTTTCAAAAAAGAAAATAACTTTCTATAGAAATAGACTATGCCCTCCCTCTCAAAGATTTTAATGTAAGAAAGTTACATTTTGGTTGGAAACTAACTTGGGTTACTAACATTAACTCTTAATTTAGAAAAAGCCTTTATAATAATTGTCTTCATACTATTATATCTAATGTCTTAAAAATAAACCAAAACGAACTGGAGAGGGGTTTAAATAAGTAAAAACATAAGGAAAAGGCTTTAGGCCTTCAATTTTGGGGTAAAAACCAAAATAAAAGCCAAGCACTATAACTTCAGAGTTACCCATTTCATTTACGATCTCATTAGAAGACAGATTTACTGCCTGTCAGAAAATAGGTTAAAAAGTTCAAGTTTTTCATTAAATATAACTTTCATTTACCCTCAATCTTTTAAAAACAAGCAGTATTTTAAAAGGCATAATATAAAGAAAATTCAATACCTACACAGCTTAAAAAATAAACTGTTACCAACACATTAACTCCTCCAATACTGTCCCCTTTTCTTCCTATAATTTTTCATATTTTCATTACTTATGTATATAGCTAAGCAATAAAGCTTATTATATACATTATATAAATGGTCTCATACTAGACATAACCTCTAACTAGCGGTCGCAAACTTTCAGACCTCTAGGACCACTCCACCGGTTGGCGACTGCTACTCTAACTTACTTCCTTGGAGCTCCCTTACATTTGAGAGATTCATCCAAGTTGATATGTATAACTTAGTTTAACTTTCATTGCCTTTCCAAGATAGGAAATTACTTACATATCCATTTTACTCAGACAGATATTTAGTTGCTCCCCTATTTTTTATTATAAGTGATACTACTCAGAAATTCCTGGACCTTAGTGTGCAAGTGCCTCTCCCAGTTTGGATGCTGGGGTTTGTAACGAGCAGAACTGCTGGACCATAAGGTTGGTACACCTTGAACTTTACCAGAGTGTTGCCAAGTTCAAAACAGACCAATTTCTATTCCAGTCAAGACTGCAGAAGATTCCATTACCCACGTGGCTTCAATCCTGGTGTCACCAGGCCCTTTCCCTCTATGCACAGGTTTCAGTGTTGCCCACTGTGATTTTCCCCGATTCAGTGAAGTTAAAAATCTGAGTACCTCACCTTCGGCTGTTGGTTTCTTCTGTTCACCGCTTTTGCCCATTTTTTAGTTGGGTTATTTATCTTGGTCCTAATTCACAGGGGTTCTTACATAGTGAGAATACAAATCCCTTTTTAATCACATCGTGTGGCAATGTCCTGTTTGTTTTGCCTCTTTATGGTTTGTGTTAATGAAGTTCTTAATTTCAACGCCAATCTCTCCCTTGGGTGTTTGTTTTGCCTGAGACATCTTCCCCTCGGGCATCAGGAAGGTCCTCTCGCTGCAGTGGCAGCAGCAGCACCGCACTCAGGAGACCGCCCTGCCCTCGGGCAGTTCCTCTGCCGGGTGTTTGCATCATAGACACGGTGTGTGGGGTCAAGTGCAGTGCCTGACAGTCAGCAATGTCAGCAGCCTCTCTGCTGCTCTGTTTTCCATATTTAAATCTTACCTCACAAAAATAAATCCTTGCTGGAGTGAACAGTTTCCATATATGCAAGGCATATAAATACAGGTTCTACCTTTCCTCCCTCGGGTCTGTCTCTATGCCTACAGCACACAGTTTTAGTCGCTGTAGCTTTAAAATCTTTATACCTGTGGAGGATGTCAAGACATGATCCCATTTCTTGTTTTTCATGCTTTGCTTTCAGTTCTCAGACCTTTTTTTTTCATATACATTGAATGAAAGTGACCTCATCAAGTTTCCCAAAATAACTCACGAATAGCTTGGTAGTGCATTACATTTACATCAGTTGGGAAAACTGACATCTTTCTTTAGTGTTCCGACTTGAGTAATTACAGGGTTACAGGCTTGCTTCGCAGGAGGGGGCTTACAGCAGACAGCCCATCAATATTTCTCTTTCTCTCTCTCAAATCAATAAACTTTTAAAAACCACATTAAATTCACTGCTGGACCTGGTATGCTAATATCTCGTTTAGAATTTCTACATCTATGCTCAAGAGACTGGCTTATAATTTACCTTTCTTGTATTGTTCTTGTCTAGTCTGAAAATCAAGGTTATACTGTTCCCAGGAAGACAGATCTACAGAATTCTGTGGAAGGATGGAATCAGTTTTCTTCAGTGTTCGGTAGACCTCACTAGTGAAATCATCTGGGCCAGGCACTGTGTTAGTGGGAAGCTTATGTCTACTTCTCTCTTTTTTTCTCTCTTGAGTAATCTTGCTATAGATCTGTTAGGCTTTTTATAAAGAACCAAATTTCAGTTTTTAAAAATCTCCCAAATCTGTTTTAATGTCATTAACCTGTGTTAATAAAATGTTTAACTTCCCATGTTATATTTTCTCTGGATTTGGTGAACATGTGATAACCAATTTAAATGTAAACCTTAAGGATGCAGTTGGGTTTTGCAGACCCATCACTTACCGTGCAAGCTGTTATCAATTTCAATGTTTTCAGACATCACGGAGTTGTTGGTGCTGTAGCTCAGCCCGAGAACCATCTGAAGGTCTGAGAGATTCAGCCGTGCTGTTAGCTCGCCGCTGCTGTCCCCAACCTACAACCACAGCGTGTGTGTTAGAGGGAGGAGGGAGGACAGTGAAGACTAGCTGAAAATGTTGTGAGCTGAATGAAAATAGTTATATTGGAATTCTGAGACTATGAATTAAATAATAGTGTGCTGCTTCTGTGACACATTAACGTGGCATCATATGACTTAAATTTCCTTAGAATATTTTATTTCCATACTACAGTAGCTAACATTTACTTATTAAGCCAATACTAGAAATTACCTTAGGCATATTCTAGTACAGTGTTTTTCAACCTTTTTTGGGCAAAGGCACACTTGTTTCATGAAAAAAATCACGAGGCACACCACCATTAGAAAATGTTAAAAAATTTAACTCTGTGCCTATATTGACTATATATAAAGTAATTCTCTTGAATAGGAATCAAATAAACACAAAGAAAGTATTTTATAATTACTTTATTATGAAATATTAAGTAAACAATATAGTGAAAAATTATAAAATTCTTGTCTTGTCTGCACCTACGGCACACCAGGCAACATCTCGCGGCACACTAGTGTGCCGCGGAACAGCGGTTGAAAAACGCTATTCTAGTATATATGTGCTTATACACATATATATATATAATTTGGATGTTTTTCCCCACCGATTTTTAGAGAGAGTGGAAGGGGTGGAGACAGAAAACAGCGAGGTGAGACATTGGTTGGTTGCCTCCCACCCTCGCCCGGACCACCTGGGGCTCAGGGATTGAACCTGCAACCCTTTGGTGCATGGGGCAACATTCTGACCACAGACCACTGGCCAGGGCCACTTTACATATATTATCTCATCCTTTTGATGACTTGCAAGCTAGACATCCCCATTTTACAGAAGTGAGGCTCAGAAAGGTTTCTAAGCTCTAACAGGCAGAGATGGCAGGACTGTAACAGAGCCAGTCCCCACACACTGCTTGTCCGTGGAGAACGGGGTGGTGTGTGTGTAGTCACAGCAGCACAGACCAGCCTTCCAGCTCCTTACCTCTCTCGAAATCTCCAGGTGCTTTTCAGCAAAGTGCATGGCTTGCTCGTGGTTTCCTAGGGCTGTGTATGCGTTTCCCAAGCTCCAGCACGCTCTCCCTTCACCGATTCTAGAAATGATCAAAGCAAATTTGCCGTTACCCGGAGGGGTGAGCGTGGTCCCGGCTGCCCAGCAGTAACTGAGGTGCACACAGCGCTCTGCGTTCATGTGGTATTTGATGTAAAAACACCATCTAAATATGGAGACACCTTGAATGCCCAGAAAACTCTGAAACCCAGAGTCCAGTGTTAAACACCTTTTAAACATGCACTGTATGACAAACCAATCAAGTGGCAG
Organism: Pipistrellus hanaki; assembly: GCF_964339955.1. NCBI lineage: Eukaryota > Metazoa > Chordata > Mammalia > Chiroptera > Vespertilionidae > Pipistrellus > Pipistrellus hanaki. The sequence goes on from NC_140520.1 coordinate 5,189,713, forward strand.
GGGCGGGTCCGTCCCCCACCCATGTTCTCTGCAGCCCCGGTGATCATGCAGTCCGTGCATGGGCACCATGGGGGGGCGGGGGGGCGCTCCCTCGGGCAGTGAGAGGTTCTCCTCCGTCCTGAGGTGAAACCTACTTTCCTAACGTGCACACACAGGCCTGCACACAGATGCTGTCCATTCATTCATTCATTCATTCAGTGAAAAAAGGAATTAGTCACCAACATTAACAATCAGAAGGCTTCATATAAAACTCGGGACTTCTAGCTTCTCTTAAAAAGGGCGGGGGGGGGGGCAGGGGGAGATAGGGCATAAGGGACCTTCCTTCCTGCTGGCGACAATGAGCTAATGGAGGAGCAGCCGTCCCTGCCACACGGCCGGCCGTGCCGCCCTCAGTCCCAGCCCCACTGATCTGTCAGGAGGGCGGCTGCAGGTGGCAGGACGCTGACCCAGTTGCTGACCTGGGTTCAGGGCTCCCTAGGACCAAGCTAATCCCTAACACATGCGAGTCCTTCAGACACAACTGTACAGAGGATGCTACTGAAACAGGAACTTCCTTAAACCGAAATTTAAAAGGAAACGAGACAATTGACTGAAAATCCCTGTTTCGCCATCACCGCAGGAGCGAGGGCACTCACCTGTCCTCCAGCTCCTGAGCGATGGCCAGGTGCTTCAGGTGGTAGTCGATGGCCTTGTCGTAGTCCTGGAGCAGCGTGTAGGTGTTCCCCAGGCTGTAGCAGGACTGCGCCTCCACGGCTCTGTCTTTAAGCTGCCGAGCCAACAGCAGCGTCTTTCTAAAGAAGGAATTAATGCTTACATAACCATCACTTTATTTTTGGCCATCATCATAATTAACACTCACTTTTCCACCTGCCTTTAAAGTGACTGTTTTAGAGCTTAAGATCCTGCACTTTCTCCAGAACTCGGAGACAAAAAGATGCCTTTGAAACAAAAGCAAATCCAGACTTCTGAGAGAGGCGAGAGTCCTGTTACTTTTCCAGATAAAGGAGAAGTGACACGAGAGCAAGTGCTCTGAGTGTGAACCCAGCTTTGGTAACACTAAGAAAACCTTCCCTGTCGCATGCTTCATACTTAAATGGAGAGTCGTTCACGTCCCCTCTCTTCCAAGCATAGTATGTTGCCTTACATTTATTCGAAATTTAAATACTGAGTTAGGCCATTAGTCACCGACTCATGAAAAATATTTAGTGCATTTAAAGATAAACCGAACTCCACCCAATGCCTATGGGACCATCAACGAGAAGCCAGGGCAGCAGTCAGAGTGTGGGCCACACGGCTAGACTTTCTGGGTGATCTATTTTATCTGGAAAGAGTGACTTATTTGGAAGGATATTTCACATCTAGTCGGCCAACAAATATTAATCATTAATTAGTATTTGTTTAAAGTAATGTGAGATGACATTCTAGCTCTTTAGATGGACCTAAAATAATTTTACCTTTTTTAAAAATAACAAAATATTCAGAGCTCTCTCACATTGGATTCTCTAACAATAAAATACAAATCAATCACTGAGTCTTTGGCTCATGCAAACTGGATTCTGCCAAGTCTGTACGGGCCTTAATCCCCACTAATTAGGGGAAACTCCAGACAACCAGAAGCACAAAGCAGGCCATCCATGGACAGATCAGAAAGGCCTGCCAAGAGGAGCTGGGGCTGCCCCTCCAGAGGGAGGACCAAAGGCGGGCAGAGAGGTGCCATGGTGGGAAGAGCCCAGCGATCGTGGGAAAATCAAAGGCACATTTTTGTTACCAGGCGTTCTATTGGCCTTTCTGCAAATCAAGTGAAAAATGCATGTAAATATACATATCACACATGCTAATAAGCAAGTTAAGAGTTTCATTTGAAAAGGTTTAAGGTAAAAAGTAACCATAGAAAGGGTCATACTGCTGCTGTTAACCTCAGGCACAGCAGAACTACTTGAGCACCGAGCAGGTACTATGCTAAGAAAGTACCTCACAGTCTCCCACTCAGTCCTCACAACAATCCAAAAGCAAGTGCTTCTGTCGTTTCGGACGAGGACCCCGAGGCTTCGGAGCCCGGGTCCCACTGCCACGGGGCAGCCAGCACAGGTTCTGAGCCTCCTGTGACTGCTCAGGCCGCACACCTGCTCATCTCACTAAGAAATACCACTCACTTGTAGTAGTCAGAGGCCATTTCAAATTCGCCAAGAAATATATACGCATTTCCCAAGTTGCTGTACGCTCTTCTTTCGGCTGCTTTATCCCCAAATTCTTTTGCTATAAGGAGGCGCTGAAAGGGAAAACTCTGATTAGAGCCATACCAAGTAAGGAACCACCTCACCGCTTGGGGCACGGGGAAGCTGGCTGCAGGGCCGCACTGTACCTGCTCGTGGGCGACGACGGCGTCCCTGAAGTTGCCCAGGAGGTAATGTGTGTTCCCCAGGTTCCCAAAGGCCCGTCCCTGGGCGGCGCGGTCACCCAGAGCCGTCACCAGCGACAGGTTTTCCCTGAGCGAGGGCAGCACGTTGTGAAAAGATAGCATGGGAGGTTTATTAGATTTATAGATCTGAGTCTTTTTACTATAAAAGTTTTAAAGAAGCTTACAGCCACAGTGTGCCACATTTTAAAGGTGGGTCTATGGTGGAGGGTAGCTGTAGGAACTGGCTGGGGACATTTTACTAAACCATCTGGGGGTTTCTGCCCAGATTCAGGAACGCAATGAGTCTTGAAAACACCTAAGTTAGCAGTCCTATGAGATTCTACTTAGACTAACCAATGGTACTTCTTTTTCTGCCACTAGGTGGCGCTGGTCTGCAGTTTAAACGAAAGCTTTTCTGGGGAGACTAATACAACTGTAACCTTTCAGCAACAATTTGGGTTATTTTTCCTGGCTAGTACATAATTTTAAACCTTTGCCAAACCTAAGGCTTCCTCTGGGGCAGAGAATGCCAGCAGATCCCCGGCGCGGGGCCCTGGCTGGCAGCATGACTCACTCGTAGAGATCCACGGCGGCCTGCAGAGCGCCGCGCACCTCCTCCGGGAAGTCGCCCGCGTCCTGGGGGCCGGGGCAGCCGAAGCTCTTGCCTTTGGCGTGGTACACGTTGCCCAGGTTGTAGAGGGCTCTCGCCTCGCCCACCTGTGCGGAGCACAGTGTTACTTCCCTCCTGCACTCCGAGGGCAGGTGGCCCAATGCCCATCACGTGCATTCATGGCCTGGGCGACACGGCCCAGAGGGGGTGTGCTGGGCGTCCACACAGAACCCAACAGCGGTTCCCTCGGAAGAAGGGCCTCATTGTGCACTTTCCCCTCTGTTAATGATTTGTGTGTTTCTTCTCCTTTCTATGGATCCTTTTTTTTTTTTTTTTGGCACTGACTTGACTAAATGATTAAACAGAAGTAAAACACAAACTGGTTTCAGTGAAAATGCTCCCTTTTTACCTTGTCGTTAAGTTCTCTGGAAATATCCAGGTGTCGCTGACAGCACACCACGGCTTCGTCAAAATTTCCAAGAACTTTCAAGGTGTTGCCCAGATTTCCACTCGCTTTGGCTTCCCCCAGCTGGTCTCCGATAGTCCTGGGGGGAGGGGGAGGAGTAAAGCACTAAGATCTAATGTGGCCAGAGTACAGCTGCTCCAGAGGACAAGTAACATGCTCATGTGAGAAAGACCCATTAGCCTTGAAACCTACTTTGGATAAAAATTTAAAACTTACATTTCTGTACTTTAATTAATTTTCACTCATTTAATTAAACTCTAGGGTCATTTCACTATTATTCATTCAATTAAACTGTGCCTAAAGATTCACTTCAAAACACAATGCTATTTCATTAGAACTCACCACATGAATTCAATTGGTTTTTTAAATTGAATACCAATATCATGAAAGTGAGCATTTAGGGAGAAAGGCCACTGAAAAGCTTACATCAGTTACCTGGCAAGAGTGAGGTCATGATGGTGGTACTCCAGGGCTTTGGCGTAATCGTGCAGGTAGAAGTAGGCGTTGCCCAGCTGGCTGTAGATGGCGCTGAGGGTTTTCAGGTCCTCGGTTCCAACCTGGACGGCAGCTTCAAAGAAGGACACGCCAGCGCGGCAGTCTCCAGCCTTACACAGGCGCTCCCCCTCCAAGGCCAGCTCCAGGCAAGAGGCTTCCATCCTACAAATCACACAGGACAGGCCACACCCTCACTGCATCAGGACCGCCACGGCTTCCCTTCCAGCGGCGCAATGCAAGCGTGGGTGGTGGCTGCCCCTGCTCAGAACAGCTGCCTCCATAACTGAAGTGTCTGTGCGTGACTGATAACACGCTAAGCCGCTATTTATGCAAGAGGTCACCTGCCTATTCAGATGTCTGAGTCTCAGGTCTTTTACATAGAATAGCCAACTATTTCTAAATGCCCCCCTCTTCCCCCTCCCCCCTCCCGCCCCGAGACACACACACACACACACACACACACACGCAGCCATCCACTGTCCCAAGGAGAGAACCTAAGAGTTCCCTAACCGTGGGGAGTTGTGGCAGACTTAGGCTTCCAGAGGGAGATGGTACCTGAGAAAAGTGAAGTCCTACAGTTCTACTCTTCTCAATCCAGGTTATCTGCTCACCTGTCCATCAACCCCTCCTCCCATCTGTCTTTCTCAGACACTCACTCCTTCCTTTTCCCACCACCACACGATTACTTGTTCTTAGGAAAATAAAGGAGCAAAATACCTTCATCTACAAGGCACTCACACTGCCATAAGAGAACTAAGTGCCAAGAAGCTTTACATTAGAAAGCAAGGCTTAAATTAAAGATTCACAGAAATTCAGTTCACTGAATTTTAAGTCAGAAGAATTAAGTTAACTGTAACTATATCCAGGGAGAAAAAGCAACGATACTTTGGATTCTAATCCTAAACATGAATAGGCATGCTCACCATGTGTTTCTCTAACATCTGTGACTTCTGCTATGCCTACATACTACCTAATCATTCACTTAATGGCTTTCTGTAATTTGCCAATGTCCTTAAAAAGGCACACGTCATTAAAAAAGATCTGGCTCATCCAAAGCAGGGCTGTGAAACTGCGTCTGATGTGATACTAATGTTTATTTTCTCATGCACATTAAAACACATATGTAGCTACTAAAACAGAAAAGCAAATAAAACCCCCACATCCTACAAGTGGCACACACGCCCCCTTTGGAAAACTGGTCCAGTTCCATTGAGTGAAAGCCACTGGAGTTCGCTTTCAGTAAGTCTAACCACACGGTGGGCGTGGCCCAAAAGGGACAAAAAGCAAACAAAACAGGAGAAATAAACATCTGGACCAGGGCAGCAATGCAAAGCCGGCCTCTGGCTCCGCCAGGTGGCCACCTGGGACAGGCCGGTTTCCAGCTTTACGTCGGGACCGTATTTGTCTTATGATCAGTGAGGCCTGGCTCTCTCTCATTCCTGGATCTCAGCCACAGGCAGGGAAACCTCTGCGGCCACTGTGCTCCGCAGCCGACCACGTCAGCCAGACAGGGACGGGTAGAGCACCCGGAGGCAGTGACAGCAGAAAGCTGACGTGTTACATTTATGCCATTCCAAATCACAGGTCTCTTCTTGTCATTCACAAGTGAAAACCGCCTGTCAGAACTATATTTTTGAAAATGAAAGAGTTCATAAAAGAAAAAGTATTTTTGTTTAAGGTTTAGGAGGTTACTGGTAGAGTATTGTGTGTGTGAAGGGAAGTGAGTCAGCAAAGGAGTAATGTGTAAAAATGTAATTTTTATTAAAGGTTCTTTAGCTAGACGAGGTACCTTAACTAGTTGTCTCTAAACACAAACCACTATTTTTCTAAGAATTATCACAGCGACACAATTAGAAAATATATTTTTACATATAAAAATAATTTTTCTCTTAAAATACATTTCATTTTCAAAACTAGCTAGCAGCTGTTAAAGTGTGTATACATTTTTAGGGACACTACACACACACAGCTATTTCACTGCTAGGAAATGTGTATATAGTAGCTCCATGCCTGCAAGAAAAAAGCTGTATGAGAAAAACACAGCCCACTTAGGGTGAATGGCCCACCGGCAGGTACTGGTTAAGAGTGCCTGCCATCAATCAATGGAATTCCAATGATGGCCCCTATGTCAAGGGGGGGGGGGGGGCCCTCACAGCACATCAGCAGCTCAGGGCGAGGAGGCTGCTGCCTGGGAAGTCAGGGAGAGGCAGAACCAGGCAGAACAGAAAAATTAGAAGCTCCTAACGGTGTCCATGTAAAACAGAAGTATTCCTCAAATCAGTGTCATCACCACAAATACTGACCTCCTGGACTTAAACTACACACTGAACCGTCTGTCCAGCTGATGGCGAACAAGATGTGGCTAAGGCTGAGTGGTGTCACACGAGCTACACGTTTTTAACAAGTGTTTTACGTGATTCCCACTGGAAACAGCGACAGCACACTGGCTGTGCAGAGCCCTACAGAACCCGCTCCGAGAGAAGGCACGTCTGACCCTGCGCCTGAGAGCAAGACCCAGACCCTAGGAGCTTCTGGTTAGTTCTAGACACGTTATGGCTCATATATTGTATTAGAAAGAAGCCAATATTCTGACAAAATCTCCAAGACCTCAATGAAATATAGCTCAGTGCAAAATAGTCGGGGCAGGTCGGTTTATAAATATTTTAGAAGTTCATTAAATAGTAACAGAGAAAGTAATTTCATATCCTCTCGGTCTCTGGGAGAGAGTAGAATTACTTCCTTTGTTTACCGGTTGGGTGGAAAACACCCAGAGTAGAAGGCAAACCAGGAAAGCGCCGCTCCATTCACACACGCCCGTTTCCTTTGTTCCTCCCGAAGCCCGTCCAGTTGTGGAAGCACAGAAAGCGCGTTTCTAGTGACTATAACAACCCCTGCTGCTGGCTGACCACCACAGCGCAGTCCTCACTGACTGCACAGCCTCACATCATTTTCATTCTTTCCATTTTAATATTATTTTTAACTCTGCTACCATGCTAGGTTTTTTCTTTACCTCCTTAATTTTGGTTTCTTGAGTTCACAGTATATCAATGAAAGCCAAGAGATGAGATCACTGATGCTGCCTCATTTTAGAAGATTTAACGCCGACTATGTCCAAATCTGAGTCTCCCCGCCGAGGGCTGACATACTACTCAAGAAGACAGAGCCAGACTTGAGACTCAGAGCCAGCAGCCTGCTCTGCAGCGGCTCTGGCTCAGTCTCTGTGGTTGTGAGTCTCTCCAGACCTCAGCCCCCCCTCTGTGTGCTCACTGGGCACCAACATTTTCCATGGCCAGTCCTGGCTTGGCCCCACAATTTCCTTCCAGTCCGTTTGCCACATATATCTAGTGATCTGTTTTGTAGAAGAAAAAAGCAGGGCAAAATCATTTAGTTTTAAAAGTGATTTTCCTACATATTATATCAAATTCAATTCTCAAATTAACCCTCTGAGCTAGGCCTTACAGAGGGAACTGCCAGTGTAAGTGAGCTGCTTAGGCGCATGCAGAGGCAAAGCTGAGAAACAAAATCCCATCTGTCTCCTAATCCAGCTCTTTCCACCACTCCACGTTACCGCAAACTATTCTCAGAAAACTATTTTTTGTTAAAAAAAAAAAAATCCGCACCTGAGGATATGCTTTTATTAATTTTAGACAGAAAAGGTGGAGGGAGGAAGGCAGGGAGGGGGATAGAAGAGAGAGAAGAGGGAGGGAGGGAAAGAGAAAGAGGGAGAGAGAGAAAGAGAGAGAGAACGTGAGCGTGAGGGGAACATCAAAGAAAGAAAGACACATCCCTGTGAGAAAGAAACATTTATCAGCTGCCTCCTGCATAACCCCCTACCAGGATGGAGCACAAAACAAGGCATGTGCCCTGATGGGAAAGTGAACCAGCCACCTTTCAATGCACAGGACACGCCCACCCAACTGAACCACACCAGCCAAGATAGGAAAGAGTATTATTAATAACTACATTTACCCAGCAAAGTTGAAGGCTTCAACACCAAAAGTGGATTCTTTTACAACATACATGCAATAGTCTAACTTCTTACAATCCTAAAAAGTATTGAAATGCTTATGATTCCTAGTAACAAGTATAAACAAAGTTTCTCAAACAAATACAAAACTAGAGAAACTAGCATGATGAACTGCTATACTCATCTTTCAACATCACTGATTACCAATATGTGACATATTATCCATATGTTTCACCTCTACTTCCATCCTCTCTCTCCAATCCCAGATTCTTTTGAAGTACATTCCAGAAAGCATGGATTTCATTTCTAAATATGTTGGTATGTATCTCTAAAAGATAAGGAGTCATTTTCAAAAAAATATAATCATAATACTACTTATCGCGCCTAAAATATGAACAATAATTATTTAAGATTAAAGTTTAGAACTAATTCCATCTCAACTACCAACCTCCATTTCTCTCTGGCTTCACAATTCCATCACAAAGTATGTCATAAACCCTCTACTACCTCTCAGGAGGTTCCTCAGTGTCCACAGAACTAGTTCATGTCAAAATGACAAACTCCAGGGGGAGATGACCCTCCACAATGAAAGACCCAGAGGGTAAAACACTCTGCGGTGCTAAATGTTTAGGAGGGAAGAATAACACTAGGCCAGGACCCTAACGTAAGGAACACAAATCTCACCTGCAATCATACAACAATGCGACTGACATACAGAATGCTGACTTAGAGCACTGATGAAGCTAGGGGTCTGCTGGGTTCTTTCTTACTAAAAGCAGTTTCAGGGTTTTAGTGTCTTTGGTGAAGTCCTATGCATAACCACGTTTGACCTATGCTGTCATGGGAAAGGACAGACCAAGGCCCTCTCTACCAGCAGAGGCACATCCGCTCCTCACCCACTGCTCTTGCGGAGTGAAGGGGACACCGCTCTTTGAAACCTTTAGCAGACAGATGAACATCTATCTCACTACGTTCCTCTGATGGCCGTGTCCAGTGAAGCTCACTGGACATTCCATCAAGTGGACTGATCCCGAGGCCATGTGAGGCATGGCTGCCCCAGGGAGCTAATGGCCAAGGAAAAGAGTGGCCGGAAGACACAAACATGCTTATGGAAACAGACACATGGCATTTGGCACACAAGCCTTCCGTTTTCTTTTATTTGAAACTTTTATATTTTTAATAAAAATGCCCCCACACACACCAGTACAAACTTCCTTGCACCATGGCCTAGCACAGTGGCCGGCAAACTGCGGTTTGTGAGAGCTGCATGTGGCTCACGAGCCACAGTTTGCCGCTCTGTTGACTAATGAGTCTGCCGACCACTGGGATAGGGGCTTAATCACAAGGAACAACAACAGCCTATAATTATTGGAATCGAGAGTCTAGGTCAGTGGTCGGCAAACTCATTAGTCAACAGAGCAGCAAACCCCTGCTCTCTTGTTGCTTGCGAGCCGCATGTGGCTTGTGAGCCGCATATGGCTTGCGAGCCGCAGTTTACTGACCATGGCCCTAGCATGAGCCATCTGCTCCAAGACCCCTGCTTCCTAACTGTGTGTTAACACAGCAGAGACCATCACTCATTAAGAGATTTTGAATGTTCATTGCCGTATGTTCTCGTATTATTTAACATTAACTTGGAACCGTTTCTTTTTCTGTGTTTTTTAAAAATATATTTTCACTGATTTCAGAAAGAGGAAGGGATAGAGGCATAGGAACATCAGTGATGAGAGAGAATCACTGATCGGCCACCTCCTGCAAGTCTCTTACTGGGGATTGAGCCTGCAATCCGGGCATGTGCCCTGACCTGGAATCGAACCGTGACCTCCTGACTCATGGGTGAATGTTCAAACACTGAGCCACACTTGCTGAGCAACTTGGAACAGTTTTGATAGAGAAGTTATTAGTATCTAACCACCTTATTAAAAATTATGTCTTGCATTCTAATATTTATGTTTGTGTTTATTTTACAGTTTAGTGCAATGACCAGAACTTCCAGAATAAATATTAAATAATAATGAAGCAGGTATTCTTGCTTTGTTTCCAAATGTACAGAAATGCCATTAGTATTTTATCACATAATATTAAACTGGCTACTAGCTTATCATGTTTAGAAAAGTACCCACACATTTCAATATTAATTCCCATTTTTAAAAAAGCTCATTTAGAATGATCACCATTTAAAATCTGTAACACAAAATTAGGTCATTCAGCTGACCACATTACAAAATCCATCTTTTACTGCCAAAGATTTAGAAATATTTTTCAATTTTATATTTGCATCATTGAAAGAGTTATAGAAATATAAAGTAACTATTGATAAACTATTCCACAGAACAACAAAAACAAACTATATAGTATATAATTGGTCTCTATAACATTTTCCTACAGAAAGGAAAAAAAACAACCACCACAACAAAAGAAAAACTTTGTTTATAGGAGATACTAACTATGGCTGGTGTATTTTGAATATTTTCCAAGTTAAATCTGAAATGATCAGAGTTAAATACATATTTAAATAAGGATTAAAAACCACTCAGGAAGAAAGCAGCAGTCTTACCTGTAACGAACATGAAAAGAATGGTCTTCCCTCATGCTCATCAAATTTTCCTCCATCGAGTCATATTATAAGCTGAGTACAATATGAAATTATCTTATTCTGTGCCAATCCGGTCCTGAACCATGGAGAACTGCTGCAGCACAGTGTCCGGTTAGAATGGGAATGACCTGGTGTTAATGCACGCTAAGCTCCTGCTTCTTCTTTAGTGACAGTGAAAGGAGGTCAGTGTCAGGCAGCTTAAAGGTTCACTGTGTCCCAATCCTGGCATCTCTGGCCCTTTCAGCAGCACTTCAGCAACATTTCTGCAAAAGGAATACAAATGCTTTGCTGGAAGTCCTGTTTTCAAAGAGTAACTAACCTGCAGAGACCCCAAGCTGCACCTAGTCACACAGGGCAGGTCACACAGCGCCTGGCACAGCTGCCCTCAGGCCGAGAGAGCAGCAGCCACGTGACTGTCGCCAGGAGCTTCTAAGTAAGGGTGCGAGTGAGGCTTATTTCAGAGCTACTCTCAAGTTCAATTTTAAGCTGATTTGAAATACAATTTTATGTCATATTTTCTTTCATAAACAAGTATAGGATATGTATGACATTATTATCTAAAAATAAAAGTATGGTATTTTAAGCGTTTAAAAACTGCTATTAACATGTAAAATGAAAATTCAATAATTATTTGAACAAACTGATTCTAAACTGCAAATTTCTTTCTTCAAAGAAGATATTTGTGCTGACATTTAAGCTATACTTGTATTCATTTGCCCTCAAAGTATATTGTATTTGAACTCATTAAGGCCTTTAAAATGTTTTTATTACTAGTGAGTAGGTACAACGAAAGTTATGAACTATGTGTATGGTAGGATGACCCAATGAACACTTACATACCACCACTAGGATAAAGAACGGTATCACTGCCTTTTTCTTTTCTATTTCTTTCCCCTCTCAGGTGGTACTAGCATCAAAACGGACACTGAGAACAATGGAACAGGACAGAGAGGCCAGAAATAAATCCACGCCTATCTGCTCAACTAATCTATGACAAAGGAGGCAAGAATGTACAGTGGGGAAAGACAGTCTCTTCAATAAGTGGTGTTGGGAAAGCCAGACAGAAGCAAAAGAATAAAACTGGATCAGCTTCTTACACCACATACAAGAATAAACTCAAAACAGGTGCAGGGGTCCTCAAACTTTTTAAAGTGGGGGCCAGATCACGGTCCCTCAGAGAGCTGGAGGGCCGGACTATATGAACTACTAATTCCTACTGTAACACCTCGGCTGCGCTCACTGCCCAAAAAACCTGGCGGGCCGGATCAGACTCCTCTGCGGGCCGCATGTGGCCCGCGGGCCGTAGTTTGAAGACCCCTGTCCTAGAGGGTATTGTGCTAAGTGAAATAAATTAGAGAAAGACAAATATCACATGATCTCCCTTACATGTGTAATCTAAAATAAATGAATAAATAAAAGACTCATAGAGAAGATGATGGTTACCAAAGAGGAGGGAGTAAGGGGATGGGAATTTTAAATAAAAATAATAAAAATTAAATAAAAAATTCTGCATAAAGAACCATTTTAAAAATAAAACAAGCAAGATGACAAGAATGCTATTCACCATTTTACTAAGACAATTTATAATATGATTTAACTGTACTAAAAAAAAAAATCCTCAAAAAAATTCGCTTACATTACAACCTCCATAATGAACAGTTCTTATCTTAAATTACTCATTGAACAAACAAGCAATTCTTGATTCAATGATTCGTGTTTTAAGGACTTTGACCAATTTAGTAACAATGTGTTCATTCATTCTCTGCATTGCATGGAGTTAACAAATCCACCTCATACTTTAACACATACTTTCTATCTATGAGTGTTACTAGTTTAATACTAATAAAATGGGCAAAGATTATTAAATTATGAATGGTTCATCAGGATAAGAAAATGTAATGACACGACCAGGAAATGGATTGGAAATTAGAGTTTTGAAAGAATATTAAGAAACCATCAAGTTTAACCTCCAACCTCTATTAAGACTTAAACCCTGTAATTTGTAAGGAACACACAGATCTTTAATAGCATCTCCCAGGTTTTAAAGAACAATGCTCCAAAACCTCACTGCTAACAAAACTGTTAGCTCGAAGCACTTTTCGTCTGACTGTAGAGAACTAAAGAGAAAGCAATAATCTCTTCCACACCTTAGAAACGGACAGAACCACATAGAAAGATCAATGGGTGCGTAACTCTGACCGCCTCACACGTAACTACCTGGTTAGAAATAAAAAAGGCAGACTCCTGTTCTCTGGCCAGCTGGACTTCCGGGCACTGTCCAAGGTACATATCCAGCGTCAACAAGTCTTAGGCCTGCTGTACTCCATGGACAATGACACATTTGCAAACTAGGCGATGGGGGAGAGGGAGGGGACAGTTACAGTTGTATCTTTCGTACTACTTTCAACTCATCTACACTCCTTCTGATTGCAACTCCAATGTCCGTAACTTTTGTTTAGATTCTTTCATTTAAGTACATACCTCTAAAAACTGGGCACACACATCAGACAAAAAATATGACTGACTTTTCTTGCCTTTAGGTGAGATCATTTAAATTCTTTTAAACTTCTCTTATCCTAATAATTCCTTCTAAGGTACAATACTCAAATTCTCCAAATCCCTTTCAGTTGTAATGTTTCAAGTCAGATAAAGTAGCTCTTTTTCAATGAGTGTGGCTAAATATTGAGAATCAAGAATATTCAGGGTGTACCTCCAAAAAATGTATACACACTTTAACAGCCGATAACTCACTCAAATTTTCAATCCTTTTTAGGTTTAACTGATTTGAAATAATGAAGCCAGACTAAGCTTTGAACAAAGGACATTTATCCTAAAGTGCCCCCTGGACATTTTTTATGGGTGATACAGAAAAAATAAAGTTTACAGTTCAAAACCAGCAACAGATGATGAACTGAAGCATTAATACTCAGGAAAATGATTCTTGATGTTTGCAATTCCATTGCTTTGTGTTATCAGCAGTGCCTGGACCAGAACAGTCACCAGTTTGAAAATAGGCATTTCAGTAGATTCTTTTACATTTTGAAAATGAACTGTATGTTAATAAATGCAAATTTTATAATCATTAGAAGTGTGTATACATTTTTAGGGATACCCTGTATTTTAAAAGGAAATTATTTTCTATTAGAATTCAGGGTACAGCATATAGTAACAAATGCACATCATAGTAAGAATAGAGTAATAAAGTAGGATGCTTAGGCCCTGGCTGGTTTGGCTCAGTGGATAGAGGGTCGGCCTGCAGACTGAAGGGTCCCAGGTTCGATTTTGGTCAGGGGCACATGCCTGGATTGCGGGCTTGGTCTCCAGTAGGGGGCATCAGGAGACAGCCAATCAATGATTCCCTCTCATCACTGATGTTTCTCTCCCTCTCTCCTCTCTCAATTCAATAATACGGTATATAAAAATAAATAAAATAAGGTAAGATGCCCAAATACCCACTTCTGAATTAACCCAAGTAACTACCCTAGCAGACTGGTTATCTTCTGTCAACTTACCTATCTATAAATAGACTTACTTTTAGATGGACTAAAATATGGCCTGTTGCAGAATCCAAATCTCTATTTCTAGTTACATTTTATCTAAAAGACATAGTGGAAAGAGATGACCGTGTAAGGAACAGCCAGTGCAAAATCCAGGAAGGTAAAAGCAGGAAGGTAAAAGCAGAAAGTTTACACAGAAATCTGAGAAGACACAGGAGAAAGCACAGGGGCAGTAAACAAAGTCCAACAAGGACAAAGTCAGATGTGATCTTAGTGTGGAGGCGACAAGGAGCCACTTAGAGGCAAGAAACTTTATTCTGACTCAGAACAGATGCCTGTGTGGGAAATCAGTCAGAAGAAAGCCAGGTCAGGCCCAAGAAGGGTTAGGTGATTGATTCCGTAGCTGACTTAAGAGCACCTGGAGAACAGGGAAGCAGTGCCCATTGGGACGTGAGAGGCAAATGCAAGCAGTAGCAGAGAGCTCACAAGCTTTCCAATTTTGAGCACAGACAATAAAAAGCTAAAGGAGTTTATCACTCGTATAGTTCATCACGAAACCAGTATTACAAGAAATGTTAAAGGACCTTCTTTAAGAATAGATAAAAAATATGAGTAAGAAAATATAAGAGCCCAGCCAGCATAGCTTAGTAGTTGAGTGTCAGCCTGTGAACCTAGAGGAGGAGGTTCAGGGCACAGGCCCCAGTTGTGGGCTTACTTCCCAGTGGAGGGCGTGCAGGAGGCAGCCCTCTTTGAAATCAATAAGAATATATTGATTTCCTCTCTGAAATCAATAAAAATATATTTTAAGGAATATATATAGGAAAGAAGAAAATTCTCACAGACAAAGGCAAACAATAAAAGCAGTGGATCAACCTACTATAAAGTTAGAACAAAGGGTTCTAGGTCAACACTCAACCACGGAGCCACACTGGCCAGGCAGAAAAGAGATTTCTAGATAATTATTATAAGCACAAAATTCTATGGATACATAGAGGTATTATAATATCAAGGTTATAAAAGACACCAAGACAACTTAATAAAAGGCATTCTAGTTTTCATCAATGCCAATTACATGTCCAGTGCTTCCCACGTGGCTGATGGCCATGTAATTGCCATTCACACTAAGCCAATTTCCAAAACAACAACAACAAACACACAAAAGCACCCTACATATATGCTGCCCTTACCCTTTCTGGTATGTATGTACTATTTGTAATCTTTTGTTTATGAATAGAAATTTGTTTTTATCTTTTTAGGGCCCACACAAATTATCAGACAAATATGATGCTATTAATAGAAATTCAAAGAAGTAAAAATTTAAAAAGTCTTCTGAAGACATGACCAAGACAGAAAAAGAGAAATACTTATTAGTAAACAACGGGGAGAACACAACTTGAGAAAAATTGTTATTAAGTCATCAAAGCATATGGCCCACGGTAAGTCTGATGTTTCTCTCCCTCTCTCCTCAATTTAATAAAAAAATAAATAAATAAATAAATAAAATAAAGTAGGCCCATGCAGGTCAGCCATCAGCTTAAGTCAATTAATAAAATGCAGACGTGAAAAACTCAGCAGGGAAGTAGAAAAGTGGTCCTTTAAACTGAGCATTGTTCTTAAGTTAATAAGTGATAATAAATCAGTTCTCTTAACAGGACTTGAACAAAGCAAAACTATCTTTCAAACACATTTTCAAGCAGAAATAAATCCCAAGTGCTTAAACAGGATCCCTAAAGAGTTTGGATTTAGAAGTTTTCACAGGAAAATAGAACTCTCTGCTCCTTCCAAATGTTACACCTTTCTCTGCAAAAACGATTCTATTATACAACTCAGTAATGTCATGAGGTGATATGGGCAGAATAATTCTGAGTTAAAAAAGGACTAAGGAAAGCTTTTTGGAAAAAATAAAATCTGTACTGCACCTTGAAGGAGGACAGGCCTTATTAGGAAAATAGAGGAAACGGCTCCAAAAAAGCAAGGAGGAGGGAACACAGAATGTGTACAAGGACCAGCCCACTGGGTTAGGTGCAAGGCAAGAGAAGTCAGAGAAGGACTTCTATGTATGTGGCTGACACACCTGTTTGGCCTTGCATTTACACAATGGGGAATCTTATACGGTAATTTTTTCGGCAAAGGAATAGCAAAGCTGGATTTGTGTGAGGAAGATAACCTGGCATCAACGTACAGAACAGGACAGAGAGACAGGCAAAAGACCCTGCAAAGCCCTAGCCGGTGTTGCTCAGTGGGTAGAATGTCGGCCTGCAGACTGACATTGGGGTTCGATTCCAGTCAAGCGCACATGCCTGGATTGCAGGCGCAATCCCCAGTAGGGGATGTGCAGGAGGCAGCCAATCAATGATTCTCTCTCATCATCGAAGTTTATGTATCTATCCCTCTCCCTTCCTCTCTGAAATCAATAAAAATAATAATTTAAAAGACACTTCAAAAACTCCAGAAGCAAATTGCTTTGCACAAAATTGATGTCCTACATACTTTTTTTTCATTTCTTGCCTGGGAATAACTGAACTAATATAAAGCAGCAAAGAATCCGATAATATTGAGCAGCTACACTTTAATATATTTCGTCTCCACAGTGAGGAGTGCATTCATATTCATGTAAATAACGCGGGAAAATCTTATATTTTTTACTCTTTATAAGGATGATTAAGTGCTCACTTAGGCAGCACATGCATAAAGATGATTAAAAAGGATACTGAAGAGGTGTGGTGTAGAAGGTATTAAAAAAAAAAAAGCAGTTCTAAAAAAAGGACTGGACTATTTCTGCTCAGTTCACAACAAAGCTCAGCACTTGCAGGCACCTTAAGCAGGACTCTGTCCCTCAGATGGAATCCAGAGACCATGCAGCCTGGCGGGGAGAAGTGAGGGGAGGGAGCCCTGGTCTGGATCCCAGCAGCGACTTAGGAGTTACGTGGCCTTCAACTGGTTCAACTCTCAGAGATGGTTTGAGCATAAAGATACTCAGGCAACATGTGTTGTGATGAAACGAGACGTACAAAGCACCTAACCCAGTCCCGGCTCTGGCGCTTAATAAAAGTACTCCATAGAGTACAGCGGCAATAATCAGTTACTGCTGTTAGCTGTTACTATTTTTAAAGGATACGGCCATTAGACTAGATTTATAATCATCGAAATCTATGGCAGGTTTTCAATCGTGAAGTTCCTGAGAACTAAATTACAGAAGTTCACCTTTTCAGTAAGTCTTAGAAACACTTGATGCTTAAGAACAAGTTCATTTTAAAAAGTCTGAGATTTATGTTAAAATATCTGTAGCACCGAATGCTGATATAATAACGTAAGAAAACACAACGGCATGTGTGGCGAAGAGGTCTGGGGGGTTGAGGGGGGGGCCAGGACCACGGGATCCCACAGCGTGAGCTTTGTGTCCGCGGGGCCCGGGGCCCGGGGCAGGGGAGGCACAGGTGTGACCGGCCCCCCTCCCGCCCCCCGCACACCCCGGGTCCCCGCGGCGAGCCTCCCTGTGTTATGTCCCTGACGCGATTCTGAACGATCCACCCGAGCTGCTTCCCCAACAGGAACCGGCCGAGCCCGAGCGGTGAGGACGGAGGCGATGGCCCGGCGGCTACGGAGCCTCCACCTTCCCCCCGCGGCGGCCGTGGCCCCTCAGCCGGGCGCCGGGCTCCCCTCGCGGCGTCTCCCCCGCCCGCGACCGAGGCCGCCCGGAGCCCACGCCCGGCCTCCGCGAGGCTCCGTATGTCCGTCCTCACCCGTTTCCCCTCAGGTTTCCAGTGAGAACAGCTGGGAGGATCTACCGTGAACAGAGGCTCCTCTTCGCCGCCGCGCACCGAGGCTCCCGGCGGCGGGGCCGGTCGGAGGGGTCGGCAGGTGGCGTCCATTGTGAGGGGCGAGCGCAGGTGTCTGACCAGACCCCGCCGGCGGGCGGCCCCGCGGCCACAGGGGAAGGCGGCCGCCGGGGTGCGGCGCCGCGGGCCCGTCCGCTCCTCACGCCCGGACCAGGGGGCTCACTGCACCCCGTCCCGCTTTTCCCTCCAAAACGCCGGCGGGCGCAGCGGGGACGCGTCACTCGCGCTTTAAAGTCTCCGAGTCCGCGGCGGGTGCGGTCCCGGGCTCCCCGCGGTCCGCCCCGGACCAAGGCGGTCGCCCCGGACCCGGACCCGGACTGGGACCCGGACCCCGGACACAGAACCCGCCGTCCGCGCACACACACTGCGGTCACCTCCCTCCGCGGGGCGCCCGCCCTCCGACGCCCCCCGCCACTCACCTCCCGCGGGCCGGCGAGTCCGGAGAGCGCGGAGAGCGCGGAGAACGCGGCGCTGCAGCGGCGGACGCCTCGGGCGACTGACGGGCGGCGTCCCCTCCCCCGGGCCGCGCCGCGCGCCGCGGGCACCAGGCCAGGCAGGGGCACTGCGGGAGGCCGGCGCGCGCCCCCCGCCCCGGGCCCCGCCCCCGGCCGGTCACGTGAGCCAGCGCTCCCAGGGCTCCCCTCGCCGCCCCGCCGCTCGCACGCCGCCGGGGGTCTCGCTGTGCCGCCCGCCCCTCCCGTTCCTTCTGCGCCTGCGCCGAGCGCCCGGCGCTCCCATTCAAACCGACAACGCCCCGCGTCTTTCGGACCAGCCAATGGCAGCCTCGGGGGGCGTGGCTTGCGTGATCGGAGCCTAACTGGGGAGAGGGCAGGGGGAATGGAGAGAGGGGCGAAGGGAGAGGGGACGGGGGAGAAGAAATGGGGGGGTGGGGGTAGGGTAGCGGGGAAGGGGGACGTGGTCCTTCCCGCTCCAGGACCTGCCCGCGGCCACCCAGGCCAAGTTGCTTTCCCGTTTTCTTCTTCCAACACGAATGGGTGGGCGAGGCGACGAGCATGGTCCAGGAAGAGTTCAGAGCGGGGCCGGCCAGACCCGAAACGATGGGAGCCCCCAGCAGGTGCCTCCTGCCCCAGGCTCGTCCAGGCCCGAGAGGGAGCATCCAGCGGGCTCCCCGGTTAAGGAAGGGGCTCTGTGCGGGAACGGGGGGCCCAGGAGGGGACAGGGCGGCTCAGGGCTGGAGGCGCTCCCGGTCCTGGAAAAGCAAACTCCGTGGCCCCCGGGAAGCCTGGCGGCAGCTTTCCTCGGCTACAGGCACCGGGAAGAACTCTTCTTCCAGAGCAAGTTATTAAAAAAAAAAAAAAAAAAAAAAAAAAAGTCTGTTCTCCATAAAAATACCAAGACTAAGGTTTCTCCTGCCAAAGAATCTATTTCTCATCTATTTCTCCACCGAAATGGCATTTAAATGTTCCTGCTGCTGAAGGATATGTTAAAGAAACCCCCGTTTCAGTGTCTCTTTGATTATGGTCAGAACCACTGATCCAAACACCATTTCTTTTTAGGGACGCCTTAGGGCAAACTACGTTAAAACAACTTTGGCATCAAACTAGACTTACATTTGAGGTCCACCTCGGCCACTTCCTGGCTGACTGATCATGAGCAAATCGTCACCTTTCCTCTTTAGCCTGTTTCCTCACCTGCAAAACACAAATAATCATTCTTCTTTCCGTAGGGTGGTTGCTCAATTATTACCAACAACTGCCTTTATTATCAGTCACTTAAAGACTCCTGAATGAGCTGACTGTGCTGTCTCCGTAAGATTCCTTCTTACTCACACGTTCTCTGCGTGCTGACCCAAAGCCACGAAGGAAGTGCACTCTGTCAAGTTCGGCATGTCCCTATGAATCAGGACTTGCCACTTACAAGTCTTCTCAGATGCATGTGGCTTCCTATCACTCATATTAGTTATCTCCATCTCAAGTTTAATTACCTTTTAAATGATGTGTTTAAAGGTGCAAATCAGACCATGTCAATCGCCTCCTGAAAAACCATAGCGGCCTTACCTGTGGTTGAAAATAAAATCCCAGTTCCCTCCCATGGCCCACCAAGCCCTCGGTGGCCTGGTCCTGCTCACCTGTCTCTGCTCCTGCATTTCCCTGTCACCTCCACACACAGGACGTCACAGGCCCTAACAGACCGAGCCTCGGGGTTCTTTCTCTCAGGGCCTCTTCCCTGGCAGCTCCCTCTGCCTAGATATTTCTCTCCCCTCCCCTCACCCCCCCACCCCGGCCTCTTTCAATGGCTGGCTTCTTTTCAGCCCTCAGCTCTCGGCTTATTCATTACAATATCCAGCAAGTATTTAGAGGCTGCTGCGTGTCGGGAACTGTTCTGGGTGCTGGGAACATAGTCATGAGGCAGACGGAGCCCAGCCCCTGCGCTCATGGAGTTCAAGAAAAATAACAAGAAAAAATACCTGGCTGTGAGAGGTATCACGCGGAGAAGTCAGAGTAGGAGGAAGTGAGGTGACTGAGGGCCACGGTGGGAAAGGCCTCTCTGAGAGGATGGGGCTCACACTGAGATTTGAAGTGTAAGAAGGCGCCAACCTCCAAGGCGAGCACGTGAGGCAAAGGGCACGGCTGATGCGGACTCCTGTGGGGACATGCTCTGCGGGGCTGGGAACCTGGGCGGCAGCCATGTATTAAGTGAAGTGAGGGAGAGGAGAGCGCGCCCGGTAAGGTCACGCCAAATCCTCAGGCCTTCGCAAGCCAGGGTCGTGAGTTTGGGCTTTCTTTTCTAGATGTTATAGTTGCCAATGGAAGATTTTAAGCGTGGGAATATCTTCATTTGTATACATTTTTTTAAAAGCACATTCTGAAACAAATCCAGAATTTGATACAGTCTACGTGACAACTAGCCCAGGCTCACTCTTTGTAAACATTATTGTCATGAGAAGAAACAAACCAAAAAAGATGAATGTTGATGGAGTCCTGAATCAGAAAGAGAAAGCGAGACGGGGGGTGGGGTGGGGGGCCGGGGACAAGGGGAGAGAGGGAGAGAAGAGGAACCATAAAAGTCATTTTAAGAAACCATTGGGGAAGTTTGAATATATAGACTGTATATTAGATGAGATTATGAAATCGCTGTTGGTTTTCTTACATGTGACACGGAATTATGTCTTTATTTTTAGGAAAGGCAAGCTGAAATATCTCAGGCAAGCTGAACATATAAAAAAAAGATGAAATATTTCAGAAAGCACCGTGAATTGTGCAACTCACATTCAGATGGTTCAGCAAAAGTAAGAGAGAGAAATACTTAATAACAGAGTCTAGTTGAAGATGGATGCGGATCTAGAAAGAACATACTGCCGGTGGGACACCAATCAGGCTGACAGGTGACGTTGCAGCTGCAAAACATTAAGCCAGAGAAGAAGATCTTTGGTCTGGTCAGGGAAAATGACTGCCAGCCTTGGATCATTTAACCAGTGGGAATATATTTCAAAAAACAAGAGTGAAAGAAAGCCATGTTCAGGTCAACAAGAACTGTCATTAGGGAAATGGTTAACTACAGTACAGCCACGCAGTGGATATAGCTATGAAAACAGGTGTCTATTTCAACGTTCTTAATAACATGGGAAATGCTCTTGATGCTAAATTTTTTTTAAAAGCATATTGCAAAACTATATATTACAAGCCCAGCTATGCAAAAACAAACAAAAAACAAAACAAAAAAAGTTTAACAAACACTAGAAAGAATTCTACTGAAGCATTCTGACCTTACACTTTTCTCTACTCTCCACATTTTCTACAATAAGCAGAAAAACAGAAAGCAGTAACAAAGTTTACAAACTAAAAAAAATGACTGTGGGTTTGTATACTCCCCATAAGTGTGCCTTCCTCGTGGTGGCTTTCTAGACAAACGACTGAGCTAGGAAACAGGACTAGGTGCCTCGGGGTGGGGGGTAACAGAGAGGGTAGGGGCCTGGCGGGGTGAGGGACTCTGTCCTATGCTGGGGTGACTAACCATCCCCAACTGAGAGGGCCCCGGGATGAGGACGGCCCACCTTAAATCCCAGACAGGAATTGGTAAAGGCAGGTGAGCAGGGCAACCCTTTAGGGCTTGTGGATTACAGGAGGAGGTAGACGAAGCTGATGAGAAAGAAGCAAGTGGTTTGGGGCTTGGCCCAGGAAGCAGCCTGTGTCCTCCTCAGGTGGACACTCCCACTGCTGTCAGCAGGTCTGAGACTGCCTGGTACCCGCGGTCCAGGGCTTCCCCTTCACGTGGGGTCACCTGGGAAAGAAATTGCGCAAGGAGACCTGTTCCTGCCGCATCATTCCAAACATCACTTAGGAGGGCGGGATGCTGGGGAAGGAAGTGAGGCTCTCATGACTCCCCCCTACTACCTCCCCCGTCACTTCTGTCTGTCTGCCTTTAGGACAGGATGCACGCTGGGACGCCCTCCTCTGAAGATAATAACTACCCACTGCTTTATGACGCTATTGTCAGTCCTAATTATGGGATTGCAAATGTGCCCAAGGGTGCCTTTTGACAGGCAGATCATACACATCACAATCGTATCCCTCAGAATTCCTTCGACCTGAGTGGGAGACTCCACCTCAGATGGAGGTCACTGGCCCTGCCCAAACCATTTTATTTATTTATTTTTTGATCAGCAAAGCTTGGGTAGGACCCTGACCTCAGAGGCAAAAAGAACAAAGCAAGTGCTTTAGAGGGGCCTCACCTCCTGGTTAGTTCAAGGGTTAGCTCAGGTTCCTTCCAAGAAGCCAGGGCAGCCCTACCGCATGGCACTTGCTAGCACGACAGGGGGGATGGGGAGGGCACTGCAGAGAACAGTGGAGCTTTTAGGAATACTGAGTCACTCGACCATGTCAGTGTCTATAAATTCACTTCATTCTCCTCCTCAGCACCCTTTCCAACTGGCCACCCCCCCACCACCACCACCACCACCACAGGCATTCCTTAAGCCTTAAGGCATACTCTATTAGGGGTGTCGAACTCAATCAGAGAAGGGGCCAAAATCTAAAATCCAGCCTAAATTGCGGGCCGAATGGTTTACTGAACAGTCATAAACTGACAATGTCATAAACTGACAGCGGAGTGCAGTGATGACAGCGCGGTGCGGGCCACATTGCAAGGCCTGGCGGGCTGGATTTGGCCTGCGGGCCTTGTGTTTGACACATGTGCTCTAGATGGTGTTTTTCCTAATGCAAGAATAGACTTTTTTCCCAAATCATAGCTTTTAGAAATCGTCTTGAGGAGCACAGATCAGGCATCGATATATATTATATGTTTGACATTTTATTCCTTGTATTTTTCTTATTTTATAATTTTAAGTCAATGCTCTTCCTTTTGGCTGGGGGTGGAAGGCAGGAGAGAGAAGGGTAAGTCTTTAGGCGAAGGAGAAAGAACATTCCTAGAAGAGCCTGCTCTTCTTAGCTCTAGGCACAGGTGGCCAACGTTAAGCTAGAAAGTTAGGGAAGGGACAAAGTCCCTTTAAAAATTACATTTTGCTAGCCAAAACTGGTTTGGCTCAGTGGATAGAGCATTGGCCTTCGGACTGATAGGTCCCAGGTTCCATTCCAGTCAAGGGCATGTACCTTGGTTGCAGGCACATCCCCGGTAGGGGGTGTGCAGGAGGCAGCTGATCGATGTTTCTCTCACTGATGTTTCTAACTCTCTATCCCTCTCTCTTTCTCTCTGTAAAAAATCAATAAAAAATATATTAAAATTAAAAAAAAAAAAGTTAGGGGAGGGACAAAGTCTCTTTAAAAATTACATTTCTTTAAAGCAGTGTTTTAAAATTTGTCATTAGAATTATTCTTAGAAAATCAATTGGCAATTTTTATAACATTGACTTCTACTTGAAAGAAATGTAAAGATGGTTTAGATTAAAAAAGAAAGAGAGAAAAGAAAATCCATTGGCAAGAGTTTTCCAAATGTTCCCAAAGCTCAGCAAGGCCGTGGCTTCCATTCCAATGAGACAGGCACTTAGATTAGGGTGGCCATGGGATGAGGTCAGTGGGAAAACTGGCCGGAAAGATAGCGCTGACCCCCAAAGGGCAAGAAAAACAAGCGAAGGCCGCTGGTCACACACCACCAAGAAGCTCCTCCAAACACTGGTTTGCTCACGTTTGGAAGATTCTTCTGTGCTGACTTGTAAAACAGTTTCTGGATAAATAATGTGTAACAGCTGGTCATCCAGCTCACACGCACTCCCTGAGGGCCCACCGCCGAGACCGGCGATAAATAATAGATCCCCATGTGCTGCCCGGCACAGTGTCTCCCTGCTGCCGCTCGGCAGTCACAGGGACGCCACCCTGCCTGGCGTGTGGTGACAGCCACAGACCTGCTCGGGTGGGCGCCCCATATTCCCGAGATAGAGTTCGCCGATAGGATTACGGGAGCGTCGCCAAAGGCAGTCCCTGCACAGGGAGTCCGTATCACGTTACCCTTGGAAATATTTTAATCTAGAAACACCATCCCCTGGATACAAAACCCACCGACACCTGGCCGCTGGGTGTGGCCTCACGCACACAATCCTGAGATGTCTCCTATTTGCTTTCATGGGTAAATGGGAATCCTGAGCTAGGAAGAGAGGGGGAGAATTTGAAAATGAAAGCAGAAGTCACACCAAGTATTTCTGAATGCTCTTTCAAGATAAAGGACGCGCCGCTCGCATCAGCAGTCCCCTCTGTGTCTCTAAAGCCGGGTCCTTGCAGGTGAGGGAAGGCAGGGGCAGACCCACCGGGCTCTGCGGCCGAGTGTCTGTGCTCTTGTTCCACCGCCGACCACCTCCCTCCCTGAGAGGAGGACCGTGGTTTGGAGTTGGGGGACTGCTCCTCTGTGTTGCAAGGCCCTGGGACGGGTTCCTTCGGGGTGAGCAGAGCCCCTGGGAGGTGAGTTTCTGCCACTGGTCTGCCCATCTGTGTTAACTGGGGGTGCCGGATGTCAGGCTGATTTGGGTTGTTGGCGCATGGCCTCCAAAGTCAGCTCCAACTTTCCCTGTAGTCAGCGGGCTGGCGTTACATAGAAGAAGGGGAATCGGGACTAAGAGTGGTAGGTGGCTGGCACTTCGCTGGAGGGAGGCAGGGCAGGGCGGATGGGTACAATGCCTGCTTTCTCCTGTGTCTCTGGGTCCTATGCAGCCTGTCCGGAAGCTGGCAGCACACAGAGCAGAGGGTACTGGGGAGGAGAGGAAGGCACTGTCACACGGCCCCATGGTTTACCTCTGAAGATGGAAACAGGTGGCCAATATATAACACTTGTATTGATTGGGCTTAGTGACTAGAACAGACATCACCTGCCAGCCAGAGACAATGATTCACTGACCGTCTTTGGCCTCTAAGCACTGAGGATTTTTGGAATTTCCATCTATGGACATTCTCAACCGATTCCATCCTATTCCCAGTCATCCCAGCCACAGGCATCTTCTCTTACCCTGGCAGATGGGTCAGCACTTGGGCACCAAATCCAGACTTCATAATAAAGTGAGCCACACACGCAGGGCACAGCGGGCAGCATGGTGAGCACCTGCGTTCATTCCTGGCTGGGCCAGTGGGGGAGCCGGCCTGTGTGCTCAGCAGTCGCGCTCACAGGGGTCTGTGAGCTACTGCTGAGCACACAATGGCCAGTCTAGCTGCCTAAGCAGTCCCGGCCCAGGTTGTGTTCACCTGAACCCAGTAAGTAAATTGGCTTCTGTTGGGTTCTGACCGGAACCTCTGACTGAACGTTGCGAGTCCAAGACGGAGCCTGGGAGCTTCGTGGGAAGATGTTCCAGTTCTTTCCAGCTACCTGTAAGGGGCCATTACAAGGCTATGGATGTAGGCTGTCCTTTACCAGGAAAAAACCTTTTGATATTTTATATGTAAATTAAAAGAAAATAACAACAACAATAATAATAACAGAAGCTGTTTTCCTGTATGCAACGGGAGAGTACTTTCGTGGTCTCTTTTTCTTAGGAATTCTAATGAAAGTTAAATGCTATCAGTTTCAAAGGAATGATATTTTAGGAACTAGGATCTGGTTAGAAGGGCTTGGAGCTCTGCCATTAGCACCCCAAGATACAAAGACGCAAGAGGATGTGCTTGGGGCTGTAGCTTGCTTGTGTCATGAAAAGTCCTGAAAAACTAGAATTCGTTTTTCCGCTCTTTTCTGTAGGCATTTAAAATACTCTTTTCCCCCTCAAAACAGACAATTTTTAAAAATTGAAATATATTGGACATGTAACTTTGTATAATTTTAAGATGAATACATTTATATATTGCAATATGATTGCCACCCTAGTCATAATTAGCACTTCTATCAAGTTATATAATTATTCCTTTTTGGTGAGCGGAATAATTAAGTTCTAGTCTCTTAAAAAGCTTGAATATAATATTGCTGTTGTATTCATTACTCTGTGCATTAGATCCCTAGGGCTTATGTCGTTAAACTGGTAACTACTTGTTGTAAGTTTGTGCCCTTAAACCTCATCTGCTCTCCCCCCCCACCCCCATCCCCAACCCCTGGTACCCACCATTTACTCTGTTTTTACGAGTTTGGCTTTTTTAGATTCCTCACAAAGGTGACATCAGACAGCCCTTGTCTTTCTCTGACTTCTTTCATGTAGCTTAATGTGCTCAAAGTCAGGATGTCCTTTCTCCTGTCTTAATAATATTTCATTGTAACATGCCACATCTTTTTTATCCATTCATCCGTCGATGGGCACTTAGGTTTCTTCCATCTCTTGGCTACTGTGAGTAATGTGAATAAACATGGGGTGCAGATATCGTGTGAGATCCTAATTTCCTTTCCTTTGGGAACACACCCCGAAGTGGAATTGCTGGGTGACAAGGTAGACACATTTTTAATTCTGTGAGGACCCTTCTTACTGTTTTCCACAGTGGCTGAACCAACTTCCATTCCCACCAACAGGGCACAAAGGTCTCTTTCCTCCACATTCACCAGCGCTTGTTACCTCTTCTCCATGACATCCATCCCACAGGTGTGAGGCGATATCTCAGCATGGTTTTGATTTGCATTTCCCTGGTGGTTAGTGATGTCCAGCATCTTTGTATGTACCTGTTGGCCATTTGGATGTCTTAGATAATGAATTCAAATTAGTTAGTGATAGTTTTCACAATCAAACAATATATTCATTTACAAGTAGATTTTAAAAATAGTTCCAAGGCTCTTACAGAGACCGTCTCTTGCATGCCACTTCTTCCTTTGTCCTTTAACTACCGCCAGGGGTGAAGAGTACCTGCCTTCTGCACTGGGCATCCATTCAAAACCAGGACAGAGAGGTGGGAGGTCGTATGTTAGCCGAGCAAACAAGTTTAATGTTATACAGCTGAGAGGCCCCGTCAGTGATGTGTGGACTAAGACAGATTGGTAAATAAGTGGTCATTAGCCAGATTTAAAAATATATATATTTTATTGAGTTTTTACAGAGAGGAAGGGAAAGAGAGAGCTAGGAACGGTGATAAGAGAGAGTCATCGACCAGCCGCCTCTTGCACACCGGGGATGTGCCCGCAACCGATATACATGCCCTTGACTGGAATCGAACCTGGGACCCTTCAGTCCGCAGGCTGACGCTCTACCACTGAACCAAACCGGTTTTGGCCATTAGCCAGATTTAATGAATAAAATGTTTACCACCACTCCCATCACCCCTTTTCTCTTGTGTATAGACCACTGATTATATTAATGCAGCATTTAGGATGGCTTAGCACCTGCTGAGCTTTCTGCCTTCACCATTATCACTGAGTTGCTCTAAGTGTCTGTCCTGCATACAGCTCAGACCCCGGGACAGCCCACTTCCACACATTATTCTAATATATTTAACAGCCAGGCTCTTCTCCTTTTGCACCGAACAGGACAGACAATGAAGACGGTCACTGAAAACCAGGAGCAGTGCTGGCGTAACTGAGAACATCAAGGACGGGCACAAGGACAAAGGCCGGCTGCCCATGGACAAGGCTGGTTTCTCAGGGAGGAAGGCTTCGAGACAACGGGAGGACTTCCCTGCCGATGGGGCTTTCTCCCAAACTAAGCTGCACGCCCATCACTATTTCTCCTCGGAAAACAACATCCTGGGTGTCTCGGGTCAAGAGATTCCGACAGCAGAGGACCCTCCAGAGAGGACCGCACATGGAGGGACGTGCAGAAAGGCAGGCGCGGTCTGGGCTCTGGGTAAAATGACTGAACGCACTGCCAAGGAAAGCTCTGACGAGGAGCAATGCTGCCCCCATGCTCTTCACGTCCCAGCGAAGAAAGGGGACCGCTCAAAGTCAGCCCTTTCTGATATTGTACAGCGTCATCTTTCCAAAGAGGAGCTCTTAAAAAGCCAAGGCAGTCCTTGGGAAACTCCCCCTGAGGTCTCCAAATCGGACAGTTTTGACGAAGCCACTGTTAAAAGTATCATCTTGCGTTATGTTAACAGTTTTTGGCCAAAAGAACCGACCCCAGAATTCACTGACGAGCTCGACTCCCGGAAGGAGGACGACACGGGCAGTGAGCCCAGCTGTTGCCTGACCATGACAGCTGGAAACACCGCTGAGAGAGAAGAGCCAGTGAGTGCTGGAGACGGCAGCCTTGCACAAAATTCCGCTTTTCTAACTAAATCCAAGGGTCCAAGCAATAAACAGAAAGGCTGCCAAGAGCAGAAACTGCAGATGGAAAACACAAGATCAGGCCCTGGGTTCAAATATGGCCAAGTCTGTTACCGGTTGTCTGATCACTATAGTGTTGCTCCCAAAGTGAAAATCCCTAAAAATAATACGATTGGTAAACCACTTCCAACAGACAGACAAGCCAGCTTTTCTCCGGAACTGAGAGCTGGATTAGCTCTTGGGCAAGAAATTCCAGAAGGTACGGCTAGGCCAGACCGTGCTGAGAAGGAAGAGCAGGAAAGGAAGACTGGGGACCCCTCACAGCAGACAGAGGTAGGAGAAGCCGCTCCTCTGAGCCAGAGCAAGTCTCTGGAAGGTGACTGACACCTGGTCCAGTTCTGAGGCTCTTGTTCCAGTTCCGAGCGAGTTCTGGGACCTCTCAGAAGCCCAGTGAGAGCCTCATGACAAGAATCAGGGGCTGGAATAACAATAACACATCATAGAATCAAATCCAAGTTCTCCCACTTGGAATTTGAGTTCCCCCATCTTTTTAAAAAAATATGTTTTCATTGATCTCAGAGAAGGGAGAGGGAGAGAGAGAGAAACATCAATGATGAGAGAGGATCTTTGATTGGCTGCCTCCTGCACACCCCTGTCTGGGGATCGAGCCTGCAACCCAGGCATGTGTCCTGACCTGGAATTGAACCATGACCTCTTGGTTCATAGGTCAACATTCAACCACTGAGCCACGCTGGCTGGGCTTCTCTAGTCCTTTCAGGTTGGAGAACTGGACTCTATAGGTTCCATACCCATCGTGTGGCGGAGAAATCCCTAACACTCGGTCTGGAGTGACCACACCATTTAGCTCCTGCACTGGCCTGTTTCTGAGCTCCCTGTGCTGTGAGCGATGGGCAGCCCCTCAAGGTGAATCACGCTGGAATGTAAACTCCTGTCCAGCCTTAGTGAGAGCAACAGACCTGGTGAGAAGGCCTCATGGGGCTTATGGTCTAGTCTTAGGAGAAATGTTTGCGTGTTCCATATAATAGCCTCAAACATGGTAGTGTTAACAGCTAACATGTACTCGGTGCTCACCAGGTGCCTGAGTCTAAGTACTTAACATTTACTCCTCATAAGGACCCCAGGAATAGGTTCTATTACTGTCCCCATTTTCGGGAGAACTTGAGGGTTACAGTGATAAGTAATGGCCCTGGGCCACCCACAGATCAGTGTCAGAGGTGACTCAGCCTTGATGCAACAGGGCTGCCTGGAGGACCAGAACCATCAGCCATTCTGAATAATGGCGTCCTTGATCACTATCAGCAGTAACACTTTCTTATCCTTTAATTATGCAGGTGCAGCCTGCAACACACAGCCACCAAGAACAGCTCACAGGTACGCGAGCGTTTTTCAATCTCTTTCATTCAGATCCACATTTAGGAGAAATTCTAAATAGCAAATGGTGGTGATGGCCACTGATGTCCATTTTCAGGACTTAATAAATCTGCGGTGAACTGGAGATGAACGGTAGCCCAGCTTATTCTCTCTTCTGTAGGAACAGAATCTGAGACCCGCCTCTGGAAGCTGTCACCGGCCTCTCAGAAAGACCCTTCCTCGACCTCTTCCATATTCCTCAAGATATCCCAAGGGAGAGAGATGTGCCAGAGGCTGAGAGAACAGACTGATCAGCTGAAGACTAAAGTAACACCTTTAAAGATTATGAAGTAGATGTGACCAAATTCAAATATAAGATACCATGCCACTCGTGAAATATTGCATTTTTTTTCACTGCAGGTGCAAGAATTTTCCAGAAGCCTAGCACAGGACTCTCCTGGCCACGAGAAAGATGAGAGGCTGGTAATAAGTCCTTCCTGGGGAATCTGACCCGGGAAAGTGCAAGGCCTCCCAGCGCTGGGCCTTCTCTGCAGGGGGCAGTGGAGGTGTTTGGGTGGAAGTTTTGTGGGGGGTGGGGGAGGTGGGGGGGTGGGGGGGTTGGTTAAGGGCAGCAATCTTGTGTCCATAGCCAAACTGCCCCCAGAGGCCTGGCCTTGGTCAGACATGGATATCTCTCTAGAATGCTAAATCAAATTGAATTAAGGTCCTTCATAACATATTTCAAGCTTGTTATATGGAAACTTGTACAGAATTTTTATGTTTCATTTATGAGATTTCCTCTGTTCCCTTCACCCATCTTCCCATCCCCCCACTCTCCTTCCCAAAGTGCTGAGGCTCAGGTCTCTCGGAGTATTTGAGGTCTGGGGCTTTGTGTTACAGGAACTAAAAGAGCTTAGAATTTCTCTATGTGCTTAGGCCTCTCTCTTTCTCAGGGGATCTATGACGTAGGGCTGCTTGCTGTTTTTCTTCACCGGTTGCCCCATCATAAATCTGGGACCAGGGCAGGTCCAAGAGATTAGCGCACCAGCTGTTCTAAAGGGTCACGGAGCCCATCCGGAGTCGACGGGCCCCAGGAGATAACGGTTATAAGAATTTCCAGGATCTGGCAGCTCAATATAGAACACTTCAAACACTTAACATTGATCCTGAAGCTGTGCCTTCAGATCAAAATCTTGGGGTTCCACATCCTTGCTGGTTGTAGTTAATCAAGTCCCTCATGTATGTTGTAACCACCACAGCCTTGCTCATCAGTGCCCCGGTCATGGGTCATGGGAAGTGGGGGTAGAGCCTGGCAGTGGGGCAGAAAGCTGAGATTGTGAGAGCCAGAAATGTGCAAAGTGGAAGATGTAGTCTAGGCCACTGGGTCAACCGCAAGACATGGTCACGAGTCCTGAGGTAAAGGCACAAGCAAAGCTCAGGCAGGCTGTGCTTCCGAGCCCAGACGGCACAAAAACCAGGAGGATCCGAACCTTAAGGGATGGTTCCTTATTCATTCATTCATCGTACTAATTAAATAACTCATTCATACAATCAACAAACACTTATTGGGTGCTTCCCACGTCTCAGACTCTCTACCAGGGATTTGGAGATGGTGAAACTATTTATTTTTCTAGCGGCGGAGAGTCTCCTAGGAACACAGGTTGGTAAACAGACAAGTGACTTGCAGCCTGAGAAAGGTTACAGGTGATGCTAAGGGCGGCCGAGAGGAGGCTCCGCTTTGTCAGTCAGAGCAAGGCACTTCAGAGGGCTTCCTAGGAGTGACTTCTGAGCCTGGTATTGTAGGAGGAATCTAGGTAAGCTTGGCAGGATAAGGAGCAAGGGGTGGTCCTGGAAAAGGAGCCA
Organism: Pipistrellus hanaki; assembly: GCF_964339955.1. Lineage (NCBI taxonomy): Eukaryota > Metazoa > Chordata > Mammalia > Chiroptera > Vespertilionidae > Pipistrellus > Pipistrellus hanaki. Next base: position 5,221,381 of record NC_140520.1, read on the forward strand.
GCAGGTGCAGTGGCCCAGGGAAGAAAAGTGCTGAGCGAGTGAGGAACTGCATGGAGCCCAGGATACATGTGGCGAAGAGAGGAATGGACCAGACTAGAAAGGCAGACAACAGCTACTTCATGAAAGCCCTTTAAACCACACTGAGGAGCTCAGATTTCACCCGGAGGTTGAGTGATGGGCAGCCTGGGGGGCTTAAAATCAAGTAAAAGTGAACACCAGGGGGGCAAGACTGCAGGGACAGAGACTGGCTAGGAAGCCATATCCAGGGAACACATGCCTAGGTTGCAGGCTTGATCCCCAGTACAGGGCGTGCAGGAGGCAGCCCATCAATGATTCTTTCTCATCATTGATGTTTCTATTTCTCTCTCCTTTCTTCCTTCCTCTCTAAATTCAATAAAAATATATATATATATATTTAAAAATCTAAGGGTTTAACGAAGTGGGGGCAGATTGAAAGGGGTGAGTAAAGGAAGGGAAGAGGCTTGGATGACTTTCAGATTTGTAGCTTGGACAATCAAGGTCAGGAATAAAAGTGGAGGATCCAGTTCAGAATGGGTGTGGGAGGCAGGCAGGAGGCCAGTTCCGTTTGTGACATTGTGAGCTCCCTGTAGGACTTCCAATTGGAGAGGTCCAGGAGGCAATTAGAGCGATGGATATGAACCACATGAGGGCTTGCTTGGGCCAGAAATGTACATGTGAGTATAGTTGTGGCTTGAAGGTATGGGGTATAGGCAAAGACACAGTAAGCAGTGAATCCAACGTTAGAATCATGGGAAACAGCAATCCAGGGCAGGAGAAAGAAGCGAGGTCCCCAAGGAGACCTATGAGGAGTGGCTCTAAAGTTCAAGGCAGACGTGGAAAGGGCAGAGCTGCAGAGGCCAGGAGAAAAGACGGAGTTAGGAAGCAGGGAGTGAGCCACACCCACACCCTCAAATGTTCAAGGAAGGAAGGAAGGAATGCATGATGAGCCTTGGGTTTGCCAACCCGGAGGTCCTGAGGGACCTTGGCTGGCTCCATTTCAAAGCCAGATCCTCTAAGCTCAGTTCCCTTATAAGGTCTATGTGGCATCAGACGTACGCCCTAGAGCTCCGATTTCCTTCTCTATAAAACCGGGGTAATCTACTTTGCAACATCTACAATACTGATGAGCAAATTAAGTAAGAAAAGGAATGGAACGTGTTCTAGAAGCTAAAAATCATTCTGCAAACATGCAGGGTTCCTGACGCCCCGCGGAGAGGCCCTGCGTGGGTTCTGGGAGAGACATCAGAACCACCGAGCTTTGCGGCGTGGTGCTGGGAGTGAGGGTGACTGTGGAGACGGCCCCTGTCTGAATTTTACTTGTCAGACTCCAGGACAGAACAACGGCAGGGAGAAGGAGGACGGCCCCGCTGGGCACTGCTGTAGGGCACACCCTCATGGGTTTTGGGGAACAGCTCCACACGCAGGGGTACATGTGAATGATGCCAGGGCCTTCTCTGCCACAGGAGCTGGAGAAGCTGCAGGCGCACCTGGAACTGCTGAAGCAGGAGTTTGGGGCTGAGGAGCAGCTGGCTTTGGAGCAGCAAGTCCGCCAGCCTAAACCCCCAGCTGTCAGTGATTCTGACCCCAAAAGGTCAGGTTTAAACTGTGAGAGGTGGGGGGATGGGGGTTCGAGAAGAGATCTCCTTCAGGTGGGACTCGGCTGTGGCTGCTGGTTCAGTGCCCGGGAGCCCCGAAAAGCCCCGAAAGGTCTAGGGCCAGTAAAGCCCCTGCCACCAATGAGTAGGTGTCACCGCATGCGCAGGACGAAGGGGAATTCCTGCTACGTGGAAGGTCCGTGCTAGGGGATGACCAGATGGCGTGTCCAGAATGTGTCACCATCTTGCATTTCATGTGACGTCGTTATAATCGGTGCTGAGACCCAGAAGAGCACAAGAGCACAGTGGAAGGGCTCCCAGTCTAACCCAGAGGTCCTCCACCTCTCCATGCTCCTCCGTCCTCTCCCTCACCCCCCCCTCGCCCCCGCCTTTATTTCTCCCTCCTGGTTCTTCTCTTCTGTCTCTCTTCCTCCCGCTCCCACCCCTGCCCCACTCCCTCTTCCTCCTTTTCTTTCTCATCCGCAGACCATTGCAAAGGGGCAGTGGGCAGGAGAGGATCGTTGTCAGGTTAGTTAATGTTGGGGTAAGGGACCCACAAATCCTGATAGAGGGAAAATGTTAAAACTTAAGTGATTCCTGAGCAAATCCACATCAGAACCTTGGGTGCATACTTACACTGAAGTTTCCGACTGGCCATTTCTATGGCACCACAATCCTCCTTCCAATCCAAACAGCTTTAAGATGTGTTCCAGGAATCAAGGCCGGGACTGTTTCCACGTAATTTCCTGCTATGAATTAAAAGAATCCATTCAGTGGACTTAATATTCGTCAGGTCAGCTCTTTCTATTCATAGCATTTTAACACAAATCGTTCCTGATGTCGAAATAGTTTAATGGTTTGTATTTTCGCACTTGCATCCTGAGGCTTTTTCCCCAGAGGACAATTTTACTTTTCCAAAATGAATAGAACCTCTGTCTACTGTTATTTTGATACCAACTAATTAGACTGCAAGGATGGGGTTTTAATATTGATTTTCCCCCAAAAGCCTTTTTTTTCCTTCAAAATAAACAAACAAAAAGATCTCCATATGCCTTCTCTATTTATTTAAGAGTGAAAAGAGTAAGGATATTTATTTTCCAAGGAATTCCACTTGTTGGCAGAGGTTTAAAGACAGGCCTCTGTGCACACGAAGACCAGAGGTATGCAATCCAGGCCTTATTTATATCCCAGTTCCACCCACACCGCCTGGCCCTCGGCATAAGCCAACAGAGTTCCAACCGCAACTATATCCCGCACACAGGAGCAGCTCAGTAAACGAATCTGCTCGGTGCCAGGCTGGTCCTGCTCTCACATGGCCATAACCTGCCAATGAGCAGAACCCCATGCAACCCTGGAGGGGCTGGTATGCCGAGAACCTTCTAAGCCCCGAGACCAAAGGCAATTGCAGATAGCTTTTTCTGCAGGGGAAAGAATTCTGCAGATTCACTGGCTAATCGCTTGTTGAAGTTAACAGTTGCACTCTTACGATAACATTATTATTGCCTTGAAAAGGTAAGATGCAAAAATAACTATGGATTTCATGCATCTGGTTTGTTAGAATGTTGTCTGGAAGTTGTCTGAATTTTTCACACACACACACACACACACACACACACAAAACAAGGGAATTAAAAAACCCGATGAACAATAGTAACTGTTGAATATAATAGAATCAGAGGTATGGAAGGGGAGTGGACTGATGATTCTCAGGGAAAAGAGGAGTGGGGGGTGCGGGAAGAGACTGAACATAAATTGTGCACCTATGGATGAGGACAATGGGGGGTGGGAAAAGGGCAGAGGGTGGGGTGGGAACTGGTGGAGGGGAAAAATGAGGAACTTTTGTAATAATAGGAACAATAAAGGTTTATTAAAAAAAAAAAAAAAAGAATAAAAACGCTCCCCCCCCCCCGAAAAAAAAAAAACAACACACACAAAAAAAAAACCCCACCTTTATTACCAGCGCACCAGATGTCCTTAATAAAAATTCCATTAGAATTTTGTTCAGGATCGTGTTGAATTTACAGATTAGTTTGGGAGGAGTTAAAACCTTTGCAATGAGTATTTTGGTCCAGGAGCTTGTTTTCTTCATGTAGATTTGACACATTTATTTTGTTGTTGTTGTTAAAATTGAGACATTAGAAGCACCGAAAGATTAAGTGATTTGCCTGAGGACTCACAGCCGATGGATAGCAAAATAGGGATCAGAGCCCAGGCCTTTCGAGTGAAACGGAAACAGGATGCCTGTCAGGGCGGTTGTCCATTGTGGGTCCTTTCTGAGGACAGACCACGTACTAACACAGATCAATGCCATGTTCAAGACCTGCTGTTGCTAGTTAGAATGTTGACTGCATACCCTATGCGATGTCTTCTGTTTATTTAGAAAAGCGGAAGGTGAAGTCTCCAGGTTGGAGACTCTACTTGGAGACGCTGAAGGGAAGGCAGACGAAGGCAAACACACCTCAGCTGGCTCTCTTCCCGAGAGTTCGCCAACCCTCCCGGGTGACCTGCCCTCCGCCTCCTCTCCACCCTCAGATGAGGTAATGCATAGCCTACCGCCCAATTCCATGCCAGGAAACACGGTTCCTGTGCACTTATAGAACTCCCATTCATGGAATTACACAATTCTACTTTTTATTTCATGAAAATTTAACTTCCAGGAATCACATTATTTTCAATGGATCCAGCTTGCAAAAACTAGAAGCTATTTCACGTGTTCGTTTTTAAAATCTCTTATTGGTTTAGGCTGCAGCAATGCAGTTGAAACCAATGAGCCGCTGAAGAGCTGTTTCTTCCGAACAGATAGTAACATTTCTGGGGATTGTGCCTGGAAGAAATAATTTTTCTTCTTAATGGTTTTGTACTCGCTCTTCTAAATGACAATCACACTCTCAGTGCAAGAACCATTTCCATGAGTCCACATCTGCATTTTCTTTCTCTCAGCTAAATTCTTTTGGATTGTCCAAAGATGCAATATTAGGAATTCCAGTCCATCACCGCTGTCTTTCTACACTTTTTGTTTTTTGTAGCCTCAACTATTAGACCATTTCAGACTAAATCCGGAGAAACTGAATTATCTGGATAATTGCCTTAATTTGATTCTTTGGTTTCAGTCGGTACGTGAAGTTACAGCCTGCAGCTGACATTCAAAAGTTGAATAGGTTTTTGTCAGAGTCAAGGACAACATGTTGAGCATTATACACAGTGGTGGGCAAAAGTAGTTTGCAGTTTTGAGTACGTGAAACACAGATCTTTTTCTTGTATTATTATGTATTTTTTAATTGTTTTAATTTCCGAAGGAACTTTGTAAACTGTTTGCCCCACCTTCTATACATGTTAGCTTTTCCAACGAAGTATGTTCACATCCTCAAAACGCCTAGCTTCCTGGCAAAACCTCATTCATTTTAAGGCCCAGCTTCAGAGTTAGGCCAGACAACTGGGAAAATATTAAGGGCAGACAAAGTTCAGTATGGAGATTTTTAGCATACAAAGTGCTCTTAGAGCAGGACACAGCATACTGGGAAAATATTAAGGGCAGACAAAGTTCAGTATGGAGATTTTTAGCATACAAAGTGCTCTTAGAGCAGGACACAGCATACGGGGAAGGGGCAAGTCCCAGCCCTGTGTGTTACCTGTTACTCTGGGTGACCTGGTCAGTTGCTTAAATTCTCTGAGCTCGAGGTTACTAGTCATTAAAATGGAAACAATGGCCCAGGATGGTGGAAGGAATAAGGAGGCCACGGGCAAAGCACCTGGCACAGGAGCAGTCCACAAATGCTTTAGTTTTAGTCATGAGAAAACACTGAACCCTTCCCCCAAATCAATGGGCAACAGATGTGAACTAAAAAGCCGCATGTAGGAAATACAACTAACGAGCAAGCACCTGGGAAACGCTTATCTCTTTTAATAGCAGAGGAAATGCTCATGAACGCAAGGCGCCACCCCCTTGTTAAATTAACAAAAGCATTTCCAACCCATCATTCCTGATGCAGAGGAAGGTGTGGCCGCCGAGTGGCCCACATTGTTGGTGGCTGTTGTGGAAAGCCATTTGGCAGTTCCTGTCATCACACAAACATGTGCGTAGCCTTTGACCCAGACGTTTCCTAAGGAAGTCATTCACCCGCGGAAAGAGCCTTCTGCACAATGCCGCTGGTGCCTGTGCTGTGTATCACGACGAGCAGAGGGCGCTTCTCCTCTGTTCACCTGGGGCGGGCGGGGAGCGTTCAGCCCGCAGGCCGCAGGAGGCCCCGGAAACCATTGGGTCTGGCCCTGCCAAGGCGTTAGGGTGAGCTAATTAAATGTTTGACCAGGTGTAGCAGGCTCATTTTTAAGCTCATAATTTTGCACGGCCCTCGGATGATGTTATAAATATCCAGAAAAAAAGGTTCCCCACCGCTGAAAAGGGTAAAACCACAATAAGAAACACAGGCTGGGTGGTGTCAGCCCTTTCAGGCCAGTTTATGACATTTTTGTTTTTTTTTTTTGGGGGGGGGGGGTTAATAGCCTAAACCTTGTTTTAATTCTTAGTGGATTGCATTTCTTTGGAAAAGCTTTCAGAGCTCTCCTAACTGATGGCCGGATGGATAGATTTAAAGTTAACTTCTAACATCTGTTCCTCCTCTGGTGGAGCTTGGGGTAATGTGAAACCAAAGGATAAGAAAAGGGGAGAATACCCTCTGTCTGTACAGGAGATTTAAACTCTGCTTGGGGAGGGAAGAAGACAGTATGTTGTGTTGAAGGTTCTTTCTCTGAGCCCTGGCCTCCAGCACAGACCACGGCGGGAGGAGTCAGAGCCGGGCAGTCTGCGGTGGAGAGCAGCGAGCCTGAGCTGCCTGTTGGGTGGAGCTGTGCGTGAGGGTGAGCAGCCAGCGGGTGAGTCACTTCCTGGGTCACAGCCGCATCTGTGTGCTTTGTGGTGCAGGACCCCAGCCATGCCTCCGCCTCCGCCTCCTCCGGAAGGCAGCAACGTGCAGAGACAACCGGCTGGAGCTGTGCCCTCTGCCACCGGGTCCTCGAATGGTGAGGGCTTCTGGCTGCTAAGCCGCCGGGTGGGTGGGAGCCGGGCCTGGGATAATGCCTTCAGTGAGAGTGGGCGTCAACTCGCTGACCGGCTGCCAGAGCCGCTGGCCCAGCTTCAGAACCGCAGACCTCGGGGCTGGGCACACAGCCCAGCCTCCCTCCCAGTTACAAGTCCCTGTGGCTGTGGTTCTCCTCTGGGGACAGCATCAAAGTCACCGGGCAGATGTTTAAATCATGCCCACGCCTCAGCCCCACCTACTGAGACATCCTTCCCAGGGTGGAGCCTGGGAGGAATTCTTGTTGACATCTCCTGGGTGATCCTGATGAGCCCCTGGGTGAGAATCTCGGCTACAGCACGCGGAGGGTGGTCTGTCCTGAGGGCTCCTCTGGACACTGCCAGGTGGGATGGTGTTACCCACCCCGTCCACCAGCTCCCCCCCCCTCCCCTGGGGTGAGGGAAATTCCCTGTTGGGTTCCCCCTCTGCTCCCTGGTCCCGCCAGAAATAAACCTTATCCCACATCTCAGGGCTTACTGCTTCCCATTACCCAGCATGAAATCTTAAAGTTAAAAATCGTGTGCACAGATATAAAACCCTACAGACCGCTGTAACGCTTTGGAAATGCTCCTTGGAGCAGCTGTTGGCCCATGGGAATTCATTTGAAGCTTCCATGGACCGGGCCAAAGCCTGGCTCATTTACCTGGGGAAGGTCGGGAGCAAGGAGGGCAGAGCTGTTTGGCAGCCGCTGTTACATGCACGTCATGGACTGATAGCAGCTGACGAGGAGTCCAGTGGCCTGGGGTTTCCTGAAAGAGAGCATTCCCCCACGGGAACCGCACTCAACACAAGTGTCCCATTGAGTTTGGGCCCCGCCTCCCGCCAGAGAAACACAGGGCGTTTGTGCTGACATTTACTGGTGTCACCTGGTGTGGCTCAGGACTTTAAACCACCCCGTCTGTCCTCAGCTCTGACTCTAACCACAAGGGGCACTGCTGTGCTTCCTCCCGAGTCATCCCAGCCACTGTTTCTATTTATTGAATTAAACCTAGATTCTGAATTTTCTTTTTTATTAAGTATAAAAAATTGTTATGCTTAAAGAACATTTTCATCAAGCATTCAAGGTACTAAATGTTTCTCTTCCAAATTCCTAGCGTAGACCTAGAAGGACCAGTGTTCTAGACTAAACAGACGTTTCTATGGTAGACAAGATGGAGAGAAAAGCACAACCAAGTATAAAATCAGTCCTAAGAGTGAACCTACTGCTGGGGAGTAAGGAGACAGACATGATTTACAAGCTGCAACCTTGGCCAGTGCCATATAGTCCCGGAGGAATGAACTGAGCACAGGGCTCTCGCAGGTGGTGTGGGTTCTTTGCAAAGCTCGCTGACGGACAGGACGCTTGCAGGGTATGTGCAGGGTGGTGTGTATGCTCCAGGCAGATGGCATAGATGCTGCATGCAAATGCTTATCCCTTTGTGCTGTTTCTGTGGCGGGACTGGATGTAAGCCACTAAAACTATCTTCTCAGGCAGAGCTGCTCTGAGCTGTTATATTTGGCAGGAAGATTTCAGCGCACAGAGACGCTTAAGAGGCAGAAAAAGAAAGTCGCGTTGGACTGAGCTCACTTGAGTGAGATCCAAGTTTCCCACTTCGGAGAGCAGATGTTCAAAGGCCCCAGAGGAGGGGGTGGAAGGGAAAATGGGGTGTGAGGAAGTGTGACTCAGGAGGACGGCGTGTTTTTCCAAGAGCCGGGGAAAGCCTTGGCTTCCCAGCCCCAGCCCCACAGGCACAGCGAGAGCTGCATGCAGCACGGGCCAAGCAGCACCCGCCCCTGGGAACCGCTCTCAGCCTTGCCTCACCCTCTTGGTCCAGGATCCCTTGGGCTTCCACACAAAGAATGAGCACCTTCCCCCGGGGCTATTTCTGTGCCCAGGGGCTAAGTGAGAGCTTTAAGCCCTGTTAGTGGGATTCCTTTGGAGGAGTTAGGCTTTCTGTGTCGGAGGGAGACTGAAGCAACAGGTCAGAGGAGCAGCTGGTAAATGACCAGTGTAGGGCATCTTTCTGATGCCCCCTGGTGGCCTGTACAGATAAAATTAAGCTCAAATGTTCCCCAGCCTCTCTAGACCAACCCATAAACTTGGGACAAAATCCCCTTTATGGACTGTTGGGATACAGTCAGTTTGCACTTATAGAGTCAAAGCCATGGGACCCATAGTGGCATACAAGACTGATTTTGACACATGAATATGAAAAAAAACTCCAAATTATTAAATTCCATACTTAACATTTCTATAGTATGTATGATGATTAGATATTAGTCTCTGGGGAACAAACAGATTCACTTTTTTTTTTTTAATATTTCCTTTTTTTTTTTAAGAAAAATACATTGTTGATTTCAGAGATGAAGGTAAAGGAAAAGAGACAAACATCAATATGAGAATCATGGATCGGCTGCCTCCTGCAGGTCCCCTACTGGGGGGTTGAGCCTGCAACCCGGGCATGTGTCCTTGACCGGAACTGAACTCAGACCCTTCAGTCTGTTGATTGACGCTCTATCCACTGAGCCAAACCGGCTAAGGCCAAACAGATTCACTTTCAATGTTTGGAAACTCTGCCCTTATCTGGCTAAACCGCACTTCCCCAGGAGAAGGTACCACTTCTCCTGGGATAAGCTCACAGGCAGGGGGACCCCTGGGAGAATGACATGCCCCTGCTGTCCTGGCCAGGCTGACTTAAGAAATGCAACGTGTCACCATTACCACTACGCTCACTATCTCTATTCAGGGTCTACTGATGGTTCCTTGGGTCTATGCGCCTTTTTAGGAAGCAAAACCTGGAGAAGAAAGGCCACAGAGGGACCCGCTGTGGAGGGCTTCCCCCTGCCCATCAGGAAAAGGCACCACATCCAGACGTACTTCTCAGTAAGTGGAGGGGCCTGGGGCTGTGGGTGCTCAGTCTGCAAGGTCCCTCTCTGTGGGGTCGGCTCATGGTGGGCGCCAGCTTGCCACTGGCCACTCCAAACAGCATTGCCTAGGCTGCAGTGTTGCACGGTTTTGGTTTTTGTTTTTTAATATAAAGAATTAAAAACTAAATGATTTAAAAGATGTAGTCAAGTAGGTGAACGTGCCAACACCTATTTCTGGCCGGCACAGCAGGACTGCATGGACTCAGTCCCTGGGTGGCTTCAGGGTGTGTCATCCTGTCCAGCATGACCCACGTGTGTACCTGTAAGCTTCCTGCCGCGCGAGAGCTGCTGCCCACTTGTCCATGCACGTGTCGGAGAAACACAGTCAGAGCTGGGAGGAGGCCTAGAGAGCACAGTGCATGGAATTCAATCGTTTTAGTCCTAGGAGCCTTCCCCAATGTGAATGGATGCAGAAATACATCCTCTGGCAGCTCTGCCATGAGCGGGGAAGAGGTAGGGCCGGGCCTGGCTGTTCAGGCAGCTCTTGAGTGTGACAATCACCCCCGAGCCTCATCTACCCCATTTACACACGAGGAACCGGAGCCAGAGAGCAAACTGGAGCCATTGCGCTCAGAGTGCTTACCTTCATACAGCCTGTTAGCTAAAAGCTATTCCCCAGCTCACTGTTCTGTCACATGTAGTTCTACTGGTATTTGTTCTCTGTAGATGATACATTTTGTGATAATAGATATAGGTGTCATTGATTGAACACTTACTATACCACATGCTATAACAGAGCTTTTCAAAGTGTGGTTGAAGGCCTCTGGGCGTCCCTGAGACCCTTAAGGGACCACGAGGTCCCCTCCTTTCTAACCACTCTGTACCTGGTATATTGGTGTCAGGCCGATATTGCCACTGATTCAACGGTGATGCAGCTATGAAACCCAGCTGTCTTCTATTAACCCAGATACTCAGGATACTTCCCAAGACATAACATATGCCTTTCTCCTAACTTTTATTTTCAAAAAGTTAGCTTTTGTTAAAAAGATGCTCTGTTAATAAGAAATGGATTATTGTCATTTTAAATGATACCATAAGTAAAATATTTTTTAGATACTTCAGTTTAAAAACAATTTTTTTTTTTTAAGCCTCGGGACTACCCATTCAGTCTGGAAAGATCTGAGTGATTCAAGCAAAAATTATTTAGTTTAATCTATAGATATTTCTCTACCCACCCATCTTCAGCTGACTGACTGCTAAGGACAGCTCTTCTCCAGTGCAGGGGCACAGAAAATGGTGTATATCGTGACAGATGGTAGGACAAACTACATCAACAGAAGTACTCTAGGGCCCTCAATTTTATGTGTGCAGAAGGGCTATGAAAGCAAAAGTTTGAGAACTGTTGACATAGTATATATAATTGAACTGTACACCTCCCATGTAAGGTAGGAATTACCTTTAGAGATAAGGAAATGGCGGCTCAGAAAAATTAAGTGGCTTGCCAGGGTCAAAGAGGTGGTGTATCATTATCTACTGCTGGGTAGATAGGAGGACCCTGAAACAGACACACACGCTCCCCACCACGGGCCTCGCGTGGCACTGGCAAGGGCACAGCAGATTCAGGTTCCTACATGGACTTATGAACTGACGTGGGGAAAACCATCTTTCCAACCGCCTGGGTGACAAAACACGAGCTCCTGGCCACTGCAGGGCTGAGAAGAGAACGTGGATCTACTGGGGCAAATCTGGAAAAATGACGCTAAATGCAAGATCGTCTGATAACTCAGAGGACCAAATTCTCACAGGCCCACCTGCTCCGCAGACTTTACTAAGCACCCACGAGTGCTAGGCAAATGGAGGCTCTTATCAGAACACCTGTCCGCTGTTGGGAAGGGACCCTGACTGTCACTCCTGGGCTGGCACCTCCCTTTGGTAACCGAGGGGAAGTGAAGTACCGGGGTGTCTAGTGCAGACTGGCTCAGTTAGAGCTCTGCTCCCCACCCCACATTGTAGAGCTACAATGAGACTCTCACCTCCTTTGTGCAACTTGGGTTTCTTCAGGTCCCGATACAGGACACAGCGGCTCTTCTGCTCCCGGCGCTGGGCTGCAGAGCAACCCATGTGAGAGCTGCGGCACTAGGACTCCCAGCTGCCCCAGAGGCGGCCGTAAGCAACCACTCACAGGTCAGGGTGACCAGGGAGCCTCCAAAGAGGTCAGAAGTGGGGGCAGCTGTTGTTCCCAGGCAGTGGGTCATATTTTCCATCTTTCCTTTTCAGAATTTCATTACAGATACAACACCCCGGGACAGAATTATTCAAATCATAGCGAAGGAAGAGCCTCTGTCCAGCTCCGTTTTTTAAATGAAAATGAAAATTCTCCACCTTGTAAGTACGCCTCCTCCGTGATCCCATCTCTGTGAACCCACACTGCTCCTGCCTCTCCTGTCTGCTGCTCCAGAGGGGGCCGACGCCTCGCTCCTGGAGACCGGGGGGTAAGACCGGAGGCCTGGAAGGAGAAAGAGGGGAAGGTGGAGGACGGAGGAGGAGGAAGAGGAGTGACTTTAATACACGTATCTTCTGTTTAGTCTCTGTTTTCTAGAATTGTCCTAGTGGCTTAATTTCTGACTCTTAGAACCCTTGCTCCTAAAGTGTGTGTGGGGTGGGGGTGGAGGACACTTCAGGAATCCAAGTGGAAGATATTACCCCTCCACCTTCAGATGAAGTCACTGAGCCCGGAAAAGTTAGCCACATGCCCAGTCGCACAGCTAACCCAGGGAACCTAGACTCCAGGTCTCTTGTCTGCTAATAATTCCTTTTAAAAATGGAATTTCTTTCCAGAATTCTCTGACTTCAGAATACTTGATACAAAGGTCTTTGTCTCCTATGTTCCCCAATTTTCTTATTTATTAAATTTTTATCAAATGTTTCATTCACAATAGAGAAGTTCAGAAAGTGATACCCACATATCCACGATTTGGGGATCATTTCTGACGCTCAGAATTTAATCAGAACCAACATTTTCCAGCTTATTCAAAACCAAACTGGATCTGTTCCCGGAGAGCAAATTCAAAATCCTCTCAAGATGAGCGTGAGCCCACACCAGGAAAGTAAGTATCCCTTTCTCATTAGCAGTGATGACAAGAATGGCCACCCATTGGTTGGGTGCATACAATGTGCCTAATGCACCCAGTTACCTCCCCAAGAGCAGTTAGATCCTAAGTAGTAGAGCCGGGATTTGAACTGAAGCCTGGCTAAGACGTCAGTCTCTCATTTGTTCACTCACCACGTTATCTGAGTGTCCACCGCAGGCGCGTGCTAGCTGCTGACCAGTGACAAAGGGGACTCGGTCCCTGCCCTCATGCAGGGAAGAGAGGCTGTGTGTGTGAGTGCCAAGAAGGGGGTCACTCCAAATGCTAGTATCTGATATGGGGGTTCAGGGAAGCTCAATTCCAAAGATTAAATACGACTGACCTAGCAAGGGAAAAAAGAGGGGAGAGAGAACCTTCCAGTCTAAGTGAGCTTCCGATGTGGGAAGGCCCTGATGTGGGAACCGCCTTTTACTGAAGCTCAGCTGTGGTCACCCACAAGGCACTGATAGCTGCTGCCATGGAGGGTGCCGGCCTCCCCACCAGCACACAGGGCGCCCTGCACCCCAGAGCCGAGGGTGGCGCTTCACACGAGTATCCATGTGCCTTTGCCTTCCAGAAAAAACCTTATGGCTCCCATGACCTCCACTTCAGACCTGGCTACCTCCTCACTCCATTTCCACTCTGACAGGGTTTCTGGAAGCAAATCCTTAAGCGAAGAAACAAAATCTGAGGTGAGGACTCAGAAAAACATTCTAGAATCCTTGCAGCTTGTAAGTTTGGCCTTGCTGACCACAAAATTGACGGTTTCTAAATTATTACAGTATGGAGCACCCAAAACTGCTCTGCTAAACACGGTGTGTGCTCAGCACGAACACAGAGACACAGGGCCTGAGCAGCCACGTGGTGTGTGCTACTCCTAAACCGGTTCCCAGGGAATCTGTGGGCAGTGCCTCAGCTACAGGACCCCCGGGCCGCTCACAGGACTGTCCCACCGACAATGAGCTTACAGCTGCGAGCCACCATTTTTTTCCAATCAGAAACTCGAATCCCAGGCCACTTCCCAAGGCCTCTGCACCCGTGTGATCATGTTCCCAAGTCCCCTTCAGTGGCCCCCAGAACTTTCCTTTTCTCAGATCTCTTTCTCGACAGCAGGGAAAGGGCCCAGCAGGTTTCTGACCTCACCCTCTGATTCATGCTCATCAGTCACGTGTCCGTCCTTTTTCTGTCTCTTGCCCTAAAAAATACCTTCCATCTCCAACTGGTTTCCGAGGAAACCAACTCTCAAAAACAGAAACAGACCTGGTGGAAAAAACAGAAACAGTGCGGGTGGAAAGAACAGAAACAGACGGGGTGGAAAAAAGAGCACCAAGTCCACCTGGCAGCGTGTGCTGAAAAAATTCAAACAGGGACAGTGGCAAATGCGTGTGGCTAACATGTGCGCGCTCGTCCCCCGCAGGGTTTAACTGCGTCTCTGGACCATGCCCTGAGGACAGCAACCATTTTGAAAAAAACGACTGATCAAATGATCAGAACTATTGCAGAAGATCTCGCCAAACTACAGAGATGGAGGAATCGAGTGAAATACTAGTTTGATGCAAGGTGACTGGGGATTTGAGAAAAAAATAAATGCAAAGAAAACTTAATCTTCCCCTCAAAGTATTTTACTTATTACACAATTTAGAAGGATAAATTTCTACAGAAAACACCAAAAACCGTAAGAAATGAGGAGCACAAAAGTACTTAAATGAGAAAAAAGGGACGTCTGATTCTTATACTCAAATCAACACGTATTTATGTTAAAATAAATCTGTGATTCCTAACACATAGTAAGAGAAATCAAAACAATAAAACTTACTTTTAGCTATTAGTATGGCAAAAAAAAAAAAAAAAAAAGTTGGAAAACCCATGTCAGTGAGGCTGGGGGAGACAGGAAGTATAAATTGGTGCAAATTCTAACAAATTCGACATGTACTTGACCTCGAGCAGCAATCCCACCACTAGCTGTTTACTTCACAGGTGACTCGCCCAACAGGCCATGGTGTGTGAGGGAGGATGGCCATGTGGCACGGATGGGCACAGCCCCAACTGGAACTAAACTAAACACCCAGCGTGGCCATTCGTAAACGAAGATGTCATACAATTAACACTCTGCAGCCAGGGAAAAGAATGAGGTGGGCTAACCTTCAAGATAGCGTGCAGGGGAAGCAAGATGCCTAATGACGCACAGGTGTCATCTTCTGTGTATGGTTTTCAAAGGGCACACACACTACTGGAAAGCACACAGAAACACCGAGTGGGCCTCTAGGAAGTGGAACCGGGATTCTACGGGGAAGTGGAGGGACTTCACATTTACTTTCTGTAGTTCTTACAAAATGCTGATAAATCATTTGGTTAAAGATTGCTTGAAGTCAGAAATACACAAAAACGACAGTCCTAGCTCTAGGTTCATGAAATTTGAGGCAAAAGTGAAGACAATTCATTGTAACGGTGTACTCATTCGCTCTTTCCCGAGGCCTCCATTCGCTCCAAAGTCAAGAAAAGGCTTCCCGCTCCGGGGCTGTGCTCAGGGGGAGAGCTGGATCATTCCCACGGAGAGGGTTCTGTGGTGACCAGCAGCTGCTGTTTGTCCAGCTGGCTGGAGAGCGGGTTATTTTTAACTTTGGGGCTTGGAAATTAGTTTGGGTGCCTTGGGAGAGAGAGCGCAGAGGCCGGACTCAAGACTCCTCTGACTTTGTGGCCAAGTTCACTTTAGGCTGCGGCACTGAGAGGAAGAGTGAGGGCTGTTGGTCGTATTTTAAGAGGGAAAAAAAATGGGGCTTAAACGATGTATGAGCCGAGGGGCTTCTAGCTTCATCACAGACCTGAACTCAGCACAGCCTGAGAACCTGTCTGTGTGCCACGCATCGCCATCCTGTCCCCAAGTTCAAAATCACACAGCTCTCTGGCTTAAAGTGTTCTTAGGCCACACACTGGTTCTTGACCTTTCTGGGGTTCAAACCTCTTTGGGATCTGATGAAACCTGTGGCGTCTCCCTCCCTATGCGCCACTCCCCCATGAGAAAGCGATACACGAACAGGCACCCGATTTTTACAAGCCCATGGAACTGTGGCTAGAAAGCGGCACCATTAATGACCTTCCTGACCCCTCGGATTACCCTTTAGAGGAGCTTGCTGCTGCAATCATTTTTCATTTAAAAACACAACCCACCTCAGCCTCAGCCGTACTTAGCCGTATTCTAGATGCCATTTCCCATCTCCTTGATGCCCGAGGGCCTTAGGAACAGTCAGCGCAACATGACTCACGCGAGGAACAGAGAGAAGTAGGGCAGCCTCCTTCGGGCTTCTGCGGAAGTGCTACAGGCTCTGATTTACAGAGATAATGCAAGATTTACTGATGCTGCAGCTTTGGCTTTGGCCCTTCCTCACGCAACCTCTTTGTGCCAATGCTGATAGCCCTCTCTTCTAATTCTGCTGCAGGAATAAACCAGAAAAACAAGCTTGTTAAGCAAGTGATTGTATCTCCAAATGCTGAGTCACAGGCTCGGGACTGCCGGGGGCAAGGGTGTTGTAAAGACACTTGGCACCCTCCACAGCACAGGCCTCTGTGCTCGCTTCCTGCTTGAGGTGCCAGGACCAAGATAGTGGGTGAGGGGATAGTTTGTAGAATTGTCCCCTCTTTAGAAGTTCTAGCCATCCACTTTAACTACAGTACACAAATGAAAACTCATCCTTTCACTATCATTCCTATTCAATCTTATTAAGAATTACTTAAAATAGACCTAATACATACTAAATATGAATATGTATGTATCTAATACCCAAATGTTTGGTAATAAAACTTTGCTTTGGAAGGCATTTCTTGCTCCTTTGATTTTAAAAGAAATCGGCTTGGCCCTAGCAAGTTTGGCTCAGTGCATAGAACACCGGCCTGCAGACTGAAGGGTCCTGGGTTTGATTCCGGTCAAGGGTACATGCCCAGGTTGCGAGCTCGGTCCCCAGTGGTGGCGTGTGAGAGGCAGCTGATTGATGCTTCTTTCTCATCATTGATGTTACTCTCTCTTCCCCTCTCCCTCTGAAATCAATAAAAATATGTTTAAAATTTAAATCGGCCTGCATCCGGATGGGATTTGAGGGGTACCAGACACTCACACCACAGCCGAGTTACAGAGGCATCACATCCAACAACATCAACTGCCAGGACCTGGGCCCTTTGGGCTTGAATCCAAAAATTTTTGTGTCATGAACTACTGATATTTTTCTTCGTTCTTATGAATATGGCTGAGCAATGTGAATCCACTATACTTTGCAGACCAAGCACACTTCAACAGGAAACAAAACCATGCTTCGGAGATTGTGTGATACCCACACAAGGACAAAATTCTCTAGTGCCACATTCCTCAGAACATATCCCTGCTGTCAAGCAGTGCATGCAACAGTACTACCAACCTTACACATATATTACATTCCTTTTTAAAAAGTTAATGGGTTGCCAAAACCGGTTTGGCTCAGTGGAGAGAGCGTCAGCCTGTGAACTGAAAGGTCCCAGGTTTGATTCCGGTCAAGGGCATGTACCTTGGTTGCAGGCGTATCCCCAGTTGGGGGGGGGGGGGGGTGCAGGAGGCAGCTGATCGATGTTTCTCTGTCGATGTTTCTATCTCTCTCCCTTCCTCTCTGTAAAAAATCAATAAAATATATTGAAAAGAAAAAGAAAAAAACCACTACAAAACTGTCATTCTTCAGAGTATTTAAAAAAAAAAAAAAAAGTTAATGGGTTACCTTGGTGGGAAGATTATGGTGCATTTCCTTTCTTCTAATTCCTTGACTTAGAACTTTTAGACTTCCTCTACCTCTCCCCACCCAAAACAGAGATAATTTTGTAACTACATATTTATTTTTTCTTAGAATATTCATGAGTATTTTTGTTTTTCCAATTTAAACATATATGATTTCGAAGTTATATAAAACTGTGTTCTTTAGAAGTATCTAGCAAGACAGTACATACTGTGAAATCTTTCTAATTTTACAACTGAATTATTTTACACATAAAGGAAATTATAAATTTCAGTTGAATGAAAAATCTCATGTATACATGTATAAATCTATATCATACACATTTACAGTTTTTAATTTTATAACCTTTCAATTTAAAATCATCCTTTCCCCAAAAACTATATTTCAGTATAAAACAGATAAGTATCTAACAAATCATTAGTATGTACATAGGTGGCTGTATAAAATTACCGACAACTCATATTCTATTCCAAAGCTGAAAACATGTCCTTTAAAAAGCATTTTAATATTTCTTCTCATCAGCAACAAAATATCAACAATGTTTAAATTAAAAGGGTCAAATCCAATTATATGTAACCATAAGCAGTCCTTTAAAGAAATATATTTGAAAAGTCATTATTCCATAAAATATTTACATTGTTGAAACTGCATAAAAGCAACACTGTCCTGATCTAGTTTAGTTGGAAGAATGAATAAGAACCACCCCATCCCAAATACTATTCATCCTTAATAATGGAGACTTTATCCTTGGATTTATTCAGCATCTTTATGTCATCCAACAGCTTTCTGGGTGTTAAAATATGGGTAGAACCTGGTAGGAAAAAAGGTAAATTTTCAGAGGCCAGCAGTTAAATCGATTTTCTTTGGCTAACTATATTGTCCTGTCTTTCAAATATACAAAGTTAGTATAACTTGGAGCATTTTAACAAAATTCCTATAGGACACCTTCCTGAAATCTGTCTATACTGCAGTATTTCAATCCTTCCTCTACATTGAACATGCTTAGTAAACCTTCAGAAATACTGCCCCCTCCTGGTGCTTTGTCTACCTTGTACTATATATTGATAAACTGGGGAGCAAAACTGGAGGTTATTCTACCCTCGTGACAAGAACAGTCACTGTTCAATCACAGAGAACCATTAGGCAGTGCTGAGGACTGAGGCTGGGGTCAGGAGAATTTGTATATCAGTGGCTTTGACTAAAATTCTTAAAACTAAATTCCATATACAGCCTTTGACAATGTCAGGTCCACATTCACAAAACTAAAAATATTTCTGTAGAAGTGTCTCCAAAATTATTTAACGATGAGAGCAAGAAAAATAAAGAACATAACGTTTTAAGGGATATATGTACTAATATTTAAAGAATGTAGTAATTTGAAGCTCATTCCCTCAAAAAACAAATATCCTAAAATATAAAAACCCAGGTTCTGCTCGACCGACCAGAAGTCAGTGCTGGGTCACCACAGCACTGGCTGCCACTGTTGAGGATGCAGCGACCCGGCACTGACTGCCGAGAGGGCTGCGGATCAGGCCCGGAGAGAGGCCCGGAGAGAGAAGCAGAGTCTGATCCGTAGCCTCCACGGCAGCTGTTGATAAGCCCTTGCCTCTCACTTTCTCTCCAGGCCTGGCCAGCAGCCGTGCCTCTCTTTCTCTCCGGGCGTCTGTGGGGTCTGCTGATCAGCCCTGCCTCTGTGATCAGGCCCAGTGACACTTACTGGCATAGAAACCAACCAATCAGAACCTAATCTGGGTAAACTGCAAAGGCAGAACCTAAGGTGGGAACTGAGCAGGGGTTTTAAGGGCAATAGCTGTTTGGTGTAAGGTGTAAGAAAGCGGTTCAATTTTTTAAAGACTAGTTTGGCATTATAGTGCATATGGCTGACTATCAGTCCAGATATAGGGATTATGTATTTTTGTCTGCCAAGAGCATCTCCTCCTGCTGAAAAAGGCTCCTCCCCCATTTAAGTAATCCTATCCTATATATCTATACTAATAAAAGGGTAATATGCTAATTAGACCGGGAGACCTTCCAGACAAAGCTATGGTGGTAGGGCCAAGGCAGAGACGGTTAGGGGCAATCAGGCCAGCAGGGGAGGGCAGTTGGGGGTGAGCAGGCTGGCGGGAAAAGGAGGGGAGGAGAGGAGAGTTGGGGCAGCTGGGGTTGATCAGGCCAGCAGGCAAAGTGGTTAGGGGTGACCAGGCAGGCAGGCAGAGACTGTTAGGGGTGATCAGGCAGGCAGGCAGGCAGATGAGCAGTTAGGAGCCAGTGGTCCCAGATTGCAAGTGGATGCAGGCTGGGCTGAGGGATCTCCCCCCCAATCCCCGTGCATAAATTTATGCACCGGGCCACTAATTTAAAAATAAAATTACCCAAAGGACAACCAGGAAAAATCTCTAGTACATCAGATGAAATACACTATGATTAAAACAAGCTGTCCAGCTTTCAACAATTTAGTTCTAAATGTAAAGTACAGGATAAAGTTTTACATATATATTTTTACATTTAGAGTTTGTTTAATGTAATAGAAAAGAGGCAAACAAGTCTTACCAATAATAACTCCACAGGATTTGTGTGCCTGAGAAACTTCGTAAGCACAACGCATTTCAGAGTACGTAATTCCTCCAATAACAAACACAATCAGTGTGGACCCATTTTTTCGGTCTTCCAAATAATTAGTTCTGGGTTTCTGGCGAGCACTAAAAAATAAAAAAATAAAAACAATACAAATGCTCCCAAAGTCTTACTGCTTACAGACTTTTCAAAAAGCCTAACTCAAGCAAATTCAGATTTGGCACCGGCGACATAATTTTAAGTTATGACTTAACTATGTATGAAAGAACTCAGCACCACGAATTGGCAGCACAGTCCCACTTCAAGATTAATTTTGATCTGCTAGTTCGGACAAATCACTAATAATCTAGCTCAGCATGGTTACCTATAAAATAGAGCTAAGTCCCTCTCTTATTTATTTCCCGTGAAGAAGTAATATACCTGAAGTCTCTGGCTTCTTGAGGTTAAAGAAATAGGGAAATAGTGGTAAAACAATAGGATTTTAACGATATGGTGGGGTGGGGGGTTCGCAGGAGCTGATGTGGTATTGGGACATCCCTTGCTAAAAGTCAGTCGAGTATGATGGTGGGAGGTACTGAAGACACCTTACTCTCATATTCACAGCAGCATTATTCACAATAGCCAAGACAGCAAACAGCCTAAATGTCTGTTGACAAGCAAGTGGATAAAAACCATGTGGTGTGAATGTATAACGGGATATTACTCAGCCTTAAAAAAAAGAAGGAATTCTGCCATTTGCAACTATATAAATGGACCTAGAGGGCATTAGTTTAAGTGAAATAAAGACAAATACTGTATGATCTCACTTGTATGTGGAATCTAAGATAGTCAAACTCACAGATGCAGAGAACAGAATGTTAGCTGCCAGGGCTGAGGGGAGTGGGAAATGAGGCGATGTTGGTCAAAGGGAACAACACAGTGCAAGATGACTAAGTTCTAGAGAACTAACGTACAGCAGGGTAACCAGAGTAATCAAAGCTGCATTGTATACTTGGAATTCGCTAAGAGGATAGATCTTAAGTTAAATCTCCTTACCACACACACACAAAAATATATAAAAGAACAATACTTATGTAAAGTGATGGGTACATTTGTAGTGATCTTTTTACAATATATACAAATCAAAACATCAAGTTGTTTTTAAATGCATCAAAGCATGTATACAAAGTTATTAAGTCAATTATATATACTTCAATAAAGCTGTAAAAAAAAGAATTATACCAGAGTTTCAACTCTGATTCTGCTTTCTAATTCAGTTATGACTTTCAGTAAGTTACTTAACTGCTCTCTAAACTTTAAGGGTTGTTTTCAGTTTAAATGAAGTAACATATAGAATACACGAAGTATGGAATTTGGTACCACAAAAACACTCAATAAATAATAGCTATTATTTCTACCATTTTCTCCCCCAGATTGCTTTAGATATGCATTGTCCAATACAGCAGCCACTTTGCCACATGAAGCTACGCAAATTTATTAAAACTAAATAAAATAGAAATTTCAGTTCCTTAGTCACACCAGTCACATACAGTGCTCAGCAGCTCCACGTGGCTGACAGTGCGGCTATAGGACACTTCCCTCACTGCAGAAAGTGCTACTGGAGAGCACTGTCTAGATCATGGGGACCACCATTTTTTGTTCCTGTACCCCACTAGTAAAAAGTATGAGCTTTTATTTGAAAAGTAAATAAATATCTCAAAATATTTTATGCATCTATTAAAATATATATTAGTTTATAAGTTATATGTGTGCTAGTATATATGAATAAAACTTAATTTCTCCCTTTTTAAGTTTGTAAAAGTAAGTACCCAACAGTCATCTTAGAATCCATGCTCTAGTTGACCTCTAAGCCCTGCAGTGGTGGAGCCCACAGTACACTTTTTCAAATGCTCTCCGTCTGTCCAGCCTCGGGATGATGGTTTCCATCTGCCACCTTAAGGAACAACGAGGTAGTAACAGGAAAAGGGAAAGAATTCGTGGCTAGTTTTGAAAGATGGAACAGAAACTAGATACACTCTTGGTTCCCACACAAAATATTTATAGGTTTTACCTTATAGCTCCTGAGCCATTCCACACTGCTGGGCACTGGGAACAATATGGCCATTCCTTTGAATCTAATCTATTATCAATGGCATCCTGTGGAGGAAAAGAGTTAACAAAATCAAGAAAATGTAAATTCTAAAATATTTTTATTTACTTGTCTGTTTTGCATAAAACTTGAAAATTTTTATTTATAATTAAGAATCTTAAGGATATATAAATAATAATAAAGTTAGACAAACAAAACATAGTAATAAATTATATCCAACTAGATACTAAAAGAAAGTAGAAATTGCAGTTTAAGTCAAAAGAAAATTGAAATAAATGAACTATGTACTAGTAATTTTGACTGAATAATCAATGTCATGATTTGACTGAGTTCATAAAACAATTTTTATTAATTTATTTTCCAGTTTCCTATAATTGAATATTTTCTAAGTAAGTGAACAATACTAAAGGCACAAACCATCTGTTGAATATAACAGCAAACCATAGTGAGGTTTACATTTTAATCACAAATACATTTCCAAGAATATTGGAGTCTAACACTTTCTAGCAGTGGTAATATATAAATATTATTTTGTTTTGGACTTTCGTTCAAATAAATTATTTGTATATCTGCTACATAAAGTTATTTAAAATAAGAGCAGTTTTTCCCATAAAGCATGTGTGTTGATTTTATTTATTTGGAGGCAACCAGTGGTGTGTGTTTGAGGTCTTCAAGAAAAGAATCAAGAGCTTCCTCTCCTCCCTTGACCCCAGATACAGGCTTCTTTGGTGAACCTCCCAGGACTGCAGACAATTCCTAACTATAGATACGCCCAGCCTGACAGGTAAACTATAAACAGTTAAGAATGCTCTACAGGAGGGCATTCAAGGTCTAAGTAAAATTTAATGAATTTTACCTCCAAAATATCTTTGATATAAGGTGTCCATCGAGAGAGTTGAAAAGTTTCTTCTGCAGACCGATCCTTTCTTGACGGTTTGCCTTGTGGAGACTAATATAATTGGGGGGGGGAGGGGGGGTAAAAATCAACAATTTATTTAGTGGTATCCTTTTATTAAGTTTTCTAACAAAGATATTTAATTTAAAGCAAATACTATGTTGTACTACTTAAAAGTAAGATTGGAAATGCCTATTATGAATAGTTGTGGACATATAATTTCACAGTATTTTTTGTGTTAAGGATAAAATTTATAATAGGACCAGAAAATACCTTTATTTGAAAGGGCTATAGGATTTAATGGGAAAAGAGATTCTAAATAGAGTTCTTTCAAAATTTGTTTTAAATTAATTATAAAGAGAAAGGCATCAATAGCAAATTACAAGAGAAGCTCTAAGAGATAAATTCACCAGGAAGATGTAATTGTCTAAATTACTCATATATGAAAAACAAAATGTTAATGTTTTATTTACCAAATCTTTGGAGTAAAATTTAGAAAACTATCCACGTGGATACCCATATAAGATGACATTTAATGTAAACAACTTCACATGCACACATGTAAGTACATACAGAATGTAAGATTTCTTACCGGGGGGACAATGGGGACACCAAGGTAACTCCAGTTACGAATCATGTCACTCTCATCTTCTATTTTTACATTCTGGATCAATCTATCCAAATTTTCTTCCGTTGTTCCTTAGGTAAGTAAAAATGTGAGTTATATAATTGCTACCACAATCATTTCTAGGTTTTAGGTAATATCTATTAATAATGCTTTCTAAATAAAGAGCAAAGATTTAACTTATACTGTATATCCTTCAGTCTTCCCCCAACTTCATATTTTTCCCTTTCCTTATCTTAACCAACTTCAGCTACCACCATTAATTACCTTAGTAAACCACTTATTATAATGAATTTTAGAGCTGAGTACTCTAATATATTTATGAAAATGAACAAAGTCTCCATTACCATTATTACTGAAGATATAGAGCAGGATTGCTCGTATTTTATCATAATTGTCATGGTTTTTGCCGAGCAGAACTGGCAGGAGCACTCGCATGGAATCCTTCACCTTCTGTCCTTCTGCATCAGTTCCCAGTGCCAGGTCCTTATTGAAAATGACAGTCAGTGGTCTATAACCCAAGTTCATTTCAGTTAAAAATCTTGCTAAATTTTTTAAAAAGATATTTTTATTGATTTCAGGGAGAGGAGAGGGAGAGATAGAAATATCGATGAGAGAGAACATCCATCGGCTGCCTCCTGCAGGACCCCCACTGGGGCCTAGCCTGCAACCCTGGCATGTGCTGAACCAGCTCTTCTTGGTGCATGGGTTGATGCCTAACCACCGAGCAATACCAGCTGGGCAAAATCTTGCTCTATTTTAATGCTATACTGATGACGTTTCACAGGAAAATGTGGGCATCACTTGCAAATTTCTGATTGCAGAAAGTGCAAAAAATCAAAAAATAATTCAGAGAAAAAGAAAACCATTACCATAAACCTGTGCAATGACCAGGGTGGCCCTGACCACATGCGGCTACTGAAGTGTGCCTGGCGGGAATTAAGATGTGCACTACAAAGGAGCCTCCTTAACAGATTCAATGTGCCTGTGCAGTGCTCTGCAGGATGCCATGTTCGATGCTGCAACCTGAGGAAGGCCTGCCAACAATGCCACCTGGAGCAATGCTCCAAACACTCAAATCATCCCATTCAATTGCAAGGGCATGATCACAGAGTAGGAGGGAGTTGCTTACTATTGATACCATATGTATCGATAGCTCCTTGTTAATTGGTGGGGCAGTATGGCCTAGGTGAGTCCCCTTCTAAGAGAGATTCTGTGATTCTGGACACACTGTCTTGAGCAAAGCTAGGTTTTATCTTAGGAAGCTCTCTCAGGAAATCTATTACGAACACAGGTATTTCTGACTGTACATACCTGTTCAGTTTTGCAGAGCTTTTCTATATTAGACTTGAATTTATTCATGCAATCTTCTGCTATGTTAAGATGGACAACTTGCTGAAAAACAAACAAAAAAATCAGTAATTTAAAGCAGTCATTTTCAATTGGTGTACCACAGAATGTTTAAAACATGCAATACCTGATTATTTAATCAGGAGCACTGACCTCTTTTCCCTTAGATTGTCAAACAAAAAAGTGATAAGAGCCTATACAACAATAGCCGTCTAGTGTGAATGAATCAAAATACCTTCCCCCCCCTGCCCCTCAGATTTGTACCATGAGATGAAAAAGTTGAAAATCACTGATTTAAAGCATTTTCACCTTTTCTTGTGTGTGCAATGTTAAACTTTTGAGACTGGCCTGAAGGGAAGTATGGGTTTGGATGGAAAGGAAGTACCATGTAAATACACCAAAGGGAAACAACTCAAAATGGGGGGGGAAATGAGAATTAACATGACCTACAGGGGACAATCCACAGACAGCAAGAAATAAAATATGAGAGGCCCTGCTAGTGTGGCTCAGTTGTTGAGCATCTCATGAACCAGGTCACAGTTCAATTCCTGGTCAGGGCACATGCCAGGGTGTGGGCTCCAGCCGCAGTAGAGGGTAAGCAGGAAGAAGCTATGGAATATGGATGATTATCATCACTGATGTTTCTAACACTCTCTCCCTTTCCCTTTATGAAATCAATGAAAACGTATTTGAAAAAATTAAATAAAATGAAAGGATTGGATTTGTGTTAGGTTTCTGAGTAATGAAAAATAAGGTGAAAAAAAAAGTCCAGTTCTTAAAAGTCCAGAAAAGTCTGAATTTATATTAGTTCTTAATTTGCGTGCAATATGATAAAAATATGTAAAAATTATTCCAATAATAACTTGTAAGAATAACTGGGGCAGCAGTTTATCTGCCCACATAGTTTAACTACTTTTAAATCTATTAATTTAAAGAACCAAGTAGAATAACAATCACAGTTGAACCAATTTTTAATTTTCTTATTAAGTTGATAAATGCTAAACATTCTCTGTATGGCTATTCAAGACAAAGATATAAAGAAGTCTAAGCTGGATATGGGTAAATCTAGATTATATACAGAGAGAATACTATTGGAAAGCTTAGTTACTTAGGATATTTCTCAGAACTAGAATAAGGTTTTACAGGAAAACTAACACTAAGTGTTCATGACACCCACTGCTACACCTGACTACCAAACTAGGTGGACTAATGATAAGGTATCTCACATACAGTACTGCTCACCTTAGTAATCTGTTTTCGGAAATGCGGCATCTTTTTCATTAGCTGGGCAAGAGCACTAAGTGATGGCTAGGAAAAAAAATCAAACATTTTAAAATTAAACTTATGATTCAGTTATTCTATGTAACAACTTCATCAATTTGAAAGTTAAATAAGATTCATTCTTACCTTTCCTTCTGTTGCTTTCTTTGTTGATGAAATTTCCTTCATAAGCTTGGGAATTTCCCTGTCAAATTGAGAGAATTCTTTAAATTTCTAAGGTGTAATTCTTTACAGAGACATTTTAAGATTACAAACTGTACTTTCATGTATTTAATCCCCAAAAATATGAAATAAAAATTAAAATAGGTTCACATACTCTAATACAACTGCAATATGCCGGTGTCGAATCCTGACCCAGAGGTCATCATCTTCTTCAAGGATTGCCTCCTTTTCTTTCCCGTCAGTTTTATATCTGCACGTAGACACAGTATAAAACTTTTAATTATCCTCCCCCCAAAAAAGTTGAAGAAATATTTTTACACACAAAAATTTTAACACACAGTTCAAGAACTGAAGAGTACATACCCAATATTTTTTTTGGGGAAAATGAAGACTAGTAAATACTACTCAAAACTAAGGCTTATTGCAATCCTTACATTAAAAATCAAAGTGCTGCCTGGCTGGTGGTTGTGAGTCAACCTGTAAACCAGGAGGTCAGGATTCGATTCCCAGTCAGGGCACATGCCCAGGCTGTGGGCTCAGTCCCTGGTAGGGGCATGCAGAAGGCAGCTGATCAATGATTCTCTCTCATCATTGATGTTTCTCTTTCTCTCTCTCTCTCTCTCTCTCTCTCTCTCTCTCTCTCTCTCTCTTCCCCTTTCCTCTTCTCTCTCTCAAATCAATGAAAATACATTTTTAAAAAGCCAAGGAGTTAATCCTACTAAGACATTTTTACTGTCAAAAGTTAGAGTTAGCTGTCATTATTATAGACTTTTAGGTTAGCAAAATGGTATTCTATAAAACAAAAATTCAATGTTCTACAATCAACTTTAAGAACAGGACTGTGGTGCTGGCTGGTGTGACTCATGGCTAGAGCATTGGCCTGCAGACTGAAGGGTCCTGGGTTCAATTCCGGACAAGGGCACATGCCCAGATTGTAGGCTCAATCCCCAGTTGGGGGTGTGCAGGAGGCAGCCAATCTATGATTCTCTCTCATCATTGATGTTTTTCTCTCTCTCTTTTTCTCTGAAATAAATAAAAAATGTATATATAAAAAAAAGACTATGTGCCATGGTTGGCTCAGTGTGGCTCCACTGGCTGGACGTCATCTGTGCCGGTTTGCTTCCCTCGCCAGGGCACATGCCCAGGTTATGGGCTCAAATTCCTGGTAGGAGGTGTGTGTGAGGCAGCGATTGTTATTTCCCTTTCTCAACAATATTTCTCTCTCTCTCCCTCCATTCCTCTTTCTCAAAATCAATAAAAAATACTTAAAAGAACAAGACTGAATATATTAATAATTTTTATTCTAATTGCTTAAACACGATTTTGATGTTCTGATAACCATTAGCACAACTATCAATCATCCACTAAATGAAGAACAGAAATGTTTGCGTTGTTTCAGAGTTGGTACAAAATTCACAAACAGCCGAGACCGGTTTGGCTCAATGGATAGAGCGTCAGCTTGGGGACTGAAGGGTCCCAGGTTCGATTCCGGTCAGGGGCATGTACCTTGGTTGTGGGCATATCCCCAGTAAGGGGTGTGCAGGAGGCAACTGATTGATGACTCTCTCTCATCGGTGTTTCTAACTCTCTATCTCTCTCCCTTCCTCTCTGTAAAAAATCAATAAAATATATTTTTAAAAAAATTCACAAACATATATCATTTGTTTGTATATTCTTCTTCCTTAACCCTATAAAATCATCTCCTTTTAAGAATGAGAAAGGACCTGAAACCTATCTAATTTTACTAACCATGTCACCCCAATAAATTCAACTTAAAAAATGAAGAATGGGATAAGAAATGAGAGAAAAACAATGCAGTAAAAAAATTGTGATTGCTTTAATAAGTTCTACTGAAGCAAGCAGCAATTCAAGGGGTTCATGAAATTACTTAAAATGGGCTTCCTGACTGCTTCCCCAAATGTTCTCCCTTCTTTTTATACAGATAGCCCCCTTCCCGGGGAGCTGGGGAGGTTCCATCATCCGGGGACTGTCAATGACCCGAGCCAAGATTAGGAAGAACAGCACTGAGCTCTCCCAGCCCTGGACTGTGGACAATAAATATTAATTTCTGCTATATGAATACAATCATTTCCACCGCCCCAAATATTACAGGTCCCGCCTATAAAGGCATCTACCTATGCGGTCTTAATTACAGAGGCTCCAAGGTAGAATGCATGTGCTTAATTATAAGGCTGCACCTGGGGATAACAGCCCTTTTGTCATCAAAATGCCACTTGTAGTTACAGAATATCGTTAACCTTTGATTTGTAAACAAAAATTAAGGTACTTAGCATTTCCTGCTTTGTATTCTATTTCCATTAAAAATACTGAAATATCACAAACCACAGGGAGTTCATGCCTCCATCTAGTCTTACCCCTGGACTTCTTTGATTCATAAAAAAGGAATTATTGATTTTTAAAAAAAATAAATAAATCTCTCTTACTCTTAAAAAGATTAAACCTTGCTTTGCTTGCTAGCAAACCTAGGAAGATAAGTATTTTAAATACTTGGTTAAAATTAATATAATTTATGAAAAGTACCCATTACTTGATCTCTTTGTGCTACACACTGCTAATGTCTGAAATGTATGTCTAAAGTCTGAAACCAAATTCTTTAGTGTTCATCAGTTTAATTCTTTTGTAAATTTATTAGGCAATGCAGGTTTAGAGACCTAAAGGATGAGAGGTAATAATAATCCCTTTTGAAAATTCTAAATAAACTGCTTGATGCTACCTTTAAATTAGAAAAATAGCTATGATGATTTCTGTATGTCATCTAATAATACAAATAACACAGAGAAAGCCAGAGTTTGATCAATATGCAAATAAAAATGTAAGAAAGAAAAATACAAAATCAGTTTAATAATATTTGGTTTAAGAAAAAATACTAGGTATAATTATCATAAGTGTTTAGATAGTTTTAATCTATTAAAATTACTAAATTAAACCTAAAATTTCAAAAAACTAATTTTCACTTTTTTCTACTGTGCTCAAGCAAATACATCAAAAAAGTTTCAAAGCCATCAGATTACCCATTAACTTACAAAGTTAAGACACTAAATGTATTCTGATTATAGCAGCAAGAGGAGAAAGGCCCTAAATAAAAAAGGTTACAGAGACTTTAGATTTGTAGTGCCTACAAGAATCATTAATTGCTCATATCTTATCCTGTTTGTTTATGCCCTTCTGATGCCCTTGGAGTTATACTTGCTTGTATGTATCATTCTCAATCGGCAGTAGATCATACGCCATTGCCTGAAACGTCAGTTCATGCAGGACAGTGGACACAGGATCAAAGCCACGGTCAATTATTATGAGCTGGGAGTGAGTTTTACCCTGGAATAACAAGATAAAATTATCTTAAAAAAAATTTCCATTTCTTTGTGTGAACACATTTTTATACTACCTTAGAAAACAAAAGCAGATTTTTCCTAAGTTCTGTCATTTGAAAGAAAGAGTAGTTTTCAGGAAGGAAGAATGGAAAAGATGAGTTTTATTTATGTATTTTTGCGGATTTTGCCTTTTTTCACTGAAATCATGAAGGAACAAAGGATATTTACTAATATATTGATTGTGTATCTCTTCCCTCATTCAATAGACATTTCCTGATTACTGATTACTATGTGTACTGAGCCATTATCTTCATAACTACAACCAACAACAGCTTTTGCTAGGCCTCCAAAGCAAAAAATAGTAACTTTTAAATTTCTAAACTAATAGTATATCTAAGCTATAAACTCTCCATTCTAGCCAAGGTGTTTGTGAATTTTGCCTTTTTCTCTAGGCCTTTGCCCAAAATATCCTGTTATCCAAGCAGTACAATTCCTCTTCTATCACTTATACTCATTCTTCAAGCCCAAGGGCCTTACTCTTCCAGATGCCTTCCAGGACCCCGGTTAAAATGAGAGTGAGTCCCAGCCTATGTTCCCATTACACTCTCTGTATCCTTCTCATTCCACTTATCACAAACCATTGTAATTGATGGTTTCCTTCACCATCTCCTCTTCTCAACAATCTAGTTATTCCTTTCATTCCTTAGCTACTGTAATATGGTTTCCCAGCCCAGTGGCACCACCTCTGTCAGGCTCTTCATTTTCCAACCCACGCCTAACTGCTGGGATTCCCCGGGTTTGGACCTCTGATTACTTTATACTCTCTTCATAACATAGTAACAGCTGCCAATCATTAAACTACCATATGTGCCAAACACGTGATAACTCACCTAATCTTCATACCAACCAAGCAAGGCATACGTTATATTATCCATTTCACAGATAAAAAGGCAACTCAGAATAAATAATCTGGTCCAAGGTCACAGAGCTAGTAATAACAGGAGTAACTGTATTTATTAACTGTTTATTCTAAGAACTTTACATATATTAACTCAGTTAACCCTACTTTATAAAATAGGTATTATCTAATTATTCCCAATTTGTAGATAATAAAACTTAGGCATAGAAAAGCTACATAATGTCCCCAAATTGACATATCTATTAATTAAATGGCAGACCAGGATTTGAACACAGTACCTACAATACCCTTATCTTCTTTCCACTACCATCTACAGAATATTAATGACTCTCAAATCAATATTGGGGATCTATGTTAATGGCTCCCAAATCAATATTGAAAAATAAACAATAGCTTCATTGGTTTATAAAGAAATAAGTCAGACTTTATGCATAATCACTATCTGCCTTATATACATTACCTTTATTAAGCTCTTTTCATCAGTCTTGTAGTAGTTTTCAAGTTTTTTTTCAACAAGTTGGGCAAGTTTACTGGCATTATCTAGAGGTTTACTAGAAATGGAAAAAATGTTCACTTATCTTTCTTTTAAGACACTTTACATATCATAAAATTGAATTTTAAAATGCAATTAATTTAATAAATTTTATAAAATGGAAAACTTCAGATAATAATATGTCAAATATAATGTTATACCAATTTTGTCTGGATTTTATAAATATAAACCTTACTGTATGTACATAAGATTTTTTAATATAAAGAAAATTTTATAAATGCAAGTACAGTTCCCTTTATACCCCTTCCAATTCCTGGCCTTCTCTCCTACCTCTACTTCCCACCTCCCCACTCCCAAGGAAACCACTGTTATGAATTCGATGTGTGTTCTTCCTGCCAATACTGCTATTTATTTATATGTACATGTGCGTGTGTTTTGTTTTGGATTTATGCAATACAAGGGGAGCAGACCTGACAATAAGCATCTCTTCCTTTCTTTCTTTTCTTCTTTCCTTCTTTCTTTCTTTTTTTAAATATGTTTTTATTGATTTGTTTTGGAGAGACAGGAAGGGAGAGGGAAAGATACATTGATCAACTGCTTCCTGCACACTCCCTACTGGGGATCAAGCCTGCAACTCGGGCATGTGCCCTGACTGGGAATCGAACTGATAACCTTTTGGAGCATGGGATGAGGCTCAATTCATTGAGCCACACCAGCTGGGTTATGAATGTTTTATCAGTGTATGTTTTTACTGTTATATATATATGAGACCTATTTACGTTGTCACATACATCAAATTTATTCAAATTTAGTTCTCTCTATATATATGTCTATCAAATAATTATAATGGATGCTATATATTCATTCCCATTTCCCTAAAGATGGGTATTTAAATCATTCTCAATTCCATCCTATCCTATTGCAAACAACACTGAAATAAATATCTTTGTACATATAGCACCATGTACATGTTTCTCTAGATATATTACATCTAAAAGTATAATTACTGGCCCTAGCTGGTGTGGCTCAGTTGGTTAGAATGTTGTCCCATGCAAGGTCACAGATTTGATTCCCCGTCAGGGCACATATGGGAGGACAGTGATAGATTTTTCTTTCTCACATCAACGTTTCTCTCTCCTCTCCCTCCCTTCCTCTGAATCAATGAAAAACATATCCTTGGGTGAGAATTAAAAAAATTAATAAAAAATATATAAAAAGATGAATGTCAGACTGTAGCTCCTATATAACAAAGACATTTCCTCTAAGCATTCCTTTAACTCACGGCGGGGGGGGGGGGGGGGGGGGAAGCCTGTAAATCACACCAAATTTAAGCACTGAAATTCAGTAACAGAGGCTATTCGTCACTCTGAAATTTAAACCTCACACTTTAAATCTATAATTACAGCCCTAGCCGGCTTGGCTCAGTGGATAGAGTGTCAGCCTGCGGACTGAAGGGTCCTGGGTTCGATTCTGGCCAAGGGCACATGGCTGGGTTTCAGGGGTATGCAGAAGGCAGCCGATTGATGATTCTCTCTCATCGTTGATGTTTCTGTCTCTCTCTCCCTCTCCCTTCCTCTCCGAAATCAATAAATAAATATTTTTTTTTAAATAAATAAATTTGTAATTACAGCATAATCTTACAAGGAAAATTCTGCAAACTAATCTACCTAGCACAGACATTACTTACCTCTATCCTGGAGAGAAAATAGAAAACATAACATGAACAGACACTATTAAGTGCCTTACCTTTTATACCTTACTCCGGGATTTTCATCAAGGCTAGCACATACGGTAACTATCTGCTCAGCCATTGCTTCCATTACAGCATCTTTTTCGTGTGCATTACTAGGATCTGGACTGTAACAGTAATAGAATGCATCTGGTACATCAAGAGTGTATACCTAAATGAGGCCAAAAAAAAAAAAAGTTACACTGTCAATGTGGAGACTTCATTTATAAAAATATATATAAAAATGCGACTATTATTTGGGCCATTAAAAAAAATACTTGCACTAAACATGCTGTTTTCTGAAACTGTGTCTTTACTATAATCAAATCTCATTTTCTCTGTCATTTGGATTTCACCCTTTCTTTTCTGACTTTCCTTTCCTGCTTAGTCTACCTCTTTCCTTCAGATCTTACTTCATAAACAGATAGCTTTTCACTAACTGTGCAACAGCTGAAGGACTCTGAGGTAGTCAAATAAAAATCTAATAACTGGTCCACCAAATGTGGCTCAGTGGTTTAATGTCAACCCATGCACAAAGAGGTCTCCGAGTTCGATTCCGGTAAGGGGTGTATAGGAGGCAACCTATCAATGATGCATTGATGTTTTTATCTCTCTCCCTTCTCTCTCTAAAGTCAATTTTTAAAAAGATCTAACACTTAGCACAAAGAAATACAACAAAGCCAAAATTGGTCTATATATTTGGCATACATTAATAATCTAGAACAGTTGACTAATGAGTTTGCCGACCACTACCTTAGGGAAAAACACTTAAAAAATGTTTTAATAATGTACTTATGTCTTCAACCTGCAGTGGTCGGCAAACTCATTAGTCAACAGAGCGGCAAACCGCTGTTCTAGAGAATAATCTAGAAATTTTCCATAGTTGATATATATTTTTCTTACATTCTTCATGTCCTTAAAATAGAGATATACTTCCTGATAAGCCACAACAATGTGTCATTGGTCTTATCATATATACTCTGACCTCACAGACATATTTATTCATCTAACAAAAGTATTTACTTATGTGCAAAGAATAGGGTTAGAGATTTACTATTATTGCATTTGAAGGATATGAAAGAAGCAGCTCTCTAACTAGGGTTGAGAGTTCATCAGTAGACTAATTTTTATTTTATTTTTTTAAAAACAACTGTGATCCCTCCTGGCCTAAGATAATGAATTGAGCGTAAAAGTAGGTCTATAATAACCATTGTAGGTAAACTGATGAATTATCAACCAACTTCCTTGCATTTTCTTTCACAAACAGGCATTCGTTCCTCTGCACTTAAGCCATCACAACCAGCAACAGCCTGAACATGGACTGAGATTCAGCTGTAGCTAAACCTTGTGTCTGTGCTGCTCAGCCATCTAATAAAGGTTGTACTCAAAATCGTTTGATCTTGCTGAAACCAGTTTAGCTCAGGAGATAGGGCATCGGCCTGCGGACTGAAGGGTCCCAGGTTCGATTCCTTTCAGGGGCATGTACCTTGGTTGTGAGCACATCCCCAGTGGGGGGGGGTGCAAGAGGCAGCTGATCGATGTCTCTCTCTCATCAATGTTTCTAGCTCTCTGTCCCTCTCTCTTCCTCTCTGTGAAAAATCAATAAAATATACTTTTTAAAAAAAATCGTTTGATCTTATAATCTGTGCTATAAAACTTGACATACACAGGACCTAGTGGCAGATGTGAAATTTAAGCTCCACTTTCATTATTAATGTTATATTCTAATAAAGCACTTATGTTCTTCCCTTCATCATATAAAATGTTTATTTGTGGACTACTCAAAATTCACCTAATATCTAATAAGTAAAACATTACAAATATAGAAGTAAAATAGACCTTATTAATAAGCTCATAAAACAAAATTTTAAAATCTATTATGAACAAAAATTTAAAAAATTAAAAAAACAAAGTACCCGAGATTCATGTGGAATGAAGGAAATATTTATTTCTTTACATCTTCTTATGGACTTGGAACAAGAAGACTTAATTTTGTTAAAGAGACTATCAGGGCAAACTAGAAGGAAAAAAAGAAAAAACATCAAAGCATATAATTCCAGGTAAATTTTTACTCTTTTGGATAAATCATTCAACACCTAGGAATATTTATTTTACATATAAATTATTGACTTTTACAATGTAATTTGTCATAAGAACAGAAATAATACATAAAAATATTATTCTTCACTTTATAGAGCATCTGTATTCTAGTCAAGAGGCCATTCCAGAAATTCTGTTTTCCCCATTTATGTCCACTATAACCTAAAATATATTTCCTTAGATAGCTGCTAACACAGCAAACTAAAACTGTCAGGAAGAAAAATAAAATCTTACTTCATGACAACAAAATTTTCTAGGATTTTTCAAACTTCTTAGGAATTTGCACTACTTTTCTAAGTTGGCCACTAGGTGTAACCATACCTGTTAATTCTTTTTTAATTACAAGAACTTCTCTGATGTCAGGAAATTCTAAACAAGTAAGTTCTGGACCTTAGAGCTCATTTTTTTTTTCCTTCCCCTTTTTAACCTACCTATTTACAGTTCCATTAAATCTAGGTTAGAATATCAGCCATTGGCTCCTAACATGGAGTGGCTTTTAAATGGAGTTGTTTAGCCTCAAGATTCCTTAAGTTGAAAGAGGCTTCACATTCATTAAAATTTACCAATTTCATAGACATGAATTTCTCTATAATAAGGCGACCTAAGTGACAAATACTTATGGGATAACATTTTTTTAAAAAAATGCATACTAATAGTAAGCATGACATAAATGATAATTAACAGGAATAATAATATACTACTTAAAATAATAGCAGAGACCAAGATCTAACTTAGATCAATGACATTTTTATTTTGCAATGTAATTATGTAATATAATAACATAAAACAGAATTATATGTATCTCTGGACTTCTCTGATTCTTTCATTTAGGTGCTTCCTATCTGAACATATGGCCTGGTAAGATAAATTTGACTGATTTTCTCCTTTAATACTTGCCTAACAGGGGCAATTTCTCCAGTGCCCTCCCAAAGGATCTTATTTCTTATTATATAATCAAATCCCCAATTGAAACTTCAATTTAAAAAAGAATTCTTCTTGTCATCAGCACATAATTTGAGGGATGGCCTCTCCACCAGCCCCCACCTCTGTATACCAGCAAAAATGATTGTCTTTTGAAACTAGTTTGAGATGATTTATTTTAATTTTCTATCACTTTATCATGAATTAGGATATATATGATCATATATTTCTTATTCTTTGTAACCTAATTAGAATAAGTAGAAAGTCACTAGTATCAGCATATACAAGGATTTTAAATAATAAAGCAATGACTTTTACAAAGCTACTTACAGTCAGTGAAGTATATGTACGCCGCTTTATATTTACTCTCCGACTTACTTGGAAAGTCACGTAAAAGACAGTCTACAGACTTAAAAAAATTAAATGTCAATATATATTTTATTAAATACTAATTTAAGTATACTAGCTTTTGAGATAACTGAGATTATTTTGTTTCAATGATAAAATAAAACCTTAACTGTGTAGAAGTTTAATTTATAAACTTATTTTATAAGATGTTATGCTGTTTAGCCAGTGGCAGCTAGAAACGTACTAAGATGGAGGAGATCTAGGAATGATTGATCACGAGGCTGGGAAGCTGCAGCAACACAGAAGACAAGACCACTGAAAACAATAGATGAAGGAACGGGAAGTCAGCGAACGAACTTGAAGTATTATCCACACAGATACTGAAACCTCTGAGATTACACTGGAGAAGTGCTGAGAGAGTGATAGTGAGCTAGGAGTTAAAACTCTCAAGAGATTAGTATGAAAACGAAGAAGAGGGTAGATAACTGCAAGAAGGAGGAATGGGAGTTAATACAGTGTGGTGGAATCTGACTTAACACTGCTAGTTTTAAAGACACAGTGGTCTGAAAGTAAAAAACAACCAAGATTTAATGCTCTCTCCTTCCTCTGTCCCCTTTCCTCCTCTGGAACTCCTAGAACCATATTTCTGATAGATCTCATGGATCTATCCTCCAAGTCTCTTTCCCCCATTATTTCAGGACTTTGTTTTATTTTTGCTTTGAGATAGTCATTCTGATCTTCTAGGCTATTTATTCAAATTTCAATAGTAATTATTCTTTTCTTCAATTAACTATTTAACTGAGAAATCCTAAAAATATCTATAATAAAAAAGCTTCAGAAAGTTTTTTATGTGCTAACTAGAATCTCCTTCTGTGTTCTGTTTCTCTGTTCAGATTGTCAGCCTTCTCTCTAAGCAGCTACATTTCTCTAGATGCACATTTTCTCTATTATTGAACTTCCTCTCTCTAGCAGCTTCACCACTTACTAGTAGATGGGTGGTTGCTGAATTACAAACCAAAGAAATTTCTTTAACATAAAAAAAAAATTACACCCACACATACATATATCATGTATGTAGAGAACTAAGATAAATTGATTAATCCAAGACTATTTCTTTAAAGTACATTTCCATAATGAACAACATAAACTGATGAACAAAAACAGATCCAGAGAAAGAGAAGCACCAATCAGACTGTCAAACCTTAGAGGGAAGGTAGGGGAGAGTGGGGCTAAGGGGGAGAGATCAACAAAGGACTTGTGTGCATGCATATAAGCCTAACCAGTGGCCATGGACAACAGGGGGGTGGGGGCATATGTAGGGAGGGGTTTGGGATGGGAATGGGGGGATGAGGACAATTATGTGATACCAAAGTCAATAAAAAAAACAACAACACCGAAAGAAAGAAAGAAAGAAAGAAAGAAAGAAAGAAAGAAAGAAAGAAAGAAAGGAAGGAAGAAAGAACATTTCCATCCTCTTAACAATTATGGCTGAATAGGATCTGTGTAAGTAACAAGTAATTCAAAGAACTCTAATAATTTATACAATTAAATTCTGCTTTCATATTTCATGAGGGAGATAGAAATTTTTTTACTTCAATATTCTTAGTGAGAAGAGTGCAAATAAAACAATCTTTTAACAGAAAAGCTTTCCTAAGCGAACCAGTTTATGTCATTATTTTTCTAATAAAGGGTATTTTATTACCTTGACTTTTCTATGAGAAAATCATATCAACAGTGAAAATATTGAAGAACATACTTTTTAAAGATACAAAATACTCACCTTTGATGTTGGAGAGATAAAATAAA
This sequence comes from Pipistrellus hanaki, assembly GCF_964339955.1. Taxonomy (NCBI): domain Eukaryota; kingdom Metazoa; phylum Chordata; class Mammalia; order Chiroptera; family Vespertilionidae; genus Pipistrellus; species Pipistrellus hanaki. Next base: position 5,259,419 of record NC_140520.1, read on the forward strand.
GAGCTTTCATTTGTCTGACAGGTTCCCGAGTCTTATAAATATTCTCCACAACTAACAAAAAAGAAAGTTATTTTATATAACCAAATATTTATACATTCAAAACATTTTTAAAGTAAACTTTATTATACTTCTTACTTATAATAATAGAGAAACAGATTTACATATCTTAGGTTTAAACTTTTCTTTGTCTTCATTTGATAAAGTAGAGAAGTCTTAAAAATGTGTTTTCCTAAGGTTAAACTCTGGGCTAAGTGTTTATCATGGAAATAAAAAGATAAAGCAGCTATTTCATAGTTAGGTCTATCAGCATAAGCAATCAACAGGCCATGAAGAAACCAAGAAAATGCATTAAATATTAAATTATGTATTTATTTTTTAAAACAATCTATTATAATAATAGCGAGCATGATACCGATACCAGGCTAAGCACTTCACATGAATTATCTGTTGAATCTCATAATAACCTTATAAGTATTTTACAAATGAAGAAACTGAAGTAATTTGTCCAAGTGACATAGACAGAAAGGTGGACAGAATTCCCACGCAGGTCTGTCCAACTCCAGAGCCCAAGTTTTTAACTGCAGTTCTATAATATCCTTTAAATAATTCCCTAATTAACTCTTATTCTTTTAAAACCATACATTAATATTACAAAGTATAAAAATAAAAACCCACCATAAACCTAGAGGACTCTGGAGGACACTGAGAACAGCCCAGAGGAATGTACTCCATGATTACAGTCCTATGACATGCTCTGCAACAAAAGCTTTCTGAGGCCAAATAAGTTTAGAAACTGAACACTGTACCTGTACCTGTACCCGGGGGCATATAAAAACTCCAAAAAGTCCTAAAGAAACCTGTTTAGCTTTGTTTAATGCTACTTCCCAAACTTACTTGGCCACAGAATCCTTTCATTGAAAAGTATCTATAATAATAAAAACGTCGCTGGGACCGGTTTGGCTCAGTGGATAGAGTGTCGGCCTGCGGAATGAAAGGTCCCAGGTTCGATTCCGGTCAAGGGCATGTACCTTGGTTGCGGGCGCATCCCCAGTAGGGGGTGTGCAAAAGGCAGCTGATTGATGTTTTTCTCTCATCAATGTTTCTAACTCTTTATCCCTCTTCCTTCCTCTCTATAAAAAATCAATAAGATATATTTAAAAAAAAATAATAATAATAATAAAAGCGTAATAAGAAAATCGACCGAACAACGGAATGACCACGCTATGACACGCATTGCCGCCAGGTGGGTGCAGTGTAGTTGGTTGGGGGGAGGCCCAGGCCACTGACCAGCGAGGTGATCAATCAAGGGGGGGGGGGGTGGGCTGGCAGTGGACAAGGCCAGAGCCCAGGCCAAAGCCGGGTGGGCTGGGGGCAGGGCCAACTGCTGGCAGCTGAGGGAAGCTTGGGTGCATAGCCAGAGGGAGGCCAGTACAAGCAGCGTGGGGAAAGAAGGCCTACCCTTGCATGAATTTCATGCATCGGGCCTCTCGTCTATCAATACTGAACAAATAGTAAGAAACAGAAATAGTCAACAAAAATTCAGTAAAACCTCCTTATAGTGCAAAATGGTTCTGAAGTTTCATAGTACTTTCACAATTATTACCAAATGGTTCTCACTCTAGTTGCACATGGGAATATCCTCTGGGAACTTAAAAAACTTAAGTTAGAGCTTTTCCCACTGAAGGCAATAAAGATTGCAAACTGAATATGTAAATGACAATAAAAGATTATTTTATATATAAATATCAATAAGTAAATTTTATTGCCCTGGCCAGTGCGGCTCAGTTAGTTGGATCACTGCCTCATACACCAAAAGGTGACCGGTTCGATCCCAAGTTGGACTACCTGAAGGAGGCAACCGATCAATGTTTCTCTCCCACAATGATGTTTGCTTGTTTGGATGTTGTTTTTCTTTTTCATTCTCTCTCCCTTCCTCTCTCTAAAATCAATAAATATAATCTTGGGGTGAGAATTTAAAAGAAAATTTTGAGAACTAACTCAATAGGGAACTGACTTAGTCTTGGTTAGAAGCACTTAAATATATATCTCAACTGAGAAGGGAAAAAAAACCTGACTTACATAGTTTATTTTAAAGATTCATAAAAAAAAAAAAAAATGACCAGTGTAATTATTAAAGCTACAGTTATTAAAAACAAAACCATAACCCCCTTAGAAACACAATTACTAACTAAAATTTATCAATACTTCAAGCTTTCCCAATCACAATAAAAATGTTTTCATGATGAGTATTGGTAACACTTACCAGTTATACCCTCTGCTAGAAGATCTGTCATTTTGCAACACGATGCCAAAAGCTTCGTGGTAAATTCATCTAAAAGCATTATCTTAAATTGAATAGAAATAAAAAAATAGCATAAACATTTGATTGCTAAAAATTCACACAAAAATAACTTAATCCATTAAACATATTCAAACTTATAATCCTTTTACAACATAAAATTAAAATATGAGGACAGTAGGCAAAATGATCTCAATTCATCTTCTAACAAGCATGATCCAGAGACTGTTTCTTTGTATATGCATGTAGTTTTATATACAAGTGAGCAAATGGAAATATTTCCACTCTGAAGCAGAGAACGTTCAATTTAAATGTATGCTATGTTTAATAAGTTTTCTTAAAATTATAAAATGCCACTTGAAGAATAATAATTGTTCCAGGCACTGTTCTAAGCATTTTACATAGATAAATTTATTTTAATATTAACATCTACTCTATGAGGTACTACCATCCCCATTTTATAGACAAGGAAACAGGGGCATGGAGAGATCAAATAATTTTCCCAGGAAGCCACAGCTATTAAGTGAAACTAAGATTTGAACAAAGTGGTATGGTTCCAGACTCGATAGCTGATAAAGTACAATAAGGACAATATATTGAAGGTCAATCTAAGGGCCATAATATATGCAAATTCTACCTTCCATTCGTCTTCTTTCTTGCAGTCATCAAACACTGTTGCTTTTATTTCTGAAAAAAAAAAATTATATAGGAATCTTAACCAACAGTTAGAAATACAATAATAAGATAACTATTCAAAATGTCCAAGATGGCTGGGAAAATATTCAATATAAAATTCTGCTAAGCTACATAAAACGCATAGATACTTGTTAAACTCTATGTAAAAATCCAGTTTATCTTTAATACCTAACCTATATAGTAACATTGAAACTACATTTTTAAACTTCTGAGAATAAGAGAATAATAAAAAAGGCTAACATATTAAGTACATAAACACCTGGAAAATATTTCCGAAAGTGTTATCTAATTTGTTTTTTCCTATTTACTTAAATCCCAAATAAACAAGGTAAAACAAAAAAACCCATAGGAAAATCCCTAACTAGCCCATTGCTAAATTACATCTGACAATCAAAACTGGGTAAGTGGCCTAGCCAGTTCGACTCCAGTCCCAGGGCACATACTGGGTTGCAGGTCAGGGCTCATGCATGAGGCAACCAACCTACAGTATGTGTTTCTCTCACATTGATCATGTCTCTCCCCTTCCTTTATACTCCCTCTAAGAATCAAATGGAAAAATATCCTCAGGTCAGGATTAATAAAAAAAAGTTTTTTAAAAAACTGGCTAAGTTTTTTCTTCCTAATTTACTACTAATTACAGTTTTCAAGAACATGTATCACTTTATGATATAAATGAGTATTCAGTCTTGATCTATAATAATAAAAGCATAACATGCTAATTAGACCAAACAAAGCAGGGCTACAGCCGCAGGATGGAGGCTGCGAAGGCCTACTCTTGCACGAATTTCATGCATCGGGCTTCTAGTTATTAATTTGTTCCTTGAAATGGTTTTCAAAACTAATATAGGGTTTGAAAGCTATGTCTATAATAGCTGTCAGGTTTTTTAAATAGCTTTGTTGAGATAATTTGCATACCATATTATAGTTGACTTTTGAACAACTCAGGGAGTTAGAGGCACCACCTCTATGGAATCAAAAATCTCTCTATATCCAAAACTGGTTTGGCTCAGTGGATAGAGCGTCGGCCTGCGGACTCAAAGGTCCCGGGTTCGATTCCGGTCAAAGGCATGTACCTTGGTTTCGGGCACATCCCCTGTGGGGGATGTGCAGGAGGCAGCTGATCAATGTTTCTCTCTCACTGATGTTTCTAGCTCTCTATCCCTCTCCCTTTCTCTCTGTAAAAAATCAATAAAATAAAAATAAAAAGCTTAAAAAAAAAAAATCCCTCTATAGCCCCGGTTGGTGTGGCCCAGTGCCAAGAACAGGTTGTGTGTATCGGGTTCAATCCCAGTTGCGACGCCTATGGAAGTTAATCAACTGATGTTTCTCTTTCACATCAATATCCCCCCCCCCCACCTTTTATTACCTAATGATATTCCATTGTGTGAACATATCACATGTTATTTTTTGATGGACATTGGGTTGTTTTGACTTTTGACTATTTTTGTATAGGGCAGCTATGAATCAGATATTAAAATTTATTAAGTTTTAATATATGTTAAGAGTGCCTGGCACAGAGTAATTGTTCAAAACATTGTTCCCTTCTCCCTACTTGGTGGGTAAACTGAAGGGTAGCTTTCTGTACTATCTTCAAACTAGCAAAACCTTTTCCCAGTCAAATGTACGACTGCCTACCTCTAAGGAGATTCCTTCATCATTTCTTTCGGACCCTCTTACTACGGGATCTCATAGGCATCCCCTTCTCTCCTTCTCTCTCTCCTCCCTAAATGGTGAATGAGCATCATCTTGAATTTCCAGTTATGTCCCTATTTACGCCAAGACTCTAAGAACTGCCCTGGCCAGTCTGCATCACTTGGCTGAGTGTCCTCCTGTGCACTGAAAGGTCGCCAAAGGTCGCCGGTTCAACCGTCAGGTCAGGGCACATGCCCAGGTTGCAGGTTCAATCCCTGGGTTGGGTACAGGAAACAATGTTTCTCTCTCTATCTAAAATCAATAAAAACACATTTTTTAAAAAATGATCCTAAGGATCCTAGCCGGTTCGGCTCAGTGGACAGAGCATTGGCCTTTGGACGAAAGGGTCCCAGGTTCAACTTCCTGTCAGGGCACATGCCTGGGTTGCGGACTCGATTCCCAGTGGTGTGGGGCGTGCAGGAGGCAGCCGATCAATGCTGTCTCTCATCATTGATGTTTCCATCTCTCTCTACCTCTTCCTTCCTCTCTGAAATCAATAAAAATATATTTTTTAAAAAAATCCTAAGGGATCTTTTAACTATTTTAAACTATTATCTCTCTTTCTCCCATTCAGTCTCCTGTCTTATCTTACACTCCATCCGGACACCCTGGTGCCACCTCATGCTAACAGCTCAAGATGGAACCTCTGTTGCCTCTCAATGCTCCCTCTCTTGCCCTTCATGCTATCAAGACTGGAATTACTCTCATTAACTTTTTCTTTATTTTCTTTCTGATAAATGTTGATGCTAAGGACCATTCCATAGCTTAGAAATTACTTATACAGCACAATTCATCACCCTGTTTCTCATAGACATATTTAACTGCCCTTGCAACTTTTTTTTTTTAATATATTTTATTGATTTTGTACAGAGAGGAAGGGAGAGAGATAGAGAGTTAGAAACATCGATGAGAGAGAGTCATCGATCAGCTGCCTCTTGCACACCCCCTACTGGGGATGTGTCCGCAACCAATGTACATGCCCTTGACCGGAATCGAACCCGGGACCTTTCGGTCCCCAAGCTGACGCTCTATCCATTGAGCCAAACCGGTTTCGGCTGCCCTTGCAACTTTAAGACATTACCATATCTTCAAAGCCAGCCTCACACATACTGAGAAACAAAATGCAACCTTATCATTATCCAATTTCCCAAAAGATGGTTTCATAGCTCTTTTTTTCCTTTCTCTTCGTACACTTGTTTTTCGTACCTGGTGTGTGAAGCACAAAGGCCAGTGACTGATTTGGAATTTCAGTTTCACACAAGGAATTCTGTGCAACTCCCAGAATTTTAACTCAGTCATAGGCGGTCTTTGCTAAACGAGCCGGGCGTCAGAAATCCTCGTTAGATAGATGCTGCTCCCTTCCCACTGCTGGACCCTCACTCTGCTCCCAGCCATGCCGGGCAAGGACGGTTTCCCACCTGACAGCCTACTGGGGGCCCACTTTTAGAAAAGTCCTCCTGGATGGCGACCCAGAAAGTGGTCCAGTCGCTCTAGCTGGTGTGGCTCAGTGGATAGAGCATCTTCCTATGGACTGAAGGGTCTCAGGTTCGATTCCAGCCAAGGGCACATGCCTGGGTTGCGGGCTCGGTCCCCAGTAGGGGGCGTGCAGGAGGCAGCCGGTCCATGATTCTCTCTCACCATTGATGTTTGTTTCTGTTTCTGTTTCTCCCTCTCCCTTCCTCTCTGAAATCCATAAAGATATACATTTAAAAAGAAAAAAAAGGAAGAAAGTGGTCCAGCCCTAAGAGCCGGGAGCGGCCCCGAGCCCGTCATCCCAATGGCCCCGCCACTGCGGACAAGTGGGCGCCTCCGGGGAGAGGGAGGAGGCTGTGTCCTGACCGCGCGTTTGTTTGTTTGTTTGTAAAGGACACTGCACACCGCGGCTGCAGACTCCGAGGGCGGCCGGGGAGGGAGGGGAAGGGCGGGACGGGAAACAGGGCTCCGACTGTCCGTCCGCCGGCGACATCGCCGCCTGGAGCGGCCCCGGGAGGCGGGGCGCGGTCGGGGCCGGCGCAGGGGCCGGGCGCCCTCCCCGCGGGGCCGAGGGGGTGCCGGGCGCCCGCAGGAAGGCCGCCTCCGCTGCCCGCCCCCGCCCCTCCCGGCGCGGCCCGGCGGCGGAGCGGGGCCGGGAAGGAGGAAGAGGTCCTGACAGGGACGCGCGTCCCGAAGCAACAAGTGCCCGCGGCCGCTCCCCCGGAGGAAGCCGGCCCGGGGGCGGGAAGGCCGGGCCGCCTCCCTCAGCGCCGGCCCCTCCGCACTCACTCTGCCACACGACGCTCTTCAGCCCCCGCTCCGGCTCCGGCGGCGCCATCTTCCCGTCGCTGCGGAGGAGCGGCCGCCGCCTCCCGCTGGCTCGCCACCGACTCCAGCCGGGCTCCGGGGCGCTCCCGTGGCCCCGCCCCCGCCGGCCGCGCCCGCCGTGACGTCACGTCGTCCGCACGGGAGCCACGCCCTCACCCCGGACGGAGCCTGCGCGATGCGGGTGGAAGCCGGCAACCGCGCGCCCCCTAGCGGGAGGCGGGGTCACGTCACCCTCGGGTGACGTCAGAAGCAAAACAAAAAACGTGCGGACAGGTTGTCAGCTGGTAGCACCTGAGAGATTTTGGAATCCCTGGGTGCTAGACAAGAAGAAGGGAATTCTTCTCTTTGCGAAGCGATTCATACTAGACTTCGCTCAGTAGCCACTTCAACAACCGAATGGGAACCTTACCCACCCCCGCCTCCAAAAGTTGATTTTTTGCCGTTTTCAAGAACAGAATAACGGTGTAGAACAACTATAAGGTGTACCTCCAGTGTGCCCGGAACTAAACCCACTCCTGAAGAACTCATAGTCAAATTATAGAGCTCAATTCCTGGAATGCTGAAAGTGGTCAAAAGTTGGTTTCAAAAGCAAATGCTTTGATGATGATGATATACATAAGTGAACCAATAAAACAATGATTATTTATTTGCTAAACATAAATTCATGTGTCAAATTGTATGGGAGAGGCTATCAATGCTTTAGGGTCCAGAAGAAGGGGATTACTGTTGAAAGCTGACTCCCAGAGGAGATGATCAGAGAGCTCAGACTTAAGCGGCCCAACTGTGACGTCATCCTCACACACGCTGGCAGAAAGAAAGCAGGCTTTCCTACAGAGATTTGCAAAGAACCAATGGCCTTAATTCAAGTTGGTCACACAGAGAAGTGGAAATTATTTCTACTGCTAATAATAGTTAATATTTACTGAGGGCTTACTAGATGCCAGGCACCCACGGTAAGTAGATTATCTCATTGGCCTTCAAAGTATCCGTTACCAAGGAAACGGAAGCTTAATGAAGTTAAGTCACTTAGCGGGGATGCACAGCCAGTGGTGAGTGGGAAAAAGACCAGGCTCGAGTTATACAGAAAGTTACAAATAGAGCAGTCTGTAAGATAACCTGCAATGTTTGCTCTTTAGTCATGAAAAGGAAATGTAAAATCAGCCATAATATGGGTTCAAGCACAGCAAATGGCATTGTTAAAAAAAAAAAATACACCTGGCCAAAAATGGAGTCACTTTATGTTAAGCCTTGAATGGCTAAAGGGCTCCACAGCCAGGGCTGGTGTCGATGGAGCACTCACGGAGCAGATGTGCTGAAGGCCGAGGAGCAGATGGGAAGGCCGCGGCGCATCTGGATGTGAAATCTCAGAAGGAATCTCCCAAGCAGACCTTTCACGTGTCCAGGACTTGCCCAGGGCACAGCTCACACTGGCAGCCTTCCAGAGGATCTATCTTTCTGGGTCTCTCTCTCTCCCCAGTCCTCTCCGCAATTTTCATATATTGATTTCAGAGAGGAAGGGAGAGAGGAAGAGATAGAAACATCAGGGATGAGAGAGAATCACGGATCAGCTGCCTCTGCGCGCCCCCTACTGGGGATCGAGCCTGCAACCCGGGCCTGTGCCCGGACCGGGAGTGGAACCGTGACCTTCTGGTTCGTATAGGTCGACGCTCAACCACTGAGCCACGCTGGTCAGGATCCTGACCTCGCCTTTCAGAAGTGGAGTCAGGGTTGTTCTTCTAAAGAGCTTGTGCTATGCTAGATGCGTTGTGTAGGCTAACAAAGCTTGTCCATCTCCAGTCACACTAGCGTTTGAGACAGCCCTGCAAAACAGGTGGGGGAGAGCTTTGAAAAACAAAAGACAAAACACTGGGCCTTGGAATCACACCACACCCATTCACATTACTCACTCAGTCACGTCTCCGCTGCCATCGCCCCTCGCTCTGTCACTCCGCGTTTCTCTTCCCTCTGTAAATCACTGCGGGCGACAAGGGAGGGGAGGGGACACAGGCAGACACCTTCTTACATTAAAAAGCCCTCAAACGGCTCTGAGGTTCCGATCAGCGTTTGGATCTGACATGTTCTTTCACAGGGAGGAGGAACCAGCAATCAAGAAAAGGGCAAGAGCACTGACTGGTGTGGCTCAGTGGATAGAGTGTTGTCCTGCGGACTGAAAGGTCCCAGGTTCGGTTCCGATCAAGGGCATGTACCTGGGTTGCAGGCACATCACCAGTGGGGGGTGTGCAGGAGGCAGCTGATCGATGTTTCTCTCTCACCTTTCTCTCTCTCTCTCTCTCTCTCTCTCTCTCTCTCTCTCTCTCTCTCTCTCTCTCTCTCCCCCTCTTCCTTCCTTTCCACTCTCTCTAAAAAATCAATGGAAAAATCCTCAGGTGAGGATTAACAGAAAAAAACAAAGCAAAGTGTAATCATGGAAATAGTCTCCAAGAATGCAGACCTAGGCCCATAGACACCTCCCTGAAGACTAGGTCATGAGCACCTTGGGAATTCTTTAAAAGTTGTTTTTTAATAATGTAGAAGCTTTTCACAGCTGGTTTTTAATAAGTCAGGTGTTTCTGGAAACAGAACCCCTTTAAACATTCACAGGGGCTGTGCTTGTCTCAGGCCCGCGGGTTCCTGCTGAGCTCAGAGGAGCGCTGGGCTGGGAGCGGAGGCGGAGAGCAGGTGTCGGGGGGAGAGAGAGAGAGACTCAGCCCCGATCCCTGCCGGTGGAGGGTGGTCGGTGGGACGCTGGCCCAGACTGGGGACAGCCGGGTGGGGCTTGCTGGTGGGAAGGCCTCATTTCCATGCACATGCTCTGAAGTCGGCATGTCCTATTGGGCATATGTGTACATGCACCCGGGTCCTGTCTGCGGTCTGGGGTTTATATGACTCTGCTGGAAATGAGATTCCCGAGGCCCCAAACCACGCTGCTCCTCGAAGATCGTGGCAAGCATTTCTCTCGAAGCAGCACAGGCCACAGACTGGGTTGGCACACGTGACTGTGTGGTCATCCCCACGGCCTGGCCCAACGGTGGCTCCGTGGGGCGCCCAGAATGGCCTCGCCGGGATCAGCCCAGAGCACACCCAAGGAGGCAGTGAGCGCCATCTTGACCCCAGTCTCCCCCTCAGCACCCCTTTCCCACCCCGGGGCTCGTCCGTCCATGCACACTGGACGCAGACACCCTAGCATTTGTCTCCCCGATTAACTGAAGAGTCAGCTTTGGTTCTGACTTCACTGTAGCCCTAAAATGCAACGAGAAAGTTCCCCTCTGTTTCATCCATGAGGAAAATGACTCACCCATTCCAAGGGTACTTCCGGAGCAGGTGACTGCAAAAATAAAAACACGGCATTTCACTTATGGATATGTTTAAGGTGATACAACTTCAGAAAGAACAAAGGGGAAGTAAACCAAAGCATGAATGAGTGCCCAGCAGGCGTGGCTCAGTGGCTGAACATTGACCTATGGACCAGGAAGTCACAGTTCGATCCCTGGTTTAGCCCCATGCCCGGGTTGCAGGCTGGATCCCCAATAGGGGATGTGCAGGAGGCAACTGATCAATGATGTTCTCATCATTGATGTTTCTATCTCTCTCTCCCTCTCCCTTCTGCTCTGAAATCAATAAAAAGAACAAATGGGAACCAATTTGGGTGATGGGAGAATAAGATAACTACTAGCAGTCTGACCTCGGGCAAGTCACTTAACTGCTCGGTGCCTCAGTTTACCTATAAGGGGTAAGAAGATTTCGAACTTCATAGGGTTCTTATAAAGATCAATTAATTCATGTGAACCCTTATAATAGTTGCAGCACATAGTCAATAGCTGTTAGTCATTATTATAATTTACAATATTGTCCTAATTATCAGGGTAACGCATCATTGACACTGAAGAAGAAAAAAACAACAACACAAAAAACTCTAAAAATAACTCCAAAAAATGTCCCCCAAATGCAGGGTTTTTACCAGGGAAACAGCATTGAGATGTTGAATATGAAAATACTAGACACATTTTAAAACACTTGGTAGAGCCCATAGCCAGTGTGGTTCAGTGGATAGAGCATCAGCCAGAGGACTGAAGGGTCCCAGTTTCAATTCTAGGTCAAGGACAGGGGCCTCAGGTGCAGGCTCCATCCCAATCCTGGTCGGGGCATGTGACTTCTCACAGCCCTGGTTCTCTCTGTCTGTCTCTCCCTTACCCTTCCACTCTCTCCAAAATTAATGGAAAAATATCCTCTGGTGAGGATTAACAACAACAACAACAACAACAACAATAATAATAATAATAAACACTTGATAGATTGTAAAACATGATGCAGCTCTAATGAAATCCTGTGATGCTCTTTTTTCCTCTGAGCACATCCCCACCCCAGCAACCTAATCCTGTCACTCCCCAGAGGGCCTTGCTTTGGGCCAGCTCGTCCTGTGGACGAGATAATGAAGAAATAGGGAATCGGAGCGTGACAGCCACGGTCAGGTTGGACGCCCCCGCGGGGGCCTGGCCGCGCTCCATCCTCGGAGCCCTCCCGAATCTCCGTCACCTCCACGGAATGGACGTTTCAGGTTCTGCTTCTCGGCGACGATCGCCGAGCCAAGCTTGCCTCCTCCTGTGTTCGAAGGCTTCATCGTCTCTTTTCTTTTTTGGAAGGTTATGAAAAGTATGTGAGCATGCCTGGGCACGGTAGGGGGGGAGGGCTGGAATACAGGGCAGGGAACTGTGAGGTGGCACTTGCCGACTGTTCTGATTTGGAGGATCACACACTGCCAAGCCCAGCTTAGGATTTATGAATCCGTGTGTGTGTTTTTCTGATTCCCCCAACCCTTCCTCAGTCACAAGACTGAATCGGTACAAATAAAAGTTAAAGTGTCTTAATTTCCAACGTTCCAGGGTGTCTATCGTTATCTCTAAGACGGTGTTAAAAAAAAAAAAAAAAAAATCTGTCCCCAAATCTGAAAGCAGAAACTCATTTAAAAGTCGCCTTTACAATCTAAGCAGCGAACATCCGGTCCTCTTCCTGAAGGAGAGAGGAGGAGGGAGATGGATTTTCTTTTCTTTCTTTTGTCCATCACCAGGGGCATGGCTCTTTAAGAGAGCACCATGGCGAGTCCAAAAGTCACATCTCCCTCCAAATCAAGTCATAACGAAGCATCACGATTCCCATGAAGCCAGGGGTTCCCAGGTGCCAGCGCCTGCCTGCAGGATGTGGAAATGTCGTACCCTCTTTTTTATTATGCTTTTAAATAAATTTTACAGAGAGAGGAAAGAAGGAGAGAGAGAGAGAGACATCAATCGGCTGCCTCCTGCACGCCCCACCCTGGGGATCGAGCTTGCAACCCGGGTAGGTGCCCTGACCGGGGAGTCGAACCCTGACCTCCTGGTTCATGGGTCGATGCTCAGCCAAACTGAGCCACACAGGCCCGGGCATCCTACCCTCTTTGACCTTCTCTCCCCCGGGTCAGGGCGAGCGGCCCTGAGTCTCCCTTCCCAGATGGTGCTGAGGGTTTGCTGTAAGCAGAGTCCTGCATAACATGCTCTACCTGAATATATCTTTTTGGGACAGAAGGTGAGCTTCAGGCCCGTCTCCGCCACCGGGGAGACCATCGCGGTGTACACGTCCCCGCAGGGTATCTCCGTGACGTCACAGAAGCTGAGGCCGGCGCCAGGGGAGCAGGTGAACACGCCTTTGGAGCCGTAGAGGTCGGTGCTGTAGTTGGCGGAGCCCCGGGCGGCTCGCCAGTCCACCCGGATGCCATGGGGGCCCAGCCTGTACAGCTTCACTCCCAGCGGGCAGCAGGCACCTGCAGGGTGACGGAGACACACACACACCGCTTAGTCCCCCGTCGCACACACATGGCCTTGATTGCTATGGGGAGACAATACAAGCGACTCAGGCTAAGGGGTGTGTGATGAGAGCAAGATCTGAAGAGGTACTGAGTTCTTCCCCCCGTGGGCCACCGTGTAAAAACAGTTAAGTAAATGCACTAGGCCCATGGTCGGCAAACGGCAGCTCGCGAGCCACCTGCGGCTCTTTGGCCCCTGGAGTGTGGCTCTTCCACAAAATACCACGGCCTGGGCGAATCTATTTGGAAGACGTGGCATTAGAAGAGTTTATGTTTAAACATTTTGGCTCTCCAAAGAAATTTCAATTGTCCTGTTGACGTTTGGCTCTGTGGACTAATGAGTTTGCCGACCACTGCACTAGATGGTAAGAGAGACGAGAGAAAAACAGACAAGAGGAGAAATCCATGTGTGTGGATTTTCTTTTCTTTCTTTTGTCCATCACCAGGGGCATGGCTCTTTAAGAGAGCACCATGGCGAGTCCAAAAGTCACACCTGGCCGATACGGGGGGGTAGATGGGTCCAAAGTTCTAAGTCAAAGGCACAGAGTCCTTGTCAAGAGCCTTCCTACTGCCCTGTCTCAGCTGCTTTCCGTGGGATTGGGTTTAACCTCATTGGCTGCTGCAGCTCTAACGCAGAAGGCCTCTGGTGCTGAACGCAGAGGGGCCAGCCAATGAGCCACTTTGTTCCTCTTTTCCTAACGCCTTGAGCGGATCACACATCGGGTGTCAGGCAGGGCACCAAATGGTACATTCCTCCGTAACTAAAATAAAGATGTTGTTGTATGATAAGAAGAAGAATTCAGTTATAGATAATCAGGCTCATTGGATTTCTTTTTCTTCTTAAAAAAAATTTTTTTTTTTATTGATTTCAAAGAGGAAGGGAGAGGGAGAGATAGAAACATCAATGATGTGAGAGAATCTTTGATCAGCTGCCTCCTGCATGCCCCCCACTGGGGATCGAATCCACAACCCAGGCATGTGCCCTGATGGGGAATCAAACGAGACTTCTTGGTTCATAGGTCAATGCTCAACCACTGAGCCAAACTGGTCAGGGCTGGATTTATTCTTTAGAAAAAAAATGTTGGGGGGGGGGAGGGGGAGGAGTGTGAAGCTAAGCAAAGGGCCATATTCCCAGAAGTAGATATCAGGGTGAGAACTTAGGCAGCGAATCTAAGGAAAAGCAATGGGCCAGGAGATGGTACAAACCACCTTACGTATCTGTAGCACATTATATATGCTTTCTTGTTCTGATTATTCCCATTCCTCTTCCCAAGGGGGGAACAGAACCAGGGAAGATAAGGCAGCACAGCTTATGCGAAGCCGTGGCGTTAGACTCCCCTCTGCAGACTTGTTCTCCAACCCCTGGGCTGGTAAAACTGTATTTCAACTCTCCTGTCCCAGGCCTTGTGGCAGACATGACTAGCTGGCCATGGAGCTCTTTCCCAGGAGAAATGGCGTCTTTAATAATCTGGCCACCCACTATACACTGAGTGGCCAGATTATTATGCATCCAGATATCATAATAATCTGGCCACTCAGTGTATAGTGGGTGCTTAACTTAAGAACACATGCATTAACTGGCTGTGGGTAACATGAGGTTCCCCCCATTTTTTTTTTCGGAATAAGAAAATGCTTCATTATCCCCCAGCTTTAACAATTCTGGTTGCAAATTTCAAAGCAGCAGCTGCCTGCACAAAAGGAAATGTTATCCAGGCCCTTATGGATGCTGGAGAGCTGAGTTGAGGATCCACTTACTAGAGGCGTAGCGTTGGTAGGCGCAGTCTGCGGTCAGCCCGGTGGCGCTGATTGCTTTTAAGGCCACTGTGTAATTGACGCCACAGGTGACGCATCCCAGGAGGCAGTGGTTTTGATGGGTGTGACACTGAGACTGTCCAGTGCGGGACGCCAGGACGGTCACGTAGGTGAGGGCCCTGGTCCCAACAGTCCAGCTCACGTTGACCACTGATTGGGTGACCTGGGTGACTGTCAGGCCGGCTGGACAGCAGGGCACTGACACGAGAAGAAAAAAAGAGAACATAACGGAGGGTGATTTGTGAAAAATGACCAAGAATGGTATTCAGCCTGTGTTTCACTCACTAGTCTACATCCCTCAAACCTTCTGTTTCATGAACATTTCCTTTTGTTAAGCAAACTCTCATGTCCTCTGATGCATCGGTTAACATCAACTGAATTTATACACTGAGTGACCAGATGATGATGATCTCTGAACGCATTACAATCTGGCCACTCAGTGTCTATCCTATATAATAAAAGGCTAATATGCAAATTGTCCCCTTGACCAGGAGTTGGACCAGTAGGCAGGCCAGCCAACTGCCATGTCCCCTCCCCCTGGCCAGGCTGGCTGAACCCCACCCATGCATGAATTCATGCATCGGGCCTCTTAAAAAAAAAAAATATATATATATATATATATAGAGATATATATATAGATATATATCAATATCTATATATATCTATATATATCTATATATATCTATATATATCTATATATATATCTATATATATCTATATATATCTATATATATCTATATCTATATCTATATCTATATCTATATCTATATATATATATAGTATACACACACACACACACACACACACACACACACTGAGTGGCCAGATTATTATGCATCCAGATATCATAATAATCTGGCCACTCAGTGTATAGTGGGTGCTTAACTTAAGAACACATGCATTAACTGGCTGTGGGTAACATGAGGTTCCCCCCATTTTTTTTTTCGGAATAAGAAAATGCTTCATTATCCCCCAGCTTTAACAATTCTGGTTGCAAATTTCAAAGCAGCAGCTGCCTGCACCCCTCCTCCCAATATAACATTTCAGAGCATTTGTAATTAAATGCATTTTTCATTTACCATGCATTTCATATAACAGATATGAAAGCTTGAAATATTCCTAACAACCTAAGAATACCACAAGCCAAGTCTCCATTTTCGCAGGGATCCATTATATAGAATATAAAAACCTCTAGAAACTTCCCGGTGTACTTGGCATTGTCTCTATCCCACAGCTTTTTTCATTTCACCTTTTTATAGTCCAAAGTGCCGTCGGCCGTTGTATATAAGAGAAAATAATGTCCAAAGGCTGTAAGCAGCTTGCTAAATTTTGCTCACACACAAGACTAAGAAGCAATAACCGTTTTCTCTCATCGGGCTCTTACTGTGCAGCAGGTACTATGTGGAGAGCTTTGCCGGATTAATTAATATTCACGACCACTCCAGGAAGCCATTACCCACCTTTACATGTTAGGAAAGGCAAAGACTCAAAAAGGCTGAGCCAAAGAGGTAAATAATAACCCAGCTCATCTGGTCACTTGTTAGTTGTTTTGGTAGATTGTGTCACGGGGGAATAGGACTTCAAATAAGTGTTCTTGCAGAGTCAACATATTCCCCTCTGATGTCAATGCATGAGTGTATTAGAGTCTCGGATGTTTCTATAGAGCCTGTGTTCAAAGGAGGAAAGCTTTTTAAGACTTGGGCTTTTTTAATTGACAAGAGAGAGAGAGAAAGGAAGAAAGAGAAAGTGAGGGAAAGAGAGAGAGATCAGCTTGTTGATCCACTTATCTATCCATTCACTGATTGATTCCTTCCTGGGCCCTGATGGGAGATTGAACCCACAATCTTGGCATATTGGGACGATGCTCCAAGCCACTGAGCTACCCTGCTGCCAGGGCAAGACTGGGGCTCCTGGAAAGGCCTCTGAGCTTCCTGTGTCTCTGTCACACGTAGGGTAGATCAGGTACAACAGTTCATGTCCTAAGACAGTTCCTCGGGACCCCACCGGGTGCCGGGTGCAGACCGGCCGCTGCCCGCACCTGTCTCCAGCGGGACGCTGTAGCTGGGCAGGCTCCGGCCCGCCTGCGTCTCGGCCACGGCGGTGACGGAGAACACGGAGCCGCAGGGCAGGCCGCCCAGGGCACAGGCCCGGCCGGAGCTGCTGCACCGGAACAGCCCCTCCTGGCCCCGCGCCGTCACCGTGTAGGTGGCGCCCCGGTTCCTGGCGGTCCAGTGCACGTGGGTCACGGAGCGGGCGTCCTTCGAGAGGCTTTGAATCTCGGGGCTGCAAGGAGCTGAGAGAGTTCAGGTTATTCACTGGGACAGGGACAGTCAGCAATATCGCCTGTGCCGTTTGCTCTCAAACCGACGTTCTCCTCCCCACAGTGAGATCACCGTCCCTTTCAGCCATCCCCGGCGTCCAGGCCAAACCCATAGTCTTTGTGTGCAAACCTTGGCGCCACTGACACATGGTTTGGGGTTCCTAGAGCATCCGACTAACTGGAAAATGCTACATTTTGGACTCCAAAAGCAAAAGGAATTGAGCGTGGCTGGTGTGGCCCAGTGGTTGAGAGTTGACCCATGAACCAGGAGGTCAGGGTTCGATTCCTGGATGTGCCCAGGTTGTGGGCTTGATCCCCAGCAGGGGGCATGCAGGAGGCAGCTGATGGACGATATTTCTATCACTTCCTCTCTATAATCGATAAAAACCTATTTTTAAAAAAGTAATTGGGGGGAAAAAGTAATTGATTATCCTCATAACATAAACTTTAAGCTGTTTTTTATTTGTGGAAGTAAAAAAAAAATGAAGCTTGTATAACTTCTGCTGTGTGTGTTGTTGATGCTTCCTTTGGGGTTTTGTATATAACCATTTCTTAAGGTGGTCTGTGATTCATGTAATAAAAACTTTCCAGATTATCAAAAGCAACACATGCATGCTCACAAACAGATACACAGTTATAAAATAGTTAAAATTCAGAAGAAATAAAAACAGAACTCACAATATAAACTTGAAGACATAACTACGCCTAAGAGTATTTGTCATGATAATTATTACAAGTGCACTAAAGCTTGCTGAATTAAAAAAATCAGCTCACGCTGAAACCGGTTTGGCCCAGTGGATAGAGCGTCGGTCTGCAGACTGAAAGGTCCCAGGTTCGATTCTGGTCAAGGGCATGTACCTTGGTTGCAGCCACATCCCCGGTGGGGGGTGTGCAGGAGGCAGCTGGTCGATGTTTCTGTCTCATCAATGTTTCTAGCTCTCTATTCCTCTCTCTTTCTCTCTGTAGAAAATCAATAATAATAATTTTAAAAAATCAGCTCACACACACACACACACACACACACACACACACATACACAAAGTAATTGAGACAAACGTGTGTGGCCTGAACCCTCATGATGCGAACACAGGCCGGAGCCCGGAAGGGAGGGGATGTGAGTGGCTGGCAGGCAGAACCTCCCATCACCCCCAGGGTCTCCTCTTTCCTTTTCTTTTTCCCAGCTCCCCTCTCCCGCCCTCTCTCAGCCTCCCCTCGGTCAGAGGAGCCCCACTGGTCCCACAGGAGCGGCCGTGGGAGTCAGCCTCTCCAAGGCTCCCCCTGGCGGCCACCCTGGGGCTCACCGCCGGGGCGGGCGGGACGGCGGGGTCAGCGTGGCGGGTCGTACCGGTGGTGACGAAGCGGGACGCGCAGGAGGTGTTGCTGCCCCGCGCCTCGCTGAAGGAGTACACGGTGACGTTGTACTTGGTGTCGCACTCCAGAGCGGAGAGGGTGCACGCGGGGGCCGTGTCGTTGCACTGCACCACGTTGGGCCCGTCGGCGGCCCTGGTTTCGTAGAGTTCGGCGCCCCGGACGGGGGACCAGACCATCTCCACTCTGTCGCTGGACACCAGCACGGGGTTAATGTCGCTGGGACAGCAGGGAGCTGGGCGCAGACACAGAGAGGGGGTGCGGGTCAGTGCGGGGGCAGACCCTGACCTCCCCGCGCACGAGTCTGTCAGGGCCCTCAATTACGGCAAAACCCTCGTAGATCCGTGGTCAGCAAACCCATTAGTCAACAGAGCCAAATACCAACAGGACAACGATGGAAATTTCTTTGGAGAGCCAAATGTTTTAAACTTAAACTTCTTCTAACGCCACTTTTTCAAAATAGACTCGCCCAGGCCGTGGTATTTTGTGGAAGAGCCACACTCGAGAGGCCAAAGAACCGCATAAATACTACCTTCTACGTGTAGTATTCTTATCTGCAAATCTAGTAGACCAGTTTTAAGCCGCTCACTCCATTCATTCTTCAAAAATCAAGCATCTCCCATATCGAGCCAACCACACTCCGACAAGCACTGAGGATGAAGAGATAAACCAAGCACAGTCCCTGCCCCAGAAAGGATGCAAGCCTAGAGGAGGAGGCGAATGATAGCAACAGGAATAACGATGCTAATGAACGTGCTTGCATTGTGCCTGGTCCCGTGCAAAGACCTTTTCATACTTGTCTTCTCGTTGCTTATTATCTGTTCCATGTGGCAGTGGGAGATACAGAGGAACTAGCAAGGCAGACGTCATGGTCCCCATTTTACAGATAAGCTGGGGGTCAAGTTAGGACCTGAACCCAGGTGTCCCTCTGCAAAGCACTCCACGCTATGTAGCATCTTTGCCTCTCTGTGTCCTGCTTTGGGGAGAGAAAGGAATTCCTGAGACATAAGGATGGCATTCCACTGAACGTCCAGCACGACAGCTGAACACCTTGGTGGAGGGGTCCGATTTCAGAGCGGGGTTGAACAACTATATTCTTTCCCTTCTGTTCACTCCAAGCCCTTGCATTCTGGTTAAGCGTTGGTCCAGGGAACCAAAACTTGCTAGCCTGGAAAAATGTGAGAGATTCCCTTCCTATTCTTGGCCCAAGCGTAGCCCCCAGGGGGGCTAGGTCACAGGTGATCCATTTTACTGCCGCGTGTAGTGGGCTCCGATCCCCCCTTTACAGGCGTCAGGTGGGACTCACCTGTGGTGTAATTGAACACCTCACCCAGCGGGCTCTGGCCCGCCCTGTTGTAGGCAAAGACGCTGATGAAGTAGGTGAAGCCACACTCGGACGGGAAGGCGCACCGGGTGAGGGACGTGTTGCAGTGAACCTCCAAGCCGTCATCGCTCTTCACGAAGGCCACGTAGTAGTCCCCCAGGTCCACGTTGGACCAAGACACAGACAGGTGGCCAGGGGGGTCTTCCTGGATCGTCACTCCTCCAGGTGCACAGGCAACTAGGGAAGGATGAACCGGAAACAGGTGTGAGAAGTTTGCTTTGCTTCTTTGCAACTGTCCCCGATACCGGAGGCTGTTGAACAAGGAAATACTGTCCAACAGTAGGTGCAAGCCCACGAGACATTCTCACACGCCCTGAAATGTATCTAGCCCATGCAGGCTAAGACTGTGTTGGAAACAGTCACGGATTGTTCAATATTGTCTCTGCGTTGAGGCAATGCCAGGATCGACACCGAATGAAGTCTTCTGAAGGAATGGATTTAACTGGAAGTTCATTCTTTCAAGCTCCAAGCTTTCAACATTTTATTTTATTTTATTAAAAAATACTTTTAATTATTTTCAGAGAGAGGATGAGAGAGGGAAAGAGAAACAGGAATATCCATGATGAGAGAGAATCGTTGATCAGCTTCCTCCTGCCTGCCCTCCGCTGGGGAAGGAGGAGGCTGGTCTCCTTCTTTTTCTGATCATTGTCCTGTACACGTTTCCGGAAGCTGTCTCGGCTCTTCACGTGTGTCATACGCTCAATCCATGCCTTCATTCTCTTGGCAAGAATCTTGCCCTTCACTTGTTTGTTTACAACAAAGCCCGCTGCGTGCCAGCCGACCCTGTAGTCTCTGCCAGTGTTTCCTGGTGGCATCTGTGGGGTGTTCCTCTCTGAACGGTGCCATCCCCTCGATATGTCTGCCACATCACCTTTCCTGTAGACTCACATATATGTAGCCAAAGGAACAGCTGTGTTTTCTAAAAAACACAGCGAGGGGCCTCTCCCCATTCCCTCGGCGTTAATCATTTTGGCCAAAAGGAAAGCGAAAGCGTATTTCCTCTCTCTCCCTCCCTTACCTTCTCCTAATCGTTTCCAGCGTGCCAACCACACTGAATTAGAGCTGTTCCACGAGAAGCCAAGTCACCAACTTGTTATCAGCGACTTGGACATCATTATGATTCTATTTTACACAATTTCATTATTATGTTATTTATTTATGATCTGAAGGGCTGGCTGTATTTTTCCCTCCTGAAAATGAGTGTGCCGGCTCGGTGACGGCTCTCTTCCTCCCTGCTCAGAAATCTTTCCATTTAGAGTGACGTAATTCTGAATTTGGGGGGTCA
Organism: Pipistrellus hanaki; assembly: GCF_964339955.1. NCBI lineage: Eukaryota > Metazoa > Chordata > Mammalia > Chiroptera > Vespertilionidae > Pipistrellus > Pipistrellus hanaki. Next base: position 5,280,409 of record NC_140520.1, read on the forward strand.
AGTGGAGACATTCTTGCGGTTAGCTACATTTTCTCTGGCTTAGAGAAGTCAAATCAGGCAAATTCAGGCTTGGATTCCAGATGGTGCCTGAAATGAACCTCATCGAGCCCTTGGAAAAATTATTTAACTTCTCCGCGCTCCCATTTCCTCATCTGAAAAGGAGATAACCTACCTCGTTGAGAATTAAAAATAAAAGGATGTGCCTAGAAGGCCTGGGACACTAGGTCTTCACCAGATGTCAGTTCCCTCCCCCAGACACGCAGCTATTTCCCCATAGAGGGACCAACCTCCGCATCTGTGTGCCTCATGTCTTCGATCAGAATGAAAACGGGGGGATAGCTGGACACCCATTCAGAACGACGGACAGCCCTTCTTCATCTTCAAAGAGGGCACCCCCCCGCCCCCCCGCCGGGTCTGAGAAAGGCGATGCCAGGAAGAGGCCGCCCTCTGTGCACATGGTCAGAGCTGAGCACGGCTCACTGGTCATGGGAACCGGGAGCCTGGCAGGTGAGACGGGAACGAAGCGAGGGGCCATCTGGGCTCGGACCCGGAACCCGGCCGCCTCTCTTCACAGACCCGCTTCTCCTGATGCCCGGGAAGCATCTGGTTTCGCGTCCACGTTACTCAACCGCATCGGCACCTCCAGCCCCAGGCTTTCCTTTGGACCCGGCTCTCCTGTCACTTCTCCTGTCACTTCACATGGCAGTCATGTTGGCTCACCAGCCCACAGTGACCTCGCTCTTGGTTACATATCTTTCTGTTGTTGTTGTTTCTGGGTGTTTTTTTTTTTTGTGTGTGTGTTTTTTGTTGTTGTTTGGTTGTTTTTTTTTTGGTTGTTATTGTTGTTAATCCTCACCCAAGGATATTTTCCCCATTGATTTATTAGAAAGAGTGGAAGAGAGGGAGGGAGGAGAGGGAGAGAGAGAGAAACATCGATGTGAAAAAGACACATTGATGGGTTGCCTCCTGCACATGCCCCAACCTGGACCGGGATGGGGCCTGCCTCCCAGGTACATGTCCTTGACCAGAATCCAACCCGAGACCTTTGGTCTACGGGCCGATGCCCTAACTACTGAGCCAAACCGGCCGGGGCCGGGACGTACCGGTCTTCAGGGCCACCGCTGCCGCCGAGCTGCTGGACCCGGCATCGTTGCTGGCCGCCACGGAGACCAGGTACTCGGTCCCGCAGCGGAGGCCGGCGATGGTGCAGCCGCTGGCGGCCGTGCTGCAGCTGCGCTGGGAGGAGGCGCTCCGGGCCAGCGCCGTGTAGTTGGAGGCGCCTTCCGTGGGGGCCCAGGACACCGAGGCCGTCAGGGCCCCGCTGTCCAAAGAGACTTGGATGTCGGCAGGAGCCCGGGGACCTGCGATTTTGAGAAACAGTGAAGATTCGGCAGAAGCTGCAAGAACCTGGGTAAGATGTGGCCCGTCAAGTGCTTAGATGGGAGGATGGAGGGCCAGAGAGGGGCAGGAGGGGTGTCTACACCAGGGTTAGTTGTGCAGAATTACATCGTGGAGTGGGAAGCCGTGTACATGGCCATTGGGGGGGAGGGGGAGAAGGCAGGGAGAGATGTGTGTGAGGGGTGACTGGTTTCTCAAAGCCTTTCTCTTTGTTCATTCCCCCGGGTTTTAAGTTTTAGAGATTTCGGATGTGGCCTGACTTGGCTGGGGCTGCTGTAACCAAGTGGCTTAAACAGCCAGCCAGCATGGCTCAGTGGTTGAGCATTGATCCATGAACCAGGAGGTCACAGTTCAATTCCCGGTCAGGGCACTCACCCAGGTTTCAGGCTCCATCCCCAGTGTGGGGCGTGCAGGAGGCAGCTGACCAATGATTCTCTCTCATCACTGAGATTTCTCTCTCTCCCCTTTCTTCCTCTCTGAAGTCAATAAAAATATATATTTTTTATTATTTATTTAAATATATTTTATTGATTTTCTAGAGAGAGGAAGGGAGAGGGATAGAGAGTTAAAAACAACGATGAGAGAGAAACTTTGATGAGCTGCCTCCTGCACGCCCCACACTGGGGATGTGCCCCCAACCTGTACCTGCCCTTGACCGGAATCGAACCTGGAACCCCCAAGTCCAAAGGCCGACGCTCTATCCACTGAGCCAAACCGGTTAGGGCAAAAATATATATATATATTTTAAAAAGTGGCTTAAATGACAGAGATGTATTGCCTCGCAGTCCTGGCCACTAGAAGTCTGAAGTCAGGGTTTTGGCAGGGTGGGTTCCTTCCGGCAAAAAAGGCTGCGTGCCAGGCCTTTCTCCTTGGCTACGGCAGGTCCCCGGGCTTCATACGGCCTTATCCCTGCATGAGTACGTCTGGGTCCAAATTCCCTCTTTTTGTAAGGACATGAGTCATACTGGACTAGGGCCCACCCCATGACGTCATCTTAACTAGTTGCATCTGCTCTGAAATGAGCATTTCTTTGTTCATGCAGGAAGCATCTAAACTGCCCAGGGGGTCTGGCAGGGAGCTATAAATAAACTCATCATGCATTCGAATAGCTGCTGCCAGCTGCTCTCCGCTCCTCACGGAGCACAGCGCCCGATGGCTCCCGGCCCGGCCCTTCCGTTAGCCACCGAGGAGCGCGGGCGGGCTGGGCCGTCTCACCCGTCCTCTGGTTGCAGGTGGAGTCATCCCCGGGGGTCCCGTTGGCGTTCCACGCGTAGGCCTTGATGGTGTACAGCGTCCCGGCGTCCAGACTGGTGAATGTCAGGGTGGTGTTGGTGGTGTTCTCCTTCCACATCCTGCCCAGACCGTTGGCCCGCATGATGGACACGGAGAACCCGGTGGCCATGTACACGGCCCCCCACTGCACCAGGATAGAGTCTGAACTCGGAGAGCTCGCTTCCAGAACCGGCGCGGCCAGCACTGCAAATGGCAAAAATACGCGTGTTTGCATCACAAAGGTTTGGTCCAGGACCGTGGTCGGCAAACTGCGGCTCCGCGAGCCACAGGCGGCTCTTTGGCCCCTGGAGGGTGGCTCTTCCACAAAATACCACGGCCCGGGCGAGTCTATGTTGAAGAAGTGGCGTTAGGAGAAGTTTACGTTTAAAACATGTGGCTCTCCAAAGAAATGTCCATCGTTGTGCCGTTGGTGTTTGGCTCTGTGGACTGATGAGTTTGCCGACCACTGGGCCAGGAGAATTCTGATTTAGGAGGAAGTAGTGTGAGGTGGGTTAGCCATGTTAGGAAAAAATGATTTACTCTTCCAGAAAGATTCAAGGCAGAGTTTCCGGAAGAACCACCGTTAAAAAAAGAATTGCCGTTTCCATGCAAACACAAGAATTGCTGTTTGAATGTGTATTCATGACAAATACCTCATCCCAGGGATGGGGGACAGAGAAATTCTAATATTCGGCATTACTTGAGGCTGGAGGATGGTGAGAAATTAAATAAAACATCCCCGCAATCATCGCATACATCCATGGGGTATAGAATGATTCATTCTATTTTACTACCCCTGCAACCTGTCAGAAATACGTGTAGGTGCAACCTTACCAAATCTGTTTAAGTTAGGCCCTGACCAGTTTGGCTCAGTGGATAGAGCGTTGGCCTGCAGACTGATAGGTCCCAGGTTCAATTCCGGTCAAGGGCATGTACCTTGGTTGTGGGCACATCCCCAGTGCGGGGTGTGCAGGAGGCAGCTGATTGATGTCTCTCTCTCATCAATGTTTCTAACTCTCTCTCCTCCCTTCCTCTCTGGAAAAAAAAAAATCTATTAAGTTATGCTGATGGCCAACTCCACAAATGCTGTTATTCTGAGTAAGTCCAAGTATCCTTTGTTCTGCCCGATCTTGACAGATAACCGGTTAAAAATAGAAATCCCTTTTCCAGAGATTTGCAAGCAGGGATGCTTTTCAAGATGCCCAGGAATGCTTATTTTCCAAAGCATTCCCCAAAGACGCCATTTGGTGGCTTTTACTTCTAGGCCCTGAGTCATGGGCACTCACGCCACACAGAATTGCATCACACCATCGCAGCGTCCAGCTACCTGTCTTTGCCTGCTTTGGAGGCGATGCCTGGCTTCTCCCAGCGGCACTGATGGACCTGACGGTGATCTGGTACAAGGTGGCAGCCTTCAGGCCCGTCACAGTGCCCGGGGAATTGGCCACCATGGTTTCAATGATGGTGTCCCCATCTTGGGCCGCGAGGAGGTAGCTGGTGGCGCCTGGCACTGTAGCCCACTCCACGGTGATGCTGTTGCTGATTTTTGAGTAGGCCTGGTCGATGGTGGGTATTTCAGGCGCTGAAAGAGATTCTGAAGTTGACTGTTAGCTAGGACACCGGTAAGAATGACTTCCGTCATCATTTGACTTGGCAAACCACCATTTTTGCATCATCCTTCAGACACAGACTCTGCCTTGACTTCCCAGATTTAAAAAGAAGATGAAGGAGAAGGAGAAGGAGAAGGAGAAGGAGAAGGAGAAGGAGAAGGAGAAGGAGAAGGAGAAGGAGAAGGAGAAGGAGAAGGAGAAGGAGAAGGAGAAGGAGAAACAGCCTGGCCCTTGTGGCTCAGTAGTTAAGAGTCAACCTATGAACCAGGAGGTCACGGTTCAATTCCTGGTCAAGGGTACATGGGTTGCGGGCTTGATCCTCAGTGTGAGGCATGCAAGAGGCAGCTCGATCAATGATTCTCTCTCATCCTTGTGTTTCCATCTCTCTCTTCCTCTCCCTTCCTCTCTGAAAGCAATAAAATAAATATTATTTTTTTAAAAAAGAAGAAACAGAAAAATAAAGGCAAAGCTATTTTCCAGAAGAGATCCAGAAAGCTCAAACTGTCCAATCAGGAATGAAATTTCAGAGGTTTTTCTCACTTGCCTCTGGGATGGTTTCTGTATTTTTTTTTTTAATATAGTTTATTGATTTTTTTACAGAGAGTAAGGGAGAGAGATAATAACATCTATGAGAGAGAAACATCGATCAGCTGCCTCCTACACATCCCCTACTGGGGATGTGCCTGCAACCAAGGTACATGCCCTTAATTGGAATCAAACCTGGGACCCTTCAGTCCGCAGGCCGATGCTATGCCAAACTAGTTAGGTATTTTTAAGAGTGAAATAAGAGTAGGGAATGATTGTGGGGAAAGATCTCTGAGAGGAGGGAGAGGGTCTTTGAGGGGCTTTATTCCAGAAGATTCTACTCTAGTTTGGCATCCTGGTAATTTCCCAGCCTGCTTTGCCACTATGTCCACCTCCAGCCCATGACTACTCTCCACTGAGTCCAGTGGCGAGAGTCCACCTCCCTCCCCACCTCTGCCGTGGCCGAGTCTCGACTCGTGCATGTAATCTAATGGAGGAAGCAGGGAAAACTGAGTTTTGTTATATGACCACGCCATCGAATTTCCTTTCCTATCATTAGAATGGGACCGTTTTCAGATTGTTTTATATAAAATAAAAATCAACCTGATTCCCCCTTTCTCTATCAAAATACCTGCCTCAGGCTGCTCTGGTCCCTCCTCCCTGAGGCCTGGCCATGGCTTGCCAGGGAGCTATGACTGCTTAAGTCACAAAATCATACAAGGCATTCCTAGACTTTCAGCACGGGGCGGAGACACAGCATGGTCATCAGATTTGCTACTTTTGCAGAAATCCCCACAGGCACAAAAATGCCCCGGATGTCAATCCAAGTGGAAGAAAAGGTCAAATAAAAATAGCTGGTTTGACACAGGCGCCTGGCCTGTTCCCTGCAACGTGGAGCAAATGTTTGTTGGGTAAAATCACGGCATGCCAGACTCCAAACGGAAAGGCAAAGCGTAGCTACAGGGCAGAGAGGAGGAGGAGGAGTGGACACAGGCTGAATGTGTGACTCGCCAGTGTCCCCCCCTCCCCCGGCCGCCCCCACCTGCCAGGCCCGGTGTGCAGGGCACGGACACCCCTTCTCTGCACCAGCAGCCAGGGAGCGGGCCTTGGCACGGCTCAGGAGCAGCCCTGCCGCCCGGAGGAACAAAGTGCGCACTGTGCGCGGGCCAGGCATTCCTTGACCGTCACCCAGGCCTGTCCCCTCTGCCATCGGCAGAAAATGATGATGGTTCTTCATGCCCAGATTGGGGGGGTGGTGGAGGGGGGAGGTGGAGGGAGGGGGAATTGCCTGCCCATTCCAGCCATTGGCCAGCAGAAGCTGACTCTGCAGGAAGCGCCATGTCCCCCGTTCCCATCCCCCCACCCCCCTGCAGCATAGAAAGTCCCAGCAGGGACTTCCTCTTTCTTTTTAAAAAAAATTGATTTCAGAGAGGAAGGGAGGAGAGAGAGAAAGAAATGTCAGTGATGAGAGAGAATCATCGATCAGCCCCTACTGGAGATCAAGCCAGGCACGTGCCCTTGACTGGAATCTAACTTGGGACCCTTCAGTCCGCAAGTTGACGCTCTATCCACCGAGCCAAACTGTCTAGGGCTCTCTTTCTTTCTTTCTTTAAAGAAATATATGTTTGTTTTTTATGTCAGAGAGGAAGGGAAAGGGAGAGAGATATAGAAACATCAGTGATGAGAGAGAATCATGGATTGGCTGCAGCTCCTGCACATTCCCTACTGGGGATTGAGCCTACAGCCCAGGCATGTGCCCTTGGCTGGAATCCAACCTGGAACCCTTCAGTCCACAGGCTGACGCTCTATCCACTGAGCCAAACCAGTCAGGGCAAGTAGTGAACTCTTAAAACGGATCCACCGATGAGAGAGAAACATCAACCAGCTGCCTCCTGCACACCCTCCACTGGGGATGTGCCTGCAACCAATGTACATGCCCTTGACCAGAATCGAACCTGGGACCTTTCAGTCCGCAGACCGACGCTCTGTCCACTGAGCCAAACCGGTTTCGGCTGCCCTTCTCTTTCAGGGGACAGGACAGAGCTGTTGATCTTTTGTGACCGTGCCGTTCAGGTCCTGCCCTACAACCAAGTGAAAAACGGGTGCATCAGGCAGCCTATGTCTCCGGCCTGTGCTGGCCCCAGACGCCCCAGAATAGCGCCTTCCCTGGCACCCCTCCATGGCAGGTTCCACCCATTAGCACCCTTCCCTCTGTCTGGATTCTGTGTTTGGCCCCCGGGCGCGTTGATGGGAGAGAAGACGTGTGTCGGCCATTCCCGTGAGGCAGAAGCGGGACCCGGATGCTCAGCCTCTGAGCGTTCTCTTCTCCCGGCTCAGGGCCTCCGTGAGCCCGCACGGCCTGGCGCCCAGACACAGATCACACACAGCTGGCGCCAGAGCCCGAGGAGACTCCAAAGACACCCATCCGAATGGAAACCTCCCGCACACACCCATCTGAAAAAAAGCCAGGGCGAGTCAACCGCCGCCAGCCGCCATGGGGACCTCAGCCGGCCCCCTAGTAGTGAGGGACCTAGAAAGCTCCTCATTCCGGGGTCTCTGAGTGTGCCCTGGGATCTCTGCTTTTTCCACTCCAAGCGATTACAACACAATCACTCTGTCTATGGCGGGACAGTCCTTCTCATAACTTCCTGATCAATTCAGAAGGTTTCTCAAGAATGAGTGAAGAAGAAGAAAGCATAAATGATTTTTAAAAACCTATCGTATATGCATGCATTTTATGGCTCAGCCATATGTCTAATATCAACTTTGAAACTGCCTCATTTATACTTCCTTTACTGGGGTATAGATAAAATAGTAAGTTAACATTGTTCTTGCCTGGCCGGTGTGGCTCAATGGTTGAGTGTTGACCCACGAACCAGGGGATCCCCGGGTCAATTCCTGATCATGGCATCTGCCTGGGTTGTAGGCTGGCAGCTGATCAGTGGTTCTCTTTCGTCTATGTTTCTATCTTTCTAGCTCTCTCCTTTCCTCGTTCTCTAAAAGTCAATAAAAACATACTTTTTAAAAGAATAAGATAAAGTTATTCTTATGTTGAATTGGTGGGAGAGATTACTGGTGATATAATTAATATTTTAAGATCCCTCCAGATCTTCTAAATCCCACTGAATATAAACTTCCATTCTGGGGACTTAGATTTCTAGAATGTATGAGTGAGAAGAGTCCTTTAGGGAAATTATCTGTGCCTTCAGTCATTCATTTATTTTTAAAAAGGTAATAAAACAGTGGAGTTTTTTTTTTTTTTTAAAGCCTTTTTCCAGCTCCACATTACCATTATCTATATTTTAAGGATGCAATATTAGAAGTGTAAATTATTTTTTATTAAAGTGGAAAAAAATGGAGAATCTTAAGATTTTAATTAAAAAACATTTCTAGTTTTCTGCTCTAATTCCTCAGAAGACAAATAAGAAGTTATATAAATTAGACTCCTCACTATTTATGACTGAAATTTTGTGTATGTGTGTTTGTTTTTTTACTGAAATGATGGCTTTGTAATATTTTGCTGATGGCTACCTCTGTTTGAAAGGTAACTACATGACTCTATACCTCTTAGGACTCAATAAGAACATCTTAAGAGGACTTATCTTCGTTTGTTATTTTGTTGTTGTTTTTTGAGAACTTATTTTTAAAAAATGTACTTTTAGCCAAAGCCAGTTTGGCTCAGTGGTAGAGCGTCGGTCTGCAGACTGAAAGGTCCCAAGTTCGATTCCGGTCAAGGGCATGTACCTTGGTTGCTGGCACATCCCCGGTAGGGGGTGTGCAAGAGGCAGCTGGTCGATGTTTCTCTCTCATCGACGTTTCTAGCTCTCTTTCTCTCTGTTAAAAATCAATAAAATATATATATTTTAAAATAAAAAATATACTTTTATTAATTTCTCAGAGAGAAATGGGAGAGGGAGAGAGAGACAGAAACATCATTGATGAAAGAGAACCATTGATTAGCTGCCTCCTGCACACCCCCTACTGGGGATCGAGCCCACAGTCTGGGCATGTGCCCTTGACAGGAATCAAACCTAGAACCCTTCAGTCCTAAGGACAACGCTCTATCCACTGAGCAAAACGAGCCTGGGAGAGGACTTACTTTTTAAGCTTGATCCATGTATTTGCCTTACCAGCTCCGCCCACAGCCCGTGTAAGTGTTAAATACTTTTTTTTTTTTCCTGGGAGAGACTTTCCTTTCAGGGTAGCCAAGAATGCACAATGAAAATTCACATCAAACACAGGGAGGGGGAGCTTGCATTTTAGAAAACTGTACCTGTTTCCGCTGAAGCAACCTGAAAAGGAAAGTTGGGAAAATTAGAACCAGAAAGAAAAAACACCGTTTGGGGAGATGTAAAAACATCCATCAAAGGGGTACTACGTTCATCACATTTTACACGTGATGGGAGCCGTCTTTCACGCCGGACAGCGTGTTCATTTTTGCACAAGTCCCTTCCGCACACTTAGACCTACCACAAAGCGATCCTAACTAGCATTTAGAGGCTGGAGTCGGGTCATGTTACTATTTCATTTTTCTCCCTGAATCTGCCTATTGAACTAAGTCCGCAGCCACTGACAGATTTTTTTCCAGAAATCTTTGTTCTTAAAATACAATGATAATTTTGTTTGCTCTCGCTAGCAAATGGCATCGCATTTCAAGCACACAAACATACACAATCTTAGGATGGTTCAAGAGTATTTTGATTTCTTCCTCCTCACCCCCTGGGCCCTAAAAGAGACAGGTAATCAATGTTTTTCTCCTTCACCCTCCCCCACCACCCACCTCCTAAATAGTTGCAGGTAGCTCAGAATGATCAACTCACCATTTTAACGTAGAGAAGACTGAGTCCAATCAAAACCAAACCTTTCTTGGGCCCACCATCCATGGCGTTGGACACGGCACTCCCAGGGCACACAGCCGAGTGAAGGGGTCCTCTTTGGTCCCCAGGAGGCACTGTGGGTCCCTGGGATGGAGGCCCCGAGGCTGGAACAGAACTTGGCAAGCAAGTAGCTCCTCCCCTTGGGCGTGCTGACCTGTAACTGGGGCCTGGAGCCCGGCCGGCACAGGCTCTGCAAAGACTGAGAAAGAGAGTCGAAGAAAGCCACGCCACGCCAGCCAAAAAGCTGCTGTGACCTGAGTTTGATTGAAGGTAATATGTAGAATGCTCTCCTTTTCTCTTAAAACACACACACACACACACACACACACACACACACACACACACACACACATTTGCTTCTACATAAAAGCTGCGCAGAGCATTATTGAGATAGCGGGAATTACTGTATTGAGATAGCAGAATCATCGTTTCCAACGTGGGGCTCCTGACCGGTTTTATTTATCCCTTTTCATCTGGGCTGCTGCTCTGGTCTCTGGAGGGAGTGATCAGCCTGCTGTGCAGGGCAATTTGCTGCCAGACTTCACTATGGAAGACAACAGGGCAGGGGCCTGGCAGGGACTGCTGAGGGATATGAACTCACACGTGGCAGGTGAATAAGTCCTGACATCCAACGCAGGGCCCAGAGAGTTCACCCAGGACACCGCTTCATAGAGGGAAGAGGCTAGATCTTAGCCGGCCTCCACCCAGAAATCATGATGCGGTGATGTGGAAGGGTTTAGCTAACGCTACTGTGGTGATCACATTGTCATACGTAAATGTGTCAAACTGACACAGGGTGCACCTCCGACTTACATGGATTGCATGTCATTTATTTCTCAAGAAATAAATCCATAAAGATGAAAGGGCGGGAGCATGTGGCTGAGGTGGGAGAGCCGGCGGGAGGCACCTGATGAGCGGAGTACGTTCGTCCCTCCCCCGTTCCACCTTGCAGTTCCAACACCTGTTATTTCCAGAACCATCTTTCATACGTAGTTCAGGCTCTTTAAAAAATATATATGTTGCCGAAACCGATTTGGCTCAGCGGTAGAGCGTCAGTCTGCGGACTGAAAGGTCCCAGGTTCGATTCCGGTCAAGGGCATGTACATTGGTTGCAGGCACATCCCCGGTAGGGGGTGTGCAAGAGGCAGCTGATCGATGACTCTCTCTCATCGATGTTTCTAATTCTCTATCTCTCTCCCTTCCTCTCTGTACAAAATCAATAAAATATATTAAAAAAACAAAACAAAAAACTGGTTAGGCGGCCACCCACAGGGGTGCCATTGAACTCACTAGGAAGCCCCAGGAAGACTTGCTGGGAAGCTGGGGGGAAACCAGAGGCCAGCTGGGAAACTGCCTCCAGGGAGGGGTCAGGGAGGGGCCACCGGACAGGCCAGGGTCCTATCCACTTCCAATGAGAAAGCCTCACCAGAACCTGGGCGGTTTCCTTCTGCGTCCTCTGCCAACCCGTGTCATTCTGTGCCAGCAGGCAGGAGAAACAGTAAAGGCTCACTCCAGTACCACGCAGGGGTCTTCAAACTACGGCCCGCGGGCCACATGCGGCCCGCAGAGGAGTCTGATCCGGCCCGCCAGGTTTTTTGGGCAGTGAGCGCAGCCGAGGTGTTACAGTAGGAATTAGTAGTTCATATAGTCCGGCCCTCCAGCTCTCTGAGGGACCGTGATCTGGCCCCCACTTTAAAAAGTTTGAGGACCCCTGGTAGAGCAATGGAGGGGGACTTGGGAGCCGAGGCCAGCGGTTTACCTTGAACAGGTAGAACTCGTTTGCAATAGGCTAAGACACCCCGGCCCCACACCCCACCCAACCTGAACACTTCACACCCCACCCAACCTGTGGTTATGTCACAGAAATGTAGTCTCGACTACTGAAGTTGAGGAACAGAACAATGGGTTTGAAGTGAGCTAAGATGCTGGCATTTTTTCAGTTGATTGTATTCATGCTGTCATGTTCCTACAGTAGCAAATGTTGACAGCCAGTGATCCTGAAATGAAAAATACCTCTTCGGAAGTCAAAGAGCTGGTGGCTCTTAGAACGGAATGGAGGGATTTCAGAGGCCGAATCAGCTCCACTGAAGAAGTCCTGTAATTGGGTCAGTCATTCAATGAATTCAGCGGGTTAGGACCGAATCTGATTAGGACCTGAACCAAGTTTAAGCTCATCAGTTGGCCAGTGTAACAGGAGTAATGGTCAATGAGTTTAATCAAGGTCACACATTGGAATCAGTTAAACAAACACTAACTGCCATTCTCTGGGCCTCATCTTAGTGTTCAAATAAACTACTTATATTCATAAAGGAAACTGTTTTTGCAGAAGGGAAGTGAATACCATTATCTTTTTCCCCCCTAATTTATTTTAAACCTCCCCCACCCCCACCTTGTCTTTTGATTCTCCCAGTAACTTGCTATTCATTCCTAACTACTGGACACCTATCACAGGCTGGTAAAAATCAGTTAAGTAGCCCTGGCCCATTTGGCTCAGTGGATAGAGCGCTGGCTTGTGGACAGAAAGGTTCCAGGTTCTATTCCGGTCAGGGGCATGTACCTTGGTTGTGGGCACATCTCCAGTAGGTGGTGTGTGGGAGGCAGCAGATGGATGTTTCTCTCTCATCTGTTTCTCTCTAACCCTCTCCCTTCCTCTCTGTATAAAAAAATCAGTATTTTTTTTTTTAAATCCGTAAGTAAACAGCATAAAAGCCCAAGTTTAGTCCTTTTGAAATTTTGTGTGAATTTGAGCCCTTTTTAGTTTTGATCTGTTGCTTCATCTCATGCATTCATTGGTTGCTGATTGTATGTGCCCTGACCAGGGATCAAACCCCAACCTTGGCTTATCAGGACAACGCCTAACCAACTGAGGTATCCAAGAATGAACTTTTTTTTCTAGACATGATCTGTAGTTTTCATTTGATTTCTAAAAAGGGACCCGTAACTCAAAAGTTAAGAACTAAGGAACTAGATTTAACTAAAAGATTGAGCATTTATATGGATATTTTCTATTAAATTATCGAGTGATATTAGACTAACCCATGTATATAATTTAATTATAAACTGAACATTAGGAAACAGACAAAAGGTATAAATGGAAGCTTGAGACCATTTTAGTAAGTTGTGAAAACTGGGTGGAGGCTGCTAGTTACTTTCCAAGTTTCTTGTGTTGGAAGAATTAACCCTAAATATATTTGACATCATCTAGTATTATGGCATGTTCTCCTATCAAAATGTTCCTCAAAAGCAAACTTAACTTTAATGTCACAGGAAATCAAACGCAGCTTGTGATATAAACTTTCACCTCCATTTGAAGTCCGTCCTTTCACATTTTACTTAAAATACACCACTGAATTAACATTTCATGTAGAACTATATTCCAAGGAGTAGCACCTTTAGTTTAGGTATACCAAAAGTATTTTCTGTGAGATGTATCTGCTTTTCATTACTCAGAAGTTTTCCCATTTCTGTGTTGTGTCAACTCACTTGATCTCAATTTAACGACAATCTTAAAAAAAAAAGAAAAAGAAAAAAAATAGCATTTTCACAGAGAAATTTCTTCATTTAATGAGATATTTCTGGAGTTAGGTAGGTACAAATATTAAGCCCACATACGAAGGGCTGGCTCTTCAAATATACTTGTTTGCTCCATTTAACACTTTTGCTAGGTGGCTTCTGAGTGCCCACCAGTTGGCCAATAAAAGGTGAGATAAAAATATATTATTTCAGGAACACTCATGTTAGTCCTGGCACTGACTGAACAAATCACTTTTGAGTTTCTTAGCTCTAAAAAAAATTGAGCTAACTTATAAAAATTCTTTTAAGTCCAATCATGTAATCCAAGTACAAAGTACCTCAATAAGCACCTTTGATGTGAAACTGAGTAATCACCCAATCCAAAAAATAATCCAGTAATGTAACACCCTTGAACAAAGGGAACTGCCATTAAGAACTCTAGAAAGTATCAGAGTATTGACCTATGTCCAATTCTGGTCTACACACTTAAAATCCACTGAAATATACCTTTTCACAGTGACTCTACCAGCATTTTACCCATTTCCACAAAAATACTTTTTAAAAAATATTAACACATAGGGGAAAAGTCAACACCCAGGATAAAGGATTTAATCCAGTATTTATTCCACACTCATGATCCTTCTCTGTAATCAGAATACAAGTCATAAGAACAATCTATCAAATAATTTGCCAATAATCTTAAATAATGCAGCATAGCATTACTTTTAATACTTCTCTGTTCTACATTAAGTTTAAAAACTCAAACAGCAATCTTCATTATCAATAAAAAAGTTTTGAATTTTAAAAAAAGGACACTATATCAAGCTGTTTTATAATTTAAGTATTTTCCATTTATAAAAATGCTTTGGAAGCTTGAGGCTTGAATCTAGTTCTCTACTCCTCTGCCCCACCCTCTCCCAATTTCATGTTAGTATAGGGTTGCTGCAAGAATGCTGGGCTTTAGACATTTTTTTCCCTTTAATATAGTACTTTAAAATTTGAGAAATTAAAAAAAAAATACGTCATGTATTTTTTCAATTAAAAAAACTAAGTGAATAAATTTTAGGCATACTAACAGTGTCCCTTTGAGGTAGAATGCTAAAAGGACATTTGATCAAATCACAGCCTAATTTAAACCTCTGTATCTGAAACTACTCATAAATTCTCTCTAAAGTTAACTGTGGAGAATATTAAGTATAACATATTAACAAGTCTTCCAAGATAATATACAGTGGACAAGAATGTTAATCCTACAACTGCTGCTGCCTTCATGTACATCGAAAGCATTTTCCTATAATAAACATCCAAGATCCATTGTCAAAGTCTTCAGCATTCTATTACGAAAAGCACAGCCATGCTAAACTTCAGTACACAAACCATAATCCCACACCTACAGAACAAAAATATAATTAGTGGCAGTTTATTGCCTTATACAAATTTAACCAACATGGCGACCATGCCAAAGAAATTAAAACATTTTCAGGACATATGTACAGACTGTACATCTCAAAAACTAAACAGTAAAAATGCAAGAACAATCTGTGCATCATGTATCAAACTCAACAATTGGGTGAAAACATCAATGCAATAAATGGGATTACAAAGGCACTTCCCTACACAAAAGAGGAAATGAAAATGCAGCCTACGGGAGCTTAAAGAGTACGCACTACTGCAACAATCTCAACTCGGGAGGGGGAAAAAGCAGATTTAATCAAAGATTTATAGGTTCAATGTGATCCACTTTCACAAAGCATGTTCACACAGTCTCGTCTTTGCTTTTTTGTTTTTCTTGGCTCTCAGGTTCTGCGCTTTGGCTCCTTCGCTCATCCTGTTTGTCACACTGGTCCTTGCCTTCACTGTGATCCCGTTTGTGGGCACGTTCTTTGCTGCCACTCCGCTTTCTAGATTTATCTTTGCTGGGGCTCCGCTCCCGCTTTCTCTTTTCCGCACTGTCAGTTCTTCCTTGGCTGCCACTCCGACTTCGCTTATTGGACTTCTCCTTGCTTTCGCTCTTGTGCTTACTGGATTTCTCTTTGCTCCTGCTTCTGCTCCGTTTCCCTGCATTCCTACTTCTACTCCTACTCCTATGCTTCCTTTCTCTGCTTCTGCTTCTACTGTGTTTTTTCTCTTTTTTGGAATCTTTTTTGTCATCCCTGTGCCGCCTATCATCTTTGTCTTCTTTATGTTTTTTTTCTTCCACCTCGCCCCTACTTCTCCGCTCCTTGGACCGCTCTCTTGATCGCTCTCGCTCCTTTTCTCGGTCATTACCTCTTTCCTTGTCATAGTCACGATCTCGCCTTCTACCCCTCTCATTTTCTTTTTCTCTTTCCCGATCCCTGTCCCTTCTATCTCCTTTCCTATCACGACTCCGACTCCGAGTTCTATGCCTTTCCCTACTCCTGCTATGCCTTCGATCTAAGCCCCGATCAATACTCCGGGATCGCCGCCTTTCTTTCTCTCTTTCTTTGGCTTCGCGCTCCAGGCGCTGGCGTTCTTTCTCTCTCTCTAATTCTCGGTCGAAACTAGAACACCCATGGCCCTCCCGATGATGGCTTCGACTTCTTGATCTTCTCGGGGACCTCCGCGGGCTCAGTGATCTCCTTGGAGACCTAATATTTGAGAAATAGGAAAGAAAAAAATCTGAATTAAACATAGTATAAAAAATTTAACTTACACCAGTGTTACCAATTTAAATCCCTAGCTTACATGAACATATCAAGAATGATTAAAGCAAAAAATCTGCTTGTTCCCATTTATAGATACATGATTTTGCCGAAGATGGCATGTAAGGCAGAAAATGACCTTTGGGGAGGGAAAGTGACAGACCATAAAATGAACACTATAAACAGAACTTGCCACTGCTTTTAAGGACCTTTGCATAAACCATGTTTTTAAAATAAGGTTAATTACCTTGAACGCCTGCGTTCAACATGTCTGTCTATTTCTTCAACGCCCTCTTTCCCATCTTTCTTGATTTTCCGAGGCCGGGTTTTAATCTGTTGATCAATATTCTTCTGAACTGGAACTGGGATTCTTGGAAACAAGGTAGAAAACCACTCCAGTTTTGTGAGAAAAGACCGCAGCATTTCTCCAATGGTCATTACACAGCCTCCGCCAGCCTTCACATCTAGGTCCTACAGAAACACAAAGGATACCCTAGCCGTCAAAAAAATTATTTCAACATGTTCATAAATACTATTCAAAAATTTAAAAATTACCATCTTTGGATTCTCAAATACAAAAAAATAAAAAATAAAAAAATCTAACAGGACAATTTCAATGTGTACCCTTCTATTTTGGTAATGAATGAGAGAGAAATACTCGGGCTTAAGTGTGTGCATGCAGGTACAAACAAATCCTGCAGCCTCCTGGGCAGAGAACTGAGCTCAGTAAGAACATGAAACAGTCCCTTACATTACTTAATTACGTGGAACAATCAACTTAAAATTGCATTCCACATACCTACTAAGTATACATTGCTTCTGTGGGAGAAATGTTTGCACACATCATTCCTAGTGCTGAGACCTAGCTACATAGGAGCTATTCGGACAGTCCCTGTCTAAAGACTATCTTTCAATAGCCCTAATATAAAATGAAGCCCTAATAAAGCTGGAAGCAATAGCAAACCAACTGCCATGAAGCAGTGAGGTTTCTAATTTAGTCATGTAGAAAATAAATAAATGGACAAATAATTGGAAACGCATAATCCATGATGACCATTGTCTCTGAAAAGGGTCATTACCGCATGAAGGCCTTCTTGCTATGCCCTCTCACAGCTCAGGACATGTTAGTCAGCTATTGTCAGTCCCAAACCTATAGTGCAAGCACACAAGGAAAGTGAGATTTGTTATCTAAACAGGAAAACAAGAGCTACAGGTAAAACTGCTTGCACTCACACACATTTAAGTGTTCAGATATACAGAATTTCCAAATATAATCGCTGCAGATATCTAAGGAAGAAAACAATACGTTAGCTTAAATAGAGATCCTCAGATTTGTAAACACAATAAAAAAGATTACACAGAAGAATCCAGAAACATACCATTATGATACCAATTATGAAAAGGCACACGCTTTTTAAATATATAAAGTGTTTCAGCCTAAAAAAAAATCTCATCTAAAAAGAAAAATAGTTTAAAGATTGTGGTTTATCACCTAACACACACAACTTTTGTTTCTTCTGAAATACTGAACCCCGTAAATAGGCCCCCCCAAAATCCAAAAATTTTCCATGTTTATATGAGAATTTTTAAGGTGTGTATAACCACCACACTAGGAAGATTTTATTACCCCTTTCCTTTAATTCAACAAATTCTTTAGCTAATCCATAAAAGCAGGACCGCTGACCTGTCCTGGCCTATGCCCTCTGCCCCTGTAAGAGGGAAGTCGGGCAGGACACACAGCATCCTTTCTCAGTTCAGGAGGGCTTTCCGGAGCACAGAAAAGGGCCTTTCTGGCTCTTAAAGGCACACATATTAAAAAATATACTAGCCCTGACTGGTTTGGCTCAGTGGATAGAGTGTTTGCCTGCAGAACGAAGGGTCCCAGGTTCAACTCTGGTCAAGGGCATGTACCTTGGTCACAGGCACATCCCCAGTAGGGGATGTACAGGAGGCAGCTGATCGATGTTTTTAACTCTCTATGCCTCTCCCTCTCTGTAAAGAATCAATAAAACATATTTTAAAAATATATATACCAATAATAAAATAAAACAAAAAGGACTACTAAAACAGAAAGCAGTGTTAAGGATAGATATGTGGACAATAAAGCTCTGTTAAGTCTGTTTTGGGCTCTTGGGCTTCACTATGTAAGCATATTAATAAAGCATTTATTATTTAAATCTGACTAAGTTTCCTAAAGTAACTCTTTTCATATATAACAAGCTCAGTCTTGTTAAGCTTGAATGGCAAACTAGATTTATAATGAAAACAAAACCTAAAATAATTTTTAAAAAGATATACTAGCTTTGTAAGTATGTATAGTATAACAGGAGTCAGAAAACTAGAACTGAAATATTTTGGTCACCTTGAACAAGACATCTTAACTCTTGGCCTACTTAAGTTTCACCCAGCTCTTCACTTCTGTACTTCTATGCAAGTGGGAACATTAATATTTGAAAGAAGTTAGAAGGTAAGAACTAAAAGTTTCAGGGAAAAAGCTCTGATTAGTATTCTATGAGCATGTCTTACATTAATCTTGAGCATGGTCCACCTTAAAAGTCACTATCGACTGTACAAGTCAAGATCAATACCATAAACACAACATAGAGAAAAGACTTAATAATCAAAGAACATTTAAACTTAATAATGAGTAAAAGTTAAGAAAAATTAATATATATAAAAGCCAAGTCTTAGTAAAAGGACATTAATTCCTAAAGTATCTGAGTGAAATAAATTTAGCTACAGAAAATCCCAGAAGGCTTTAAACCTTCAAAAAATAAAAGATTAAAAACATGAGCGTATAATCAGAAAAAAAAACTAATTATTACCCTTGTTGACATACCTCTTCGTCATCAAGGAAAGATTCAAACCAATCCCACAGATCTGTAGGGGGCTGTGTGTACCTAGAATTACAAAAGACAGGTTAGGCTCATGTGAATTTAAATGAGATACTTATGAAAATGTAAATAAATACATGTTTACCTTATGTACATAAATCCGAGGGCTCTAATATATGGAGAGTCTGTGTGTGTTATGAGACCCATCACTTGCTTTCGAGTTAACTTCAGAGTGAATAATTTGTATAACAGGCAGAAAGCTGTAGAAACAATTCCTCCTGTTCCAACACCTCGGACCTTTAAAAGAAAGAGTTAAAAAAAAAAGGGAGTGAAATAATTAATAGAGTTACTTAACACCAATTGAGTAACCCTGATAGGTATTATTATCAAGATATAATCCAGAACTAAGAATGGAATGTTAAAGAAATAACTTTTCTAATTCTATTCATAGGACACTTGAATTTAGATTAAAAAAAAAAAAAAAAAAAAACACACACCAAAAAACCCAAACTTCTAACTAATTATTACAGGATATAACTGACTTAAGTATAAACTTAGTTTTCAGACACAGAAAAACTGAAAAATGCACGTACTTCTACTTACCCCTCCGCACATCCCTGTTTGGCCCGCTGTCTTCCTGCTTCCTTTCTCCCATGGTTCAACATGTGTGACCTGAAAATAGAAAAGAGGAACACAACAACCATTCATGCTTCACATTTTTTACATGTATAATTAAAGTAAACCCAATTCGCTGAGAGCAGCTCTTCCAAAAGCTTGGAATTGGGGGTTTTGACACGATGTACCTCTTTTGTTTACACATGTTAAGCATGTAAATCAACTTTAAAAAACTGCTTTGATGATATAGAGAGCACCAGTAAGCTACAAGGTTTAAAAAACCACAGCTTTACAGAAGAGAGATCCATCGGTGGAGAGCTGGTGCACATGGAGCCAACATTTCTAGTCTCAGTTGTAAAAGATATTTGATAGAATACCAACTTTATAGCTTTTGAGTTGCTTAAAAAAAAAAAAATTCTCCTTTTAAAATGTATGTAAACTCCTAGTTAAAGCAAAAAGTATTAATGATTAAGTATTTCAAAATCCTTTAAAATACCTTTAATAGTTCAACTTTATGATGATACTAAAATAAAGAAAAACCACTTGAAGGAAGTATACTAAAAAACGGTAACAAGTTATTTCCGATGCAAAATTTTGGAATTTCATTCATTTTTTAAAACATGATCAGACATTACATTCATTCCTAATTAAAGATAAAATTACACCCACACCTACAGAGAACATTCTTGCTGGTTAGTGTATAATTTATTTTCAACCTAATTATGTGAACCAATTCAGCCGAATAAAAGTGATTAGTCATTACACTAAGTACACCCAAAGATTCAGTATCATCTTTGCTAAGGTGGGCACCCTATAAAAATCACACATTTTACCTAAAATATAACAAAGATAGATTATTAGCTCTACAAAAGACAGAACTCAGGAAGGCCCTTTAGGAAGGTAAGAACTACTGTTTCTTAAGTGCGAACTAAAACCCTGCTCTTTCACTGTGTGCTTCTAAAACTCTCCTCCCACCCACCTTAGTTACATGTCAGCCTCGCTCTGGCTTCTGACGAGAAGTGGGCCTGTGAGTGTAAAGGACTGCGCTATTTTGCTCAGCTGGGCCTGTGCTTCGCTGCTTCATTCCCCCAGCTTGTGGCATCAAAGAGGTTTCAATTCCTTAAAGGCTAGCAAAGCTGGAGGCAATACAAAACAGACTTACAAAATTGTGAGCCTATACATCTCCGTGATCATTGGACCTAATGTCTTGATAAGAAAGTGCGGGGCTTAAGTTTTGTAACGAAATTGAAATACTTTCTAGTAGAATCTTGACGTGTTTCAAAACACAGTATTTGAAAACAAGCTCTTTTTCTATCACGTTAACACTTGTCTGACATTAAACAGAACCTGCCACAAGAGCAGGAACCCAATTTTCAACTGTTTGAAGTTTACTACTAAGTAAAGCTAAGGGTTGAATAATCACCACACTGTATCCATGCTGAAAAAGACCTTATCTTTAAAAAAAAAAAAAAAAGAAAACACACACACACACCAAAAATCCTAATTGATAGTATTACAATACTTTGCAAAAGGGTATCAAACTCCAGGGTACTTTTTAGACCCACAGTTGAACTGTATTCTCAAGATGATTTTTCTATCGAAAGCAACTGATTAAAAAGAATCCTTCAATAACCTAGTCAACTTAAGTGGAAAAAGATGGACAGAACAGCAAATTAAAATTTTATCTTTTATCAACACATCCACAGATATGTTCAGCTCACAGAAAATACTTTATGTGGTCTGTCAGATGTTTTTAAGAGCTAATATAGACAAAACGGATTGTATTATATTAGATGCTCTAGCTAAAATATTGAAGGATTGTCAGGGCTGTTATAAATACTCTTTAAAATATAACCTTAGAAGGCCCGGAAGATTAAAAAACAAAACAAAACCCTACATAATTTGCAGGTACGTGGAGAAAGCCTCATCTAGCTGGTAAAGACCAAAACCAATGGCCAAAATAATCTAATTAGCCGTCCATTTAACCCAGGGAAAAATGCATTTATGGCGATTGAGCATGATTAATAGTGCATACCTCTACCTGCGACCCTGGGCTGCTCCGAGCCTCGCTGCAAGACTGAGTCAATCCTGCTAACGAAACAAGAACTGAGACAAGAGTGCAGTGAGGCGGCGCCAGGTGAGCTCCCCAGCACAGCCAAGCCAGCACCGACCCTGCCGCAGGAGCCCAGGGCCCGGAGGGGTCCGGTAAGCCCAACGCACAGGTAAACAGAGACCAGACCGCTCACTCCTGACTTCCTGCTGGGACAATCTCCAGGCCTTCCGTCCACCCCCCGCCCGCCCCGGCCATTTCCCTGTCTGGACGGTAAATACCAACAAACACGAGGCCAACACTGAAGTCAATACGCCGCCCTTGGCTCGGGGCGAGCGGGAGAAGCACCAACAAGTTGGCGCGGAGGAGAGAGATCACCATCAAAAGGAACAGTTTTAAAGCTGTGAACCGGAGAGCGTCCGTTACGTTATCCTGCTCCCCCCACCCGTCTCGTCCAGCGCCCCCGGGGTGGGCAGGAGGTGCGGGGGGACCGGAGATGGGGGGGGGGGAGCGATCACCGGCGGCGGCCTCCCGGCCCTAAACATCCGAAAAGGAAACGAGGGCGGCCCCCGTCTGACCCCCTCCCCACCGCTTCCCCCCCGCGCCCACCCTACCTTCCCCGGACCCCCCCACCCCCGCCAAAAGTCTTCAGACCTCGGGGGGCCGCCTCCGCCCGTTTCCTCCGGACGCCATTCTCCGAACTGAGCCCCGGCCCGGGCCTAGACGCTTCGTACCTTGAAGTAGATCTCGTCCACCACCTCGTGGTAGGTCTTGAGCTCGTAGAGCTGCACTTTGAAGTAAGGCGACGACAGGATGTTGGTTAAGATCATGGGGTTGAGGTTCATGGTCTTCTCGTTGCCCCACAGCGGCAGCACGTTGCCCTGCTTGCCCGACACGGCCGGCTTGGTGGCCCCGCCGCCGCCGCCGCACGGCGGCTGCTGCTGGGCCGCGGCCGCGGCCGCCTGGTGCTGCGGCTGCGAGTTGCCTGTCAGCGCGGGGCTGTTGTTAGCCATGTTGCGGCGGAAGGAAGGAGGGAGGGAGGGACAAGGGGGGGAGGGGGGCCAAGCTCGATCGCTCTTCGGGACAACGGTCCGGGACCCTACTCCATGGAACGCCGTCGGGAGAGGGGGCCGCGTCGCTGTGCCCCCGGCCGGGTGACGGGAGGGCGACGAAGACGCCGACAAACGCACTCCGGGTCGAGAGAAGACGCCGAGAAGCTGGCCGCGAGAAACCCCGGCTGAAGGCGAGCCGGCGGCCGGGAGGGGAGCACAATCTCTTCCGCCAACTGCCCCTGGGAACAAGATGGCGGGCCGGCGGATGTGACGCCACAGGCCCCCAGAGTTCCAAGCGTCGCCGGCAGCCAATCAGAGGCGCCCGGGTGGGCGGGCCGGCCCTCTTCCGGCTTCCGCTGCGCGTTCGGGGCACGCTGTGATCGCTGCGGGATCCTCCCGTTCCTCCTGTTCCCGTCGCTCCCAGTGCCCCTGGGGATTGGGGAGTCCGAGGGAGGCGTTGGGGGTCCAATTCGGATGTTTTAGTATTGGCACTGGGGTCCCGGCCTCCCCCGCTCGAAACCGGGCTTGCAAAGTCGCCCCAGAATCCTGCGGAATATGTTGAGCCTCCCGCGGTCACAGTTGTAAGACTCGGGAAGGGATGAATGGTGGCCCTCACGCCTCCCTGAGATGACGATGCAAGGTCTTTTGCCCTCCCTCGGGCTGTGCTGTCCGACCAGAGGTCTTGCTTAAAACTAAATGTATTAACTGTAAGATCGAGATGACATATTCCCGGGCTAAGCATTAAAAGAGCTACTATACTTGGAGGGCCTAGTAGATGCGCCAGGCATTTTGTTAGATGTGTTTAAAAAAAAACTTTTTAAAATTGATTTTTCACAGAGAGGAAGAGAGAAACATCTATCAGCTGCCTCTTGCACACCCCGCACTGGAGATGTGCCCGCAACCAAGCTACTTGCCCTTGACCGGAATCAAACCTGGGACCCTTCAGCCCGCAGGCTGTGGCTCTATCCACTGAGCCAAACTGGTTTTGGCTAGATCCGTTTTCGGTCCTTTCTCTCTGAGTTCTTAACGGTCTTTGGAGGCATAAAGAGTAGTAAACAGCCGAGACCGGTTTGGCTCAATGGATAGAGCGTCGGCTTGGGGACTGAAACGTCCCGGGTTCGATTCCTGTCAAGGGCATGTACCTTGGTTGCGGGCACATCCCCAGTAGGGGGTGTGCAAGAGGCAACTGGTCGATGACTCTCTCATCCATGTTTCTAGCTCTCTATCTCTCTCCCTTCCTCTCTGTACAAAATCAATAAAATATATTTAAAAAAAAAAAGAGTAGTAAACATTAGGCGAGGCACCGAAATGGGGCCAGAGAGGGCAGGAGGAGGTGGGGAAAGTGTGAAAATGAGTCAGAATCTGTCTTCCCTCAAAAGCTATTGTCAACCGAGAGAAGGCGCATGTGTTTGGGAGTTAAGGGAAGGCTACAAAAAGCATGTTTCCACAGGTGGTAATGGACAGAGAAGAGGCTGGAAGAAGGAGGGTAAATAAGGCTTATTAGAGAGTCCACGTTCCAGTTGACAAGAGCCAGGAAATAAGCTTAGAGGGGAGTGATGGCTGGATAGAAATTGGGCTACTGAAGCACCTAGAATTTTACATGAAATCAGATGCTATGTTCTCTTTTGCCTGGCTCCTTTGACTCAGAATCATTTTGAAATTCATCCTTACTGATTGTATAAACTGGTTATGTGGTATTTGTTTTTATTACAGAGTAGTATTACATCGTATGGTCTTACCCAAGTTGTGTATCCAATCATCTATTGATGGCCACTCCTGTTTCTAATTTTGGGCTGTTACAAATGACAGCTGCTGAATTAGTCTTTATTCCCACATGCTTTTGTTTCTCTTAGCTAAATGCCTAAACTTGGGCCCTGGCCGTTTAGCTCTCCTAGTTAGAACTTTGTCCAGATACCCCGAGATTGTGGGTTCCATCCCTGGTCAGGGCACATACAAGAATTAAGCAATGAATGCATAAATAAGTGGGGGGGAAATGAGAATTTCCTCCTCAGTAGCGTTCTTTTGCTGGTGACTGCCTATCATGGGTATATAATAACCAGCTCCCTTGCCTTAAGTTTGGAATAGCAATGGGGTGTAAGGTTACCCATACTTCTTCTGTCCTACTTAGATACAAACCGGGGGTTCCTGTGATCCCCTCCCTCTGCCCATCAGGCTAAATAATTTGCTGTCACAGCTCACAGAACTCAGGACACTTACCACAAGGAATAGTATAAAGGATATCCTTTACTATAAAAGATGCAAATTCCTCACCGGTTGGTTGGTCATCCTGTACATCAAAAGATTGCAGGTTCAGTTCCCAGTCCGTCTGCATCGATGAGAGAGACACATCCATCAGCTGCCTCCTGCACACCCCCTACTGGGGATGTGCCTGCAACCAAGGTACATGCCCTTGACCAGAATCGAACCTGGGACCCTTCAGTCCACAGGTCAGTCCACAGGTCGACGCTCTATCCACTGAGCCAAACCGGTTTTGGCATAAAAATACATTTTTTAAAAATGTTAGATATTGGGGAGAACTAGAGTTCAGGATCCAGTCCAATTTTTTCCTTTTTATTGAATTTATTGGGGTGATGAAATTATACAGGTTTCAGGTGCACAACTCCACATCTTCTGGTCCCTGTATTGTGTGTTCATTACCCCGTCAAGTCTCCCTCTCTCACCAGCTATCACCATTATACCCTCTTCTCCTCCCCGCCCTCCCCCCCCCCCCCCAGGCTCCAGTCCAATTTTCAGGTAACAAAGCCTCAAAGGCAATGAACAGGACTAGAATCGCATGTCCACAAACGTGAGCTACTGACAATTATTTTTCCTACCGCCTCACTCCCATACAATATTTGCCTTTTTGTTTCTGCCTTACTTCATTCAGCATAATGTCCTCAAGGTTCACCCATATTGTAGGATGTCAGAATGTCACCTCTTTATTGATTGATGAGAGAGGGAGGTAGAAAGAAAAACATCGATTTGTTGTTTCACGTATTCTTTGGTTGCTTCTTGTATGTGCCCTGACTAGGGACCAGCATTGAACAGGAAACCTTGGTGTATCTATACGATGCTCTCTACCCAACTGAGCAGCCCTTCCACCGCAGCTTTTCTTTTAAAACCGGACTAATAAGCCTGGCCAGCGGTGGCTCAGTGGTTGAGCATCAACCTATGAACCAGAAGGTCACGGTTTGATTCCCGGTCAGGGCACATGCCAGGGGTTGCAGGCTCCATTCCCAGTGTGGGGCGTGCAGGAGGCAGCGGATCAATGAGTCCTGTCATCATTGATGTTTCCTTTTCCCTCTCCCTTGCCAATAAAAATATTTAAAAAATAAAATAGAATAAAATAAAATAGGACTAAAAAACACCTCCCACCCCCAAAGGCATCTTGACTTCTCTTCCCCTCCTCAAACTCTTCCATCCCAGACTGGAAAGCAGAGCAAACGATCTATAAAGGGTCAAGTTGCATCTCTGCAGGGGAAGGAGGGTCCCCCTACAGTAACGCCTCCATGAGACCAGATAGCTGCGCCCCCAACCTGCAGAAGGAGCCCGCTGCAGTTTGAGGGCTGCAAGCTTTTCTGAGCTTAGCTGTTTTGGAGCGACTTGACCCAGCCCGGGCCCCCCCGAAGGCCCCCCCGTGGACTGTGCCGGGGACCCGGGCGGCGGACACCTCGGGCTCCGCTGCCGGGGCCGTTTGCAACTTTGGCCGCGCACCCCCAACAGCTCGAGGCCCGCGGACGCGCCGGGGATGGCGTGGGCCATGCGCCGCTGCAGCCGTTGAGCCGCAAAACCGACGCCCGGCGCCCCGCGGAGGCCGGGGGCGCGCACCGCCGAGGAGCGGACGGCGCAGGCGCGGCCGCGCGCGGGGACGTCACGCGGCGGGACTGCGCGTGCGCGGCCGGCGGGGCGGGGCCCGCGGGGGAGAAGCCGGGCTGCGCGGCGCTCCCTGCCGGCGGGAGGCTCTGCGCTTGGCCGGCGGCTGGCGCTTCTCAGTCGCAGGTAAGACAGGCGCCGGCTCCCTCCCAGGACTGTGAGGCTGGGTCCCTGGAGGGTTTCAGGATTCCAGTTAGAGGATAACTCGAAAAGTTAGGCGATGGACGTGTTGCCTACATTTTATTTTATTTTTCCCCCCCAGGATAGTAAAAAGTGACACTGGTTAACCCCAAACAAGTACCTCTTCATTTCACCTCCTCTGCCCCGATATCATCTAGGTCCTTGGTAACCAAGAGAACAGACATGTCCCTTCGTATAAAAAAAGTGTTTATCACAAGGAAGATGGTTCAGTGTATCAGGTGTTCTCAACCTTGATTGGTTGAGATCTTAGAAAGTAGTTCGGTCAAGCCTCCATCCGCCCTTAGCCTAGGCAACAAAATGAAATATTCCCTAAGATCAGTGCCTGAACACGGGTCATTATTATTTAAACTGGAGGCAGGGGTTCCTCAGCCCAGCCTGCACCCTCTCACGGTCCAGGAGCCTCCGGGGATGTCCGTCCGACTGATCGCTTATGCCAGTGGTCCGCAAACTCATTAGTCCACAGAGCCAACTATCAATAGCACAACGATTGAAATTTCTTTTGAGAGCCACATTTTTTAAACTTAAACTTCTTCTAACGCCACTTCTTCAACATAGACTCGCGCAGGCCGTGGTATTTTGTGGAAGAGCCACCCTTAGGCCCACCAGCTGTGAGCCCGGCTCAGGGCTTCTGGCTGAGTGGTGTTCCCCTGTGGGAGCTCCCTGACCCTGGTGGTTCTGCCTTTCGGTCAATTTGCATCTTAGACTTCTGTTAAATAGGCTACCTGGGCGATTCTTAAGGTGCAGTCAGGGTTTTGAGACCACTGACAAACTCTGGACCGATGTGAACCAGATGCAACCCACATTTTTAGGATCGTTCAGCAGGATTCACCAAGTTAGCCTGAAAACACAAAGGCCAAGTACTTCCCGAGAGGCTCAAGCACAGCAAGAAATAGGGAAAAAAGCCAAGACCTGTTTGGCTCAATGGATAAAGCGTCGGCTTGGGGACTGAAGGGTCCCAGGTTCGATTCCGGTCAAGGGCATGTATCTTGGTTGCGGGCATATCCCCAGTAGCGGGTGTGCAAGAGGCAGCTGATTGATGACTCTCTCATCGATGTTTCTCTCTCTCTCTCTCCCTTCCTCTCTGTACAAAAATCAATAAAATATATTTAAAAAAAAATAGGGGAAAAAAACAGAAAAACAAAACAAAACCCAGACCATTTTCCAAACGTTTTCATTTCCTTAAAGCTCTCCTACATTGAAATCACACCTGTAGCGAGGTTTCCTGTCAAACCCCACCCACTGGGCCAGCCATCCTCGCGGTGTTAGTGGAAAACGGGCCCCTCCCGTACGCACCACCTACACCTGTGAGTCAGACCGTCGGCCACCTGCCTACATTTTAGCCCGAGTTGTCGTTGAGAGAGGCAGGCGCGCAGTCAGAACCAGACCTTCAAGTTCATGGTGAATTATTGGATAGATGTCGGAGCATCCATAGCTTATTGCGTGAGACGCTTTCTCCCCCTCGAAATTTCATTTTGTCAGTGTGCGAATGGGTTCTTGCAAGCCACGTGAATGAGATTGAGGGCTTTAGTGAAATGTCAGATTGCTAGGATCCTTTCGTTTGTATCAAAGTAAAACAAGAGTCAAGGAAAGAATGGTACCTGAGGGGTACCCGGGGCTGCGTTTAGCTGGGTTTGGCACAGTGCAATGACTTAGGTTTCTGAGCTGCGGGCTGTTGTCTGAAATAAAATGCGCTGAGTAAATTCTGTGGATTAAACAGTCACTCGGAAAGGGAATGGAGAAAGACCACTTTCTCCTTTTCCTACTGAACTAGGCAGCTATTTCATTCCACTTCTTTTTAGAACTGATTTTTTTTTTTTTTTTTTATCACTCCCTGTCCCCTCCAACTGATAATGTTTAACTTCCAGCCCAGTTGTTGCTGATTCCTGGAAGGACACATCTACATTTTTGTTTCAAGGAAATTTGGAGACACAAAATGGCACAGAGCAACAACAAAGAGGTAATTGTTGCCCTCCGTAACCTCCTCGTATGACTCTCAAGAGTTATTCTGGCAGCTTGAGATATATTGCATTAATAAAATATTACGACTACGCTTTAAAAAACAGGCTACAAGCAAGTTGCATATTTGGCTTGTATTTTATTTCTCTTGGACAGAAGTGCTTTCTGGACTGCATTCCTTTATAATGCTGTTTAGGGGCAGGAGTAGCTGTTTAGGCTTAATCGTAGTTCCTTTTTCCTAACGGGGTCATGTTAAAGAAACGTTCTGGCACCATTGTTAGGACGGTTGCAGTAAGCGCATTGCTGTCAGGGGAGGGACCAGGCTTAACCTCCATCTACAACAAAGACTAATGGATTGATAGCCTCTGAGCAGAGTGAGAGGCCGGGGTCAGCGGGTGGAAAAGAGAGGAGACATTAAGAGATTCTTGTTAAACAATTTACAGACTTAACAAGATCCTGGCTGAAGGCAGGCCACGGTGATCAGATAGCCAGGGTGGGAAATGAAGAACTTAATAGGGTTTGGTCCCATATGAAGGGTCGGGGATGCTCTCTAAAACAGACGTCGTAGGAATCTTGCCAACACTGGGCTCGGCAGGTCAAGCCAGAAGAGGTGGCAAAGGAGCCTGCCTTGAGGTTAGTCAAGGAGAGACTGTCCATCATGAACAGCTTCCTGCCTGCCTGGACTCCAGGAGTTGGAAGTTCACGAAAGATCCCTTGGGGCCAGGAGGCTTATTGTAGTAACTACTTCATCAAATGTAGTTTTCCGTTCAGCTGACTCTGAGCAATATAAAGCATCAAGCCAGGTGTTTTGTTTTTTTTCTTTTTTAAAATATATTTTTATTGATTTTTTACAGAGAGGAAGAGAGAGGGATAGAGAGTTGGAAACACTGATGAGAGAGAATCATCGATCATCTGCCTCCTGCACACCCCCTACTGAGGATGTGCCCACAACCCAGGTACATGCTCTTGACCAGAATCGAACCTGGGACCTTTCAGTCCGCAGGCTGATGCTCTATCCACTGAGCCAAACCGGTTTTGGCAAGCCAGGTTCTGAATAAGGGAGGAGACTCATACGGACTGTGGAGGAAATGCATGGCCACCTAATGCCTACAGTGAGAACAGAGGTGGTCCAAGGGCCATTCGGTTCTGCCAGTTAATTGGCAGAAATAAAGCTTTTTTTCTCACTGGATTCCCGAAGTCATGTATGACTTAAAACACTGTTTGTTTGTAAACTTTCAGGGCCACGGTGTGGTGGATGGCCATTTGGATCTTCCCGTCAAGAAGGTGATTAATTTTTCCCCTCCGCTGTACAGACAGCGCTACAGCTTCGTCAACGACCTAGTGAATCAGCACAAACCCAAGAAGGTAGGTCTCGGGTTTCCAAACATTTCATTGAAACTGTGTTATAAAATGTTTCGTCGAGGAGAGGGTGGGGGTAAGGGGGAGAGATCAGCCAAAGGACTTGTACCCATGCGTATAAGCCTGACCAGTGGTCACGGACAACAAGAGGGTGGGGGCATTCGTGGGGAAGTGTTTGGGATGGGAATGGGGGGAATGAGGACAATTATGTGATACCATAATCAATAAAGACATTTAAAAAATAAAAGAAAATGTTTTGTCGAATGCAGAAGTCTCAGTTAGTAAGTAACCAGAGGCTGGAGATATCCTCACCAGGAGGGAGAGGGTCATAGAGAGAAAACGAAGCTGGGAGGAGCTGGAGGAGCGAAGTGGAATGAATGAGCACTTGATTAACACGTGAACTTAAACAGGACTCATTTCTCCCACTCCCCGGGCTTGTAATGTCTCGCGAGATGAATTTCCTCTTGTGTACTTTTTTTCTTTTTTTCTGCTAAAGAGATCCTTTCCGTACGCTGCTTTATTGTGGTTTCGCTTCCGATAGCCACTCCCTGTCAAGAAGGTCTTTGGTCACACTGGACTTCTCTGGCTGTAAACGTCTCTGAAATAACCTTGGTCTCATCTGCAGGTGGCAGACTTGGGGTGCGGCAATGCTTCCCTCATTCAGATGATTAAATCGCACAGTTGCTTGGAGCTGATTGTTGGCGTAGATATCAATAAGGACAAAATAGGATCGCAGAGGTAATGCCTGGTTTCTGGAGGAATTGCGCATTGATCTAAAACCAGTGGTGCTAGTACACAAGCTTAGAGGGAGTGTCCATCTTATGCAAGATTTTTTTTTTTAATATATTTTATGATTTTTTTTTTGCCCCCCTCCCTCCCATCTTATGCAAGATTTTACAATATGTTAAATGTTAAAATGTGTAGCACATTACACACACAGAGAGCCTCAGGCTCTCTGCATAATGACTCTGCCCTCATGTTAATTAGCTGTATACGTTGGGAATACGGTTCCTACCAGTGTAGAAAGTAGAGTCTCAATTAAACAATTATAATATAGTCAGCGCATTGCAAACTCGGTTTCAAAGGGCAAGAATCTAATTAGGTGGATGCTGGATGCCATGGTAACGGCAGAGCCCCAGGCCGCCATCTCTATTTGAATATCCTGTATCTATTGGATTTCCATGGATTATTTCAAAAGGGTGTTTCTTTGAAAGGACCCGGAATGGAAAATCACTGATCCAAAGTGAGCCGGGAGACTGAAAGTATTAAAAAAATGAGAGCAATGTCAAATATTCAGAACCTTGTTCTGATTGGCCAGTTCCTTCCCCCCTGAAAGGAAGTCACTGGTGTCTGTGGTTGGGATAACTCGAAACAGCTCTGCTCAAACGCGCTCGCTGACGTCTGCAATCACGCTTTTGCAGGTGTAGGTTGTCTCCGTTCTCGGGGGAGTACCTAAGCCCCCGGGATCTGAATTTGTCGATCATCTTGTACCACGGCTCTGCTGTGGAGAGGGATTCTCGTTTGCTTGGATTCGACTTAGTCACATGTATCGAGTTGTAAGTATTAAACGCATTCCTTGTGTGTAATTAGAAAAATTTCACCGGATTAGTCTTAGTAAACTTGGTTCCCTCAATGTAATCTGGGTTTTTATTTGTAAAGAAAATTGCTTGCTGGTTGGGACTGGCCTGTTACCACCCCCGTCTCCTCCGGAACGGGGGGATTGGATGGGGGGGAGGGAAGGATGAGGCTGTTTCAGGTCACTGTGGCACCCTCCAAGGGGGGATACATCAACGGACAGACATCGTGTTGCTCAGTCAGTTAGGGAGATGGTGCAGGTGGAGCTCGATCTCACTCCACCTTTCCCTGCTGACCCTCCCAGAATAGAACACTTGGATTCCGAGGACCTGGCCAGGTTTCCCGAAGTCGTGTTTGGGTACCTGTCTCCGGCCATGGTTGTCATCAGCACGCCCAACTCGGACTTCAACCCCCTGTTCCCGGCAGTGACCATGAGAGATTCCGATCACAAGTTTGAGTGGAACAGAAAGCAGTTTCAGACCTGGTGAGCACAAAGGGGTTTTGGTTTCTCTGGACCTCCCACGGACGTTTAAAATCCTGGGGAGTGAATCTCGATGGGTCCGTGACTGACTGATTTGCTTCCGCAGAGCACATGCGCCAAGCCGGTGGGAAGTGTTTTCTCTCCTCCGTCTCAGGCGGGCGTGGGAAAGGTGTGCCCACCAGCTGTGAGGCGTCAGGAGTGTGGGTGTGGAGGTCAGGAAACAAGCCTGAGGGGAGGTGTGGCACTGAGAGGGGTGCCCTGGCCCAGGGGCCTCTCCCAGGGGCTCCACAGGTTCTTGGCACGACCCCAAACCCAAACAGGAGTTGGGATGACAGCCTTTGTGGTGTCCCTGTCCGTTCCTCTGCTCTGGCCCACAACAGTCCTCGTCTCCAGGTGCTTGTGGTTCATTGGCTTCGGCCATTGCCTGAATGCCCCTCAGAGGAGCGAGCAGAGCCCACGCTGGGCATAGTGTGATGGGGGAGAATCTGCCACTCCGGAGCCTTCTGGTTGCTCGCACTGCTCGCGTTCTGTTCTCCCGGGAATCGCCATCCATGGAACAGTCGATCGAGTTTAGCGAAGACCCTGATCTCTCTCGTTCGGATTCCAGGGCCTCAGGGGTGGCGGATTTCTACAGTTACTCCGTGGAGTTCACCGGCGTGGGGGAGCCGCCGGAAGGCGCTGGGAACGTCGGCTACTGCACCCAGATAGGGGTCTTCCGGAAAACGGGAGCGCCGGCCACGGAACCGTGCGGGGCAGAGCAGAGTGGTCAGCACGTTTATAAGATTGTGAGTGTTCTTTTATTTATTTTAAAAATGGATTTCAGAGAGGAAGGGAAGGGAGAGAGAAACATCCATGACAAGAGAGAATCACTGATTGGCTGCCTCCTGCACCTCCCCCTTATCCCCCCAGACTGGGCACCAAGTCTGCAACCCAGGTACACGCCCTGACCGGGAATCGAACCATGACCTTCTGGTTCATAGATTAATGCTCAATCATTGAGCCATGCCAGCTGTGTGGATTGTGAGCGTTCTTTGTGGGGCAGCTGTCGGGACAAGCAGTATATGTACCTCGAAGGGGAACTCTTCTTTATCAAGAGTCCCGCAGCTCTGTAAGGAAGGCCTGAGGATGAGGGGGCCCTGGGAGAAGCCTACTTGCCCAACCATGGTCAGAGCTCTGATGGATGATCTTTTGAGCTATTGGGCCAGCAGCCCCCCTCTGGACCGCGTCAGAGTCCTCGGCAGGAGGAGGACAGCCAGCAGACATGTCACTGCTGGGCTCAGGAAGTGATATAGAACTGAGCCTCCAAGCGTCTCTGACCCTTTGGTTTCAGGGAAGCAGAAGGGGGAAGAACAACACATCTCTCTTTTTAATTAGCAACACTTTGCCTTGTTGAGCCCATGTGTCCGTATTTATAATTAGGGTTTGACATTTGCACATGCAGTTATTCTTTTTTTTTTTTTTATCCTCACCCGAGGATATTTTTTCCATTGATTTTTTAGGGAGAGAGAGAAAGACAGAGAAACATCGGTGTGAGAGAAACACATTGATTGGTTGCCTCCTGCACAAGCCCCAACCAGGGCTCGGGCCAGGGAGGAGCCTGCAACCGAGGTATGTGCCCTTGACCGGAATTGAACCCAGGACCCGTTGGTCCGCAGGCTGATGCTCCATCCACTGAGCCAAACCAGCCAGGGCCATCCAGTAAATTCTTCACGTGGCATACAGTTACTACTCACGGCCTGGAACATCTTCCTACATCCTAAGTGGGGGTTTTTCCCTCCCCCGGCTTCAGGTGTATTCCGTCTCCTATCCGAGTCTACAGCAGAAGGAAATCCGCAAACTCGCAGTAGCCAACGAGGTGTCTCGCCAGGTCCAGAGCCTGCGGCAGAGGTACGTGTCCAGCCTGCGCATCCTGCGGCGCGGCGACGGGGACGGCCACCGCGCCAGCGGCCCCGGGCTCGTCCCCTTCTCCGGGCCGGTCTTCACAGAACTTGAAAAACGCAAGATCGAGAAGTCTCCCGAACCGTTCCGCTTCGGGAACAAGCTCTACGTCCCGCTGGAAAGGCTGCTGGCTTACCCCAAGGTGAACCGCCTGTGCGACAGCGTGGACACGATGAGGGCGCTCATCGCCGACTCGGTGAGGCTGAGCCGGGACGGGTCCGCCGTGAAGGTCGACCTGCGGGAGGCGAGTCCGTGAGCCGGCCGTCCCGAGGGTCAGGGTCTCGCCAAGGGAGGGGAGCACTCCCCTAGGGTGCTCAGGTGTAGCCGTTATCCCGGTAACGTAACTTTGAGATGATTGACACGTTGTTGTTGTCTTAATAGGCTTGTTTTGTTTGGGAGTGTTTGTAGAGACTTCCCGATATGCTTGGTTTTTGTTGTTGTTGGCATTAAAGAATGTTAAAGGAAATAGAGCGTTTACAACTTTTTCCCCAGGGGGTAAGGGTAGCTTGAAAATATCTCTAGGATCCGCTCCCTCCTTCGGGCTAAATTCTGATCTCTCACAGTTGGAATAAAACAGTGGTCGGCAGCCGAAACCAGTTTGGCTCAGTGGATAGAGCGTTGCCTGTGGACTGAAAGGTCCCGGGTTCGATTCCGGTCAAGGGCATGTACCTTGGTTACAGGCACATCCCCAGTAGGGGGTGAGCAGGAGCAGCTGATCGATGATTCTCCCTCATCGATGTTTCTAACTCTCTATCCCTCTCGCTTCCTCTTTGTAAAAAAATCAATAAAATATATTAAAACAAAACAAAGAAACAGTGGTCGGCAAACTCAATAGTCAACAGAGTGGCAAACCTCGGCTCGTAAGCCGCAGCTTGCCGACCCCTGGCCTGCAATGCTCCCTTCATCTCTCCCCTCTCCATCCCATCCTGTCCGATGGGACTCTGGCTCTGATCAGCTCCTCGTCTTTCCCAGAAACCCGCACTGCTCCCGACTCCCACCGCACTTTCGCTGAACAGACGGACATTCCACTGCTGTGTCTGTCCAGCCTTGTCCCTCTGTCTCTTTACTGATCACCCAGACCTTTCTAGGAGGAATCCTCATGAAGTGAATTCACTGAATCTTCCATTAATCCCATACTAAAGGGAAAGGAAACACTTTAACCCTGTTTAAGCAAAGTTTGAAAAATTGCTCCCAAGTATTTCAAATTACTTAAAATTAGTACTGACAAAATTTTCCTTTGGCCCCGCTGGTGCTGGCTCAGTGGTTAGGCGTCAACCCATGAGCCAGGAGGTTCGATTCCCGGTCAGTGTTGCAGGCTGGATCCTCAGTGAGGGTGTGGAGGAGGCAGCAGGTCAGTAATTCTCATTATAGAGGTTTCTGTCTCTCTCTCCCTTCCTCTCTCTCTCTCTGAGGTTGATGGAAATGTATTAAAAAATAAAAAAAACAAACTTCCTTTGATCATCACAACATGGAATATGGGGAAAGACGGGCAGGCACAGGATCGCGTGGGAGAGGTATGTTTAAACTGAATCACTGACGCTCAATACCAGAAGGTGGCACACTTTCCCACTTGAAGTAAATGCATTCTTTTGCTTTGAGGACTCCCGATGTAAGATGTAAAACAAAACAACAAAAAACCCCACAAACAACAAAAAAACCCCAAAACACAGTCATGCCAATTTTCCATCGCGGCTTGAAGCGTTTGCCGCACAGGAAAGCGCTGCTGAAACCATTTCCAGATCTAAGAGTGACGTCTGTGTCCTCAGAGAAGTGGTTCAGGAGACAGCCCGGCCTGGCTGAGTGGTAACGGCATATGAATGGGGTCTGAACTGACTCAAACAGGAAGGCCTGACCCTTCCTTAGTACCTGGGTCCATCTGGAAGAGACATCACCAGCCCAGCGAATGTCTAAATTTAGGCCTTTCTCTCTCGCGTCTTGTGTAATGTGGGATGGACTGACTCACCAGAGATTTCCTATCGGGCACACGGAAAGATTTCATTTTCGTATGTGCTGCTACCAGGTGTGTGATGTACAGAGAGGAAGCGGTAAATTAAGGTGAAAGGGGAGGGGATGGGGGGGAGAAAGAGAGAGAGAAGCACTAAGCTCTCAGTCATAATTTGAAAGCTGGGCCTGGGAGCTCATCAGTGTTTCTCTCTCTCCCCCTCTCCCTTCGTCTCTAAAATCAATAAAAATGTTAGAAAGGAAAAGGAAGACAATAGGTTCTGAAGGGCGTTTGGATTCAGACGCAGGTCACGTGTTGCAGGCTCATGTCTTTTGAAGGGAAACCCCCGGGGAAAGTTACACACCGGTCCTTTCACGTCTGTTTTGTGACCCTGGCAAGTGACAGAAGCTTTGACTGAAATTTTAAACTTTTAAGATATGATTTTTATTGAACATGTATAGGATTCACCTTTACATTATTACAAATACTTTACAATAAAAAATTAGTTTCTGTAAAAAAAAAAAGGGGGGGAGAGGGACATTTCCTGGATTTATAGTTGTGCAGTTAAAACAAAGAAACGTATAAAAATGAAGGTCATTCTCCAAGTATTAGGACATAATACTAATGGAATCACTTCAATAAACATTTTTTGCATAAACAATGACATGACTACTCCCACTGGATCAGCTTCCACAAGAAAAAACGAATGCACAGAACGAAGGTCACTCCCCAACAAAGATTAAAAAAAAAAAAAAAATGAATCAAATTGAATGTACCCGAAATGTCTTCCTGTGATGGGGTTTGGTCAATGATTATCATCAAGAGACAGACATACACATTGGTAAATGCAGAGCCCGTAGCCTGCGAAAGTTACAGAATCTGCCAGCTGTGCCATGTGGAGGAGGAGGAGGAGCGGGAAACCACCTACATAGTGTGTCAAATACACTGTGTGGACAGAGTGGGGCAAAAGTACACAGCTTACAGTTGTGAGTGCTCGAAGCACAGAGTTTCTTCTTGTATTATTATTATGTTTATAATTTAAAACCTTTTATTGACTGGGAGAAGTGGGAGGAGTTAGAATACCTATTATTTATTAATGCTTGTATTTTCCAGATGAACAAGTGTAAACCTACTTTTGCCCCACACTGCTGATTATCTTATGAAAAGTCACACATGGAAAAGGAATGATAAGGCCTTATTTCCAGAGCAGTCTTAAAACAGGGTTCATATACGCATCCTTTATGTTTTTGGATTTCATGTTCTTCAACATCTCGGCTCTTACGAGTATGCCCAGTACCTAAGCCAGCATGTAAAGAGTGATATGATGCAGTTGCAGTACCTGATCATAGTCACGTGACGTACCATCTAGGAGAACTGACTGAGTAGGGTTTCTGAACCGCCCCCGTTAAAGACCTGCCAAAATAAAACACAACCCCATCACGGGAGCCCAGTCTCTCGGGAGCGTTGTTATGTCCTGGAAGCCTGAGTCTTCAGAGCAGCTTTTCAGTGAAGCGTTGAACAATACTGTCAGCCTGAGCTTGCAAAGTGGTCGTTGGCGAGGAAATCTTAAAGTCTACAATTAAGTCTGGCTGTTTTCCAGGTATTGAATCTCATTGCTACGTGAATATGTTTTGACTGGAGCCTAGTAGA
The DNA here is from genome assembly GCF_964339955.1 of Pipistrellus hanaki. Lineage (NCBI taxonomy): Eukaryota > Metazoa > Chordata > Mammalia > Chiroptera > Vespertilionidae > Pipistrellus > Pipistrellus hanaki. Next base: position 5,317,793 of record NC_140520.1, read on the forward strand.
TAGTTGAAGTATCTTGGTCAAGACTTTGTCAGCCCAAAACCGGTTTGGCTCAGTGGATAGAGTGTCGGCCTGTGGACTTGAAAAGTCCCAGGTTAGATTCTGGTCAAGGGCATGTACCTTGGTTGGGGGCACATCCCCAGTGCGGGGTGTGCAGGAGGCAGCTGATTTATGTTTTTCTCTCATCAATGTTTCTAACTCTCTATCCCTCTCTCTTCCCCTCTGTAAAAAAAAAAATCAATAAATTTTTTAAAAAAAGAGACTTTGTCAGATTATAAAAACGAGTCCATATGAAGTGCTTGTGTACAGCGCCTTCAACGCCACCGCACAGGGGGAGCAGATGGCTCAGGCCTTCTCTGTCCTTGCTGCCCTTCACATCCTCTCTGGTCTCCGTCACCAGCACAAGTCACAGGAAGTGGGCTCCTGACCTGCTTCTTCTGTAATTCCCCCAAACAAGGTATTTAAGACACTTATCAGAAATGTCACTTTAAAATCTCATTCATTTTTTTCTCTGGCACAGGGTTAGGAAAAGTTACAGATGTACAAATTCTCCAAGACAGGGGACTTGAAGTATGAGTCTAATATTTAGAATTCAATGTATTAAGATCTTTCCCAAATTCCATTTTCCAACCTCAAAACGAAACCAAAAGTAAGCTTAGTATTGAATAAGCAGATTTACAGGCTCCACGAAAAGAAGAACTTGGAAGTCAGGCAGCCACGTAGGCAAACTCTGACATATTTTTAGGGACTGGAATGAAACGTGATTGCAAAGTGTGCTGATGGGACACAAAACAGAATAAAATGGATGCAGACTTCACTGGCTACGAAGGACACTGCCGTCTCTTTTCTTCCTATGTTTCCATGGATTCAGATGCTTGTTTTGTTGACTCATATAGAAAGCAAGATGTTCTCTGTTGGCTGCTAAATGTATGCAGGCATGATTTTTATGCTCTTCAAAATTCACATTTTGCTTTCATAAAAGAACTCGGTGTCGTTTTCACATACTAAGAGTCCGTCTCGCATAAAGGTCTCGGACAAGGGCAGCCAAGGATGAGTAACAGGGCCGGTGTCCGAATGGCAGCTCCTTCGACATAGCTGGGGCATGTCCTCATGGAGCCTGGCCTGCGGTCTAGCATTTCACAACCGCAAAGCCATTTGCGGAAGCGCCAATCAAAAATATAGCTTAGGAATACTATTTTGAAAATAGAAAAATAGGTTTTTAGAATGTCATAATAAATATCTCTCTAAATAATATCTTCATATCTCTATTGAAAACTCTTTGATTCTTTTCTGTAATATACAACAAGGGGGTCCTTCATTTGTTGAATCATAGACAACAAGTCTTTACCACTCGAGGTAACGTTTTCCTTGGCTGGACTTATATCTTCAGGCCAATTTTCTTTTTCTTCAAAACAAACCTTAGAAAGGTAAGTGACTCAGAAAAAAGACCTATCTGGGTGTCATTGCTTTAAAAATCTCAGAATCTATTTGTTAAAGTAGTTTTGGGTTCACTTGGAATACCCAATCCTTGAAATATTAAAAACCACACAAAAGCCCTAACATGAACTATTTAAAGTTTCTTTAACCTCTCACTTTGAATATTAAAATTTTTTAAAAAAATACTCCCTCCCCCCCCCCCCCCTATTTTGCTCACATGAAAATACATAGACCAAAGGAATTCTAACATGTTATTAGGACATGGTTTTAAAAGTAAAGAATGGAAATTACTGGTTTTATAGAATCTACATTTTTTTCAACAGACTGGATGATTCCAAGGAAACTAAGATCTAGTCCTGGCCAGTTTAGACCAGTGGATAGAGCATCAGCCCACAGACTGAAGGGTTCCGGTTCGATTCCAGTCAAGGGCTCATACCTTGGTTGCAGGCTCAATCCCATAGTCGGGGTGTGTGCAAGAGGCAACCAATCGATGTTTCTCTCACATCCATGTTTCTCTGTCTCTCCCCCTCCAATTCTCTCTAAAAATCAATGGAAAAATATTCTAGGGTGAGAGTAAGAAAGTTAAGGTCTTTCCACACAGAAACAGTCTCATAAAAACAGAAAAAAACTCTTCAGGTTTATTTGCTGTTAACCTGGATCCAGGTCAGATATTTTATTTTATTTTATTTTATTTTATTTTTTAATTTAAAGGGCTGGAGGGCACCCTTGGGTCTCAAACCACCCTTGCCAGCAGGAGTGGTTGGCAAGAGACTCAAAGGAACTGCTGAGCTAAAGCCAGCTCCAAATATTCTTACTTTATTTTTTAATTTGTATTGATTTCAGAGAGGAAGGGAGTGGGAAAGAGAGAAACATCAATGATTCGAATCAGCGATCGGCTGCCTCTGGGATTGAGCCCTCAACCTGGGCATGTGCCCTAATGGGCAATTGAACCGTGACCTCCTGGTTCATAGGTCGACGCTCAACCACTGAGCCACACCGGCCGGGCCAGCTATGCTTACTTCCAATGCTCTGTTTGATGTATGTTCCAGTCTAATCGTGCCTCAAAACAACCAACTCCTGATACAGTGAGAAGAGAGCGCAGTCTCTGATGTGGGGGAAGGCTGAGATAGGAGACCACAGGTCCCCGTCTTGCCCACTCCCTCCTTGGAATAATTTTCCATGTCAGAGAAGTGGGAACTTACAGAGGAAGGCTGCTCTGTGTCTCATCATATCACAACTTTGCTCCAGTTGCTCTGAACCAACAGATATTGTTGAGAGCGTTAAAACAGCTTGTCTGGGAGGGTGTGCGCGGGCATGGCAGCCTGACATGGAACACGAAGCTTCCCGACATGACACAGTGCCTGGGGGTTCTGCAGCTTCTAACACTAACAAGTAACAACACACACTGCCTGGTAAGAGCATTTCTCCCAGGCATGGGGCTCAGACTCAAATACACTTGTTATTCGATTATGACTGATACGCTTACGCTAAGCATTTTACTGCCAGGTTTCAACTGTAGTAGTATATATAGCTTTCCCCCAAAGAGTGAACACCCACACTTTTTTTTTTTTATACCAGTTATACCAACTGTATCAAAATGAGTTAAACTTAGTACAATACTCCAGGTAGTAGAATATATGCAAGATTCCCTTAGCAGGAATTACAGCTATCTTGACAGAATGTATAGTGTCTTTATCATGTATTGTCTCTCAAACATAACGTGAAGTACTGAGAATCTGTTGCGCACCCTGACTGCAGGTTTTATGCTTCAACACGAACCAAACCCGGGTGCACAGAGCCGTGTCCCCTCCAGGGGGTTTTGAAAGAAAAAGCAGTCTTTGCAGGATCCCGGGCAGTGACCACGGACGCTGTGGACTTCCACACACACACACACAGACACACATACACGACACGCAGGGTCCCGACACTCCCGTCCGATGGTCCCGCTGTGTGCGCTGGCGTTCCTGGGGACACACGGACATGCCTCCTTTTCCACGCAGATCCACCTTCTCCCAGGAAAGCGCCTGCCAGCTCAGCCGCCGCCTCTCACGCCCGCGGGGAAGCCGCCGCTCGCCGGCCGGGCGTCTAGCGTTTGATCACAACTTGCTCGTAGGCTCCGGACACCACTCTACACAGCAGGGGGAAGAGGTCGCCATTCTGAGCGGCAGCGTCTGGAATCGTCCCAGTGAACCTGGGCTCTCGGGGAGAGGGGTGTGTTGGGCATTTTCTACCAGATCCTATTTCCACAGGGTTAAAGGTACCACGGATAGAAAATGCTTGAAATATTCACTGTTTGCCCTGACCGGTGTGGCTCAGTGGACAGAGTGTCGGCCTGTGGCCTGAAGGGTCCCAGGTTCGATTCCGGTCAAGGGCATTCCGGTCAAGGGCAGTAGGGGGCATGCAGAAGGCAGCTCATCGATGTTTCTCTCTCATCAGATGTTTCTCTCTATCCCTCTCCCTTCCTCTCTGGAAAAAAAAAAATCAATAAAATACGTTTTTTAAAAAAAGAATTAAGTGACATTCTCAAGATTATATAATTAGTAAATATCAAAGGTAGAAATTTACTTAAAAAAAGAAAAACAGTCACTGTGTATAATGAAGACACCAGATTGGTCCGGTGTCCAGTCCTCTCACACTAACTGCTGAGACCAGCGTTCCTCAGCCTGTGACCTTCCTCCTCTGCCCACGGGACTTAGAGGACGAGGCCCATGTGCTCTGCACTCGAACGAGGCCCGGGGGCTCCTTACCGGCTGGGAGGATGGTGGCTGCCGAAGGTCGTCCTCCCTCCGGGGCCCACGAACAGCCGCAGTCCTTCCTCTGCAGGGACGGCACGGTGTGGGCGGTCAGCATCGGCCAGTGACATTCACGGAGCCACAGACCCAAGCTTTACATCCCGTTTTATTAGAGAAATGAAAAACTTTAAAACAAGCTATAGGCATGTTTTAAAATTAAGGTGACCGGACGTCCCGATTTTTAACAATTTGTCCCTCGGCGTTTTAAAAAAAGTCCCGATTTTTATCCAAAAATCGGGACTTTTTTTAAAACGCCGAGGGACAAATTGTTTAAAATCCGGACTGTCCGGCCCAAAGCGGACGTCTGGTCACCTTATTTAAAACAGACCATTGAAGACCCATCCGAATAGTCATTTCTCCTCAACTTCTCTAAAGCTGTTTTTCTTAAAACTGAATAAAGAAGACAGCTCGTCCTACGAATTCCCACGAGAGGCTTAACGGTTTCTCTTCAGAACCAGTCATGCGAGGAAACCACGCCCGCTGTTAAGCCGCTCTCTGCTCACACCAGCAGGAATAATGCCACTTCAGCCCGGGGGCAGGGGCATTTTCGGTTTCAGGGGAAATGCTGAGGGAGTGAAGGACTCGTTATTCACTGTCGTTTCTGGTTGACCACCCAACCTTCCGCACTGCGACAGAGCCTTGAAGCACTTATGTCCAGTTATGACAAAGCAGACGTAAATATCCATCATAAGGTATATGAACATAGTAGACATGGATGCATAATTAAAAAATACAGTGAAGAGCTATCTCTAAAGTTGAGCTTTGAAAAGTCCATTCTTGCCCGGCCAGTGTGGCTCTGTGGTTGAGCCTTGACTTATAAACCAGGAGGTCATGGTTCTATTCCTGGTCGGGGCACATGCCTGCATTGTGGGCTCGATCCCCAGTGGTGGGCATGCAGGAGGCAGCCAATTGATGATTCTCTCTCATCACTGATGTTTCTCTCTCTCTCTCTCCTCCCTTCCTCTCTGAGATCAATAAGAAATATTAAAAAAATTTTTTTTTTAAAGTTTGTTCTTTATCGAATTTAATATCCATTCTTAGAAACAAATGAGCTACAAGGTTATCTTCGGGTTTCTATGGGCATAAAGTGCATTTCACCAATGCGCTCAGACAGCGTGGTGATGCAAGTCCCTTCCCGGCTGGCCCGGCCCACGGCCACACGCACCCGGCGGCCACCACGCACCTTCTGCACTGGAGTCCAGGCTGAAGTCCTGGCTCTGCAGTATCTTCTCCACAATGTCATCAGCGTCCACTCTGGTGTCATCGACTCGCTTCAGCTGAAATTCTACAGAATCTTGTTTCACCGGGCACCTTTGGAAAGAATGTTTAAAATGTCCTCTTTAGGCCGAGACCAGTTTGGCTCAGTGGTAGAGCGTCAGCCTACGGACTGAAAGGTCCCAGGTTCGATTCCGGTCAAGGGCATGTACCTTGGTTGCAGGCACATCCCCAGTGGGGGGTGTGCAGGAGGCAGCTGATCCATGTTTCTCTCTCATCGATGTTTCTAACTCTCCCTCTCCCTTCCTCTCTGTAAAAAAATCAATAAAATATATTTAAAAAATAAAATAAAATAAAAAATAAAAAGTCCTCCTTTATACTGTGTTGTGACCCCCCCACCCCCGGCTCCACGGAGCTGAGGCCCGAAGGGTACCTGGTGAGGGTCTCTGAGGCCGAGTCTTCTCTGTCAGCTGCATCGGGGTTTGGCTCAGCTCCTTTCTGCTCAGTTTCATCGCTTGGCTCTAGAATGCTTTCCACGCCCGTCGACGTGCTTCCCACAGAGGTGTTTCTCCGGTGGCAGAGCTCAGAGAGACTGGATGACCGGGAGTGGCACGAGCTGTACCCTGTGGTCAGAGAAGCTCGCTCAGGACAGGACGCCCTCACCAGACACTGTGCGACCAACCCTCTCCTCCCGCACCACACCACTTCGGGTGCCTTTATAGCAGGGGTGGGGAGCATCTGGCCCGCGGGCCATATAAGGCCCCAGAGAGCAATTGGTCTGGCCCTGCCAAGGCCTCAGGGGTGAGTTAAATGTCTGACCAAATAGAGCAGGCTAATTTCTCAGTTGATAATTCTGGAAGGTCCAAGAATGATATAAATATGTGGCTCAGTGGGTGAGCATCGACCCATGAACCAGGATCAGGGCTCGATCCCCAGTGGGGAGCGTGCAGGAGGCAGCCAATCGGCGATTCTCTCTCACCACTGATGTCTCTCTCCCTGTCTTCCTCTCTAAAATCAATGACAATATATTTTTAATAGTAAGTGAACACCCAAATGGCCCCTGGCAGAGAAAGGCTCCCTGCTTTAGAGCAATAAAGGCCCGAGGAATGTCCCGTCCAGTCCTACCTGATACTTTCGACTGCTGGCTCGCGTGGCTCGACGTTCTCGAATGTCCACAGGCTCCGAGCTCGTCCGGAACGGAGGCGCTCTTTGCTGAGAGATCTGCAATATGTCATAACATCGTGTTCCTGCCGCTGCTCACAAGACAACGGTCCACTGCATTCTAATCTGCGGGCTTTATCAACTGCCAAGCTCATGATCAAGAAAAGCAGCGTGAAAGAGATTCCTTGAAATCAGTGCAATGTAACAACCCTATTGCAAGAAAATGACACTTAATTCCTTGTTTTACTGAAGAACTGTGGTATTTTTCATAAAAATTAACAGAACTCTACCTTAAATAATAAACGTCGTTTTTGTTGTTCAGTATTTCTAATAAGTCATGTCCCCACAGGATTTTAAATGTGGGCAGATTATGCAAATCTCACCAGTTACAAACCCAGTGAACGGCACAGCCATACCTGCTATTCCAAGGTGAATTTTGAGAGTTTCCCCTCCTTTTCTATCTTCTTCCAGAGATTCGGATTCCCCGGCGATCGGTATTGACATGGACGTAGAAGGGGGCCTGGAAATAAGCATTCCTAAGCATCAGAACTTGGTTTACGGGGAGAGACTGGTTGTGTGGTCAGTAACCGGCCTCAGGCAGGTCCCTGCAATGTTACCTCTTTGAGGGTCAAAGTAATAAAAATCAACAAGTCGCGTAGAAGCATCCTCAAGACCCGAATAAAATTCATGGCGGTAGGGAGAGGTTCTTCTACACAATAAAAAACGTGAGACCTGTCTGGCCACGTGGCTCCGTGGTTGAGTGGCAACCTATGAACAACCAGGAGGTCACAGTTTGATTCCCGGACAGGGCATATGCCTGGGGAACAGGCTTGTCCTCAGCAGGGGGTTTGCAGGAGGCAGCCGATCAATGATTCTCTCATTGATGTTTCTCTCTCTCTCTCTCTCTCCCTTCTTCTCTGAAATCAATATAAATAAATATATATATATATATATATATATATATATATATATATATATATATATATATTTTAAAAAAAGAATGGAGTTTACAGTCATGAATCATGGATGGTGACTCAGGCCTTATGTCTATAAGCTTATCTTTCTCTTGCCAGCTCCTTTGGTTTTCCTTTCTCGGACGGCCTGAAAACAGTGTCTCCAGCCCTCCACCTCGCAGACCTGCTCCCCAGCCCTGCGGCACTCCCAGCCTGAGGCCTCTTCCCTTTCCATCGGCCTCCCTCAGGCTCCACTCTTTCCTGCCCGGTGTGGGGCCTGGCTTCCGAGCCACACGCTTTCAGCAATGCCTTCGGTGTGGCACCCCTCCATCTGAGTCTTTAACAAACTAGAAGAACCCGACCCTTGATAACTTCAGCCCCCGCACCAGCCGCTCTGATACTAGGGCCATGGAGCAGTAGGGAGGGAATTCATCCCCACGGGGGTTGGTATGAAGGCGAGCAAAAAATCTAAAATCTTAGCTGGGCCTTGGCAGCTCCCTAAACTCAGTCATGTTGGATAACTAATCCCTGGTGCCTGTCACAGCTTTTACTCTATTACCTTCTGTTCTGAAATGTTTTGTATCCCTTATCAGAAACTGTTCAATATGGCTCCATCCCCAGAACAAAAGAGATGGGCTTGTTTTTTTTTTGTTTTTTTGTGTTTTTTTTGTCGTTGTTAATTCCCACCAGAGGATATTTTTCCATTGATTTTTTTTTTTTTTTTTTTTTTTTTTTTAAGAGAGAGAGTGGGAGGGAAAGGGAGAGACAGAGAGAAACATCGATGTGAGAGAGACCCGCCAACCGGCTGCCTCTGCATGCACCTGGCCCAGGGCCAGGGATGGAGCCTGCAACTGAGGTACATGCCCTTGCCCGGAATTGAATGTTACCCTTCAGTCCACAGGCCAACACTCTATCCACTGAGCCTAATCGGCTACAGCAAGGGCTTGTTTTGATTTAGTTTGATAGTACTGTTAAAAGCACATGACAAATAACCTTTAAAATGACAATTTCCCCTATCCAAAGAAAAGAGAAAACAAGTATTTTTACATATCTTGTGATGAGGTATGCCTGTTTATTCTAATAAATTATAAAAGTCTCCATACGTATCAACTGGAGATTGTCAGAATTATATTTGTGGAGATAGCACAGGACATAAGGTGATCTATTTTTTAGCTTTTCAGTATCTGAGTTTCACAAGCAGGGAGAGGAAATGGCAGAAAAAGGGCCAGGAAGACCATTCGTAAAAAGCTCACAAGAAGAAATGATTAATTCATTTTCTTCTACTAAGTTTTGTTGCCACTTTTTTTTTTTTTTGACCCAACAAACCAAATATAGGCCAGTGAAAATGGCTTAGTCCCCGGAGAACAGGAAATGAAGAAAAAGCCAGGAAATTACGGTCTGAGAGAAGACAGTACAGGAAGGCTAAGTGAGAAGAAAAATGCATAGTTTTAATCAATAATTGATTTGTGTTCAAGTGTGCGTTTTCATCCTTACAAAACAGTTTGTAAGGAGAAGACTATAGAGATGCTGCTATTAAAAACAGGAATGATGCATAGGGTAGTAATCAATGTTTTCTTTACTTTTCTAAATAAATATGTTTCTCTCAGATATTTAAATAATGATTAATTAACTTTCAGGTTTAATTATTTATGTCTTCACATCGCTGACAGGCAATCCCCACTTCCTCCCAGCTGGTTCGCTCGCCCTCGCTCTGACAGCCTTCTACAGGCCTTTTCCTCTTTCCCCAAACCCCCAGCTCTGCATTTCATGTACTCACTCCCCAGGGATCAGGCTTCCTCGTTCACTAAGAAACCAGGAGCAATTACAAAAAGTATATATGTATATATATTGAAATCAGAGAGGAAGGGAGAGGGAGTGAGAGAAACATCAATGATGAGACTGGCTGCCTCCTGCACACCCCACAGTGGGGATCGAACCCGCAACCCGGGCATGTGCCCTGATGGGACTCGAACCATGGAAACCAGGAGCAGTTTGAAAATAACTCCCACATGCTTCCACTTCTCCGACAGCTGCACCTGCACCATGTTCTATGCCTCACGCTTCATGTTTACCAGGGAGGACATCCCTGCCTGCTCCATGGAAAAGAGAAACCCCTCCTGCTGGGGTCCCCCACTCTGGTTTTCTCCAAGGCACTCCCTGCCATCTGTACATCATGCATTTCCTTGATAGTCTGCTGTTTCAGAAGATGAGCTCCGAGATGTCGGGACCTGGTCTGTTTCTGCCTGCTACTGGTCACGTCCAGAACAGGGCCTTGTCCATGGTAAGGCACTTGCTGGGTATTTGCTGAAGACATGACTGAGCCCACAGAGGCCTCATTATATCATTTCACCCCAAACCTGGAGAGGACAGGAGCTGAAACACTTCAGGGTGTGGAGAGTTTGTTGGGTGACAGGTCATGGTAACTCCCACGAGGGTCAGGTCAGCCACAGAAGAGAGACTGGCCCTTCCCTGGGGTTAGCCATAAACGCTCTGAAACATGAGTGGGGAACCTGAAACCAATAAATGACTATTATACTGTCAGAGAAATAATGGATGGATTGAGCATCGACTTACGTTTTAAAACATGGGTCACCGGACATCAGCTGCATACTGATGAAAACCTACACGTGAGCAAGAGGAAGACTGGTTATAACAGGTCAGGAAGGACCAAACAGAACGACTGCCGAGTTGGATTATGCACAGTATTGCAGTGCCGCTTCCTACAGGGGGCCGCTGAGTACTGGGGGGTGTGCTCAGCTTGCGATCTCAGGGTTGAGTCCCTCCTCACCCTGGACAGTATTTGAAGGCAGAGGACCTCCTGTGTTGACATGTACATCGTGACCCTGCTTACTTTGAGGATGGAGTTATCCTGTCTTGTGTTTTTGGTGTTGTAGCCTTCCAGTAAACAGCGGCGAGTGGTATTTCCCGATCCAGCAAACTCTGCCAGGTTTAGATCTGCAAAGCCCAGCTAGGAAAAGGAGAAAAAGTATATGAATAGAATATCGATTAAGCTTCCATCACGCTCTCCTTAAAATAAGCATTCAACCCATGCTCTACACAGTTATTTCAAACTTCAGTCAATTGCAATTTTTGCTATCTTAACAATACCGGTTGCATTATTTGCTTAATATGTCTTTAAATTGGCTCTCTTTTGGTAAAAAAATTTATTACCTACTGTTCTTTTTTTTTCTCTTTTTTTTAAAAAAGATTTGTTATTGATTTTCAGAAAGGAAGAGGGAGAGTGCGTGAGCGAGAAATATCGATGTGAAAGTGAAACATAGGTTGGCTGCAACCCAGGCAGGTGCCCTGACCCCTGACTGAGAATGGAACCAGCAACCTTTTGGTGCTTAACCAACTGAGCCACACCAGCCAGGGCTGTTCTCTTATCTTAAGCAGTGCAATCTCAAGCAATGAAATCACAGATTTGACATGCTAAATATATTTGATTTGCTAAATATAAACTATGTAACTGTTGAAATAAAAAGAAAGGATGCATATTAAGCAACTAAAATCACTGTGAGCAGAAGTACTTGCACTAAGGGAAATGCTGGCGGACCCACGACCATCTGCATACACATTCGAACACTGACCGGACTTCCTCCTCCCTGTCCCCGGCCGCTGGCTCAGCTCCCAGTTAGCGTCCGGGGGCTGCAGGCAGCAGCAGGTTATCACAGTCACACTCTCCACACGGGAACGAGAAAGATGCGTGTGCCACTTGCTTTTCTGGGCACAAGCCCCTTCTCCTCCAGCACCTTCCATAACCTGGCCTTGCTGATCTCTCTTGAGCTGAATCTTTCTTTAAAAACCCTACTTCCTTCCTTCCCAAAGCTGAGCCCCACACTGATGCTCTCGCTGCCTCCAGGAGTGCAGCTCAAACCTAGTCCTTCTCCTTATCACCACCCAGGCCTGCTCCCCGTTTTCTGCGGATACCAGATTGCCCTCCAGTCTTTCCTCTGGCACGCTCAACCCTATTTTTTGTTTCCAAGTGGTACAAGCTAACCCCATTATATCGTTTTTTTTTTTTGTTTGTTTGTTTTTTGTAATTAAAATTTTAAAAAAATTGACTTTTGAGAGAGAGGGGAAGATTAATGATTTGTTGTTCTACTTAATGAATACATTCATTGGTTGATTCATTTTTTTTTTTTTTATTGATTTCAGAGAGGAAGGGAGAGAGAGGGAGAAAATAGAAACACCAATGATGAGAGAGAAGCCACATCCAAGGGAACATCTGGGGACCCCTAGGGCTGTCTGATCACGATCACCCACACGCCCTATTTCAGACCTTATCTTTCTCTCTGAACCTCCAACACCTCCTGCACATCTGGACTCTGTGCTAATGCCTTTCGTCTTACTTCACTGAGGAAGAGGAGAGCAATCAAAAGAGCACTTGTCTTGCCCTAGCCAGTTTTGCTCAGGGATAGAGAGAGCGTCAGCCTGCAGACGGAAGGGTCCTAGGCTCAATTCTGGTCAAGGGCACATGCTCAGGTTGTGGGCTTGATCCCCAGTAGGGGGCGCGCAGGAGGCAGCCAATCGATTTTCATCACCGATGTTTCTCTTTCTCTCCCTCCTCTCTGAACTTAATAAAAAATACATTATATATATAAAAAAAAAAGAGCACTTAACTTTCATAAGCTCTTATCTCCAGCCACATCCACTCACCTGCCTGCATCTGTGCCCGCATGTTACACTTATGGGAAAGGAGCTGGCGGTGCTCAGACTCAAGTTCACGGCTCCAGGACCTAGGCCCTCTGCCTTTTCTACTGGGTCATTACCACCAGCACACAAACACACTGATCTTCTCCGCCTTAATGGACAAAAGTAGCCCACACCTCAGCCCGCGTCTCCCTCTGTCTACTGAGCTGTTTTTCTGCTCCCCTGTTACTGCAAAGCTCCTTGCAAACGTCCACGCTGACTGTCTCTGGCCCCTCAGTCCTTGGCTATCTCTAGGCGAGGAGGCTTTTCTGTTATTTGTAGGAAAGAGCATCCTGACTGACATCGCAACCCACTAGTTTTAGGGAGTTAGGCAGATGTGCTGGCTGGGCCTAGTGCCTGGTTCTTGGCTCAGATGACTGACTGGCTGATGGAGATACCATCACAGAGACTGGAAGTAAGAAGTATGTGGGTTTCTGGCACCACTTCCTTCTAGTCAGCAAAAAGGTGACCACATTCTTCAGTAATTCCATACAGGTAACAAAGAATAAAGGACAGCAGAGATCATGTCTATCAGAGGGTAAGAGGACACAGGGAGGGTCCTACACTACTGGGGGAGTGGAGGAGGGTGGGTGAGGATGGGGGGAGAGGGGCTGGGAGGTGGGACTGGGACTAGTTCCCGGGGAGAGTATTACTTCATGAAAACCAGAAACCATCTTCCAGTCCGGAACTGACACTGAAACCTAAGAACACCCCACCATCAGCATTTAGAAAGAATGTGCCTATACTGTACTGCTGAAGCCAACGGTTCAACCTCCAAGCTGCTTTGTTTGAAAACAGCCCACGTGAGCGGCAATGAGAAGGGCACTCTAGTTAAGTTTAAGTTTATAAGTGACGCCCTCCAAAAGAGTTCCAGACCATTCACTCACCTTTGCATATGCTTTTCCACCTTTTAATTCCTGCAGAACACAGAAAACACGATTAAGTATCACATAATCAAAGACTTAGAATGAAATATATGTCAAATAATTCTGAGTTAGACATGTACACACTGTCAAAGAGCTATACCAGTATATATAATCTGTAATAATAGAAGTGTAATATGCTAATGAGACCGGTCGTCCTTCCGGACAACCTTCCGGATGAAGCTGAGGCTGCGGGGAAAGCCCGGGTCCCGGGTGCCAGAGGGAAGCCCGTGCCGGCAGCCGGGGAAGGAAGGCCTACTCCTGGCATCGGGCCTCTAATCTGTATATAAAAGGCTAACTTCAGATTCTCCACCCTGGTTGTCACGGTGATCTGAACTTCTGCTGCGAGTGTGAAGGGAAATGGCATGTAACAGCGCTAGGGACAAAGCAGAGCTAAATAAAGTGCGTCGGCAGGGAGGGGGCTAATTTTGGCTCGGAAAGGGGAGACGGGCGGCTATTTCTGTACCTTGCGCACAGACACCCTGTAGATGCAGGGATCCAGGATGCCCGTGGCCGCGCTGGCGCTCATTTTGCACATAAACGAGAACTTCTTCCTCCAGTGAACACAGTTCGCTTGCACCACCTCCCTGAGGGGGAAGAAAAGAGCCAGTGAATGAACTATGATCGATGGCATGACAAAAAGGCACACACACACGCTCCGCCACCCGGGTCTGCAATGGAAAAGCGCTACGTTAAATGCCAGTTTCTGGAAACTGCCAGGAAGCAAACACATTCCTAACAGTGGGACCGGAAACATGTTTGAAGGTTTTAGTTATTCACAGGCACTGGGGAAGGGTGAGTTCACTTATCGATTCAGACTCTGAGTTGGAGCTTCGCTGTTCATTCATTCCACACAAAACGGACCAGTGTCACGCCCGGCCACTGAGGCCCAGGCCCCGCTACCAAGTCTGTCTCTGCTACTCACAGCTGTTCCTGAGTGAACCCTTTTCCTGTGTCTGGCCACCACCCTGAGCCTGTCAGTCCCTCAGCAGACATGTGGCAACAGCCTCCTACATGGTCCTCGCTCAAACCCGCCTTCCTCTGTCTAAAACCCTTCACTGCTTCCCCACATCGGAGAGGATCCAGTCCAAGCTCCTGCCCTTCTCTAGTCTCATCTCTCCATTCTTTCTGTCTCACACTGCTGGCCATTCAGTCCCCAAAAGATCATTTCTATCCCACTATTTCTCATTTGTATACCTTTGTTCATAATGTGTTCTCTCCCATTCCACTTCTCTTATTTACCAGTTTAGCTTTTTTTTTTTTTTTTTAAATCCTCACTGAGGATATTTTCCAACGGATTTCCAGAGAGAGTGGAAGAGAGAATGGGAAAGACAGAGAAACATCAATGTGAGGGAAACACATCCATCGGTTGCCTCCTGCATGCACCCTGACCAACCTTGGTACAGTCCCTTGACTGGAACTGAACCCAGGACCCTTCGGTCTGTAGGCCGACACTCTATCCACTGAGCCAGATGGGCTAGGGCCACCAGTTTAGCTTTCACTCCTTCAGTTTAGTCATCACCTCCTCTAAGAGTCTTTCCCAAATTGGCTGCAGGTGAAGGCCCAGTGTCCGGTGTGACCGATGGCCTGGGCTGCTCGATCCTTGAATTCCTGTGTCTGCCACTCTCCAGCCTAGAACACTGGCCACCCAGGAGGGCTGGCACGAACCGGTTGAAGTGGCTTCCCCCTCATTCCCTAAGTCCAAATTCCTCGTTTCCTTTTCCCTGCCTGCTTGTGGCAGAGTCTCCTGTAATCACATACCATGTATTTCAAATGAACCAATCCTGTAAGTGGATTTTGTTGATGATGGCAACAAAGGAACTCAAGTAGAAATAGGCATGTTAATTTAAATAATCTTCCAGATTTTGTAATATCAAAACAATAGCTTCAGAGAATTAAAGAGTATCTCTAAATAAATACATTTTTCTGTGTCTAAGGAAATTACTCAAAGTTTTTTGTGATAAAAATCTTTAAAACACACACACACAGCTATTAGAAGGCTGTCCAAAGTACATACACAAACAAAAAAAAAGTGTCAGTTAGTGTTTGACAATTTGTCATACTGATGGGTTACCATGGAAACAAACTCAGACTTCTTGGCAACTGAGACAAAAGTCACATTAGTAAATGCTTTCCGTTACATGAGTCATCAATTTCCTATGAGTTTTATACGGTTGCTTAACCACTTTCAAGAAACAAAGCGACAGAAGATGATTTGTGTTGATATTGTGGAAAGCTAAGTATTTCTAAGATAAAAATGACAAAGATTCGGGTTGTGACGTACGTAAGCAGAGGAATTAAAAGCAGCAAAATGTTGCTATGGTTATTGCTTCAAAGGAGCAATGTTTATGCATATGTTTATGCTTCAAAGGAGCAAAGGAAAATTAAAAGTCTTTAGAAAATAAGAGTAATATAAAATAGAATAAAAATTATGTTATCTATTTTTTGTGACGCCTTAGTTACTCTATTAGCAAATTGCATTACTTAGTGTAAGAATAACTTGCATATGTATTCGTGAGGCATATATTTATTTTTTTGATATATTTTACTGATTTTTTTTTTTTTTACAGAGAGGAAGGGAGAGGGATAGAGTGTTAGAAACATCAATGGAAGAGAAATACCAATCAGCTGCCTCTTGCACACCCCCTACTGGGGATATGCCTGCAACCAAGGTATATGCCCTTGACCGGAATCAAACCTGACACCCTTCAGTCCACAGGCCAACGCTCTATCCGCTGAGCCAAATGGTCAGGGCGAGAGGCATATATTTAAAGTTATACCATGTCTTGGTAATTTGAATTATTTTTTAAATATATCTTTACTGTTGAAAGTATTCCAGATGTTCCCTTTTTTTCACCAATTGACCCCCTTCACCTCATCCTCACCCCCTCCCAGGCCTTTACCACACTACTGTCTATGTCCATGGGTGATGCCCACAGTCTATGCATGTAAGTTCTTTGGTCAATCTCTTCTGGGGGGGAAGGTTGCCCTTCTCCTGAGATTCGTCAGTCTGTTGCGTATTTTTAACGTTTTAGAAACGGTGATAAAGGAAAAACACTGCTATGAGGAATGCAAGCTGTTCTGCCAGACATGATTGCCGGAGGTCAAGAGCTTGTGTCCGGAGCCAGCCGTTTGGGTTCAAATCGTGCCTCTGCTGCGTGGCGCTGTCCCCGGCACACAGTCCCCACCCGCTCTGGGAGGCAGGGCGGGAACAGTACCCACGCCTCGGGGGATTTCAGAAAACCAAGTGGATGATTATCCCGGGGTCTGGAGCAGCGCCTGGCTTCCGGAGGCTCTCCACAGTAAACGGTCGGAGTTGTTATCACTGAGGACCTACGCAGTTCTAAGGCCACTTACATCTGTCCTCCAGGGAGAAATAATGGCCACATTGACAAGTACAGACTCTGCTTCGTCCTTAACCTCTTTTATGAAAGATATAAATTCCTGAGAAAACAAGCCTGTGGGAAAGGAGGCAAGGCCAAATATTTTAAGGCTCCCAGGATAAATCAGATCCATGTAAGTGTGGCCTTGAGGACAGCACGGAGGACAAACGGATCTCACACCCAGAGGCACTGCTGGCTGGAGGGACTGGGGGGACTGGTACCATTCGACGGGAAACATCTCCTCCCTGCATTCTGCTGGTGGTGTCAGCGGGGGAACTTTCTGGTTGGGATACAGAGACCTGGAGCTCAGAGGGCGGGGCTGCAGACGCCCTCAGCATGTGCCTGTGGGTGGAGGCCCTGGGCACGGACAGGCCACTCGGGGAGGTGTGAGCAGAGCAGGGAGGGAGGAGGGCTGCATCTGAAACACCCTAAGGTGCTCGAGTGGAAGAGGCAGCACAGGAGACCCGTGGTCAACAGAGAGAGAAGCGGAGGAGTCCATGTGACCATGGCAACCAAACCAGGGGCAAAGCCTGCAAAGCGGATTAGCTCAGGGACCTGGAATGTGGCAGGGAGGGCAGGTGAGACAAAGACAGAAGAGAAGCGACCAGGAAGTCACTGCTAATGGTGGGAAGGTGGGGGTGGAAGGCAGATAACTATGGGACGTGTGAGACTGGGAACAAAGACCACTGTTTTCTTTTTCTTCCCCCCCCCCCTAATATATTTTATTGATTTTTTTACAGAGAGGAAGGGAGAGGGAGAGAGAGAAACGTCGATGAGAGAGAAACATCGACCAGCTGCCTCTTGCACACCCCCTACCGGGGATGTGCCTGCAACCAAGCTACATGCCCTTGACCAGAATAGAACCTGGGACCTTTCAGTCCGCAGACCGATGCTCTACCACTGAGCCAAACTGGTTTCGGCTAGACTGCTGTTTTCAAACATTTTAGTAATAAAGGGGAGAAGGTGAGGGTGGTGGCCGGGGGAAGGGGCATATGGTGGAGGGGGATTTCATTTTAACATGCGTTAGTGCGGACAGGAAGGAAGCAGGGAGGAGAAAAAGCCCAGATCTGACCGCGTGTGCATGTGGCTCCAGCGGGGACCCCCCCTGAGAATGTCCCCAGACGGCGGGTGGGCTGGCCTGGCCCAGAGGAGGGGCTCCGCCGGAGGGGACAGGCTCTCACGTGGGCACGTGTGTCACCAGACACTGCTCACTGCCTGCCTGCATCTCCCTTTTGTTGTTTTTAAAAAAATATTTTTATTGATTTTTGAGAAGGAGGGAGAGAGAGAAACATCATGATGAGAGAGAATCATGGATCGGCTGCCTCCTACACGTCCCCACTGGGGACCGAGCCTGCACCCCGGGCGTGCGCCCTCGACGGGACCCTTCAGTCTGCAGGAGGACACTCTATCCGCTGGGCCAAACCAGCGGGGGCTTTTATGAAATGTTTTGTAGTCGGCTATGAATTGGTAAACATATGTTGCTGAGTCTATAAAAGGGTAGAAAAACTGACTTCAAAGGGCCGTTGGAAAAGGAATATTGAAAGCACTGTGTAAACCGACAGGGTGCTATGAATCAACACTTCTCTGCAGAGCTTTTTCTGTGATATGTTCCCTGAGTCATGGCGCATAATAATTCCTTGTTCCCATAAAGTCCTGGGACATTTTCTTTCTTCCATCTGTTTGTGAATCCGCACCCAAGGATATTTTTTCCATTAATTTTTAGAGACAGCGGGAGGGAGGGTGCGGGGGAGAGAGAGAGAAGCATCGACGTAAGAGGCACGTTGCTTGGTTGTCCCCCACGTGTACCCCCACTGGGGCTGGGGATGGGACCTGCAACCCAGTAGCTGCCCTTGACTGGGGATAGGACTCGTAGTCTTGGGTGCGTGGGCCGGCCCTCTAACCACTGAGCACACGGTCCCAGGCCTGGGTCACTGGGAGATACAGGTAAGGCGGGGGGGGGGGGGGGGGGGACCGAGAATGCTCCCATTCCTGAGCGGGGAGTGAAAGGAGTGGAACCCAGCAAAAGAGCATGAGAGGAAGAAAACACAAACAACAAACCAACCAAAAACACAAAAGAACAGAAGAGCACGAGGATCTTGATTGCTCGCTCTCTGGTGAAGGCTCTACTCAGGCTGTCTGAATTACTAATTATCCTGAGAGTGATCGTAAAGACATGAAATGAGGAAAAATGCATGCAAATGAGGTGAGTCATTGATGGGCTGCCTCCTGCACGCCCCCCACTGGAGATCGAGCCCGCAACCCGGGCCTGTGCCCTTGGCCAGAATCGAACCTTCCGTCCGCGGGCCGATGCTCTATCTGCTGAGCCAAACCAGCTAGGCTGAACCATCTTTTCTAACTCCCTTCCTGGGGCTGTTATTTCTGAAACGTCTCTGCCTTGTACGCAGAGGAAGCGGTGGTGGCCACAGGGCCGTCCCAGTGAGATGGATGCTCATCTGAACTCTCAGGAAGTGGGAAGACCTTGGTGGCCAGGACGGTAACCAGGGGCGACGCCACCTTAGCGGGTCCTGAGGGGCCTCCAGAGGGAACCACAGGGGATAACGTGTGAACAGCTTCACATTTAGCCGCTGGCCCCAGAGAATTCCCAGAAATCGCACTGAACCGTGGCTGCAGTCTGCGAGCAGGAAAGTTCTGACTGGGACGAGAACGCCGATAAATGAGTTCAGTTGAATGCTATGCTACCGATGACTCACTAAACCGAAATGAAGCAAACACGTCGAGTGCACAATCGATACGATAGGCAGTTCCAGGTCTCGTGGAGATGGAATGAGCCGTGGGTGTACATGGTTCCTAAGCCACAATGCTTGGAAATGCCACTGGATTGGGAAAAGCCTGAGGGACTTCTTCTAAAATAGTAAACAGGTTCCGGGACAGAAAAAGAATGTTTTTTCTCTGTAAGACAGAGTTCCAGGCATGCGTTTGTTGTAATAGTCACACCCCTATTTTATCTTATACTATTCCTTCACCCCACCTTATAATCATGTTCAGGTTTCTATCCTGAAAATAAATATATGAAGTCAAATGGCTGTTTGTTCTGCTCCCCACCCACCTTTTACCTAATTCTATTTGGCCCCTTCTTTTTCTTTTTCTTTTTGGTTAATCCTCGCCTGAGGATATTTTCCTATTGATTTTTAGGGAGAGTGGAGGAGAGAGGGAAAGACAGAGAGAAATATAGATGTGAGAGAAACCGGCCAGGACTACTCTGCTCCTTCTTTTCATGAACAAACTTCCCAAAACGAGGACAATGCACTCAGTGCTTCAGCTGCTCACTCCCTAACCACTTGAAACCTGGCTCTTGCTCCTGAAAACAACCCTCTCAGGTCACCTCTGGACGGCCACACGCAAATAAATAAAATAAAACTGGCCGGGCCTCCCGCTTAACCGCACACAAAGGCTAATCAACTTACACTTAAGACTTGAAACCATACAACTCCCAGACAACTGGATGGCAGGCTTGGTCAGTTGTCTGTTTTCTTTGACACCAAAAGCAAAGGCTGGAGGCACCCGACCCTCTGGCTCTGTCATTCTCCCACTCCTAGTTAAGGTCACCAGGAAGTCCCTGTTCTCTCTCTTTCTCTCTCTCTCTCTTTCTCTCTCCACCCCAACACCTGCAACCACACTGCGAGTAACCCATCACCCTGGATTCGGAGTTCTCTGTCCTCTGCTCCTTCCCGCCTCCAGGCACACCCACACCCTGGGCTTGGCAGCTCCCGCCTGCTCTACTGAAGACTCTCAGCCCTCACATCCCCCTCCCTGAGCACATCTCCTATCCAGTGGTCGGCAAACTCATCAGTCCACAGAGCCAAATATCAACAGGACAACGATTGCAATTTCTTTTGAGAGCCAACTTTTTAAAACTTAAGCTTCTTCTAACGCCACTTCTTCAACATAGACTCGCCCAGGCCGTGGTGTTTTGTGGAAGAACCACCCTCCAGGGGCCAAAGAGCCGCCTGTGGCTCTCGAGCTGCCGTTGGCCGACCACGGTCCTATCCCATCGAGTCAGTCACATGTTCCTCTCACGTGGGGGAGTCCTTCCTCTCCCAACATTCTCTATGCCCCCACTTTGTCTTCCTGGCCTGGTTCTCCCATGACTGACTCCTTAAGTCCCTTTCTCATCGACACTTCATTCCCTTGCCTCTCTGCCTCTCCCCTTACAAAGGCTAAGCCTGGAATGATCCACCACCCTTTCTCCCGTCTCAGAGGAAAACGCATGAGCATGCTGGGGCTGGAATGGGCTAAAAGGATGGCGGAGAGGCAGGAAAAGCAGGGAGGGCCAGGCAGACAGCAATGCACACACATTTGGCGGTGGGAGCTGACCGGGCCTGGCTGACACTTGGAGGGTCAGGAAGGGCAGTCTTAGGGAAATAAAATGTAAAGGCCTGACGAGTCATCTAAGGCACCTCTCCTGCTAAGGAAGAACATTCCGGACAAACGGACAAGGCACTGAGGCAGCCTATCCACTATTGCACTCTTCTCAACGGGAAACTGAATAGAATCGGGTCACTCTGCATGTGACAGCTCAATGCTGTCCGGAATAGAACATGTCTTCTTTAGCATCTTCCCGAACAGCATGCCTGTTCCCTCCTGATGGGACGCATCCTGCATTGAACTGATGTGTGACCTTGAACAAATGATGTCCCTTTTCTGAGGATCGACTTTCTCATCTCCAAAAAGAGGTGTGGCCCAGCTGGCGTGGCTCAGTGATCGAGCATCCACCTATGAACCAGGAAATCATGGTTCCATTCCCAGTGGGAACACATGCCTGGGTTGCGGGTTCGATCCCCAGTGTGGGGCGGGCAGGAGGCAGCCGATCAGTGATTCACTCATCATTGCTGTTTCTCTCTCCCTCCCCCTCCCCCTGCCTCTCTGAAATCAATATATATATATATATATATATATATATATATATATATATATATATATATAAAACCCAGCCAAAACCGGTTTGGCTCAATGGATAGAGTGTCAACCTGCGGACTGAAAGGTCTCGGGTTCGATTCCGGTCAAGGGCATGTACCTTGGTTGCGGGCACATCCCCAGCAGGGGGTGTGCAAGAGACAGCTGATCGATGATTCTCTCTCATCAATGTTTCTAGCTTTCTATCACTCTCTCTTCCTCTCTATAAAAAATCAATAAAAATATATATTAAAAAAAAAAAACCAAATAAATAAGAGAGGTGTGGCAGAGGCCGAGTGCCCCCTGCTATCTGTCCTCCCCTTCTCTTGACTGTCCCGATCTTTCTCTGAGCACATGGACACGCAGCACAGACGACACTCTCAGCCTTTCCTGGGGTGGATGTGGCCCCGTGCTGCTGTTCCGGTCAATGAACTGTGAGCAAAAGGGACTTCCCCTTCCCCTCACCTCCTTCCCAGAGGCCGGATCGGATGTGGGGTGAGTCCTTGCACGTGAGAACAATAAGCTCCCTGGGCAGGACAGAGCCACGGGATAAGGAGTCGGGCCCCTGACCACGTGACGGAGCACAGCCCTGCATCAGCTTGCACTTCATACGAGAGAGAAATACACTCCTATCTCATTCAGGCCACTTATTTACTTTCATTTTTTATAATGTGTGTGTTACAGCGTGTGGCATATATCCTAACCCAATAGGAGGCAACGTCTCTATAAAAGAGCTTTTGTAAGAATTACACGAAATTAGGAATGTAAAACATACATATATACAAGCTCATCTTGTAGAATTTAAAAAACCGCCATCTTCCCTCTTGAGACTCACCTTAGACCCTGTTACTGGTATAATTCAGGATCCTCAGAATCTGAATGCAATGCCCTGGGCCTCTATCTGATAACTCCCCCCAAAGGCCGACACCCCAGATGGGAGATGGGGGAAGTGTACACAGTTCCATGTACACAGCTTATAAAGAACTGCAAACTGGATTCTTCTAAAATGGACTTTCATTGATAATCTTACAAAGAATTATAAGTGTACACAGAGCAGTATATATTCCTCGTATGGTTCCCATATAGCTGCCTGCTTTTGAGAAATATAGACTGCCTACTGTGCAAGGTTTAGTGACACAAAAACTTACATTCCTATCATTTTCACCAAGTGGTTATCCAGGGATGGAGACTGCGTTGTGAGTACTATTGGAAAAAAAAAGTCTCTGCCTGAGAGTACTGTTTTTCTTATCTTTCACGTACAATAACCTCAGGGGAAATTTAAAGGGGCCAGGTCTAGGGGTGTCTAGTGGTGCCAAATAATGGATGTGCATAAGACTTGGCTATAAGGATGCTCACTGTAGCATGTTTGTGAAACAAACATGCAAGTACAGTATGATTCCATTTTGGTTTCTGAAAAAAAGTATATGGTGTGTGTGTGTGTGTGTGTGAGAGAGAGAGTGTGTATGTATATATGGATCAATAGAGACTCCTAAGTTAAATACCAAAACATTAATAATCGTTCATCTCTATGTAATTTTTGTTCTTTTCGTTTTGCTTTCATATTTTCTAATTTCCTGCAGGAATCTATATTGCTCTTGCAGTAAGGAAACAGGTTATTAAAAGGAAGTACACGATGTGCAGTGAACTGAAATCTTGAAAACATGAGCACATGCTCTGGCCAAAGACAAGAAATCCCTTCAGCTTGTTTATAAAGTAAAGAGCCAACACACAGATGTGCTCACTGGTTTCCCGGTCACACCCTGACTTCACATGGGCTTCTGCACGGCCCATGTGAAGCCTGGAAGAGTGTTCCATTGTGGGCACTGCAAAAGATGGACAGCATACGGCGGACTGGGGAAGCCCCCAAAATTCAGGAAAATTTTCTTATTATTCCTTTAATTACAGCAGACCAGAAATTCAACCTGTTCTAGCTGTCTTAATAAACCTAACAATGAACTGGACACTTTTACAAAGCAAGGGTGCTCTGGAAAGATTTCAATAACATTCTGTCTTTGAAAGTTCTTCAAAACTTTTCATTAGGCAAGCATCTGCCTTCAGTTTACTGCAGCCGAACAACGTGTTTTCTGAATGTTTTTGCTGTTGGGAAGCCTCACCCAAGGACATTCTCCCACTGAGCTTTAGGGAGAGGGGAGGAGAGAGGGAGAGACAGAAGCATCGATGTGAGAGAAACACGTCGACTGGCTGCCTCGGGCATGAGCCCCGAACAGGGCCTGGTTTGGGGAGGAGCCTGCAATCAAGGTACGTGCCCTTGGCCAGAATCGAACCCGGGATCCTTTGGTCTGCAAGCCGACGGTCCATCCACTGTGCCAAACCAGCGAGGGCGTTTTCAGAATGTTTTATTAACTTTGGTGAAATCTGATCCCATGAGCAACATTTATTACAAATAAATACCTTGGAGTCTTTATATATATTTTTTTCTAACCTCCTCCCTGGACATACCTTCCCAGGAGACCCTGGATCCTTCTAAAATTAACGTTCACTAATAATCTTTAAAGAGGCAGAACAGGACACTGATGTGATATTGTATGCCGACTGTCATTGAAAAATAAAATAAAATGTAAAATAAATAAATAAATAAATAAATAAATAAAAATAGAAGGGCAAAATGGTGTGAGGGAATTTGGAGGAAAAGTTGAGGAAGCAGGCTTACTTACACAATAACTTAATATACAGTAACTATTCTCGCCAGGCTGTCACCTCCACATAGTATGTTAAATACATAACTCACCGCCTCACCTCCTCCCCGATACATTACAGTCCCTCATCGAAGCAAAATCAAGCCAAGATGCTTCTGGACTTGGTGACTGTCATGTCATCAAGGCATTGGTCACGGTGTTATCATTTCATCGGCCACTTACAGACAGACCTCCAAGTGCAGGCTCTTCTGAGCTCCCGCCTGGGTTATTTTAAGACTCCTAATTTGTCCCCCCGTTTTAATCTAGCTCCAATCGAATCCAGAGAACATCCGCACACAGGCCGGCTTAAGTGCCGCGCTGATGGATACCACTGTGATTAACTAGCTATTAATAACAGGAAAGGGGCAGAGGGAAAGCCACACATTACAGGCATGTTCCCTGTAAAACACGTGGGAAGGGGACTGGACAAGGGAAGAGAGACACAGGCCCAGTAAAGTTGGGGGAACTTGGATGGTGCTGCCTGCACAACTCAAAATTCCGGACCCCAAGAAAGTATTCAGGGTAAATCACCCTGAGTCTAGGCCAGCGAGCCACTCTGAAGTTCAACACCAAATCAGTGCAGGGAACTGCTGTCCATCCACGTTCCCAGGTGCCTGCAGACACAGTGCAAGCAAGCCTTTTCTTAAGGAAAGCGGTCTTGGGCCTGCTATGTAACTCATCTCCTATATTTGGGAGGAATATTACAGTTGTGAACTATATTCTATATAATAAAAGTCTAATATGCAAACTGACCGAATGGCAGAATAACCAGTCGCTATGATGAGCACTGACTACTAGGGGGCAGATGCTCAATGCAGGAGCTGCCCCCAGCCAGCAGGCCCCAGCACAGCCAAGGCGGCTGCGAGCAGGGGGCCCCCCGAAGCACCCGGCCGGTCGCTGGGAGGTGACTGGCAGTGGTGGTGGGAGGTGGGGCCAGTGAGCAGGTGGTGCCAGGCCTGCCAAGGCAGGTGCCAGTGGGGGTCGCCCCACAGATCAGCCCTGATCGCCAGCCAGGCCTCGGGACCCTCCTCGTGCATGAGAAAATCGTGCACCAGGCCTCTAGTCTGATTTATAAGAGACAAATAAAGTGATTTTTAAAAAATTAAATTATAGCACTTAATTACAGATGCACTGCCTAGACTGGCACCTAGGGATGAAAATTATGCAATTCTTAAATCATGCTCGGCATTTTGGGCTTTCCTTTTCCCTTGTAAAACGAGGTACACTATTCAGACCTAAGCTTCCATAGCTGCCAGGATAAGGGAAGTAAGTGGAGCATCTAGATTCGGAGACAAACCCTCTGGGACAAGCTCCTGGTGTGCTCTGTGAGTGTGAACCGGGTGCCAGAGCACTGGGGTACCTGATCTTACAAAACCCCTCCACAGGCCCCTCCCGCCAGCGGTGGTTTCTAGTTTGCAAACCGGAGCTTCGGGAGACTAAGCAGCCACCCAGGTTTCCCTGGGCAGAGCTAGGTTTCAGGCGAACACCCACCTAATTCCAAACCTTCGCTCTTGGCTTTACACCAACCCCCTCTCCCTCACAAGGCACAGGCTCCTTATCGCAGATCATTTCCCGCCAAAGTAAATGGGGGTTTTTGCTTGGTTGGTTGGTTATACAGAGCACTTTTCTTAACCTTCCTGACTCTGATTAAAGTCAGAATCTCAGTTGGTAGAGGAAGGGGTTCAGCTGAACCCAGATCCTCGCCTTTTCCCTTTCCAACGGGTGCAAATTACAAATAAAATTACACCCCTGGCTTGTTCACACACCATTAGGAACCTCCCAGCTCAGCAGAGCACGCAATTTTCTCCTTTATCCGGCACAGATCTGTTTGAGGTCAGTATCAGCATCTCGGCATTTCACTTACCAGATGTGGGGACCTTGGGAAAGTTAGGTATGCTTTCTGAGCCTCAGTTTATTCGTCCACCAAATGGGGAAATCCCTACATCATGGGCTTGCTGTGAGAATGAAATAAGGTAACGTATTTAAAGGGCCCAGCCTATCCATGACTACCTACATCAGAATACCAACTGATTTGAGAGAAGCAGGCCAAATCAATAACCGGAAGGAGGAAGGAGGTGGTAGGGAAGGACCCTGACCACCAGGTGTCACCACTGGCCCAGAAGCCCTGGCCTCACAGCCAGAAGCGCTAGGAGGTGGCGTCAGAGAAACAGGGTAAAGGTCAGGGTCAGGGTCAGACTACCACTTGCACCTACAGGACAGTCAAGAACTGACTTGGCTTTTCAACACCTTCACGGCTAAAACCATTCTAAGTTACACTGTTTTCTTACCTGTGTTAAAAATTATTGCAGTGTAATTAATCAGCTGAATAGCCACAGGTTTGTCAGTACAGTTTAATTTTAAAAGTTACCCTCAGCTAACCATGGTTTGTTTTTTTTCTCTTTGTTTTTTAGTTGATTTCAGAGAGGAAGGGAAAGAGAGAAGAGAGGTAAAAACATCAACGATGAGCCGAAACCGGTTTGGCTCAGTGGATAGAGCTTTGGCCTATGGACTGGGGGTGGGGTCCCAGGTTCAATTCCGGTCCAGGGCATGTGCCTTGGTTGCGGGTACATTCCCGGTGCGGGGTGTGCAGGAGGCAGCTGATCGGTGTTTCTCTCTCATTGATGTTTCTAGCTCTCTGTCCCTCTCCCTTCCTCTCTGTAAAAAATCAATAAAATTTTTTTTAAAAAAACCCTCAGGGAATCAACAAACTTACAGTAAAAACAAACAAACAAACAAACACAAAAACATCAACAATGAGAGAGAATCATGGATCGGCTGCCTCCTGCAGGCCCCATCTTGGGGATGGAGCCCATAACCCGGGAATGTGCCCTTGACTGGATTCTGACTGGGACCCTTCAGTCCACAGGCTGACTGCTCCATCCACCGAGCCAAACCAGCCAGGGCTGACCCTGTTTTAATTCTGAGGCTCCACAGCGCCTCATCCTTGGCTTCGCCCAACGACACATTACCATTCCTGGCTTCCGAAGGCTCCGCTATCGCCACGGCAGACACTTTTCTGGCCCCAATTCCACCACCTATTGACATTATGTCCTTTATGTTATTATTATTAATAGGATGGCGGATTAAAAGAGAAGCAGGGTGTTTTTAGGGCAAAAATAAAGTCTACGAACAGTACGTTTAAGCAAAAGAAGCATGAATTATTAACCTTTTTTTTCTTCCTGGACCGCAGGAACTTCAAAGTTCGTTGTTTTTTTTTTGTTTTTTTTAGATGCCGTACATGTTCTGTTTCCTTCAGGAACACTAGCTTGGGGTAAACCTGTTCGCTTAGCCCTGACATTACTCAAGAGCGACTCCTGGGACTCGCTTCTGCAGCTGCCAACGCCTCTCCCCGAGGCCCAGGGGTTCGTTTCAAAGTGGGGGCAGGGGCTGGGTCCTCACCCCGAGGGCCCCGGGGGCCCCGGAGGCGGGCAGTCCTGCAGGGGCCCCTCAGAGCTGGAGGCACAGACCGCAGCCCCGGCCCGGAGAGCACCTGCCTCCGCCCGGCGCGACCAGCCGGGCGCTGGGCCCCGGGGACCGCGGGGAGGAGCCGGGCTCCGCACGGGCTTCGGTCGGGGCCGTTTGTGAGTGTTATCAGCAGCCCGAGCTCCACGCTGCACTTATTTCACAAACATGGAAACGTCTTAAGAGAAACCAGCCCGAGCCAGCTGGGCTCAGTGCATAGAGAGAACGTGGGCCTGCGGGCGGGCTGACAGGTCGCAGGTTCGATTCCGTTCAAGGGCACATGCCCGGGTTGTGGGATCGATCCCCAGGAAGGGCGGAGGGGGGAGGGCGTGCAGGAGGCAGCCGATCAGTGGTTCTCTCTCATCGTTTATGTGTCTCTTTCTCCCTCTCCCTTCCTCTCTGAAATCAAGAGAGAAAGAGAGAGAGAGAGAGAGAGAGAAAGAGAGAGAGAGAGAGAGAGCGCAGAGCATCCTCTTCCTCGGGGAGCACCTGGCCTCGGGGGCCCAGAGGCGCCCGGCGGGCTCTGCAGACCGACGCCCGGCTGCCCGGGGGCTGGCCGGTGCCCGCCCCGGAGGGGCGCTGCCGGGGCCGCCGCGCTGGGGCGAGGCCGGGCGGGGGCGCGGGCCTCGGGGGCTCCGCGGGCTCCGGGGGCGCTCACCTGGGGGACTCGGCGCTGAAGCTGCCGCCGTCCAGCAGCCGCATCTTGCAGAAGAGGACGCCGTTGACGAAGGGCACGGAGGAGAGCTCGTCCAGCTCGAAGTCCACCTTGAACTTGAACTTCTTCCTCTTCATCATCATCCTGAGCGCCAGGCGCCGGCGGGCGGGGGGCGGGGGCGGCCCCGGGGGGCGCGCGGGCCGCCGGCGCGTCAGCTCGGCCGGACCCCAGGCCCGCGCCGCGCCATGGCCCGGGCGGCGGGCGGCGCGCGGGGGCGCGGCCAGCGGGCGCCGCGGGAGGGCGGGCAGCGGGGCCGGGGCCGGGGCCGGGGCCCGGGGCCGCAGTCCGGGCCGGGCCGCGCCGCGGGGCTTCGGGGCGGTGGGCGCCGTGTCGGTGCTCCGCTCGCCGCCGCGCGTCTGAGCCCGGAGGGAGGCGCCGCTCCGGGAACCGCCGCTCCTCGGCCGCGGGCGCCCCCAGCGGCGGCGGCGAGCAGCGCAGTGCCCGGCGGAAGCGGGGGGGCCGGGCGGCGCTCCGCAGGGGAAACGAGCTGCAGAAGCAGTTAGGGGTCACGTCGTCACGTCGCCCTGGGGTTCAAAAAAAGCGAACCCGACCAGAAGGAGCTCCGGCTCCCGCTTCCTCCCAGCCTTTTCCTGCAACGTGGCTCCGCCTCCCGCCGCCCGCCCGCCCCTGCGGCGGGGATTTCCCCTTGGGATGGGCAGTCCCGGGCGAATAGGATTCATCAGCATCTCCAGGACGCTGTTTCCACCCAATGGAGATCCTAAAACTAAAACTCGCCTTAGGTACTCAATCCACGAGCCTTCTCCATAAGATGAGGGCACCGGAGGGCAAGGCAAAAGCCTGAAGATGGGTTCCGGCCTTTCACTGCCCAGGCGCTGGCCTGCTCCAGGCAGTCTCTCTAGTTTTTACTGGAAATCTGAAGGGCTTAAAAATAATAATTCTCTTTCTGGGTTTGGCTGTGCACACCGAGAACTAGAAAGTCTAAAAGCATGAAGGGCCAAAACCGGTTTGGCTCAGTGGATAGAGCGTCAGCCTGTGGACTGAAAGGTCCCGGGTTTGATTCCAGTCAAGGGCATGTACCTTGGTTGCAGGCACATCCCCAGTAGGGGTGGTGCAAAAGGCAGCTCATCGATATTTCTCTCTCATCGATGTTTCTAACTCTCTATCCCTCTCTCTTCCTCTCTGTAAAAAATCAATAAAATATATCTTAAAAAATAATAAATGCATGAAGGCTCCCTAGCTGCACAGCAATTACCCGCCGTCTGTAGGCAGGTTACACGTGTTTTTCAATGTATGTTGCCTGTTTGGTTACACGTTCGTTTTCAAACCGAGTTACTACTGTTCTTTTAACTTCAGATTCCCTGTGAGTAATCTCCGAAGGGGACTAATTGAAGAGGTTCTCTTTCCCAAGTCAATCATTTATTAATGCATTCATTCATATTAAAAAAAACATATATTTGTTAGTCCTCACCCAAGGATACATTTATTGACTTTTAGAGAGAGAGAGGAAAGGAGAGAGGGGGGGAAAAGAGAGAGATTTTGATAGGCTACCTCCTGTGGGAGCACACTGACCACCAGAGGGCAGCTCCTATGTTGAGCGTCTGCCCCTGGTGGTCAGTGTGCATCCTAGCGACTGGCCACTCTGGTCCTTCCACCATAATAGTCACTTAGGCTTTTATTTATAGACTAGTGCCCCGGTGCACAAAATTTGTGCACATTAAAAGGGAATTAATTAGAGAAAATATTTTAATTTTGCTATTTGCCCTTTCTCTATACCAGAAGTGTCAGAGGTGAAAGAAAATTAGTAAAGTGTATATGAAAATCTCCCTCCTGTCAGAGTCTGGGACGTGCCTCGGGACCCAGAGTCAAGTTCCTGCTCACTTGCGCTCGCCTCAAAATCTTGTGAGACCCAGACTCGGCCGGACCCATCAGGCTGGCCCAGCCTTGCAGCCTCAGGTCCCCCGTCAAGGCCTGTCGGGCAGCGGGCATGGCCTCAAGAGGAAGAAATGGAAGAATCCAGAGGCAGAGTTATGATTTGGCTGTGGGGGTTGGTAGGGGGTAAAGCTGGCTGCTTTGCAGGTCAAGGGGGAAGGCAGTAGGAAGAGTAAGCGGACATTAAGGTCTGTAACTTGGACTAGATGGTTGCGAATTCCATTGAATGAGCCTTGGAAGCTGGAGGGCAGGTTGGAATGGAAGAGATAACAGCACTTGTGGGAGAGACACTCAGGGAGAGAAGGGCAGCCTTAGGTCAGGTGAAAGGTTAAGATTGAAAATACGCATTTGGGAATTAGAGTATTTCCTGTTGGCTGAAGCCCCAAAGGTGGATAAAAATGAGTTACTCGGAAGAACTTTAAGGGGAAGACGGAGGAAGAGGAGCTTGTGAGAAAGAGGTTAAGGAAGATGGCCTGGAAGCCAAGAAAGAGTTTTCATCACTTAGTGTTCATGGTTACTTAGACCTACTATGTACCAGGCACTCAATGAACAAGACACGGGGGTGGGGTGGGGAGTGGGGGTGTTTATAAATGAATGGAGGATAACATAGATGTGCAAACAGATCAGAGGGAAGGAGGGAGAGAGAGAGAGAGAAAGAGAGAGAGAGAGAGAGAGAGAGAGAGAGAGAGAGGGAGAGAGAATTTTCATGATCCATGGAGAGCAGAGGAAGGAGTTTCCAGAAAGTGCTGCAGATAAATTCTGGAGGGTTTGGACTGAGTGGAAGCAGAGTTTGCCACTCCAAATTATGTCGCTTGGGATATTAATTATTTTAAGCTGGTTATTTTTTTTAAGAAACAAAAGACTCAGAAAGAACCTTTGACCCATCTAGCCCTTAACTGCCTAAGGGAACTCAGACAGAAAAGCCTCCTTTAAAGGAAGTGAGCTTATCACCTTATCTTAAACCGAGTGAGACAGAAAAGGAGGCGCTTAGCAACCACGGTGTCTCCGGTCTCGGCCCAGCAGGAATTTCTTTTTTTCTTTTTTTCTTTTTTTCTTTTTTAAAATATATTTTATTGATTTTACACAGAGAGGAATTGAGAGGGACAGAGAGTTAGAAACATTGAGAGAGAAACATCGACCAGCTGCCTCTTGCACACCCCCAACTGGGGATGTGCCCGCAACCAAGGTACATGCCCTTGACTGGAATCGAACCCGGGACCTTTCAGTCCGCAGACCGACGCTCTATCCACTGAGCCAAACTGGTCCCAGCCAGCAGGCATTTCTTTACCAAAGGTTTGCTCTTTCTCACCTACCTTCCCTCTGAAGTCCCAGACCGCTGCCTCCCTCCTCTTAGTCCAGAACAGCATCTGTGCCTTAACTGCCCTATATGTCCTCAAGGTCCTATAGTGTATGGATCTGTCTGTATATATGTAATAAATTTCGTTATTTCTCCTGTTAATCTCTTGTGGTAATTTTATTATTAGTCCAGCCAGAAGAATTGAGATGGGTAGAAGGAAAATTGTTTCCTATCTTTCAACGGGAAAGAAGCTGTTAAATTGAAGATCTTGTAGGTCATTGATAAACGTGGTGGGAGAAGTCTCCATAAGAGGTGGTGGCAAAGTAAGAGTAAAGTGGTCTGGGTAGTAAATGGAAGGTAGTAATGAGGAGTGCATGACTAAAAATTATTATTATTATTTTTAAATATATTTTATTAATCTTTTTTTTTTTTTTTTTTTTTTTTTTTTTTTTTTTTTTTACAGAGAGGAAGGGAGAGGGAGAGTAAGAAACATCATTGATCAGCTGCCTCTTGCACATCTCCAACTGGGGATGTGCCTGCAACCAAGGTACATGCCCTTGACCGGAGTTGAACCTGGGACTTTTCAGTCTGCAGGCCGATGCTCTATCCACTGAGCCAAACCGGTCAGGGCTAAAAATCATTGTTTTCTGCTTTTTGTCATTGAATGCAGAGAGAGGACAGTAGCTGGAGGAGGCGGGCTGGAGCCTCTTCAGCAGCATTCAGGAACTACCTCTCCAAGATTCACTGAGAGCCTGCGAGGGCCAAGCACCGTATAGTCCCGGGGATCGGAGACGCGGTGCCTGGAGGATCCTGGAGCCAACGGAGAGGAGCTGGCAGCTGCGGTCCTTGTAACCCAGAATCCTGCCTATGTGTGATGATAGAGGCTGCTGTGGGAGCGTATACTGACATCTGGCTGGGAAAGCAGGTTGTGGAACTTTCTGGGTGCGTGACATCTGAGCTGATGTCTGGACAATGAGAGTGGGGGAGGAGGCGGTTTCCAGGAAGAAGCTACGGCCTCTGCAAAGGCTCAGGGGAAGAGAGACCCGTGTTGCAGGAGGAACTGAAAGCAGTTCAGGCTGCAACTTAGAATGGGGTGTGGTGACGGGGGTGTCATAGGGAGCCGCCGAGGTCTTAGAACAGAGGAATCATATATTCAGATTTGCTTTCTTTTTTCTTTTTTAAATATATTTTTATTGATTTTTTACAGAGAGGAAGGGAGAGAGATAGAGAGTTAGAAACATCGATGAGAGAGAGCCATCGATCAGCTGCTTCTTGCACAACCCCCACCGGGGACGTGCCCGCAACCAAGGTACATGCCCTTGACCGGAATCGTATCTGGGACCCTTTAGTCCCCAGGCCGATGCTCTATCCACTAAGCCAAACCGGTTTCGGCTGCTTTCTTTTTTTTTTAAAATCCTCACTGGAGGATATGTTTTTTATTGATTTTAGACAGAGAGGAAGGGAAAGAGAGAGAGAGAAACATTGAGGGGAGATGGTTGCCTCCCCACCTGGGATCGAACCTGCAGCCTGGGTATGTGCCCTGATCAGGAATCAAACCCACAACCTTTTGGTGTACGGGATACTCTCCACCCAACTGAGCCGCTGGGCCAGGGCCAGATTTGCATTTTATAAAGACCTCAAGCTGCAGTGAAAGTAGATAGGAAAAGCCTAAGTCCTCTTTTCGACTCATGTTTTGATTGTTAAACACCTTGTATGAGTCGAGGTCTAGGCAAGAAACAGACATCTTACTCAAAGTGTTGAAATAAAAAGCTGAACGAAATGGCTCTTTACAGAGCAGGGTAAGGAACCCACAGTCTGGTGGTGCCTCCTTTTAGCCAAACCAACGGAAGGCAGAGGGCAATGGAACCTGGAAGATGCAGTTGGTAGAGGATGCCCTCCTGGGGCACATAGGATGGAGGTGAGGGGACAGAGAACTACCAGCGCACACGCGATTCGGGCAGCGCTCACCCGAGGAACCCGAAACCACGAGCTATTTCAAAACACAGAGGGATTTCAGCCAGGCAAGCCAGAACTTCCGAAAGCCTTGGAAGGGCTGGAGGAGTGGCGCTCAGACTGCTGAGTTCAAGGTCACATCACTTGTGGCAAACAGGACAGTGTTCACCGATATCTGGTCCTCCTCTACTCCCAGGGCAGAGGGGAGTTTACATTTCTGGGTCCCCTCGTAGCTGGGTGGGGCCAATGACACGTGAGAAGCAATGTGTCACTTCCAGGAGACAGGGAAAGCCTTTGAGCAGTTCCCTAGACTTCCTCTTCCTTGCCACAACAGCCACGGAGGAAACCTTCATTAAGATGTAGGAGCCATAAGACCGAAGCAGCCCAGATCACTGAGTCAGCACTCGGAGGACTGCCAACACCAGCAGTCTACTGCCCTGCTCCGTTTCATTGAGATACAATTGACATATAACCTTGTATTAGTCCAAGGTATACAACGTAATAATTAGATACAGGTGTGGACTGTGAAATGATCGCCGTCATCACTTTACTTAACAGCAACCACCTCCCTCTGCTCTGGTTGGAATTGGATGTCCAGGGAAATAGTAGAAGTTACATGGAGAAGAGGACAGGCTCTATGAGCCTGGGTCCTTAGCGACTGTGTGGCTAGAGTGACTCCCTTGCATTACCTCAATGTAGAAGTTGGGCGCTGTCGTAAAAATCTAAAGCTACTCAGGCACGCAGTGACAGCAAAGAACCATTATCAGCAGCTGGAAAATGGAAACTCGTGGCAAGACGTTTGGTAAGTGTTGCCTGTGCTAATCAGAAGGCCAGTAAGTGCCGGCAAAGCTCTAGAAGAGGTTGGAAAATAGCACGTTAGTGGGTTATGCTGACTAGCTGCATTTAGCAAGATATTAGACACATGAGGTGGAGCTCATGCAATAATAAGCAGGTTGGCATGCATAAATAAAAAGGAATATAGTGCGTACAGGGATTTGGAGCCTCGAGGGATTGGAAATACTGCAAAGTACCAGAAAGGAGATTGGAAAAGCTTTTGGGCAACACGGTCCATTAAAGCTCAGAGATTATCGATTCGTTTTACCGTGTAGCCTTCCCGCTTAAGTCTGATGGTCTTTTAAACTGAGAAGCAGAGGCGTGAACAAGCAGCAAAATAAATTAGGATGGAGAATCATCTCTAGGAAAGACTTTAATATGACTGGCATATGAAACGAACTAGATGCCAACAGATCAGAAGTCTTTCAGTTTTTGAGGGGGTGGAATGCTAAAGAAATCACCGGCCTGTATTTAAAGCTTTGCTGTACACAAAGAAGCCATGATTCCCAACACCCACC
The DNA here is from genome assembly GCF_964339955.1 of Pipistrellus hanaki. Taxonomy (NCBI): domain Eukaryota; kingdom Metazoa; phylum Chordata; class Mammalia; order Chiroptera; family Vespertilionidae; genus Pipistrellus; species Pipistrellus hanaki. Next base: position 5,352,625 of record NC_140520.1, read on the forward strand.
TCATTGTGGGCTTAGAGGGAAAACGCCAGTGGCCACAGAGGACAATGGACAAGGGGGTTCCCAAGAGAAGCTGACATCAGAGGCCCGTGACATTTTTTTCTATACAGTATTCATTTTTGAGAAACACTGCTATACTGGCTTGTTTGGAAAAGCATATATTCTAAGAATGTTAAATCAAATACTTGCCTTAATTTTTCGTTGCCTGAAAGCAAACCAGACTAGAGCCACTGCGGAATGATTATAGGAGAATGACACAGGAGTCTGAATCATAACATTCCCAGGCAAGCAAAAGCTTTTGAATTCCACATCAAAGGAAATATGGCAGTGAAGACACACCCTCTTTCTTTGGTCCTGCGGTTAAATCAGGATGGTTCTCATACCTAAGCACAGACATTTAATTGCCTGATGGAAGAAGAAAGAATAAAAGGGAGGAATCAGATTACTGTCTGACATCCTTCTTTAATTCTAAAACGTGACCTCCCTCCTCATTAGTTCTGTTACCTTTTTTTTCAAATTTATATGGAAAGATGGTAGATTGCCTTTGTGCTTCTCAAAAACAAACACTAAACTGTATGCTCTTCTATCAGAAATTACAATGTTTATTCAACAACTTCATCCCAGTCCGGACATAGTGAGAGTGGGTTGCAAAGGGCTCTTTCCTTTAGCAAATGTGACAGCCTCAGTAGCCTGGACCGAAAGCATTTGGGGGACCCTTCAACAGCCACCTGGTCCTGCCTTTCCTTTGCTTCTTGGACCTAATGTTAGGGTACCCCTGGGAATGGTCACTTCCCTCACCTCTCTAAAACTATTTCCACCAGGCAGCTCTACATGTCTCTCTCCAGAGAACACTAAATATGAATTTCATAAAATGCATTGTGGAAGTTGTAGGAAAGAAAGCTCTCTTTGAGCATCTTAGACATTATTGATGCTCTCAAAAACAGCTGAGGAAATCTTTAAAAAAACAAAACTGAAACCAGCTCGGTGGCTGGGAGGCTCACTGGTTGATCATCAACCCATACACCAGGAGGTCACGGTTTGATTCCCAGTCAGGCACATGACCAGGTTGTGGTCTCGATCCTCAGTGCAGGAAGCAGCCAATCAATGATTCTCTCTCATCACTGATGTTTCTATCTCTCTCCCCCTCTCCCTTCCTCTCTGAAATCAATAAAAATATATTTTAAAAAAACTCAAACCAAACCAACATTGAATCCCAAAACTGATGTGGTGATTTAGAACCAAATAATTTTTATAAGGTCGTAAATCAAAAAAAGAAGTGTTTTAAAGAAACCAAACCAAAGAGCAGCCACTAAACCAGAACCTCTGCTGGGCATTTGCTAAGTAAATTGGCACAAGACCAGAATACTATAATGTTTTGTTTAGCTAGGCACCTGGAAAGCATTCTTAGAATGAGCATCATTTTCTCCTTTTCCTCCAGAGGTATAAAACTTTTGGGTACATTTTGAAAACTGTTCTATTTTTCCTTTGTAAAATAAGCAAGTTGGCGGATTACAATACAAAAATCAAGTACCGTAGCTTCCACGGCAATCATGAGACAAAGACCATGTCTCCCATGACATCACGGGCTCTACCTTAGGGCTACAAAGAGCTGGAATTCCGAAATGAATCAGAGTTATGAGTTAACAACAATGGACACATCTCGGTTCTGCTTCTGATGGTTTGATTTTGAGCAAGTGACAACTTGAGAAAAATAGTCCCGACCAGCACTGCCCAAGCAGAACTTTCTGTAATGATGGAAATGTTCTCTGTTCTGCTCGATAGGTTAGCCACATGTTGTTACTGCACACGTGAGATGTGGTTGGTGTGACAGATGAAGTGAACTTTAAATTTTAGCTTGAATTAATGTAAAGAGTCACGTGTGGCCAATGGCTACCATATTGGGCAGCAAGCATTCCTCGCTCTCACTCTCATTCCTCGCTCTCACTCCTGAATGCCTGTCACCTGCCAAGCATCAGCCTGCGTGGGAAAGGTGGGTCATCCGATGTCTTTGCTTTCAAGGAGTTAGCAAGGAGAAAAGCTAAACAGATATATGCTAATCCATGAGCTTCAACAAATGCAGAAAGCACGTGAACACAGAGGAGAGGGCGTCACCGGAAAGTGAATCATCCATCTCTAAAACTCTGTGAATGGAACCCAGCAAACATTGACTGAGCACCTGTTTCCTGCCCAGCTCACTGTCCGCCTGCTGTCTGAGCACAGCATTACCTCTCAGAGGCAGTAGCTGACAAGAACTACCAGCACTCCGATTCTGCAGGTTCGTCCATTCAATACTTAAGTGTTTATGTAGCAAGCACTTTAGTGTATGAAAAAAATTAATTTGAGATGGTTTAAGGATGATTTCAAAAGGATATGATGAAAAAAAAAAGTGTATGGTGAGATGAAAAGACTTCTACTTTATTTTCCAATAACTAAAATTACCAGGAGAAGATTTTGGGTATATTTAGAATTGATAGTGTTTCAATTCAATTCAATTTTGTATTTATTGGTCTGACTTTGGTCAGTCAAATTTAGAACGGATGGTGTTTCAAATAGTATTTCAGCTACCTGAAGCCAACTCAGCAGCATCGACTAATAATAAAATGGAAATGAAAGAATTAGGCATGTTTGTCCACTTAAAACTACCCATAAAAAGACCAAATGAAAAAAACTACCCGTAAGTTCTGCATTCAAATATATTAGAATAAATACTTTGAGGAGCTATTTCTTAGAAAAGATTATTCTATACTGTTAGCTAGATATAAATATATATATATTTCCCTTTCAATGTTCTGTTTTTCTTGTTTACTGGTGCCTGGCTACAGTTTCAAGTCAGCATTTTTCTATGCATGAGGTCACGTCTTCTTTAACTCTTAGTTGCCTTAAATGCCTCTAATTTATTGGGTATATACATGTGTATTTTAAAAATATGTTCTTATTGATTTTAGGAAAAAAGGGAAAGGTAGGAGGGAGGAAGGGAGACATTGATGTGAGAGAGAAACACTGCACGCTCCCAACCAGGGATCAAACCCCACACCTGGCTTGTGCCCTGACCAGGAATGGAACTGGTGATGTTTTGGTGCATAGGATGATGCTCATCTAACTGAGCCACACCGGCCAGGGCAACACATGTATTTCTTCAACTATTATTTATTTAGTTGGCCAACATGCAGGTATACAATTAGAGGATAACAAAATCAAATAAGAGTTGGATCTCCTCAAGGAGTTGAGAGTAGGGAAAGTAAAACAGAAGAGAATTGAGAAAGTGACATTTCCATAACAACCAGAGTACTTCAGAGGGAGAAACAATTATGTCCGGATGAGAACTTCAGAGAAGGTGCTGTGGAGGACGTGGCATTCAGCTAGACCTTGAGCCCCAGGGAAGCACAGGATCTGCAAATGCAGAGACGGAAGGAAAAACCATTTCCGACTTGAGCCAAAGCGGAGAGGCAGGAAAGCATAAAGTCAGGGAGGAGAAGAGTCTGGGCTGAAGCACAGGAAAAAATAGCTTTAAAGAGCAGAGGAAGACCAGGTTAGAAACTGAAGGTGGCCAGAGCCTGGTTTCCAGCGCCAGAATGAGCAGCGGAGACTTTATTTTGTAGGTTGTGGGGCAGGTGAGCCAGGGAATGAGAAATCAGAGCTGTCCATTAGGAACAATAACCCGATGGTTATTGTTACATCGGGCTAGGAAGAGGCTACCAGTTGAAAGGTTAGTTGTTACAATTGTTCAGAGAACAGGTGATGAGGCTCTGAAACAGGCCCAGGCAAGGGATGGCACATGGGGATGGAATAAGGGAGGTAAAAACAAAAACAAAAAAAACACGACTTCAATTTTCTAAATCTCTGTGACAGAGAGAATGCTGGTACATCCAGCAAATTTAGGGGATGCAGGAGAAGAAACAGATTAGGACTGATTCAGAAAATATGCCCTTGTAAGGAAGAAATAAATTCACACTATATTCTGGAAATATGTATGTTCGATTCACTGGGACTGATACCAGAGATGAAAATGGGTGATGCCCGCAGGACATCTTGAGCCGGGCACTGCGATAATGGGTGTCCAGGTTACATGTGTGCAATGTTGCTTCATTATTCTCATATAGATACGCTCTCGGGCTGATGAGATGGAGAAGTGCCTCTTGTCACCTTCACCTAACCTCCTTGGTCAGCCCAGTGTTTGAGGTTTATAGATTTTTTTTCTTTTTACTGCATTCAAATCTATAATGGAGATTCTTAAAATAGATATTTATTTTTCTTTTTTTAAAAAAAAATATTTTATTGATTTTTTACAGACAGGAAGGGAGAGAGATAGTTAGAAACATCAATCAGCTGCCTCCTACACGCCCCCCACTGGGGGTGTGCCAGCAACCGAAGTATATGCCCTTGACCGGAATCAAACCTGGGACCCTTCAGTCCGCAGGCCAACGCTCTATCCACTGAGCCTAACCGGTTTTGGCTGTTCTGGGATTTTTGTCCCTGTGTTGTCATTGGGCCTCAGAAGGTAGGGAAGTAGGGAAGACAAAGCTTTTTGCAGTGTTGACTGGATGGTCTTGAAGCCCTCAGAATGATTTCTTGTGGAAAGTTCTGAGTTTCCTTGTAGGAAACTTTAGAATATTTGTCCAGTGTTCTATTTGGGTTCTTTAATTTCCTTTGAGAATGTAACTCGACTGTCTGCTCACCTGTTTTTAAAACACGTTCGGACCTAGCATCTCAGAATATTAGCTTTCTGTTTTCTTGTCAGTGAGCACAAGCCTGAGAGGGTGACATTTTGGGAGGTGTGTTTGAGGACATTTGTTTCAGTGGCTCTTCCAGTGCCTTTAACTTCTGTCGTCGTTATCTTCGCCCGTCCAAACTACCTTGGCTGTATTGTTTCAACATCATAGGCTCCACTTGAACAAAATGGTTGCGAAGAAGCAACTTTTCCTGTTAGTGCAATTGCTTTAGAGGTTTTTAAAGGACATGATCTTCTCCCTTTGTCACTCAATGAGATTTTTTTTTTTTTTTTTTTAAACAAGTCATCACTACAAAAAACTTGGATTCTCCCGAAATGATGTTTCCTTCTTTCTGATGAGAATTGTGCAACTGGCCACATCTTCCTTTATCATATGTGTCTCAAGTGTCTCTGGTCTTGACTTTCTGTTCTTCCTTTAAACTGTGATGTCTCCGAGGCCATGTAAATTGAGACAGAACCCAGTTGGCAGTTGGCTCCCATCCTCCACCCACCTGCAGTTCTCAATGAGGAGCCAGTTTAAGGTGGTAACTTCTTCAGGGTAAAGGATCTGAAAATGACTACTTTGTGATAACTTGGGGCTTTCTCAGTTCATTGTATTGTGCACGTTTGTAATAATTCGTCTATTTATTGCATATTTCATAGTTGAACACAAATTAAATATATAATAACCGGGAGGCTAATTGAAAAGGGATGTTTTAACATTTTGATAATGTGAATTTCATATGATGGAACTTTTGGATTCCACTTATAGAGTTTTACTATAGCTTCCTTTATTATTAAATATCTGATTCCACTGGGTCTCAAAAAATCATATACTGTTTAATGAGAGAGAGCCTCATACATTTTATTTTGTGTGCATTACTATCTAAATATTTTTATTGTGAGACATCTCAAAACCATTATGGCAAAGTATAAACACTTGATTATAAAAATAGAGTAAAAGTAAAACAAAGTAAGAAGATTAAGGAAAGTAAAAGACTCAATTGATTGTACTTTGGGATATGTCTATTCTGGATATAATAATTCAGTTTCCATATTATTTCCATAACAGGAAATAATATTTTTTCTCTTTGAAGATTTATTTGAAGAAATACAAGATAGCACACCACTTGTACTGGGTTGAATAGTGTTCTGCCAAAATTCATCTCCACCCACAACCTCAGAGTATGGTCTTATTGGAAAAGGATTTTTGCAGATGTAATCAGCTAAAATGAGGTCACACTAGATTAGGGTGGGCCCTCAATCCAAGGCTGGTTTTCTTGTAAGAAGGCCGTGTGAAGACAGAGAGACACACAGAAGAGGTCATGTGAAGAAGAAAGCAGAGATGGGAGGGATGCAGCTACAAGTCCAAGATTGCTGGCAACCACCAGAAACCAGGAGAGAGGCCAGGAAGATTCTCCATCAGAGCTTCCAGAAGAAGCCCACCTTGATTTCAGATTTCTGGCCTCCTAAATTGTGACAGAATAAATTTTTTTGTTTTTGTTTTAAGCCACCCAGTTTTTGTTAATTTGTTACAGCACATACATGGAGCATCTAGTAGGTACTCCATAAATAATGACCAATAGATGCCCTTCAAAAGGGAGAATTGTCTATTGTAGTCTGAACAAGAGGCACTTTCATTTTAAACAAAACACATTCTGACGAAGAAAAGCTTTTTTTCTCTTCTTTCCTTTTTGCAGAAAGAATACGGTGGCTTAATACAAAATGCTTTTCCATTAGTTACATTTTAAAAAGTTTTGATCTCAATATTACATACATGAATTATAGCAAAAAAAAAAATTACATAAATAAGAGGGATCAAATTTCAAGCTTCAAAATACTACTCACTGATAACATAAAGAGATTTTATCATTTATTTTCTGTCAACAACTACAGCTGGCTTGGCCCATACATTACATTAAGTTTCATTAACTTGACTATTTCTGAAAGATACCAATAAGACAGATAAACGGTATTTGTAACACATGATAAAAAGCAATGTATTTCTCTGGCTAGTGAGTTTTCATGATAGCATAGGACATAGAGGAAAAAAAGTAAAACAGAATGATAAAATAGGAATAAATAAAATTTATTGTTTCATTGTATTTTTCTAAATCATGAATGTATTTTATTTAGAGTGGATATACTAGTATATACTTTTCCTAGTATGTAATGAGCTTGGGGAAAATTATTGGTTGAATAAATTATATTTATGTATAGAAAAATTATGTTTATAGTAAATTATGCTTACATGGTTCATAAAGACATTCTTATGCTGTTATTCTGATGTTCTATCACCCTCTACTGGTCACTGAGCCAAATTACATTTAGTGGATTTCTTTCATAACTAAAGCATTTTTTGTTCATTTGCTAAATCTAAAAAATCTATTCATGAATAAAAAATATATTGACAATAAGTTCTTCATAAATCATCTGCTTGTGTCTCTGTCAGTCTGCGAGTGCTCAATGTCAGTTAAAGACTCATTTATCTTTGTATCTCTAGCAGCCAGCATAGTGCTTAGCAGAGTATCTATATTCTGAAAATGGTGGATAAATGAAACAGAGACAATTTGCATAATTATAACAGTCTTTATTTATCATTAGTTTGTAAAGTTCTTTGTTTCATAAATATCACCATGTGGATTCATAAAAAATTAAGTTATTTTCAAAATACTGACTTCATATAGAATGCCCAAATTACTTTTAGGACAATATGTTTTAACAGTTTCAAACCTATGTTTATAGTAATTTAAAAAATATATATTTTATTGATTTTTTACAGAGAGGAAAGGAGAGGGATAGCGAGTTAGAAACATCGATGAGAGAGAATCATTTATCACCTACCTCTTGCACACCTCCTACTGGGGATGTGTCCGCAACCCAGGTACATGCCCTTGACTGGAATCGAACTCGGGACTTTCAGTCTGCAGGCTACGCTCTATCCACTGAGCTATATCCATGGTTTCGGTTATTTATATTTTTTTAAAAATATATTTTATTGATTTTTTACAGAGAGGAAGAGAGAGAGATAGAGAGCTAGAAACGTTGATGAGAGAGAAACATCGACCAGCTGCCTCTTGCAAACCCCTACTGGGGATGTGCCCGCAACCAATGTACATGACCTTGACCGGAATCGAACCCGGGACCTTTCAGTCCGCAGACCGACGCTCTACCACTGAGCCAAACCGGTTTCGGCGGTTTCGGTTATTTTTTAAAATATATTTTTATTGATTTCAGAGAGGAAGCGAAGAGACAGAAACATCAATGATGAGAGAATCATTGATTGACTGTCTCTTGCACGCCTCCTACTGGGGATCGAACCCCCAACCCAGGCATGTGCCCTGATGGGGAATTGAACACGGGACCCTTCAGTCCGATGCTCTATCCATAGTCATTTTGATTGTAATTTAAACTGGGTATTTTTCTGGTTACCTGTTATTCTGATTAGTTGTGGATTATTGAGGATATTTATTAGTTAGATGGAAGACCAGAAAGAATGGTGGCTTCTGGCCTGGGTTTGTTTCTGTTTCACATAAACATGGTCCAGAGGCTGATGGCATCAGGATCCCAGTTCATCAGGATCCCATGTTCAGTCTTCCCGCTCCATCATGCCTAAGCTGTGCATACTAAGTGGAACCAATAGGCGCAGAGCCTTTTGGGGGTGTAGACTAGAATCAACTGTATGTCAAAGCTTCAGGTCAATAAATGTCAGTGCTAGGTTTCTCCAGAACCCCTCAACCATGTCCCCTGCAATTCTCTAGTGCCTGGACTTTAGAAAACCCAGAGTCCTTAGCAGAGAGGCGCTGAGGCATTGCGGGAATGCATGCTATCTCAGAAGACAAAGGGAACTGTGTCAAGATGGAGGGCCTGGGCATCAGTGTCTACACAGGACCGGGGTGAAAGCAGGCAAGGATTTCAAAGACAAAGAAGTTCAGTGAGGTGGTGGTGGCTGAGATGAGGCTGCAGTGGTGCCAGGAGACAAGTGGGAGGCGAGGAAGTGGACAGGTTTTTGGAAACATCCAGGTTTTTGAAGAAGGATAAGAGAGAGATGAGAATGGCGGGAAGGCTGTCCTGTCCAGAGCTCTCCTGCAGGGTTAGTGGGGCCCAACCGCAGGGCGATGACCTTCCCTGGGTGGAGCGGTGGCACCAGGTCAGAGCAACCCACCTGCCATAGGCAACCAGTCGGCACTGGGAGATGCCGGACACGGAACTGTGGATCCACACAGCCAGGGGAATGCACTCTGGGCCCCATACAACCCTCTACTTCCGGGTCAACCTCTATTTCCGGGTCAACCGGAAGCACCTCCTGGTCGGCTGCAGCAGGACTCCCGTGAGGCCGCGTGCCCGAAGGTCCTGTCTTGAGCGCGCCCACCCGAGAGCCCGGAGGCGCCCACTGTGGTTCCGGGTGTCCTGGCCTCGGAAGGCTCGGAACCTGGAACCCGGAACCACAGGGGCTCTGCCAGGCGGTTGCCATGGCCGCGCTGACGGCTTGGATCAGCCTCCTGGCGGCGGCCATGTCGTCTTGGTCTTCGTCTTGGTCTTCGTCGTGGAGGCGGCGGCAGGTGGCACAGCTGGAGGGCGGGACAGCCTCGCTCGGGCCCAGAGGCCAGGCCAGCACCAGCGGGGCCATGCTGCGCTGGCTGCGGGGCTTCGTGCTGCCCACGGCCGCCTGCCAGGAGGACGATGACCCGTTCTCCTATGAGATCCTCTTCGAAGAGCTAGACCACAACGGGGACGGGGTGGTGGACATCATAGAGCTACGAGAAGGGCTGAAAATGTGGAGCTCCACGTTTGGCATAGATTCGGAGAAGGTGCTTGATCCTGAGAACGTGGCTCAGGCAGGCCAGGGGGACGTTGAGGAGAGGGGGAGGCCCAGTGCGCCCTTTCTGGAGCTTCTTTCCGAGGCCCGCGCTGTAAGGGGTGGACTTCTCGTCTGTGAGCCCCTCCCGCACGAAGCCGCCTCCTGGGCATTTTGGGAAATGCCCGGTGGGGTTTCTGGTGACTCAGTCACCATGTGCTGACCCTGCACAGAGTCCTAGGAGCCTTTGTGAACGCGGGAGTAAAAGACCTCTTTGATTAGGACAGTCCCACCGCAAGACAGGAACAGATGGGGCCCCAGAGCTGCTGTGTCTTTCTGACATCCACAGGGTTTGGGGAGAGGCAGACCCTGATCCAGGGGTTGACAGTACTGTAGCTGATGGTTTTTAGTTCACTGCCTGTTTTGAGTTCATTGCCCTAATTACTAGTAGGGGCGCTTTCCTTTTCTAGATGGGTCTTTGACTTGATTATTTAAAAATGGTTTAGATCAGCCATTCTCAGCCTGTGGGTCGCGACTCCTTTGGGGGTCGAATGACCCTTTCACAGGGGTTGCCTAAGACCATCGGAAAACACAGATATTTACATTACGATTCATAACAGTAGCAACATTACAGTTATGAAGTAGCAACAAAAATAATTTTATGGCTGGGGATCACCACCACATGAGGAACTGTATTCAAGGGTTGAGGCGTTAGGAAGGTTGAGAGCCACTGGTTTGGATGGAAGTGACAGCATGTCCAGAGAAAACAATTGTTCCATTTCCCCTCTCTCAATGCGAGACAGTCTTCAGGTACCACTCCACTTGTCGCACCAGTGAGATGTGTGTGCCTGTGTGTATGAAGTCCAAACGTCCCTAAAACTGCTCCTCTGAATTAACTTTTATCTCCTTATCTCATACTTCTATCCTCCCACTCAGCTCAGTCCCTTCAGATTAATGACTTAATCATTAATATGTTATCTTTAAGCATTTTAAAAAACGTGCTTTTATTGATTTTAGAGAGAGAAAGGGAGAGGGAGAAACATTGATGAGAGAAAAACATCAATTGGCTGCTTCCTGTCCACCCGCTACTAGGGATTGAGCCAGCAACCTGGCATGTACCCTGACCAGGGATTGAATCTGGGGACCTCTTGGTTGATGGGCCGATGCTCAACCACTGAGCAACAGCGGCCCGGCTAGAATTTCACATATTTTATCTCATTTAATTAGTAGAGTGTGAGTTTCTGATGGCAAGAACTATGTATCTTGGTATCTTTATGCTTTCAGAGTATTTGGCATTCATTAATAACCACAGATCAATTCTTCAAAGAATCATAATTATTTGGAATGACATGTGGCTATTGACTTCAGTATTGCACACTTGTGTTTTTGTTTTGTTTTGTTTGTTTGTTTTTAAAGATTACTTACTTAGCTTTGTAGCTGTGACTGAAAAACTAGGCCAATGGCTGTGGATGGAAATCATAATTAGCGTGATGAAACTCACCCATGTTGTATGATGAAACCCATGTTGGAATGGTGCAGGGGATTCCCTTGCCATGTATTTCTGCAATGGTTTCTGCTTTCCTGCAGGAAATTTTTCAAGCTGGAGATACCAATGCTGACTCAGGATTGGACTTCAAAGAGTTTTTGCGATACCTTAATGACCATGAGAAAAAAATGAGGCTGGCATTTAATAGTCTGGACTTAAATAAGGACGGTGTGTATGTGTGTGTTTTATTCACAATTAGCTTAGCATGAATAGCAGTACCAAAGGATATGCTTATTAGCCTTTAACTAACTCCTGCTATCAAAGATTCAATTCTGTTACTTGTTTAGCAGCATTTTTTTTTAATTTCTAAAAATAACATATAAACTGTATTTATTATTACAATTTCTGTGTGGTTACTCTCTTTTTTAAAAATTAATTAATTAATTTTGGTTACCATCTTTTAATGAAATAGTTTTTGCCCTCTGTTATGTTACTTGGCTGAATGGGTAGGTCTCTCCATTCATTTGCAGTATATGTCATAGTAGTTTAAAAAATGATATTTGTTGTTTTCTTATTTATTTTGAAAATATTTCAGTTGCAGGAAAGATAGGTAACACAGAAAACCTCCTGTAAGAAAGTAAAAGTTACTTGTAATGCTGCTGTCTAGAGATCAGATTTAGCATTTTAATTTATTTTTATATTTCCTTTTAGACTTTTTGTTTGTTCTTTTTCCTTGGTTTCTTTTCTCTCTCTTTAGATACAATTGCAGTTACACTGATTTTTTAAAAATTATTTATTGATTTCAGAGAAGAAGGGAGAGGAAGAGAGAGATAGAAACATTAGTGATGAGAGAGAATCGTTGATCGGCTGTCTCCTGCATGCCCCACCTGGGCATGTGCCCTGACTGGGAATCGAACTGTGACCTTCTGGTTCATAGGTCAACGCTCAACCACTGAACCATACTGGCTGGGCTTACTTTTTTCTTTTAATGCTATCATGTAAGCATTTCTGCTTCATTTAATATTCTTCACATATATTTTTTAAACATATTTTTATTGATTTTAGAGAGGAAGAGGGAGTGAGAGATGGAAACATCAGTGATGAGATAGATCATTGATGGGCTGCCTCCTGCATGATTGGGGATCGAGCCTGCAACCTGGGCATGTGCCCTTGGCTGGAATTGAACCCGGAACCCTTCAACTGCAGGCTGACTCGCTGTCCACTGAGCCAAACCAGCTAGGGTGAAAAGAGTATTTTTAATTTGTAGTTATACATAACCATGACTGGGAATTCGAAAATACTGTTTTTGGTAATAGATTGGTTGAACCCTTAGAGGTTGGTTGAACTCTGGGATGCAGAACTCGTGGATGCAAATCCTCTATTGTATTTATTGTAAAAAATTCATGTAAAAGTGGACCCATACAGTTCAAGCGTGTGTTGATCCAATGTCAACTGTACATGAGTATTCTGTCAATGAAACAAATGCGTAACAGTAAATAGATAAATAATTGATTAACATTAACTTCACATCAGTTTAAGACATGTTTTGCCAACAAATATTTTAGTGCCACATTTACTAAATATTTTTTATTTTTTAAAGTTCTGGAATGTAAAGCCCTTTTTAATTAAAGTATAATTGACAAAAATGTCTTTTACTTTTAGAGCGTTTTAGTCTTTAGGTTGTGAATATGGGATGAGAGGCCTATAAAAGAATGGGCTTTTTCAGACTGTTGTGTTCTAAGTATATTTTGCCTTGTTATCTTCTCAGAGACTTTAACTTGACCTTTTTTCACTTTTTAAAGGAGTAATAGAGACTTCAGAAATAATTGCTGGTTTGAAGTCATTGGGTATAGATATTACTGAAGCTCAGGCAAAAAAAATTCTCCAAAGGTCAGCCCTTCTTATTTTTAATAGTTTTCATTTTTGTTTAATATTCTAAGTTAAAAACTAATTTCTATAAATATAGCCCATTCTTTCTCCCCTCCCTCTCTCCTTCTCTTCCTCTGTCTCTCCATCCCTCCCTCTCTCCCTCTCTTTCTCCCTTCCTTTATTTCAACATTGCTCACCTTCAGGATTTCCATTAAGCTTTCAGCCCTCTAATAACTACGTTTGGTAGTCGGATGGAGTTATATAATTTAGCACTTGGCCGTATATATGTTGTGTTCAGTTTTGAAATGGTTCATAGTGAGAGGATAAATTCTACGCCAATTATTTCATCTTGGCTGGGACTGGACATCATACTGATCCTTTTGTTGGTGGATGGAATTTGCTTTTTAGAATTTCTATTGAGAAAAATGCAACTTTTAGTGTTTTCTCCAATTTTCTCTCATTTAATTCCACCTTTAACTCAGATTTCAAAGAAACAACAGCTATTGTATTTTTTATTTTATTTTAAGATGCTTAAAAGTTGAGTAAGCCCTAAATTTCTCATGGTAAAAAGTGAGTCTTCTCTTTAAATTCATAAGTAAGAGGTTATTTTAAAGTTGATTTAAGAGCTATAAGTAGGGAAAAGAGGTTCAGAGGAAAAATATTAGAAGACTCATAAGGTATAAGGTTCATCCTCAGTCAATTTTATTCATTTATTCATTTAGCAAACATTTCTTGAGTGCTTAGTGCTAGCAATATAGAAGTGACTTTAGCCTTTCCCTTTAAAAGAGCAAGGCACGTGTGAGAGAAATATAAGTAAATAATTAAAATTCTGTCAGCGGGGCATTCTACAAAATATCTGGTCAATACTTTTCAAAACTGTCAAAGTAACCAAAAACAAGGAGTTTGAGAAACTCTCATAATCAAGAGGAGCCTAAAGTGACATGATGACTACCTCAAAATCCTAAAACAAAAGAGGAACATTAGTTAAAAACAAAGGAACTCTGAGGATAGTGTGAACTTTAGTTAATGATGTATTAATATTGGTTCATTAATTGTAACATGTACCATAATAATGTAAGATGATACCATTAGAGGAAAATGGATGTAACTCTGTATTATATTCTCAGTTTAAAAAAAAATCCTTACCCAAGGATATGTTTTTATTGATTTTTAGAGAGAGAGAGAAAGGGATGGAGGGAGAGAGACAGACAGACAAACATTGATCAGTTGCTTTCTATATGTGCAACTGGGGATCAAACCCCCAACCTAGGTATGTGCCTTGACTGGGAATTGAACCTGCAATTTTTTCATGTACAGGACAATGCTCAACCAACTGAGCCACCCAGCCAGGGCTATATTCTCAATTTTTATAAAAAATAAAGTATACCTATTTAAATATGAAAGTACAGCAATGTTCATGAAGTTCAAAGGAATGTTTTCTATCATAAATATGTAAGAAGCACTTAATTAACTTTTACCTTTGTTATAAATGTTGTAAGCATTCTTTGTTTTTTAAATTCTAGCATGGACAGTGATGGAACAATGACAGTAGACTGGGATGAATGGAAGTACTACTTTTTACTTCATCCCGCAAAAAATATGGGTGAAATTGCTGGCTTCTGGAAGCATTCTGCTGTAAGATTAGTTTGTATTTTTTATATGTCATAAGTGTCATAGCTGTTATTATGGTCAGTCACATAATCCCTATAATACTTTCAGCCTCAGTGGCTAATGAAACAGTAATCTCTCCTCATAGTGTTTTTTCCAATTCCCTCCCTCTCCCCCCCCCCCCCCCCAAAAAAAAATGCCTTTCTCAACCACATCCTAAAGAATATTATCTGGGTTTCTGAATCAGAAGGAATATGCATTTATAATATTTTTAGGGTACTGAGTCTCCATTTTCCAGAATGCCATCTAGCCATGTTATTGCCCAGAATGGCTTGCTACGCCAGCTCACTCCCACCAACAGTGCCAGAAAGTTCCTGCTTCTCTCTATATTACTGTGACTGGGTATTACCTAATTTTCCGATATTTGCCATTTTGTTGGACATAAAATGATATCTTGTTGGTTTAATGTGCATTTCATTGATCCCTACTGCATTTTATTTATTTATTTTTAAAAAATATATATTTTATTGATTTTGTACAAAGAGGAAGGGAGAGAGATAGAGTTAGAAACATCGATGAGAGAGAGTCATCGATCAGCTGCCTCCTGCACACCCCCTACTGGGGATATGCCCACAACCAAGGTACATGCCCTTGACCGGAATCAAACCCGGGACCTTTCAGTCCCCAAGCCGACGCTCTATCCATTGAGCAAAACCGATTTAGGCAGATCCCTACTGCATTAAAATCTTGGTCTGTCTTTTCAAATGTATTGAGAAAGGATTGGTAGATAACATTTGTAAGTTAAGGTGTATGACATGATATTGTGAAATGACTACCACAGTAGGGTTAGGGAAGACCTCCATCACCTCACATAAATTACTGTTTCTACTTCACATGGGACCCCCAGAACATGGTCATCTCAGAACTGGAAGTTCGTCCCCTTTGGCCAGCACCTCCCCATTTCCTCCACTCCCCAGCCCCTGGCAACCACCATTCTCTCTCCGCTCCTATGAACCTGGTTTTTTTATTTGTTTTTATTGTGGATAGGAAGTAGGGTTTCCTGGTTGTTGTAAGGAGCAGACAGCGCTGAGACTCATGAGCGCAGGGCTCCCCATTTGTGCAGGGGACCACGATGATGGATGTATTTGACACCACAGCCCTCTGGGATGAGCCTCTTTTCAGCCACCCTGTCTTCAAACTCATCTGCAGTAAATGTAGTGAAACCCAACTTCTTGGAGTGGATCTTCTGGTGACCAGGGCACTTGAACTTGGCTCTGCGAAGGGCCTCAATCACATGCTCCTTGGTCTGCAGCTTGGTGCGGATGGATGTGATGACGTGGTCTGGAGCCTCTCAGCTCCCACACAGGGCAACATCTTGTTGATGCGGATGCTGTGGGAGGGGTGGAGCTGCGCTGGAGGTGAAAGCCATCTTTGCCAAGCTTTTGACTTTGTACTTGTTGGCACAAATACGGGCAGCCTCCGGGGCTTCGGAGGAGAGCTGCTCATATTCCTCTGACACCATGTGGCCACAGAGTGGGAACTTGTCCACTTTTGCCTTGTTCTGCCCCATTTTGAGGGGGATTGTATTGAATCTATAGGTGGTTCTGGGTAGTGTGGACATTTTAACAATATTAACACTTCCTACCCATGAGCACCATATATCTTTCTATTTATTTGTGTCTTCAATTTCTTTCATCAGTGGGCATTGATTTTATAGTAAACCTATATCTGAATGCATTATTAAAAATTATTTGATCTAGTACAGTGGTCGGCAAACCGAGGCTTGTGAGTCACGTGCGGCTCTTTGGCCCCTTGGGTGTGGCTCTTCCACAAAATACCACGGCCTGGGCAAGTCTATTTTGAAGAAGTGGCGTTAGAAGAAGTTCAAGTTTAAAAAAATGTGGCTCTCCAAAGAAATTTCAATCGTTGTCCTGTTGCTATTTGGCTCTGTTGACTCATGAGTTTGCCGACCACTGCCCTAGTGCAAGTGCTAAGAACATTGTTAGTCTTCATTATCAGGGAGATGAGAGATGAAAAAAAAAAAAAACTTGTGATTTTTAATCTTTGTAAAAGAAAAGTATCCTCTTAATGTATCTAGTGTTTCCACTGTTCTCTATCCATCTAATTCTGTGTTTCCATTTTATTAGATGATTGACATAGGGGAGAGCATAGCTATTCCAGATGACTTCACTGAGCAAGAAAAGAGTTCTGGACGTTGGTGGCGGCGTTTGGTGGCAGGGGGAATAGCTAGTGCGTTTTCAAGGACGTGCACGGCCCCTTTTGACCGCCTGAGAGTCATGATGCAGGTGACGGCAGTAAAGTCATTTGAAAATTCCTTGATAATTTTCAAAAGAAAGGTTTTGGCATTTTTCATACTAGTCATTAAAGTTGTGCATTTTCTGAAAATGTAGAAGTGTTTACTTTTTAAAAATTCATTTAATTTATCAAGTGTTTATACTTTTCTCTATAAACTAGTTCTGTTTTTACATTTTATCAGATAATTGGCAGAGGAGACATCTTATTTTTCATATTAAAAGATTTTTTAATTTCTGTTTGTTTGTTTTTTAAATATTGATATTTTACAGAGAGGAAGAGAGAGGGATAGAGAGTTAGAAACATCAATGAGAGAGAATCATCGGTCAGCTGCCTCTTGCACACCCCCTACTGAGATGTGCCCGCAACCAAGGTACATGCCCTTGGACCAGAATCGAACCCGGGACCTTTCAGTCTGCAGGCTGATGCTCTATCCACTGAGCCAAACTGGTTTCGGCAGATTTCTTAATTTCTTAGAGGCTTATATGCTGTTTAAATGAATTTTTATTTGAAATAATAATAGAACCACTCTATTAGATTTTTTTTTTCAGAAATGTAGCTAAATCTATTAAAGAAGTGATAAGACACCATTAGTCTAGTTTATTAGTTATTTCTAGCTTCTGACACTGCCTGATAGCATGGTTCTACTCTACTATTTAAGTACTAAGAATCTACCTAAAAATGGAAATTAAGTTACTTGGAGTATATTATTAACTAATATCTCTTTAGAGTTAATGTTGTTTAATTACTTTTTATTTTACTGAGTAATGAATTGTTAATGGTAGTTTTAAAATACTGCATGATTTAATCTGTTAAATAATTAAAATTTAATTTGCTGAATATTTTCTCTTCAAGGATACAAAAGTTAATAATACACAATCTAGTGAATTTAATTTGTAATTAAATTTACACACCTTGGTATTTTATTGTCTTTTGGATTTTTGGTAACATCATGAAAATTGGTATTGGATTTTGAATAGGTTTTCTTTTGTTGTTTGTGGGTTTTAAAAAAATTATATATATATATTTTAAATATATTTTATTGATTTTTCATAGAGAGGAAGGGAGAGGGATAGAAAGCTAGAAACATCGATGAGAGAGAATCATCGACCAGCTGCCTCCTGCACACCTGCCACTGGGGATGTGCCTGCAACCAATGTACATGCCCTTGATCGGAATCGAACCTGGAACCTTTCAGTCTGCAGACCGATGCTCTATCCACTGAGCCAAACTGGTTTCGGCTAAAAATATATTTTTATTGATTTTAAAGAGGAAGGAAGAGAGAGAGAGAGAGAGAGAGAGAGAGAGAGAGAAACATCGATGATGAGAATCATTGATCTACTGCCTCCTACATGCCCCCTACTGGGGCTTGAGCCCCCAACCCATTCATGTGCCCTTGACTGGAATCAAACCCAGGACCTTATTCACTGAGCCAAACTGGCTAGGGCTCTTTTGTTGTTGTGATGTTTGATTTTATTTTCTAAGATCTTAGAAAATCTTATTTTGACTCAGATTTAGAGGGTGGAACTGAGCAGCCAAAGGTCATAGCCTCTGTCTCTTGGCGATCTGTTCCTGGTGTTTTTCTTTCTCTTCCTTCATTCTTCTGGCCCAGTGGTCGGCAAACTCATTAGTCAACAGAGACAAATAGCAACAGGACAACGATTGAAATTTCTTTGGAGAGCCACATTTTTTAAACTTCTTCTAACGCCACTTCTTCAAAATAGACTCGCCCAAGCCATGGTATTTTGTGTAAGAGCCACACTCAAGGGGCCAAAGAGCCGCATGTGGCTCGCGAGCCACAGTTTGCCGACCACTGTCCTGGCCCAGTTCTGCAGCCTCGGGACTCTGCACTTCTTCCTTAGTTTTATTACTGTGCTGCTGCTTCTGAGCAATAGCTGATGGGAGAGTTGCAGGACACATGAAGCAGCAAGGTGCTGAATCTTGGGGACTTCAGTCCTGGGTTTCACACCTTCTATGTTTTGGAGCTTTCTGACAACAGACTGATGGACATCATCATCTTTATTTTTTTTTATTTTATTTTTTTTTTAAATGAATCTTTATTGTTCATATTATTACAAAGGTTCCTCATTTCTTCCCCCCTCCACCAGGTTCCCACCCCACCCTCTGCCCCCTCCCCATCCCCCATTGTCCTCATCCATAGGTGCACAGTTTATGTTCAGTCTCTTCCTCCCTCCCTCTCCCCGATAGTAAATCCCTTTTCAGATAGTAAATCTGTTACTTAGCATTTTCTCATATCAATAATACCTCCACATGCCCAATGATACTTCACACAAAAGACATTTCCAAATAGGTCAACCAGCCTCATCCAGGCCCCACCCAAGGCACTCACAGATCAACACCCCAGCGCTATACTAACTCAACACATCCAGATCTAAGCCTTCATCACTTGATTCAGCAGACCCTCAAGTTCCCGCAAAAGTTTCCAGCCATGTCTGAGAGGCAGCTGTGGGCAGGTACAGGCGAGGAGCGAGCTGTTTCGGGCCTGGCTGCTCTGGGCCTGGCCTCTGTTGCTCTGGTTCGTTCCACAACCAGCTGCTCCGGGTCTGGTCACTGCCGCTCCCGACCTAGTTGCTCTGGACTTGGCTGTTGCTGCTACAGGCCTGGCCGCACCCGACCCGGCTGCTCTGGGACCGGTTGCTCCGGTCCCGGCTGCTCCGGGCCTGGCCGCTCCCAGCCTGACAGCCGCTGCTCCGGGCCTGGCCGCTCCCAGCCTGGCAGCTGCTGCTCCGGGCCTGGCCGCTCCCAGCCTGGCAGCCGCTGCTCCGGGCCTGGCCGCACCAGACCCTGCTGCTCCGGGCCTGGCCGCTCCCAGCCTGGCAGCCGCTGCTCCGGGCCTGGCCGCAACAGACCCGGCTGCTCCGGGCCTGGCCGCTCCCAGCCTGGCAGTCGCTGCTCCGGGCCTGGCCGCTCCCAGCCTGGCAGCTGCTGCTCCGGGCCTGGCCGCACCAGACCCGGCTGCTCCGGGCCTGGCCGCTCCCAGCCTGGCAGCCGCTGCTCCGGGCCTGGCCGCACCAGACCCGGCTGCTCCGGGCCTGGCCGCTCCCAGCCTGGCAGCCGCTGCTCCGGGCCTGGCCGCAACAGACCCGGCTGCTCCGGGCCTGGCCGCTCCCAGCCTGGCAGTCGCTGCTCCGGGCCTGGCCGCTCCCAGCCTGGCAGCTGCTGCTCCGGGCCTGGCCGCACCAGACCCGGCTGCTCCGGGCCTGGCCGCTCCCAGCCTGGCAGCTGCTGCTCCGGGCCTGGCCGCACCAGACCCGGCTGCTCCGGGCCTGGCCGCTCCCAGCCTGGCAGCTGTTGCTCTGGGCCTGGCCGCTCCCAGCCTAGCAGCCGCTGCTCCAGGCCTGGCCACACCAGACCCAGCTGCTCCGGGCCTGGCCGCTCCCAGCCTGGCAGCTGCTGCTCCGGGCCTGGCCGCTCCCAGCCTGGCAGCCGCTGCTCCGGGCCTGGCTGCTCCCAGCCTGGCAGCCATTGCTCCTGGCCTGGCCGCAGCAGACCCTGCTGCTCCGGGCCTGGCCGCTCCCAGCCTGGCAGCTGCTGCTCCGGGCCTGGCCGCTCCCAGCCTGGCAGCCGCTGCTCCGGGCCTGGCCGCACCAGACACTGCTGCTCCGGGCCTGGCCGCTCCCAGCCTGGCAGCCGCTGCTCCGGGCCTGGCCGCTCCCAGCCTGGCAGCCGCTGCTCCTGGCCTGGCCGCACCAGACCCGGCTGCTCCGGGCCTGGCCGCTCCCAGCCTGGCAGCCGCTGCTCCGGGCCTGGCCGCACCAGACCCGGCTGCTCCGGGCCTGGCCGCTCCCAGCCTGGCAGCTGCTGCTCCGGGCCTGGCCGCTCCCAGCCTGGCAGCCGCTGCTCCTGGCCTGGCCGCACCAGACCCGGCTGCTCCGGGCCTGGCCGCTCCCAGCCTGGCAGCTGCTGCTCCGGGCCTGGCCGCTCCCAGCCTGGCAGCCGCTGCTCCTGGCCTGGCCGCACCAGACCCGGCTGCTCCGGGCCTGGCCGCTCCCAGCCTGGCAGCTGCTGCTCTGGGCCTGGCCGCACCAGACCCGGCTGCTCCGGGCCTGGCCGCTCCCAGCCTGGCAGTCGCTGCTCCGGGCCTGGCCGCACCAGACCCGGCTGCTCCGGGCCTGGCCGCTCCCAGCCTGGCAGCTGTTGCTCTGGGCCTGGCCGCTCCCAGCCTGGCAGCCGCTGCTCCAGGCCTGGCCACACCAGACCCAGCTGCTCCGGGCCTGGCCGCTCCCAGCCTGACAGCCGCTGCTCCGGGCCTGGCTGCTCCCAGCCTGGCAACCATTGCTCCTGGCCTGGCTGCACCAGACCCTGCTGCTCCGGGCCTGGCCGCTCCCAGCCTGGCAGCTGCTGCTCCGGGCCTGGCCACTCCCAGCCTGGCAGCTGCTGCTCCGGGCCTGGCCGCACCAGACCCTGCTGCTCCGGGCCTGGCCGCTCCCAGCCTGGCAGCTGCTGCTCCGGGCCTGGCCGCACCAGACCCGGCTGCTCCGGGCCTGGCCGCTCCCAGCCTGGCAGTCGCTGCTCTGGGCCTGGCCGCTCCCAGCCTGGCAGCTGCTGCTCCGGGCCTGGCCGCACCAGACCCGGCTGCTCCGGGCCTGGCCGCTCCCAGCCTGGCAGCTGCTGCTCCGGGCCTGGCCGCTCCCAGCCTGGCAGTCGCTGCTCCTGGCCTGGCCGCACCAGACCCGGCTGCTCCGGGCCTGGCCGCTCCCAGCCTGGCAGCCGCTGCTCCGGGCCTGGCCGCACCAGACCCGGCTGCTCCGGGCCTGGCCGCTCCCAGCCTGGCAGCTGCTGCTCCGGGCCTGGCCGCTCCCAGCCTGGCAGCCGCTGCTCCTGGCCTGGCCGCACCAGACCCGGCTGCTCCGGGCCTGGCCGCTCCCAGCCTGGCAGCTGCTGCTCCGGGCCTGGCCGCTCCCAGCCTGGCAGCCGCTGCTCCTGGCCTGGCCGCACCAGACCCGGCTGCTCCGGGCCTGGCCGCTCCCAGCCTGGCAGCTGCTGCTCTGGGCCTGGCCGCACCAGACCCGGCTGCTCCGGGCCTGGCCGCTCCCAGCCTGGCAGTCGCTGCTCCGGGCCTGGCCGCACCAGACCCGGCTGCTCCGGGCCTGGCCGCTCCCAGCCTGGCAGCTGTTGCTCTGGGCCTGGCCGCTCCCAGCCTGGCAGCCGCTGCTCCAGGCCTGGCCACACCAGACCCAGCTGCTCCGGGCCTGGCCGCTCCCAGCCTGACAGCCGCTGCTCCGGGCCTGGCTGCTCCCAGCCTGGCAACCATTGCTCCTGGCCTGGCTGCACCAGACCCTGCTGCTCCGGGCCTGGCCGCTCCCAGCCTGGCAGCTGCTGCTCCGGGCCTGGCCACTCCCAGCCTGGCAGCTGCTGCTCCGGGCCTGGCCGCACCAGACCCTGCTGCTCCGGGCCTGGCCGCTCCCAGCCTGGCAGCTGCTGCTCCGGGCCTGGCCGCACCAGACCCGGCTGCTCCGGGCCTGGCCGCTCCCAGCCTGGCAGTCGCTGCTCTGGGCCTGGCCGCTCCCGGCCTGGCAGCTGCTGCTCCGGGCCTGGCCGCACCAGACCCGGCTGCTCCGGGCCTGGCCGCTCCCAGCCTGGCAGCTGCTGCTCCGGGCCTGGCCGCTCCCAGCCTGGCAGTCGCTGCTCCGGGCCTGGCCGCACCAGGCCCGGCTGCTCCGGGCCTGGCCGCTCCCAGCCTGGCAGCTGCTGCTCCGGGCCTGGCCGCTCCCAGCCTGGCAGCCGCTGCTCCTGGCCTGGCCGCACCAGACCCGGCTGCTCCGGGCCTGGCCGCTCCCAGCCTGGCAGCCGCTGCTCCGGGCCTGGCCGCACCAGACCCGGCTGCTCCGGGCCTGGCCGCTCCCAGCCCGGCAGCCGCTGCTCCGGGCCTGGCCGCTCCCAGCCTGGCAGCCGCTGCTCCGGGCCTGGCCGCACCAGACCCGGCTGCTCCGGGCCTGGCCGCTCCCAGCCTGGCAGCCGCTGCTCCGGGCCTGGCCGCTCCCAGCCTGGCAGCCGCTGCTCCTGGCCTGGCCGCACCAGACCCGGCTGCTCCGGGCCTGGCCGCTCCCAGCCTGGCAGCTGCTGCTCCGGGCCTGGCCGCTCCCAGCCTGGCAGCCGCTGCTCCTGGCCTGGCCGCACCAGACCCGGCTGCTCTGGGCCTGGCCGCTCCTAGCCTGGCAGCTGCTGCTCCGGGCCTGGCCGCTCCCAGCCTGGCAGCCGCTGCTCCTGGCCTGGCCGCACCAGACCCGGCTGCTCCGGGTCTGGCCGCTCCCAGCCTGGCAGCTGCTGCTCTGGGCCTGGCCGCTCCCAGCCTGGCAGCCGCTGCTCCAGGCCTGGCCACACCAGACCCAGCTGCTCCGGGCCTGGCCGCTCCCAGCCTGGCCGCCGCTGCTCCAGGCCTGGCCGCACCCGACCCGGCTGCTCCAAGCCTGGCCGCTCCCAGCCTGGATGCTCCGTGCTTGGCTACTGCTGTTCTGGGCCTGGCTGCTCCCAACCCGGCTGCTCTGGGCCGGGCTTCTCCGGGCCCAGCCACTCCGTGTCTGGGTGTTCCTGGACTGGCCACCCTGGGCTTGGCCGCCTCTGCCTCAGGCCTGGCTGCCACTGCCCCAGGTCTGGCTGCTCCAGTGCTGGCCGTTGATTCTCTTGTTCTGGCTGCTGCTGCTCTGGGGCCTGGCCACTGCTGCTCCGGGCCCAGCTGCCACTGCCTTGTGCCTGGCCACTCTAGGCCTGGTTGCCGCTGTTCCAACATTCTGTCCCTTTTTTCTCTTTTTTTTTTTCTTTTAAAAAAACAAAACAAAACGCATTTATGTTGCAATGTTGGCTGGTGCGTTGAGTTCTGACTTAGTCTTTGATTTTTCAAGATCTTCTTTGTATTCTTTCTTAAGTAATTTTACTATCATTTGCTCTCACTTGATTTCTTCACATTGAGAACTTCTTTGGTTTCTTCCTCCTTGTCCTGGGAGCTCAGCAGGTTGGCCTGTGGCACCCCTTTGTTCTCCGCGGGCTCCCGCGCTGCTCCAGCCTGTTGCCGGGGTCGGCGCCGCCCAGGAAGCAGCCCCCGTCATTGGCTCCGTTGCCAGCGCTCAGCAGTCGAAGGCTCAGGGGCACCCCCCCCCCCACTGGGGGCCCCGTCGCCCGGCTCCTTGCTGGCGCCCGGCTGGCCGGTGTCCGGCAGGGGCTCCTGCTCCTCGTGGCGTTCCTCCAGTCTGGGGCTTTCTTTCTCCCTCCCACTAGGGGAGTCCAGGATCAGAGTCAACAGACTGTCCTCTGCGCACAGTGTGCGCGACTCCGGGGGCTCGGCCTTTCGCCGCGCTCCCAGGACTCCACCTCACAGCTCCGTCTCCCCCTGCCCGAGCCTGGGTCCCCAGGGACTGGCCCAGACCTGGAGTTCGGGGCGGTCTGGACTGAGGCTCAGAGCTGCCGCCGGAGGCTTTGTTTCTTCCGGCTAGGGTAATCCAGCATCAGAGTCAACATTCAGTCCTCTGCGCGCCATGTGCGCGCGACTCCGGGGGCCCCGCATTTCGCCGTCCCCCGGGATTGTCTCCCCCTGCCGGAGCCTGGGTCCCCAGGGTCTGGCACATAACTTGGGGCTCAGCGCTGCCGGTTCGGGGGTTCAGCCCAGGCTGGGGGTTCTATTTCCTTCCTGCTAGGGAACGCCAGGCAGCACCCAGCCCTCTCCTCCTCTCCGGCTGCGACCTCTCCGCGCGCGCGTGCGTGCGAGCGCGCAGCATGTCTCCGTACCGTAGGCTTTTTTTCAGCTCCTCTGATTTTCCTTCTGGTTTTCTCCCTCCTTCCTATTGTAGAGTTTTCAGTCAGTCGACTACCTGTAGCTCTGGGCAATGTCCACTCTACATTTTAGTTGTATTCCCTTGAAATTGTTGTGAGCTGCTGCGGCTAGGTGTATACCCGAGCAGCCATCTTGGATCCTCTGGACATCATCATCTTTAGAGAAATTGGGAAGTTTGCAGATTCCCCCTGCTCTTTTGGGCCTCACGCAATGAGTCACAGCCCTATTAGTTAGTCTAGGAATATCTTCCTTTTCTTTGTTTTTCTAGGTTCATAGTCCAGAGTTAAGGAAAATGAAGGTAATTGGTGGGTTTGAGCTGATGATAAGAGAAGGAGGAATTCGTTCTCTTTGGCGAGGAAATGGTACAAATGTTTTCAAAATTGCACCTGAGACGGCCATCAAGATCGGGGCCTATGAACAGGTAAAATGCTATCATCTGTGGGATTTTACAACAAAAATCAGTTTAAAAATTTAATGTTTTAAAAAGTCCAGATTTTCATGAGAGAAAACTGGAGTGTCAAGCAGTAGATGTTAACTTAAATATAAGTGATTTTGTTCTCATTTGGTTACTTTCATTTTTATATTGCTTTTGTTTATAAGAAATGTTTCATGGCCTACCCATTTGGCTCAATGGACAGAGCAATCAGCCAGCGGACCAAGGGGCCCTGGGTTCGATTCCAGTCAAGGGCATGTAACTCGGTTTCAGGTTTCTTCCCTACCTGGGCCTGGTGCAGGAGGCAACCAATTGAGTGTCTCTCTCACGTTGATATTTGTCTCTGTCTTTCCCTCTCCCTTCCACTCTCTCTAAAAATCAATGGAAAAATATCCTTGGGTGAGGATAAAAGAAAGAAATGTTTCATAGATTATAGTATATTATCATAACTGATGTGTATTATTAGTTCTTTTAATTTCAGTATCACAGTGAAGGAAGCCCTCTAAAACATTTCAATATGGGTTTTCCCTTGAGCAGTTTGAATGTTTTATTTTAGATTTGTTAATCTGATTTAAGATTTTAGTTGTACTTAATCAATTAATGTTAAGGTGAGCTATATATGTTTTTAAATAGTGTAATCTATTAGCATCACATGAGAGTCCAAGAGTGCTCTATGCACATCTCAAGGTTTCCATTTTCTGGGCTGGCCAGGCTCCGACAACTTCAGAAAAGGCCCAGGAAAGAAAAGCAGAGAGATGCCATAGTCATGTCTCATGACCTCACTAAAAGCGGCAAGGAGTGGGCAACACTGACCCAAATTCCGAGATTTTACAATCCATTTTCCTAGAACTTCAGGCTCAGGAAGCACATGGTCTCCCTTCCAGGTTAACACAGGAGGCAACATCTCCACAAAGCTTCGGACTCAGATTGCAGTATCTGCGTCCTAACAGGGCCACATATTGTTGGTTTTAGTTATGACAGCACCCCACAGCTAGTCACCAATTTCAGCACTTGTTAGGGTTCATTCTGAGATGTTGTATCAAAGAAATACCAAGATACATTAGCTTAAATGTGCTAGAGGGAAATGGTCCAGGGCTAACGGTATAGCTCTGCCATCTTCAACACTCAGCTTCAAAAGTCACACCCCTCTGCCATTTCCCAAGTAGAGGAAAGAGCCATCCAAAAATCTTTAAGGAGACGTCTCATAATTTGCATACTCAATTTCCCCTCATTTCTCATGGCCAAAATGAGTCACTTAGCCACACGACCTAGCTGCAAGGGAGACGAGGGAATTGTAGTTTATTGTTGAGTTGGCTGTTACTAAACAGAAGATGGTAATGAGTACTAGGAACAGACAGCAGTGTCTGCCATATCAACTGCACCAATCATACTTTCTGATGGGAAGTCACTGATTTGAGAACCAGAGAGTTAATTCTTAAGAGGAACTGAATTGCTTTGATGTGAGACCACTAGAAAAGGCAAACAGGAAGGCATCTGGCCTAGGATAGATAATCTGTTTGCTAAGCTTGTCTTGGATTCTAAATGTGTTTCCAGTTTCAGTCTCAAGAAACTTGACTTATTTAGTTCCTATGAAGCCTGACCTTTAGGCTGGTATTTCTGACTTTCTTATTTCTTTAAAAAAATATTTTTATTGATTTCAGAGAGGAAGAGAGAGGGAGAGAGATAGAAACATCAATGATGAGAGAGAATCACTGATTGGCTGCCTCCTGCCCGCCCCCCTCCCACTACTGGGGAATCAAGCCTGCAACCTGGGCATATGCTCTTGACTGGAATTGAATCTGGGACCTTTCAGTCTGCAGGCTGATGCTCTATCCACTGAGTCAAACCAGCTAGGGTGCTTTCCTCATTTCCACATGTGCTGTTGCAGTAGCCTCCCTGTTTCTTGAGCTAACCAGAGTAAACTTGCTCCTTGTAACAAATGCAATTTACCTGGTTATGATTCCTGATTATCCAGTTACCAAGGAATATTTAGTATCTTCCACATGGAAGGTGAGAGGCTAAAAAGAGATAAAAGATTGATTCCCTGCACCCTTTATGTCATTTGTATGCCTTTTATGAAAATGCTTACGTATGACATTCATGAAAATGCTTAAGTGACTTAATATCTCTGACTTATTCTTCAGAAAAATTGGGAAGAGGCTCTTATTATCTTAGACAATTGCATAAAAATTGAAACAAGGTATTCTACTAGATGCTAATTCAGATATCTATAATACTTTTCCAAGTAATTTTATAGTACTAATTAATATTATAAACTTAGAAACAATATATAATCCATTTCAGTAACATTGTACATTTCAATACTTTTATTTATACAGTATAAGCAATGGCTTAGTTTTGATGATGCTAAAATAGAAATTACTCAGAGATTTATATCTGGTTCAATGGCTGGTGTAACTGCTCAGACCTGTATTTACCCCATGGAGGTATGTATTATTATAAATTTTTAATAAAGTAATACTTTCTAATTTTTTAAAGACATAAGTGAATCACAGATCAATTTTATAGCTACTGGATTTAAATCTCATATCAAGTATCAATTGGCCTTAGTGCAGTGGTTCCCAAGCAGTGGTTCCCACAGGTTGAGAACCGTGAGCAGGGTCGCCAAAGACCATTGGAAAACACAGATATTTACATTACGATTTATAACAGTAGCAAAATTACAGTTATGAAGTAGCAACGAAAATAATTTTATGGTTGGTAGTCATGACAACACGAGGAACTATATTAAAGGGTCGTGGCATTAGAAAGGTTGAGAACCACTGCCTTAGTGTGTGTGTGTGTGTGTCTGTGTGTACACACACACTAGAGGCCAGGTGCACGAATTTTGTGCACGGGTGTAGGGGGAGGAGTTGTCCCTCAGCCCAACCTACACACTCTCCAATCTGGGACCCTTAGAGGCATGTCTGACTGCCCAGTGGGATCCGGCCTAAACAGGCAGTTGGACATCCTTCTCACAATCTAGGACTGCTGACTCCCAAATGCTCGCCTGCCTGCCTTCCTGATTGTCCCTAACCACTTCTGCCTGCCAGCCTGATCACCCCCTAACCACTCTCATGCCTGCCTGTGATCACCCACAACTGCCCTCCCTTGCAGGCCTGGCCCCTCCCAACTGCTCTGCCCTGCTGGTCATCTTGTGTCCATATAGGGGCAAGATCTTTGACCACAAGGGGGCAGCCATATTATGTGTTGGAGTGATGGTCAATCTGCATATTACTCTTTTATTAGATCGGATAGAGGCCTGGTGCACAGGTGGGGGCCAGCTGGTTTGCCCTGAAGGGTGACTTGGATCAGGGTGGGGTTCCCTTGGGGTGTGGGGGAGCCTGAGCGAGGGGCCTGTGGTGGTTTGCAGGCTGGCCACACCCCCAGCCACCCAAGCAGAGGCCCGGGTATCTGCAATATAGTTACTTTCTACAATTGAAACTTTGTAGCCTGGAGCAGAGCCAAGCCTCCTGCTTGCTCAGTGTGGGCAACTGTTTCTGTTTGGATTTGTTTACCTTCTATAATTGAAACTTTGTAGCCTTGAGTGGAGGCTTAGGCCAGCTAGGGCAGGCAGAAAGTTTGGCTTCTTCCATTGCCTAGGAAACCCAAGCCCAGTAAGGGGGTTTGATTAGATGTATCGATTAGAGCCATAGTGATGAGTTATATTCTCCTGTTTAAATTTTTTTTTAAAAGCTCATGCTGGAGTCAGTTAATAATGAATCAAAATTATGTTTAAGATTGCTTTCTTTTTTTATTTCTATGATAATTAGTAAACATGGTGATACACCATAGCTTTCTAGATTGCTAGGTGAGCTGAGTGACTCTGGTAATATGTTTTCAATATGTTCTTCCACATTTAGGTGATAAAGACCAGACTGACTGTAGGTAAAACTGGAGAGTACTCAGGGATTATTAATTGTGGCAAGAAGCTTCTGAAACAAGAAGGTGTTAGGACCTTTTACAAAGGCTATGTCCCTAACATGCTAAGCATTATACCTTATGCAGGCATAGAACTCAGTGTTTATGAGGTGAGTTTCTCCCCATAATGTGACATTATGTGTTATGTTGGAAAATTTGGTGCAATAACAGTTTTTATCCTAAAAATTGGTAATAATGACTTTTCATGAAATAGCTTCTGACCTGAAAACACAAGTTTCTCTGAATGAGTTCCCTCATTTATGAAATTTATAAAATGGAGGCAACTCTACTGACTTGTCAGGTTTCTGAGGGATTAACTGAAAGTATCAAGAAGCTCCTCAGTAATGTTTCCTGCAGTTGTGTGAACAATGAATTTCTCCCGCTTCGACCTATACAGTAGTTAAAGGGTGTTTCCTGCTTTCTCCTCCTCCAGAGCTTGAAGAACGATTGGCTCGAACGTAATGCAGAAAGCTCTGTAGAACCTAGCTTACTGGTTTTGCTGGGATTTACCATGTTATCCCACACCAGTGCTCAGGTAGCCAGCTTCCCTCTGACCCTTCTTAGGACACGCATGCAGGCTCAAGGTGAGTGTGTGGGTTTTTAAATGAAGTAAGAATAAATTTAAAAAGCTAATAAAATTGTCCTAGCTGATTTGGCTCAGTGGATAGGCCTGCAGACTGAAGGGCTCCAGCTTTGATACCTAGGTTGCAGTTTGATCCTTGGCCCCTTGGTTGGGGTGAGTGCAGGAGGCAGCAATCAATGTCCCTCTTTCATCAATGTTTCTCTCTCTGTCTCTGCCCCTCCCTTCCACTCTCTCTAAAAATCAATGGAAAAATATCCTTAGGTGAGGATTAATAGCAACAAAAAACAAATTTTAAGAAGCTAATAAAATAAAGAAGTAATAAAAGTGTCAATCCCATGAATTAAAAATAAAAAATGAAGTTAAAAAGTTAAAACAAGTTGCTTTAAATGAGTAGAAATTGATTTCAAAGTCAGAAAAACTGTAGAACTGCTAAATAAAAAGCTAACCTTCTGATTGTGAAAGCATGATCTTGAATGATGGTAGAGCCTTTGTGGAGTTTAGATCTCCTTTCCTCTACAAAGTTCTCTGTGGGACTCTCCACATCTGCCCCGGTGCTCGTTCTCCAGAGCTACGGCTAGGAAGCACCGAGCAGAGAAGTAGGAAGGTTTTCCTTTCCTCAGATTGAATCAGCACTAACTCAGTATGAACTTGGAATTTCTTTGCCACAATCTGCAGTGAGAACTTAATACCTCTGTGCAGTTGAACGCGTTGTTTTGTTCTCTTTGGCGAGGAGACATGAGACAGAAGGGAGGGCATCTGCTTGTTCCTCTTAGGTGCAAAGTCAGGAATTTAGGTTTTAAGAAAATACCCTTCAAGCTGAAAAAACAAAACAAAACAAACCTCTCAAATAATCCTGTTAGTATCTTCCTGAGTAACTTCCTTAAGGGGTCCTGTGGTAAGCAATATTCGTTTACACTCTCCCCCCTCCTTCTTTTTGGGAAGATCTTGGGGTTTAATTTACATGGCATTCTGGGTGGGGAAACTCTCCGTCCATCCCATCATCTGCCCATGCCTCAGCAGACTCTGGACGTCACACCCTATTCCCAGTCTCCTGTGAGGTCCCTCACTGAAGACTTCCGGTGCGTTCAGCAGAGCTGTCAGGCACTTGAAGTGTCGTGCAACTGAGAAACTAAATTTTTAGTTTCACTTAATTTTAATTAATTTAGATTCAGATAGCCACATGTGTCTAGTGACTATGGTATTGGACCACATGGGACTATTCTCTAGGTAGGGAGCGAGGTGTACTCTGAAATAATTTCACCCCCTGTAAATTCTCGTTGAATCACTGTACTATCTTACTATATGAAGATTAAATATTAAATTACACTGATTTTTCCCCCCAATTTATAGCGCAGAAGGAAAAAACAACTTCCTTGATTCGTCTCGTTCAACATATATACAACAAAGAAGGAAAAATGGGCTTTTTCAGGGGCCTCACCCCAAATATCATAAAAGTGCTTCCTGCAACAATCATCAGCGCTATGGCTTTTGAACTATCAAAAAGATGGTTGGAATTAGCTTAGAAGTGAAATATGAAATTGTTGTCATTACTGTAACCACTTAATTGTAAGATAATACCTGGGTTATAAAGAGAAATGGATCTCTTCCTAAAAGGAAAGTATCAAATAATTGTTAAAACATTTTCTCTTTACTTATTTTTTAGTATAAAATCTATAAATGAAATAATCATTTTGGTAAAGTAGACCCAATTATTGCATCAGAGGTCAAAGTCCCATGCTGCCTTTTTTAAAATTAAGAAATTAAAATTTATTAAGTGCCTGCTATGTGCCAGGTATTATTTCAAGACATTTTAAAAGGTCCTCTTGCTTAATTCTAATAACCATATTAGAAGATTGAGGAAGAGAGGGAGGGAGAGGGAGAGAAACATTGATGTTAGAGAAACATCAATCAGCTGCCTCCTGTATGCCCCCTACTGGGGATCCAGCCTACAACCTGGGCAACCTTTTAGTGCCCAGGATGGCGCCCAACCAACTGAGCCACACCAGCCAAGGTTATCCCAATTTTCAGTTGAGGAACTAAATTTAGGGAGGTCAGTGCTTTGGAAAGATCTTTTAACATTCTCTCCCTCACTAAGGATTGCTCTCGGCAGGGCCTCTGTTTCACACGAAGGCCTACTGTTTTCTGTAACCTCGGGTATAGCTTGGATATTTTGTAAAATCTCTTAAAGTGATGATTGGGCTGATTGCCCTTAGGGTACAGCCTCTCAGTTCTCTTAGACTGAGTCTTCCATTCCACTTTCCAATAAAGGCACCGGGATTCCTTAGTAGAAATAACCAATGGTAGGTATGACTTGGGAAGGAAACATACATGAGGAGCCTGAGGAGCATTTGGAGAACTTAGTACCAGAGAGAACTTAGCTAAGGAAGGTCATGTCTGCCAAATCCCACATTATGTGGTAAGTCTGTCTTCCCTGTGCAGCGAACCTCAAGCCTGAATCTCCCAGCTTGAGAGGGTGGGCCTGAGGCTTTGTAACAGGCGCTGCTGGCAGCCGCTGCCCACTGTCTCTCAGGCAGAGCCCACGCACCCAGCTGTGGGGCAAGGTAGACCCTCTTTTGGCCACTGCCCGCCTGGCTGGGCTTGCTGTTTTCTGCAGAAGACCCGAGTTTTTCCATTTTTTGTTTTTTGGCCTCCTTCCCCCCCCCCCCCCCACTTTATTATCCCTATTTATTACTGTTACTTTTAGGTGCTACTTTAAGAAAAATTTCTTTCCGATTTAATTCCTCTGCTTCTTAGGGCAGAGTTCTGATAACAAGGTGTGCATTTTTGTGCATGGAAAACAGGCCCGACCCGCTGGTGTGGCTCAGTGGGTTGAGCTTCCTCCCTTGCACCAAGAAGTGGCCCGCTCCATTGGGATTGGGGCATACCCCGGGGTTGCCAGCAGGATCCCAGGTAGGGGGCGTGCAGGAGGCAGCTGAAGGGTGCCTCACACCTCTCTCCCCCTCTCCCTTCCGCTCTCTCCAAAATCAATAAAAAAGAAAACAGGCCTGGAGATGTGCAGCGCCAGCGGAGTGCTGGGAAAAGTCGGAGATCTGTGCGAGTTCAGGATCCAGACAAAGCCCAGGGCCCAGCTTCCGGGCGGCCAGCCTCCTCCGGGCGGGGCGCAGGCCCCGCGGGAGGGGAGAGGTTTGCAGGGAAGGGACCTGCGCCCCAAACTGTCCCGCTCCCCGCGCTCATTAGTTGACTCTGAGGTCCACGATTCGTGGGGACCCGGTCCTTGTTCCTCGCACCCGCGCCTCTGGCAGCGGGGACCCCGCGTACAGTCTCCCCGATGCCACAGCCTCCGGGCGGCCCTTCCCCTTCCCGCCCGCCCTGGGCCGCCTGCTGGAGGCGGCGCGGGGCCAGCTCCTCCCCGGCTCCCCAGCCCGGCCCCTCCCCGGCTTGGGTGGGGTCCCTGGCTGCGACCGGATCCCGGGCAGCCTGTGCGGGATCCCGGTGCCCTCGCTCGGCCGCCCGCGCCCCGGGGACCATGCTGGGCCGGCTGCGGGGCTGGGCGCTGCCCGCCGCCGCCTGCCAGGACGCGGGGCCGCCCGGGCGCTACGAGAGCCTGTTCCGGCAGCTGGACCGCAACGAGGACGGCGTGATCGACATCGGCGAGCTGCGCGAGGGGCTCCGGAGCCTGGGCATCCCCCTGGGCCCGGACGCCGAGGAGGTGGGTGGCGGCGGGGCGGCCCGGGGGCCGGGGGGCTGGGGGACTCCGGGCGCTGCCAGCTCGGAGGGCGCGGCCCGGGCTCGGCCAGGAAGGAGGAGGGGCCGGGGCGCCCGGCCGCCTGGGGGCTGAGACGCTTGGGAACGGGGCGCGGGGCCGGGCACCCCCTTGCAAAGACGAGCTGCAGGTTCTGAAAGGCTCCCGATGTTTTTCCAGATAAACTCAGGGCGGCGAACC
The DNA here is from genome assembly GCF_964339955.1 of Pipistrellus hanaki. Taxonomy (NCBI): domain Eukaryota; kingdom Metazoa; phylum Chordata; class Mammalia; order Chiroptera; family Vespertilionidae; genus Pipistrellus; species Pipistrellus hanaki. The sequence goes on from NC_140520.1 coordinate 5,386,034, forward strand.
CTCGCCCACGGGCCCGCAGTTCTTTCCGGGTTTCCTTGCCTTTCTGCGCCTTTGCAAACATTGAATCAAACTTGAACTTGTGAGCGCTCAGGTGTCAGTGTGCCCCAGATCCTGTGAAAAGCTCACATTTTCTTATCTCTCTGAAGTTGCTTCCATCACCAGCTAGTTTTGCCTACAGTTTCCGATCGGTTTGAAAACAAATTGTTAACATAAAACCATTCCAACCTGTAAAGAATTTTTGTGAGTTTATTTGAGCCAAACTGTCGACAATTGCCGGGAAGCAGAATCTCAACGGATAGTCACTATCCGACTATCCGATAGTGCTTCAGAGAACGGCAGTCTCTCATCTGTTCTTATACATGCTAACCAAAGGAGGGGACGTCGGTGGGTTACATGAAATCCTCTGGAGATAAACTAGAGGGGTGGGAGAAAGCAAAGGGGGGGGGGGGGACCCCTGGGATTGGATAAGAAATAAAATGGTGGACACATACCTAGGTGGGTGCAGGAACAATGAACATGATAACAAAGAAGGAATTTGTGGCATCTGTCCTGGCGCCCAGGCACTTTAGGTTGTGCCCCAAGGGGTCCGTCCAGAAAAAGGGAAGTTACAAGTTACCCAGACATTTCAAGGATATGCTATGTTATCATAGATGCAAAAAGACAGGCTCAGTTCAGGTAAAGGTGGACCTCCTCAGTGAAGATACCGGCCTAGGAGGTGACTACCCGCCATAAACTGCGTTTAGTTCAAGTTTCATTTCAGACCATCCTCTGTGGTGACTGTAGGCCTCTGAGTCTGCAAGACCGCCATGCAGGCCGCCCCTGAGCCTGCCAGGTCAGCCTGTGGCCCCTCTCGTCCACAAAGTCTTGGCCAAATATGGTGATGGAAGATGATTTGACTTCTGGTGGTAGGCATACATCATAGAAATGGACTCTTGAAACATATTTGATCTTATTAACCAAGGGACCCCAATACGTTTAATTTTAAAAAAGAAAAAAAAACCCAATCATGTTTCACCAACTTCCTGTTGAGGAGCCGGAGGCGACATTCCATTGATTGGCACGGAGGGGCTGGCCTCTCTGAGTCATGCTAATTGTGTGGAAGTTCATCCCGCCCTTTAGCGGGGAGGAGGGGTTTGGACCCTCTCCAGCCCACCGCAACCTGAGAGGACACTTGGGCACCCGTGTCCCCAGGGGGGAAAGTGATTCAACCACAAGAGCGGACAGCTGTTGTATAGCTTTGTATTTTAAGCCACTCCTTCCATGTCTGTAGAGCTGACTGGCCTCTTCAGCTACTGTTTGGGCCTGAGTCAGATTCAGGTTACAATTTTTAGAAAACAGCCCATTTTGTCCAAGGTTCATAATAGTCACTTATTCTTTTTTAAAAGTTCTGATTATCTGTAGTTGTGTTCCCGATGTCATTGCTAGTCTCTTTTGCTGATTGTCTCTGGTTTTTATTTTCTTCCCTTAATTTCTGTTTATTTCCTTCTACCTTTTTGGGGGGTTTACTCATTTGCTCTTGTTCTCTCTCTCTCTCTCTCTCTCTCTCTCTCTCTCTCTCTCTCTTGTTAATCCTCACCCAAGGGTATTTTTCCATTAAATTTTTATTTTTTTTATTTTTATTTTTTTTAGAGTGAGTGGAAGGTTGGGGGAGAGACACAGAGAGAGAGGCATCAGTGCGAGAGAGACACATAGACTGGCTGCCTCCCGAAAGGCATCAGGGCTGACATTGAACCTGCAATCGAGGTATGTGCCCTTGTTCAGGATTGAACTTGGGACCCTTTAGTCCCTGGTTCCATGCTCTAGCCACTGGGCCACACTGGCTAGGGCTCATTTGCTTTTTTTCTAACTTCTTGCATTAAATGCTGAATTTATTAATTTTGAGCTACAATACCCCTTTAGTCACTTTAGCTGCATTCCCCAAGTGCCTTTATTGAAGTTAGTTCCAAGCATTTTCTAGGTTCTAATATGATTTCATCTTTGACCCACCAATTATTTAACCATGTGCTTTACATTTTTAAATATATGCTTTTTTTGGGGGGTTGAAAATATGCATAAAATAGACAAACCTCTGGCTAGATAGACTGAGAAAGAGAGATTAAAAATGCTTTCACTTTTTCAAAATTCAGATAAGGATAAACGTAAAATAAGTTGTATAAAACTGTATGTATGCAAACACATGGAACAGGATGGCATATGTTTATCACCATAGCATACGTATTTTATACATATACATAAAATATGCATTTATTATCCTAGCCAATTTGGCTCAGTGGATAGAGCGTCAGCCTGTGGACTGAAGGGTCCCGGATTCAATTCTGGTCAAGAGCACAGGCCTGGGTTGCGGGCTCCATCCCCAGTAGGGGGTGTGCAGGAAGCAGCCGATCAATGATTTTCTTTCATTATTGAAGCTTCTATTTCTCTCTTCCTCTCCCTTCCTCTCTGAAGTCAATAAAATATATATTTGCATGGCACATGGCTGGATCATCCTGGTGACTTGCTTCCTTGATCATGCTGCTTGCCTGCCTGACCTCATAGCACAGTGCCCTCATGTTTTTCAAATTCCCGACTCATTGCCGTGGTCAGGGTGTTTCCCTAAACCGGGCCATCTTCCCGGGTCACGAGCGGGACATCTTAGCGATGGGCTCCTGCCGTGTGGGAGGTGCATCCTTACCCATAAGCCACTGGGGCTCTTTGCCTGCAGGGCGGTGCGTGAGTCCCAAGCCCCATGTCCCCACATGTTGTGCAAGAGATTTACAGGGGGGTTGGGGGATTGGGGGTTGGAGGGGGGGGAAGAGGCCCGGAGGGGTAGGGGAGAGGGAGCAGGAATGTGCCGAGGGGATCTTCGGACCAGGATGCAAGTTGAACCCCTGTGAGAAGAGTGCAAGAAGGGCCCTTCCTGATTTGGCTCAGTGGGTAGAGCATTGGCCTGGGGACTGGAGGGTCCCAGGTTCGATTCCAGTCAAGGGCACATGCCCAGGTTGCAGGCTCGATCCCCATTAAGGGGAGTGCAGGAGGCAGCCGATCAATGATTCTCTCTCATTATTGATTTTTCTATCTCTCTGTCTCTCTCTCTCCCCGCCTTCCTCTCTGAAATAAATAAGACAAATATTTAAAAAGATAAAAAGAGTGCAAGAAGGAAGGGTTGCCTTAGACAGAGCTGCAGAGACGTCCTAGGTAGTCTCCCCAAGGCTGGTGGGGAGTCTCGAGGAAGTGCTGTCTGCTGGGGGGGTCCTGTGTTGGGCCCGGCTGCCCAGGGCTAGTCCCTGCTGGGGTTAGTCATGGGTTCGAGCAGCCCCGGGCGACTGCGGACCCCTTGTGAGGACGGCAGTGGGTGCAATGGGTAGGCAGCAGGCTCCCGCTCGGGCTCTCTCGCAGCGGCCTGACCTGGCCACCACAGATATGCTCCTCTGCCTCGTCCCCAGCCTGTCTCCCTCAGGGAGGTCAGAGGGACAAACCGCAGTCCCCAGGGCTTCCCTTGGTCACACCTGGGGCTCATGATCTCCCTTCTTGACCTTCTTTGTTCAGTTGCACTCACACCCGGCCATCCTCTCTGCAGGTCCTGGTGACTTACCTGGTGTGACACACACGTGCATTCCTGAGGGCTGAGTTCACCTTGTATGTGGGTCACCGGCGTGGCCTGCATTTTTCTCCCTCTTCCTTGTGTCAAGCAGCCCTGCCTCCTGCTGGTCAGGGTCCATTCATGCCTCCTAGGATGGCAACTTCTCACCTGGCGGTCCCTGACACAGGGAGCTCCAAATGCCCAGGTGGCTGCTGGAGCTTACGCTAGTCCCTGGCAAGAGCATATCCTGTTTGGGGACCAGAAACTAACCCTGCAGGGCCCAGCGTTGTGGGAACGGGAAGTAAAAAGTCCCCCCCCCCCCCACCATGGGTCACTGGGAGTGACAGTCAGGGGACCACTCTTGCTCCCACTCTTGGTTCCTGGATTCCCGTCCTGTTGGGGGCACATATGGTCTCCTCGGTGCTGCGTCAGCTGCCCTGTGGGACTCTCCAGCACCCTGTGGCCGGCTCTTCTGGATGGAGCGGCGTGGGGTCTGGGCAGTGGACGCCTCGGTCCTGGGCCCCCTCCCACACCCCTCTCACTGCGAAGTGGGCCCCGGGTGAGATGCTGTGGATGTGGGATTCATGCCTGTAGATCGGGCATCCGTGAGCCTTTGAGGGCAGGAAGGGAAACCCCTCCCAGGAAGAGGTATGGAATAGATAATCCCAATGTTTGGATGCCATTGGAGGTACTCTCAGGAAAAAAAAAAAAAAAAAATTTTTTTTTCTTCAGGTCATTAAAGAATAGAGGGAATAATCAGGATTCTAATATACCAACATGGAAATGATGAGGAAGATAAACTGACGGTGAGGAGTCCGCAGTTTTGGCTGGAAATGTGGTTATTTCGTTTTAGTGTAGGCCTGGAGACTTTGGAACAGTGTAGGGCTCCAAAAAAAAAAGTCTGAATATTGAATTAAGGCAATAAAATGAAAAAAGGGAAGCTTGCCCAATAGGGTTTTACCGTTTCCCCCCCCCTTCTTCCTTCTCGATGAAAAACATTGTTTTAATGGCAACTCTTTTATTGATACGCAGAGCAGAAGAGACAGGTTCTGTAGAGCATGAAGGCATTACCGTACCCAAGCTCGGGGCTAGCTGATGTAACAAGCTAGCCTGAGAGATTACAGGCAACGTGAACATGACGTTGTCTGCCATGTTCTCACCGGCACATCCTCGCACTGGAACTTTCTTTGGAAAGATGTAGGATCCTGAGGGGCACAGGACTGTTGCACGGAGAAAGGTAGCAAGAGCAAGGAGGGGAGCATCTCAAAGGGTCCAGAGGCTCATAGGAGGTGGTTGGGACTGTCAGTTCTCGGTTCTATAAAGTGCTGCCCGTCTGTTCCCTACAACCCTGGCCGTGACGTCTGTCTTCTCTCCTTGGTCCTCTGCACTCATGTGCCCTGGCTGGAGGCCCGACTTCTGTGACTGCCTGTGACAGCTTCATGCTCTGCCGTGCCCAAGCAAGGACTCACAGCCCAAGCAAGGACCATTCTTTGTGGATTGCAAACGTCTCTTTTGAGGGAGGACTCATTCCTGATTGGGCCACAGCATCTCTTGTGAAACAGCGTTAGACACTCGCCACTGCTCAGCCACTCGGGGGTGGGCGGGCGGGGGGACGATGTGGATTGCACAGCCTGCAGTACTGCTTATGTCTAACCATGGCGCAACCTCCTCCTGCAGGCACACCCATGGGTATTTCAAGGACGTGTCATGGTTCTCTTTGTGTTGAACACTTGATATGATGAGCCAGGAGAGCAAGAACGAACAGACACGGGCTTGATTCCATTTTCTTGATGGATTAAAAATAATAATAATTTTACTTTTTGGGGGGAACAGTTTTAGGTTCACAGAAAAATTAAGAGGAAGGCAGAGAGATTTCTCATGTCCCTCCTGCCCCCACTTATACATGGACGCCCCCATGATCAATGTCTGGCACAGAGGGGCACATTCGTTACAACTGATGCACCTCATGTACACATCATCATCACCCAAAGCCCATAGCTCATGTGTCTTAGGGTTCACTCCTGGTGGGGTACATTCTGTGACGCTGGACACATGTATAATGACATGTACCCACCTTTCTCGTATCATACAGAATACTGCCACTGGCCTAAGAAAATCCTCTGTGCTCTGCATGTTTACCATAGTCTTGCCAGAATGTCATAGAGTTGGGATCATACAGTAGATTAGCCTTTTCAGATTGGCTTCTTTCACTTAGTAATATGCATGCCAGGGTCCTCCATGTCTTTTTGTGGTTTGGTAGTGCATTTCTTTTTTATTTATTTTTTAAAATATATTTTATTGATTTTTTTACAGAGAGGAAGGGAGACTTAGAAACATCGATCAGCTGCCAAGGTATGAAACCAAGGTACATGCCCTTAACTGGAATCGAACCTGGGACCCTTAAGTTTGCAGGCCGATGCTCTATCCACTGAGCCAAACCGGTTTAGGCAGGTAGTGCATTTCTTTTTAGTGCTGAATAATATTCCATCCTCAGGATATACCACAGTTTATGACATGTTGGTTGTTTCTAAGCTTTGCCGACTGTGAGTAAAGCTGCTACAAACATATGTGTGTCGGTTTTGTGTAAACATATGTTACCTATGTTTCCAACTCCTTTGGGTGGATACCAAGCACTGGGATTGCCGGATTTTGTGAGAAATGTCAAAATGTCTTCCCTTTTTTCGTTGTTTTTTTTTTTTTTTCCCCCCCAAAAAATTTTCTTCCAGAGTGGTTGTACCATTTTGCATCCCAGCCAGCCACGAATGTGTGTTCTGGTTGCTTTCCATGAATTTTAATACAATGTTTTAAAGAGTGCGCCATGTTTAGAAGAACAGATTCCCTAAAAGGCAGAGTGCTTATTGTGAAACCACACTTCCCACTTCCGGTGGAGCAGGATGAGGGTCCACAAGTATATGCAGGGGAGAATTGGGGTTCAGAAGAGTCAGGGACATTGCTTCTGAGTATCTCCTGATTTCTCTCGGGGACCCCAGCTGCCTTGACTTCCCCCCCCCTTTGATATCTCCCTCCCAGGGGTGCATCTGAGGCCAGAGCTGGGACCTGGCCATAGGGCGGCCTTGCCCTGCAGCCACTGCAATGCCGGTTAGGATGAGGACCTGGGGTGGGGGGTGACTCCGGGGGTGAGAGGGTGAGGGAGCATCGCAGAAGGAAAAGCCCAGGTGGGCAGACTTCCATTAGGTCCCCAATTCCCAATCCCCATGACAACCATTCTTAGGGAAGGCTTCTCAGAAAGGGGTGATCTTGCACCTCCTGGGTAGGGGGTGTGCAGGAGGCAGCTGGTCGATGTTTCTCTCTCATCGATGTTTCTAGCTCTCTATCCCTCTCCCTTCCTCTCTGTAAAAAATTAATAAAATATATTTAAAAAAAAGAAAGAGGTGACCAAAAGCTTTCAGAAACCGTTAGCTCTCCCCACCCATCCTTATGGCCCCGCAGCCAGGCCCCGGCCTCTGTTCCCCTCTCTTCTGGGAAAAGATGTTCTTCCTCTCCAGACACGTGTGCCCCCCCCCTCCCCCCCCCCCCCCCCCCCCCCCCCCCGTCTCGCCGGAAGTCCTGGGGGAAGGGCGTGAGTTGTAGAGCATCAGTCTCCAGGGAAACCGGGGTGTCTGATGGGCTGCCCTGGGAGCGCAGCGAAACAGAACCGAGGCTCCTGACCCCAGCCCCCAGCCCCCCGCCCCGCGCGCCTCCCCCAGAGCCGGAGCCGCCGGAGCCGTTGCGGGTCGCCCTCCCCTCCCTGCGCTGCGTCTCGCGGACGGGCCTGGTCTTGGCTGTCCCAGCGGATGCTGCTGCCTTAGGTCCCTGCAGTCTGGATCGGACCGGACCGGGCAGACACCCCCCTTCCCCCTCTCCCATCCATGTCTGGGAGGCTCGGAGGAGCCGTCGAGGACCAGCCCTGCCGCCAGCCGCCCCGATGGACTCCCTGTACCAGGACCTCTTCTGGTACCTGGACCACAATGAGGACGGCACCCTGGACATCCGGGAGCTGGAGGAGACCCTGGGCGACCTGGGCTTCAGCTCTTCCCTGCAGCCGGGGAAGGTGGGCCTGCGTGGGGGTGGGCGGGGGCGGGGAGGAGGGCGCAGAGATGTCGGGACTGGGGTTATTTGCTTTCTTGATGATTCCTTATTTACTCTTTATTCAACGTGAACATTTGTGTCCTAGTTCCTTGGGGTTGGGGTCAGCCTTTGATTCTTCTTTGATTTCCAGCCGGTCCTCGTTTCTAACTCTGTGCTTCAGTACGTTAGTTTTCCCTCTCAGCTTCCGTGGCATCCCCCTGACGGTCAGGCCTTTTCCCTCCGAGCCCAGAGCTGCAGGTCTGACCCTCATGCCGGCCGCTACCCCCAGGCATCGTCTTCCCAGGAGAGCAAGCGTGTGGGCTGGCCCTGGCCGGTGTTGCTCAGTGGATAGAGCATCGGCCTGCGGACTGAAGGGTCCCCAGGTTCGATTCTGGTCAAGGGCATGGACCTTGGTTGTGGGCACATCCCCGGTCGGGGGTGTGCAGGAGGCAGCTGTGGATGTTTCTCTTTCATTGATGTTTCTCTTTATCCCTCTCCTCTCTGTAAAAAAAAAAAAAATCAATAAAATATATTTTTAAAAAAGAGTCTGTGAGCCTCGGGTGGGTGACTGTGAGGGTCTTCCCAGGCAGGAAGTGTACATTTTGGGTGGCGGTAAAAGAGGGCTTACATGACATATCAAACACCTACTTCCTATTGCTTCCTCTGCAGCAGTGATTTCTATCCTAGAGATAATTTGTGACAGCTTTTTATAAGGAAAGTATGATTTGATGTTGGAAATCCAAGGGGAAACATACTGTTTTAGATATTTGAATCCCAAGTGTTTGTCTTCTACCTGGGGATTTATGAAATGCATGTCTTATCGGAAAACGGCCAATCTACTCGAAGTGTGTGGGCAAATAATTTAGTATTTTAACCCATGTTAAAAGACTTCTATTTTCTTTTTTTTTCTTTCTTTTTTATAGAAAATCTTTACTACTGGTGATATCGACAAAGATGGGAAGCTGGATTTTCAAGAATTTATGCAGTACCTTAAAGACCATGAGAAAAAAATGAAATTGGCATTTAAGAGCTTGGACAAAAATAGTGATGGTGTGTGTTTTATTTTCTATTCATCATCAGCTCCGAGGAAGCACTTATACTCCCAAGAGTCTAAAACAATGTGTATTTTTTCCCCCTTAGGTGATAATGGTAACTATTATTTTTAATCCTCACCTGAGGGTATGTTTTTATTTATTTGAGAGAGAGCGAGAGCAACACACACACACACACACACACACACACAGAGATTGATCAGTTGCCTCTTTTATGCACCCCTATTGGGGACCGAACCTGCAACCCAGGTATGTGACCTGACCAGGAATTGAACCCTTTTGGTGTGCGGGACAATGCTCCAACCAACTGAGCCACCTGGCCGGGATTCTCATTATTACTAGTGTTAATACCCTGTTTCCCCGAAAATAAGACAGTGTCTTATATTAATTTTTGCTCCCAAAGATGTGCTAGGTCTTATTTTCAGGGGATGTCTTATCTTTCCATGCGCTAGGTCTTATTTTCGGAGAATGTCTTATTTTCGGGGAAACACGGGTACTTGTTTCTTAGTCATGTGATTTTTACATAGAATCCATGTTTTTCTATGTTAAGGAAACTTATTATTTGTACAATGAGTTAAGAAACTGTAAGTTTGGCCGAAACTGGTTTGGCTCAGTGGATAGAGCGTCTGCCTACGGACTGAAAGGTCCCTGGTTTGATTCCGGTCAAGGGCATGTACCTTGGTTGCAGGCACATCCCCAGTAGGGGGTGTGCAGGAGGCAGCTGATCCATGTTTCTCTCTCATCGATGTCTCTAACTCTCTGTCCCTCTCTCGCTTCCTCTCTGTGAAAAAATCAATAAAATAGATATTAAAAAAATAAATAAAAATTAAAAAAAAGAAACTGTAAGTTTGTAAAATGTGAACTATGGAACAATATTCTGATTTGACTTGAAGCTAGGGGTTAAACGTAATTATGTTTCCTTGTTCTCTGGGCAAGAAAGGTTTATTTTTCTTTCATATTTAGGCATAAAAATAACATAATTTAAATCTTAAAAACTTGTCGTTTATGCTACATTTGACAGTCTTTTTGAAGGATGAGGAGGAGGAGGAGGAAGAGGAGCATTCACTTGAGCAGATACTCTCTGATTTTGAGAATTAGAAAGAAAAAACAGCAGATAGACATTTAAATGTGTGTGTTTGGACTGGAGTTATGGTTTCTCTATTTGGATTAACAGCTAGAAGGGAGTCCCATTTGTGTCAGGCAAAAAGCAGGAGTGAAATAATGTGTGCTTGTTGAATGTATTGATTAGTGTTTGAGTTGCACTATGTCCTTAAGCAAATCTAACCCTCCCCTACATTCTTAAGTTTACCTTAAGTCAGCCAAGGCCTTCCCTGACGAAACGAGGGCATTGCAAATCGTGATTTCTAAGGTCCTTCCAGTTCTGACGCCGAGCTGATGCTGTTTTTATTTCTTTTAAAGGAAAAATCGAGGCTTCTGAAATTATCCAGTCTTTCCTGAATTTAGGGATAAAGATTTCTGAAAAACAAGCAAAGAAGATTCTTCAAAGGTAAGCTCTCCGGTGGGTTGGGAGTTGTTTGTTTTTCTTGGGTGGTCACGCTCCTGTCCTGCTTCCGAGAGCGCCCGTGTCTGTGTGGGTGAGACCTGTGCTTGCCCCTCGCCGTGCCTCACTGCAGCCGCGTGATGACGTTCTCTCCTGCTCCGTCCTTTTCGTTTGTGTGCACACGTCTTTCTAAAGCGTAGAGCGGGGAGTGCAGCCTCAGGCAGGGCTCTTTCTTCTCTTTAAAATGTGTCCTTTTGTTTAACTGCAGTTGGCATACGATTGTGTATTTGTTTCAGGTGTACATTGGAGCGGGGCAGTATTTTGAGGCCGCACAGTATAACCACCCCACTCATTTGTGTCCTTGTCTGCCCGCGTGCAAACTCATCCCGGGAGGATTCCATCCATCCTCTGCCCGCTCCCTTCTGGGGACCATCCTTTTGGTCTCTGTTCTTATGAATCTGGTTGCTTTGTGTTTTTTATTTGAGATTCCACATATAAGAGAAAGACAGACAGGATTCTCTCTCTCTCTCTCTCTCTCTCTCTCTCTCTCTTTTTTAATATGTTTTTTTTACTGTTTTCAGAGAGGAAGGGAGAGGGAGAGAGAGAGAAATATCAGGGATGAGAGAGAATCATTGATTGCCGTCTCACCCCTCCTGGGGATGGAGCCCACAACTTGGGCCTCAGCCCTGACCAGGAATCCAACCAGTGACTTCTTGGTGCATGGGACGGCGCTCCATCCACCGAGCCACACCGGCTGGGCTAGGATTTTAAAAAATTTACTGAGACTATTAAGTTGGAAAGCAAATGGTCATTCTGTAAAAAAGCCAGCAGTGCTAGTTTTATTTGTAAGTTCTGTCTTGTTCCCCCCCAGCATTGATAGTGATGGAACGATGACAGTGGACTGGGATGAATGGAGGGACTACTTCTTACTGAATCCTGTGACAAACATCGAGGAGATTGTCCGTTTCTGGAAGCATTCCACCGTAAGTACGCTGCGTGGGCCAATTTGTACGTGTTTGGAGCTGGAAGCCACCGGGATGGTCGCCGCCTGAGAACACTGGGATGTTTACAGCGCGGGTGGCAACCAGGCCCCAGGGGCTCCGGAAGCTGCATGTATATCCTAGGTTCTTACTGTGTCCTTGGAGAGAGCTGGTAACCGCGTCCCTGTGACTCACAGGCAAAGGAAGAGAATTACAGCTATTGCATGGCTCCTTCCCCGGACACTCTTACCCACAAAATCTTTTACACCAAAGTCATTTACATAATAAAGGTGTAAGAATAGTACCATTGGAGAGCTGTGTTTCTCTCAAGCTACGCTGGTCATCTCTAGTCAAGTTTAGAATAGATTGGTGCAATACCGCCTGTTAGCTGGATTTTTAATAGAATCTGTTGCATGCTTTAAAGGACAAGTCAGGTTTATAAAAATATAATATTTAGAGATAGTCTGCATAGGAAATAGGTTTAGGGATATTCACATGCGTAGTTTTTATTTACATACTAGAGGCCTGGTGCATGGGTGGGGTCCCTCGGCCTGGCTGGTGAACAGGGCAGATTGGGGTTGTGGGAGGTTGGCTGGCCTGGTGGAAGGGCCAGCCTGATTGGTGATGAGGGCTGGCCAGCCAGGGGGAGGGTGAGGAGGGGGAGGGAGGATGGCTGGCCATGGGAAGTTGGCTGTGGTGTGGACTGACCATCAGGGGGCAGTTCCTGCATTGAGCATCTGCCCCCCCCCGGTGGTCAATGCACATCATAGCAACCGGTTGATGGGTCGTTTGGTCGCTCACTAGCTTAGGCTTTCATATACATCGATTTGAAGCCTATATCATGGTGCAAAGCATAACATAGACATACTTACGAGCTAAAGGGTGCATTTTTGGAGAGTTGACAAGCTAATTTCTTTCTTTAGCTAAAAAGAAGTAAAATACTGCCCTTTCACTCTGACTTGGACACAGAGGAGAAAATCTGCTCTGAGTCCATTAAGAAAACAAAGTGCGCCTGTTGGTTTTGTAAACTGGTGAACGCTGTCCATGTTCATTTCTGGCGATCTGACGCTCCACACACTCCACTTAGCGAGAGGAAGCTACTGACCCTCACCTCTGCTCAGATTGGTCCGGTGACCTTCCCGGGGACCAAGCCGATCTTCACTAAGAAATAACACCGGCGTCTTTAAAACAAAACTGCTGGGATGACCTGTGGTTAGTGGAAGGAGCCTGTAACCTCTGCCCGCGCCCCCATCCTGACAGGGTATCGACATAGGCGATAGTTTAACCATCCCGGATGAATTCACGGAAGATGAGAAAACGTCGGGGCAGTGGTGGAGGCAGCTCCTGGCGGGCGGCATCGCCGGCGCCGTCTCCCGCACAAGCACCGCGCCCTTGGACCGTCTCAAAGTCATGATGCAGGTGAACCTCGTGGCCTTGTGTCTGTCTGTCTGTCCCAAATCCCCACCAAACAACAGGAAATAGGGTGCTTTGGAAAAGGTTATAAGACTCTCCATAGCAGTCTTCTATACCTTTTAAAAAAAATACCTCTGCACTTTATCGCTGTTAATCCTAAATTCTGTCTGTGAAATGATTTCAGTGTTCTGCCCAACCTCAAATTACTGATACAGGTATGTGTGAACTCTTAATCTTTGGTGTGATCTCGCCCGGCTAGCTCAGTCGGTAGAGCATGAGACTCTTAATCTTTGGTGTGTCCTACGACTATTCAAGTGTTTAAATATTCAGTCATTATCGTAGGGGGTCTCCTTAAATTGTGTATATGTTATACATTTTCTTCTTTTTTTTTAAATTAGTAATTATTCTTTTCCCCTTCAAATATATTTTTATTGATTTCAAACAGGAAGGGAGAGGGAGAGAGAGATAGAAATATCAACGATGAGAGAGAATCCATGACCAGCTGCCTCCTGCATACTCCCTATTGGGGCTGGAGCCTGCAACCTGGGTATGTGCCCTTGACCGGAATTGAATCTGAGTTGCTTCCATCTGCAGGCGACGCTCTATTCACGGAGCCAAACCAGCGAGGGCTGTATGTTATATGTTTTCTAAGCCTCCTATCTTCTGTTTTCATCTTCTTGCGGTATCGGAGAAGAGAGAGGGGTTCGTACTGTTACTATAGGAATAGTAACAACCACACGTCTCCGGTATTTTGTAGCGTTTTACTTTTATTTTCAGGTCCACGGTTCAAATTCCAAGAAAATGAACATATACGGCGGCTTCCGGCAGATGGTGAGAGAAGGAGGGATCCGCTCCCTCTGGAGGGGAAACGGCACAAATGTTCTTAAAATCGCCCCGGAGACGGCTCTCAAGTTCTCAGCCTATGAACAGGTCATTGTCAGCTCTGTCTTGTCAGGGACAGTGTAATTCTAGGCATTGCCTACACAAACTGATGTTTTTTTTAAAATTTCTTTTTAAAATATATATATTTTATTATTGATTTTTTTACAGAGAGGAAGGGAGAGGAATAGAGAGCTAGAAACGTCGATGAGAGAGAAACATCGACCAGCTGCCTCTTGCACACCCCCTACAGGGGATGTGCCTGAAACCAATGTACATGCCCTTAACCGGAATCGAACCTGGGACCTTCCAGTCCGCAGACCGACGCTCTATCCACTGAGCCAAACCGGTTTTGGCTAAAAACTGACTTCTAGGTTGCTAATATTTGCCACTTATGTAACAGTTTTATTTGTTCTAGTGAAAATAAACCCACCTTCAACACAGAAAAACTATGGGGTCACTTTTCAAAAACAGTGAACACCATTAGCCCTGCATTTTCTGTGCATCTGAGAAAGAAGGCTGTGATTCTGTCTGAGCAAAGGAGCAGCCAGCTCCTCTCCGGGCAACATCCGTGTCCCGTGGGAATCTCCCTTGAAAGCTGCTGTCCAGCCAACGGGATGCATTGCCATTGAAGCCTTGCTTTCCTGCTAAGTGTTGTGAATGCAGCGTTTGCATTTTGAAAAACATAACCACACAGCCCGTTCATTGCCTTCTAGAAGCCGATTTGTGTTTGGTATTGTCTATTCAGCTTGTGCTGCTGTAATGAATATCCGTGTGGTGGGTGGGTCAAACAGCAGATATTTATTTCTCACAGTCTGGAGCTGGGAGTCCAAGAGCAAGGCGCTAACCAGTTTGGGTTCTGGTGAAGGTGCTCTGCCTGGCTTGCAGATGACGATCCTCTTGCCATGACAAAGCCTTTCCTTGGTGCATGCATGTGGGGGGAGAGAGAGAGAGAGAGAGAGGGAAAGAAGAAAAAGGAGAAGGAGGAGGAGGAGGAGGAGGAGGAGGAGGAGGAGGAGGAGGAGGAGGAGGAGGAGAAAGACAGAAAGAAAACTCTCTGGTGTCTCTTCTGATCAGGACTTGCCACCCTCATGACCTTGTCTGCCTCTACTGACCTCCCAAAGGTCCCATTTCCAAATACCATCCCAACGGGGGTTACAGCTCCCACACTGCACTTGTGGGGAGGGACACACAGTTCCGTCTGCAGCAGGTACTGATGTGCACTTACAATTGACTCCCACAGTACAAGAAGATGCTTACCAGGGAAGGACAGAACATAGGGACCTTTGAGAGATTTGTTTCCGGTTCCTTGGCTGGAGCAACTGCACAGACGTTTATTTATCCCATGGAGGTACGTGCAGTCGTGACGTGTGACAGCGTGCGCGGTTTCCGCGTTCACGGTCCGTGGCTGTGTAGCAGGTATTGCCCAGGCTTAACAGTTCCCAACAGCAAGCAGGCTCCCTCCCCAGCTCAGGGACCGGGAGTAGCCAGGCGGGGTGGGGTGCCTGTGGCCCGGGGCACCTTCCAGGCTGCAGTCAGGTTGTTGGGCATGGATCTCTCCCAGACTCTCCTGTTTGTGGTCTGCTGACCGGAGACTGCTGGCTTGTCCCCTCGGCCTCTGCACAGGCTGCTTTAGCATCCACACCACGTGGCGGCTGGTGTCCCCAAACTGGTGGTCTCAGGGGTGGCAGAGCCCCCAGGAAGGAGAGTGCATTCTTTGGTCCCTGAGTAAACCGTTGGCCACACAGACCTCCCCTGGGGGAGTGAGGGAGGGGACCCCGCAGGGGGTGAGTGTCAGGGAGCAGGCCTGGTGGGGGCTGCCTGGGGGCTGGCTGTCCCCCTGCTGATAGGAACGAGAACACTGTTCCTCTCCAGAGAGTTTCATGGCGGCAGAGGCCACACGAACAGCCGTGTTATGTGTATCCCTTCGCTACCAGGTTCTGAAGACCAGGCTGGCCGTGGCCAGAACGGGGCAGTACACCGGCCTATTCGACTGTGCCAGGAAGATTTTGAAGCACGAGGGCATGGGGGCTTTCTTCAAAGGTTATATCCCCAATATACTGGGCATCATACCTTACGCAGGTATAGACCTTGCTGTGTATGAGGTGAGTTTGTAGCAAACGTTTGGATCTGAAAATGTAGTTATGTAGTTCTTACTGTTTGAATTTGACTGTGTATGGAGAAGTACATGTATTCCAGGGAAGAGTTTGTGACCCAAAGTAGATTCAAGGGTGTTAATTTAAATCTATCTCTATATATCTACATCTATACCTATACCTATACCTATACCTATACCTATACCTATACCTATATCTATATCTATATCTATATCTATGTCTATAAATAGGTCTATATCTATATCCATACATATGTCTAAATCCATATCTATATCTATATCAATACATATGTCTATCAATATGTCTATATCTATATTTATATCTATACATATGTCTATATCTATATCTATATCTATATTTAAATCTAAATCTAAATCTGTATCTATATCAATACATATGTCTATATCTATATCTATATTTATATCTATATTAATATGTCTATATATCTATAAATATGTCTATATCTCTATCTCTATCTCTATCTCTATCTCTATCTCTATCTCTATCTCTATCTCTATCTATATCTATATCTATAAATATTCTATCTATATCTATAAATATGTCTATATATCTATATCTATAAATATGTCTATATCCATATCTATATCTATATCTATAAATATGTCTATATACCCATATCTATATCTATATCTATAAGTATGTCTATATCTATATATCTATGTCCATATCTATATCTATACCTACATCTACACCTATATCTATACCTATGTCTATGTCCATGTCTATGTCTATGTATCTATATCTAATCTATATCTATATCTATATCTATATCTATATCTATATCTATACCTATGTCTATATCTATATCTATAGGGATCAACCTCACAACTCTGGCATGTGCCCTGACTGGAAATTGAATTGTGACCTTAGGGTCCATAGTTTGATGCTCATCCACTGAGCCACACTGGCTGGGCATCATTTTCTTCATTTATCAAATCAGAAGGATAACTCTGCCTCAGAGCTTTGCAAAAAGGATTAAATGTGTCCAGTACAAACTGAGATGTAGTTGGCAGTGTTACATTATTTTTATCAACACTCACTGTAGGAAATGTCCGTTAGGTCCAGCAGTTGGTGTGCTACTGACCTTCACCGTTATTTAGCAGACCTCTGGGGTCCGGGTCCGAATCCTCAGTAGCTCCCCTGCCCGTGCAGAGCTGCCCCTCCCGGGAGGGGGTGGCCGTCTCCCGCGGGGCGAGAGCAGCTGTGAGGGACAGCGGCCATCTCCCCTCTTTGTCCTGTGTCCCTCGCAGCTCTTGAAGTCCCACTGGCTGGAACACTTTGCCAAAGACACGGTGAACCCCGGAGTGGCAGTGTTGCTGGGGTGTGGCGCCTTGTCCAGCACCTGCGGGCAGCTGGCCAGCTACCCGCTGGCCTTGGTGAGAACACGCATGCAGGCTCAAGGTGGGTTTTTCCATGAAGATAGTATACCTCCACCTCCCGTTCTTTATTGCCTCCCTGAGGAACCTTCTCACAAAGCCTTTTCCCAATCACTCCCTCTTCGTGAAATTTTACCACCACAGACACACGGCACATAACACTGTATGTGTATCCGTGTTTCATGCATCAACACTAAGGGTTTTTTTTTTTTTTTTTTTTTTTTAACTCGTGTTGGGAACACACATTTTAAGAATGTATAAGCTTTGCCCTAGCTGGTTTGGCTCAGTGGCTAAAGCATTGGCCTGTGGACCGGAGGGTCCTGGGTTTGATTCCGGTCCCGGGCACCTACCTTGATTACAGGCTCCTCCCTGGCCAGGCCCCTGATCAGGGCGGGTACAGGAGGCAGCTAATCGATGTGTCTCTCTCACATTGATGTTTCTCTCTTTCTTTCCCTCTCTCTTCCACTCTCTGTAAAAATCAATGTAAACATGTCCTCCGGTGAGAATTAAAAAAAACAACAACCCACGAATGTGTAAGTGTTAGTATCTAGGTAGACTTGGGCTCAGATCCTTGCACACGGCCTCTCTGGGTCTTCCTTTTCTCACCTGTAAATGGGCACAGAGACTGGCAGGGCTGTAAGAATCAGCAGCCATCTGTGTCACACACCTGGCGTTTGCCAGCTTCCGGGTCAGCGGTGGCTGCAATTGCTTATGACTGTGGCCGCCACAACATGTGACCTGTGATCCTCCCCAACGTGACCCTCTCTCCTCCCTCGACTTTAATCCCACTTGCCCTCCTGGCTTTTCGGTCACCTCATGGATTATTCTGTTTTATTTTTTTATTTTCTTTATTATTATTATTTTTTAAATATATATATTTTTGATTTTTTACAGAGAGGAAGAGAGAGGGATAGAGAGTTAGAAACATCGATGAGAGAGAAACATTGATCAACTGCCTCTTGCGCACCCCCTACTGGGGATGTGTTCGCAACCAAGGTATATGCCCCTGACTGGAATCGAACCAGAGACGTTTCAGTCCGCAGGCTGACGCTCTATCCACTGAGCCAAACTGGTTTCGGCTTCTGTTTTCTTATATATTTTTAAAAATTTTTATTTGATTTGATTTCAGGGAGGAAGGGAGAGAGAGAGAAACATCAGTGATAAGAATCATTGATCAGTTGCCTCCTTCATGCCCCTTACTGGGGACTGAGCCTGCGACCTGGCCTGTGCCCTTGACGGGAACCGATCCGTGACCTCATGGTTCATAGGTCAACACTCAACCACTGAGTCACGCCAGCTGGGCTGATTCTCTTAGGATTCGCTGGCTTTTATTGCTCTCTTAGTAAGTTATGCTTTCTGTGTCTTTCTTTTCTCTTTTGCTCTTTCCCTGGCCAATCTCACCCTCCGTCATTTTCTTTAAACGGTACCCCCCTGGGCAACTACAGCTCGATCCGTAACCTCTCTGCCGAGTCTGGCCTCTGCTCCCCCTTCATATAGAGGGCACTTTCTGGGACTCCCTGGAATAAAATTGACCCTTCCTTCCGTGTCATTCTGAAGCATAACGATGCATACTAACAAGAATAAAGCAGACTTGAGTATTGAATCGGCCTCGTTTCCTTTTCTGTTTTCTAGCCATGCTAGTAGGAAGCCCACAGCTGAACATGGTTGGCCTCTTTCGACACATCATTTCCAAAGAAGGGGTACCGGGAATGTACAGAGGCATCACCCCAAACTTCATGAAGGTGCTCCCGGCTGTAGGCATCAGCTACGCGGTTTATGAAAATATGAAACAAGCTTTAGGAGTCAGCCAGAAATGACATGCTGAACGTGTTTTTTTTTTCTCTTTAGCACGATTACACTGAAATTCTCAATAATCTCTAAGAGGGACTTTTTCTCCTAGAATTGCAAGTTGATGGCAAAAGAAGTATTTTTTTTCCCCCCCACAAAAGGGAAGAGCTTATCAACGATCATTTAAACACTTGGTCTCAATTTTCTATATTCAGAAATGTTTTTTTTTTTAAAAAAAATCATAGTTTTAATAAGCTCATCCAGTTTTGAAAAAGCCAGAAAATGAATTTTATCTCTTCTCCTTAGTCCTTTCTACAAATCTCTGCCCCAAGTCCTCAGTCTGAAACATGAACCTGCTTGAACTAACTGTGTTTTGCGTGGTGGAATCGTAAATCATCCGTCGTTGTTGTTGGGTGGTGCAAGTGTATGCCAGCTTCTTGTCTTTTTCTTAAATGCCAAGATGATCAGAAAAACCTCAACGTTTAAACTGTTTCATATATTTTGAAAGTCTTTGTAGACTCCTTAACATTTCCTTATAGACCTGTTAATCAAAAGTCACCGTATGAAAGACATACCTTCCGGCAGCCAAGTAAGTATAGGGTTTCTATTCTTACCTTCCTGTAAGCTGAGTAAGAATGAACGCAAGTGGCTGGATTTCAAGGCATGGGGATACCCTCACCTATGGATATCATTTTTGTGATAAAATAATACTTATTCTGTGGCCCATTTTCTCTTTCCCTTGCACTGTAATTTAGTTTCCCTTACACTGACTGTCAGCATATTCCTGGTACGTTACCAACACAAGACAACTTATTTGAAGGGTTCTGTTGCTCTTCTCTCTTGGCTTTGCCAAGTACCAGGACACAAAGCATTTTTATGGAGACCAGCGTTTGAAGAGCATCTCTTGATTTTTCGTCCTTGGTTTCCTAGGTGAATCAGATTTAACTAGGAAGGTTTCTGAGGACCATTCTTGGTCATCTGAAATGCCTTCGTTGCATGAGATGGGTTGATCCCGGGTGGGAGACATTCCCTGTCCTTGAATTTCTTTGAACCTGCAATTCTCCACTCGGGCAGCACAAACCTAAGAGAGTAGAACATATTATTAGTAGCAAATGTCTTTTTTAAACAAAAGGCCCAATTTATGAACATACACTATCATAATATCTCTTGCCCCAAGTTTTAGAACATGTTATGATATAGAAAATAATTTTTAATATTGATAGCATGTTTTTATTAGAGTTTTTTTTTTTTTTTTTTTTTTTTTGGTAGAACTATCTTTTCTGATTTATGTGATTCGGACCTAGTTTATTAGTTGGAGTTATTCTTACCATTTTTTAAAATTTAGTTTCTAAACTTGTTTGACTTCTAGTAATTGCTATTATGAATTGTCAACATTGTCGTGAAAATCTAGTGACATAGTAGGCAATTTACTTTCTTTGAATCTACCTCTTGTATTTTACGAACCAAAGAGAAATGTTGGACTTGTCTTTGTGAAACATATTCCAAAATATAGTTTTCATTACATGAGTTATGACAGATACATGTCTCAGTATTTTTATACTACATATAAGCATGGGACTCTTATTCTTTTGGGTGGTTTGTACTTTGGAGTAATACAAAATAATATTAAGGTACATGATTAGCTCTTTCTTTTTTTACCCATAAAAAATTATGAAATGGACAACTGACATTTCAAGCTACTGAAAAATTATCATTGTTCATGATGAATTTAAATTGTGTGCTATTTAACATTTGTAAGGAGTGAGTGTGATTTAGCTGTGCATCTTGTATCTTTTGAAACAATGATTTTGTATCTTTTGAAAAGAGCCCGGAGTTGAAGATAGATTATTTCTGGCATTAGTGAATACTTAGTTTCCATTTATATTAAAAATATATATGTATTTGTTTTAAAAATGACTTGTTTCCTTATTTTTAAAAACAGTGTAACTGAAGCAAAAAACAATGGCTGTGTCTTTTCTGGCCCATGTGGCTCAGTTAGATGAGTGTCATCCCGTACACCAAAAGGTTGCCAGTTCGATTCCAGGTCAGGGTTCGATTCCCGGTTGTGGGCTTGATCCTGGTGGGAGCATGCAGGAGGCAGCCGGTCCGATGTCTCACTCTCACATTGATGTTTCTCTTTCTCTCTCCCTCTACCCTCCTGTCTAAAAAAGAAATCAATAAAAAGTCATAAAAAAAAAAAAGGCTGTCTCACACAGCTTATATCACGGGCAGTGGTTTGAAAAATACATTTTATATGTCTTTCTGGAGTCTTAACAAATACTTAGGCCTTTCCCGAAGAGCCACAGTAGTTATTGTCTCTAGCATACATATTGATATAAATTATGTTTTTCTTGAACATAAATTATGTTCCACATTTACTGAGTAGGGTCCCACCCCTGTGGGTGCACAGTGCCAGCTCTTGTTGGCTTATCAGTTTGTTCTTCGATCTTCATGTCAGGTCACATGTAAAGCAAGTGGCATGTGCTGCGTGGTATGGCTCAGCGGTTGAGAGTCTACCTATGAACCAGGAGGTCATGGTTGGATTTTCACTCAGGGCACATACTCAGGTTGTGGGCTCAGTCCCTAGAAGGGGGCGTGCAGGAGGCAGCCGATCGATGGTTCTCTCTGATCCTTGATGTTTCTCTCCCTCTCTCTTCCTCTCTGAACTTAACTAAGAAAAAAAAATTTATATATATATATATATATATATATATATATATATATATATATATCCCTTTCCCTAAACAGGAATTTTGCCGTGGAATATCTTCTGTTCCCATGGAGTTTCTTGTTTGGAGGGAGCACCAAAGGAGAATGGTATTTGCAGAGGGGAGCAACCAGCAAAAAGATTTGCTAAGTGAAACCGTACTTCATGAGGAGGGATTTGTGGGCGCAGCTGCATGGTTTTCATTTCCGGGAAGGCGCCTGCTGTGTCTGGGGTGTGGACACGGCGTGCTGGGTATTCTCCTGGGAGCACACCGCGTCCGGAATGCAGCCGGGGCCCTGGCCCGCCTTCGCAGGAGCAGGGCTGATGCCCATGAGGCCGGGCCCCAAACCTCCAGGATGGCGGCCTCCCTTATCCGCAGCTTCACGGGCCACGATTCCGGTACCCGCGGCCCATGGGGTAGGAAAACATTCAATGGAAAAGTTCCAGAAATAAGCCATAAATTTCACATCCACTTGGTGCGGGGGAGTGGGATGCAATCTCGCGCTTTCTCTGCAGGACCTGCAGCCGCCCCTGGTCAGCACCTCCGTCTGCGTACGTGCTGCACGTTAGCCCCCTGCTCCCACGAGAGTTGCATTCTCCCACGTTAATTACGTGCCCCCGTTAGTTGCGTGCCCATGTTAGTTACGTGCTCCCGTTAGTGTGTCCCCACGTTAGTTGCGTGCTCCCATTAGTTGCGTACCCATGTTGGTTGCGTGCCCCCGTTGGTTGCGTGCTCCTGCTAGTGCGTGCCCATGTTAGTTACGTGTCCCCGTTAGTTACATGGCCCCGTGGTTGCGTGCCTCACGTTAGCTGCGTGGCTGTCCTCATGGTAAGACTGCCATCCCCACCCCCCCTCGTTTACTTAATGATGTCCCCAAAGTCCGGGCGGAGTGACGCCGGCCACGCGGAGGCGCCACAGAGAAGCTGCCAAGCGCTTCCTTCCTTGGAAAGGTCAACGGTCCCGATTTTGCGAGGCCTTTTGCCGTCTGGGGGCGCCGTGGTCCTCGGAGGGGTGAGTGCCTACAACACGCCCTTTGGAGAGGGAGCCTGTCCCCAGCGCTGCGGTCCAGGACGCCGTTCCTCTTGCTCCATTGCCCGCCCTGGGCCCCCTCTCCGTGTGCTGAGTGGAGAAACGGGACGTGATCCCGGGCGTGATCCTGGGGGGACGCGATCCTGGGGGGACCTGATCCTGGGGGGACGCGATCCTGGGGGGACGTCCGGGACCCGGGTCCAGCCGTGCTTTCCCGCGTCCCCTGGGGTCCTGGCCGCGCCCCCTGCGCAGGGGACGCGCGGGCCGTGGCGCCCACCTGCCGCCAGGGGGCAGCCGTCCCCCGCGCTGCGGCTGCGGCCCGGGGCGGACACTGGCCTCCGGCCCGGCCTCCTCCGCCTGGAAAATCCCCGGCCGCCTCGCCGGGCTCTGTTCCCGCACACACCGCCGCTGCCCGGGTTCGAGGGGAGGCGGGACAGGCACACACGGTCCTTTCTGTGTCGCACCGAAGAGAAAGGCTTGTTTTTATTTGGGGGGACAACCTGTCAAAAATAGAAACATTCCGTTATTTTACAAGTCAAATTGGAAGCCAATTGAGAAGAAACCTGACTGCTCCCATACAGAGCTCCAGAGGGGAACAGGGGGACCACAGAGACACCGGAGGAGTTTGTTTGCAGAGGGAGGGTCACTGATATTTCTCATGCGCTGACACTATTTTGAGACGTGTACTCAGAATTCAAGCCTGAAGCCTGAGGGTGGGGAAATAAGTATAAAAATAAAATGAAACCCCACAAGTCAGATGTCCCACAGGACTTGTTTGTGTCTTTCTCTTTTAGGAAATTTATTTTTTTGTGTGAAGGTGTTTTCATTGGTTTGTGTGGCGCTCTCCTTGACATGTTTGTGTTTTAGAAGAATCCAATGTAGGTTTCAGAGGAAGCCAGCTTGCCTGCTTTCTGGAATAATAAACGGATTTAACAGGAAAGGCAGGCAACTCAGTCTGTGTTTTTGAGTTAAGCTGGAGCAACCTTTCATTCCAGCAAACAAGGTGTTTGTTTTTTTGTGTTTTTTTTCATTGCTAAGTTTTTATTTCACGGCTATGCTGCCGCTTTGGGACAAATATTTCATCAGTGCGCAAGTATGACGTCTATAGGGAGCTACTTGAGAAATAAGAGCAAGAGCTTCAATTGTACAGACCCTAACTAATGTGTACATTCCGATCAGAGAGAAGCAGAAAGGGGGCGGGAGGAGAAACGGGCTCCAGCCCTCCTGCCTGCTCCTGGGTGTCTGTCCATCCTGCTCCTGGATGTCTGTCCATCCTGCTCCTGGGTGTCTGTCCATCCTGCTCCTGAGTGTCTGTCCATTCCTGCTCCTGGGTGTCTGTCCATCCTGCTCCTGGGTGTCTATCCATTCTGCTCCGGGGGTGTCTGTCCATCCTGCTCCGGGGGTGTCTGTCTCTTCCCCATGGTTTGTTAACTTGTTAAAGGACTGCAAACCGGCCCCCTGCACACCACAGCCTGGTGCCTTCGGGAGAAAACAAAAAGAGAATGGAGGCGATGAAACTGGCCTTTAAAAACAGCTAAACCCCCAGCCCGGCTCCTCACGGAGACAAGCTTTCAGCTCGCTTCCCTCCCAGATCACACAGAGCGAGCGGCTGCCCCGAAAGGAAACACAGAGGGAGGGAGGGCGGGCGCGTGTCGGAGGTGGGTCCACCTCTCCCCAAGGCCGGGCTGCCCAGGGTCCAGGACGGTACTTGGCACGTGGTGCCCGGTGAATACGGGTGAATTCCGTCCGGAGGGCGCGAGGAGGAGGGAGCGATGGTGTCCTGGGTGGACGCAGGATGCTGTAGGAGCGGGTCTGGGCAGCTTAGGCCTCTCCTGCCCCTGCCCCTGCCCCTGCCCGGTGAGGCTGAGTCATCTCGGTGCCCGTTAGGGAGCGGAGGAGGAAGGAAGGAAGCGCAGAGCGCTGGCCTCACCATCGCCGAGGGCGTGGGCTTCAAAGGGGAAGGAATGGCAACCCATCGGGGGTGTCAGCCAGGACAGCGCCCTCGGGTGGGTGTCGCCAGGTCTGAGGTGGTGAGCGAGGTGAGCGCAGGTTCCTGGAGGGGCAGCCGGGCTCCGGGCCCAGGGGCGGAGGAGGGAGGGGGAGAAGCAGGAGGGCAGGTGTGCCTTCAGAAAGCTGAGCTGGCAGGGAGGAGGGGGAGGGGGAGAGCCTGGGGGCAGGCAGGGCCAAAGGCAGGCTGGGTGTTTTCGTTTTTAAGGGTGGTAGGTTTATTAAATTAAAAAAAAAAAAAATCAGCACAGGGGAGAAGGTAACGCCAGGAGGTAGGGGTGGAATGAAGGAGGAGGGTGTGATTAGGGATAATTGAAATGTAGGTTTGGTGTTTTTTTTTTTTTTTTTTTTTTTTTTTTTTTGTGTGTGTGTGTGTGTGTGTGTGTTTTGAAAGAGTAAGGGAGAGAAGAAGAAGAGAGAGAGAGAGAGAGAGAGAGAGAGAGAGAGAGAGAGAGAGAGAGAGAGAGAGGGGCAATGTGTGAATGTGTGAGAGAGACATTGATTGGTTGCCTTCCACTCTTCTCCCTCGGGGCAACCCCCCTCCCCCGCTCCATCTGGGCCAGAATTGAACTTGCAACCCAGGGACGTGCCCTTGACCAGGACGTGCCCTTGACCGAAACCCTTTGGTGCAGAGACAGACAGACTACCACTGGACACACTGGGTGGGGCTGTAGGTCTGTTTTAGTTTTAAATGTGAAACCTGAATCTAACGCGAGCGATGCTGTCGCTGTGGGCGAGGAGGGAATGAGGAGGAGGAGGGCGTGTGGAGGGAGGATGGTTCTCCTTCGCTCTCCGGCCCCCACCTGGCGGGAGCTTCCGGGCTCCTGATGGGCCCGGCCTCGTGCCTGCCTTTCGCCTCTCACAGCGCCACCCGTTTGTGATGTGAATACACACAGACTCTTCCCCCAACCCAGTTTGCTCCAAGTATGACTCCGGCATTTTGTTTTACACGATCATTGTGAGTAAGTGAGGGGGTATGTGAGAAAGAGCTTTGGAGACTTAAGTAAAACAGCTAAATTTTTATTTCTAAAAACTCATGCCCATATTTATTATTATTATTATTATTATTATTTGAAATCCTCACCCGAGGGTATTTTTCCATTGATTCTTAGGGAGAGTGGAAGAGAGGGAAAGACAGAGAGAAACAGCGATATGAGAGACACATGGATTGGTTGCTTCCTGCACAGGCCCTGGAGGAGCCTGCAACCCACGTCCCTACCTTGGCTGGAATCGAACCCGGGACCCTCTGGTCTGTAGGCCGACGCCCTGCTGACTGAGCTAAACTGGCTAGAGCCATGCTAATATTCTTGGCTTAGAGACCTCACATGTCCCCCCCCCCCCCTTTTTTATTTTATTTTATTACTCCAGAGTATAAAATCTCAGCAGGAGGGGAAACAAAATTAAATTAGCTCCTTAGCAAAAGGTTTTGTTGCCCAGGTACACGCCTCTCAGGGGTAATAAAGCAGTCATTTCCCTGCGGATGGGAAATTACGGTTCCATAATCATTTCCGCATGACATTGAAAGTAGTAGCGGTTAAGCACACAGACACCAAGGACTCTAATGCAGGTGGCACCCCTCTCTCTTTTGTCTCTGCTGCACTGGTGGCTGAGAAGGTTTAAATGAAAATGGAGCCCTAGCCGGTGTGCTCAGTGGAGAGAGAGAAAGAGGGAGGGAGGGAGGGGGGGAGAGAGAGAGAGAGAGAGAGAGAGAGAGAGAGAGGGAAGCATCAATGACGAGAGTGAATCACTGACTGGCTGCCTCCTGCATACCCACCACTGGGGGTCGAGCCCACAGTGGGGCCTGTGCCCTGACCAGGAATTGAACCATGACCTCCTGGTTCATAGGTCGATGCTCAACCACTGAGCCACACCGCCCTGGCTCATCTGTTACTTTGGATTTTGTCACCTAAACAGCCTCTCTTCTGGCCTCATGACTGTGCTCATTGCTCTGACGGCAGCCACAGAGCAATGAGCTGTTCTTCCTGCTTCGCCAACCTGCCCCTTCCCGTCCTCCTCGCTGTGCTGGTGGCTCCCACGGGCATTCGCACTCGGGCCTTCGGGCTCTTCCTCGGGCCTCTGCAGTCTCCCCTCTCCCCTCCTAGGGCTGTGTGACATTCCTCTCCCTGGGGCCGCCCTGTCCCCTCTCTGCCCTCACCACGGAGGACTCTGCAACTTCCTGCTCCTGCCAGAGAGCAGAGGGCTCGTCACATGTCTCCAGGGTCAGACTGAGCTCCTTCAGGGCGGGAGACAGGGTCTGAACTCAGGCTTGTCTAGAGTTCGAATCGCACTTTAACAAGTCTCCCCTGTGCATAACCGGGTTCCCTAACAGCTTTTATGAAACGGGGTGGTCTTTATTTTATTGTGTGTGTGTGTGTGTGAGTGTGTGTGTGTGTGTGTATGTGTGTGTGAGAGTGTGAGTGTGTGTGTGTGTGTGTGAGTGTGTGTGTGTATGTGTGTGTGACCATGAGGATGGTTTTGCCTGCAGGTCACCAAAATTGCAACTGAAAGGAGCAGAACCAGGGCCAGGTGAGGGCACCGAGGGACCCGTGGGTGCAGTTCTGGGGAGAGGGCACCAAGAAACGTAGTAATAAAGACGGACGCCCTTTTAACGCAGTGTTTAAATCACATTCATGCCACAATACCTATGATGAGCAAAATGGCAAAATTTTAAATCAAGGCCAAGTCTGGTCTTGTACTTGCTGCGCCCCCCCCCCCCCCCCCCCGCCACACACACACACACACACACACACACACACACACACCTGGCCCTGCAGGGGGAGAAATGACCGCTCCTAACAAGGATCCAGGGCAGGCTCCTGGTCGGTTATAGTCATCCCGCTCAGTTCCTTCGGATTCCTTCACCCTCTTCTGCAGCTTCAGGTCAGCTCCAGCCCAAGGCGATTCGGATGGGATGGTAATTTGCTGTAGCATTCCAGGAATTCATGCAGGGTGATTCCTGTGGGCAAAGGGGAAATTCTGGGGAAACTCTCAGTTGCTGTTTTGGACAAAAAAGGACAGGCGTTGTGTGGATTAATTCAATGACATGTCCTTTTCCTTCCCCTGATGTCTGGTTTAGCTTTTCTGAGGGGGATTGGGTTTGGGGGGTGGGAAGAATGGGAGGGAAAATGAAGACCTGAGTTTGTGATTTGGGGGACCCCCAGGAAGGGCAGGTCTGGGCTGGCTCTGGGCAGCCAGAGGCAGTTAGGACGAGCCCGCTGGGAATGTGGGTGGGTTGAGCAGGTGCCAGAAGGAAGGGAGGGGAGAGGTGCTGGACAAGGAGGCGGGTAAGCCTGCCCTGCTCCCTCCCCGCCTTCAGGGGCCTTTGATAGGAACCCCATTTCCAGACAAGACTAACTGCCACTGGACAATTCTCTCACCTGCTCCTGAGCGGCTCCTCACCATTCATCCTGGCCGGGCAGGGACCCAGGAGCTGCGTTAGAGTGTGTGTGTGTGTGTGTGTGTGTGTGTGTGTGTGTTTGGGGAGGGGAGGGGGAGAGTCAGGAAAGAGATGACATCCAGTTTGTTTATTACAAAAGTGGAGGAATTTTCCTGTGGAAGGAGAGTGCCGTCAGAGTCCCTGCCCAGCCGGGTGAGCCCGCCCTCAGCCTGAGAGCTGCCCTCCCACCAGGCACAGGGGCGCGGGCACAGGGGCCCTGGCCATGCCCCGCATGTCTGGATACGCCGGTTACACTTAGAGTGGTTCTGATTGCACAAGCATCCTTAATTAGAGGGTTACGTTGCCAAATTAAGAGAAGAGGGAACAGTTGCCAAAAAAAGTAGAAGAGAGGATTACATCAAGGAAATAATTGCTTAATCACCCCATGCTATTATACTCCTTTAATAACAGGAATAAGAACACTCTTTAATATATACAGTGGTGCCTCACACAACGAACTTAATTCGTTCCAGGAGCAAGTTTGTTATGCGAAAAGTTCGTTATGTGAAACGCGTTTTCCCATAACAATACATGTTAAAAAAAAATAATTCGTTCTGTAGCATAAAATATGCTAAGATGACATAAAAAAAGATAAATTTTTGTTATTATTTTTATTTAGATACATCTAAAAACATAATTTTTTTAAAAAAAACACACATTTTTTTAATTTTAAGACAGACTAAGTAGAGTCTACCGAATCTTGCACATCTTCATCCATTTTCTGCTTTTTGGCCGATGGTTTCATGAAAAACCTGTCCAAAGTCGTTTGTTTTTCTCTTTTCTCCAACATCTGCCGGAAATAACGGACAAGAGTATCGGAGTAAAGATCGTTGATCCTGTTTGCTTCAGCTGAATCCGGATACAGTGTATTGAGTTTAACTTAAAAGGACGACTGCCGTGATTCGTGCGTGATTTAATTCGTAATGAAGAACGATTGCCGCGATACGTGCTTAAGTTAAGCGCAGTGACTAACGACTGGCTGCAGTGCCTGCGCGGAAGGATGCAATACATCGGCAGCGATCGTGGAAGCTCGGGCGAAGCAGTCGTGGAAGCTCGGGCGACTTCGTTGTGTGAAACGAAGTTTGTTGTATGAATCATGAAATGAAGTTCGTTGTGTGCAGCGTTCGCTGTGCGAGGCGTTCTTTATGCGAGGCACCACTGTATATATAATTGATTTTTACAGAGAGGAAGGGAGAGACATAGAGAGCTAGAAACGTTGATGAGAGAGAAACATCGACCAGCTGCCTCTTGCACACCCCCTACCGGGGAGGTGCCCACAACCAATGTACATGCCCTTGACCGGAATCGAACCTGGGACCCCTCAGTCCGTAGACTGACGCTCTACCACTGAGCCAACCCGGTTTTGGCAAGAACACTCTTTAAAAAAACTTTTTATTGATTTCAGAGAAGAAAGGAGACAGGAGAGAGAGAGAGAGGGAAACATCAGGGAGGAGAGGGAATCATTGATTGGCTGCCTCCTACGTGCCCCGCACCGGGGATGGGACCTGAAACGGGGGCATGCGCCCTGAGCAGGCATTGAACTGCAGCCTCCTGGTTCATAGGCGGAGACTCGTTCAGGCAGGGCACTTAGGATTCGGAGCAGGCGTGGTCGGCTCCTCTCTGAAGTCAGGGGCAGGTCTTAGGCTGAGGATGTGGTTATGGAGAGCGGGACCCGAGAGGCAGGGCACTGACTATCCATCTAGAATAGGGGTGTTGAACTCAATCAGAGAAGGGGCCAAAATCTAAAATCCAGCCTAAATCGCGGGCCGAATGGTTTACTGAACAGTCATAAACTGACAATGTCATAAACTGACAGCGGAGTGCAGTGATGACAGCGCGGTGCGGGCCACATTGCAAGGCCTGGCGGGCTGGATTTGGCCCGCGGGCCTTGTGTTTGACATATGTGATCTAGAAGTTTCTTTCCAGTGTTCCCATGGATTAGAAACTCTTCTTGGTGAACAGATAACCTATTCTTAGGGTTAACATACTTACAATTAAGATATACTGTATTGAGACTCCGGGAGTGTGAGTGGAGGAATTGAGGAAGTAATAATAATGGCTATTGTTTGCTGGGAACTGAGCTGACTGGTTCCCATGAATTATCCCATAAGGAGCTTTTGGCCATCGGGACTATTATTCCAATGGGTGTCCAGAAGGTGCCTTGCTCAAGGCTGGAACCCTGTTAATGGGCTGAGTCCAGATCGGAACCCAGGACCCTCTGACTTCAGAGCCAAGGCTTTAGTCTCCTGGAGCACCTCCGGGAAGGGGTGGCGGGGGAAGAGCGTCTGGAAGGCCAGAGGGCAGTGGGGGAAGGAAGGGGATAATGCTGGTGACACAGGGAGCTGCCGTTTACTGGGTGCCTACTCTGTGTGACCATCACAAATGTCACATCACTGACCCTCTCAGCAAGCCTGCAAGGAGGGCCGGGGAACCCAATTCACAGATGGGAAAAGGGAGGCAGGGGGCGGTTACTTCAGATCCAAGTTGCATGTCTTCAGGGTCCAGAAAGCCGCTCAGAATTCCAGGCAGACCGATCCCCCCCCGAACTCCGTCACTGGGGCCATGCAGTGAGTGCTGGGGGTGCTTAGGGAAGGGCCTGCTGTCGTGGCCTCACCGTCATGATTCTGCCAGAAACCGCCTTGGGAAGCAATGGGGACCCAGGGAGCAGGGTTCGATACAGTTCCTTGTTCTACTCTGACTTTGTTGTATTTCTGTATCTAATTAGCCCAAATCACACTTAGAGTCTAATCTGTATTGCAGGAACCCCGGTGCAGAGGGGGCCCCGGGCCCTGGAGGGGCGGTGGAGGAGTAACCACAGGAGGAGCCCCTGTAGTGGCTGCAGGAGAATGGGCTAGACCAGATGCCTGACAACGTTGCCTCGTCTTCCTCAGACCCCCAGTGTCTCCCGAAACGGCGTGGAAACCCCCAGGCTGCTGGGTGTTACTCTGTCTGGGTCATTGGAAGACACCCCGTCCCAAAGCCTCATTCGCACCAGCTCCTGGGAAGCATGGAGAGTGCCATCGTCTCTTAAAACTCAGTAACCTCCCTGGAGAGAGAGACTCCGGGCAGCGCAGCGCTCTGTGGGGACTGGCCCAGAGCCCTGGGTCTCAGGAGCTTGTGGCCGGGCTGCAGCAAACAGGCTCCTCCGCGGCGGCTGTGGCGGCTCAGCCCGCTCTGGCACAGCGCTCCGCCACCGCCAGGCCTTCCTCCGCTCCCGAGAAAGCCCAGGTGCTCTCGCTGTGCTCCTGAAGGGGGTGGGGAGGGGGTGGGGTTCCCCGGCTTCCCCTGGCGTGGAAATGCACACTCAGAGCCAAGAGCGGTGCCAGGCCACACTCGCAGATTCGGTCGTTTAATTAAATGTGTTTTCGGGAAATAAAATTAGGCATGCTAATCAGGCCTTCAGTGCAACCCAAGCCAGGCCGCCTGATGAGAAGGACCCTGCTGACAACTTCATTAAACATGGATGAGGAAGTGAGTCAGGCATCGCAGGGGGAGGAAATCCTGGAGACGGTGGGCAGGAAATAATAGAAATACCAGCAGGGCTTAGAGCTGCGTGAGCGCGCAGCATAGTTCTGAGGACGCGAGTAATTGGCTTTGGCCTGGATGCATGCCATTATAGAGAGTTAACGAGGCCTTTTCAGTTCGCTCATTAAAGAAATATTTATGGAGCGATTTTTCCATCCCAGGTACTGCGCCAGACAATGGAAAATGGGATGGAAAACAAGATCTAGTGTTGACCCTCTTGGGACTTGCAGAGTCTAGTGGGTTAACATTATCAGGAATTTTTTTAGAGAGTAATAAGTTAGTGGACGATTTGGACAAATTACTTGCTAATATTCTTATTTGTAAAATCTGTATTTGAAACACAAAGGCATAAAATGCAAATGTACAGTTTAATGAAAAATCCTATATAGTAAAAGTCTAATATGCTAAGTATCTTCCTGTTCGTTCGACCTTTCAACCGGTTGCTATGATGCACACTGACCATCAGGGGGCAGGTGCTCTGACCAGTAGGTTAGCTTGCTGCTGGGGTCCAGCTGATCGGGACTGGGCAAGACTGGCCAGACACGCCCTGTAGCCCTCCTCCTTCCCCCTTCCCCCCTGCAGCCCTTCCCCACCCCCATCATGCACTGGTGGGGTCCCTCGGCCTGGCCTGCGGGCATCAGGCCAAAATAAGCAATCTGACGTCCCCTGAGGGATCCCAGATCGCAAGAGGGCTCAGGCTAGGCCAAGGAATTGAACCATGACCTCCTGGTTCATAGATTGATGCACAACTGCTAAGCCATGCCAGCTGAGCAGTGTAAGAATTTGTTGGTTAACACTACTGCTAATGCCGTCTCTGCTGCCAGCCACCTTTATGATTTTGAACGTACTGATTTCTGAATTCAGGAGGTCCATCACTTGACCATGCGCTTGCCCCAGAGCTGACTTTTAATTAACCTTTGCTATGCCTCCATGTTTCCTGCCCTGCACCCTCACTTCTGAACAACCCATTTCACACGGCCTCTCTGCTCCTCTGGTGGCCGTTCGTGTGTCCTCAGACAGTCATTGTCTTCGTCCCTTTCCAGCTCCCCAGCATTATTGATGGCAGCATTTCTTATGAGACAGTCAACTATTTGATTTTCCATTTTCCCTGGAAAAATATCAGCAGTTTAGGTTACTCCGGGTCTTGCAGGTACAAGTCTGAAGAAAAGCCACACCGCGGGGCGTGGTGGTGGGGCTGGGCAGCTCTCTGGGGGAAGGCTTGGGTTTCTTGGCGAGGAAAGCCCTTGTAGTCGGAGCCTGGGAGTGAATGACAAGCAGGTTGAGGGGAAAAAATCCAATTGTCATTGCCCAGTTATGCTGACCATTTAATTAATGGGTGAGACTTCTTCCCCTTTTAAAAAAATCAATGGTGCAATGAAATATTGAAGATAGAACAATTCAGATTTCAGCCACGAGGAAATCATCAGTAGCTACGGAATAATGGCATGCTGAGTTGAAAGAGACCTCAGAAGTAGTTTCATCTAACCTTCCACTCGGTGGAAACTCTCCTTTACATCATCCTCAAAGTGGCCGATCTCTCACGAAACATGCCTGTGAAGGGGGGATCATGGCTTCAGTAGAAAATTCAACGCCTGCTTGTTGCTACCCTTGACTGTTGTACATACTTTTCATTTTGGATCTTCTCACTGTAACGATGAATTCTTAACTCCCCCCTGCGGTCCTTTCTTACATCGGTGGGAGTATCGTGCAGGAAATGGAGAGGAAGCAGGAGAGAGCCTGCAGGTAGAGAGGTGGCTAACCATTAATTTATACGTAAACACCCAACATTTGGGTGCCTCCATCCTCCCACCTGCCCCTCTGGGCCACTGATCACCTAGCTGATGAGCAGAGGGTGCCCCTTGCCACTCACTATGCCTGAAAGTGGCTTTGATTTCATTCAAGTCTTCATTCTTTCCCCACAGGAATTCACTCCCATTCCCTCAAGGTCGAATGCGTGTGCGCCAGGCATTGCACACGGTCAAATGCAATTCATTTTTCTGTTGATTTATTTCGACGTAAATTCTTGATTTTTTGAAACTTCCTGAATAAGAGGCTCAAATGGATGCAGAGGGACCCAGACTAGCAGAGAAGGGGCATGTGGCGCTCTCCGGCACGGGGACTGGGACCTGTGCTGACTGACAGTGGACTTCCAGGAGCAACATCCGGACGATGGCCTGTGGAGTGGCTTCAGGCCTGGGCCTTACACTGATCAACACAATTCCTTGGAGTCCCATTTGTTGACCAACCATTGGACCTTGCTATTTGCTAAAGCAACAGGTGGTGTAAGTTGTTTCTCATGAGTCAGTGTCCTGGGTGCCTAATATCGCAAGCAGATGTGTTTCCTAGGAAAGTTCCAGCCCCTTTCTAAAGTGTACTTTTAAGTCAGAGCAAATCAGAGAACTTTTAATGGAATCTTACTGATTTCTTTAAATATACCTCCACTTTTCTCCCACAAAGGACAGGATATTCAGGACTGTATATCTAGAATTTCATTCTTTAAAAATATCTGAGCCCTCTTGTGCCAATTTGGATCTTTGGTCCTCTCTCTCTTTACTCTAAAATAATCCTGTGTCCCAACTTCTCAATTCAGTGGTACATCGTGCACAGTTTGAAGCTTTCCTTTCCTTTATAAAAGACTCCACAATGACACGTCACTTCCTGTCATCTCCAATCACCAACTGCATTTCCCTTCTTTCTCAGAATTAGGTCTGGGACACCAGTTTTCTCTGTGGCTTCCTGTGGCCTCCAAGAGATGAAGTTACCAGCAAGGCGAGTCAGGACTGAGTCTGATACTTGATTTTCAGCAGAAGGGGACTCTTATTTTTTATACTTAAAACATTTTTATTAATTTCAGAGAGGAGGGGAGAGGGAGAGAGAGAAACATCAGCGATGAGAGAGAATCATTGATCAGCTTCCTTCTGCCCACCCCCTACTGGGGATTGGGAATCCCACAGTGACCTCCTGGTTCATAGGTCGATGCTCAACCATTGAGCACAATAGCCAGGTAGAAGGGGACTTTTAGAAGCTCTCAACATCATTAGTACCATTGAACTTGACCATGAATGTTTCCTGTCTGTTAGGAAAGCAGTGACTCCCATCCAGCGTGGTATTCCTGGAGCATGCCCACAGCCATTTAATTTGTGTTCTTTCTCTTTTCCACCTCAGCTAAATGCGTTCCAATTTGCATGTATTATCAGAAACCTGCATTCCCAGCCAGGGCTTTCCTGATTTACTCTGGAGTGTTGCCATGTCTCTGCCTCATTTGCTTTTTATTAGTAAGATAAGCCCTTCCAATATTGTGTTATGAGAGTTCCATCTTTGCACGTCTGCGATTGTGTTTACTGCACTCTATTCAAATTCCCTGTTTACTTTACCTGTCTCCAGTCCCTCGTGCTTAGAAATGTAACACCCCACCACTTTTCTTTGGTTAGGATATTACCAATCAGTAGACTTGCAGTGGCACACTTGTCTTCTGTAGGGTAAGAAATGCCAGCTGTCAAGCAAACCGCCCAACCTCAGTGGCTTCGTATAATAAAGATTCAGTTCTCGCTTCCACCAAGTTCTTAACAGGTGGTTCCACTTAATGGGTAGCTTTCCCCTGGCCGTTTGGAGATCTAGTTTTCTTCACTTTGTGGCTCTGGCCTCCGCTCTGTCCTGGGAATCCTGTCCATTCAGCTAGTACAATCCTGGTGTTTTAACAAATCCTGGTGGAGTTGTTAAAACACAGATTCCTGAATCCCAACTAAGAAGTGCTAAACTAGAATTTTTGAGAACATATAGGTAAAATTGCATACCTAACTTAGTGCTCTGTATATAACATCTGTCTTAGAGCACTAGTTAAGTATACAATTTTACCTATATGTTCCCAAAAATTCTAGTTTAGCACTTCTTAGTTGGGATTCAGGAATCTGTGTTTTAACAACTCCACCAGGTGATTCTCATCATGAGAGAAGTTTGGGAAACACTGAGCTAGTAGATAAGGAAAGACAGAGGGAGGACAGAGAATCCCACAGGAAGCTTTTATGGGCCAGATCTGGAAGTGGAGTTGCATTGCTTTTGCCCTTGTCACATTGGCCAGAACACAGTCACATAGCTACACCGAACTGCAAGGGAGTCTGGGAAATGTGGACTAGCTCTGGGTCCAGGACGAAAGTGCAATAGAACTGGTAAACAACCACAGGTCTCTGCTATGATTAGTTACATTTATATCAGCATATAAACTATAATATTGGTTAAGAGTTTTGCCTTTTGTTTTAATTTTCTTTTTTTTTTTTAAATATATATTTTATTGATTTTGTACAGAGAGGAAGGAAGAGAGAGACAGAGTTAGAAACATCAGTGAGAGAGAGTCATCGATCAGTTGCCTCCTGCACACCCCCTACTGGGGATATGCCCTCAACCAAGGTACATGCCATTGACCGGAATCGAACCCGGGACCCTTCAGTCCCCAAGCCGACGCTCTATCCATTGAGCCAAACCGGTTTCGTCTGTATTAATTTTCTAATGCTCTCCCCCTCCCCCCCGCCCCGGCCTGCTGGCTGCTCCTTGAACTTCATGTGCTTGTTCTGGCCTTTGTCCTGTTGTGTCCCCATCTCCCCATGGCCCACTCCCTCCCGCCAGCCATATCTCAATTCAAACAACATCTCCTCAGAGAGTCTTCCCTGAACACCCACCCTGAGGGACTCTCTCAGCAGCTAGGATTGCATCGTCCTATGTTACTTCTTCATGGCACCAGATTTTCTGTTCATGTTTGAAATGCCATGTATAGGGTCTGTCTCCCTGGACTGGGTATGGCATCCCCAAGAGCAGGTGCCCTCTGGGTCTTGTTCAGCAGTGGCCCCCAGTGTCCGGAGCTGAGCCAGCAGCTATGAGGAACTCAGGAAGCATTTGTAGAGTAAGCGAAGGGATGATTGAATGATGGTCTTGATAATGACACCTGATTCAGACAGAGATCAGGTTCCACCCGAGTTAAAAGCGCGTTGGTTGAAAAAGCACTCTACTTACAGCACTGACGATGGAGTTGGGAATCGATAGAACCGTATGGCCTGGCCATTTCTGGGCTGATTTTCTTTGTACTGAAAGGACTGTAGAGTGACGGGTATTTCTCTTGGATCTATAGGGTCTGGAACAACTCAAAGGCTGCCGAAGCGCAGAGGGATGTCACAAATGACACCTCTGTGGAGTAAGACAGGCTGACTGAGGTGAGACCAGTTAGCCATGCGCCATAGGCAAACCACCCTGGAGAAAAGGACCGCCCTCCTCCTCCCTCTTTCCGTGTCGCACACACCTGGAATGTTATTTGTGAAACATGACATTTCAGAAGCTCCAGTCCTTCTTTCCCAGGAAGGCAGTCACCCCTTTCCTTCTGAAAGTCACCTACCTTGGCCCTAATGAGCTGCTGAGCGGAGGAGAGCTCTTGTTTACAGAACACAGGGGATGATGATGAGCCAGTATTAATCAGATTGCTCCTTCGGATCAGAAACCTGGATCTCCACCTCGAGAATAGGCCCATTTGGTGTTCAGACACCAGGACTCACTGGAGCATCAACTTGGAGAGAGCCTGCTGTCTTTATTGCTAGGGAACAATACCACTGTCTTTCCTTTCAGAGAGGAAAGGAGAGGAAGAGAGAGATAGAAACATCAATGATAAGAGAATCATTGATCGGCTGACTCCTGCATGCCCCCTACTGGGGATTGAACCTGCAATCCCAGGCATACGTACTAGAATCGAACGTAGGACCTTTCAATCCGCAGGCGGATGCTCTATCCACTGAGCTAAACCAGCTAGGGCTCTCTCTTTCCTTTCTTCTGCTGGGCCATGTCAGTGCAGCCAATCACGAGGCACAACTCTTCCGGCTGTTGCCATGACTGAATTTTCTGAATAGACACAGGCAACCAAGTTTTAACCACAATGATAAAATTCATATGCTTTTAAATTCTATAGGCAAGGGCACGGCAGTGGGAGGGCTTGACACCAGATCATGCTGACCCTTTGATCATCTTTCATTCCGTTAGAAGAAAGCATATGCCCTCCTTTGCTGTTTTTAAAATAGATTCAGAGGAAGTGAGGAATTAATCTTAACCTTGAACACATTGAGCCCGTATTTCCTATCCAACTGGAGAATGCGCTATCTAGTTTCCTACACTTCGCCCTGGCTAAGTTTAGGTTCTTGGGGGCCAGCTGTTAAGAAGAAAAAGGAGGGGTAAGGGAGCCTGGCTGTCCATGGATGAAGCATTGCGCTGGCGGCCCTCACCAATGCTGGTGTTTCCTCCCCAGGCCACGCCCCCCGCCCCACAGGGACAGAACCGAGCCAGGCTGGAGCTGGGGACCTGGGGCTGGGCCACATGTCCATCCTCTGCAAACAGGATTGGCATAGCTCGCTTTCTCGTGTTGCTCCACTTGGCTGTCATGTAGTATGAACACCGGAAGTCAGCCATCGGCAGCGCATATCTTGCCCATCTTGGTTTTCTCCCGCAGAGCAACGTCTGCCCGGCTCTTTAGAAACTGTTGCTAAGGAAGGAGGCTAGAGACCCATCCACTCCCCTGCTTGGTTGCAGCAACATTTAGAGAATTTGTCTTTGAAGATTTCTCTTCATTAGATTAACACTTCTACAATGACTGACTTTGCAGACAATTCAAATAGTCAATGCTCTTCAACTCTTATTTTTATTTATTTTTAAAGTAACCCTGGAGAAGAAACCTGGGTTCCCCAAGATACGTGATCAGTGCTGGGGCCCCACCAGCAGGCGAGGGAATCCTAAGGCAGAAGCTGGACGTGGAGGCCACGGGGGCATAGGATACCAAGGAGATAGAACTAAACCTCACATCACCCTGTTTGGCCCCAGAGGATGGCTGGTTAGCCAGTGACGGGTAAGATTCCTCAGGGAAGGAATAACCTAAGACAGGCACAGTCGAAGAGGGGCCATCAGGAGAGAACTTGAGGGTCAACTGAGGTGGGGCACAGACCCTCACCCCTAAAACTTTGCAGGGGCCCGAAACCTCACCCCTGCTGAGGGAGTCTCCTGCCCCCATGGCTGCTTAACTTCCCATGCCCAGCTCAAATTGGGACCCTGGTAAAAGACAGAGTCTTGGCTGACAGCAGCTGCCCTCGCACTACAACAAGATTTGTTTGAGTTGTCTTGTAAACATGCTGTGGGGAAGTGAGTTTTTGATATCTAAATTCAGCCTACCGTCAGGAATTCTCAGGGCCTACTCAAGAAGGCAAATAATCCTTTCCCCTAATATTTACACGGTAAAATAAGATTGTTTTAGAGTAATAAATTTGACAGTAAAATAGTAGACAAGTTTTCAGGCTAATTTAAATTGGCTAATTAAGCAAATATCCTAGAAAAACTAATTGTACTTGACAAAAAGCTGTTCCTAAAGTGTTAACTAAAATTTTTATTAGCAGTTCATCTCAGGATAAAATCTCACAACAGGGAATGAACCTAAAGGAGTCCTAGTGCAAAAAATTAAAATTTAAAAGCTATTAAGACTACATTATAAAATTTTCAAAAGCCCCTTAAAATATTTAAATCAAAAAAGGGGGAAAGTAGAAGAATATCATGTAAGGAAAAATATCCTGAAAGTAAATTACATCTAGAAAATTTGTACTTTAGAAAATTAATTGTAATGCTATCAGCAAGACACTCATGAAAAAACACACATGGTGTCAAAACAAGCCAGAGGAAAATCATTTGGGCAAAAAATGAAAAAGGATCCCAAGTCAAATTTATAGAAAATATTCCTTTATTAATTTTTGGTCGAGAATATGTTTGTATATTTTCAGAAAACAACTCCGAGACCATATGGATTCTGGCAACAGAGAGGAATTGACAGGACAACTCCAACCATGAAGACAGAAGAGAAGCAGTCCAGAGATGGAAGTCGCTGATGATGCCTTGCCATCATACCAGTCAGCAGCTGTGTATCACTGCAGGTTGCCCAGGACCAAACCAGAGAGGGTTGGACCTGCATTACCACCATTTGCCCACCATCCAGAACTGAAATATCATTGCTGACATGTACACATAAGGAGCTGTTTGGCATTGAAATTGGGTCTCAAAAGAACTGGTGGCCCAGAAAGAAACTCTCTACAGACTGATTCATATGCCTTTCAGCATAACGATATTGCTTGTCTCATTTTTGATTCTAGGACATGATCTCACTCATCTAGGAAAATGGCAAACAACATAGATTGATGAGCAAGAACAGACCCAGAGATAAGAGCCATGGGCCAGACTGTTGGACCTCAAAGGATGGTGGGATAAAAGGGAGAGATCAACCAAAGGACTTATGTGCACACATATGAGCTTAACCAGTGGTCGAGGACAATAGAGGGGCGAGGGCAGGAGTTGGGGGGGGGGATTGAATAGGAGGTTGAGGACAAATATGTGATATCTTAATAAAGCAATCTAAAAAATTAAAATAAAAATCAATGGAAAAATATTCTAAGGTAAGGATTAAAAAACAAACAAAACAAAACAAACAGGAGCCACTATGGACCGTTTTATGGTGATGCCCTATTTTTAGGTCCCGGGACTGGCAGTTCCAGAATGTTTCAGTTAAATGCGAGGAACGTAGCCAACAGCCTTTCTCCCAAGTCCTCGTGTCCCCCCTCAGTGGCTTGCGGCCACTTCCTTCTGCTTGACTGAGTTGTTAAGCGTGTCCCCTCCTGGTGGGCGGCCCGTGGACTTGTGTGGCTTGGTCGGCCAGTGGCACACGCACTCTGCAGCTACAAATTCCTTCGGGCGTTTGAAACCAGCAGAGCTCCAACCTTCCTTAATTGCGGTGTTTGCAGTGAATGTCCTTTTGTCCCAGAGCAATGACCCATTTTCCCCCAGCCACGGAGCCGAGGGGGGTGGGCCGCCGGGTCACGGGGAGAACGGCGCAGAGGGGGAAGCGGTGGGCGGCAGCCCGCACACCCGGTGGCCCGGGCAGAGCTCGATTTTTTTGGACTTTCACGTTACAGATTGCTTTCTGAGGCTGGCGCTGCTTTTGAGAAAGATAAGCTGATGTCATCTGTTTCGATTTACATGCTAATAAAATAAACGAAATCAAGCGGAGTCCATAAACTTACCAGACCATCATGGAAATGACTCCGTGGCCAAATGTCGCTGGGCGGCTCGCATGAGTAATGATGGATGTGAATGAGCCGGGGAGGATGCACCCTGTTTTTATTACGTGCCTGTTCCTGGGGCTGCAGAGGGGTTCCCATGCCTGTCTTCTCCCCACTTAGATGAAAACAAACTTGACAGGAAGGGGTACATACCCCGGGTTTAACATGAAATTCGTTCAGAAGAATGCGTTTCAGATGTGCATTCTAGCACCAGCTTCCCACGGGTGGGGATTGCGTTGGCCCTTGGCACGTGTCCCCAGATCCTTGTCTCGCCATCCCCCTGCTCTCCTGGCTTCTCTGCGGGGCTCAGCTAGCGAGGAGATGGAAGTGTGGGAAGCAGGGACAAGCCAAGGGTATCAGCTTCCTGTTGCCGCTCTAAGAAATGACCACAAACTTGGTGACTTAAACAACACCAACGTATTCTCTTACAATTCTGGAGGTCAGAAGTCTGGAATCAGTCTTACAGGACCAGAACCAAGGGGTGGGCAGGGTGGCATCCCTCCCGAAGGCTCTAGGGGGAACCTGCTTCCTTCTCAGTGGCTGCCTGCATTCCTTGGCTGGTGGTCCCATCACCCTGGCCGCTGCTCTGTCGTCACATTGCTCTCTCTGACTCAGACTCTCCTGCCTCCCTCTTCTAAGGACCCTTGAGATGGCGCTGGCTCCATCTGAATAATCTAGGGCAGTGGTTGGCAAACTGCGGCTCTTGAGCCAGGCGCCGTTTGCCACTCTGCTGACTAATGAGTTTGCCGACCACTGATCATTAGACTCTCGATTCCAATAATTACAGGCTGTTGGTGTTCCTTGGGATGAAGCCCCTATCCCAGTCTGGGTTGGCAAACTCATTAGTCAACAGAGCGGCAAAGGGCGATTCGCCAGCCACATGTGGCTCTCGAGCCGCAGTTTGCCGACCACTGATCCAGGGTAATCTCTCCATCCTGAACCCAATCACTCCTGCAAAGTCCCCTTTGCCCCAGAAGGCAGCATAGTCACAGTTTGTGGGGATTAGCACGTGGGCCCCTCTGGGCCCATTCTCTGCCTCTAGGGCCCTGGTGTGGCTCCTGCCCCCAAAGTCCTTGTGGTCGGGGGTGGCGGTGGCTCACTGTTGTTGCTAACTTCTGGGTGCCGCTGTGTCCGAAGCCTGATCAATCCGCCTCTTTTGTCAGCTGTGTAAGAAATCTCCTGCATCAGGTTCCCTTCGTGTTTGCCGAGTTTTAGCCTGACTAATGAGGGGAAGTGCTATCTGGGGAAGGTTGGGGAGTGGGGGCTGGGAAGTGGGATTCCCAGAGCTCTGGGGGGTATGTCAGGATCAGCCGAGGCCCCGTCATTCCTTCGGCGAAGCTCTCTCCCTTCTGGGCCAGGATGCGCCAGCGTGGTGACGCTGTCGGAAGGACCCCGGTGATTTGAGGTCCACGGGGCCTTGGTCAGAGCAGTTTAGCTCCTCAGGCAGGTGTGGGTAGCTCCCCCCCGCCCCCGAAGATTCTGGACTAGGAAAAGGGAATCTTTAAGAGAAGCTGTCACCCTAGCCAGTTTGCCTCAGTGGATAGAGCCCAGGTTCGATTCAGGTCAAGGGCAGGTACCATGGTTTTGGGCACATCCCCAGTAGGGGGTGTGTAGGAGGCAGCTGATCAATGTTTCTAATTCTCTATCCCTTTCCCTTCCTCTCTAAAAAAAAATCAATAAAATGAAAAAGAGAGAGAAGCTGTCAAAAGCATACGTGGGCATTTCTTGTAGTCTGAATGCTTAGCTTTACATCCTTCCACTTATTTCTGCATGGTCTCGAACAAATCACCTTGTTTCTCAGCCTCAGTTGAATTTACTTTTACAAAAATTTTTATTTACCATTTTTATTAGATTTGTTCCCATTATTGCAGCAGTCTATCTTCAATTATGAAAACGTGAAAGCTCATAGGGAAGAGAAGCCTCACAGCCCGCTTGCTCAGAGACCACTGTTAACATGGGGGATCTTGCCTTTCAGCCTGTCCTCTCTACGCACTTCAATGTCGCTTACATACGAGCCTAACCGGTGGTCAAGGACAACAGGGGGTCGGGGGCATGAATGGGGCTGGGAATGGAGGAATGAGGCCAAATATGTGATACCTTAATAAAGAAATTAAAAAAAATAAATACTTCAATGTCGCTGTGATTTTTATCTTTCCAATAACATTCCAACCCCAGTTTCCTGTTATTAAAAGCTCCATATTTTTGTAAATGGTTACTCTCTAATGGAGGTAGACTTGGCATTCTTAGCATACTTTTCTCTTTTGTCTTCCTGAGCCCTTGGCCTGCATCTCTTTGCCTGGGGATGGAAGGGGGTGGTTGTTTAGTGTCGAGAGTAAGACGGAAGTCTTCCTGAGTTTCTGGCGTGTGAGTAGAATGATGCTCAGGAAATAGCTGGAGGATGAGGCTGAAGGATCCAGGCTGGAGAGTTGTCCATGACGTGGCGAAGAGGCTCTTAAGGGCAACGATGAGGCTTGCTCATCTCTGGGGATCCTCCAGTTTTATAACTAGAGGGAGTGAGAAGGCTCCGGAAAGCTCCCTCCCTCCCTCCTGGCCCTGGGCTCTGCTCACTGGCAGCGCAGAGAAGCCCACGTTTTATCTCTTCGGAGTGAAAGCGGCCACAGTGCTTAGCACTCCAGTGTCTGGGGACATGGGTTTTCCTTGAAGCATCCTGGACACTGAGAAGTCATCACATCACACGATTCCTCCACCTCCGAGCAGGGCTGTTGACGTAGGCTGGAAGTATTGGCGAGAAGAGGAGAGTACAGATTAGCCCCCAAAGAGTGAGCTTAATTTAAAAAAGGCCTAAGCTTTGTAGACTGCTGATATCCCTTCCACTGACTTGCCTGAGCCAGAGTCAGTTTCAGATTCCTTGACTCTTGAGCATCAGTGTCCTTGGCAGAGCAGCCTGGGAATGACAGGCCCAGCCCAGGCCCGCCAGCGGTCTTTAGCTGTCAGGAAGCCTGGAGCTGGACGTAGCCGGTAAGCTGACTGTGGGCACCCGGAGGCCGGACTTATTGCCTCCCCTGAGGTCCTGGGAGGCTGACGACACACCTGATTGGCAGACGCCCCTGACTTCCTCGAGGTCGGAGTGGACACAGTGTGTGAAGAAAGGGAAAGCATAAGGCCTGGGTGATTTCACTTTCAGAAATCAGAAGTTGGAGGAGATTGGAAGGGTGGGAGCGTGATGACGCCGTAGAGCAAATATGCACAGGAAGTTTCCTTGGGCTGAGGCACCTCCGGTAGGTCAAGTTCACAGGCGTGTTTTTCAGCTCATGAGCTTCATTCTTCCTTCCCTCCTCCCTCTTACGACAGTGCCTCACGTTTAGTGGACGGATGGAATTCTTTATGCTTTCATGTTTGTTAATATTGGGATATTGAATGGTAAGATCAGATGTTAGTATCCACCAGAATTACCCGGAAGGCTTGGTTAGACACAGATAGCTGGATCCCATCCCCGAATTTGGGGCTCAGTAGGGCTGAGGTGGGTGGGAGAATGTTCGGGACTAGCGAGTTCCCCGGTGACACGGAGGCTGCTGGCCCAGGATCCCATTCTGAGCGCTCCTCTTTGGGGAAAGAAGGCTCCTTTGCCGGGAGAAAGCCTAGAAGAACGCTCTCATTAGTAAACAAAAGCGAGACAAGATTTTGAAATGTATTCAGGTGTTTAAGATACAGTAACGATAAAACCTGAACCAGGGGTTTCCGTCGTCATCAGATACTATGAAGAATGGAGGTAGCACTGCTCTTCAGTGCTCTCTCTCTGAAGGACGTCCATCAGGCACCTCCTGCTGCCCTCGGGGAAGGTGGCTGCCCGTCCTTCAGCTTCCTTCTCGTGGCCTTCTGCTTTTATTCCAGAAAACTCTTAGAAAGCACATCTGAAGGCGAGCTGGAAGTGGTCAGACATTCTGAGGTTTTCACCAAAACTGTCCTGTCACATGGGTGGCATTTTGGGGCAGACGGAGGAAGTAGGCACCATCTTACCATGCCCCACGCTGTCTCATGACGGAGAGTCACCTGACGATGAATTGGGTGGAAGTGGCGAGAGGACCCCGGGGCTGAGTAACAGCAGCAGCAGCAGCAGCGCCGGGGGAGCTGCATCGTGTAACCAGGGTGAGAAACGACAGGGCTTTCTGTTCGTCCGGAAAGTAGACGCCTCTCCAGAATTCTTTCCTCAGACCCCTGCCCTGGGCCCTGGCCTCCTCGTCTCGGTGACGGACAGCTGC
Organism: Pipistrellus hanaki; assembly: GCF_964339955.1. NCBI lineage: Eukaryota > Metazoa > Chordata > Mammalia > Chiroptera > Vespertilionidae > Pipistrellus > Pipistrellus hanaki. Next base: position 5,430,832 of record NC_140520.1, read on the forward strand.
CTCTGACCATGATGTCAGTGGATCTTAGACAAGCCTTCCAGCTTCGGAGCGACTAATCCTCTCTGACCTTCAGATTGCACCGTTCCTGCGGAGGCAGTTTCATGAAATATTGATAAAGGCGATCGCCCCAGAGCCACGTGCACAGAATGAACGGTGCTTTTCCAATGCGTTAAGCCATCTTCCTGTCTTAAAGACGGGAGGCAGAGAATAGCCATTCCAAGAAACCATTCTTAGGAGGACCGCTCACTTGGTTGGCACTCCCGCTTCCATATGCGGGACGGATTGCAGACCTCTGTTCTCCCAAGCAGCACGAACCCAGCTCTCCCCCGTGGAACACCCCACAGCCCTGGCGCTGCCGGTGGCTCTGTCGGCTGTGAGCAAGGCGAACACGCCTGGACGACTGCAGTCTCTGGTACCTGATGTGTCTGCCTCTGGTCGTCCTTGTTCTCCACTCTCTTCAGATCAGCTCTTTTCACCTGCTGTCCCCAGGCACAGAGGTGGACTTGAACCCATTATAGATAGCAAGCCAGGTTTTTTCATATATGGGGGGTGGTGGGGACAGAAGTAGGTTCACCATTGTTTGCTTGGAAAATAATCCAATCATTAATAAATACTAATACAGGAATAAACTCTGTTCCACACACTTAGCTATGTACCTACTTTTATCCCACCCAGTATACTTTTTGAAGCCATTGTACATTTTATTTTAAATTGATTTCAGAGAGGAAGGGGGAGAGGGAGAGGGAGAGAGAGAGAGAGAGAGAGAGAGAGAGAGAGAGAGAGAGAGAGAGAAACATCAATGATGAGAGAGAATTCTTGATCGCCTACCTCTTGCATACACCGTATTGGGAATCAAGCCCGCACCCAGGCATGCGCCCTGACCATGAGTGGAACCTTGCTTGACCTGCTGGTTCATAGGCTGATGTTCAGCCCCTGAGCCATGCTGGTTGGGCTATACATTTTATTTTTTAAAGAGTTTATAATTTTTGAACATTAAACATTTTATAACTGGCATCGTGCATCTTAATCCCTTCCGTCCTTTCACCCACCTTCCCAACACCCCCTCCCATCCGGCAATCATCAGGTTTTTCTCTGTATTTATGAATTTATTTATATTTAGTCTGTTCACTTATTTTGGGTTTTAGATTCCACAGTAAGTGAAATTATAAGGCATCTGTCTTTCTCTGCCTGACTTATTTCATTTAGCACAATACCTCTAAGTCCATCCATGTTGTCACATATGGTGACTTCATTATTTTTTATTTCTACATAATATTCCATTATATATATGTATATATGTATATATGTATATATACACATATACATGTATATATACACATATATACATATATATACACATACACATATATACATATATACACATATATGCATATATCTGTGATACCTTTTGTATCCAATTTTCTATTGATGGGCACTGAAGTTGGTATAAAGCCAGATTTTGATTAGCAGGTGAAAAAAATTGGCTACCACTAAGTGTAACCATGGCAATAGCCTCACCAGCTAATATTATATAACCCTTACTAGGTGCCAGCACACCCAGGAGGTCCTGGCAGCCTGACAAGGCTGAGTCCACAGTGGGATCTTTTTTGCTGTTGTTGTTAATCCTCACTCAGGGATATTTTTTTTTTCCCATTGATTTTTTTAAAGAGAGTGGAAGGGAGGGGGAGAGATAGAGAGAAACATTGATGTGAGAGAGACACATTGACCGGCTCCCTCCAGCATGTACCCCAACCGGGGTCGGAGATCGAGCCTGCTGTGGAGCTACATGCCCTTGACCGGAATCAAACATGGGACCCTTCAGTCCACAGGCCAACACTCTGTCCACTGAGCCACACCAGCTAGGGCCACAGTGGCGTCTTTGAGCTGATGTCTAATAGATAGCGGCTGGTCTAGGATTGCTGTTATTTGGGAGCGGAGGGTTTAGCTTGTGACGGTTTTAAGCTAGAGATCGAAATAAAAACCACATGAGATGACATAATGAATTATAATATCCGCGTGAGGAAAAAAAGAATTAAATACCTTGTTCACATTGTAGTAAAAAGACTTGGGAGAACCCATAAGACATCCCATAAAACCTTGCAAATTTGTGGCAGGTTTATAATTAGGATCCTGTGCAAATGGCTCTCTGGTCTGTGTTCCAGCAAATAAAAGAGCATAATAACACGACTGTATTTTAATGAAATCTGTCACTTTTCTCTTCACCGTTGACTATTCTTTCTCATCTGATTACTCATTCATAAATGAACATTTATTGAATGTCTGCTTTGTGCTAGGCTCTACCTTTTACTGAGCAAATTATATTTTTATTGACCAATATAACAAAGACCCTAAAAGACAGAACAATTGCTACATGAGGAAATAACTAGCTGATTTAACTTATTAAAAAAAAAATCTTGGTCCTGCTTTCTCCTTAATTGCAAGAAAAAGTCTTTTTAAAAGTAGTGCGGTTCATGGCATTGTGTGCGTTTGTGCTTCTTACTGGATAGAAGCAGGGTCCGGGAAAAGCACAAGAAATAAACATTACATTGGATACGGCCAAGGCCTGGAGCCAGCCATGCCCTCTTTTCAGCCTGATTAGGTTTTCAAGACGACTTCTTACTGAGAAACTGTTCTACTAGGGATCCTGGTGTGTGAGTGTGTGTGTATGTGAGTGTGTGTGTGTTTGTGTGTGTGTGTGTTTGTGTGTGTGTGAGTGTGTGTGTATATCTGAGTGTGTGTGAGTGTGTGTGTGTTTGTATGTGTGAGTGTGTGTGTGTGTGTGTGAGTGTGTGTGTATATCTGAGTGTGTGTGAGTGTGTGAGTGTGTGTGTGTGAGTTTGTGTGTGTGAGTGAGTGTGTATATCTGAGTGTGTGTGAGTGTGTGTGAGTTTGTGTATGTGAGTGTGTGTGAGTGTGTGTGTGTGAGTGTGAGTGTGTGTGTGTGTGAGTGTGTGTGTGTGTGTGTGTGTGTGTGTGAGGGGTGGGGGCCTATGTTCACAAGTCCATATCAAAGCCAAGATCTGAGCGATTTGTTTTTATTTCCATTTCTGTGGGAGAGGGACGTGAACCCAGAGCTGGCAGCAGGCACTCGGCAGTACTTTTCTCTCCTGCGTTCAGTCTGTGAGGCTGAGAACTATCGTCACGTTGAGCGGGCTGCGTGCACGGCCTCTGTGCCCAGTGCGGGGACGGCGGGCTTTCTGGTCACACCGGGGAGGCCCTGGGGCGCAGGTCTCCCTTTAAAATTAGGTTGTGACTCACTCAAAAGTTCCCCGTGTTGGGTGACTGTGGCTTTTCCCCATCGGCTGAGGTGTGGCTCTGGGAAGGCAGGCAGCCCCGCGCACATCCTGCGGGCTGTTTGCAGAGAAAACAGCACACACGGGCCAGGACTGGCTGGCCGCCCGGTGTGCGGCCTTGGCTGGGTTTGTGTGTGTGCATCTTGTGCGCGTGCTGAGTGTGTGCAGTGTGCATTTGCTCAGAGGCCTGCTCTCCGAAGCTGTGTTTTCTAAGGATGAGGAGGCGGCTGCAGGCCCCCTGTGGCAGCCGGGTCCCCGAGGTGGGAGGCAGGACGGCAATCACGGCCGGAAAAGCCCAGCCATCCAGCGAGAGCCCCAAACAGGAAAACTGCTGCGTCCGTTCTTCGACATCTCCCCCGTTCTCCCTTTTGTTCCTCGGCGATGCAGACTCGGAGCGGAGTGCTGCTTCTCCAGCAGAGGAAGTCTCGGCCATATCCTGTGTGCACAGGCGGCAGATGCTGCCTCTCTTCCCCCGCTTAGCTCAGATCCTGCTGCGGCCTTCGCTGTTCCTGTTACCCCCTCATTTCACTGTCCTGCGGACATCTGCTAGGTCTGCAGGCATCGGCCATCATGAGCGGGACTGGCCTGGGGATGAATGAGCATCATCCCTGCCTTCAGGCAGCTCACCGCTCCATGGAGGAGACGGGCGGACAGGCCTTAGCCATGGAAGGAGGAACGTGCCTCTATGGAGACATACTCATGGACTGTGGACAGCAGAGGGAGCAATCCCTGTATGTAGGAGGGCTGAGCAAGGCCCCGCCCAGCGCAGAGGAGCCTTTGAGCTGATGTTGGAGGAAGAGTTGAGATTGCCATCCAAGCAGAGTCCTCTCCTCCGCAGGTGACTCCCCTCCGGTAGTCATCCCGTCACTCAGCATGTGGTAGGGTCAGGCTTTCTCGGTCTCTGAGCCAAGCATCTCTGGTTGTGGGATGGAGACCCCCTGAAGCACAGGCCTTGGAGTCACAACCGGCGCCATGGCTGTGACCCTTCTAGTTCCCCGATTTTAGAAAATGTGCTTGTGCACAGCCTCTCTTTCTCCCTTAATAGAATGGGAGAATCTCAGAGGCGTGGGCTGTGCTTTACTGAGATAATGACTGAAGAGGAGGTAGCACCTAGAAAGTCCTGCATAAGGACCCCCTCCCTCCCTGCTTCTCTATCCATCAGACAGCGAGGCGGGGCCGCCTGTGGAGCAGTCTGTATTTGCCTCTGATGGCTGGACTCGGCGGCTTCTAATTTCAGTACCTCGTGAGAGACGTAAACTTTGGAGTTTTCACAAACTGGATTACTTCCCAGTAATTGAATTTATGCAGCCGGGACAAAAGCATAAATAGATTCACTAAGCAATCAAAACAAACATATGCAGCTCATTATGGTCTTATGTTACCATCAACAGGCTGCGTAGCCGTAAGCCGAGCTTTCACCAGTCCCGCCCCACTTGGGAGCTGGTAACTGATTAATGGCCAAGAGTGAGAGTCTGTGTTTCAGTCCAATTCTTTGGCCTCTTAGCCTTTGGTCATCTCCTCCTCCTCCTCCTCCTCCTCCTCCTTCTCCTCCTCCTCCTCCTCCTCCTCCTCCTCCTTTCTCCTCCTCCTCCTCTCCTCCTCCTCTACCTGGCTCAGATGATCTTCCCGGGATGTGTGAGCAAAGCGATGGCTGCTGAGTTTTTATAATCAGCTCCCCTTGGCCACTCCTCCGCTGCTCCTCCATCAGCGCTGGGACAGTGAAGCCACCATCTTGGTCACAGTGAGGAGAACCATTTTCTATCGGAAACAGCCCCACAGAGGCCAGGCGGACACTTCTGCAAGGTGCTGTTTATTTTGGGCATTTATCAACTTCCAGAGCTCTGGGCCTCGAGGATGCAGTGCTTCTGCCTGAGAAAGCGGACAGAGGACTTGGCCGAGTTGCTTTGATCCTCACATGTCACCTTCCTTTTGGATTTTCCCTGGAATCTCCTCAGCTCCCTTTCCTGCTGATGATACCTAAACCTGGCCAACCGTTTTCAGCACTGGATTACAAACGTGTACATACAAGTGCAGAATCTTTGGGACAGAAACTTTAGGTCAGGTTGCATATGTATGGTTTATCTTTGTAGCCATTTTCTTTGTGGAAGTAGTTATATGTGATTTTTTTTAAATGCCCCTTAGAGTGAGAACAAGGGTGGAGTCTATTTGTAGGTTAATTACTTGTGTTTTTTATTTTATTTATTTATTTATTTATTTATTTATTTATTTATTTTTAGGCATTCAATTAATGTTAATTTCTTTCCTTCTCATCTTTTTTTTTTAAAAAATAAATTTTTATTGTTCATATTATTACAAATGTTCCTTTCCCCCCCTCCTCCATTGCTCTCCTCCACCAGGTTTCCACCCCACCCTCTGCCCTTTCCCCACCCCCCATTGTCCTCATCCATAGGTGCACAGTTTATGTTCAGTCTCTTCCCACATCCCCCTCTCCCCTTTTCCCCAAGAATCGTCAGTTCACTCCCCTTCCATACCTCTGATTCTATTATATTCAACAGTTAATATTGTTCATCAGATTTTCTTTTTTTAATTTCCTTGGTTTTTAGATTCACTTGTTGATGGTTACGTATTTGTTGTTCATAATTTTTATCTTTATTTACTTTCTCTTCCGAAAGAACCCCCTTCAGCAATTCATATAATTCTGGTTTGGTGGTGATGAACTCCTTTAGCTTTTTTTTATTAGTGAAGCTCTTTATCTGACCTTCGATTCTGAGTGATAGCTTTGCTGGATAGATTATCTTTGGCTGTAGGTTCTTACTATTCATCACCTTGAATATTTCTTGCCATTCCCGTCTGGCCTGCATGGTTTCTGTTGAGAAATCAGCTAACAATCGTATAGGTGCTCCTTTATAGGTAACTACGTGCTTTGCTCTTGCTGCTTTTAATATTCTCTCTTTGTCTTTTGCTCTTGGAATTTTAATTATGATTTGTCTTGGTGTGGTCCTCTTTGGATTCCTTTTGTTTGGAGTTCTGTGCGCTTCCTGGACTTGTAAGTCTAATTCTTTCACCAGGTGGGGGAAGTTTTCTGTCACTATTTCTTTCAGTATGTTTCCGATATCTTGCTCTGTATGTTTCCGATATCTTGCTCTCTCTCATCTTCTGGGACCCCCATAATTCTGATGTTGGTTCACTTGAAGTTGTCCCAGAGGTTTCTTACATTATCTTCAATTTTCTGGATTCTCTTGTCTTCTTGCTTCTGCGGAGGAGTGTCTTCTGGCTATTTATGTTCCAAATCTTTGACTTGATTCTTGTGATCTTCCATTCTGTTTTTAGGACTCTGTATAATATTTTTTATTTCAGACAATGTATTCTTTATTTCTTGTTGATCCCTTATCATTTCTTGTTGATTCCTTATTAATTCTAGTTGATCCTTTTCATATCCTCATAGGTTTTATCAATCTTTTCTAGGAAATTCTTGAAAAACCTTATAAGTGTAGATTTGAACTCTATATCCAGTCGCTTTTTGTTCTACATTTCTTTCGTTTGTGATCTATTTCGTCTCGACATTTTCACAGCTTCCCTGATGGGGCAGGGTTTCAGGGTGGAACCTACAGCTTTGGCTTCCATCAGCCCCGCCCTATGCAGCTCCTGAGTCTCAGGGTCCTTCAGTACTCCTTGCAAGCGCCTCTGAGAGAAAGGTGCCCTCGATTTTCGCCTGCTACCAAACAGTCTAGGCTCTCCCCCAATGAGCCCCGTATTGGGGTTCAGTTCAGTTGGAAGTGGAGTTGGAGGTGGCGTTCAGAGCAGTCTGGAACCCCTGTCTCCTTCCCGCCCGGGCAATCCTGCGGCACAGCCAACCGTCCCTTCTCTGCGCTCAATGTGCGCGCCTCTGGGACCTCCTTTCACCGCTCCCCTGGGGTTCCCCCTTACAGCCCAGCTCCCTCTGTTTGAGCCTGGGTCCCCGGGGTCTGGTCTAGAACTGGGGTTCAGAGCCGTTGGAACTGGGGCCCAGCACAGTCGGAGCTTTTATCTCCTTCCCGCTAGGGAACGCCAGCCAGGCACTTAGCCGTCCCTCCTCTCCAGCTCCGTCCTCTCCGCGCTTGCCGAGTGTCTCCGTACCTTAGGCTTTTACAGCTCCTCCGCTCTTCCTTCTGGTTTTCTCCTTGCTTCTCGTTGTAGAATTTCCAGTCAGTCGACTTTCCTGTAGTTCTGGGTAATGTCCATTTTATATTTTAGTTGTATTTTATTGAAATTGTTGCGTGCAGCTGCGGCTAGGTGTTTACCTGTGCAGCCATCTTGGATTCTCCTCTCAAAATAATCTAATTACTTGTGTTTTTAAAAATATATTTCTTTACTTATGAACCAGGAGGTCACAGTTCAGGCACACGCCCAGGTTGTGGGCTCGATCCCCAGCAGGGGGCATGCAGGAGGCAGCTGATCAATGATTCTCTCTCATCATTGATGTGTCTATCTCTCCCTCTCTCTTCCTCTCTGAAATCAATAAAAACATAAATATTTAAAAAAGTGAGCACAGTGGGAATAGGAGGTGTGACTCAGAGCACTGAGGCTGCCTCCTGAAACCCGAGTAAACCACCTTTCCATGTCAAACAGCTCCTCTCTCTGATCAGCACCCACGTTAAGGAAGCGGCGAGATTTGTTTTACAAATGGTGGCTTTCTTTTTCCATGTGAGGGCTTGTTTCCTGACCCGAGCGTGCTCACACGTGGATGCCGCTGGCTGTGTCTGGGCTCATTGAACTGCTCCGTGTTACGTTTAAAGCGTTGTGCTGGTTTCCATGGAAATAAAGATGAGGAGCTCCGAACCGGCTAGCTTTGGATTACATTCTACTGCCATTAGGAAAGACCGCCCGAGAGGAGACTCCAAGCCCCGGGACAATCAGGGCCTGTTTGTCGGGAAAGGAAAAACTGGCACTTGCTGAGCACCTGCTCTGTCCCCATGGGTTTCATCAGTGCTCTCTCTGATCGCCCCGCGTCTCCCCAGGGAGAGAGGAGGGACCCCAGGCCCGCAGCTCCGCCTGGGTGTTAGGGAGCAGAGAGCTACTGTGTGTGTGTGTGTGTGTGTGTGTGTGTGTGTGTGTGACAGTGGACGGAAAAAGACACACGTTTTCCTCTTAGTCTGATGTCCCTTCCTGCCCCATCTCAAGTCTCCTGGGGACAGGCTTCTCGCTGTCCTCATTTCAGCGCTTGGCAGAATCCCTACGCAGCCCTGATGCCTGCAGGCATTTAATGTTGGTTTCGGGTCTACTTGGGCAAAGTGCCCGCATGTGGTTAATTCAAGGCCCCGCCCACTCTACTTCTGCAGGTACAACGAGCTCTTAGTAAGTCTTAGGGGGCAATGTGTACTCTGAAGCTTTATGTTATTATAGTCTTCTCCGCTGCTCAGACAGTCTTAATAGCAGGCGTAACCACGTATTCTGCATTTCTGAATCCGTCATCGATAAGGTTACTTCTCAGGCTCAGGTTCTGCTTGTTACATTATTCATGCATGCACATAATCCCGAGTTAAGAAATACCCAGCACTAGTCAGTTCCTTACTTCTATAACCAAGTTTCTGGATGGTGGGGGTGGGCATGGGGTGGACGCACCTCTGCTGGGGTAACCCAACTCCAAGGAGGCTGTTGCTTGGCTCAGCTCTCTCTGTAGCCCTGGAAATCCAAGGTGAGACTTTTCCTGGCATTTCACCAAGCACACCTGTTCCTTCCTGGGCATAAGCAATGCATAAAGTTATCCTACAAAGGGGAGAGGGTGCTATACGTGATCCTATAAAAGGGAAATCACTCCCTGATATGATGCTAGAAGAGCAATCATGGATGTTGCTATATTTCACGTTCTTGAGCACACAATACCAGGAAGCTCCTGAGAGTGAACAACCTGCCCACCCCCTCCTCCGCCTCCTGAACGTGCAGCGTGGCAGACACACTTCAGTAGCCCACGGTGTGGAACGGCCTCACACGTGGTGGAAAGACCAGTTCCGCCTCTGTGCTGCGGGATGAAGGAAGCATTGGGCAGCAGCTCTGTCCTTGCAGGAAATATCCTTCTCTCCAGAGGTCGGTCAGAACTGAGGTACACTCGTCCCTTTGTGGCTGACGCCAAAGGAAGCTGCTGGAGTCTCGTTTGGGGCGCTTCAGCAGGAAAAAGAAGAGAATTTTACTATCTGTTAGGCAGTGGGACCTGAGGGATCAAAGACGGCACTAAAGTAGAGTTAAACAATTATTCCATTGATTAAAAGAGCCGGTTTGTAGCCCCTCCATCCGCACACTCCAAGTACATTTTATATATATATATATATATATATATATATATATATATATATATATATATATAATTGATTTTTTTACAGAGAGGAAGGGAGAGAGACAGAGAGTTAGAAACATCGATGAGAGAGAAACATTGATCAGCTGCCTCCTGAACACCCTCTACTGGGGATGTACCCGCAACCAAGATACATGCCCTTGACCAGAATCAAACCTGGGACCTTTCCGTCCACAGGCTGACACTCTATCCACTGAGACACACTGGTTTCGGCCTCCAAGTACATTCTCAAGTGCTGAGTCTAGTTCTGACTATTTGCCGATGTCATAGGGCCCTTGGCCTGATTCATTCTGACCCTGAGCTGTGCCGGTTACCTTGGCTGCACTGCAAAGCTTGTTGAATTGTGTGGGTAGCAATAACTCTCCCTTTCTTTTCTCAGTAGAAAGCTCAAGTTTTTATTTAAAGCTTGCTTCCTGTATGTGTCAGAGACACCTGCGGTATTCAACCTCTTTTTATTTTTTATTGTGTCTTATCCAGTATTGCTTCTCTCGTTCTTTGAACAGCTGCAGAGTCAGACTGAGCCCCACACAGACCCTAATTCTTGCCCTTACAGGAAATAGTATATTAGGAGCCGCTAGCCCGGAGGCCCTTTGCCCCGGTGTCAGGTGGGTCTAGATCTATCTTTAACATTTCACTTCCTGGATTCAGCCTCCCCACCTGTTCCTAACGTGGAAAACTGTGCCCCTGTTACTAAGAACTAGCTAGTTACGCCGGTACCCATCTTATTTATAGCGCTGGAATCTGGTGGGCCAAGTTCTCCAGACAGTAAGAGAGATATTGCTCTTTTTTTTTGCCGGCTGCCATATAGAATAATTTCTCCATCTGCACGTAAAGAAATTTTCCAGGAAGTTTCGTAACAGACGGAGTAAATATCGAATGCCAGATGATGGTACTTTCATCCAGTTGCAGCCACCACCCAACTGGGTCAGACATGGATGGGCAGAGCAGTGACTGTTGTATATGTCTTTGTTTTCTCGGTGTCCTCTTGCTAGTCAGAGTTCCTTTGATTGTTTTCATTGAATGGTCCGTATGTTAATGCTGGGGAATATATGCACGGTTGTTTCTGAAACCTACTTATTTCTATTTTGTTTTTTTTTATTTTAACAGTTGACTCCCAGTAGAAATATGTAAGGAAAAAGCCAGGCCAGCCATATTGTAAAACATTTCTCACAGCCTCGCCAGGTGTTGAGGATGGGGAAATCTCCCCCTTTCCCTCTTGGTCCTCCTGGCCGCTAAAATTACTAGACTGACACGGGGTGGATTAACCGGAGAAAACCAGGTTTTAATACGTACACATGGGGACTTCACATGGGCATAACAATTTCCAAGATAGCCGAAGCCGGTTTGGCTCAGTGGATAGAGCATTGGTCTGGGGACTGAAAGGTCCCAGGTTCGATTCTGGTCAAGGACAAGTACATTGGTTGCAAGCATATCCCCGGTGGGGTGTGTGCAGGAGGCAGCTGGTCGACGTTTCTCTCTCATTGATGTTTCTAGCTGTCTATCCCTTTCCCTTCCTCTCTGTAAAAAAAAATTAATAAAATATATTAAAAAATAAATAAAATAAATAAAATTTCATAGACAGTAAGGCAAAATGAGGTGTGTATGTCATTCTGGACCAAGGGGGAGGAGGCCGGAACCTAGGTCGTCACTGGGAAGCAGGCAAGTTTGCAAGGGGATAAAAATAGTTAACGTTTAGTAAACAAATGTTTGCTGGGCCTCTTGAGACAAGGGGAACCAGGGAGGACGGTGACCCAAAGGGCCGTCCACCACACCTAGTTTAGATGGAACTCTAGTTATGAGGGGTGATGCTATTCGTTTTTCCCAGAGCAGGGCCCCTCTCGGCAGTTCTTTTAGGCAGTGAAGGGAAGGCCAGTTTCTCCCTGAGCTACCTGGGCATTGATTATCTCCAGCTTGAGATAATCTGAGTGGCAGTGGCACCCTTTAGGGAGACTCATCCTGAACCCCACCTCCCCAGCTCTCCATGATCAAGCATGATCTGACATCATATGAACCGGACAACCCATGGGTCTGGGCTGCCTATCACTACTTGAGCCAGTTCAGCAGACAGCATTTATTTCAATACTGCCGGCAGTATGGGAGAGCAGCAGGTCATCCAAGAAAATCTGCTCTGCCCCCTCTCCCCCCCTCACCCCCCCAAAGAACCAGCTGTTTCTATTGGGTAGAAGGACAAAGATTACATGGAGAAGTAGGGTTTACAGGCATGGGGAAGTAGGCAAGGTGGGCTGGGTGGGACTCAATTGTTTGGCAACAAGGTTGTTAATCATTCCATGCTAATAGGCAGTTCTTGAATGAGAACGGACCGCATTCCAAGGTTGACCTACCGGGTCCCTGGGAGGGGCGGGGGGTAGCAGAGGACTACCAACCAGGTTAAATGTCCTTTCTTTAACCAGAACAAGATGGTCACAGTTAACAGAGCGTGATTAGGCCGAAACCGGTTTGGCTCAGTGGTAGAGCGTTGGTCTACGGACTGAAAGGTCCCAGGTTCGATTCCGGTCAAGGGCATGTACATTGGTTGCAGGCACATCCCCGGTGGGGGGTGTGCAAGAGGCAGCTGGTTGATGTTTCTCTCTCATCGACATTTCTAGCTCTCTATCCCTCTCTCTGCCTCTCTGTAAAAAATCAATAAAAAAATATTAAAAAAATAAAACAAACAAACAAAAAAACAGAGCGTGATTAGTATTTCCCATAATCATAGCTAGTCCCCAGGATTCTATTTTTGCCCCTAATACCTACCTATCAAATCCAAACCCAAACTGCAAAGCCTCAGTGTCACCGACCCTGTAAAATGTCATCTCCAGGAGAGAGGAGCCTGTGCTAAGGAGGCGGTCCTCAGAATGTGCAGGAAGCTGGACGCTGCATTTCACATGCTTACCTCTTCGCATTCTATTTCTAACCAGCTGGTTCCTAAGAGGTAAAAGCAAAGGAACAGTAAGAAAAACAATAAACTCTGGTAACCTCTTGGCAGGTGAACTAAGTGCGAATAGATGGCGCCTGCGCATGTTGGCAGCAGGAGATGGCTTATGTAAACGTAGGTGGTACATTTCCCTAGCCTTGTATTTCCCAGAGGGGACTGCTGATGTCCTACAGGCCAGGAAGGGACAGAGCCAGGACCCAGTCCCAGATTCCCTACCACTCGCTGTCTCCGCTCATCTGTTCCCTCCCCACCTTGGACGTTCTAACTTCATCTGTTGTCCATCCATCCCTTCACTGCCGCGCGCTCTGTATGGCATCCTGAGCACCTATGCCTCCGCATCCTGTAATTAATTATTGGTAAGCTGAGCGTGGCTTTGCAAAAACCTGTATAGCCTCGCAATGGGGCATTCTTCTGACTTGATACATGCCAGCCAAAAGACAGGCATTCTTGTGTTACAGTAGGAATATGAAACGCTGACCTCTTTACCCCAGACAAGAAGGCTCCCACGTGATGCCTGACCTCCTTCGAAGCCAAGGTGTGGGCCCCGTCATCCGGCTCAGTCATGAGGTCAACAGGTCGGGGCCTCCCTGCCTGCGTGTCTCCTGACCTGAGGGGCAGCGTGACTCAGCGCTGGCTGCCCTCCCTCCTCCCCCTCCCTCCTCCTCCTCCGGGGCTTCCCCAGCCCGGGGCACCGCGGGGAGGCGGCTGCGACGGGGAAAAGCACAGTCTGCTGGGGCCGCTGCCAAGTCCACCGCCCGCATGCTCCTTCCTCCTGGCCGGTGTCCAGGCAACAGGAAAACACACAACAGACGAGGAGTGAGAGATGGGTTCCTCAGGCTCTCCACGTTTGTCTGCAGACAGACGGGAAGGATCTGGTCTGGAGGGCTCGCTGGGAGGCCCCGGGCCTCTCAGAGTTGGATCTGTTTCCCAGGCCACGTGGGACCCTAAGGGGGACTGCTTCATCGATTCCTGGTGGAACAGATTTAATGAGGGGATTGCTTCACCCAGGCCCGTAAAGAGCGGCCCAGGTCACTTCATGACTATTCAGCTGCAGTGTCTGTCGCAGGCCGGCTGGCTCTGGGCGGCGAAAAGGAACAGAATTGGGGATGGCCAAAGAGGCAGGATGCCGTTGTTGCTTTCCTTCCTGATGGCAGCAGCAGCAGCAATAGTAATACAGAGACGCAAGGCGGTGCACACAGGAGGTGCCTGGGGAGAGGCTCCATCCGGGAATGCCCAGACAGCCCCAGCGAGGCGAGCACGCAGCTGGCTGGCTTTTGCGTCCACCGCAAAGGAACTGCTCACGGGTTAGCGCTAAGATGCCCGTTCTCTCCTGTGCTCGCCCTCTGCTCACTGAAACGGAGCCTTCCAAAGCAGAGGTGGTTTGAGCGATACCCCGCGTGGCTGAGGCAGCGCAAGGAAAAGATGGGATGGGGTTTTAAGCCTGTGAGAGCTCTGGACTCAGCCTGGTGCTCAGACCGCCGGGCCTGCAGATGTGCGTTGTCAGGAGAGGGGGACAAGGAAGCTTTCAGAGGAAGACTCGGAGAGGGACTCACTGAGGGAGACTCCACCTGCTTGGAGGGCCCTAAAGGGCGGGGGGGAGTTTGAATGAACAAGCACAGGGAGGGGCAGGAGTGACAGGGGAGTGGAGGGCTTCCCTTAGACCCGCGGTCAGCAAACTCATTAGTCAACAGAGCGGCAAACCTCGGCTTGCGAGCTGCATGTGGCTCTCGAGCCGCAGTTTGCCGACCACTGCCTTAGACCTTTCTGAATGCCCTGCAGAGAGGAGCTTTCCCACAGTTTTGTAACTAAGGGGGAATACAGGAAACCCAACCCTTGAGATGGATGGGGGGCCCAGATAAGAAAGACTGTTTCCACAGTGACTGTGTGTGTGTGTGTGTGTGTGTGTGGAGAGGGGAGTTAAATGAAATGTCCTGGCTTCAGCACGGAAATAACAGTAAAGGTAGATTCCTGAGGCTGGATCCTATCATCTCATCAGCATCCCTGCGGGTAAACTGATCTTTCCTCAACATTTAGACAATAACATTGCACGGAGGAGGTGTGATTTTCAAACATCTCCAAAATGATGACATATATAATCATACCTATGATTATTATAAAATATACCCTCATCGGAAATGTATACACACATATTCATGCATTTATACCTAAGATCTAATATCTTCCTTTTTTTTTTTTTTTTTTTTTTTTTTTTTTTTTTTTTAAATAAAACAGAAAGTAGAGAGAGGGGGAGGGAGAGAGGGGAAGAGGGAGAGAGAGAGATACCCAGGGAAGTTAGCAAGTAAACGATGTGGCCCAGATAGCAAACCTGGCAGAGAACGCCAGGTGCCTACAATGAGGTCACGCTGCCTTGCCGCAGTTCCTGGGGTGATGGCTTTTTGGCTTCCTTTTCCAGGCCTCCTTCAAAGCATGGGACAGCAATGCTGCTCTACTTTCCCCAGCCTGCAGGACCCTGAGCAGAGCCCGGCAGGAAAACTTAGATGTAAACCGGAAATTCAGCTCTTGCTGCAAATGCAGGGTTGAGAGGGATGAGATGCTGATTTGAATTTTCTAAAGGAATCACCCTTATAAATGATAATACTTGGATTTTTATCCCTCAGAGGAAAGAACTTAATATTTCTGGAGCCTTTCAAGATATTTCTAATTTTAACCTCTGTTTTCTTGCTGTTCGGAGCAATGACCTTTCTCCATAAGGATGGTCACCGGTGAGTAATAGGAAAGGGGAACAAAGAATTCTTAGAATTAATACGAACAGTCTCTAGAACCCACTTACGCCTGTTGCTCCCGGTTCTCCTGAGAGGAGAATGTCCTTGGCATCTCTTAAAAGAACCACGCCTGCCAATCTGGCTGGATCCTATGTCCTTGTCTATGAAAATCATCTCTGGTTCCAAAATACTAGTATTTTCTAAGCAAGTCTAATAAAAATCACGAAAGGGTAAATAAGAAACAGGACAATCATTTGATACTAAAATATGCATCTACTTGTCTTTCTTGTTGTTGTTAATCCTCCCAAGGATATTTTCCCATTGATTTTTAGAGAGAGTGGAAGGGAGAGGGAGAGACACAGAGAAACATCAATGTGAGAGAGACACATCGATTGGCTGCCTCCTGCATGCACTCCGACCAGGGCCGGAAAACCTGTAGCCAAGATACGTGCCCTTGGCTGGAATTGAATCCCGGACCCTTCAGTCTACAGGTCGACGCTCTATTCACTGAGCCAAACAGGCTAGGGCCCTACCTGACTGTTTGAGTGAAGGGGAAGGTCCCCTGTGAACCAGGAGGTTCTGAGCCGTGAACCGTCTTCATGGTATGTCTTTGGGATCTGGACATGCTAAGTGCTCCCAGGGCTGAAGGACCATCATTCCTAGTTATATGTGATGTATATATTCCTCTGAACTTGCAACACCATATAGGCACACTCTTTTAAGCTACCGCGTGGCCACTGCACACTAAGGCTAGCTATTAATAATGGACCAGCCCATATGCTAACGTCATTACCACCTGTAGTTCCCCATCGTATGCTGACTAGCAAGCATTTATATGGCTCTGACCAAAAGCCAAGCACTGTTGTAAGCATTTGCATGTTTGCACATTGAACACTTACAACAGAAGGAAGAGGTAACTTGCCTAAAGTCACGTGGAGCAGGATTCACACTCAGGAAGTCTGGCTCTTAATTGCTCTCAATGTTGGGTGAAGCTCTGTGGGTCTGGCTTCTATTTCTAACCTTGACTTTTACTAAAGCCCTCGAGCACCTGTGCTTACATGGCCCAAACAGATCTTGGCACAGAGTTGGGGAGGGGGTAGGACTTTTTGCTTTTCTTTACCCACTGGCACGCACGATGCTCTGCCACAGCCCTGTTCTTTCTTGAAAGCACAGATAAAGTCTCCTCTCTTCTTTTTTTTACATATATATATATATATATATATATATATATATATATGCTAATATACATATATACACACAAAAATATACATATGTATTTTTTTAAAAAAATATATTTTATTGATTTTGTACAGAGAGGAAGGGAGAGAGATAGAGAGTCAGAAACATCGATGAGAGAGTCATCGATCAGCTGCCTCTTGCACACCCCCTACTGGGGATATGTCCGCAGCCAAGGTACATGCCCTTGACCGGAATCGAACCCGGGACCTTTCAGTCCCCAAGCTGACGCTCTATCCATTGAGCCAAACCGGTCCCGGCTATTACATATGTATTTTTTATTGAGTTCAGAGAGGAAAGGAGAGGGAGAGACAGAAATATCAGTGATGAGAGAGAATCATTGATGGCTGCCTCCCCACATCCTGCACTGGGAATTGAGCCCACAACCTGGCCTGACTGGGAATTGCTCCCCGACCTCCTGGTTCATAGGCCAGTGCTCAACCACTGAGCCACACCAGCCGGCCAAGTCCTCTCTCTTCTGAGACGTCTTTCTGGATTCTTCAGGCACCATTAAATCTCTCCTTTTCATAGTCCAAAAGCATTGCCAGAACTGCCGCCATTGCACCAGTGGCAGTTGTTTATATTTCCGTCTTCCCGAGTAAGTGCGGTCAGTGGTGAGATGCTAGGGGACTGGGATCTTTCCTTTCTACCTCTGTAGTCCACTCACCACCAAGCACATAGTCGGCACCTGCCGTAACATGTTCCGTGGAGACTCTGTGTGCATAGAGCCATTTGCCTCGGGCTGTGTTTAAGTACTGTACTGGGTGTATTTGTGCTTTTCACAGCGAGGGTGGAAACGCAGAGGAAATAGCCAGTATAATCCCATGTCCAGCGCAGAGGCTGAGGACTGCTCCATAGATTGTTACCGTGGTCTTCGAGTGACTGCTGAGAAAAAGGGAAGAAATTTAAAGAACTCTTGGGGAACCCTATAGGGCTTCCTGGCCATACCACTCCTGCTGCTGCTTTCCTTGGTTACCCTCTGTGGTTGTATATGTCACCCCCCTTGGGAGCGCCTTGGAAAGGCTGTTTCTTTGTGTTCACTGAGCCTTGTATGGTCAGGTGCTCAGAATAGCAATGCGTAATGTTGATGTTCTGGTCATGTCAAGATGGTATCATCAAACACTGGAACACTGGTGTTTATACAAATACTAATATTTATGGGAGGAGTGAGTGCTTGCATGCATACCCCATAGATGGGGATTTCGAGATCATCTGACTCCAACTCGTGATTTCATTGATGGGGAATCAGATATCCCAAGAGGTAAGGCCTGTTGCTGGTCGGATGGAGCCAGGATTCAAACCTGGGCATTTTGCTTCATCACCCATTGCACTTGTTCTCAGCTACATGGTGAAATGTGGGCCTTTGGAAGGAAAGGAATGTTTCTTTTAAAACTTATTGAATTACATAGACCATAACCTACACAGTTAAGGAATTCTACAATGGCGGTTTCTAGATAGGACCGGACCCCCGCCTGATCTCCCCCTCCCCTCAACTCTTCTAGCTTGCTGCCAAAAAACTTTGGGAAAATCACCAGTCCATTCCCTGCCTAAGCACTGTAGTCTGAATTTAACTTAATCTTTCTTCAATAATTCAGAGTCTGGCAACTCTGTGGGCTCATGTCAGCAAGCCCTGCTAGCAGTGTAATGGGATAGGTTTCGGAAGTCGGGTTAAATACTATCTTGCCTCACAGCAGACCTCAAGGAGAAAGACAGAGGGCCCTGTGGAGCTTGTTCTGCCGAGGTTTCTGCATGTTGAGAAGGTGATGGCAGCAGAGGGGCGGGGATGGGAGAGAAAGAGCATATAATACAAAATACCGACGCATTGGGTTCCGACTAGTCTAAATTTTGGGTGTTTCTATAATTATGTATGGCTGAATAATCCCAGCTGTAGATGTAAGGGATGTGACGTAAACATAAGTAGGATTTGGTGGTAGAAAGAATGGAGGTGTTGGAATCAGACAGTTTTGGCTTTGAATCCCTGAGATGTAGGGCCGTTTATTTCACTTCTCTGAATTTCATTTTTCTTTCATAGAAGATGGAGATCATCAAAAGTATCTCATATAGACTTGTGTAGGTTCCTTTCCCAAATCCTTTATAGCTTATCCGCCCAGCAAAAGAAAAGGTAGATTTGTGATGTAAATATACTACAAATCATGGTCAAAACAGAATATGAGTTTTTTTTTTTTTTTTTTTTTTTTTTTTTTTTTTAAATTCTTATTTTTTATTGGGGTGACACTGGTTAACAAAACTTTACAAGTTTCAGGCACACAGTGCTATAACAGTGCCTATCATCTGTACACCGTATTGTGTGTTCACCACCTCAAGTCAGCTCTCTGTTCTTTTTTTTTTTAGAATATGAGTTTTATAGGTAACTGGTGGCTGAACTAGAGCGGTAATTAGATTAATATTGCTTGGTAAAAAAAATCTCTTAAGGGAATTAGGATGACTCAGACATTTGTAGAGAAAAGACAAAATGTTAAGTTGATTCTACTTTATTTAATATCTCCCATTAAGTTTCCTTTTAAAAAAATATTTTGATTGATTTCAGAGAGGAAGGGAGAGGGAGAGAGAGAGAGAAACATCAATGATGAGAGAGTATCCTTAGATCCAGCCCGCAACCCAGGCATGTGCCCTGACCGGGAATCAAACCATGACCTCTTGGTTCATAGGTCACACCCAGGCCGGGCTCTACTTAATTTTTGTTTAGTAAATTTGAGGAACTGCCCTTGGGGTCACGTGTCAGCTGCCAGCAGAGATTTAAGAGCAACTACATGAAATGGCAGCCATGTATACATTTACTACCAGCACAGCCACCCCACCTTGCTGTGGCTCTCTGTCCGCTTCTCTTTGGGGAGACGTGGAAGGGGTAGGATTCCAGCGTGGGGCAGAAGGGGAGTCCTGGATCAGCCGAGTGCATTCCTCTGCGGGAGAGAGAGGAGTCCAGTTTCTATGACGATCCACAGCGGCTGTGCCAAGACTGCCAGCCGGAGTGCCCAGCAGCGCTAATTGCCATGCGGACATCCGCTCATTAGACTCTGACCTGGAATGACTGTCACCCTTCACAAGGTCAGCAACGAATCCTGGGCTGGGCCCCGGCTTGGTCTCCTTCATCCTGGCTTGATTTGGGTCAGACATGCAGCTTTGGCAGGTCATCACCCACCTTGGTCGCGAAGGGAAGGGTACCTGTGAAGCAGGCGAAGGTCTCATTGGAAATAGAACATTAGCTAACAGTCCAAGAGCTCGGAGGGAACTGGCTGTAGTCCGCTCTGCAGGCTGCGGCGCTGTGATCTCGGGCAAAGTGTTTGACTCCCATGAGCCAGTCGCCTCATCAGTAAAATGAGGATATTCTCACCCTCAGAGGGTCGCCCTGAGGGGTGGGCAGGGAGGAGGTGGGATGGATCTCTGACACCTGTTGCATCTGGAATGAGGAAGTGCAGCTCAATGAATGGAACCTCCTTGGCCAGCGCCTGAGTGCCCCTGACCGAGGCCAGCCACCACCTGGACCATTGGTTCCAGCCTCCCCATGGAGGCTGTATCCTTAGTAACTCAGTTTCTTTCCTTCATCCTTCGCCTTCCTCCGTAACCAGTGAAAAGGGCTCAGTTTATGTTTTTTGTGTAACTCTCATTTTATGTTCTCACCTTACTTCTAGGCTTGTAGACAGAGCGACAGAGATGGAGTCCTTTGCTTTGGTTAGCTTGAGATGGAGCAAGCTTGGAGGATGGATGTTTGGGTGTATCCTAGCTAAAGAACTAAACATGTTTAAAATCACTGATCATCTGCCTCCTGCACCCTTTCCTCCTCCCCTAGGGATTGAGCCTGCAACCTGGGCATGTGCCCTGACTGGGAATTCAACCGTGACCTCCTGGTTCATAGGTCGAAGCACAACTACTGAGCCACACCAGCTGGGCAAGAACTAAACGTTTATGGAACACCTAATGTATGCCAGATTCTGACACTGGGGTTGTGAAACAGGACCTTCTATCAAGGTCACACATCATGCCGAGTGAGGCCAGCTCTTCCACTTATCAGCCTGGCGCCGTCTCCTTTCTGGGCCTCCTGTGTGTAATTTGCAAAATCAGACAGGACTTGGCATCGGCTCGGGGCCCCTAGGAAATCACAGCACGGTTTTCTGAGCCAGGCACCCAGCGGGGGTCAAGTATGAGGTCACAGGGAGTGAAGGCCGCAGGTCCTCCCGGGAGCGTCTCAGAGCGAGACCGGAGTCAGCCCCACTCCCTTCCTGTGGACCCTTTCCAGGCGGCAGCGCGATGGCAGCACGGTTTCCAAGTGGGATTTTATTGGTGTAAACACAACTGACAGCAAGCCTGGGAAAGACTCTTAGGAAGCTTTTGTATTTTTAAAATTTGTGGTTCCAACACCCACATGAGTTTAATCCTCCCCCTGGGGTTGCACTGGGACTTTGAACGACATCAATGAATTCCCACTGTGTCTGGCCCAGCACCCTGTGCCCCCGATGCTGCCGGGTGTGTGTGTGTGTGTGTGTGTGTGTGTGTGTGTGTGTGGGGTGACTCACTGGGACCTCGTTGGGGAGGGATGATGCCTCCCTGCATTGTTTGCTGTTGCAGACTTTGGTTTTGCTCTGTGACCATGGCTCCTGGTCTCCTCTGAACAGGGCATGTCCTCCTCCCGCCGTACTCAGAACGCCTAAATGTCAAGCGTATCCCCCCTCCCCACCTGCATTAAAAAAAACACAGTGATTGTCCAGCCGGGCGGGGCTCAGTGATTGAGCATCAACCTAGGAACCAGGAGGCCACGGTGTGAGTCCCCGTCAGATCATGTGCCTGGGCTGCCGGCTGGATCCCCAGTGGGGGACATGCAAGAGGCAGCCAATCCATGATTCTCTCTCATCATTGATGTTTCTATCACTCTTTCCCTCTGCTTTCCTCTCTGAAGTTATATAAATATATTACAAAAAAAAAAAAAAAAAACCCAAAAAACAATGATTAACCTCCCACCCCATTTTTCCTGCGGGTGCTGTCTGCCCCTTGAGGACTCAGCTCCCAGGAGTGCCGGGCAGGCGGGGAGGCCCGGGGTGCTCCCGGTTTGGGAGGGGTTCCGTGAGAGCCTCGGGTTGCCACATCTGGGGGCGGCTGTGTGATGAAAGGTGGCAGCTGCAATGGGAGAGTTTCCGGGAGGCGGGGCCAGGCGCCTCTCTCATTCCTCCCACCTCCATCCAGCTGCCATGTGTGTGAATCAGCTGCCCCTGGGCCTCCAGGGGTGTTGCTGCCAGATGCTCCCCTCCCCCCCTCCTGACGTGAGAGCCAGCTCCCTCCGGCTCCTCCAGCCCAGGGCCTTCTAGGGCTGCTGGGTGGCCACACGGCTGCACGCTGACGCAGAACCCGTGCAGGGCCGTGACAGTGACCCTGAAGGGCTGGGAGCTGCTCCCGGGTCGTGCCAGTGAGCACCTGGGCTCTCCTTTCTTGTGTCGGGTCTCTCCGCTGAGTGCAGGATCTGTGCCACCTCCCCTGTGCTCCTGGCCCCGGTCTGAGATCGATGCCAGCGTGCTCCTGTGGGCGTCACCGCTGGGGCGGAGGAGGCTGGCTTTCAGTCCGGGTCCCCTGAGTCCTCTCCTGCGTAGACACAGACACTAGAACGGGGGACACTGGGATCCCGCTCTTGCAGGTCTGAGCCTGCAGGTGTAGAGGAGCCAAGTGTCCCAAGGTTGGGGTCTCTGCCTAGCGGTGGAGGTCAGCGATGGTGGGATGTGCTTCAGAAAGCTTCCATCATCTGGGAAGACTGCCCGGGGTGGGGGTGGGGGGGCACCAAGTCTATCTGCCTGGCCCGGCTGCCGTGGCTGCCGTTCAGAGTTCTCGGCCTCGCCCATGGGCGCCCTGAGTGACTCCAGAGGTGAGTGCACCTGGTGGGCGGACCCCACCTCATCGCTGCTCCCTCACCTGGTGCCAGTGGTGACTCAGCTGGTCCGCGGGACTGCCCTCGCTCACCGCCACGCCTGCCATGGTGCTTCTCCTACCCCAGACTGGCACCTGACAGTGTTAGTTTCAGGTATACAGCATCATGGTTAGACAGTTAAATAATTTATAAAGCGATCCCTCTGATAATTCAAGTACCCACCTGACACCATGCTTAGTTATTACAATACTTAGAGGCCCGGTACACGAAGTTCGTGCACTGGGGGGAGGGTGTCCCTCAGCCCAGCCTGCGCCCTCTCACAGTTCGGGACCCCTCGGGGGATGTCCGCCTGCCAGCTTAGGCCCTACCCCCGAGGGATCTGAGATCCCTTGCTCCTTACCGCCTGCCTGCTCGTTCCTTACTGCTCAGCTCGCCACTCCTTAGCTCTGCTACGGAGGCAGGAGAGGATACCACCACCACTGCACTGGCCAGCTGTGAGCCTGGCTTCGGGCTGAGCGGCCACTCCCCCTGTGGGAGCGCACTGGCCACCAGGGGGCAGCTCCCGTGTTGAGCGTCTGCCCCTGGTGTCAGGGAACATCAATTGTGCCATTTGTTCCCTCTTAACCCTCGCTTAGGCTTTTATTATACAGATTATTGACTATATTCCCTGTGCTGCACTTTACATCCCCGGGACTGTTTTGTGACTGCTAATCTGTCCTTCTCAATCCCTTCACCTTTTTTTCCACCCAGTTCCCCAGCCCTTTTCCCTTCTGGCAACCACCACTCTGCTCTCTGTCTACGAGTCTGCTTCGTTTCTGTTTGCTCATTTATGTTGCTCTTTCGATTCCACATTTAAGTGAAATCATATGGTGTTTGAAAAAAGACACTATCTTCAAACCCAGATTTCCTTTGGATCAGTTTTCCCAAACAGCAAAATATTATCTATGTCTTTAAATGCAGAGACACGGAAAGGAGTAATTTCCTGCTGACTTCAAAAATCATTCGATTTTTAGAAGACATAGATCTTTTTCTTCGCCGATGCTAGCTCTGGCTCTTCCGAGTTGAGAAATGCTTTTAAATCTATAACGAAACTATTGCCATCTTCTTAGATAGTCCTCAAGACGTTATGAAAGGACAGTGTAAGTTTTCATCTCGGATTGTGAGAAGAGTGATTGATGAGCATGAGAAAAACAACGATGAGGCAGGTGTCTGCCCTACTATGTCCACACCGGAGGGGGCCCTGAAGCAAAGGCCTTTCTGGTCAACCTCACCCCGGGGCCGGGGACCACCGGCTTTGGTGGCCTCACGGGAGCGGGACGGGGGGAGGGGGCACGGTGACCCGCCAATCACACACAGATCACAGCAAGCAGCTGTGAAGAGAAATCTCAGCCGGCCGCCACATCTTCCGAGGCACTTTGCACGTAAGAGACGGATCAAAACGAAAGGCCCTGATAGCCAGCCGCAGGGAAATCTTTCACTTGGATTCAAGTAACTCGATTCCCCGGCTTGGCGGTAGGCGGGGGGCCAGCAGCCTGGGCTCGTATTGATAACCTGTCTTTGCAGCGGCGGTGGCAGCCCCTCACCCACGGTGCTGTGAGGAAGCTGAACCACTCAGCAGGCGCAGGGGAGCCTGGGAGATCAGTGCCGATCCTGGGAGGGCTGGGATGAGGGTTCACTGTGAATTATCCAGACGAGTTAGGATTTTCAACATTCTGGAGTTCTTTTGAAAAAAAAATTTTTTTATTTTTATTTTATTACCCTAGCCATTTGGCTCAGTGAATAGTGTCAACCCGTGGACAAGGTTTTTCTCTCTCTCTCTCTCTCTCTCTCTCTCTCTCTCTCTCTCTCTCTCTCTCTCTCTCATATGAACCGTAGCTGCCGCTCAGGGTTCTCGGCCTCGCCCATGGGTGCCTTGAGTGACTCCAGAGGTGAGTGCATATGAGAGAGAGAGAGAGAGGAAGGTAGGGGAGAGGTAGAGAGCGAGAAACCTTGATGTGAGAGAAACACAGCGGTTGGTTGCCTCTTGCACGCACCCCAACCTGGATGGGGGATCCAGCCAGCAACTGAGGTACATGCCCCTGACCAGAATTGGGGATCCAGCCAGCAACTGAGGTACATGCCCCTGACCGGGGACCCTTCAGTCCGCAGATGGACACTCAATCCCCTGAGCCAAACTGGCCAGGACAACTGTTTTTGTTTTATGAAGCTTCTTTCCCAGTTTAATTCCTCTTTTTGCAGGACCTGTGTTATAGGGTGGTTCTGATGTGTTGGATTTTGTTCCTAAAGATGAGATGTAGAGTTTAGGGTGATGCGTTGGCCAGAATTCTAGTTTAGAAAACACCTTGTCACCTCAGTCTGGACTGAGCGCAAGCGGAAATGGATGGGGAAGGGTGCGGGGAGGACATCCGGGGCTGACTGGCCCTTGAACACTGGGGTCTCAGCGTGCTCCCTCATCACAGGCCCGTGGAGGAGGCAGTCCCTGCCGACAGACCAGCGACATTTTTTAAAAATAACTTTCGACCTGCTTATAAAATTCACGTTTTATAAATGGGGGCTGCAGAAATGTAATCCTAAAACATGATCTGAAAACCAACCAGCAGGGTTTCCTATGTTACTTTTATTTTCACCTTTTAAAAAAACCTCACCTTTCAATGTAGAAGGCGGAGACCACATGCAGCCAGAACGGCAAGAGTTCAACGTGGCGATTTCTTGCCATAAATAATGTAACCACTAGTTTTGGTTTTGAGGGGCAGCAGTAGGAGCAAAAGGGGCAGCATGAAGACCCCCCGCCCCCCAAGACTTCAGAAATGCCGGTGTGCAGCTTCTGGTGGCTTGTTCCAACTTTCCCCGGGCGGACCCCGGGGCTGGGCGCCGGTGCTAATTGCTCTCGAACCCGGACCCTGTCACCGGCGCATGCGCACTGGCCGCCGGGCTCGGGGGCGTTCCCAGGCCGGTTTCTCCGGGGCAGGTTGTGTGCACCGGGGCCGGGACCGCGACAGCTCTGCACCTGAGCTGGGAAATAGAAAGCGTCTCTGTGACCTTCACCTCCAGCCCAACAGGCCCTGGGGCCGGGGGCGGGTCTCTGCCGGCGTGTGTGACACACACACACACACACACACACACACACACACAGTCATACACACACACACACACACAGTCATACACACACACACACACATACACACACACACACTCAGATACACACACACACACACTCTCACACACACTCACACACACACACTCAGATACACACACACACAGTCATACACACACACACACACACACACTCACACACACACACGCGCGTTCACGGTGCCAAAAACATCCTCGCGCGCTCGCAACTCCGAGGCAGAGCGATTCCCGGGGGGGAGCGGCGTTCAGGGACAGAACGGGGGGGGGCGGGGGGGCCATCTCTCCAACTTCCAGCGCTGCGTCCTCCGGGTGCTCCGCGCCCCGTTTGCACGTCTCCGGTCCGGGTGCCCCATTCCTCCTCTGCCTTCACAGAACCGCAGCCGCCTTTGGGGTTCCCGGGAGGAAGCCCATCGCGCCGGGAAGCCGCCCCGAGACCCTCCCCCGGCGCCCGGGGCGGTGCAGCTCCGCGCCCCGGGCCGCGGTGGGGGGAGGCGGTGGCGGAGGCCTGGGCCGCCCCGGGCCGCCCCCGCGCGGCCGCGCCCCCGGGCCGGGCTCCCCCCGCGCCCCCGGGACTCCGGCGGGCGGCGCGCTGGGCATGCTCAGTGGCCGGCGCCGGCTCGCGAGTCGGAAGCCCGTGCGCCGCCGCCGCCGCCGCCGAGCCGGCCGGGGAGCGCGGGACTCGCTGCAGCGGCGGCGGGCGCGGAGCGGGGAGCGAGCCGAGCCCCGCGCGGGGCCCCGATCCCCGGCCACCCCGCGGCGCCGGCCCCGATCGCGGGGAAGCGGCCGGCCCTGCGGGCGTCGGCGGGGCGCGCGGGAGCCAGAGCGGCGGCCGCCGCGTCCTCGCCGCCCGCCCCGGCCGGGCCGCGGCCCCCAGCCGCCGTCGGGCATGGAGCCGTGGCGGCAGTGCGCCCAGTGGCTCATCCACTGCAAGGTGCTGCCCGCCAACCACCGGGTCACCTGGGACTCGGCGCAGGTGTTCGACCTGGCGCAGACCCTGCGCGACGGGGTCCTCCTCTGCCAGCTGCTCAACAACCTCCGGCCCCGCGCCATCGACCTGAAGGAGATCAACCTTCGGCCGCAGATGTCCCAGGTGAGGAGGCCGGCGGCGCCCCGGCCCGGCCCCGGCCCCCGTGACCGCCCGGCGGATGCCTTTGTGTGGATGCACACCTCTCGGTGCGCCCGCCAGGCGCGCCCTGCCGCCCAGCCTCCTGCCTGGGGACCACCTTGCAGACCTCGGCTGGGGGAGGGTTGGCTCTTTGGCCGGAGGTGGCAGGAGGCTTTCTGGGCGGCGGGAAACAGTGCTGCCGGGGGACCCCCTCACCTACTTTTGTGCATGTGGGTGCGTGTGCGTGTGCAACAAAAGGATTCGGAGTCAGCCCCGTTACAATAGCGAAGCGGTGGGATGCACCGAGATGATGGGCTGAGTCTGCCTTTGGCTCGCGTCTCGTCCCCATGTTGTCTTGAAAGAGGAACCATGACTTCAGGGAGGACCCGAGGACGTGGAGGGCGTTCCGGGACCGTTATTTGCGCCGGGATGACCCCGGGCAGAGGGAGGCGAAGGGGGCGCCGCGGGGAGGCGCCCCGGGAGCCCCCTGAGCGCCTGGGGCCGGCGGGCGAGCGGGCGGCTCTGTTTACAGTCCTGGCGGAGCCATGTGTGAGAGGGAACGGGGCCCGGCTCTCTCGGCGGCAGCGACAGGAAGCGAGAAGTTTCGCTCGAGATTCCGCTTTCCCTCGCTCAGGGCGCGCAGGGCCGCCCGCTCTGCTGCGGCTGCGGCGGCGCAGGCTGGGCTCCGCGGCTGCAGGCGCCTCTGGGGGTGCGTGTGTGTGAGGGTGCACCGCAGAGTCAGCTCAGAAGGAACAGTGCTGCTGGGTCCTGGCAGAAAGTGGCTGCACAGAAAGTTGGTGAGCCCGACTCAGCACACCCCTGTCCTCTCTCACAGTGCAAAAAACCACCCCACTTTCAACTTAAAAGGGAGGGGAAAGGGGCCTCCATGACACATCCTGAATGATAGGGAACCTTGGCTGCCTAGCAACCAGGGCCGTGCCTTTCACCACACATTGACTTTATACACTTTCCTAATTATGTAGTCATCCCTTCTTCCGGACAGCAGTGTCTTATCAGGGCCCCCCAGCACCCCGAATCCGGCTCCCTCGCCTGTGTGCCTTCAGCCTGCTGGCCAGCTCTCCCCAGGCAAGAACAGGCTGGAGGCAGGGGGAGCCATGTGCTCTCAGAAGCCAGGCCAGTTGTTCCCCACTCTTCCCAGTCCTGGGTGGTGATTGCCGAGGCCTGGACCCCTTTTTGAGCGGCCCCGGTTCTGGCTGTGCTGTCCACGGGCTCAGCAGACATCTCCGTTACCCTGGGAGCCACCGGTGCCCACGCTCCCCCGGCCTCCGGCCTCCGAGGCAGAGCAGGTCAGGATGCTACGGCCCACCCGCAGGAAGAGCAGCGCTGAGTGCATTTCCTGAAACTCCGGTGTCCTGGACACCCCCCCCCCTCCCCGGGGGCTGTTCTCTAAGCTGTTCTCTATAATCAGGTTTTCTGGACAGCTGCGGATCTCCCTCTCTCTCTCTTTAACTTTCTATCCCTTGTTCCAATGTCAACAACCATAGGAAATCCTTCCAAATGTGTTTTTGCTGTTCTCTTTGTAGCACATATTAGATATAATTGAATCCTTTTGAGGACTAATGACCGTCATTAGAAGCAGCAGTAATGAAAATTGAGCCCTTAGGATGTTCTACAAAATCTGTTCCCTACGGGGAAAGGGGGGGGGGGGTGTATCACAGTGAGCACAGCGGATCCGAGCCCTGAGGAATCATTTCTGTGCTATCAGATAAGCCACCAGGCTGTAATGAGCTAAACAGCCCACGGCCCTCCCTAGGCTGCTGTGCTTTTTGGTTCTTCCGTCTGACCCTGAACTTCCTGGTTCCAGCTTCAGTGCAGTTTCCTCTCTCGTGTCTTCTGGGCGAGGGCTTCTCCCAGAAGTGCGCCCTGGAAGGGGCTGGCCCCTGAATGTGGCGGTCAGTTTTCCTCTCGGTTCTTGGCCTCATTTCAGAGAGACGGTTTCTAAACAGCTGGACAGGCGAGTTGGATTATTCAAGTTGTTATTAAATCCTCCAATGAGACTTCATTGAGCAAGCTGACATATAACTAACACCTGCAGGTGTCCAGCACATACTGGGTAACTTAATAGATAGCCACTATTAGCAAAATTATTAGAAATATCTCCCCCCTGCTATTTGTCATAGATTATAATGTAAATCTTACCACACTTGCAAGGTTACAGATTTTTCCGAGGGATGACATCTCCAAATATCTGCCTTTAGCTACTCATATATCTTTCTTGATAAAGGTTCTAGAAGATTCTGTCATAAGGTTCTTACTCTATCGGCTCTATTCATACTCCGTAGTGAATAACCTAGAAACCCTGACATGCATCCCAGCAGACTTCCCTTACCCTTCTGAATTTAGAGATGTCAATACTAGAACCCTAAGAGCCATCTGTCCACCTGATTGAGGCTCTACTGAAGGTATTAATTTCAAATGGATAGACTGCCCACGATCTTCTAAGCCAGGAACTACCTGCAAGCTCTCACTTTCTAGGTTTGTGGTATTTGAGGCTGCAATGAGCAGATGTTGACAAATGCAATTCTAGTTGATTTTTAATTTATTATTTAAATAGATTTTTTTAAAAATCGATTTCAGAGAGGAAGGGAGAGGGAGAGAGAGATAGAAACATCAATGATGAGAGAGAATCATTGATTGGTTGCCTCCTGCACGCTCTCCACCAGGGACTGAGCCTGTAACCTAGGCATCTGCTCTTGACCAGAATCGAACCTGGGATCCTTCAGTCTGCGGGCTGATGCTCTATCCACTGAGCCAAACCAGCCAGGGCTGGAATTTTAGTTTATTGATGTTTGGCTTGCGCTGTGGGACATGCCCATATGTCAAGGTTAGAGAGACAAGAACCTTGGAAAGGGGTGGCGATGGAGAGGGAGGAGGGAGGAGGGAAACCAGTAAAATGTGGTTCCAGGAATCCAAGTGAGGGAAGTGTTTGTAGAAGGAGTGATCAGACATGTCAAATGCTGCCAATGGAGTGAGTAAAATGAATGGAGGATGGAGTATTGGATTAAGCAAAATAAAGTTCTTTGGTGACCTTGATAGACACAGATTGGTGAGTGCTGGTCAGACACCCAATTGGAGAAGAGAGCCCAGGAGGAGAGGATGGAGACAGCAAGGCTTCTCCCTGGAAGTAATTTGGCTGTAAATAGAGCAGAAAAATGGGGCCATGGCTAGTGAGGGAAGAGGGATCGAGAAAGCATTATTTTCTTGTCACATAGAATGCATATTTTATACCTATTAAAAGAGTTCTTTTAGGTTGAGACAGAGTTTTTCATGTCTACATGTATGTGTGGGAAAATACGAATGTATACATATAAGAAAACATAGAGGACATAAACTGACTGTGTTCCTAAAACTTCCCTTCCCTTCCATGCTGTTCTTAAGACCATTTCCTCTCGGTCATCGATTTCCATTGACTATGGTTTTTTTTTTCATGTAATCTTTTATTCTGAGGACCAAGGGTTGGTGATGTAGCATTTCTAACAGAATATGCTACTATTGTCCCCAAGATTCCCTTCCAAGCTGGAGTTTGGTTTTGATGCTGTGACTGCTTAAGAAAAGGTAAAGAGAGCTGTATGTCTGCTCTCCTGGTGACCCTGCTCTCCTGCTTTCTTGCTACCGAGACAGCAGACAGAGGAGGGCTCCCCTCTTCCTGTGCCTGCGCCCACAGACACTGCTTCCTCTCCTGTTCTGTGGGTGAAAGATCAGAGCTCCCCACTCCCTCCCATGCTTCCTGCATCCTCAGCTCACCCCGGGATCTGCCCAGGTGCATGCAATTATGCCAGTAGTCCCCTTGTTTGATTCAGGAAATGTTTCCAGGGTAGAGTCACAGACTTGCCGAGCATTGGGTGTAATGGAGGGTGACTCCTAGGGTTTACCAGAACTCCCGGGGGGTAGGTGTCGGCGTCACCCTGTTTATAACTGTTTAATGGATGCCTGTGGGTCACAGGATGGGGTCCAGACTCCTTCACAAGCATGCAAGGGCCCCTGGTCTGGGCCGGTTTGTCCTCGGAGCTCTGCTCCACGCTGTTCCCTGACCTCTTGGTGGCTCTCTGTGCTGTTAAAAGGCTCTGACCCTTTGCACAAGCCCATTTCTCTGCTTGAGACGCCCCTTCTCCTCATTCTTCTGGTTGAAGAATCTATTCAAGGGTCACCCCTTGCAGTGAGGGCTTCCTTACTTCTCCCCGAGGCGTGGCTGGCCTCGTGCTGCTTTGTCTGGGGCTCGTGGGTGGAGCCAGCACTTCCCGCCCTGTTTGGCAATATTTTCCTCACCTGTCTCCCTTCCAGGCTGTGACCTGCCTGAGGCCACCCTAGGCCTCCTTGTTTATATGCATCTTTAGACACTGACACAGGGACTCATTCGTAGTACCCCTGCGTAAGTAGGCATGTACGAATCCGTTGATAGTGGATCGAAGATGGAGACTGTATACTGCCTTTTCAAACGTACAAGGTCATTAACACAAAAACCACCTGTTCACTACGTGGCATTGCTACACTGCTTACCGCCAGGTGAGCGACAGAACCTGTCTCAGAAATAGGCACGATAAGAGAACCTGCCTCCCAGAGTGCTCGTGAG
The DNA here is from genome assembly GCF_964339955.1 of Pipistrellus hanaki. Classification (NCBI taxonomy): domain Eukaryota; kingdom Metazoa; phylum Chordata; class Mammalia; order Chiroptera; family Vespertilionidae; genus Pipistrellus; species Pipistrellus hanaki. The sequence continues at coordinate 5,462,005 of NC_140520.1, forward strand.
GAATGAATCAGCCTGTGGCCCACACGTGCACATTTGCAATTTAGGTGAACTATTTGTATATCGTTATGACTACAGCTGCTGCAGAAACAAACGAGGTGGTGCGCTCACACCCACCGTGCCTGAGCTAATCGTCACACACGTGGACAGGCTTGTTATTGATCCCCGGGCGTTAGATACTCTCCGGTTTGTGGTAACTTGTACGCACACACAGTTCTCGGCGGATCCCAGGTTAGAATCACAGCATTCGAAGTGGAGTGCGTTCCCCTCAGCCAGGCCCTGGCACCTCTGAACGCGAACCCCAACAACGTTCTCTTTTCTCGCCGCGTGGCTCTCTTGCCGTGCCCCCTCAGAGAACGTTCTGGTTGGTCTTGTGGCTGTCGGAAACAGCACCTCCATGCTAGTTGGATATTGGGTCATCATTTTGCTTCAGGGTATCGAATGGAGCAATGGGGTGATTATGTACACATCATACTGTTCCGTGTAAAGTGGGAGGTAGACCTTTGACACGCATGTGATGGTTACAGGAAGTAAAACCAGATAGAAAAGCTCAGGAGAGTTAATGAGAGGGAAGGACAAAATGAGGGTAGCTGGTCCTCCTTTGGCCTTTGAACACGATGTCCCCGACAGCTGGCCTCTTTCTATTCTTCATTTAAAATTTTATTTTTCAACGACAGTTTACAGTCAGTGTTATTTTGTATGAGTTTCAGGTGAACAGCATAGTGGCTGGACAATCATATACTTTATAAAATAATTCCCCGGATAATTCCAGCCCCACCTGGCTCCAAACTTAGTTATTACAATATTATTGGCTATGTTCCCTGTGCTATACTATATACCGAGACTGTTTTGTACCTACCACTCTGTACTTTTCCATCCCTTCACCTTTTTTTTTTTTTTTTAAATAAATATATTTTATTGACTTTTTAGAGAGGAAGGGAGAGGGATAGAAAGCTAGAAACACTGACTAGCTGCCTCCTGCACAGCCCCTACCGGGGATGTGCCCACAACCAATGTACATGCCCTTGACTGGAATCGAACCTGGGACCTTTCAGTCCGCAGGCTGATGCTCTGTCCACTGAGCCAAACCGGTTTTGGCCCCTTCACTTTTTACACTCAGTTCTTCATCCCCCATCCCCTCTGACAGCCATCAATCCAATCTCCAGATCTATGAGTCTGTTTCTGTTTGTTTGTTTGTTAATCCTCGCCGTTGCTTTTCGGAGAGAGCTTTTCGGAGAGAGCGGAAGGGAGGAAGGGACAAGGGGGAGAGAGAGAAACAATGATATGCCAGAGACACATCTACTGGTTGCCTCCCGCATGCACCTTGAACCTGCAAACCAGGTTCATGCCCTTGACTGGATATCAATCTAACCACTAGCCACCCCAGCCAGGGCCGTCAGTCTGTTTCTATTTTGTTAGTTCGCTTATTTTGCTCTTTAGATTCCACAGATGAGTGAAATCATATGGTATTTGTCTTTCTCTGTCTGACTTATTTCACTTAGCATAATACCCTTCAGGTCCATTCCTGTTATTGCAAACAGTAAGTTTTCATTATTTTTTTATGGCTGACTACTATTGCATTGGGTATATACACCCCAGCTTTTTTATCCACTCATCACTGATGGGCTCGTGGTTGCTTCTGGTGCGTGGTTGCTGTAAATAGCAGGTGACAGCGGCCCTTGAGCACATGGTGAGTGTTCTCTTGAGCTGGGTGGGCAGTGCCTGCATTTTCCTGGGCAGCAGGGACACTGGTGTTTTAAATGATACCCTTCAGACAGTGGCCATTTTTCTTTTCTGTATTATAACCACTCTTGTAGATTCACAGACACTTATTACTAGCTATTGTTTATTTACATATTTTAAACATTTTATCACGTTTATTGGGGCACCATTGGTTCCTAAGACTATCTATGTTCCAAGTGTGCAATTCTGTATGTTCATCTGCATATTGCGTCGTGTTCTCACCACCCACAGACCAGGCTCCTTCCGTCATCACATACTTGACCCTCTTCACCCTCTTCTGCTCCTCCCTCACCTGACCCATTTCCCTCTGGTAGTCACCATACTGTTCTTCCTGTCTAAGTTTTTTCTTTGTTTTTGTTGGTTCATTTGTTGCTTTCAGTTTTATATTCCCCATGTGAGTGACATCATATGGTGCTTGTCTTTTTTCCGTCTGACTTATTTCATGTAGCATGATGCTCTCTAGATCATCCACGTTGTCGCAGATGGCAGTATGTCATGTTTTCTTGGGGCCGCGTAGTACTCCACAGTATATACCTATCACTCTTCTTTCTCCAGTCCTCTGTCACTTCGGTGTTTCCATGGCTTGACCGCTGAGAATGATGCTACGATGAACATAGAGGTACATGTCTTTATGAATAATGCCTTCAAATTTTTAGAGTAAGTACCCAGAAGAGGGATTGCTGGGTCGTAGGTATTATTAGCTGGCTGATTAGGATACCGTAGGTCCTCCCTTAATGCTGCTGATTGCTTCTGTGACCTTAAGTGAAACAACGTATAAGGAAACCAGTTTTACCGTAGGCCCACTGATAGAAATGAGCCGAGTTTTTTGAGGACCTGCTGTATTATCATATCCCTTTCTCCCCCGTCAGCACAGACTCTGCGTGGTGTGAAGACCCATCACGAGTTTGCCTCCTGCCTCTCCACAGTCTTGAGCATTCAGTGAAAGAACATTGAGCGGCAAGAGAGCGGCCACTTTGGACTTTTCTGGAAAGTTATTTAGAATCGGACCGTGTGCTGCTGTCAGACTGCGCTTTCAAAATCTGTGTTGCAAGAAGTGTAGTCAGCTTTCGAGCTGCTTGCTTAACAGGAAGTCGGCAGCACATGTCACTCACATGGGAGTTCTCTATCGGGTCAATTAATATGGAATATTTAATGAAACACTCGATACCCACCTCCCATGATTTTCAAAGTGCTTGTCTTAAAATAGATCTGAAACAGCTGCTCTAACAGACGTGAATGGCAGGAGCCTTCCCCGCAGCGTGGGGCAGATTTAACCAAAGGCACCCAGCTCTGGTCCCAGCTCTGAGTGCCTCAGCTGATACTGCTTCTCTTTGTCTCCACCTTCCATACTTACAGCTGTACCAGCAAATACATACAGAGCCACATGCTAAAGAAGCTAATTTTTTTTTTACACGTGTTTAATTCTCACCCGGGAGGCCTGTGGTTCCTAGCAGAGAGCTTTGGGACAAGGCAAGGCAGACATGTTGGGTCCTCTTTTACTTGTGGAGTCTCGGTATCCTCACATCTCAGGCAGGAAACGGTCAAACCTTTGCAGCATTGTGGGAAGAATGAGACAGTATCTGTAAAATGCCTGGGGCATAGTAGAAGTGACACAGGATTTTATTTTCTCCCCCCCCCCCCCCCCCCCACTTCCACGTCTAAGAGGCCGGAAAAACAAGATCTTATCGCCCCTGCACAGAGGGGGAAATTGAGATGCCCACTGGCCGGAGGGCAATTCTCAAGGTCACACGGACAGGATGTGGTGAGGACGGGGCTTGAGACCAGTTGTCCTAATTCCCAGTCCTGTGAGGTTCCTCGTTCCTGCCACCACGCTCAGGGGATAGATAGATGGATGGTGAACGGCGTGAGCAAATGGCTGGGAAGAGGTTTGCAAAAAGCACGACCTGCTCATAGACTTTTTAACGTGCAGTGACCCTGCATTATTTTGCATTGAAATTTGCTGTGTTTAAAATAGAAACATTTTAAATAACAAAACCGGTTTTACTTATTATCTGGTCTGATGATCTAGTCGGTAGACGATTTGCTTTTTAGTAATCTCATAGCTGCTGTGCTTTCCGTGTGGTTCTGTCTTCATGGGAGTCCGTGCCCATGATGTGATGGATTGATTCAATCATCCATTTGTCTACTAAGTATTAGGGGTCATAATGGATGCTGAGGCTTCAAGGATGGATCCTTAGTCCACACGGCATGGATTTTACCTCCGACACGTCCTGGCAGACGGAGCTGGGCAGGGAGATTTGAGTTGGTGGGTGTTTGATAGGCGGGAGATGCTTCTTTGGATGCATTGTTCATTTTCTATATGGAAGGTATGACACTAATGTCACAAAATGGGCTCTGTGTGTTTGAACTGACAGAGGCGACTCAAGAGCTTCTGGTTTCTTGGTGGATGCTCGCTCAGGCGTGCCGGTGGCCTCTGGAGACCACAAACCAGAAGCAGTAACATCCAGCTTCTCAAAGTTTTCGTGACACCTGGTCCTCTCTGGGACTCGAATGGACTCAGTATTTCCTTCAAGACCCAAAACTCTTACTTGGGGACGAGAAAGCAACCCCCCCCCAAAAAAAAACAAAAAAAAACCCAAAAACAAATAAAAAAAACACCCCAAAACAACAAAACACCCCCTATGCATTTCCCACCAGGGCCGGCTCCTTCATCCGGTCAGTTCACTTCTGCATTGCACTCACCCAGAAGCAGGGTCCCTCCTGGCCCTCACTCACTCACTCAGCCGGCATTTATGGAAACACCACATCCAAGGCCCTGGCGAGGCCCTGAGGCGTAACTCGGGACCCGGGCCATCGGAGCAGGGTGCTGGGGGCTGACCTCCTCACCCTTCCCCGTGCTGCCTGCCGGAGAACTTCTGAGTGAAAGTCCTGGAGGTGACTCAGCCTCTTCACGTCTGTCCTCTCTCAGACCTACCTGCTTGCCCAGCAGGGGTGGCGGTCTGGTCTCTATAAGGGAGGCACAGCAGAGCGGCTTCTGTCTTCAAGGAGGAGATTTACAGCTGATTGTTTGTTTACTTTGTTTTGCTGGAGTGAGAACCTGCATCCTCTGAGCTACATGTGTTAACATATATTAGCTTTTATCGCTAAGAAGTTCCCACTTCCATCTGATTCCTGTATGTATGGTACCTATTGCTCATTGGGTTTCTCCCTCAGCAGGAAAGGGGAGTGTGTATTACTTTGACTTTGAGGGGCTGTGCAGCATCTGTGGCCTAGCCCACAGGCCAGCGGCTTAACCAGGCACAGCTGTTTGTGCTGCTGTCTAGGCCTGAGCAAGGGCAGGATGCACTGGTCCTGGCTGGGCTTCGTGGGTGGGCTGAGGCGCTGATAATTTGGGGTTTGTGGGTTCAGCTTGGACAGGTGCTGCAGGTGAGGCCGAGGGAGAGGCTGGCCCTCTTCAGGCATTTGTGGAGGAATAGCATTTGCTGCTTGGACTGTGTTTAAGCCAAAGCTGCAGGCCAGGACCTCAGACTGCAAAGTCACCAAGATTTAAGGATCTTGTGTGCGGTTCTTCCTTTATTTTATTTTATTTTTTAAAAAAAATATATTTTATTGATTTTTTACAGAGAGGAAGGGAGAGGGATAGAGAGTTAGAAACATCGATGAGAGAGAAACATCCATCAGCTGCCTCCTGCACACTCCCCACTGGGGATGTACCCGCAATCAAGGTACATGCCCTTGACTGGAATCGAACCTGGGACCCTTCAGTCCACAGGTCGAAGCTCTAGCCACTGAGCCAAACCGGTTTTGGTGATTCTTCCTTTAAATCATGAGAAGGAGGCCACGGTGGGGAATGAAAAATTGGCTTCACCACATTCAATTAATTTCAGTTCCAGGCCGAAGGAAGGTCCTGGAGGGACTGACCTCACGTGACTTTGTAGTTTACCTAAGATTTTAATAGAACCCCCATCCCAGGACCCACCTCCATGGAGCCACTCTGAGCAGACGGAGACAGCTCCCTCCCTGCAGGTGGGTGGGGCTTGACGGCCCCTGGCCTGGGCTGAGCTCTGCCCGGCCCGGGACAGAGGCACAACTCGCTCTGCGCCTGATGTCTGCTCTGGATTTGTTGACTATATCAGTTCCGCCCATCAGGCCATTGAACTGTGACCACCTACCGAAGAATTGTAGATTTAAAAACTATTTCCTTCTTCAATGACAATTCACATTCAGTAGTATTTTGTGTTCGCTTCAGGTGAAGAGTTGTAGATTTTCTTAATAAGCAAATAAAAGGGAACACAACTGTCCAGCCAGTGTGGCTCAGTGGTTGAGCATTAGCCTATGAATCAGGAGATCACAGTTCAATTCTCCATCTCCAGTGTAGGGTGTTCAGGCGGCAGCCAATCAGTAATTCTCTCTTATAATTGATGTTTCCATCTCTCCCTGCTTCCTTCCTCTCTGAAATCAATACAAACATATATTTTTTATTGATATTTTACAAGAGGAAGAGAGAGGGATAGACAGAAATATCAATGAGAAAGAAACATTGATTAGCTGCCTCTTGCACACCCCCTAATGGGGATGTGCCCGCAACCAAGGTACATGCCCTTGACCGGAATCGAACCTGGGACCTTCCAGTCCATAGGCAGACGCTCTATCCACTGAGCAAAACCGATTTCGGCCAAACATATATTTTTTAAAATAGGGAATGCAGCCACCCTCACCTTAAGCTGTATTCCCGGGTGGGGATAGACAGTCCCCATGAGCCAGTGAAATAAATGATTGCAAACCCAAACATGAAGGTGGTGGTTACAAAGGTCTGAGCCCAAAACCCTCTGATTAAGGAGAAACTACAGTGGTTGGGGGGAAACTTTGCCAGAGGGGACAGGCCTGGCGCTGCCGGGAACTGACAGAGGTGACTCAAGAGCTTCTGGTTTCTTGGTCAAAGAGGTGACTCAAGAACTTCTGGTTTCTTGGCCTTATCTGCGAAAAGGAGCAGGTTAGAAGAGAATGGAGTAGGCTAGGTCAAAGGTTGACCTATCTGATGAGAGAAATGAAGGGGAAAATGAGCTCAGGCCAGAATAGAGAGAGAGAGAGGCAGGGAGATCCCCTCCAGTGGTCCTGATGAGAGAGGGTCAGGGGCCTAGAGGACAGGAGTGTGACGAGAGTCTGAAAGGCTTCCACAAGGATCCAGAAAGAGCTGGAAATTGGTTTTGCACAGCTCAGGGCCGTGTGTGGGTTTGCCTTTTGTGCCTTGCCTAACAGTTTTCGCTAGAATAGGTTGAAACGCAACTGACTTGTTTTCCCACGATGGAAGCCAGCCAGGGCTTATGTGTGCCCGTGGGGGCACCTTCCCCAGCTCAGAGAAGCCTTCTCCCGCCCCGCCAGGCTGTGGCCGCGGGAGGTGGCCGTTTTAGCTGGGCACAGAACACTAGCATTGGAGAGGAAAAGCCCTGAGTTTATTGGGGTGACCTTGGTTAATAAGTGGATACAGGTTTCAGGGGCACAGTTCGGTAATACATCATGTATATCTCATATTGTCAGATCACAAAGGGTCTTGTTCAGGATTTCGGATGCCACCCCCAAGTCACCATGGACTACGTTTGAAGAATGCTGTCCAGCTGAGGCCTACCTACCTGTGTCAGTGTTACAACGATGCCTACGTTGTATGAAAGCCTCATCCTGAGTCTTTTCGAATTTAATGAGGATGTTGGATCTTCCTCTGAAAACCTTAGGATGAGTGTTCAAAGCTTTTTAGCCAGTGGATCATTCTATACTTTCTTTTTTAAAAAAAATATCTTATTGATTTTGTTACAGAAAAGGGATAGAGTTAGAAACACCAATGAAAGAGAAACATCGATCAGCTGCCTCCTGCACACTCCCTACTGGGGATGTGCCCGAAACCAAGGTACATGCCCTTGACCAGAATTGAACCTGGGACCTTTCAGTCCACAGGCCGATGCTCTATCCACTGAGCCACACTGGTCAGGGGCAGTATATACTTTCTTAGGCTTTGTGTGGACGTGGTGGTCGGGAGGTAAACAGTTGTCGGCGTTCCCTACTCACTCGGCATTCAACATGCATTTCATGAGTGCGTTCCGTGTAAATGGTGGAGGACACCATCCGTGTCAGTCTAAGCATGACATACGTGATCCGTGTCCCCGAGAAGGCATTGAAGTCCAGCAGGAAGGAAGTGACGTAGAGCTGTGTCGTCACTCCTCGCATTTTTTGTGCAAAGGCCTGGAGGGACCCAGTTAGTCACGCAATGGCTTCATCCCGGCCTCCAAAAGGAGGGACTCCTCCAAGGTGGTGGTGGTGTTTGGTTTTTTTATTTTTGGTAAATAATCACGTATATTTTGTGGTATCTGTCTTTCAAATCTCCAGACACTGTGATTGTGTGGTCACATGCCCACTATTTATGGAAATAGGATTGTAGTGTGTGTGATGGAGCAATCTGGGGAGGGGGAGGAGGAGAATGGCGTGTACAGACTCTGTGCCACCCTCGCCGGGCAGCCTTTGTCCGCCCGCTTGTGAGGTGTGACCATCAGGGCTGCCCCCATGGCCCGCCCTCCCTTGCGTGACGGGTGGCATTCAGAAGGCAGTGAGAGGGATGCCCGCTTGGCGTCCCTGCCTTTTAACGAATGACTGTGTACAGAGTCGCAGGATAGTTGAGGAGGGAATGCACTGGGAGGAGGTCTGTCTGATCTGGGTGGTTAGACAGGAGGTGCCAGCCCAGATTCCATCCTGGCAAGGCGGTGCAGGGAGACCTGCTCCCAGGGCGCCCCCACTCGCCCGCTCATTGTTCTGGCACCCTCAGCAGCCCTTGGCCCTCTCACACTCAGCATTCTTCCTCAACTTGAAATTCAGGCTCCGTGCTGTAAGCCAGGCTCGTGGCTCCTCCAGGAGGTGGGCTGTGACTCATTCATGACTCAAGTGACCAGCTTCGGTTTCCTCCCAGTCAGTCCAGCAAATGAATGAAAGAATCTAAAGCCCCAAATGCAGAGTAAAGCGGAAGAAAAGGAGGATAGTGATTTGTGCACCATCTGCTGTTTCTCTAGATTGTCCTATTTTTTTTTTTTTTTTTTTTTTAAATCTGGCAGTGGTTCTCAACCTTTCTAATGCTGCGACCCTTTAATACAGTTCCTCGTGTTGTGGTGACCCCCCCCAACCATAAAATTATTTTTGTTGCTACCTCATAACTATAATTTTGCTACTGTTAACGAATTGTCTTTTTGTAATACGAGATCACATCAGATGAATGTTGCGACCCACAGGTTGAGGACCGCTAGCAGGGTCGCCTAAGACCATCGGAAAACACAGATATTTACATTATGATTCATAACAGTAGCAACACTGCTCTAGACCATGACATCAGTAGGCCATGTTTTCTTTCTTCTCCTTGTTGTAAATGTTATTCCTTCTAACCTACTGTCCTTTTACACCTTTCCCTCTGGATTTGCTGGTTAACCTCCAGGTGTTTATTATATGGGGGTAAAGAATGGCAGACTATTCCACTCTGTTCTGAAGGTTTTGGTCCAGATTCACATTTTCCATGATTATTTCTTAGCAGCTAAAGAACTTATGATTCTGAGCTAAGTAGAGGTGGATCTATTTTTTTGTCCTGGAGATGACATCTGAGAAAGTCTGGAGCTGTGCAATACTTACATCTAGCCCTTTCAGAAGATAACTTCAGAGACTTTGCTCTTGCAAGTTTTAAAGGATATTCATATTTTTAAAATGAAGTACACCATAGAGTTCTTACAGCTCCAAGATAAGCATATAAGGCCCTTTGAACATTTCAAATTTGAGTAAATCCAAATTTTTCTTGGACTGGAATGAAGAAATAGAGCTTTCTGAGTATGATCATAACGATAATGTCAAAAGCCATTTTGTACTCTCTGTCCAAACAAGGCTGCCCTGAGACCTGTGGTAGTGCTCTCAGATTTTAATCAGATCGCTCTTGCGAGCCAAGCTCCACTGAGGCCAAAGAAGGAAACGGAACACGTGCCCGCTTACTTAGGACTGTGGGAACATTGCTTTAGCTACAGACCGTGTGCTTTATTTTTTCCGCATTTTTTCAAGCAACAAGATTCACATTTTAGGTTTCAATTAAAATTTAAAGCATTTGCAAATACAATGGCAGGAAATGGGCAGAGGAGCCTTCACTTTTTTCTCCCTCTAGCCTCTGAACTTGGAAGTGAGCTAATGCATGTGAATCGATCCTGAGGACATTTGTATCCAGAATTTGACATGAACATATTTTGAGGAAAAAAGCGGGTCCAGGATATCCAAAACTACTACCAGTGGAACCCTATTGCAAATGCAGGATGTTTATTTTATTAAAAAAATTTTTTTTTCCAATTACAGTTTACATTTAATATTAATTTGTATTAGTTTCAGGCATACAGCATCGTGATTAGACAATCACAACTTTACAAAGTGGTCCACCTGGCACCAGTAGGCTTATTTTCAGAAGCCATCAAATGCAAACAAGAAGAGAAAGGTCGCTTCCAATCTCGCCTGCTCCAGATCACCCCTGTTTCCTTTCAGGATAGAACAGGAAAGCAGAAAGCACTGTCAGTGTTTCAGCAGGAAGAGGGGTTCGTGGGGGATGACACAGGGAGCGGGTATTAGAAATACCTGATGTATGACTGCTGGGAGGCCAGGAAGAGTGGAATCTCAGGAAGCCACCACCTAGGAGCTCAGTGACCTGCAGCCCCGGAGTGGATGATTGCCAAGCCTGTCTGTCACCCGCGGCTGCGCACACAGCCTGACATTCGTCCCCACTTCCGTCTGCCGCTGCTTGGGGAGAACACTGCTCCTCCTCTCTGGCCTCTGGTCCACACCGCCCACACCGAAATCCTGCCAGCACGGAACCTGGGAAATGTAGTTCCCAGGCTCCCAGCCCAGGGAAGAGTTGAAAGAGAGGCATGATAGTGAGGACTCGGCCAGGAGGTTGTCATGGAGACAGGGGTATCCAGGGTGGGTAGGCATGAGCCCTTTTCATTTTGGAGTTCAACCCCAAACCATGCGTTTATCCATGAACATCCACTAATGCTTCACGCATGTTCGATATCATTTTCTTTTTCTTTAAAAAAAATATATTTTATTGATTTTTTACAGAGAGGAAGAGAGAGGGATAGAGAGTTAGAAACATCAATGAGAGAGAACCATCAATCAGCTGCCTTTTGCACACCCCCTATTAGGGATGTGCCTGCAACCAAGGTACATGCCCTTGACCGGGAATCGTACCCGGGACCTTTCAGTCTGCAGCCGCCGATGCTCTATTCACTGAGCCAAAAACGTGTTTTAGCTTGGTTCAATATCATTTTTGAGAGAGAAGGAACGTGGTGTGGTGGCAAAGAGCAAAATTCAATGGAAGAGCGCTGTGAGATGGAAGATCACGTCCGTAATGTCATAGTCTTCGTACTGTGTTTAAAGCGACAGCAACGATAAAACTGCTAAGGACATCAGCTGGCAGGCACATATCTCAGCATCTTTCTCGAAGCGACGTGACCTCGGGCCAGAGGCTTAGGTTCCCTTATCTGTAAAATGAGGAAGATGCTATCTTCCTCCTCTGTGACTATCTACTTAGGGAACCCGACAAAAGCACATGGTGCGCCCTCACTCCACCAAGTAGTTCTAGACTCCTGATTCTGATTTACGCTGGCACTCGCTGCATCCCCTGAGCGGTTGGGGGTGGTGTGCTGTGTTCTGCCCAGTGCTAGGCCGGGGAGGTGGTCCAGGGTGGCTCTCTTCCTGCCCCAGAGATGGACCGAGGCTCCTGGAGTGGCGGCTCTCGTGTGGGATTCTCCGCCTGGTTGGGTGATAATGACAGCTTTCTGTTGTATGAGTTGCCCTTGAAGTCTGAACTCACGAAAGTGTCTGAGGAATGGTAATTAGAGAGCATGAAACCAGAGTTTTCTCACCGTGAATTTCCTGAGAACCACACTGATGTTGTTATCTCCCGACTTGGGCTAGAGGAAGCAGGCCTGAGCCCCGTGCGTGATGAGAGGGTGTGGAGACCCACACGGCCTGTTATTTGCTCATTTGGGAAGAGACAAAAGTATTGTTTAAGCTGTGGAGGGGAAGAAAAAAAAAAATCACATATCCTTTAAGAAGCTTGAAGCATAATACCTATGGACGATGAACAATGTCTCTTTGTCGCAGTGATGGAATAAGAAATTATTTTTTAACTGCAGAAGACTTGAGCTAGGCTTTACCAGAGGAAGTTGCTAAAGTACATTGAGTTAGGAGGGACCTCTGATATTTCAAGTAGTTTTTTGTTTAAGTAGCATGAGCCACAGAAGCAGCACTGGTGAGTTTTGAGTAGGTTGATAGGCCTGCCCAGAGGTAGAAGGCAATGTTGATAGCTTCATTTCATTTTTTAGGTCTGTCTTTCTTCCTCCCTCCCTCTCTTTCTTTATTCTTTCTTTCTTTCTTTCTTTCTTTCTTTCTTTCTTTCTTTCTTTCTTTCAGACGGGGTGAGGTCTCTGGCTTGTCATGCAGCCTTTGCTAGATACTAGGTTTTTACAAATAAGAAACCCAAAAGGTGTTTCTTATGTATATAGTTAAGGGGATATATAGGATGGTTTTCATTGAAATAGCAATTTTAAATTTAATTATAATAATTTCTATAATAATCACTGAGACTTACCTTAGGAATGTAATGAGAAGTTCTTGTAAGCAGTTCCTGGGACTATAGACAATATGCCATGTATTTGGTCTTTCTGTCTATATGTCTGTCTGTCTTTCTTCTTCCCTTCCTTTCCCCTCCCTCCCTCCCTCCTTTGCTTCCTCCCTCCCTCCCTTCCTCTCTCTCTTCTTCCCTCCCTCTCTCCCTCCCTAAAAACAAACTAACAAAATAAATTCCTTGAGAGTCCTGAGCCAGGTGCTCAGCATGGAGACGTGGCCTCAGTCGTTGACAAGACTTCCCAGGGGTAGAGCTCACTTGGTCATGTGCCCTGTGCCCTGTGCCGCTGGCCATTTCCAGCAGCAAGAAGTGAGGCCTCAGGAAGCAACCTGTGGGAGAGAAGCTCTCGCTCCGTCGTGGCTTGTGGCCACCACAGCAAGTCTCCGCATTCCTGGAAGCGGCTGTGATGGGCTGCGACAGTATTCTTTCTTAAAGGGTATTAGTAAGTGGCTGCAAGACCCCTTCCTGCCTTTCTGGGCATCATCAGTGCTTCTCCTGGGAATGGGCACTTCATCAGAGGTGCTAAGACTTCAAGGATCATTCTATGATGAGCATCTTTAAAAAATGGAGGGAAGGAGAGGGAGAGTGAGAGAGAAACATTGATGTGAGAGGGAAACATCGATCGCTGCCTTCCACACACCCAACTACCAGGGATGGAGCTGTAAACCTGGGCATGTGCCCGAACCGGCAGCTTTTTGGATCATGGGATGACGCCCAGCCAAATGAGCCACGTGGCTAGTCGATGAGAAACTTGAATCTGGGAGTTTTCCTTTTATGATGTAGGAACAATCCTTAGGCAATCTCAGCGTCCCAGTGGCACTTCTGTCTTCAGTCAGCTCTTGACTTGTATAGGAAGCAGCTTTTGCAACACGAGTTTCTGTCTAGTGTTTACTTGGGTGGCCATGCTTGACTTTGAATATATTTGTCAGGTTTTGGATTCTTTAACCTTTCCTAACTAGAAGGCAAAAAAGCAAGCAAACAAACAAAGAAGCAAACAAAGAAAAAAAAAGAAAAAAGGAAAAAAGGCAATACTTTATTATTATTATTATTTTTAAAGATGTGGCTTCCTTTTATTAAGAAGATTACAGGTTATGGGACAGCTTGGTTGCAGGAAATGGAGTCATGCCAAAGGACACTGGAAGTAGTTTGAAGGCATCCCCGGTGGTCAAATTTGGGACAGTCTGAACATGGAAAAGAAGGATGGCAATTGGTTATTACACAAGGAAAAAAAAGTGTATGGAGGAGTAGAGGGGCGGAGAAGGAATGATAGAATTAGAAAAAGCGCTGTTTTGCAGTCCCAAATGGAATAATGGAGGCAAGAATCAACGAGTGCTATAAATCCACATGAAAAATAATTAGGAAATAGGACAGCCACCTGGTTCCAAATCCTCACCCCAGGTGCTTTTGTTTTGTTTTGTTTTTTCTTTTTACTGATATAAAGGGGGACGTGCCCCTTTACCACAGAGATGTGGCCGTATCCATCTAAACCAAGCGACCCAGCGTGGCATCAGTCATAACTGGATAGCATAGCGTTCCCTGTGCCCTGATGGGAGGGAAGAGGAAGTTCACAGTATGAGAGTATTTCTGCCAAAAAGTGTTCAACGTGTGTCTAGACTTAGCTTTTGGCCCACAGGAAATACAAGGGATGGACGAACAGATTTTCATAATAAGACAGAAGAAGGATGTCGTCGATTCAGAGTGATCAAATTTGAGGAATTCCTGGAAAAGCGGGAGAGTACCAGTGACCTCTTCCAGACCCAGCACATGTTTGTGGATGCAATAGCATCGAACTAGCTCCGGGGCGAGTCGGGAAGGCTGGTTCTGGACAGAAGGGAAGGCCCGTTGTACAGTCCTGGCTCGTGTATGCCTGCCACAGTGGCTGCGTTTCACATACACTGCATGTAGTTTGCTTTCAGCGCTAAGACCTGCTGAACGAAGGGCCGGAGCGCTGGGCGGCAGTCACGGTGGTCTTTCCCACACGGGGGACGGCTGACTTGGGCGGGGACTCTTCGGGAGGGGCAGGGGCCATTACATTTGCTCCTGGGTGAGCGCTGAGTCGGCCACTTAATTATGTCAACAGAGCAGTTGCAGAGGCTGCCAGAGAGTCATTATTGTCCGTCTTGGCTGAATGCACGGCTTTTAATCTCTGAGAAGCGCAGAGCCACGCCGGGTCCTGCAGGTCCCCCCTGCATGTTTCAGAGAGAGCAGCTCCATTGTTTTTGAAAAGTCTTTCTCATTCCCTCTCCCTCTCCCTCTCCCTCTCCCTCTCCCTCTCCCTCTCCCTCTCCCTCTCCCTCTGATTACCTCTTCAATCCTCTATTTCCTTTTGCAGCAAAATTTGAGAGTCTGTATTTCCACTTTTTCTCTTCCCATTGTCTCCTGGACCTGCTGCCATCCACCGCTCCTTCCCACCCCCACATAGCACCTGCTTTTGTCTCGGGAGGCCGGGGCCTTCACACTGCCCGGCTCCGTATCCAGCGCGGGGCCGAAATCTTATCTGACCGTCAGCGGCTGCTGGCCCAGCCCATCACCTCTTCCTAGAAACACGCTCTTTCCTTGGCTTCAGGGTGGACTGGTCCCTGGGCTGGTCCCCTTTCTCCCTGGTGGCTCAGCTCACCTTCCTCCTCATCTCCTGGCCTCCTAGGCTTACCCAGCCCCAGGCCCTCTCCTCTCTGCCTTCTCCCAGGTTGTCAGACAACATCCTGGTGAAAACCACGGTTGTGTACACACCGTGTACACATACTCCAAAATCCTAGCTTTATTTCTATTTAAAAAAAATATGTTTTCTTTGATTTTAGAGAGAAAGGGAGAGGGAGAAAGAGACATTAGTGCTGAGAGAGAATCATCAATCGGTTGCCTCCTG
Source organism: Pipistrellus hanaki (assembly GCF_964339955.1). NCBI lineage: Eukaryota > Metazoa > Chordata > Mammalia > Chiroptera > Vespertilionidae > Pipistrellus > Pipistrellus hanaki. The sequence continues at coordinate 5,477,256 of NC_140520.1, forward strand.
CACGCCCCCTCGTGGGGATCCAGCCACAATCCGGGCGTGTGCCCTTGACCAAGAATTGAACCTAGACCTCCTGGTTCATAGGTTGACACTCAACCACTGAGCCACGTGGGCTGGGCCTGGTTTTATTTTTTCTATTGCACTTTATCACCACATGAAAAGAAAAACTAACGTTTTTTGTTGCTGAGTTTGTTCTGGTCTGTCTGCGTAGAACGTGGGTTTTACCAGGACAGACGTCTCGTCTGCCTTGGTCCCAGCCCGTCCCCTGTGCCCAGGAGGGGGGGGTGGGCTGCTTGGTCAGTCCTGCTGCAGGGGCCACCGAGCAGCAGCCTCAGGGACGGAGGGCTTCCCCTCCCGGTCGCTTTTTACGGCATCCGGGTGTGACCGAGGGCAGGCAGTGTGTGCATTCACGGCATACTCATCGCTGTTTCTGTCCCTCAGTTTCTCTGTTTGAAGAACATACGGACCTTCCTCTCGGCCTGCTGTGAGACGTTTGGGATGAGGAAGAGCGAGCTCTTCGAGGCTTTTGACCTGTTCGATGTCCGGGACTTTGGAAAGGTAACGCTGCGTTTTATATTCTCATGTATTTTTTTTTTTTTAATTGGAGAACCTTTGATCAAATACTTGTTTCTTGTTGAAATAGGACATGTGACTTAAGTAGCCTACATATCTCAATTATTTAGTTGAATTTCACATTGGTGGCTGAACCAATATCTATTATCTATCTATTATCTATCCATCTAATCTATCTCAGTAGCACTGGTCTCAGTGACATTAGAATTGTTGCCTATTTCAAGCAGTGTAAGAGGAACCTTTGGTGCAGAGGTCAGTAACCATTCTCCATCCTTTAGAGCTAGGGGGGCCCTCATGTCTGGGGACCAGTATTGTTTCCCTCCCGTCCTCGATATGCCCCAAAGACTCCCCATTTTTGGAAGCTGGGAATGTTCTGTTGCCCCTCTCTATTTGACTTGGGTGGGGGGCTTGGGGAGAGGAGGCCACGGATCACTGAAATGTTTGAGGTTGTGAAATAACTCCCTTACCAACAGCTATTTCCAAGGACATTTGTCACGTGGGAATTTGTTAACGTTATAGTTCTCGTGTGTGCCCCAAACACGTGTGTGTGCTCGGTGACTGGAATCGCCCTTCCAAAAGGGATGGTCACTTATTTTGTAGCCTTTGGGCATAAGGTTACACTTCCTGCATGTAAGAAGCCATAAAAGAGGTAATGACGTGAGTCTCCATGTCCCCATCCCCCGATTCCAGTCCTTCTGTGAGCTCTGAACCCCCCCACCCGCCAAAGCCCCACATGCATCCCGGCAGGACATGGGGCAACCTGTGCTGGTGTCCCACTCCCTGCGTGTCTCCCGGGGACCCCTCCTGGCCTCCGGTCACAGGAAAACGCCCCCGACCCAGGGCTCCTCGGCGTGGCTCGTGGCGGGTGCAGGTGCCTCGGGGACCGCCCTGGGCCTGGCTGGGAAGATCCTCGTTGGCTAGTGCCCACGGATCAGCCACGAAGACAGTTCCTGTCTGTTTTCACAACCCAGGATGAAGCGTTTGACATGTAAATCTCTCTTCTTTCAATTATCTGTTTGAACTCCCACTCTTGTTAGAAGTTTGACGTTTCTCCCTCGGAGTATTTTCCATCCTGAATTACTCAAGAGTCCCCGGGGTGTCTGTGGTCCACGGGCCCTAATCAGCCTCACTGCCAAGCTCCACGTGGCACTCCGTCTTCAGCCGTGGCCTGCCATTCGGGGTCCTGCGTGGTTCCGTGGACGGCTCTGACACCCCCAGCCTTCTGCCCGCCCCCCCAGCACTTCAGTTGGCCCCCATGGTGACCCGGCCAGGCCACATGCCCCCAGCTCTGTGGCGAGTTCTCTTCAGGGGCCCCCGGGTTGCTTTCTTGCCAGCACACTTGGGTCAGGGCCTCCTTATTATTAACCGGCTGCCTCCTGCACACCCCCTGCTGGGGATCCAGCCTGCAACCCAGACATGTGCCCTTGACTGGAATTGAACCCAGGACCCTTCTGTCCACAGGCCGATGCTCTATCCACTGAGCTAAACCGGCCAGGGCGAGGGGGTGGGGAGGTCTCCTCATCCAACCTCTATGGAGGTACCGACTCCCGCTCTCCGAGCAGCATTGGGGACCTCTGGTCTCCTTCCTCCCAGAAGGCCCGGACTTCCCTGCCCATCAGCCAACTGCCAGCCTGCAGCCGCCCAGCCCTCCAGGGTCCCCAGGAGACCACCTCTGTCCGCCCACAAAGGCCCTCTTCACGCTCTCCCCCTCGGTGGGAGGGGGCCTGTCTGTATTTACATAACTGAGAGCTCTCCAGTGATTCCTTCCGGACAAAGAGAGCTTGGTCCAAGGCCTCCTTTGTGTCTGTTTAGACGAGAAAGGGCAACGGCCTCTGGCCTCTGGAGAACTGTCTGGACGGCTGACACCATGGCGGCATCATTAGCATTCTCCTTTGTGTTTGCACAGAGCGGCCTTCTGAGGAACCTCTCCCTCTCTTTCTGTCACTGTCGTTGCTGCTATATTTCACCGGGGGAGTCAATGCCAGGCCGCTTTTCCCATTCGCACCGCATCTCACAGAACCCTCGTGCCCGAGCCACGCACGGGTCATTCTTCACACGCTGGTGATGACTCAAGTTCACGTTGGGTCTGCTCTCTAGTAGTTTTTTGAGCCAGTTCACAAAACCCTTCACTGTTTTCGAGCCTTAATACAGTTGAAAACCTCTAGAAGGGCGTTGCCCAAGGAACCCCCTTGTCTTGAGAAATATGAATAGGACGCCTGGGAAAAAGCATCCTTGTAAACATGAGTTGGGTAAACGTGCAGGCCGTGTCCTCCCGCTGTGGGAGGGGCATGGCACGCTAAAGGCACTGACAAGTCCTGCTTCGGAGACGGAAGCAGTGCGGTTGCAAACTGTGCAGCCCATTGCCAGAGCAGCGGCAAGAGGGGCCCAGAGTGAGCTCTCGTTAGGGTTGGATGTGATCTGTGAAAGGGAAGGAGAGAAAACAAGAGGAAGGAACGGAGCAGGGGCAACTTAGCGCGCTTCTCTCCCTTTTCAATGAATATAAGAAAAATCTAATGGCATTTACACTCACTTCTGTAGATATATTTTGCATCCCAGTCAGTCTTTTATGTCTCATTTTTTTCCCAAAGGTTTTTACTATATTTGTCCATTCTTAATTTTCCCTGTATTTCAATCAGCACTTGCTGATTATCTGATGGAGACTTGGTCTCTCTGGAACACTTAAAAGCTTTTCTGGGGTGTGTGTGTGTATGTGTGTGTATGTGTGTGTATGTGTGAGTGTGTGTGTATGTGTGTGTGTATGTGTGTGTGTGTGTATATGTGTGTGTGTGTGTGTGTGTATGTGTGTGTGATTATTTCTTTTAAAAATGAAAATATTGATTGTTTTGTGCTAGGAAACTTTCTAGGAACAGGTTTCTCTGTTTTTGAGGTTACGCCAAACATGCTGCTTAGCACACCTGTTCTTCTTCCATCTCCGCTGTGTTCAGAGGCCCTCAGCCCTGTCCAGCCCTTTTAGTGTAGCTTACCGAGGGCACATGCATACGGGGTTCATGGAGTCTCAGCTGCTGTCCCTCGGGGGTGAATGTGATGGCTGGGAAGTCCCCAGGGGGCTGGGTTGACTCCGTTAGGTGGTAGCACAGTGGCCCATGACTCGTCCGTCCAACAGCGGTGATGTGAACCCTCGGCCGTCAGGCCTTCAGCTGTTGTGCATGTGCATTTCCTATCCACGGGCTCCTGTGGAAAAGGAGGGCAGTGTTTTCCGTGTTTACTCGCCCTGTTATCTTTTGAATGGCTTATGCACATCTGTAGGGGCCCGGGAGCCCTGGCGCTTGCCCAGTGGGCAGAATGGAGGGGGGAGGGGCAGGACTGGATGGAGCAGCAGGAAGCCAGCCTCAGGAGCGCTCTGAGCACCAGGCAGCTGCAGGAAACAGTCTTGGCAGCGGCTGCAGCGGTGGGTCAGCCATGCATGCTTCCTCCGGAGAGACGCCAGCTTCTGAGTCACTTGTTTTCTGCCTGCAGCCCCCGTGTCTTCGGAGGACTGCAGTGGAGACACTGGGTTGGTTCTGGATCTTCCTCTGCTTAGACGGCCTCGGGGGTGTGAAAGGTCCCGCTGAATCGGTGTGTTTTAGGACTATTGGTGTCAGGACCAGCTGGTGGATAGGGCCGTCAAAGTCATTAGGTTAGAACCATGGTCAGTGTGGCTCTTCCACTAAACACGTCGGCCTGGGAGAGTCTATGTTGAAGAAGTGGCGTTAGAAGAAGTTTAAGTTTAAAAAATGTGGCTCTCAAAAGAAATCTCAGTCGTTGTACTGTTGGTATTTGGCTCTGTGGACTAATGAGTTTGCCGACCACTGGGTTAGAATGAATGGGTGGCACTTACATCTTCCAGGTGTTCTCCTGGGAACTGTGTGCACCCAGCTTCACACGGAATGTGCTGGGTGACCCCAGGCCTCTGCGTTCCCTCGCTGGTCTCCTGTGTGTCTGTGCAAAGGAGCTGAGGGGGGATGCTTACTGCTTCTGAGTGGGCAGATGCGTTACAGATTGTTTCTGCTCTGTAGCTGCCTCTCAGAATGTGTCTCAGAATGATCACCCTGGAGTCATTGTGTGAGGGTAGAGTCTACCACTGTTACCGGTCAAGTCTAGGTTAGGTTTTTTTTTTTTTTTTTTTTTTTTTTTTTGTGTGTGTGTGTTAATCCTCACCAGAGGATATTTTTCCATTAATTTTTTTAAGAGAGAGTGGAAGGGAGGGGGTGAGACAGAGAGAAACATCGATGTGAGGAGACACATCTATTGGTTGCCTCCCACATGTGCCCTTATCAGGCCTGGGGATTGAGCCTGCAATCGAGGTACGTACCCTTGACTGGAATCGAACCAGAGACACTTCAGTCCCCAGGCCGAAGCTTCATCCACTGAGCAACTGGGCAGGTCAAGTTTTGAAGACGATTGATACCACTGGGTGTGGGTTGGGTAAAGTCACAAAAATGCACTGACGGCCAGATCCAGGTGGGAACGAACTCTGCGTCTGCCCCTGATGTCTGTGAAGCCTTACGTCGCTTTAGCGAAACCACTGCTGACGGTTTTCTAGTGGCCTTTAGGTTTTCGGGAGGAAGCAGCAGAAAAACATGAACTTACTGACTGTCAGATGATAAAGTACAATTTCTCAGAGAGCTAATCAAGTACACTTTCATGGCATTGTAGACAGTGAAACTGCTCTAGAAGGGGGACGGTATTAACGAGCATTGCTTTTTCAAAAATGTTGTTTTCACTTGGAATTTTCATAAGTAAGTAGACGTTTAGGTAGATAAATAAAGCAATCCAGCACACACACCATCTTTTCTACACTGTTCTGGGCTCCCAGTTGGATTCCCTTCTATAGTACTTGAAAGATTCTGAGTGATGGCACAGAATTTTCCTCTGCAGCAACAGTTCCAATTAGTGGATGGTGAATTATTTAGAAAATCATCACTAATCTATTTTCCTACCCATTGGCCCTGGAACAGCATAGAATTAATTCATAACTCTCCTATGGGACAATCCCTCAAACACACGAAGCCCCCTCTTAAATCTTTCCATTTTGTTTATAACCTGCCCAAATCTGAGAGTAACTGGAAATAGCTTATCAAGACAGCACATCGAACACAAGCAGTTAAAGGTTACAACATCTCAAGACGAGGAAGAGATGAGTAGCTAAGTGGAGGAAGAGGCACTGTCATCATACCCACTCATCGGAGGACGAAATTTATCGCCCAGCTCGTCCTGATGAGTCAAGGGAAAAACATAATCCAGAAAGTGAGCTTTTGAATGAGCCATAAAGCCTTTGTGTCCAGTAGAATTTGTACAGAACACAGTAAGAAGTCCCAGAATGAAAACAATGACAGAAAGAAACCTACAGAAATTTAGAAAGATTACTATGCAAAATAGTTGTGAACATTAGACATTTGCTTTATCTGCCATTGTTTTATGCATATACTTTGCTAAGAGGATTGAAACAGATAACGTTGTATATAACGTTTCCAGGGTCATGCCTGACACATGAGAAGGTGCTAGAAAAATGGGAGTTGATAAAATATATATTTAAACATTATTGGTCAGTTGAAATCGGTTTGGCTCAGTGGATAGAGTGTCGGCCTGTGGACTGGAAGGTTCCAGGTTGGATTCCGGTCAAGGGCATGTACCTTGGTTGCGGACACATCCCCAGTTGGGGGTGTGCAGGAGGCAGCTGATAGATGCTTCTCTCTCATTGACGTTTCTAACTCTCTATCCCTCTCCCATCCTCTCTGTAAAAAAATCAATAAAATATATATATATATGTGTGTGTGTGTGTGTGTGTGTGTGTGTGTGTGTGTGTATGTATATATATATAAAATATATGTATATATATATTTTAAACATTATTGGTCAGAGACAGTGACTTCATATAAACCTCCGGTTCCCCTTTCTTCACACGAAACCTCTCTTTTCACTACTGTTGGCATTGCATCCCTTTGTGGTCAGGGTATGAACTGAATTTCTCTGAGGAAGCAAACAAGAGCGAGATGAAAATGTAGAGAAAACAAAATGCACGAAACATTTACTACGGATGGCTCCGTGATAATCAGTAGCCTCGCTACCATGTGTGATCCGTTAGAATTCTATCACATGCAGGCTGAACCCCATGACATTGCTAATATTTGACACACTTAGTCTTATGCGGTTTAACCTAATATTTTGGCTCTAGATGGCTTATGAAGAAGATACATAATTGTTTTAAAACGAGAAGAGCTGTTAGTGTGGATGATAGAATTGATACTTTCTGCATGCCTTTTTTTGGGGTGTGCGTGTGGTAAAACTAGAACCAAAGAAGCATACGTGGTAGGGAGTATGTTTTTCCTTCAACACAAAGGGGAACTTGGAAACAGCAGCGCACTACTTCTGTTTCCGTGACAGAAAAAGTTCTTGGAATTAGTCAGGGGACCCGGCTTTGTGTCAGGAAGAGCCATCCAGCTCTGTCTCTTAGTATTGGTGACCCTGTCCTTTGTTAAATCATCTCTTGGCTAGTCAACCAAAATGGAGTGTTGACTATTTGAAAATCCAAATGGCCACAAATCTGGCTAACTTTTAGCAGGCTCTGTGTAATTAACATAAGGTCTGTATTCATCTACCCAATTCTTTAAAAATATATATATATATTTTTATTGATTTCAGAGAGGAAGGGAGAGGGAGAGAGAGAGATAGAAACATCAATGATGAGAATCATTGATTGGCTGCCTCCTGCATGCATGCCCTCTTGTGGGGATCGAGCCCACAATCTGGGCATGTGCCCTTGACCCAAATCAAACCTGGGACTCTTCAGTCCACTGAGGGCTCTATCCACAGAGCCAAACCAGGTAGGGCACATCTACCTGATTCTTTGTGAAGTTGTAGTTCTATGTTGACAAATGAATACATGTTAGTACTTTTTGCTTAATATTGTTAGGTCGGCCTTCCCAAATTTCAGTTTCCTTAAGAACAGTGAGTTGTCCACCGAAACCGACTTGGCTCAGTGGATAGTGCATCTGGTCTGGTCTGTGGACTGGAAGGTCCCAGGTTCGATTCCAGTCAAGGGCATGTACCTTGGTTGCGGGCACATCCCCAGTAGGGGATGTGTACAGGAGGCAGCTAGTTGATGTTTCTCTCTCATCATTGTTTCTAGCTCTCTATTCCTCTCTCTTCCTCTCTGTAAAAAAATCAATAAAATATATTAAAAAAAAGAAAAAGAATAGTGAGTTGTGGCGTCCAAGATAAACAGATTTAAGTTTATTTTTTAGACTTTACTTTTGTCTGGAAAGGAAAAAGCATCCTAAACTAGGGATTGGGCACCAGAGCGTTGGAAAACATTGTGTGCTGCTTCCATGTCCACCGATGGTGGGTACCAGGCACTCTTTTCAATAGCGCATTTGGGGATTTTGCCCCCTCCCCGCCCCTTTGCTTGATCCCTTCCCCCAGTGACCTGTGGGGAATGGACCCGTGGCTCCCTGGGGAGTGTGAAGGTGCAGCTCCCTGGTGAAGCTGCCCAGATGACCACGCTCACACTGTCTGGCCTCCCCTTTGCCCTCTTCCTATTACCAATGCCAATAAACTAGCTCATTGCAATGATAACACAGTGAGTAAATGGAAGCAATTTCTCTATAGTTCTCAAAATATTCTATAGCACAAGCACTGTATTGATACGGCCATGCCTTTTGTAGGTGGGTAAATTCCTGTTGGTTGAAATACCTTTAAGATGATGCATGTGAAAAACACAACTTACTTATCACCTGCTTCTTTGCAGCCACACCCTGACTGGCAGGAGCTCTCTCCCGGGGCCTGCTCCCTCAGGGGCGGCTTCCTGCGGGATCATCACTTCTGGTTCCCTCCCGCTTCCTGTGCATTTAAAGAGCCTTCACCGAGCACAAGGATAGCATGTGGGGTGACTTTTCTCTCTCTCTCTCTCTCTCTCTCTCTCTCTCTCTCTCTCACAAATAAAGATGGAAACAGTCTCTTCCTGAGCCCGTCTCAAAAAGAACACAATGCTTTCCATTTAGTTGGCAAGCACAATTAACACGAAAGGTAACAAGCAGTTTATGATTGAAACATAAGATTTGCTTTTTTGTTCCTTTTCTTAGTGTTTTCCTGGTGAAGATGGGGCTTGGGATTACAATCGAATTAAGATGGAATGGATGTGGGGGGGACAGTTTCAGAGAACGCCCTCTCAAGGCCAGGGGAGGCGGACACAGGAAGTGCATCAGGCTGAGGGAGCCCTCTTCTCCCCCACTCCTGCCTCCTGTCTCTGCCCCTGGCTTTGGGAATGCGGGGCTGCTCAGTTTCTGTTGGGGGGGTGGAGAGGGGGGAGAAACAGTTGCTTCACTCCATCCCAGCTGCACCTGCGCTTTTTCTGCTTTTGCTGCGGGCACCTTCTGGAATCCTAGAGCCACTCCTCTCCTCCACGTTCTGAGGGGGGATGCCAAGGGCACACTTGCCTTGAGGAGCTCTTCATCCTCTATCACCCGGCCATCGGCCACCCGAAAGGAAGGGGTGTGATAGACTCCGTTAGATGCTTGGACGCTGCAGGGAGAGTTCACGGCGAGGAAGAAAACCCTCAACCATGGCTGGTCATTCTGAGAGTTTTGTACGTTCAAAGGAAGAAAACTTGGGTAGACTTAACCCTGAAAGGTAGAAGTCGGTAGGGAGCAGGGAAGGCTGAAGAACCGTTTCAGATGGTGGACAGAGAGAAATTGCATTTATTTAAGGAAAAGGGGTGGAGATATTAAAAGCGAAGGGCTCCACAGCCCCGAGCCAAAGGGTCACCTGGGTCCATGATGGCAGCAAAACATGCTTAGGAGAGTGCAACAAGGAAGGGCTCAGACGCAACCGAGAGCCCAGGTGGGGCCGTGGTGGCTCACTGGGTGGTCAGAGGAAAGGGGGCCTTGGTCACGGGTTCTGGGGATGAGCCTGGGACCAGCTGCCACTGCCCATCTCTCCCCTGGTTGCAAGCCTTGTGGGGTCCCGTGGAGGTTAGGGGATACATGCCTGTGGGGGAAGAGGGGAAAGGGAATGGCATTGGGCCCTTCGCCCTGAGAGCATCCCTTCCCTGCAGGTGGAAATCTTAGGGGCGTGTCTCAACCGGAGCTTCCTGAGCTTTGCAGGTGAGCTCTCCCCTGATTGGTCAGGGCCAGAGCAGGGTCATTAGTGTAGCGTAATTTACTTTCCAATGATTTTTTTTTTTAAGTTTAAATATGAACATTTTAACAGTGTTCATGGTTTAAATATGAACATGGAAGCACAAAACACCTTAGAAAACATAAGTCCGTTGGGAGGTCGAGAGGTGTTAAGACACCGATTGTGTTATATCCTGTGGTTGGTCAGTGGGAAGACTTCATACATGAGAAGAAACATTCTTAAGTTACTAAAGCTTTGCCTTTTACATTCTCTCACATAAAAATTCAGTTAACAGTGAAAGCCGGGAATTTGAAAACGCTGAGGGCGGGGGTCTGTGGGATGCCTGCTGGGATGGGAGCTCATTCCCGACCAGAGCAGCCTGCGGAGGTGTCTTACCCATCGGGACTCACACTGCCATGCGGACGCTGTGGCGGACGCCCTGCCCGCGGAGCGTAGAAGCTGAAGGGGACCTGAGGCAGCTTCCGGTCTAACCTTTTCCTCTTCCGGAGGAGGACACGGAGGTCCAAGAGAGGACCACTGACTTCTCCCTGGCCATTCTCTGTGCTCTTTCGGAACCATTTTTGCTCTTGGCACCTTCTGGCATCAACTACGGGCTATTCCCACCCCTATCTCCCCCCCCCCCCCCCAACAAATTCTCCAACTTTCTGGACTCCAACAAGGTGTGGCATCTTCATTCGGTTCCGACACTAACCACGTGGTGTCGTGTAGCCCCCGAGGTTCAGGGCTCAGTTCCACAGGGTGCTCCCACCTCAGGTGACAGTCCTGAGTGTTGGAAGCTCAGGGTACCCGCCCTCTGTCCGACGTGGCTGCAAAGTCGAGCGTTTGCACAACCCGCTCCTCAGAGTTGATCGTTTGCTGGAAGGCTCCCAGGACTCATGGAGGCACTTAAGTTCCTGGCATTAGTTTTGAAATAAACTGGCTTTGAATTAACACAGACCTGCCCTTCTATACAAAGCAAGCCTTCCTTACTTGGGCTTGTTGTTTTCTAAGAGCACTTACCCGAGTGTTTATTTAACTTGATCTTTTTCACAAAACAGTGAACCATCTTGGGCTGTCCGACTTCTCCAGCCCTGTGTATACAGCCCACTGACTGTCAAAAAAGCTAAAAGGAACCGGAGCCCCGGAGTCCATCTTATTAGAGGAAAGAACATTTAATACTCAACGTAACCACTCAAAAATAATGAACTGAGAGGATTGAACATCAAGATAAAATCTAGGAAGTCCCCCGAATTCTTAAATTCTAGGTGCTTTCTACCATCTCGCTTTTGGGAGAAAGCGCCTCTTTTAACTTTTTCTAGATAGTCTTTGCTTTATCATGTTGGCACTCAGATACCTCCCCTTTCTTGATATTTGGATATAGCGTTTCTCTCTCTTTTTAAATCTATTACAGATGATCTATCCAGTGATTCTCATCACTGATGTTTCTATCTCTCTCTCCCTCTTCCTTCCTCTCTGAAATAAATAAAAACATATTTTAAAAAGTGACCTGGCATAATAAAATTAGAAGCCGACAGCAGCCTGCTTCTAATGTGCCCGGTGTTTCCTTTGGACTTGAAGGCTGGCTGGTTCCTCCTGGTTGTACCTTCCTCCTGTCGTCTAGTGATGCCCTTGGCCTTGAGTGACATTCGTCCTGAAGCCCATCCCTGGCCCAAGAGGAAGTGTTCCTGAATGGAGGCTGTGATCTTCCGTGAGGGAGTGACAGGCGGTTTAGCTACTACATTCACGTGGAGTGCGTCCATCTAAGTTTTGCTTAAATCTTAGTTCTTTCCACGAAATAAAACGTGTGTGTGGTGTGTGAACAGCAGACCTCCAACCGGAGAGGGTGCAGGCTCATTCGAAAGGGCCCTGGGGAAGGCCCCTCATTCGGAGTGAGAGATACAGACCCCAGAGCCCAGTGGCCACAGTTGCCCGGGAAGGACTAGCCCCGCAGGGAGCACATTCCTGGCTGGACCTCATGAACGCACAGGAGGTGAAATTTTTAACTCTTAGCTCACCTAGATTCCTGTTCACAACACAGTGCTGTACTCATACCAGTGCCAGAGATTTTATTAAACTTGTGTTCATTGCACTCACCTATAAAAATACAGAGAAAGCCTGTCATCTGTTTTGACATGAAATACATTCCTTCATTATATTACAAAAGATTGTAAGCCATACATGGGCATTATAAAGATGTTTTTCAAGAGTTAAAAATCGAGGTTTAAAGTGTTTAATGTTGTGTTCGCGTGTGCTGGGCTGAAGTCAGTGGAACTAACTTTGGTAGGTTACTTGTGACTTCAGCTGCCAAATGCCCCCACTTAGAGGACAAAAAAAGATGCGGTTCTTTCACAGGAAATGCTGTACAGGACTGTGGTTTATGTAAAGGAAATGCCCACCGAGAGACACAAATGCTGTTAGTAGTTAATGGTGCACTTGATGCTTGAAGTGGAGCTGAGTTGGTATAAATAACTCTCACCCCAGCTTTTATGTTCATAATTGATTCTAACCCTTTAGGCAGGGCTTGGTAGTGATAGTGACTCTGGGTTTTCGCATGGCCTGCTAATGGGATGCAGGTAGGTGAGGGGACCGCATTCAGGCCATGAAGACAACGCAGACAGGAGGGTAAGGGGCTTTGGTTTGACTGGGACAGTGTCACATGACGAGTCAACCCAGATGGAAAGCCCCTATAGCGGTGTAGGAAGATTGGATAATGGCGGGGCCATGTCCCTTAGAAAACCTAAGTCAGGGACCTCCCATACGTGTCATCTCATGTGCAAATCTGAGCCGCTGGTCAGGGCTCTCTGGACCACTGCTGAGAGGATTTAATGTCTGGGGTCAAACAAAAGAAGGGTGATTTGATCACGACTAATTTGGGACATTGGCACCATGCTGATCAGACTTCCTAGAGATGCCTCTCCAGGTTTGTTCATCGTTATTTCTTGGGTGTGATTTTTCAGCCAGGTCTGAATCCAGCACAATGGCCTGCTTCCCTCTCACGTTTCTTGGCTGTGTAGACGGGAGGACAGACCCGGCCAGTGTGATGGCAGTCGGAAAGTGCGACACACAGGGAATGCCGATTTCATGTGTAGGCTAGTTCCGTTCACTCACACTCGGGCTTGGAGAGACAGAGGGACGAAGGCAGATGGTTACGTGCCAAATGGTGCTTTTCTTTCCACTCCAAGCAAGTCTCCCATGTTACCTCTGTCCGGCTGAGTCTCCGCAAATTTGATTTTTGCTTAGAGAAGCCTTGACTGGTTGTCCCACGGATGGTTTGGAGCAGAAAAGACCAGATAGAGCTAAACATATATTCCTATGAAAATACTGGAGACACGACAAGGAATATATGGAAGGTGATCTATGAGAAGTAATTAACTGTTAGGCCATGAATAGGTTAACTTCTACTAAAGATTTTTCTAAGATGAATAGAGCAAAGAGTTGCAATGAAAACATTTTTAAGATGAAAACTAGCAAACGGTGATAGTATTTAGTGCTTAGACACAGTTGTCATCCGCTTTAAAAAATAGCAGCTCAGACTGGCATTGCACCCTTTCCTTTCCCTGTGTCTCCTCCCTGGTATTGATATTGCTTTCAGGTCCTCTCCAGACCATCGATTTGATTAAAGCAGATGCGATCTTAAACACTTGGCCTTTGCAGCCCCAGCCTCTCAGCCTTTTGTGAGCGCGCTTGGCGGTAACGAGCTCAGGTTCCCGAAGGCCCTTGGTTTCTCACTGAGACGGGAGTGAGGTTCTTCCTGAGAAGCGTCCCCTAGCACCTATCAGCCCCCCTAGCACCCATCAGCTGCCGTTTGCAGAGGTGCCGCCCACGGGGGCGACTGTGAAAATGACCTTGTGAGGTTTTCAGTGTTTCTGCACACTCACACGCACATGCACACGCACACACACACTCACACTCATGTTATTACACTGAGCCACTGGGATGCCTAGGGGAGGGTGGGGGTTCTCATTCCCTCTGTTCACAGAGGAAGCACAGGAGGGTCAGTGACTCCCAGGCTAGCAAACAGTGGGGCCAGAGAGACAGCCAGCCTCACCCTAGGCAGACAGCCACCTGGGAAGCTCTCCCGTTTCGCTGAAGGACGCTCCAGAGAGAGAGCTCGGGAGCACCCCCTCACCTTTCCTTAGACAGAGTTATCTATCGCTGATGCTGCAGCAGGAAGAGGACCAGAGGTTTGCCTGTTATAAGCTGGTTGTGAGGCATAGGCATCGTTTTCAACACTGGAGAGCAACGTTGGTACGTGCCCTGAGAAAGGCACGGGTCCCCTTAGTCCCAGGAGGGAGGGTCAGCCGTGGCCGAGCATGGGGGGAGAGAGATTCGGATAGCAGGTGACTTGAAAGTGAGCTTTGATCGACCCTGGCATTTGGTGAGAACCCATTTTATTTTGATGTAGAATAAGAGCGTGCTCTTTGGGCAGAGGCGTTGGGGTAGGGAAGGTCAGGATGTTTGTGGGTAGGACTGCAGGGCAGTTTGACAGGTTTCTGGGAGGAGAGTAGATATAATTATCCATGTGAGATGAAAAGAGCCTGATGGATCTCTATCAGAGTCCTTGCACATGCCCTCCCCCACTCTGTTAGGGAGGGATAGGCTGCAGAATCTCCCCCACCCCCTCTAGACTGTTGTCTTTGAAATGAATCATAATATTTAGTAAAGGGTAATTATGTGCATTCTTATTTTCTTATCTGATATTTCATTGTTATTCCTCTCCACTTACATAGTTTTTAAAATCCTCACCTGAGGATATGTTTTTATTGATTTTAGAGAGAGAGGAAGGGAGAGAGAGAAACATCAATGTGAGACAGAAACATGGATCAGTTGCCTCCCATACACGCCCCGACCAGGGATCGAACCCACATCCTTTTGGTGCACAAGAAGACGCTCCAGCTAACTGAGCTACCCGGCGAGGGCCCATCATTGTAACATTTGTATTTCTCCTGAGGTGTCTGAAAACACTTTGCTTGCAGAACATTTTCTTCTAAGGACATAATGGCACGAATGGTTATTTTAGGAAACTTGAATTCTAAGACTAGCAGTTCTTCTGTTAGGTCTTCATCTATAGTAAGTCTGAAATAGAAGATTGCTTCTTTATTTTTTATTTCTATCAGAGAGGAAAGGAGAGGGAGAAGGTGATAGAAATATCAATGATAAGAGAATAATTGATCGGCTGCCTCCTGCATGCTGCCTACTGGGGATTGATCTACAACCCGGGCATGTGCCCTACTGGGGAATCGAACTGTGATCTCCTGGTTCATAGGTGGATGCTCAACCACTGAGCCATGCTGGCCGGGTGAGAATTGTTTCTTTATATTGTACTAGAGGCCTGGTGCATGGAATTTGTGCACTCGGGGGTGGGGTTCCTTTACCTGGCCTGCACCCTCTCACAGTCTGGGAGCCCTTGGGGGTGTCTGATGGTTTAGGCCCGCTTCCTCCTAGAGCAGGCCTAAGCCATCAGTTGGGCATCCTTATCATGGCTGTGGAGGTGAGAGAGGCTTCTGCCACCACTGCTGCACTTGGCAGCTGTGAGCCTGGCTCAGGGCTTCTGGCTCAGTGGTGCTCTCCTTATGGGAGTGCACTGACCACCAGAGAACAGCTCCTGCATTGAGCGTCTACCCCTGGTGGTCAGTGCGCATCATAGCGGCCGGTCATTCCACTGTTAGGTTGATTTGCATATTAGCCTTTTATTATATAGGATTTCTTCAGAGACAGCTTCACCAGCCAGGGAGGCCACTTTCAACATGACTTCCACAGATGGTGGCGTTATCCACCCTGCCCTTTCAGGCATCGAAGTCGTCAGGCAGTTTGCCTTGTGTTCTTTCTGCTGATCGGCAGGAATTAACACTTGCCCTTCATTGTCAACGAAAAGGGACAGTGACTCCTGCTTCCTACGTGTATTGGACTGGAAAGATTTTCAAGAATCGGTCGTCAGAAACATGAGGGTCAGCTATTTTTGTCTGGCAACCCCAGGCGTGAGGAGAGGACCAGGCGTTGTTGTTCAAGCTGTTGTCATAGAGTTTAATCCTGGTGTCATCACACCGCCCTGCCGATGCAGCCCGAGGAGGAAGTGCCGGGCAGCGCAGCGACTCTCACAGGCCCTGCAGAGAGCATCGTAACAAATCCCCCCACCCTCACTTTTTCCACTGAGAACTCAGCAGCGATATGTTTCTATTATTCTGACAAGTACAGTGTGAGCAGCCACACACGCATCCCTAAGGTTTCAGAGATTGGCACTTAGATTTGTTTCATATCACTCACTGTCTTTTTGTTGTTGTGATAAAAAATGTTTGTAGACAGCAAAAGCTTTCATGCTCCCCATGATTTTTGTTCTCCCTCTCCCCAGAGCTGAACAAGGGTGGGTGTATATTCAGTCTGTGAGCTACCAAGAGAAAAAAAAAATAGTCCCTATGTGTGAGAAGTTGCTAGTAATTACATTTTGAAGGAGAGCGTGAAGTTGTTAAAGACAAACTATTTGGTTTCTGTGAGGAAATATGTTTTGCTATTTCAACTCCAGCCCTGCGCCAAAGGTTCAGAAAATTTTGTAGCCTACTTTCCTCCCCACACTTGAGTGAAAAACACAGATCACTAATATTTAAGATAACAAACAGAAAAAAATATCTACATAGTAATGGTGACTTCTTTCTAGCAATTTTGGTGTCAGGAAATCTAGTCCAACAAAAACTCTGTATATATTTTGATTAAAAGAATCAAACTCCTTGGGGAGGTCAGACACTTGAGTGGAGGCCTATAGAATAAACTCCTTTTCATTTATTTTTTGCCCCAATGATGAGAATGAAATGGTAAGAGTGAGGGATCAAGAGGGAGATGAATAACAGCTTCCTGGAGTTCACCTGTGTGATTGTTTTGTGCTTTTATGAGTCACTAGAGGCTTGATGCACGAATTCGTGCACGAGTGGTGTCTGGCCGGCCCACCCCGATGGGAGCCGATTGGGCCAGGCTGGCAGGAGGTTGGCCAGCTGGCCCTGCCCCCGATTGGGGTTGGGGAGGACGATCGGGGGCCATGTGGCCGGTGGGGGAGTAAGGGAGAAGGGGCCGTGCGACTATGGCCTGCTGGCTTCGCCCCTGATGAGGGCCCTATCAGACCGGTTGGCTGCTGCAGTGCGCGTCACAGCAACTGGTTGTTCCGTCGTTCCAGACGCTTGGCTTTCATATATACAGATAATTGTATTTGTAAATGTCATTTATACTGTTTGTGTCTTTTAAATATATATATATTATTTGCAAAAAATGACACAATTCAGCTTATTTAAAAATTGTTTTTGAGATGAATGTGTATGTGTATGTATGTGTGTGTATAGTGCCCCCCCAAATGGATGCACACATTTTACATAATTATAAAGGCAGTGTTTATTAAAATACATTTTATTTTCAAAAGTGAGCCAGCAGCTGTTACAGTGTATATCCATTTTTTGGGGATACCCTGCAGTTTTAGTTCATTCTTTTCACTATTTTAGCCAAACCAAGATAGAATATATCATGTTTTGTGGATCCTAGTCTTCCTTCTGCAGAAGCAAATACATTGGAGTCTGTGGGTTCTGAGTAGTTACTGCTGAAAGCAGGACCAGCATCTTATGGTCAGACATGCTGGGGGTGCATCTCCACGGAGGCTAATTGAGGAAAATATGTCCTGGTTCCTGATTGATTAGTGTCGGCCAGCGGAGACTGAGATCAAACAGGGGGGTGGATAGTCTTTCCTTTGGGAGACTTGCCTCTGGGTGTGTCCCTGAGCTGCTGACTCATCATCACATCCAGATCCTCTTTGAGGAGGGACCAGTCTGCTCTGCCCCCTCATGCCCTTGAACTTGACCCACGTGGCAACCTGGTCACAGCCCTTGCTCAGGTCACAGTCCCTCTGTGCCATTTAGTGACAAGTGTGGGCCTGTGACCCTTTCTGAATTAATTGCCTCCTCGGGAGTGGTGCACAGAGCTGTAGGGATGGCCCTTGGGAATCCGGGCTCTGAAGCCTCTGGTTGCCTGGTGAGAGGGTGGACTTGAATGCAGAGAGCGAGCTTGGAACAGTACATTGCATGTTTCCCCTTCGAAAGCCATGCACTAATATATGCATCTCCCATCCTTCCCCCTGAATGTCTCTCCCTTCTTTCGTTTTTGGCCCGGGCATAACTGTAGACTTATGGCGTCTCTGCGAGGTTCTGTCCCGCCCGTGGCACTGCCCTCTTGGGCTCTGCCAGCCTCTTGAGAGCATCTTCCTCCCCTCTCCTCAGCCTCTGCCCATGACGGGCGTCCTCTCCTGCTCTGTGGGCCGTGGCCGTGGTCATTGCTGACCTGCCTCCTCCGTCCTCTTGTTTCCCCTCTGATCCGGCCTCCTCTGCTCTTCCTGTGCCTCCGGCGGCTCCTCCTGTCTCAGGGGAAGCACTACCCTCCTTCACAGCCTGGCAGGCTCCTCGCCATCCGCCCTCACCAGCTCCGCCAGCTTCCTGCCTTGTCTCCTTTGCCCCAGGGGCCTCGCTGTGGCCACTGTTCCCTGTGGCCCAGACCTGCCGGGCACCGGCATGCCCCCTGCCTCTCCTGCTGCCACCACCCTGGCCCCAGGTGCCCTCCCTGCCGGTGGCACTCAGACAGCTGTCAGTGACCAGCGCTGCTGTGGGGCTGGGTGGGAGGGAGTTGACTCATTCACTGGACGCTCAGTGGGGAGAATTTCTTTGTGTGGCCAAATGTTTGTTCAAAGGGAGAGACTGTTACGGAAAATAAGGTCTTTGTACATCTGTAAACTTCTAGCGGCGTTTCATAATTGAAAATGTGTTGTTTTTATTACATCACGTCATTTTCTAGTACCAATAAATTATGCTGCAGCCTGACTGCTAAACACTTCTCAAGTGCCCCGCTGGTATGGCTCATTGGTTGAATGTCGACCCATGGACCAGGAGGTCAAGGGTCGATTCCCAGGCAGAGCACATACTCAGGTTGTAGGCTTGATCCCCAGTAGGGGGCGTGCAGGAGGCAGCCCAGCGATGATTCTCTCATCATTGATGTTTCTATCTCTCTCTCTTCCCTTCCTCTCTCCGAAATCGATAAAAGCATATTAAAAAAATTCACAAGTAATTTTCTTCACTGTCACATACAAACATAAAACATAGCAAGGGATTTTATGAATGATTGCTATGATGCTCCCTCTCATACTGTCTGGGCCATTTGGGAAAGAAGCGTAATGTGAGCGCTGGGTCGGTATTCTAAGGCGTGTGATAAAGCCGGACCTGGTCTATAAAAATGGGTTGTAACCTTGATTGGTCGCATAAGCTAGTGCCGCTGGGGACTGAGTTTGCTGTCATTGCTTTGGCATGTTGTTTAAGTATTTTCATTTCCAGTGCATTCTGAATGTATTTTCCTGGTTTCTTTCCCGAGTTGATAAGGCCCTTGGTTTATAAGGTTTCTTTGTTTTTCATAATAGTTAGATGGGGTCCTGTACATTGCACAAGCTAATCCAATGTGATTTGACTATAAATTAGAGGCGCAATGGGAACCCCGAGCCCAGATGCCACATGGCGGGTCCTGGGGGGATGGCTGGGGTGGGGGGACAGGGGAGGAGACACCCAGTGCTGACACAGCAACCTCCTTCTCCCTAGAAATGGGATCCCGTGGTGCGGTGCTAACTGCTGGTTCATTCGGTGCTCTTCTTCTCACTGGGAGTTAGTGAGGTCGGTGTCCCAGGAAGCGGCTTGGGTTGAGTCTGAGCACAGTCACCTCAGCACATTGCTGAGCTGGCAGAGCCGTTCTAAGAAGGACTGCCAGGCATTGCTTCAAGGCGCAGAAAAGCCACACGGCCCCTCAGCCCCTCAGAGCCTGCGGAAGGATCACAGGCACAAGCTGACAGGGCAGCAGCCCCTCCTCCTGGGCAGGGTCCGCCCCGCCTCAGAGCCCCGGGAACAGCTGACTTACAGAGGAGCCCTACACTTGGCAGCACACACGGAACTTTAGCATTTCCCTGCCCTTTGGCCTAGAAACTTCGCTGTTAGGACCTTACCACCAGGAAATAAATAGACACATGGGCAGATACTTACTTATCTATTTGCTTGTTTACCCATTTACGTGTTGATGGACATTGGGTTGTTTTCACCTCTTAGCCTTTGTGAGTAGTTCAGCTACGAACAGATGTGTGCAGGTATTTGAGTACCTGTTTCCAATTCTTTTGTACATACTTAGCCGTGAGATTGCTGGGTCATAGGGTAATTCTGTGTAACTTTTTGAGGAACTGCCAAACTGCTTTCTTTCCACAGTAGCTGC
The DNA here is from genome assembly GCF_964339955.1 of Pipistrellus hanaki. Lineage (NCBI taxonomy): Eukaryota > Metazoa > Chordata > Mammalia > Chiroptera > Vespertilionidae > Pipistrellus > Pipistrellus hanaki. The sequence goes on from NC_140520.1 coordinate 5,497,206, forward strand.
ATCTGGTCACACTCCCAGTGGCAACATACAGAGGTTCCCGTGTCTCTGCACCCTCCCTTTCCGAAGGAGTGACAGCTGTCCTCAGGGGTGTGAAGTGTCTCGTTGGGGTTCTGATTGGCATCTCCCTGATGGCTAACGATGCTGAGCATCTTTCCCTGTGCCCAGCGGCCATTTGTACCCCTTGGGAGCAGTCCCTAGGTAAGGGCCTTTGCCCGTTTTTAATTGGGTGGCTTACCTCCTTGTTGTTGAGTTGTACGAGTTCTTTATCTATTCTGGAGCGTAGACCGTTATTGAATACCAATACATATTTGCAAGAATTTTCTCCCATCTTTCTTTTCACTGTCCTTACAGTGTCATTTGGAAAGACCAACTTATTCTTTTTTTTTTTTTTTTTTCTGCTCGTGTGTTTTTGTGTCCGATCCATTGCCAAACTGCATGTCGTCTTCTTGGTCTTAGCTCTTCTATGGACGTCCTGCTCCATCCTGAGCTCATTTTTGTGTCTGGTGTGAGGTATATCCCAGCACCATTTACTGAAGAGCTTACTCTTTCCCCGTTGAATGGCCTTGGCGTCCTTCCTGAAAATCAGTTCTCTCTGTCCTTAAAGGTTTATTTCTGGTCTCTTAATGACATCCCAGTGGGTGTATATGTTTTATTCTGATGCCTTCACCAGTTTTGATGACTGCAGTGTTGCAGTAAGTGTTGAAATCAGGACTGTGTGTCCTCCACATTTGTTCTTCTTTAAACATTGTTTGGCTGGTTGGGGCCCCTTAATTTCCATCTGAAGTTGAGGATCAGATTTTTTTCCATTTTGTTCCACTTGGCTCATTGTGTTCCCCACCCCGTCTCCACCCTCCCAAAGCCTGCTCTGCACTCCCACGTGGGCCAATATTTAGATCCAAAAGTAATTCTTATCATTGGCATTGTGAGAAGCTGGGGAAAAGCTCGAGTGTTCAACAGTTGGGTGTTCAAGGGAGCGCAGCTCCTAGCTCTGGAGGACCGTGACATTGAAAGGATAGCCCTAAAAACCAGTGATATTGAGGGGGGGAGAGGGGAAGGAGGGAAGTGCTTTGGGTCACTGGGACACCATGAGAGTCGGGAACAGATCTAGGGTCTCTCCAGGCCTGTCTATAGTGTTTTGGAGTGGGGGGTGACTTGTGGGGCAGGTGGCCATTAATGGGGGTTTGCGTCATGATCATGATGTGTGCTCATTGGGGGGTTGGGGAGCAAGGGCCAGAAGTGACCTCCAGCTGAATTAAAAGGACTGGCTATTTCTCAGTTTGTACACTGGGTACCGCTTCCTTTCCCCACCTCGTAGCCACAAGAAAATTAGCTGCCAACAAAAATGTCGCACTGTCAGAAAAGAACGCGTAGCGCTTTAGAAGCAGTTTGAACAAGGGTGCGGCTGTTTGGAAGTTTGCTATTTTTTGCACATTCCCTGCTTTTTCTTTTTTTTCCAATCACTTTTCCTAAGAGCACTTTCTCAGCCTGCGTTCTCGTCATTCCTATCCGCTCCCCCTGATCACTAATGGCCTTGGTTTGTGAGCGCTTTCTCAGCATTCACGTCACTCAGCCCGCACGAGGCCCATGTTTCTACCAAAGATGCACGTTTGGCTTCACACCTTTGAGAACTCCTGTGTCAGCCACGCCTCCCAGGACGGTGGGTAAAACATCGCTATTTGGAGAGCTGATTAAATATGTATGTTGAAAGCCTTTTACTAAACCAGCCCATGGATTCTGAGATCAATCAGCATCGGTCCAGGGTGTGAAAATAGCTAAAATTGTGTCTTGGCTGATTGCGGTAGCCCTGCCTGTCTGTGAGCGATCGGAGTCCGGCCTGGCCCCTCATGCTTCTTCAGGGGAACAGAGACCTGGCCCAGCTCTGTTCCCGCTGCTCCCGAACCCCGACCCGCAACCCACTGGCCCCCTCACTACAGAGAGGAAAGAGAGAACCCTATGAGCACTTTCTGTTGCTTTTATTTTTATTTATTTATTTTTAATCCTCACCTGAGGATATTTTGCCACTGACTTTTAGAGAGAGTGGAAGGGAGAGGGAGAGACATCGATTACTTGGTTCCTGAAGGCACTCCGATGAGGGCCAGGGAACTGCAATCAAGGCATGTGCCCTTTCCCGGAATCGAACCCGGGACCCTCCAGTCCTCGGGCTGATGCTGTGTCCACTGAGCAAAAACGGGTCAGGGCACCTTCTGTTGCTTTTAAAGAAACATTTCTCTAAAGTTCCACTTAGTGCTCTTTCAACGCAGAGAGAGCCAAAGGCCCAGACAGTTTCTGGGCCGGCCCTGGCCGGTGGGTCCTGCCTGACACAGGTCCAGGCAGCAGCCCTGTGGGCGACTCTGGTCACAGGGACCTTGTAGGCTCCTCAGAGTTCTGGGTCAGCTGTTGTCCCAGGGCACCCTGTGGTCCCCCCCCCCAGAACACAAGCACTTTCTAACTGACGCCTGGATGGCACCCTCTGGCAGCCTTCTGCTCCATGCGATGAGCTAGAGCCAATTCAGCAACTGAGGCAGGAGCTGGGGGGTGTGGCCTGAGGCAGAGGCGGAGGGAGAGCAGGAGGAGTGGGATCCGAGGTTTCTGAGGATGAGTTGGGAGGACTTAGACCTGGTGTGTAGGAGAAGTACAGGTCTAGGAAGTCTCCCAGCATCTAGCCAGGGGAGGCAGAGGCAGACTGTGGGGATGGGAGGAGCAGGTGGGCAGGGGAGATGCCCTGTGGGGTCTTCAGAGGTGGAGAGCAGGGGCAGGAAGGCAGGTGGGCAGGGGGGATGCCCTGTGGGGTCTTCAGAGGCAGAGAGCAGGGGCAGGAAGGCAGGTGGGCAGGGGAGATGCCCTGTGGGGTCTTCAGAGGCGGAGGGCAGGGGCAGGAAGGCAGGTGGGCAGGGGAGATGCCCTGTGGGGTCTTCAGAGGCGGAGAGCAGGGGCAGGAAGGCAGGTGGGCAGGGAAAATGCCCTGTGGCGTCTTCAGAGGCGGAGGGCAGAGGCAGGCAGACAGACACAGCGAGATCTCGGTGCCGTGAAGATAAGTGCCCCTGAAACAAGGGCAGGTCTGTTTGGTTTAGAAAAAACTTTGCTTCGTGACCTCATCTCTCAGAGCTGTAAACCAGGTCGGAAAAATATTACTCCAGAAATGGCCACTCTGAGGCTGCTCAGACTGAGCAGTGCCAGTAAGTCCGCACAGAGTGTTGGCGCCAGAGCCTGTGGGGCTGGGGCCTGCAGGGGACCAGAGGCCGGCGTTCTGGCCCATCGGGCATCTGCGGACAGTCAGACATGCAGACCCACGAAGGTCCGGGAAGTTTCTCGTCGTCCTGAGTGTGCAGCCAAGGTTACCGCTTCTAAGCAGCCATTGCAGCCTCCCCCTCTGTCCCTCGGGCTGAGGGGACAGCGGGCCTCGCTCTCCCCTGGGCTGTGGGTGGACCTGGCGGTGCTGCCCACCACCCGTGGTCTTCCCAGTAGATGGGGGGCGGGGAGGTTAGACGATAAGAAGTATATAATCTCAATTTTGTTACTTTTCTGATGATGATGATGATGATTGATGAAGGCATTAAAGATTGTGGGCTCGATTCCCAGTCAGGCACATACAAGAATCAACCAATGAATGCATAAAGTGCAACCACAAATCAATGTCAGGAGAACGGTGGAATCATTGTGTTCTATACATGAAACATTACACAACATTAAAATCAACAAAGGAGATCTGTGTGTGTGTGTGGACACAACTGTCTTTTTCTTGTTAAGTGTATTGTTTCAGAGAGTGAGAGAGGGAGAGAAAACATTGATTTGTTGTTCTACTTACTTATGCATTCATAGGTTGATTCTTGTATGTGCCCTGACCGGGGATCGGACCTACAGCCTTGGTGTATGGGATAATGATGCTCTCACCTACTGAGCTACCCGGCCAGGGCTGTGATACGTTGTTAAGTGACAAAAGCATGTCTGGAAAAATCTGTATAATAGGAACACACTGCCCCACTCCCTATCCCCCACCCCACCCCCCACCCTCAGTTGTCCTGGTCCTTCCCTCCCCTGGGCATCAGCCACTTGTCGCCTCTCAGTCTGTACTGCTGGGGCTCAGCTCAGACTCCCTGTTTCTCCCCTGGACGGTGGCGAACACCCCCAGCGAGTCTCCCGATGCCTTGTCTGTACCCCAGGTTCTCCCGCCCGAGTGCCTGCCCTCCACTTTGCGGAGGGATCTTCTCAGAGTGCAGCTTTTATCCCGCTGTCTTCCTTCTTAACCGTTTTCCTCCATCCTCCCCAGGCTCCGGGGTCTCACCCCCTCGCTGGAGCCCGGAGCAGCCTGCCCACCTCCCTTCCCGCCTCCCACACTGACTCTCAGGCATGTTTCCCGGAACTTTCGTTGTTTCTTTACAGATGCCACCACGTTAACAAGCAAGGTGTAGAGGGCGGTGCAGAAGGAGCATTGTGATGTGGGTTCGTGGTTGGTTGTGGGACTGGAAGTACTTCACACACATTCTGACTAGCTACCCCCTTTTCTGGAGTTAAGGACCGCAGTTTCATCTTGTTTTGAGGCGGCCTTTTAGAAGAGAATACATTTCAGGGACAACAGCGCCGACTCTCCTGCCTTGGGCACTGTTTTGTTCTGTCCATATCCGGGGGTGGGCCTCTCCAGCGCAGGGGCCTGAGGGTTCGGTACTCGTTTGTCCCGGGGTCACTCTGCCTGCACAGTGCACAGCTGTTCTGCAAACACGCCTCGGACTAAGCAGTCTCTGCTTTGGCTGCACTTGGAGCTAATGGGGTGGTGTGTGTGTGTGTGTGTGTGTGTGTGTGTGTGTGTGTGTGTGGTGCTCCATGTATAATCAGAAGAACCCAGAATCGAGAGAGGGTGCCGGGAGGTGCTCTCTAAGGCATGCTGCATAGTCTCTTGTCATGCTCCTCTCCTCCGAATCTGTATCTTTATTTTTATAGCACCAACTAGTGGGAAATGCTCCTTTTTAAAGAAATGACAGGAGTTCGGTGCAGCTTGCTGATGTTCAGAAACACTTGTACTTTATAAACTCATTCATGGCAGGAGGAAAGGGATGTAGCGCTGTTGTCTGGCTCCCTCTGGTGGGCAATCATATGGAAAGATCAAACTCCAGTTTAGCGGGGGAGAGGGACGGGCTGTGAATAGTTCTGGTTATTGGTAGTAAAAGGAAGAGAAAATGCATCTTGTGGATGTATGGTCATTCTCATGGGAAAGCTCCCCAATAATAGCAATAGTAAAATGCTCAGCAATACTATTTTCCTTTTGATCGCGTCGCGACACGGCTGAGACCACAGTGTCAAACAGGAAAATGGTAAGCTACTAATGCTGCAACCGTGGCTGGGTAGGCCTTCTTAAGGGACCTTGAAACAGTAGATGAGCAAGGGTAATTAAAAAAACTCTTTTTATTGAAACACACAGAATTAGAATAAGGTGATTTCCTTAAAGTTGGAGATTTTCAGGAATGGCAACCATTTCAATATTTTGCATGTGTTACCTTTGTAGTCCTTACTATAATCTAATGATCATAATAATCTGATGAAAAAAACTGCAGCCCAGAGACATTAAGTAGTTTGTCCAAGGTTATCTGACTCATGAGTGGGAAGCCAGGATTTGAACCTGTGGGGCCTGGCCCCAGAGCCCCTGTGCTACATCACATTGCCACACGGAAGGCTGACTGGTGGAACCTGCTGTGATGATGGGAAAGTCTGATGTCTGTGTGGCTATTGAGCAGTTGAGGTGGGGCCACTTCAAGAAAGGGACAAAATTATGCCGAAGGTGCTTTACTGTCACTCCCAGCTCTCCCACTCTGCACCTCTTTGGCGTCTGCAGAGTCACGTGTCTGCTGTCATTGTTGTCAGATTGCTGAACTGCTCTTTGGGGAAAAGAACTTATCTTTCCGGGAACACGCTTTCAACGAACCCGTCCCTCTGTTCTCAGGTGATAGAAACACTGTCGCGCCTCTCCCGAACGCCCATCGCGCTGGCCACAGGAATCAGGTAAGCTCGTTTCTCCGCGGCCCACGTTCAGGGTCACGATGGCTCGTTGAACGGTCACTGTCTGCAAAGCATGTTGCACGCGAGGACTGCCTCTCACCCGTGCAGGCTGTCCGGTTTGCAAGTGCCAACACACGTTTGAAACTTTGTGACCAAGAACACATTCATAGAGCCAGATGAGATCCGTTGGCTAAACACGGTTCTCATTTTACTGGTGACTGTCGTTGATACGGTTCTTCTTTTTTTTTTTTTTCTTCCTTCAACCTTTCTACACATGTGATTCACCAAGACAAACACACATGCTGGTTTAAAGAGTAAAACGTTGTCTCTGTGGTCTGATTTCTGGAACTTGGTTAGACGTGGATTTAGAGCATCATGTGCATATTACCAGAAGGGTCATAGAGGCATGAGGCAGAAAGGATGCTCATGGCTAGGAATAGGGATCCATGGCAGTGATTGCCTTTGAACGGGAGGCAGAGAAAACATCCTGTTCTCCCTGAGGCCACTTACCCAATAATGGAGCAAACACACACAACTTAAAACACCTCAAAGTCTAAGGAGAGGAATATATCAGAGCCAGTAATCATTTACACAGGACACAGTATTCTTTCTCCTAATCATTTTCATTATTAGCTTGTCACCCAGTTGTTTGTCAAGAGTGATTGTCACCCAGTTGTTTGTCAAGAGTGATTGTCATCAGTTACTTGCGAAGGGTGATCACTATCCAGTCATTTGTCAGTCACATCAGCATCCCATAAAGTGGGAAGAGCTGGTGTTGAAGGCAGGCCTGCTCTCTGCCGGGGAGCTGAGGGGGGGCTAAGGGGGAGCCAGGAGGTGAGCCTGCGGAGTTGTGGCTGGGGGGGGGGGGGGCGGGGGTGTCACTAAGCACAGCAGCCTGTCTGTCCCCAGCTGCTCAGAGGACTGGGGTGACAGCACACCTGCTGCTGATGCCCTGGGGTAGCAGGCGCCTGGTCTCCCTGGGGAGCCTCAGGCCCAGCCGCACTGGGAGAAACGCCAGATGCCGTCTCAGATGTGGTGACTGACCAGCCCGCGCCGGCGGCAGGCGGGCTGACACGGGTCATGAGGCAGTGCCCCTCCTGGATGTCGCTTGCTCACCTTGTTTCCTCTCCCTCCTTCTCTCCCGCCCTCCAGGCCCTTCCCAACGGAAGAGAGTGTCAACGATGAGGACATCTACAAAGCCCTCCCCGACCTGATAGAGTACGTGAGCTCCCGTGTCATCACTTCTGCGTCCCCTGTGGGTTGTAGCAGTGGGGGGTGGTGGGGGTGTTAGCTCTGTGCTGGGAAGGAGAAATGGCTGGCGGCTGAGGTGTAAGAATCAACCCCAGGCCCGGAAGGGAAAGCGTCCGAGAGAGTGACGTCCACTGGCTCCTGGCTGCCTCTGTGAGTCCCTCGCGTGCAGGGCTCTGAGGAGCAGAGAGGCAGGCTGCTGCCAAGTACAACGTGAGCCCTTCCCAGGCGAGTGGGTGGTGGAGACGGAGGAAGGAGGCAGTGAGGGGACATTGAGCCGACCCTGCACCCCTCTCCTGGGGAGGCAGCACAGACAGCCCGCGTGGCAGCTCCAGGAAGGTGCCCTCCGGCAGGAACGTGGTCTGAAGCCCACTCACTGCACGAGGCCTTGGCAATGAAAAGCCTGCAGAGAGCGAGGCCTCTGAGAGACTGTCACATCCTAGGTCCCCTTCAGCTCCCCATCTTCTCCGGGTCCTCGTCTTCCTTAGTGTGACCAGCGGGAGGCACACGGTCTAAGTCCCGGCCCTGCACGCACCTGCGCTGTCGTGGGCAAGTCCAACACCTGGTTGTCCTCTTGACGTGAGGTCATTTATCTGCCTGACCGCACCCCCGGGGCCGGGCCTGGGGGGCCGGGCTCCCACTGCAGAGGTGCCGTGGGCGCTGGGCGCTGTCAGGTGCTGTTGTCTCTGTCATTGTCCCTGTTAGGAGGGACGGGCTGTCCCCAGGCCTTCGACGCCACACGTTCCACTTTATGTCCCCTCTGGATTTCCTACGGGAACCAGGAGGCTGCTCCCAGCTCGTGCATTTCCTACCAGACAGTGACCTTCCCCCTGTGCCCTCCGTTCCAGCGAGACGCGTGCGGAGGACGAGGAGGGCCTGTATGACTGTGTGTACGGCGAGGACGAAGGCGGCGAGGTCTACGAGGACTTGATGAAAGCGGAGGAGGCGCAGCAACCCGTAGGCACTTGCTTTGCTTTTTTTATTTTATTTTTTAGTTACTCTGAGTATTTTATTGGAAAAATGACCATTTTAGAGACTCAATGTAATTGTTTATGTAACTTCCGCTGGATGTTTTTTTTTGTTGGTTTTCTCTCTTACCTCTGCCCGCGATGTGTATATTGGAGGCTATGTCAAATCTAAAAGAATAGTTACCTGCTTTGTAACAGAAGATTTTCTTTCTTAACAGTACAATCCCATGATTCCATGAGATTAAGTCCCATGGCTCCTCTGCTATGGTTTTGCTGGGTGACATGTCATTTGTCACTCCGATTTGGTTTCCTTACCAGAAAAATGAAAGGATGAGACCAGAGCTTCCCCATGGTTGTTTTGACCCATAAAATGCCATGTGTCTATGGCTCCAGCTGCAGTGACAAGTCATGGTTACCTGGTTATAACCATGCCAATTTTTTGGTTAGTGTTTTATTAGACATAGAAAACGTCAGAAAACCAGCAATGGTTTTGATCTCTTTCTAGCTACTGCCAGAGAGATTAACACGTGAATTGGATTAATTTCAACGGGATCATTCTAATTGCAGAAATGTCCAGAGAATGACATACGAAGTTGCTGCCTCGCAGAGATTAAGCAGACGGAAGAAAAATACACAGAAACACTGGAGTCGATAGAGAAGGTAAGTAATCAGGTGTCACTCTTGAGGCCCCTCCTGCCTTACCTGGTGAATGTGTTGGGCTCAGTGTTTCCTCTCTCTCTCTCTCCCTCTCTCTCTCTCTCTCTCTTTCTCTCTCTCTCTCTCTCTCTATATATATATATATATATGTGTGTGTGTGTGTGTGTGTGTGTTCTAATTTTCAGTAGAACTTTGGATTTACAGATCTCAAAGCAGGTTTAATCCTTCCACAACTATTTATTTGATTAGAGCACATGTGTCAAACACAAGACCCGCGGGCCAAATCCAGCCCGCCAGGCCTTGCAATGTGGCCCGCACCGCGCTGTCATCACTGCACTCCGCTGTCAGTTTATGACATTGTCAGTTTATGACTGTTCAGTAAACCATTCGGCCCTCGATTTAGGCTGGATTTTAGATTTTGGCCCCTTCTCTGATTGAGTTCGACACCCCTAGATTAGAGGGCCAATGCATGAAATTTGTGCAAGGGCCTTGGCTCCGGACCCCGCCTGCCACCACTGCAGCTGGGGTCCTCTGCCTCCTCTGCCTCGACCCCCACCCGCTGCGGCTTTGTCCGGAAGGAAGGACACCTGGAAGGATGTCTGGCCTAATTAGCATATTACACTTTTATTATTATAGATTCATTTTAGTCTCTGTGTGCGGGGATTGAGAATATGGCAGTGAACACAATAGAACTCTGGTTCTCGGTCATGAAAGTTATAGGATTTTATAATACATCATCTGTCTGTTCCATTGTGTGCTCACCACTCTAAGTATTTTCTGCTTTAAATGTATTAACTCGTATTTATGTATTCCTATCTCTGTTCAAGTGTATAATTTGCAAGGCAGAGGAAATAGCTTCTGCTGTTTCTTGGGCATTCATAATACTGATAAACAACGGACTTTCAGCCAATATTCATTGTTTGTTGATGACAATCTGTTATCTAGATTAGGATGAGTTGTGCTTTCTAATTCTCATTCTCTCTCCTCTCCCGGTAGTACTTCATGGCACCGCTAAAACGGTTTCTGACAGCAGCAGAATTTGATTCTGTCTTCATCAACATTCCCGTAAGTGAAACTATGCTAGCTAAGCATGGGGTACTTCTTAAAACCTTTATTGGGGTTCCAGATCCCTGTTTTAGCATTCTCTGGTATTCTTTAAGAATGTTGACTCTGTTTGCTGCCTCTAGAGTTCTTACAGCTATATTCTCAAGAAATAACTGATAAGTCATACTCTTAACCAAAAGTCACTCAGAATTAAGGTGACCAGATGTCCCGCTTTTGGCGGGACAGTCCCGATTATTAACAATTTTTCCCGAGTCCCTCGGCGTTTTAAAAAAGTCCTGATTTTTGGAAATAATTTTAACAAATTGTTAAAAATCGGGACTGTCCCGCCAAAAGCAGGACATCTGGTCACTTTACTCAGAATACATGCACAAGACACGTGGCTAAGGTTCCTGTGGAGGGAGTCTCAGTTAAATAGTCCCCGGGCTCCTGCCTGTGTTTGTGAGTCCCCTTCCGGCCCTCTCACTGCTCCGTGTTCCTCCAGCCCCTGGACCCCATCTTATGGACACCATCCTGCCTCCTTCCATCTCCTCTGCTTCCTGCCATTCCTCCACTGTCATGGTGTCTCTTTTCTGCTTCCAGTTCCTAGTATATCAACCTTAACTCCCAGGCATGTCCCTTGACTAGGAATCGAACCGAACCGTAACCTCCTGGTTCATAGGCCAATGCTCAACCATTGAGCCACGCCAGTGGGCTCAACAGTCTATTTTAATGGAACTCCCCCCCCCCTTTTTTTTTAAAATAGGTTTATGTAAGCATTTCAAGTTACAGAGCACCTTCCATGGTTTTTTTTTTTTAATCCTAAGAGAATATTTACTTGGAAGCATGAAGCCAACCAAACGCTATGCCAACTGAGGTCATGCTGGGCCAGACTCATGTTCCGAGGCCTCTGGAGCTGGCTTTGTCTTATTGGACAGCTTTCATGTATAAAACATCAGCCTTTATGTACAGGCGTGCCTGCATCACCTGACTGGCCCGTCTGGTCTGTTTTGCTTCTGTTACGTACACAGCGGACGTGCCCCGGTCGGCTAGAGGTGGCACGTTGGTCTTGTCCTTCCTTTGGGCCCAGCGAAGACATTGACTGATTTGTGACTTTGCAGGAGGAAAGGTCACAACGTCAGGTGGACAGTTAGGATGTAACCTAGCGCATGTCTAGGAAGGTGAGAATCTGGAACCACCCAAATGTGGTCATTGTAACCGAGGACCCCATTGGACAGGCCTTTTCATGAGCCTCAGCCAAGGACAGGCCCGCCCGGCCGACATGGCTCAGTGGTTGAGTGTTGACCTAGGAACCAGGAGGTCACGGGTTCCATTCCCGGTCAGGGCACACGCCCAGGTTGGGAGTTCAGCTTCCCAGTGTGGAGTGTGGAGGAGGCAGTGATCCAGGACTCTCTCATCATTGCTGTTTCTCTCTCCCCCTCTCCCTTTTCTCTGAAATCAATAAAAACATATAAACAAACAAGTACTCCCTCCCTTCCCCCAAGCCAAATGACAGGCCCAACCTGTTCCTGGTTCCTGTGGGCAGTGAGGTTGGCAGTGAGGTCGGAGGGATGCTCAGGGCACAGGGAAGGAGATAGTGGGGGCCAGCCCCCTTGGTTCCATGTCCCCATTTCCTGGCTGTGACAGGCAGGACCGTCTGACTGGAAATTACTTGCCTGACATTCTGCATGTGAGGAGGTGGGGTAAGCCTCCTCATCCAGTGTATCTGCTCCTCATTTCTACCCCAGTCATGGTAATTTAGCCCGATGGTTGTTGGCTCAGCCCTGGGACACCACTAATTGACCAAAGCTCAGATCTACATTTCCATGCCCCAAGGACACAGTCCTCACTTATCTTGTCAATAAGACATTAAACACTGGGGCAGTTGAATTTAAACATTTAAATTACAAAATGAAAATGAGCGGTGCATATTTTTATACAAGGAATGAATTGCCCTTTAATAACCAGTGAAATAATGTCTTTTGCACAGGACATTGGCATTCCGAGTCAGATCTTAAACAGCTGTTTCCTGTGGCCTGTCACTCTCCCGTCCTCTTCCCTCCCCTTCCCTTTCCTCCTTCTCTCCACTTCCTCCCCCTCCTCCCCCCTTCTCCTCTCTTCCCCTTCTCCCCTCCTCTCCCTCTCTCTTTAGGAGTGTGGTGGATTCTAGCAGGTTTCTGTGCTGAGTGCCTATAGTGTGTCCTTGGATGGCAATTCTAGCAGCATTAGGGGTTCTGGGTTCCGGTGATTTTTTTTTGTTTTGTTTTGGTTCTGATTTCTAACTAACTTTGACCTTGCTTTCTTTTTTCTAAGGAACTTGTAAAAGTTCATCGGAACCTAATGCAAGAAATTCACGATTCCATCGTAAATAAGCACGACCAGAACTTGTATCAGATTTTCATTAACTACAAGGAAAGGTAACTTCTGAATTTACAATTTTGGGGCTGTTCGCTGGTAATCGTAGTGAGGGTCGGTGTGACATCACTCACAGGAATCACCACTGTTCGTGGGGACACTGTGGGGCAGTGGTTAGAACTCGGGACCGGGGGTCTCCGGGGGCAGTGAGCTCCCTGGGTGTGACTGGACAGTAAGAAAACAGAAAAGGAGGAGAAGGAGGGACTCTTCCACTCTGTCATGGAGCCCTGGGCTTCAGGAAGTCTCTCTAACTTGCCCACCTCCTTTCCCCATCCGTATGTGTCAGCTGTGGGTGAGCTGCTACCCCGTGCTTTTTCCAACTCTAATATGTTACCGTTCTCCATTGTGGGTGTTTGATTCATGCTAAAGTCAGTTTCCCTTTGTCAGTTAGAAAAAAAAAAAAAAAATCTTCCCGACAGCTCACGTGAGTTTAACATTTTACACCAAGCACAAGAGTTCCTAGTGCTGACTCAGAATCGGCTCAGCCATTGCTTTGCATCGACGACTAGACAAACACGAACTTTCATCAGTAGATTTAAAAGAAGCATTAAGTTTCCCAGCCTCTTTGGGAAACGGCTGTGTCCTCCGGGGACCCCTCTGGGGAGCAGGCTGAGTCCCTGCTGTGTGATACACCTTCTGCGCGCACAGCTCAGGCCCCTCGTCCCCGCTTCAGAGGCTGCATTTTCCTAATTAAAAAGGAGGACGGAGAGGAGGCTTACGAATGAATGGAGTCACAGGTAGAGGTTATGGTACAATGGTAGCATAGCAGCCTGTTTCTGTGTGTGAGCACACAATAAAAAGGAAGCACCTTTGCCGCTGACATGCAATGTTCGATTAGTTTCTGGTGGACAACATAGTGAGTGGACATTTATATACCAGGAGCTTAGCCAGGAATTTTAAATTTTGTTGGTGTGACTATTTGCACTCAGCATCTATAGTCCTCAAGCCAGTTTTTAAAACCCACCTGCTGTAAAAATGTCCTTGAGGTGAATGCCAGTCAGATGCAGAAATAACAGGAGTCATTTAAAAAAAATATTTTATTAATTTTTCACAGAGAGGAAGAGAGAGGGATAGAGAGTTAGAAACATTGATGAGAGAGAATCATCTATCAACTGCCTCTTGCACACTCCCCACTGGGGATGTGCCCACAGCCAAGGTACATGCCCTTGCCCGGAATCGAACCTGGGACCTTTCAGTCTGCAGGCCGACGCTCTATCCACTGAGCCAAACCGGTCCCGGCAGGAGTCATTTTTAATCCATCACTGTGGCCATCCTCCTTCCATGGCTGGCCGGGCGGTGTGTGTGCATGAGGACGAAGGGAGAAGGCTGAGCGGAGAGGGCCTGGGAGGGAGCCATTGGCTGGGGTTCCCGAGGCCGTGGATGTCGAGGTGGAAGTCCCGCCTCTCCTCTCGCATGCCTGTGCTCCGTTGTCCTAGATCAGTGTTTCCCAAACCTCTGACATGTGTGCACCCCTTCTGTAATTTCCGTAACGCTGAGCGCCCCTCGTACTCATGAGAACGTAGAATTAGGCGCAGCTAAGCACGGTGCAGTGCATATCCCCGCCAAACTCCGGTGCAACGTGTACCCCCACCAAACTCTCCCCGGACCCCTGGGGGTGCGAGTACCACACTTTGGGAAACACTGTCCTAGAGGTTTCCTCCTCTGCCTCTTTCCCTCCCCAGGCTGGTGATCTACGGGCAGTACTGCAGCGCCGTGGAGTCGGCCATCTCCAGCTTGGACTACATCTCTAAGACGAAAGAAGACGTCAAACTGAAATTAGAGGTGCCTGCAGTTTTGTCTCTTAGTTTATGAACTAACCTAAGGATATGTCTTTTCACGCTCAGTGCGACAGTTAACTTCCCCATGTGGTCTCCGTATAACGTTCTCAGGATAATCTCACGGCCGCTCTGTAAGGCGCGTTAGTGGCTGCCTTACACGAGGACCGCGCGGTGGGAGTGACAGCCGCGGGACCCCCTGAGGCCGTGGCCGCCTCAGGAGCCCATCTCATCAGAGCCTCCTGAGGGGGAGATGGATGTGGGCAATTTCCTCATTTTGGGGCTGAGAAAGCCTGTGACTTAAGGACTGAAAGGAACTAGCTTTCCCCGCCCTCCTCCCCACCCCCCAGTTTTAAACTGACTTCCACCACATAACAGCGTGAATGGTAAGAGTCTAACGCTTCTGCTCCTGGTGCCGTGTTCAGATGTCATAGAACAGGAAGTGTCGGATGCGGCCTGTTTTAAGGAGCTGAATGTGCAGAGTACTGTCCCTGGGTGGGACTTTCCAGGGAGAGCAGACCCATCATTACCCCCGAATTAACCTCCCATGTGAGACCCATGACCCAGAACGCTCTCTGATGCATGGAAGCAAGCAATCAGCGCAACAGTTATCTTCCCAGTGACCTGCGGCAATCGGCCAGGCTGAGCTGGCATTTGTTCTTGCTTAAGATCCTCCGTCAGACACTCATTAGGCACCACGGTCATTAGAGCCGATGGAGCTTGCTTTACCGCTTCTGGTGATAATATCGTTTTATGTTCCAGAAGAGCTAAGTGTGGGCACAGGGAAACCAAGGCACGAGCTAAGGAGTGTTTCCTTGATCATAACTTCTTTCCTGAGCACCTTCCCAAGTCCTTGGTCTGGGATGTGCAGTTGTCTGAGAGTTTTGGACTTACTGAGTTGCCCACTAATAATAGTATTTTTATGAGCTCTGTTTTTTAAATTTATTTTTAGAGAGAGAGGCAGAGAGGGAGAGAAACATCTACCGGCTGCCTTCTGCACGCCCCCTACTGGGGATCGAGGTCACATCCAGGGCATGTGCCCTGACCTGGAATCAAACCGGTGAGTGACCTTTTGGTGCACGCACTGGGCAAGGCTCAACCAACTGAGCCATTCGTTTTGAACTACACTGTAGATATGTGAGAAACAGTAAAGTACTAGTTTAAAATACATTTTTAAAAAAGAGTAGTGTGAGGTTAAAAAAAAAAAAAAAGAAACTTGAGGCTTTCGAAACATAGACTCCTGTAGTAGTTTTACACTTGAGCATATTCTTGGAGTCAATCATTTCATTTCACTCAGTTCAACAAACACATAAGCAAATCCTAGATTCTTAGAGGAATGGGAGACATCTTGGGGAAGGGATTATGTACAATAAGAATGAAAAACACGCAAGGCACACAGAGAGAGCATCGTTTTGATTGGGGTTGTTGCTGAAGACCTAGACGTGTAGTCCTTGTGGAGAATGCTGGGTTCTGGTGGGAACTGGGCCACGCACATGGCCGTTGGAGAGAACCGGGGTGTGCTGGTGGGGAGGCCCACGTGGGTGGGATGGGCCGGGGTGTGGGTGGGATTGGGGACAAGGCAGAGCTCTCAGCCTCGGAGGAGGAAGGCCCTGGAGGGCCCCACAGGAAAGACTCTTCATCTTCAAATACAAAGAGTTTTTCTTACCGATTCATATTTAGAGCCGAAATGCCCCAAGTTTGGTTTGTTTTTTGGCTTTTCATTGTAGGTGCTTTCTATTTTTTTGAAAGAAGGCTTGTTAAGAAGGAAAAGATGTTTATCGTGCAGTCACAGTGTTGTGTATGGCCTTCACGTCTTCTTGTGTTGGCTTTATGACCCCCTTTGATAAAACTAACAGGGTCTTTAAAATATATATATATATTTTATTGATTTTTTTTTTTACAGAGAGGAAAGGAGAGGGATAGAGAGTTAGAAACACCGATCAGCTGCCTCTTGCACACCCCCTTCTGGGGATGTGCCAGCAACCAAGGTACATGCCCTTGACCGGAATGGAACCTGGGAACTTTCAGTCCGCAGACTGACGCTCTATCCACTGAGCCACACCAGTCAGGGCACTAACAGGGCTTTTAACCCACGTTTTAAAAACCACGTTTCACCAGGAATGTTCCAAACGGGCCAACAATGGGAAGTTCACTCTCCGAGACTTGCTCGTGGTCCCAATGCAGCGCGTGCTGAAGTACCACCTTCTCCTGCAGGTACGTCACTCACAGCCCCTGCTCATTCATTCCTTCCACAAAATGTTCACGAGGCATCACTGTGTGCCCGATGCGCCTTGTCTGGGGCCCGATCCCCTCGCAGTTCTCAGCGATCAGTGGGGGGCGATGGGAAATAACAGCTGGAAACTCGCCTTCCTTGAAACCACTGTGATTCTCCTTTCTCACAAGGTCACACTTCCTGTCCCTCAAACATAGCTGGCTCCAGACACTATAAAAATTAAATAATCAAGTCAGAACAAATATGAAGATCCCTTCCGCCAAGTCCTTTGTAGTCGGTACTGATCACTTACTAGATTCTCGATATTGCTATCCACCCGGATTCGGCAGGTGGATTCTGCGAGAACTTTTGCCTGATGACCATAACCTAGAGAAGCTGTGTCAGATTCTAGGTTGCTTTCTGCTCTTGTAGATGATAATAAGGCTACCTGTATTTTGAAGGGATTCTCGTTATAACCCCGAAGCTTATGGTTTCCACGGTTAGTCCTCTAATGAGGGTGGAGAGTCTTATAAATTTAATTTGATGGCTGTACCAGGAGACTCATTAGTTCTGCTCCAAAGGAATGTCCTACCGCATTAGCCTGTCTGCTCTGCTGACGCTTGTGAAATGTTGTCTTAAACAGGTCTCCTACCTGCATGTGAAATATGATTTGGAGTCTTCTGTGCTTTGGACCTCCTGCATATTACATTTCTTGCACCGTAGCTGCAGAATGATTAGTCATCCCTATTTTTGTTCTACTGAGAAATCAGAGAAATTCAAACCCTGATTATTTCTTTAAAATGCATTAAAACATGTATGAGACCTAAACTCAGAGCAACTTTACTCAAATTGGATTTTATGAAGAAATAATAAGGAAGACTAAGGCAATCAGTTTCTGAGACACTGTGGAACTAAAAACCTGTCCAATATAAGAGGATAATTTATTTAGGAACGTCGGTTACTAAATGCCACTGGAAGAGTTTAGAAGGTGCTGTTTTCAGGATACATCTGTTTGTATCACAGAGCTTTAGTCAGACTTCTCAAAGTATAAAATGTGACTATCCTTTTATGAAATTTAGCAAACGTTTTCCTAATTCTTCTTGGATTGTTTTGTACTTTAAATTTTGAAAGTATGTTAGTCCCATGATGATGGGCACTTGGGTTGCTTCCAGATATTGGCTATTGTAAATTACACTGTAACTGAGCATTGGGGAGCACATGTCCTTTCAAATGAGTGTTTGGGCTTCTTTGGATATATTTCCAGAGCGGAATTGCTGAGTCTTATAAGGCAGTTCCACTTTTAATAGTTTGAGAACTTCTCTACTGTTTGTGGCTGCGTAAACCTACATAAAGGGTTCATTTTTAAATGTTTTCTTCCTTACATTTGGGTGTTAATTTGATGAGAACAGTACTAAACCGTGTCTTCCAAATAGGAACTGGTCAAGCATACCACCGACCCCTCAGAGAAGGCGAATCTGAAACTGGCTCTGGATGCGATGAAGGTAAAGCGATGCGCCGTGACCTTGCTTGTGTTTGATATTCTTGCCTAAAAACAAGAGAATGCTCTCTGCTAATTCATATGTATGGTGTGCTAATCTATATATATATATAAAAGCCTATATATATATATATATATATATATATATATATAGGCTTTTATATATATATAGATTACATATATATAGTTTGACAGGTAGCTGTGATGTGAAATGACCAACAGGGAGCAGATGCTCCGACTGGTAGGTTAGATTGCTGTTGGGGCCCTGTCAGCCCTGAATCTGCTTTACCCACACCCCGGACCCAGAGAGGAGGGAGTAGGAAACCCGGTTCCTCTCGGAATCAGTGGTGGGTTAGATTACCACTGGGGCCCTGTTGGCCCCGAATCTGGTTCACCCGCACCAGATTCCCTTCCAATGTGCACGAATCCATGCACCGGGCCACTAGTATATTATAATATACATAAGTATTTGTATAGTGTTGTTTTTGGTGGGGAGAGTTGAATAGTTTTTAACTGAAATGCATACATCTGCATGAATTTAATTGTTAGACAAAGACACATAAAACCAACAGGTGAATTAAAACAACTTAAAACTATATATTTTTATTGATTTCAGAAAGGAAGGGAGAGGGAGAGCATGAGACAGAAACATCAATGATGAGAGAAAACCATTGATCCGCTGCCTTCTGCACGCCCCCACACTAGGGACCAAGTCTACACATGTCTCCACTGGGAATCTAACTGTGCCTCGCTGGGTCATAGGTCGCTGCTCAACCACTGAGCCACGCTGGCTGGGCAAAAATAGTTTTGTTACTTATGAATGTTATGACAACATCCATAACCTTCCATAGCATGGTTGTCGTTGACGTTCTCTGCGTGGTCACTGATAGGACATGGCCGGCTTGTTTAAGCATCAGCTGGGCGGGTGCCCGCGGAACACAGGGGTGATGCACTTGCTCAGCCGAGGCCTCTGCCAGGCTTCCTTTTGGGGGTGCTGAGCGTCCGTGCACATGAGGTTCAGGTTGGGTTTCTGTGCTCAGGGAAGCCTGGAAGTCAGGAATGACCAGTAGACAGAGGCCCACTTTCTGAGCACCTGGGGGCTCTATAAGACCCGACTTCCACGCCATGCTGGACTTTGAGAGAAATATTCGTCCCTAATTTATTTATTTTTATATATTTATTTTTATAAATATTTTATTGATTTTTTTACAGAGAGGAAGAGAGAGGGATAAAGAGTTAGAAACATCGATGAGAGAGAATCATCGATCAGCTGCCTCCTGCACACCCCTTACTGGGGATGTGCCCGCAACCAAGGTACATGCCCTTGACCGGAATCGAACCTGGGACTCTTCAGTCCGCAGACCGATGCTCTATCCACTGAGCCAAACCGGTTTTGGCATTCATCCCTAATTTAAAACAGAAGCAAATGTGTCCTCAGAGCAGCACGTGAGGTGATGGTGAGACGGTGACGATACTTCTCCGTGTCTCTGGGCCGTTTCCCAGCTGGCCCTGCTGTTCCGCTGCTCTGTATCCGCCCCGTCAGGGCCCATCACCCGGTTCCTTATTGTTATAAAAAGTCACACCAAGGGTCTGATGTTAAAGTGATCATTTATAGATACAGGCTCTGAAAAGCCAGACTTTCATTTAGAACAAAGCTCAACACTGCCTTTTGTCCGAGTTCTGTTCCCGCTGCTTCAGACGAACCGAAGGGAACAGAAATGATGAAAAAGACCCCAGAACATAGAATCGAGAGCGCGTACAATAAAAATAGCTGGTTGCTTCTGTTTCCTCTAAAATGGGGGCAGCCGATTAAAAATAGACGACCAGTGTGAACGGTGCCCGTTTCACGGAGTTCTCTGCTCTCTCGCCTCTACCCCCTCTCCTTTCAAAGGAGACGGGATTGAAGGCTCCCAGGAACAAAGACATGAGCTGATGGCGAAAAGTGGGCCTGCCAGATTCCTTGTCTCACTTTCCGTTACCTTCCCCTTCCTCTCTGAGCCCTCCCCTCTGCCCTTATTCCAACCCGCATGGAATGTCCTTTGTTAATGTGTTTGGAAGGTACATTCTCTTGACCTGTTCCCTTTCTGCTGTTCTGCGTGGGGTCACTTGGTTTTTATGCTGTTCTTCTCGAGGGTGAGGTAAGACCTCTTTGGTCTTCCCAGCTGTCCTCCAGACATAAAAAAAATAAATACATTTCTATTGCTCTCTGAGAGGAAGGGAGAGGGAGAGAGAGAGAAACATCAGTGGTGAGAGGGAATCACACATGGGCTGCCTCCTGCACACCCCACACTGGGGATCGAGCCCGCAGCCTGGGCACGTGCCCTGACCTGGAATTGAACTGTGACCTCCTGGTTCATCGGTCGATGCTCAACCACCGAACCACCCTGGCCTGGCTGTCCTCCAGAATTTTTAACATGCTCTTGGTGATCAATTTTGACGGATTCCATTGCCATTGAAAAGCCATGGTCCTTTTTCTGCTCCCAAGGGAACGATGTGCTTTCTTTCCAACAGCTCTCACCTCTTCTCCCATCTCAGGGGCCTTCTTTTTGTCCCTTCTCGTTCTTCCGCAGGACTTGGCACAGTATGTGAACGAAGTGAAGAGGGACAACGAGACCCTGCGTGAAATCAGGCAGTTCCAGCTCTCCATAGAGAACCTGGTAAGTCAGGGTCATTCCGTCGGGCTCCCCTGCCCCGCCAAGCGGTGTTTTTGAAGAAAAGACACTTTACTTTCAGTGTTCCAATCCCAGTTTATTTTCCCTCTTCCTGTTTGGCCGCATCCACACAGAGGGCTGGGACACCTGAGACAGTGGCTCTGCCCTCTCCTTAATCACACAGCTCCTTCCCCCGCCATCCACATCCTAGACCGGTGGTCAGCCAACTCATTTGTCCGCAGAGCCAAATGTCAACAAGGTCAACGATTGACATTTCTTTGGAGAGCCACATTTTTTAAACTTAAACTTCTTCTAACACCACTTCTTCAGCATAGACTTGCCCAGGCCGTGGTGTTCTGTGGAAGAGCCACCCTCAAGGGGCCAAAGAGCCGCATGTGGCTCGCGATTCGCAGTTTGCCGACCACCAGCCTAGACCTTGGCGCCCTTACCGCCATACACACTTACGCTGATTCCCGTGCATTTACTCATTGTACGTGTATTTGCTGGGTGACTCTTACGCACCCGACCTTGAGCTTGGGGCTGAGGCTGGAACTCTGAGCCATGCCGTCTCATGGTGGAGGAGGCAGGGAAAAGAGAGTTTAAAGAAGCTGTTTTGAGATAGTGCTGTGAAGAGGGCGATCCAGTGGGATCAGAAGGGGAGGCCTCGTTTCGATAGGGTGGTTCGAAAAAGCCCTTGTGAGGGAGAAGCCCCTGGAGCCTGAAGCATAAGAAGAAGCTGCAGCACAGGGATCGGGGGGGGGGGGGGGGGAAGGATTCCAGGCAGAAGCCACAGTGTTACTGCTGGGGAGACGCCCCCTACTGGGGATGGAGCCCGCAGCCCCGGGCACGTGCCTTGACGGGGAACGGAACCGTGACCTCCCAGTCCCTGGGCCGATGCTCAGCCGCAGAGCCGGCGGGCTAAGTGAGAACTGGTCATTCTGAGACCTCAGAGCAGGGACACCCTCCTTGGCTCTTTACACCAAAGTGGGTCCCCAGCCGTGCATGCCGCCTGTCATGGCAGTCAGGTATTTGTAAATGCAGACTTGTTTGTTTCCCTGATGGCCAGTAGCGCCACAAGGGCCAGGTCTCTGTCATTTCACCTGTGGCGGTGGCTGACACCATGGATACCCAAGAAACACTAGTTCCTGCAGCTTCCTGGTGACTTGGGTTCTTGTGACGAATGCTCCTTTTGGGAGCTGCCTTCCTCGTTGGGGTAAAATTAGTTAATGTCCTCGGCCTGCCTCCCAGGAGGACCACGGACAGGCTGGTTTTGAAAGTGTATCATGTAGACCTGAGCTTTTTAGAGTAAGTGCTCTGGATGTGAGATGATAAAAGTTGTAGTGTAACAGAGAGTTGTTCTTTTTTAAAAAAATATATTTTATTGATTTTTTACAGAGAGGAAGAGAGAGGGATAGAGAGCTAGAAACATCGATGAGAGAGAAACATCGATCAGCTGCCTCTTGCACACCCTCTACTGGGGATGTGCCCGCAACCAAGGTACATGCCCTTGACCGGAATCGAACCTGGGACCTTTCAGTCCACAGGCCGACTCTCTATCCATTGAGCCAAACCAATTTTGGCCAGAGAGTTGTTCTTAACATCCTCACTGACATTTTCCCTGGGTTTTTATGTGACAGTGAAACACTGAGACACGTACATTTTCTCTTTTAGAACCAGCCAGTGTTGCTTTTCGGACGGCCGCAGGGAGATGGTGAGATTCGAATCACCACTCTGGACAAGCACACAAAGCAAGAGAGGTGAGGCAGAGGCGGTGCACTTTCCGAATAGGTCGTTCGTGTCCGAGCCCAAGGAGACCTCAGACATGGCTCCTCCAGGCAGAGTGGGGACACGGAGGAGGAAGCTGAGGGGCAAGCCAGCCTCCGTGTCCTAAACGTTCCTCATGCACATCCGCCATGGTGTCCCCTCTGCATCTGTTGATTTGTCTAAGTTGTTAAGTAGGAAATGGCAGCCGGGGTAAAAGGACGTATACCTGACACTGAGAGGAGAGAGGAACCACAGCACCGATAACTACCATCACACACAGTGGTTTCATTTCTTGGGTCTACATTTTAAATTAACAAAAAACAATACCTGATGCCTGAAGGAAGATGTTTGAGGAGGATCATTGCGTGAGTGAGCCTTTCTGGAGGGGAATTCGTAGGTGGAGACCTTGGAGATGAGTTAGCTTGGCATGGTGTCCCAGACTCTATGTGATTTTCATCACTTGGTTGAAACTGCCCTTTCCTGGAACCTGTGCAGATGAGAAAGCCAGCCAGCAGGGGGCAGCATCAGCGCTTGCTTCCTCCTGATCCCCGGGCTCTACAGATAAGCTTCCAGGAGACACACATCCTTTTAGCATCTCCAGGAAAATAGGCTTTGAAAGCGCTGCAAGTGTTAACGCTGCGTGAACGTATCATTATCATAGTTTCAAAAACGTGTGCGTATAAACCACAGAGTTTTCGAAAGGTACAAGATTTGGTATTGGGTGATGGGATGATAGTTTTCTCCCCAGTTATGTTGTTTTTATTTTTTATTTATTTTATTTATTTTTAAAAATATATTTTATTGATTTTTTACAGAGAGGAAGAGAGAGGGATAGAGAGCCAGAAACATTGATGAGAGAGAAACATCGATCAGCTGTCTCCTGCACCCCCCCTATGAGGAATGTGCCTGCAACCAAGGGACATGCCCTTGCCTGGAATAGAACCTAGGACCTTTCAGTCCGCAGGTGGATGCTCTATCCACTGAGCCAAACCAGTTTCGGTTATGTTGTTTTTAAAAAGAAAAGAGGAACAGCAGCATGTAAACTTCACCATGTTTTCTCTAGTTTGCGCTTTGCTCCTGTGCCTCAGGCGGTGGTCCAGGCGGCTTCTGCCTGCAACCCCGAGGAGCAGCCTGCAGGGCAGGAGCGCGGGCCCACAGCTGGGCCAGGCGGGAGCCCGCTCGGCACCTCCCTAATAGCATGACCTTCAGCCAATGAACTCCCCGGTCCTCAGTTTCCTCCACAATAAATGACGGTACTCATACCTGGCTCCCCAGAAGGCCATGGGGGTTACATTGTGTCCATCATCCCAGTGAAAGGCTTTCGAGCTGATCCTAATAACCTCAGTAGAAGTTCATGGCCGTTGCTTTCATTCATATCATTCTGTAAATCGCTAGCTTTTAAACTAAAACAAAAGCAATTGTTCAAGGGCAACACTTTTTATGGCTAACCTCAATTGTTTCTTTTTTTAAAATATATTTTTACTGATTTCAGAGAGAGAAAAGGAAAGGGAAAGAGATAAAAACATCAGTAATTTACCAGAGTCATTGATCGGCTGCCTCCTGCACGCCCCCTACTGGGGATCGTGCCTGAAACCCCAGGCATGTGCCCTGACTGGGAATTGAACAATGACCTCCTGGTTCAGGGGTCAACGCTCAACCACTGACCCACACTGACCTGGCTCAGTTGTTTCTTATAGCTATGTTGATTGTGCCTGTTGTTCTTATTAAAAGTTTTCTTTTTTCCCCCCCTATCCCTAGTTGGTTTGGCTCAGTGAATAGAGCCTTGGCCTGCGGACCAAGGGTCCCGGGTTCTATTCTGGTCAAGGGCAGGTATCTTGGTTGCAGGCTCCTCCCTGGCCCGGACCCTGGTCAGGGCTCGTGCAGGAGGCAACCAATCAACGTGTTCCACATCGATGTTTCGCTCTGTCTTTCCCTCTCTCTTCCGCTCTCCCTAAAAAGCCAATGGGAAAATATCCTCAGGTGAGGATTAAAAAGCAAAATAAAAACACACAAATAAAAATGGGTTTCCTGTTCTTTTTTAAATAAGGAAACTGAGGTACAGTGAGGCCACTCGTTTAGTTAGGAGTAGTGAAGGGTACGATGCTCACAGTTCATCCTTTCCAAAGTGCAGCACTGCCTTGTCCTCAACTCAGAGGAAAAATGTTTGTTTGGTTTAATTCTGTGTATAAGAGAAGAACAAACACGTGCTTCCAAACCATTTTAAATCAGCCTTTCTCTCTCTCTCTCTCTCTCTCTCTCTCTCTCTCTCTCTCTCTCTCAGGCACATCTTCTTATTCGACTTGGCAGTGATTGTCTGCAAAAGAAAAGGTGACAACTATGAAATGAAGGAAATAATAGATCTCCAGCAGTACAAAATAGCCAACAATCCTACAACGGATAAAGAAAACAAAAAGGTGAATTCTTGGAGATTCATAGCTGCGGTTTCCTCAGGACTTTGAACGTTCAAGGAAAACGGGCTCATCCATTCCCGGGAGGGGTAACTCATCGATTTAGGAGTTTATGTTTTTGGAAATTGATCAGGGGAAAGAGTGGGACGGTGTCACAGCTGATAGGCTCATCCCAAATGCTGGTGACCAAGACAGTCTGACACATTTGCATAGAAATGGTTGTGGATGTGAGGTTGCCTGCGGGGGTCTTGCTGGGTCCCAGGTGAACGTTACGAGAGGCTGTGGATGGTGATGGTGGTGGTGCAGTGGATTTGGGAACGTGATGTTACTCATGCATGATCCGTATTAACCTGAGGAATATTAATTTTAACAGTGGTCTTATGGCTTCTACCTCATCCATACCCAAGGACACAATGGGTTAGAATTTTATTGCAAAACAAAAGATTTAAAGAAAAAATGGCTGGAACAGTTTGAAATGGCTTTGTGAGTATTTCTCCTTTTAAAAGTGCTTCTTCCCTTCTGCTTCCCTCTCTGATGAATAATATGTGTAGAGGCTGCGGTAATGCAGGCAGGAGCCCGTGCTGCTGGCTCTCTGCTTGGCGACCTCGGTCTCTGAGGAGAGGTTTGGGTGAACTTCTCCAAGGAAAAGCAAGAGGGAGCTCTGGCCTTCTGTTTGGATTTTTCTTCTGGGCGTATCTTAATTCTTCAGCTTCCAGCACCCACGGAAAGAATTATTCTAATGATAAACTTTTACTGTTATTACCATGTTTTTAATATATATGCATTTTAAAATGGAATAGAAATGACTTTCCCCCAAATACATGCACACACATACACCCCCATGCACACCCCCCTATGCACATACACACACATGCGCACACACACACACACACATATACACATGCACACACACACCCATGCACACACATATACACCCATGCACAAATTTTGTTTTGAATAGAAAGGTTGATCCCCTCCCACCTGCTCGTTTTGAACTCATTTATTGTTCGGATCCTGGAGGAATTGCCGGGCGCCTTGAATGAAGGCTTTCAGAGCTCGGCTTCTTTCAGGGCTCTTTGCTTTGATTAAAGTCGCAGCTCAGCACAGAGGTGGGGATAATTCAGACCTGTTCCCAAAGGAAGGGCGTGGGGAGATGTAATTACATAAGAACCAGCCATTCGGGGGTGTGTGTGTGTGGGGCTCCTTCCCGTCTTGATGCTTATGGATTATGACCCGGCTGTGGAAACACCCAGAAATGGAAACTGTTAGCAAAGGTGGAACTAAGGAAAAAAGACACCCGTGCTTGTGTGATCTGCTTCATTTGTATTCTAACATTTCTTACCATTGCAGACAGAGTCCACCAGGGCCTTTTTCTGTGTTCTTTTTCTTTGCTTTGTTTTAAGAGACGCCCCTGTGTATATAAAATGGAGGTGGGATCAGATGGTTTTATTGTAGTTCTGCAGTGAGAAGCTATAACGGATAGGATGGTGCAGGTAAAATATTTTAAAGCTTATAGACTCTCCTGGACTCAGCAGCAATCACCACCACGAGCTGTCTGCAGAGTCTCAGCCCCGTTACCGAAGACCTCAGAGCCTCAGTTTCCCCCTCAGTAAAACAGGGACGAGAGTGATTTGACCTGCAGAGCGTATGGTCAGGCAGAGGGCTCTCCCACAGGAGCAGACCTGTGTGTTACCACCACCATGAACATTGTTCTGTATTTAGGATCCCAGGGTTCTACCGTGGGGACTTCGAACACGAGAGGGCACCCCCAGGACACGCCTCTAGGCCTTGAGATTGACTGACCTTTATGGCGCCAATGAAACAGAAGAGGGTAGAGCTGTGGGCATTCACGCAGTGGCTGTTCTACAGCCCCCTTTGGTTCGGGGCACAAGTGGTGCCCTCAGGGACGCCTGCCCAGGCCTCCCAGGCCGAATCATAGAATCATAGACCTCGTGTGCTTCCCTAGAGAGGCTTCAGGTGACAGAGGGCACCTGCGCCAGCCGGTGGGATGGGCGTGGCAGGGTGCTGGGCTGATGGGCAGAGGCAGCACTGAGCAAGCGCCTTTACTTCTGCGGGGAAGGCGTGCGGCTGTGTCTTCTCCAGGGTCTTGTGCAAACATGGCATCGCTGGTGAGCAGAGGAATCTGTGCAGTGGGGAAAGTTACGTTTCTTGCCCAGAGCAGACATGGGGACTTGGCCTGTGTGCTAGGGCGGGGCAAAAGTGGGTTTACAGTTGTCCCCGTGGACAATAATACAGTAATTAATAAATAGTAATACAAGAAGAAATCCTGGGTTTGGGTACTCACTACCATAAGCCTCCTTTGGCCCCACCTGTATTTTTATTCAGTTGCCGTAGTTTCCATGACATTAGAAAATGTGGCTTTGAGCGCCTACAACGATCAGCGTTCACAGTATGGTTCGGAAGCTGTGAATGTGTGTCCCCGACCCCTCCTTGCCAGTGTGTGTTCATGAATTCCGTAAGATTTAAGCCAGTGGACATTGTCCTACCCGCATGATAGCTCGGGAAGCCAGCCTTCGCTGGAGCATTTCGGCAGACATGGCCAAGTTCAGGGCTGTGTCATTGGCGGTAGAGTTGGGGGGTCTCAGGTCCCAGACTTTTCTTTTTTCTTTTTTCTTTCTTTCTTTCTTTTTAAAATATATTTTATTGATTTTCCACAGAGAGGAAGGAAGAGGGATAGAAAGCGAGAAATGTCGATGAGAGGGAAACATCGACTAGCTGCCTCCTGCACACCCCCTACTGGGGATGTGCCTGCAACCAAGGTACATGCCCTTGACCGGAATCGAACCTGAGACCTTTCAGTCCGCAGACCGATGCTCTGTCCACTGAGCCAAACCGGTTTCTGCCCCAGCCTTTTCTTTAGCCACGAAGGTGTTGGCATAAGCAGCTGGCCTCCAGCCCTTTGTCTAAAGCCGGAATCAGTTTCCTTTTTCTTTCCATTGTGACGAGGAGCTAGAGCAGCGGCGTCCAACCTTCCCCGTCTTGTGGCCCACACACACTGGTCACTGCGGTTCTGCGCACACCCAGATGCGTTCTTTGCAGATCTGACCAAAAGAGAGGTACAGCTTTGGTTCATTCAACTGGATGGCTATTGCTGTGCTGGCTGTTGTCATTTTTTTTTTACTTGACCACCTAAGCCAGGGGTGGGAAGTATCTGGCCCGCGGGCCATATAAGGCCCGAGAGGTTATATGGTCTGGCCCTGCCAAGGCATTAGGAGCCAGTTAGTTAAATGTTTGACCAAATACAGCAGGCTAATTTTTCAGTGGATCATTTTGTATGGCCCGAGAACGATGTTATAAATATCCAATGGCCCTTGGCAGAAAGGTTTCCTACACTAGATTTAAGGGAAAAGAGGTCAGTGGTCCTGACTGAAGAATCAGATATTGCATGTTTTAAAAATTCTTGTGGCACACCACTCTAAAGTCCCTGACCTAGAGCATCAGACAGTTTCTTTAACTGTCCCAGAAATAAGGCAAAGTTGGGTAAAATATGAAATAAAGAAAGTGGATAATAGAATAAGACTTTTTAAATAAAGATTTTTTAATTGATTTTTTGAGAGAGAGAGAGAGAGAGAGAGAGAGAGAGAGAGAGAGAGAGAGAGAGAGAGAAGTGAGAGAGAGAGAAGCATTGATCGGCTGCCTCCTGCACACTCCCTACTGGGGATCCAGACCAACACCTGGACATGTGAATTGAACCGTGACCTCCTGGCTCATGGGTTGATACTCAGTCACTGAGCCACGCCAGCTAGAATGTATGTAAGTACATTTAAATAGCAATTCTAACAAATGAAGGCAAGCACTAACCTTTGAATAGAGGTTATCGTTGGATGAAAACAAATTCTCTAACAAAAGATTTTAATATTGTGCTGTCAATATCTCTATCTCAGACATCGATGATGATGGGTGGACAGCCTACCTTCAGGGCTGTGGGAAAAATCAATGGTCTTTTAAAAATTTGAGCTCTGATATTTGCCAAGTATTTCTGCTTCCAATAGAGGGAAAGCATAAGAAGATGATGCAAACAGGAAAAAAAATCCATCGATCTATTCGTAAAAAGAAGTGGCTCCCACAAGATAAGTCACTACAAAGCAGAACTGGATTAGATTAGACCCACACAGGCTACAAGAATTCAACCGGTGTGCTCTGGCCCCAAGGGGCATGTTTCTTGGATTAGTGCTGCCCACTACTGGCCGCGTGGCTCATTGTAGTTTCAGAACTGTCAGAGGAAGTCACTGATTTCAAGCAGTGATTTTCAGCCTTTTTCTTCTCCTGGCACAATTAACCAATTACTACAATTCTTTGGCGCGCGCGCACACACACACACACACACACACACACAAATATATATATATTTCCCCCCCCCCAATATGACAAAAAATAGGTATAACTTTTTGCTTTGTTGGCTGTTGTGGTTATTTAATTTGACAATCAAAGGGAAAAGAGGTCAGTGTCCTATCTAAGCGGACAGGGATTGCGTGTTTTAAAAATTCTTGCTGCACACTGGGTGAAAATGGCTGGATTAAAGTAATCAATCCATTCTCTACATAATAATACTTTGGCTTATTAGGTGTTTAATATCGAAAAGCCCTCCTCGGTAAAAACCAGTCATCAGAGAGCCTCTTGGGTCCCCCGTTCTGTGTGCTTTTTGATGGAGTGTTCTCAGCCAGTTCCTTTGGCTTTTCGAGACGGTATGTCCACAGATTATTCCAAAAATAAGCATTTGGTGGTAATAAGTCTTCGCTGGTCTGATACGGAAAGTATACTGCGCAGTGACTGAGGCTGATTTTCTGCCTTTATCTCATTGTTTTTGGTCTCTAGGATGGCTTTGTGTATCCTTTTGTTACTAAAGACTCAAATTACAACCTCCCCCCCCAAAAGATGGTATGTTCGACGAGATGGGCATAGACTATCAATTTTATTTTTGTTATGATTTTGAATGTAAGGAATGCCTTAATTATAATTAAGCTAATTTTCTGTATTATTTAATCATCATTCTACTTCCACAGATGGATTAAGGCTTATTGAATTTTCCTGATGGTTTACAGAACAGGTCCACAGAATTCAAAGCGGAGCAATCACCTGTAGGGCATAAAAGCCTTAATCTTCCCAGAGGGACCACACATAGCATTGTCTGGCCTGTACATCCACACACATTCTTATAAACACACACACACACACACACACACACACACACACGGTAATAACTGTCTGATGTCCTTTTGAGAACCCAAAGAGAAAAGTGTCCTGATTGTTGTGTAGAGAGAAAGGAGAGTACACTTGCACCATTATTTTTGTATCAGAATTAGCTTCTGCACTTCCTCCGACTCCTCTTGCCATTCACAAGCCTTCCACACATTCAAGAAAGAGGCTGCAAGAAAAAAAAAAAAAAAAAAAAAAAGGATCACCAACATTTTCCAACCTGCCGCCCGTTGAGCCGGTGAATGGCTGCAGAGTCCTCAGACCCGCCTGGGTCGCGTGGGCAGTCGGTGGTAGCACCGGGCCCTTCTGCATCTGGTTTCTCCTGCTCTCCCCCCTAACCCCCCACTTTGAACTCCACGGAAACGTCTCTTCTGTTTGGTTTCCTACTGTGTTTGTGGGATGATGTCTAAGGTCTACACAGGGACACCTCAGGCTCCTTAAGCTTTCGTTTCATCCTCGCTGCCTTCCCTTTCCTCCAGCCCATTCCAGTGATTACCAGCGCTTCCCTAATCAGTAGACACTTAACTCCAAACCCCTTTATGAAATCCGGCTTATTGGCAATTTTACGTAAGTGTGAATTCATAGGGGTGCATACGTTCTTTCTGATTGGTGTTTCAGGTTCCTAGAAGTGGGCACACTGGGTCAAATGGCAGTTCCATGTTTATTTTTATTTTTAATTTTTTGAGGAAACTCCACACTGTTTTCCACAGTGGCTGCACCAGTCTGCATTCCCACCAGCAGTGCACTAGTGTTCCCTTTTCTCCACTTCCTCACCAGCACTTGTCACTTGTTGATTTGTTGAGGGTAGCCATTCTGACAGGTGTGAGGTGATACCTCATTGTCGTTTTAATTTGTGTCTCTCTGATGGTCAGTGACTTTGAGCATTCTTTTTATATGTCTCTCTGCCATCTGTATGTCCCCTTTGGAGAAATATCTATTTAGGTCCTTTGCCCATTTTTAAATTGGATTGCTTGTCTTCTTTTGTTAAGTTGTATGAGTTCCTTACATATTTTGGAGATTAACCTTTTATCAGATGTATCATTGTCCAATACATTCTCCCACCCAGGGGGCTCCCTTTTCGGTCTGTTGATGGTTTCCTGTGCTGGGCGGAAGCTTTTTATTTTGATGTAGTCCCACTTGTTTACTTCCTCCTTAGTTGCATCTGCCCTAGGTGATGTGTCCTCAGACATATCGCTATGTGAGATGTCTGAGATTGCTCTGCCTATAGGATTTTTATGGTTTCACGACTTAATATTTAAGTCTTACTCATTTTGAGTATATTCTTGTGTGTGGGGTAAGTTGATGGCCTAGGTTCATTTTTATTTATTTTTTTGCATGTATCTGCCCAGTTTTCCCAACACCATCATTGTCACCTGGACACTCCTGGCGGGAGGGACTCCCAGTAGCGCCTAGTTCATTATCCCCAGCCTCTGTGGCGTGCGGACACTGCATGAGGTTGCTCCGTGGCGTTTCTTCTAGTAAATCAAAGCCCTCAGGATAGCCCAGCTCCTCCTCCGTCTGGAAGGTGGTCAGGTCACCGGGGCCCTTGAGAAACCAACAGGCCCTCACCACAATTAAACAGGCCAGGAGGGCCCCGCCTCCTGGCCCTGACCTCGGGCTGTTTGTTATGCATGCAACCCTCCTCCCATGCCGTGGGGCTTTTAAAATGCACCCGCAGCAGCCGCTTTAATTTAAAAAGCCAGGGTTCGATATGTCAAAGCTCAACTATTCTCCGAGAAGGAGCTTTAATGCGTATCTATTATTAATGCGCTATCAAAGCAGAGCCCCGAGTTGATTCCCACAAGCGAGTCATTAGTCAGAGGCTGCGCGGAGCAGGCCCGCGCGGTAACAGACGCATCTCATTTCGGGGAGCCTGGCTATCGGGGGAGAGGAAGGGAAGGAGAGGCAGGAAGTCTGCCTGCCGTTTCCAGTTAGGAGAGAGAAAAACGGAGTTTCATAGAACATCGGTCTTATTCCTTCCTGGCCACGGGGACAAGAGACGCTTTGGAGGAAAGAATAGGAAAGACAGGCCTTACCACGAGGCATCCGGAAGGGGCCTGGGCGGTGAGGGATCCATTGGGAGCTGTGTGACCCCTTCTAAGCTTTGTGAAGATTTAATGAGACAAATATTCGAAGTGTAGCGCTGTGCTCGAATGCTAATTCTCTTAGAGGACTGAGGCAAGGAATGACTTAAAGAATAATGAAGCTTGGCCAGTGTGGCTAAATGGTTGAGCATCGACCTATGAACCAGGAGGTCACAGTTCGATTCCTGGTCAGGGCACGTGCCCAAGTTGTGGGCTCCATCCCCAGTGGCGGAGGGCAGGGGGGTGGTGGTTGTGCAGAAGACAGTCCATCAATGATTCTCATCACTGATGTTTCTATCTCTTCTATTTCTCCCTCTCCCTTCTTCTCTGAAATAAAAAAAAATACATATATTAAAAAGAAAAAGAAGGAAAACAGTAGATCAAATGCTCTGTTATAAAAGCTGGTGGAGACCCACACGGATTCTGAGCCATTTTCTTTGCACCCAAGCAATGCTGACTAGTATTTGCCGATGGAAGCGGACAGGTTGCGATCCTCCCTCTTGCCTATGACTTTGCTTTCCTCATACGCTTGCTTGGGGATACCAGAAAAATGTCAAATAAGTATCAGCTAAAACCAGAGAGAGGACAGGCAACCACAGAACAAGAATACTGTGTGGTATTTGCTAATGCTTTGTCATGCATGGCCTGCTTTTGCATGTTTCTGGATCAAACCGGCGACTCCTAGGTTCCCTCTAATGACAGCTGAGCTTTTCTGAGCACCGTCCCGTGTCCTGCTTCTGTCAGCACTGCCAACACAGGTCCAGCTCCCTACGCGACCCACACATGGGATGCGGTGGGGAGAGCTGCCTGCTTCATGTGGGCCCCTGGCCACTCACAGAGCACAGGCTGACAACATCGCTGCCGTGTGGGTCTGGAGTCAGCAGTTCACCAGTGCTAGCCGGTCCTCACCGAGCACCAGGCCCGGGCACGTCCTGAGCGCTTTCATGCCTTCTCCCCATCGGGAGTGGAGGTTGATGGGTATTTCTGGTGCTGCTCGCCCACGTGCCCGGGTCACGCTGCCGGGTCAGGTGTTGGGACTTCAGCCCAGGTGAAATCCGGCCTCCGGCCCTCAGCTCTGCTTCCAGATTCCGCTGGGCCCCAGAAGCTGTCGGGTCAGAGAGTTAACTTTCACTCTCTAGCATTTTATTTTATTTTATTTTATTTTATTTTATTTTATTTTATTTATTTTTTAAAATAATTAAAAAATATATTTTATTGATTTTTTACAGAGAGGAAGGGAGAGAGATAGAGAGCTAGAAACGTCGATGAGAGAGAAACATCGACCAGCTGCCTCTTGCACACCCCCTACCGGGGATGTGCCTGCAACCAATGTACATGCCCTTGACCGGAATAGAACCTGGGACCTTTCAGTCTGCAGGCTGACGCTCTGTCCATTGAGCCAAACCGGTTTCGGCAGTAGCGTTTGATTTTAAATGTTAAAAGCGACGTGCAGTTAGCGTTTCCTAGCATTTCAACCATCCCCCTGCTGTCCCACCTGCCGCGTATGGTCTCCTCTCCCCCGTGCCACCCACTCCGCAGGACACTTTCAGGATTATTTCCTCTCTTATCAGACGCTCCTTGTTAACCGCCCCGTGTAATTCTCCTCTCGGCTTTTTGCCTTCTGAAAAGTCAGCTTATATTCCTAGTTAGCTGGCAGAAGTATTCAGTAGAAACGGTCCAAGGTCAACTTGAAGTGACCCTAAGAGAAAGGCTTCACTGGTTTCTAAAACGAATCCAGTTCTTCCCTCTCTGGGACCCACTGGCATGAGTTTCTGCCTGAAGGAGACCTACTTGGAGTCCGAAGCTCCAGGCTGATGAATTTTTCAAGGTCCCAGGACCGCAGGTGTTATCTGACAGCTCATCTGTGACTCTTACCTTAGCGTGCACGGAGAATGAACAGCCAGCTCTTCCTGGCCAAGGACACGGGGTTCGATGCGCTTTTCACAGCTAACTCTATGGACTCAAGAATCAAGTGGTGCCCGGCTGGGGTAGCTCAGTGGTTGATCGTTGACCATGAACCAGGAGGTCATGGTTTGATTCCGTGGTCAGGACACATGCTCAGGTTGCAGGCTCCATCCCCAGTAGGGGGCGTGCGGCAGGCAACCGATCAATGATCCTCTCTCATCATTCATGTTTCTATCTCTCTATAGTCTCTCTTCCTTCCTCTCTGAAATCAATGAGAAAAACATGTCTTTTTAAAAGGAGAATCCAGTGTTTTCTGAACCATGGGAAGAGAGCTTTGGTTCCAGATTCCCATCTTGTCTCTGCTCCCCCTCCGTGAGGGAGGAGGCTCTGATGTGCCAGTAGCAGCAGCAGCAGCAGCACAGAAGTGCCTCTGCGGAGCGGCTGAGCTGCTCAGCATGCACAGGCGTCCTCTCCTGCAGAGAGAGGTCGCCTGCAGCCTGGAGCGGGGAGATCCCAGGTGGCACCGATGCGCAATTGCATTTGCAGCACGCTCCCGTTCAGCCCACGGGGTGGAGGGCTGACCTCTGACCCCGCTGCCCCCCTGCCCGCTGCTCCGAGCGCCTTGGCGCATGTTTTTTCATGAGGCTCCTCCCGGCCCCTCGGAGCCTGCTGCCCGGCTGCCCGCCGGCGCTCCGCTTCCTTAGGCCGAGGCTCCGCGAGGCTGGGAGCTGCCGGGTGTGTGAGAGGGGACACCCCAGCTCATCGGTGTCTCACGCTGTCCCTGCAGCCCCCCAAATTGCCGTGACACCCCAGAGAGCATCGTCTTGACTCTCTAAGGGTAGCTCTGATTCGTACCCGTATGTAACGGACCCTTTTCTAATTTTTCTGCCTTGGTCTGGGAGCTGGATAAACTGCGAAGATGTAAAAAGTCCTCTAGAGACGGCCAGACTTAGCGGTTTCAATGGACCCACTGGTCACACAGCGGGAAGGATATGAAGGTGAAACTGCCTGGAGCTGTAGGTTTGGTGGTGGGAAGCACAGACCAGGGGCCGGAGGCCTTGGCCCTGCCATTTTCTTTGCCTTCACAGAAGCAACTGTGTCCTAGGTTGTAAACGAGTGACATCATTAGTACCCCCAGCCTTGATTGGCATGAAGTAATGATCAAACAAAATAAAGATCAGCGTGTGGTTGTCACCGTGTCTGTAAAGAGGAAATGCCTTGTGTCAGTTGGCATTAGGCTTAGTGTATTTTTGTGTATGGGTAAATGAAATATAAAACAGCCTGGCAGGTGTGGCTCAGAGATTGAGTATCAACTCATGAGCAAGGAGGTCACGGTTCGATTCCCAGTCAGGCCTCATGCCTGGGTTGTGGGCTCGATCCTCGGTGGAGGGCGGGCAGGAGGCGGCCGATCGAGGGCTCTCTCTCATCATTGATGTTTCTGTCTCTCTCTTCCTGTCCCTTCCTCTCTGAAATCAATAAAAATATATTAAAAAAACATAAATGATAGCATTTATTTAGCTTTACCTGGATAGTAAGGAAAGTGAATTGTTTGCTGAGGAGGAAGCTTTTTGTTTTGTGTGTTTGGTTAAGCCTGCGCTAGCTGCCTTCCTCCCTCACTGAGCTGCTTGGCTGCCCTTGAGGGAGTTGTTAGTGGTCAGACTGGCACCTTGTTCCAAACGTTTCATGAAATGATTTTGTTCACTTTTATAGACCCTCATAGCAGCCGCGTACCCGTGCGGAGGTGTGCTCAGTGGAGGGACCCTCTTCCCCGCCCCCGCCCCCTCCAGCTAGTTCATAGCTTAGGGCTGTGGCCAGAGGCAAGAAATGACTGTTGGGCTCGTTTTGTGTTTTCCCCCAAAAGGTTGGCTTCTGTGGCTATTCTGTAAAATTCTCTGGGAACACTGGATTCTAAGGAGGATAGGTCCCTTAACGCCTCACAGGCTGCTGGCTCTGACACAGTGAGGTTTCAGTGCAGGTTTTTACGCAAAACACACCCATGGCTCTTAGAAACATTGCGTGTAGGGATATAGGAATAGCTTTTTTGCTCGAATCAGATCTCCACCCCTTGGGATGGTGATGAACTCACGTTTCCGATGACTGGACTGCTCCTTCCCTGTGAGACTTTCTTTAGGAAGATCCTTCTCTCCCTTCTTCTAGATCCAACATCAGGCCAGACCACGCAGACTCCAATTTCCACGAGTTTAAGATGCACACCTTCAGCCGGGTGACCTCCTGCAAGGCCTGCCAGATGCTGCTCAGGTGAGCTCCGTGCGGCTGGGCCTGGCCTCAGGGCGCCGGTCTCACTGCTGAGCGCGGCAGGCCCCTGGCGCCCCAGCCAACATTCCAGGGGGAAGGGGGGATGGAGATCTTATCTTTTTTTTTTTTTTTTAAATATATTTTATTGATTTTTCACAGAGAGGAAGGGAGAGAGATAGAGAGCTAGAAACGTCGATGAGAGAGAAACATCAACCAGCTGCCTCTTGCACACCTCCTACCGGGGATGTGCCCGTAACCCAGGTACATGCCCTTGACCGGAATCGAACCCGGGACCCTTCAGTCCGCAGACCGACGCTCTACCACGGAGCCAAACCAGTTTTGTCATGGGGATCTTATCTTAACAGTGTGCACCCCACAGAGCCCTCCCGGGCCTTGAACTTGGGGTCCCCCAGGCCCTGGGAGGTCCCCTGCCTCGGCTTCGGCACACAGCACTGTGTTCCCCTGTTTTTCTCGCACTAATGATTGCATCAAGGCCGAGCTCGGCGCCTGCTCACCCCTCTGTCTCCCGCTTCGCCTTGCAGAGGAACCTTTTACCAGGGCTACCTATGCTTCAAGTGTGGCGCCAGGGCACACAAAGAATGTCTGGGAAGAGTCGACAACTGTGGCCGAGTGAATTCTGCGGGTAAGTCATGCTTCTAAATCTTGGGGTGATTCTGCTTCTCATTGGAACACAGAACTTGCTGACTGTAATTCAGGCCCCATTTACACGTGGGATGTGTTTATATATAGTAGCATCTTTGATTTGACACTCATGGACGAGCACAGGTTAGAGGATTGTTGAAAGTCATGTGACTTCTCTACACACGTGGCAGGCAGTGGGTTCAGTTTTCAGAGGAGTTAGGGAGGTTTTGTGTCCCCCATTTCACTCACCCCAACCCTAATCTCACTCAGGCTGGACCCATACCACCCAGACAGACATGTGGGGTAACAAAAACAAAACAAAAAGTTATTCTTCATTTCCATCTTCAGGTCCTGAATTCCTCCCTTATTCTCTTAAATACTCAGCTCAGAAATGCTAATGACTCCAGCAGTAAGCATCACGCAGAAAACTCACGAGTTAACGAATGGAATACATTGTCATTTCCCAGCATGGAACAAAGAGCAGTATTCTTTGGATTTTGTGTAAATATTTCCCCCTGGTTTTTTAAAAATAGCACCCCACGATTGTCTCACGAACCCGTCGCTAGCCATCGGCCATCGCACATTCAGGAGCCTTCCGCCTCTCCTCCTGGGCCCGCTCTTTCTTCTCTTTCTTTCCCGGCCTCTTTATTCTTTCCCTTTCTTCTCCTCTCTCTTTGTCCTGTTCCCCCGAGTTTCTCTGTCTGTGTTTTATCAATAAGACCTTTCAAAATCAGAGAAACTTTTTGAAGAGAAGAAAGGGATCTTGAACAGCTTGAGCTCAAAAGGCAGCCATGTCAACCTTTGATTTTCCCAAAGGGAAAGGTGGACATTGAATTATTTTGGATAATGCGAAGAAGAGGGAATGTGAAGAAGAGAATAATAGCTTGTTTTAGGACTGGCTTCAGAAAGCGGGCAATGTGGGAAACGGGCGAGTCCTATTAGAGGGCTGAGATCACAGCACACGCCTCACCGGCTCCTTCGGCGGACACCCGGCCAGGCCAGGGCCCCGGGAGCCGCTCCAGGGCCGGAGCGGGGCAGCTGCTGGGAGAAGGTCTGCCATTGGCTGAGCACGTGCACGGTGCCTGCCCCGGGGGCCTCTGTGTGTGGTGCCAGGGCACACACAGGATGTCTGGGCTCGGTCAGGGTGCTTCTGCAACTCACTCGAGCTCTGTCAGGTGAAGGCGATAAGGTTAGCACCCACTCCTATGTCTGAAGGTCAACAGTAGACTACAGTCCGGCCTCCGCTGCCCGGCGCTGGTCTGGTGTAAATTGTTCTCCCGTTAGCTTCTGTGTGGGTTTTATGTATTTGCCAAAGTTAGCCTGTATTGTGGCAACTAAACACCCCCAGTCCCAATGGCTTTAACTCATCCCTGTTTATTTACACACACACACACACACACACACACGCACACACACACGGTGCTGTGGCCCTGGCCCTCCGGGACAGCTCTCCTTCTAGCTCATGGCTCAGGATCCACACCAGTTCCCTCTTGTGGCTCTGCCTCTTCCACATTCGGCCTCCAGGGTTGCTGCTCTTAAGCCTCAGGGATTGTTAAGTGAGCAATGCCATTTTGTTTGCTCACAGCCCATTGGGTAAAACTGGTCATGTGACCTCAACTGAATGACAAGGGCCGCTGGGCATTGTGGTGGAACTCACGGCCTGTGTGTGGTGAGCCCTCCTCTCTGACGCTTTTCATTTCCTCTGGTCGATTATATGCTCCTTCACTACTGGAGTGTGTTCCTCATGTGTATCTCTCACTTAGCACCAGGTCCAAAGACAGGATGCGTAAGACCAAGTAGTTGGTCCTTTTCCCCCCAATAGAAATGTTTCCGCCCCACGCAATCCTTCATCTGTTGGATGTGGCTCAGTACCAACCTTCCAGCATTGGAAGTAGCTGAGTCACCTGTTTTTGTGGACGTTAAGCCTTCTCTGGATGTTAAGTCTTCCCAGGGCTCAGAAACCCTTCATACTTCATGCTCCGAATCCCTTAAATCTACCCAGTCTTCATTCATCCTTGAAGTAATAATTACTTGGCAAAAAATGCCCCGCATTTCTGAGTGAAGGAAGGAATGCGTTCTCATGAATATTCCACTTCGACAGATTACGAGCTCCAGTACAAGGGAATTATGGGAAAGGCTTTTTGATAAAGGCTGGCTGTTTATAAGACCCACTGCGCAGCTTGGAAACAGATTGGAAGGTTGGGGGTCAGTTTGTGTCTTCACATCTGGAACCTCACACGGGTGTAACGAGCAGGCAGTCTCACCCGACCCTCTGTGTCACTGAACTTGAGCGGACACCTCCCGCTCGCCATGGCAACCTCAGCGGTCAACGCGCAGGGACTTGGAGGTGTCTGCCAGCACTTCCATTTGCCCGTTTGGGTCAGTGGCATGATACAGTGATCATTATTAAAGGGAACTGGGTTCTGTTACATGGTTGGATTCCTCTTAGGGTCCGGAAAAGACTTGAACTCAAAGCCTCTTGCCAAGTATTGCTTATTGTTTTCCAAGATTTTGCGGTAGATCTGAGTGGTGAGCACAGGAGCCACACAACTTCCTCCAGAACTGGTACAGCCCCCACTGTCTTCTCGAGTTACTGCTGCACAGAAATGGCCTGTTTAGCCACTAGTAATGACTTGTCTGTGCCCGCTTTGGAGACCAGTGATAGTACTGGGTGTTGATTTGCTTGGTTTTAAGAAATATTGATAGAACTTCAGACGAGAGACCAAGCAGATTGCATTGTAAGACTCACACCGGGAGCCACTCGTATGGGATGGACACCTATAATAGGGCCAGATTTTTGTTTAAGCAAATGAATCATGGGACGTGAGTGCACAGCCTCGGTGGAAACCATTTCTCTCTCACACCTGCCCACGGCGCCCCGGGCTGGCTGCAGGCTGGAGCCCCGCTCGCCCCGCCCTCAGCCGCACCCTGGCTCTGAGCCGCACGAGCTAGTTGGGGCCTGATGAGAGAACCAGAGGTCTGAACCCCCCTCGGGCCCGTGAGTCACCACCTGGAAAGGTGCTTGAAAGGCCAAGAACATTTTACAGTTTGATCAACAGGAGCCCGGGAAGTAGGCTGCAGGGGAAAGGCGGGTTGAGGATGAAAGACTTTTGGACAACGTTGAAGAATTGACTTGTTATCCTAAGGCAGCTCCCAGGAGAAAGAGACAGGGGGCCGTGTCTTCAGATCTCACCCAGCAGCCATCCCAGCAAGCCGGAGGTAGACTCAGTGATGATCGGCCCTCGCTCGGGGTGTTGGGCCTGACGTGGGACCGTGCCCCAGAGCCATGTAGGGGTCTCGGCGCCCGTGTTGGCATTTGGGTGCATGGCAGGAGGTAAAGGACGGCATGGCAGGCCAGAGAGCGGAGCCGCGTCTCCCTAGCACCTCATCCGGGAGCTCCTTCCCTGGCTTCCCGGCCAGCGGGCACTTGGACCCGGGACCAGCCTTGCCGCTGGGCCCCCCCCTCTCCTCCCTGTTATTTTAGTCGAAGTTAACACGCCGTTGCATCGATGCGGTGGTCAGGATTTAGCTTCTGCCTGTGAATGAGTCAATCTGCTCAATCATTAGAAATGTGTCAGTACAGGGTCCTCGCTGAGAACTTGTGAACCCAGAACAGATTCTAAGAGTCATTTCCAGCCTGTTGGCTTTGGCCCTGCTCTCAGAAAATGCACAGAACCCTCCCACGAAATGATGAGTAAAAGGTCTGACTCCCAAGAGCCATTGTTTACGTGATCCTCGCGGCCTGCGCAGGTCAGAGTGTGAGCGGCCTCCTGCCAGGGCCTGGGGTGGGGGGGTCGGGAATGGGCCTCTTTCTCGGGGGGCAGAGTGCAGGGGAGGGTGGGGGCTGTGAGGACGGGGAGTGGCGGCCAGGGCCAGGGTCAGCCCCAGTGCAGGACCCTGGCCCTGGCCTTGGCCTGGCACCCAGCCAGAGCCCCTCTTCCATTTTCCTCTGCGGGTCACACGCGGAGGCCCGAGGAGAGCAGTGCCTAGCGCATCCCGTGAGGATGATAAGGAAAGCGGGTCCTCGAAGTGGGGGCAGCAGGAAGCGGGAGGAGTGAGGGAGGAGCGGTGTGTGGGGTGGCTCCCCGAGTCCGTTCTGTCCCCACTTGTGGCTGCCTGGACCCCACACCCTTTTTCTTCACTTTTATTTCAAAGAGAGGAAGGAAGACAAGGATAGAAACATCCAGGATGAGAATCATGGATCAGCTGCCTCCAGCACACCCCACACACTGGGGATCGAGCCCTCAACTCGGGCATGTGCCCTGAATAGGCAGTCACACCGTGACCTCCTGGTTTATGGGTGAAGGCTCAACCACAGAGCCATGCCAGCCATGCCTCACACCCTCTTGACTTCCGTGAGAGGCTCCCTCATGCAGGCGACTGGCCAGGATGCAGAGAGCTTAAATGAGGGTCTTTTTCCTGGACCCATTTTCAGGGTAAAGAGGTGCACACACAGCAGCCTGCCCACCTGGGAGACCATGGTCTCTTCCTGAGGCGCTCCTAGATGCCCGCCGGGATGTGGTGGGTTTTACAGGTGCATTTAAAAATTATATATAGTTTATTGATTTTTTACAGAAAGGAAGAGAGAGGAATAGAGAGTTAGAAACATTGATGAGAGAGAAGCATTGATCAGCTGCCTCCGGCACACCCCCTACTGGGGATGTGCCCGCAACCAAGGTACATGACCTTGACCGGAATCGAACCCGGGACCTTTCAGTCCGTAGGCCGATGCTCTATCCACTGAGCCACACCGGTTTTGACATACAGGTACATTTAATGCACATTGTAAAGGACCTGCTTCCCCACGACATGAGAACACCTCTGAGCAGAGCCAGGAGCAAAAGGCTCCTCTGGGATGGACGTGAAGGCGCATGCTTCTGTGGGAGCAGGCCCGGGGTGTGTGTGTGTGTGTGTGTGTGTGTGTGTGTGTTTTCCGATGGCAGAGGTCGTCTGGGAGTATGGAGCTCTGCTCAGTCTCCGGGGCAGGCAGCCTTGGACTCCCCTCCCGCTGGCTTGCTCTGCCTCCCTGGTCAGAGGGGAAAGGAGCTCAGAGCTGTCTGGGCAGATGGGGCTTTTTGGTCGAACCAGTGAGGCAGGTATTATGACTGCTGTGAGGACCCAAGGTCACCTCGCCCTGGGCCCAGACCCTCTCCCCAGCCAGCCTCTCCCGGCCCGCCCCCTGCAGCCGGCCTGTGTCTAGAGCACATGTGTCAAACACACGGCCCGCGGGCCAAATCCAGCCCACCAGGCCTTGCAATGTTGCCCGCACCGCGCTGTCATCACTGCACTCCGCTGTCAGTTTATGACATTGTCAGTTTATGACTGTTCAGTAAACCATTCGGCCCGCGATTTATGCTGGATTTTAGATTTTGGCCCCTTCTCTGATTGAGTTCGACACCCCTAGTCTAGAGGGAGGATGAGGAGTGGAGTCGCTTCCCGCCCAGGAACCCCGGGCAGAGGCCTCCCCCCGCTCCCCTGACCGCTGCCCGTGAAGCCGGGGTGATGGGCTGGAAAGCAGGTCCAGGAATGCAGACGCAGCTTGTCTCAGAAAGGTGACTTTTCGCCTGTGGGTTTTCTTTCCATGAATCAGGAGCAGCCAGTCCTTCAAATGAAAACAAAACCGGAGCAAAACTCCGGCTCCCTGCCCCAGGCGGTCACTCTGTGTGCACACCTGTGGCCGCCGGGCGGGCTCTGAAGGACGGGGCACCCCTGACCTCTGCTCCGGGGGCTCCCCGGCCTGCAGAGCTCCCATTGGGGCTTTCCCCTTCGCCCTGGCTTCCCCCTCGGTGTCTTTTTCTCTTCCCAGTCCTCCTTTAGAGGATCCTGTCGGGTGGGAAAAGCTCAGGCAGAGACGAGGACGGCGAGGTGTCTGCCTTTGCAGCAGAGGCGTTGGGGCCTGCCCGGGCGGCCCTGGGGGTGGGGGAAGGAGCAAACAGCCCCACGGGCCTCCCTGTGCAGCCGGGTCTCTCATTCCAGGGGGCCCTCTGCTTTCCTCTGCTCTCCGCTCACCTGAAGCCCGGGCCCTGCGTACCTGCGTTTTCAGGAACTAGCATGGAGCGGACGTCATGGTTTTATACATAGACAGGTCCCCTGCGGGGGGGAGGACAAGCCGATCGGAATCCAGCCCTCTGCTTTTTAATTTTTTTATTTCCCTCTTTAAAGCGAAATGCGTTCCCCACCCCCTTGAAATTAAAAGTACGTGTTGCAGCCACTTAATGCAAAAAAGAATGACACTCAGCATTGTCCTGTGCTCAGTGTGCAATGCTTGCAAATAGCATAGCGCCTTTGTCACTTGGTGTGTGGAGGTTCTTAAAACCAGGCGTGTTGAAAGTTCCCACCCCGCTTTCTCTCTGCACGTAAATTTAGTGTGAGCCGCCGCTTCCAGGAGCTTTATGGGGCTGGACTGACATTGCTCCACAAGCAGTTGAAAAAGCCATGCTTAATGAGTCACCCTCCCGGCAGCCAATAGGGCCGGGGCACCGGTGTTGCAAAACAATCCCCAGCCCAGCCCGAGGGACCCTGGAGAGTGATTGCAGGTCCCGGGCAGGGCTGCGGAGCCGAGCGTGTGACCGGCTGCACACGGCCCGCGGAGGCTGCTGACCACACGGACACTGTGCACTGACAATGCCCATCTTTACCTTTCTTTCAGAACCCGGGACGCTCAAGGCGCCGGAGGTAAGAGGAACCTTTCCGCCTTCCCAGGTCACGTTTGCATGTGGGGTCGCTTGCTAACAGGCGCGGTGAGCTTTTGGCCTGTTACGTGTGCCTCTGAGAGTGGAAGGAAACAGCCAGGGAGCAAGCCAGAGCGTGTGAGCGAAACTCGGGGTTCAGTCAGAGGTGCGTTCACAGTCACCCGCGGGAGGTCTCGCTGGAGGGAAAATGTGGATGGTTAGCTTAAGTCTGGTGTGAACTGGAACTTGCAGAATCTTACTGGTCCAGGTGAATTTCAATGCTGTGGCATTAATGGGTGGGTGCATTCCCCTGCCATGGAATGCCACAGACCCGGAGGTTTAGGACAGGCAGTGCCCCTGGAGGCATTGCCTTGGCAGGAGGAGGCTGGCCCTGTCTGTACAGAAGGAAGGTGGCCTCCTACCGGGAGGCTGGGCCTGTCGCTGTCACACAGCCTGTGGCTGCCGGGTGTTCCCTGGCATGGAGGTTCCAGCGTTGGCCACTAGGAATGTGCTTGTACATTGGAACACAGACATGGTTCATATGGATCCAGTCAAGATCTAGGAACCGTTTCCTTTGGGTTTAATGCAACCTCACGTTGGATGGCTTAGCACTGTGATCCCTGTCACCCCTTGGAATGAAGCCATTAAAAAAAAAAAAAGAGAAAAAAGAAAGATTGAAAAACATGGCCAGTTCCAGGCAGCCATGGCCGTGGCCTTCAACCCAAAGTAACCCCATTTCTTACCTGACCTCCCCCAAATAAGGTCCTAGCAAAGGAAATTAAATAGGAACTGTGTGTGAGGGGATGTGAACCTGAAATACATGATCGGAGAACTTCAGAATAAAAGAATGACAGAAACATGCCATGCCAGGTTATTTTAACACAGTTGCATCTCATTAAGAGTGCTGTCATAGTCATATGCATTTAATAGGCTGG
Organism: Pipistrellus hanaki; assembly: GCF_964339955.1. Lineage (NCBI taxonomy): Eukaryota > Metazoa > Chordata > Mammalia > Chiroptera > Vespertilionidae > Pipistrellus > Pipistrellus hanaki. Next base: position 5,541,541 of record NC_140520.1, read on the forward strand.
TGTTCATATGGTTGGTAAAAATAATGAAAAGCACCGCAAGATATCCATAGGAGGTAAGCTATTTTCTGCTTTTCTTGTTTTGCAAAAGCTCGACCTTTTTTTCATCCAGGATAACAAGAGTGTGACGTGGACGTTCAGGTGTGCCTCTTCCATGTTCACACGGTATTTTAGACTCTAGATCGAGGGGATGGGTTGAACAAGATAATACTGGTTCTGACATGGGCCACATGGGGTGCCCCAGGGAAAACGAGTTACTGAGGAATTTAGTGTTTAGCCTGACAGGCGAGATTGCCATCAGGACCGTGAGGATTGCTCCAGAGGCGCCATGCAGACCTAGGAGAGCCGCCCCCTCTCCCCCTTGCAGGCTGGTGCCAAGGCTGTCAGTACAGGTTTTGAAACCTTGCAGACCCTGGGCTTCATCTCAGGGCTACTTTACCTCGATCCTGTGGGATACAGACGTTACTTTTCTTTCTCTGGGAAGGTCATTCCACTTGATTTGATTCAAGTTATGCCAAGAAAGGAAGAGGAGAAGTGGTTCATAGTTTTCACAGGCTGCTAAACAGCTCTCTCTGGGCATTTGTTTGTTTGTTTGTTTTTGGTGTGTGTATGTGTGTGTGTGTTCTTAAAAGTTACACATGAGGCTATCCTGAAAGGAATTCATGTTCATGTTGAGTTTTTGAAAATGTGGCGTCGGGGTTTTGGCAACTTGCCTATTAACTTTTGAATATAATACGTGCAATTTTTATTTCCTGTGTGAATATGCTAGTCCCATCTCTACTTTGGATGGGTAATTACAGCAAGCTCTTATACTGGCTCATTTCTCCGGGAACTTGAGCTCGATTTAAGGGAGAATTGGATGGTAGGAAGTGTCTTTCACTCCGTCCTCCCCGCCCCCCCTCTCCCTCCACCAACTGCTGCTGCTGTGATGTCCGGGAGTCTTCCCTGAACGGAAGGGTGAAGGCCTCTGTGAGCTCTGGGGCGCTTATTGCTTCCCCCCTCATGAAGTTCTCCTTTCCCTCCATGGACCTGCTTGTAGTCCTATGTGGTTTCCCTTTCCAGAGCCACGATCACACTGTTTACTGTTCATGTTCTCCCTCTTTGTCAAGGTGGGCTGGGTTCCAGTAGCCACAGGCCCCCTGGGCCTCCTCAGCCTCCCCTGGGACATGCACCTCACGTTTCATTCCAGCATGGGCTCCAGAGGCCACCTCAGCCCCAGGAAGCGAGGCCATCATTGCATACCTGCTTCACACTCACCTGCTTTCAATCTGTTCCCTCATTACCTTCAACACTGAGGGCGGAACCAAAGCCAGTTCCTTAGAGCAAATGAACCCGTGCTTGTTTTGTTGGTAAAACCAACAGAATTAGGTGTGTCCAAAAAGAGGCAAGAAGAGAGAGTCTTAGAGGATCAAAATATTTCTTTAGAGAGAGAGACAAGGTAAAAGGTGATGCATCAAGAAATAAAAGGAGGTTCTTTGGTGGTTGTATCTCCCCCGCCCCTCCCAGGTAGATGGAAGGGGATGGAGGAGGCTCTGAAGGCGGCCCCCTCCTGATCCCCTGGGGCCTTACCGAGCTCCGAGCCCACCAGGCCCTGCTGGGGACAAGGTCAACGCGAGTGCAGTGCCAGGCTTTTAAGAATGCATGCAGGGAAGTGGAGTGTGCTTACATATGCTCTGCTAAACATTTCCCAACAAAAGACTTTTTAGGTGCTTTTCAAGTATAATAAATTTCAGCCTCTCTAAATGCACTTATTCTGAGCTGAAATTTCCTCTTTTTTTTTAAATTGGCCAGATCTGTTCCATTTCCCACTCTCGCTGTAGAGAAGTTTCTGTTCTCAAGGTCACTGGTTTTTCAGTGATTTTCTGGAAGAAGAACCTAAAACCTAAGCAGTAGGGCAGTAACTTTAGCAGAAGAATGTGTCCTTTATATGAATTTAAACATTCCAAACATCATTAAGTTAATAAGGACAATAATAATAATAATAATAATAAGCTCTCACTTAATAATCCTTGCTATGTGTCAGGAACTGTTCCAAGCACTTAACATAAATTAACTCACTTAATTTTCACCACACATGCTATGAAGCAGGCACTATTATTACCCCCCATGGAGGTGCAATCTCCTTTGGAGATTAGGGATCCAGACAGGCACCAAGACTTTAACTAACTCATGATCTAACGGGTGCCTGGTGGTCTGAATTTGAACTTGGGCAGTCTGATTCTACAATTCATACTCTTAAAAATTGCCCTGTGTTCCAAATTTCCATCCTAATTTCTAAGGTAACGTGGAGTTACTCTTGAAATCGAATGTTCTTTTTCACATTCTAAGTGGATAGTTTTTCAATAGTACTGGTTTAGGGATTCTAGAAGGAAGGCACAAAGGTTGAATTCTTTTTTTGTCTTCCAAGCCCTTTGAGAGTAGATGGTGTGAGAGCAGTAGGAAGACAGCTCCTGTTCTGCATGAAGAAGGAGGAGGACTATGCAGGAAGTCACTGCCAACAAAATATCCATCATTATAACTAACAACGAAATATCCACCATTATATAGAAAATATTGTCAGTTGAGCTCACTTACAGAGAGAACTCCAAAATGTTTAACATAAAATTTCAGGCAGAGAAGTGTCTTTCTTTTTGAAAGCAGCTTTCTTCCAAATGATTGCATGTGAATCTGTGACTCACCAAGCTTCTCCTCTGTGCCTGGTTGACCAGATGGCTGGGACTACACTGCTCCCAGCGTCTCTCTCCCTGACTCGTCTGTCCAGTACAGATATCCGTCTCATTGGCCTGGGCTTCAGTGCTGATGGTCATGATTCCCATGAGCCTTTTCACAAATTCCTTTTGAAAAAGTTATATGTAATAGATTTCTCCAATCGGCTTTCCCCTGAGAACCCTGAACGTCTGCTTACCATGGCGTGGAGGCCCCCCTGGCATCTGTGGGGGCCCATTTTCCCCATTTAATTCATGAAAGGAAACAACAGGAGGAACCCAAGGAGAAACCCATGGCTAGTGTGTGCTGAGCAAAGCTGGGTGCGCCCCGAATGGAGCACAGTCTACACAGGTACAGTCCCCAGCACACGGGGGAAGAACTGCAGCTTGAAAGTCGAAGGACGTGGCCGTTATAGGCCCAGCCTTTCACCCAGATGTGTAATACACAGCGAAACCGAGTCCTTTTTAATCCGAGGGGTTACCATGGTTATTAGGTAGGAACAAGTTCAATATGGAATCGAATTTGTTCCTGTGCATTTTCAAAGCTTTCAAACCTTCCTTTTTGCATCTCATCTGTAATCTTTGCAATGCACAGTTTTTCTTATGGATTCCTTTTCTCTCATCAAAATGGGCTTTTACTGTTCACAGGCTGCATGCCTGTTTTGTTTCTTGAAGAATTAAGATATAGCTGACCCTCAGTTAAAATACCATCCTCATTTAAGTGTTTGCTAAGATCTGCACGTGCGGTCTTTGGAGCTATATCTTCTCCAGGTGCTGGTCTGTCGGGCCTCAGAAATCGCCGAGTTAGTGTTTTGGGGTTCACATTTTTTGCTGGGAGCATGTTCCGACCACGCTGGGCTGCCTAGGCTTCGCGCTCATCACTCCTGTAGCCATTCTGACTTCAGAAAAATGAGCACTCACACCCAGAGGTGGCAAATGGAAGCATCTTTCTTTCCCCCAGTCTTACAAGTATTAACAAAGCCAGTGGAGGGGTGTTCAGGTGGAAACCTTGGAGAAACAAAAAGGTTAAACTATAAAAACAAGCTTTAGAACCCAATGTGTGCATTCAATTTAGTCACACCCTTTCCTGGAACAAGGACACCATTCATTGGCTTTCCAAAGTGTCAGAAAGTAATACACTTTAAAAACCAATTTATTCAGTTAAATTTTTTTGATTAAACATTTTAAACATACGTTTGAGATAGTAGGATAACAAACCCATAGATATCCATCATTGAAATGCAATGTAACCCTTGTATTGATTTTGAGCAATTTACTTTTTAAGGCTTCACGTTCTATTAGATCCTTCTCAGAGGAGTGCGCTTCACTAACACCAACTCTTTGTTTTGTCTTTCTGACAGAAACGGACCAATGGGCTGCGAAGAAACTCCCGGCAGGTGGACCCAGGTGCGTTTGGGTGCACGTGTCTGATGGTGACGTAGCAAGTGACTAGCAGCATCTCTGGGGGTGGTGACAGAAAGTCAGGCGGTGCGTTGGCCTCTGGTCCCCGCAGGTTGGTATGTAATGTGTGACCAGGAGTCAGCATTTCATGTGCCAATCATTCACCCGATGGTGCCACCTCGGCCAGGGTCCCGTGGTGAGTAACCTTCAGGAACACTCTTTTCCCAATCAGCACCTGAGCCAGTTATTTGCTTTACTGATCAGCCTCAGGGGGCCTGGTTAATGCCAGTGTATCCAGAACCCCCTCCCTTACCCACACCCCCGCCCCCCGCCCCAATCAGGGAAGAAAACCAACCAGCAAACGGGCTTAAAAATGAGCATTCTCTACTGGGATGGAGGGCTCATAAAATGGAGAGCTCCGGTACCCTTCCGGTTTGGAAACATGCTTTCCTTCGTCCTGCGTGTTAACTCGTTTCCAAATGAAGAGAGAACGGAAGGACTCTGGCTGCAGGGAACACGCGGTTGTTTTCCATGTCACGTGGTGAGGTCGGCCCCGTCATTATTGTAGGGCAATTACTTCACCGTCCATTAAGCAACGCCTTCCACGGTTTACTTTCCCGAGATCAGCTACCCACGTGGCCACAGTGTGTTGTGGGGGAAAGACGTTCGTGGCTCAAGGATCCCAACTCCATGAACTTGGTAATGAACCAGGTGGGACATGAAAGGAGAGTCTCGCTGGGATAGAATCCGGATCATGGGTTTGGTTTTCGCCTCATCACCAGTGTTCACCTCGTTGTCGAGTTTAGTTTTCAAAGCTTTCTAACTTTTAACTGCAGCCACACCCGTAGCAGCCACGCCAGCTTGTGAGCTGTGTGAAAGGATTTATGGGGCTTTGTTGCCTCCAGTTAGAAATTGCCTCATGGACTTGCCGAGATCCGTTCCAGTCAGTTTAACCTCAGAACACAATTGAGGCCATTAAAAAAAAAAATAGGAGTTCTGGTGGACTCTGAATAGTTCTAACTTTCTCAGGATGTTACTACCCTTTCCAGAGGATTCTGCAGTCATATGTCCAGGTTACTTCTGTTTAGGAGGAGCGTATGACTGTGAGCAGAATATTTTCCTTATTTTGTGTGAATTGAAAAATGTTTCAAAAAATTAACCTTTATAAATGTTATTTTAAAAATATTTTCTCTTCTGGATTTTTCATTTAGTCTACCCCTCTCCTCCACAGAGAAATGCATTTTTTGTTTGTTTATTCTATTTGTAAGAATATGTTTGACTATGAACAATGTATAGCCCCAAATTTTAGGATCCCTAAATTTTAAGGCTTAGATGACTTAAAGGGATGTCTAAAGTGAATTCACAGATGATAAATATGACAAAGTGGACTCATCATGAAATAGTTTATCCTCCTCTTTTCTAAAGGTGATGGCTTCGTAGAGGTTATCACTCTTCAGTTATTCCTGTTTGTCCAAAAATTTGTCCGAAGATCAAAGACTTGATGAAGATTAGACTTAGAAATACAAAAGACGTAGTATTATATGTTATGCTTGTAATTTTATATATCTATATGTCTGTCTGTCTATCTGAGATCTTTCCAGTAGGTGTTATAAATATATGAGTGTTTTCTCATTGTTTGACTTTTTTAAAAAGAGCAAGTCGTCGATGGCCTTTTGCGTTACAGCTCCTAATGTGATGGCAGCTACTTCTCCCCGAAGGTGGCTTCTGACATCAGCCTTGAATGTGTGTGCTAGAGTCTTTGCTGTCTTTGCTTCTTTCTGTCGCAAGTTGCAAAGCCTTGTTCAGAGCTAACCCTGCTCGCTAACGGCCTTGCTCTGCGTCAGTCACCACGTGACTGCTGTTTGGCATCCCTTCCGCTGTGACTCCCGAGATGTCTAAACGAGGGACCGGCAAACCAAGGGCATTCTTTTCTGTGCCAGCCTTTCCTGGACGTTCCTTTAAGCTATCTTCAGCTAATTCTGTGGTCTTCTCCAAGAGCGAATAGCCAGACTGCACGCTGGGGCCTCATGGGGGGTGTTGTAGAAAAGAGTGATGAGACAGGTTGGGGCTCAGATGGAACCACTGCACCAGATCGGTTTCAGGGCCGTTTCAAAGGTAAATGGCGGGTCTTCTCTGGGGACCTTTTGTGTGGACAAGAACTCGTTGTGTAGGAGGTGCCTAATACATATTCCCCACTGGGCGGAGGAGGGAGTAGAATCGTTCTGCATGCCTTGGCTCTTGGGCAACATGGAATAATCCAGTTGTAGGAAGCCTGGCTCCGAGCCACATTGCCTGGGCCGGCGACCCACCCTAGCTGTTGATTGCAGTTGACCTTCGGCAACTTGTGTCATCTCTCTGCTGTAGCTCCCTCCTTTGTCAAAGGAGACTAATGACAGAACCTTCCTTACAGAGCTGTTGCGAGCATGACAGGAGCTAGTACGTGAAAGTACTGGCAACAGTGCCGCCTATGCAGTCAGTGCTAAGAGGTGACGATTCTTATAGGTGCTTTGAGGTAGAGCATGTTATTTCATACTGGACACTCCGTCACGTGTAGGGGAACCAGTAACACTTGCCAGTTATTTCTTTTCAAACAGACCCAGCATTCCATGCTGCATTTCCATGGAAGCTCGAAGTTACACAATCACAGCCATTTTCAGATAGGCCCTTCCTCTCTGCTTGTCTCATGGCCTCTGTGGCATTTTGCTTTTCTTTGAGTAGAGGAACCAGTAACATTATTGGCCCGGAGTTTTGGGTGAAGTTAGTGGTGTTTGTGATTGCAATAAAGAAGAAAGGAAAACTGCTCAGTTCGAAAAGTTAGACAGTGCCTGTGGAGTTCTTTTCAAACCAAGAAAGATATGAATTGTAGATTTGCAGTGTGTCTCGTTAGCACATTTACAACATTTGCTCTTTATTAATAATGGTGGTTAATCATTATAAACAATATTTGCCAGTGGTTTTGCAGTTTGGTTTCCATTTCCTTGTCTTCTGTGCTAAGACGTTTACCAGTTTATGATCTTGGCTGTTTTCTTGTAAATGTAATAATGTGGTAGATGCAAATGCTGGTCGCTCTTTTGGATTTTTTAAATATAGCGAGGTATTTTCATCAGTTTGTACTTTTCTTCCTGAGACATCAGATGTTAGATTCAGGAAAATACCACTTAGAAGAGACAGATCAATTATTTCAGGAACACGGAGGTGCTGGGCCTTTTTCAAGAACATGAGATCATAAATCTCAAGGAAGTCTGAGCACCGGTATGATATTTTTCACCTAAAGTGGCACTCAAGGTCAGAGCGGCCAATTAAATTTTAACTGAGCTTTAAAAATGTCCTTCTGTCTAAGTGTAGGAGATGCAAGATTGAGTTTGCTTGTGGCACATCTGTATACCAGGAAATGTGTTCTTTTAATGAAATCCATGCCTTTAGACGTTTGCAAAATTACCTTATATTTGCAGGACGCATAGCATCTTGCATTCTAGTCCACGGTCACTAGCGTTTAAAAAATGCCAGCCATTGTTCTGCGTTGGGCTTCCTGGAGATGAGATGAAGCAGAAGAAATAAGTGTGCAGGTCCCTCATCTCCTTCTGATCGTAGGCTATGCATCAGATTGGGGATAACCTTGAACAGCAAACGGACAGATAATGGTTACATTGATAAGTGCTCTTTCTTGGGGTTCATCTTGATTGTGAGGCTACTGGCTTGGAAACACGGTCTCGTTCACAGAGATCTGATGTGTCTCAGCAGAGCCATCTGCACAGGCGGCCGCCTCTGTCAGGCAGGGAGCCTGCGCATGGGACGCGTGAGGGGCGCACAGCTGACCCAGAAGTGGGTTCTGTGTGAAACACTGCGGAGATCTTACTCGATCATCGCATGACGGAGACTGTTTCCCACCGAAGGCATCCCCGTGTCCGCGCCTCGGCCGCAGGGCCTGCTCCCGGAACCCCGCCAAGGACCCATTTGGAGTCCGTTGGCTGGGACAGGCGCTGTGTTTCTAGGAGGAGGGGATGCATCCCACTGTTGCCCACTCCCATGCTGGTGTAGATCGTCCATCCGATTAGAGAATTGAGGGAACAGGAGCCGGCTGCATGTTTGGTGGAAGGAAATGGGGAGAAAGGTGCTCCCCTCCCCTCCCCCCTTGCTGGAAGTGTCAGGGCGAGAATGTGGGCAAATGAGGGAAGGCAGCCCTTGAGGCATCAAGTTTAAGCCACAACCTGCCTCTGTGTCAGGAAAGGAGTAACGAGGAGAGGGAGAGAAGGGAAGCTCTCTTGGATTTTTGGGTCTGTGTCAGGTACTTGCACCGATAGGGGACCCTTTTAACCTCAGAGGCAGCCCTGTGCAGTGGGGTCGCCGAAGGCTATGTAGTGGGGGGATCGGGGTTCGTGCCCTGCCTCTCCACTTCCAAGATGTATAATCTCTTGCTCTATCATCTCTGAAATGAGAGCAGTAGTAGCAGACATACCCCCTCCCATCACTGTGGAGGTTAAATGAGTTAATAGAGCATTTAGCAACAAGGTTGAGTTCGCTCACAGTGAGTGATGGTTTTATTACTACTTAGTACACACTTCTGTGTTCATTTCCTTTTACTGTGTAGCAAGTTACTGTAAACTTAGCAGCTTGAGGCAGCACACACTTATTATCTCCCAGTTTCTGTGGGTCGGAAACCTGGGCGTTGTATGGCTGGGTACCCTGCTCCTGGGTTTCTCACAAGACCTCACAGAAGGTGTGAGCCAGGGCCGTGTCTCATCCGAAGGCTCAACCGGGGAAGGATTCACTTTGAAAGTCATGCAAATACTTGTGGGCAGGATTCGGTTCTTTTGGGTTGTGACCTCTGTTCCAGCTCGCTGTTGGCCCGGGGCTGTCTTAAGTTCTCAGCCACATGGGCCTGCCCAGCCTGGCTACTTCTTCATCAAAGTGTGCCAGCCAAGAAGGTGACAGTCTCCTAGCTAGATGGAACTGAACATCTTTACAACACACTCATGGAATGACATCCCAACACCTTTCTGTTGACAAGAGGCAAGTCACAGGTCCCACTCACATTCAGGGCAGGGGATCAAACAAGCTCTGAATGCCAGGAGGCAGAGATTGCTGGGGTTTATCTTGGGGTCTGTCTGCTACAAACCTCAGAGGGGACACTGCTATTTTTCAGTTGTGAGAACCAAAGCTCGGAGAGGTGAGGTGATTTACCCAAGGTCACACAGCCCCTGGCCAGTACCAGGACTTCATCGTGTGTTTGGCTCTCTGAATCTCGTTCTTCGAGAGGTCTTCTGAGTCCCCTTCTCAGTGCCCACCCTGAGGACAGAGGAAGGCTTATTTCCCGAAGCTTGTCTGTACAGTACAGTGCGAACAACAGTGAGTCTGGCCTATTTTGGAGGGTTCACTAGGGGCTGATGATAGGAAGCAGATTTATGGGCGATTTTATTTTACGCGTTCTTAATTTTGAAAATGTTCATCTGAAATTGCTACAGCATTTCAATTAATTTGGACGGGAAAAGCTGAGCACCAGGAGATTCCCCAGCAGAAGATGAGGCAGCTAATTAGAGGTTTGAAACAAGCAACTGTAGACACCGGCCCAGAGACACGCTGGGTGGTGACAGCCAGTGGAATGTGCTCTGCTGAACAGGCTTGAGATGGAGGGAATGGTTCCTGGCAGTCTCAGCATCGAGCTCCAGTGCCACCGAGTAAAAAAAGCCATGTTAGTGCTCATGTCGTTCTGGGAACCTGCTTTCTGATTATTTTGGAAGGTTTTCTTTTGGAAAACCAGAGGAGTGGCAACAGAAACACAGTAAATTGTCGTCAGAGTATTTTTCATGTCATTTATGATATTACATAAACTTTTAAAATATCATTTTTTTCTGAGTTTAAAGGTAGGACAGCACATATTTCTTTTTTAAAAATAACTTTAGTGATGTTAGAATTTTGTAGTTTGAAAAAGTTATCCTAAAAAAAAATTCAGACTCTATAAGGAAGTCTAGAAAAGATTTCTGGACAATTTGCCTGTCATCAGATCACTGATACACTCACCTTAACCCTTTTATTTTGTTGCATATTTCCCCCCTAGTACTGTGTGTGTGTGTGTGTGTGTGTGTGTGTGTGTGTAGGCACATGTTTATAAAACCTTGGTATTCTCTATGTGGTATCTGCTTGTATCACTTCATGTTGTCTCATGAGCATATTTGTTTATTCATTTGTTCATTCAGCCATTTGACAAGCCTGCAGGCTGCGCGCTAAGTTTACAAGGAGAAAGATGTGTTTTCCTTACACAGCACACAGGGACACGGAGCTGAGGTCAACTCTGAGAGCAGGGAAGACGTTCGGGGCTCTGCCTCAAAGGGCACAGCCTTTGGTGAAGTGGCATCTGGAGGTGGCGTCCACACTGAGACCCAGGGTGTGAGCAGGGGACCCACAGGATATGAGTGGAGACCACGGTGTCAGGCAGAGGAAGCAGCCCAACAAGGCCCTGGTTTGAGAGGGAGAGTGATGTCGGATGAGAATTTAGGGGCAGCCACACCAAGATCTTTATTCTTTCACATCAAGAAATTTGAGCTCTAGCCAGTTTGGCTCAGTGGATAGAGCATTAGCCTGCAGACTGAAGAGTCCTGGGTTCAATTCCAGTCAAGGGCACATGCCCGGGTTGTGGGCTCTATCCCCAGTTAGGGAGCAGGCAGGAGGCAGCCAACCAATGATTCTCTCTCATCATTGATGTTTCTGTCTCTCCCTCTCCCTTCCTCACTGAAATAAAATATATATGTATATTTAAAAAGAGAAAAAGAAAAAACCTATTCTGTGCTCATGAGCAGAAGGTGCCTCTTCACCAGAGGAAGGACAAGGTCAGCCAGGAGGCCGCAGAGGTCATCTGAGCCACTCTGCGAAGGTACCTTCAAGTCTTCCACAAACAATGAAACCGTCTCAGCATCCTTTATTGTTGGGCGGGGGTCTTTCTAATTTTCATCATTATGAAGACCACTTTGAGGGATTTCTACGCATGAATAGCCTTGCTCAGATAGCTGGTTGTTATTATATGAAATGGGGTCACAGAAGTAGAATTTCTGGGTCTACACATGAATTCCGTGATTCTATATATATATATATATATATATATATATATATATATATATATATATATATATGTTGCAACATTGCCTTTTATAAATATTACATTGAATTACACCCCCGCCATTAGTGGTGCATGAGGCTGTCTTACTAGATGCTTACCAAGAGAGTATAATTTGTACTTCAAGTCATTCCATAAGTGAAGTATATTACTGTTCCTGTGGTGTCATAGAAGTTCATAAGATAATATGAACTTGATTTCTAGAGATACAGATTCCTTTTAATGTCTATTGACTGTTTTATTACTCAGTAAATTATCTGTTTATCCCTTACCCATTTTTTTTTTTTTCTGTTCAGGATTTAGTGGTTCTATAGGATGTCAACCTTATATTTGTTGAAAAGTACTTCAGGTTAATGACTTGTTTCTACATAAAGTTTTAAATTTGCATATAGTCACATCTACTGGCATTTTATATATATGGTCATCCTCTCCCTGCTTTTATGCTTAGAAAGTTCTCCCATTCTGAATTGTGTCAACTACTGACTCCTAGTCTTATTGCTTAACTTATGTAGCATATTATTGACCCATGCTGTCTAACTTATTTTTTACTTAAGTAGTAGGTTAAAATTCTGGGAGCGGTTGCAACATGGACATCAAAGCATTTTTAAGAGTTTATAGTACAACATTCCACAAAGTGTAAATTTACCTTTTTATATGTTGTTTAACAGCCCTATTCCATGCACACTTTTTACTTCGTGCTTTGTTGCATACATATTTGGCTCAGATCATAAGTTATTTTGTATAAAATATGTCACAATGTATGTTCTGTAGAGATAGAAAGGGAATACTGTTTTAAACAAACACAAGCATTTAATGTTGAGATTTCCGGGCCTTCCTGTTTGTAAATTATGACAAACTAAGATGACTTCTCCCAGGAGTAAGATTACTTACTCTTCCTCCTGAAGAAATATTTTGTGACTATTCATTTGAATTCCAACTATCTCCATTGCTCTCTTTTCCCCTTGCAAATAGACATCATCCTTAATTTTACCAATCTCTTCTCATCTTAATGTATGCAACTACTCCTGGAGCCGAGACTAGACCTCTTATTTTAAAAGATCTATTGTTTTAACAATTTTTAAAAATCAAAATAAGAACATTTTAGCTTCCACTTAAAAGATGTTGTATCGTATGTCCTCATTTCCAAATCAGGGTGAAAATTCTTCGTTTTACAGCTTTAATCATGTTGCCATGAAAACATTAGGTGTTCGCCCCGCCAGTATGGCAGTGTGGCTCAGTTGATTGAGCGTCAACCCGCGTCCTATGCACCAGAAGGTTGCCGGTTTGATTCCAGGTCAGGAAACATGCCTGGGCAGTGGGCTCGATTCCCAGTGGGGGGCATGCAGCAGGCGGCCAATGGATGTTTCTCTCACATGGATATTTTTATCTTTATTCCCCCTCCCTAACTCTCTCTGAAATAAATAAAAAAAATTAGGTGTTTAATATATAGCCTTTCTTGGGGAAGACAGTTGCAAGCAGGTATAGTAACGGCTTTGGTGTCTGTCACGTTGCTCCTGGTGATCTGTCCGGGGAACGTGCCTTCCCATGTCCAGATACCAGCAGTTTTGTCGGAGCTTCCTGTGACTTTATTTTATTTATTTATTTATTTTAAAAATATATTTTATTGATTTTTTACAGAGAGGAAGGGAGAGAGATAGAGAGCTAGAAACATCGATGAGAGAGAAACATCAACCAGCTGCCTCTTGCACACCCCCTACCGGGGATGTGCCTGCAACCAATGTGCATGCCCCTGTCCGGAATCGAACCTGGGACCTTTCAGTCCGCAGACCGACGCTCTACCACTGAGCCAAACCGGTTTCGGCGCTTCCTGTGGCTTTAAATGGCCCCAACGTGTCTCGTGATCCCTTCCATTCAGAGCAGAACTTTCCTTCTTGAGCCTGAGAGTTCCCTTCCAGCCTGTTTAGAGCACATGGTTAGGATGAGAAGGATGAAGAACGAAAATATTCATAGGTTTCTCCACCGCCACCTGCTATTCTAGTGCTAATGTTATAGCCTTGAACTCCCAGAGGAAGTCATTTGCCATTTAAAACCTCTAATGCCATGCGTTGGGCATCCCATATTTTACAAGTTATGTATCTTCCATTTGAAATTCAAGCAGCATCCAAGAAAAGAATCCGGCCAATGGTTTTGAAAAAAAAAAAAAAAAAAAATGAAATGGCAACACCTTCTTGGAATCTGACTGTTCAAGGCTGTTTTTTTCCCTAGCAAAACAGGAAGAAATTGGGGAAAAGCATATGGACTCACATGGAGCATATGATGTATTTTCAACTTGAATTGGCACTTTACTCATATTTGTAGTGTGACCTAAAATTAATTCTGGTGGAGCAGCTAGGTTTGAGAGAGAAAAAAGATCTCTATCTGGGACTAAATCAACATTCGGGGCATCTCATTAATCACCGCCTTATGTAACTGCCTTTCCCACCCAACGAGAAGCTACTGGGATGAGAAAAGTTGGTGATATTAATGCCAAGTGCAGATCTTGCCTCCAAAAAAGAGTTCATTAATCATCATCGAAGCACAAGAACAAACATACTTCGTGCCTCTTGCCAATTTTTATCAATAACATTTCTGAAAGGCAAAAAACTCCCTTATTTTCCTATTTTTTTCTCTTCATCTGAAAAGGTTTTAATTTGGCTGTTATTTGATTTGGGATAATGTTATGTAAATTTAACAAGCTCTGAGAATGCCCAGGCATGCTATGTTGCAGCAAATGTATTCATTGAGATTAGTGCCTAACTGGAGACAACTGGAGACCCAGGTCAGCTACTTCCTGCCTGTGTGGTCATCGCATACAATGATGTACTTGGTACAGGGTGACTGGCCAGCCCAGGCATGGACAGAAATGGGTATCAATCAGGTAGAAAGCAGAGTGGGCTTCAAGGTAGAAGACATGGGTTTCAATCCAGGCTTCTGCATAAATAATTGGGCAAGTTAATAGCCTCGGTTTTCTCCCCTACAAAATGGAGGTAGACATGGTCGCCTGACCTTTATCATAAGATGACAATGATCATAAATGAAGTAATGCTCTCATTAAGATAGAAAACCACACCTCGTCATGACATACAAATCAGTGTAACAAGATAACCGGAAGTGCCAACTTGTGGACTCTTCATTCTTTTCATAAATCTCAGCCTCTCAAAGTTAGAATTATGTGGCAGATGAATTGTTTGGGTGAAATTTTAGGTCAGCCATATCGTTATTTCATTACCACCATTTACTGGCCATTTTACTGCTTTTTTTTTTTTTTTTTTTTGGTGACTGAGTCTTTACATCTTTTTTTTTTTCTTTCTTTCTCCTGATTTTAAAAATTATTTACAAATGAGAAAAATGAATGAATACCATGGCACTTAGCCATAGATGAAAGCAATGACAATCTAAAGAAAAAAGAAAGGAATAAAATAAACCACATGAGAGAAAACAGGTGTGCTAACAGAAATGGTCATAAATAGAAAAGAAACGGATGGGCAAGAATAGTTGGCTTCTGTCTCCTTGGTCTGCTGGCTGCCAAGCATCACAGAGAGGGATGCATCCATGGTGAAATTTGCAGGCACTCTGGAAAATGTGTTGATTTCTTACTTATCCCTACGAGAAGACACCCCTTTTTTGTTCACTTCTGTGGTCCCCTGTTAGAAGCATTGTTCAAAGCCAAAAGAACAACAAAACATTTTAAGGTCACGGTGGAAGATGCAGCTGTGAGGTTTTGGAAAATCACAGAAGATAGGTGACCAGCAACAGTAATGGGGGGCTCTTTGTGTACCCCATAAAGGATATGAGATGTAAAACACAAAGCAAAAAGAGATCAGCCAGGCTGGCATGGCTTAAGGGTTGAGCATCAACCTATGAACCAGGAGGTCACGGTTCGATTCCCAGTCAGGGCACATGCCCAGGTTGCGGGCTCGATCCCCAGTGTGGGGCGTGCAGGAGGCAGCCGATCAGTGATTCTCTCTCATCATTGATGTTTCAGTCTCTCTTTCCCTCTACCTACCTCTCTGAAATCAATAAAAATATATAAAGAAGAAATCGTAAGGACACAGAGCCAGGCTTAGTGCATTTTTAGGTCGAATGGTCCGGAAAGAAGAGGTTGAACCCAGTAGACGAGAAGGGGGCTTTTGTAAGGTGGAGGAGAACTAAAGAGCAAGCGAGACTTTTCCTGTCCTCAAGTTTAAATAACACTGACCCAACTCGCCTTTGTGCCCTGAGATCTTCCTGACCTTCTTATCAGCTCTTGACTTTCTCCCCTGGGGCTGTTCTCCGCAGAGTCAGCACTGGCTCCCTCAAAATCCCCGAGCCCCACCCCCGATTGCCTAAGAGCCGGAGAGAGTTGGAAGGAGCACAGGGCGGTGAGTGGCTTGGGAACGAACTGTGCCAGGTGCTCCCGCAACAAGACCCTGCTAGCTCCACGCACAGCCACCCCAGTGGCAGGCTTCCCTGAAAAACACGAAGCCTTGGGAACTCCTCCTGAGCCACCGACATGCCTTTGGGAGCAACTTTTTCTAGAACGGTCCCTTTTCCTCTCTCCAGTTTGCACAAGCATCAATCCCGGGACCTTGCTCCAAGTGCCTCCTCTCACCGTAATAAGGGAGAAGGCAGTGGGTGGTTCCCTCAGCTCTTATGCTGTGCATTTCACATGCATAGGCCACAACTTCCAATGCTTACAGATGACTTAATACATTCGTTGGCATGTTGAAGCAACCCTGGGGCGAATACTCGGGGGTATTCATGATACTCATGGACTAGGTGAATCCTTTTTTTTTTTTTTTTTTTTTTAATTATATATTTTATTGATTTTTTACAGAGAGGAAGAGAGAGGGATAGAGAGAAACATCGATGAGAATCATTGATCAGCTGCCTCTTGCACACCCCCTACTGGGGATGTGCCTGCAACCAAGGTACATGCCCTTGACCAGAATTGAACCTGGGACCTTTCAGTCCACAGGCCGATGCTCTATCCACTGAGCCAAACCGGTTTCAGCTGAATCCTTTTTTAAAATCCGCATGAGAAGACCTGTGGGGTAGATATTATACCCACTGCACAGATGAGATTGCTGCCCAGAGCGTTTCAGGCAGGAATCGAGTTCACATAAGTAATAAACATGGAAGCTGAGCTTTTAACCACAGTTTTCATAAAAAAAACAACAAAACAAAACAAAACAAAACAAAACAAAAAAAACTAAAAAAAAAACTTACAAAAATTTAAAAATGTAACCAGCGCAAGCACGAGGCTTTTAACCTGGGGGCCTTGGGCAGGGGGTGTACGCTCACTAAAGGAGTGCACTGTACCCAGAGCTTCCTGCTGGGACCAGGGTGGCCTCAGATGTGGATGGAGCCAGAGGCTCGGGGGAGGGGTGAGTGAGCAGGGTGGGCTCCAGGGAGATGCTCTGGGCCGAGAGCACGGGAAGAAGCAGGCTGAATGCTAATTCCCGAGGAAAGAGGCCTCTGACCTGCGCGCCGGGCTCCTGGGCGGTGGGCAGCTTTGTAATTGCACGAACGTCCGGGTCCCGGAGCAGAGGGTGACCGGGAGGTGACCGGACAGCCCGGGATGGGCTTTTCTGAAGGGCACTCCTCCCCCATCTGCCAGGGGGAGTCACAGGCAGGTCAGCGGCCCCTGGAGGACCTGCCGCCCCGGTCACTGCGGGTCAGCAGGGGAGGAAGCTCCCTGGGCCGCTCATTAGTGTGTCTTCCTTTGATCTTAATAGGATTAGGTGAGACAGGCACGGCCAGCTGTCAGGAAACGACCGGCTAATGGAGCCATGCCGCCCTCCCTGTGTATTCCTTATCCGCACGGCCCTTCCCCTAATACCTTCGTGAGGATTCGTGTGGGAAGGGGTGTGGGCATGGCAGTGGCATCTTAAGTAATTCATACACGTCAGTTATGTTTTCCCATCTCCTGCCTCCCTGCTGGTCCCGTCCATGTGCGTGCAGTCGTAGCAAAAACCATCGCCAGCGAAGGGTCTGGGGCCTCAGGACAGGAGTGCCCCTTTAAGAACCCTGTCTGCACCATTTGGGTTCCCAGGCAGCTGGGGAGGCCTCGCTGGCTTGTCTGTCCTGCATGGTGGCCCGGAGCAGGCCTGCCCGTAGTGCAGAGTGCGGGCGGGGAGACCCAACAAGGAATGAAGGCTTTAGGCCAGGGGTCTTCAAACTACGGCCCGCGGGCCACATGCGGCCCGCAGAGGAGTCTGATCCGGCCTGCCAGGTTTTTTGGGCAGTGAGCGCAGCCGAGGTGTTACAGTAGGAATTAGTAGTTCATATAGTCCGGTCCTCCAGCTCTCTGAGGGACCGTGATCTGGCCCCCACTTTAAAAAGTTTGAGGACCCCTGCTTTAGGCCGTGCACCTTCTGGTCCCAGTGGTGGAGTGCTCCCCTCCTCCCATCGCCACACAGAGCGGCAGCTAAGTCATGGAGCAATGACCTGGAGAAGCATAGGAGGACCCGCTGGAGGAACACTGAGAACTAAGGATAGAAAGGAGCAGCCTCACCAAGATTGCTTTTCAATGCAAAGATGTGAGGCTGAGTGGTTGGCGTTGCCAGCTCAGTGCTGAGCTCTGCCCTCCCATGGTGCAGCCCCCGGAGCTGCTCAGCCGGGGCCTCCCTCTGTCCTCGCCCAGGGAGGGGCTCCCTCGGTATCCACCTTCCAGAAGTGCTGGGCGAGGCTTCACGGGGAGAGGGCATCCGTAGAGCATCGGCCCAGGGTCTGGCTCCGTGTGTGCCCTGAAGAGACGCTCACTGTCGTCATGGCCACCACCATCAGGACTGGGGATCTGGGCGGGTGCGGGAGGCGAGCCGGAACCCGCAGAGGCAGGGCCCGGGCTGCAGGCGCCCAAGGCCCACGGCGATGCTGTGGTCCGTGCATGCGGCCGGCTCCCAAGGTCCTAGCTTGTAATGCTCTTAGGAAAGTTAATGGTGCGTGGATTCCTGCGCTCGGCTGCCCTGGATCTTGATCCGGGCTCCGCTGTTTACAGCGCTGGGACTTGGCACCAGTCACCTGGCCCCTCTGAACCCTAACTTCCTGTTCTGGATCCACCGGAGAGGACTAGTGTGAGGCTTACATGAGTTAACATACAGGAAGCTCTCAGAACAGGGCCCGGCACATGGTAAGCGCTAGACTAGGTTTAGCTAGCATTACTTATTTCTATTTTTTTTAAAAATTATTTACTGATCCGTGGGAGACAGGAAAGGAGAGAGAAACAGTGGATGTGAGAGCACAACACTGAGCAGCGGCCTCCTGCCCACCCACACCGGGGATGGAGCCGCCCCCGGGCAGGTGCCCTGACCGGGAATCGAACCGTGACCTCCTGGTTCATATAGGTCGACGCTCAACCAGTTGAGCCACACCAGCCAGGGCAAGCTAGCGTTGCTTTGTAAAGTGAAATCTCTTCAGTTACCCTGAGACAATGCTAGGAGAGTTTCCTCCGCAGAGATAATGACAGCATTGAAAAGGCCGTGGATAAATGTTGAAAGATGCTGACAGCGGGCGGGCCGGTGGCTCAGCAGCCTCAGGGGGAGAAGCTGGGCACAGCTGGGCACCATCCAGCTCACACTGCAGGAGGCAGCCGGCAAGGTCTCAGCCCAGCAGTTTAGAAGTGAAAGCAAACAAGCCATTTACATTTGTTTTTATCCTTTGGAAATTAAGAAAATGGGTTGTTATTGAGGCTAGCAGTTCTTTTTTTTTTTAATGCTTACTTTTCAGATGAGTGTATCTAAACAATGAAAATCACCATCTGTAAATATTGGTGAGTCTACACCAGTGTTGTTAATTTTCCCCCCCAGACTTCAAGAACAATGAATAAGAGAGTCTCAACCCACAGCAACGTAGAATACAGAAATGTTTATAAGGTGATATCCTGATATGTTTGGCAAGAATCTTCAAGTGAAAATCGTTTGTCTCTCAGATCAGCTGCTCAGAGCGAAATCGAAACAATCGGAGATCCATTTAGGATTCGTAAGAGCTGAATCGGAGCATCAGTATTTGCTCGGATTCTGGAAGGAAATTTGCTGGGACAAGAAGGCAAGGCGAAGTAAAATACTAGCACATTGGCATTTTTCTGAAACAATTTTTTTTGGAAACACTCTTTTTTAGAAACACTTTTTTGGGCAATTGCCTTGAATCATATTGCATGTAATTCTGTCACTTTCTAACTTGAATATCTTTGCTGAAGGAGCTTATACAGTCATGGTTTTGGTTTTGATTTTTACTTTTTTTTTTTTTTCCAATCCAAATCTAGAGTTCAAAAATCTAGAGAAAGTTCAAGCTTAGAGAGAGGTCCCCGAAGACCCAGAGGTATTTTCAAAGCCCTTCCGATGGAATAGTATGCACATTTATTTTATTGAGAGTGATATTTGTTTTCTGTCAGAAATACTTGAATTAGCACAGTGTATTTAACTTTTTTATTAGTAGAGTTTTTTTTTAATAAGCCAAATTTATACAATGCTGTTCAACCATGTAAAATTTACTATGTTAAAATTCCATTTGAGTAGTCACACATGGGAAGTATATTTTAATTTGGCATTGGTAATTGCCACCTCCCCAGAGGTTTCCAATGAGTCTCCACTAACCAGATGCACTACAGTAACACATCTCAATGATAAATGCATCCATTGGCTTCATCAATAGTTTAAAGCAGTGATTCTCAGCCGCAAGAATGTTTAAAACATTCGATACCTGACGATTTTCCCCTTAGATTGCCAAGTGAAAAAATGACAGCAGCCAACACCACAATAGCCATCCTGTGTGAATGAATCAAATCATATCTATTGTTTTGGTCAGATCGGCAAAAAAATAAAATAAAATAAAATAAAAAAATATTTTTTTGGTGTGCCGCGGAATTTCAGTAATCTGTGTGCACCGTGAGTTGAAGAAGGTTGAAAATCACTTGTTTGCACACTGGCTACTGCAGGTATCTTTAAAAGATGAGCTCCCAGCACATATCCAACATGATCAGGTTCATAGAGAACAAGACGTGGGAACCCCGGGGAAGCTTCGGGAAGGCCCAGCAGCCTTCGCAGCCTGGGCAGCTGTGTGCAGTCCCTGCTGTACGTCCTGGGGGTGGGGGTGGGGGCAGTCCCTGCAGCTAATTGGCGTCTGGCGGGTTCTGAGCTCACGGCTCCCTGCCAGCATTTCAGCTGGTAATCCGGTGAGTTAGAAACTTTCCGCTTCCTTTCCTGGCCCCTGGCTCACATGCCCTCTGCCCTTCTCTACCCGTCAGGGGCACAGGTCCCCCTCCTGCGAGCCCTTCTCTCTGCAGCGGAGGCTGATCTCTTAGTGAATATGCCTGTGAGAACCTCATCACAGGACCTGTCAGTCTGGTGGATGTGGCCTTGTTAGCACCCGTGGCCTTGAGTAAGATCCGCTGAGCTCTCGGTGCCGGAGTGGCGTAGGAAAGATGACTCTTGGGTCCCCAAACCATGGATCATCGAGGAGCAGCCGCTCCTGGGCTCTGGGCGTGCTCAGTGGTAGCTGGTGCCCCGTGACCGCATCTCTCTGGTTCCTCTTTATCACCCTATCGGAATCCCTTAGGGAAAAATCCAAATTGCTGAGAATAAAAACTGAGACGGTATTATTCTGTGCATGTTTTTTGAGCGACTCTAATGTCTCAGCCTTAACTATAACTTAAAAAAAAACAAACCCAATTTGTCATATTTTAAAATATACTTTTATAATGCTTTATTGATTTTTAGAGAGAGGGGGAAGGAGAGGAATAGAAAGAAACATTGATGAGAGAGAAACATCATTAATTGGTTGCCTCCTGCCCGCCCACCCGCCATCTGGGGTCAAGCCTACAACCCAGGCATGTGTCCTGGTTGGGAATTGAACTGGTGACCTCTTGGCTCATAGGTCAACGCTCAAGCCCTGAGCCGCACCGGCAGGGCACACTATAACTGGAGGAAGGGGATAGGTGCATGTGCGGATATTAATTCGTGGACAGCCTCACTTTGTTCAGGGGACTCAGTGTGCTGAAAACAGCAGCACATTTTTAAAGAAAACGACACAATCACTTTAAATACTGGGCTCTGGTTTTAAAATTTCAGGGCTACGCCGTGGGGGCAGTTAGTCAGCTTATGAATTTAAATTTCCCTTGCTTTCCGAGCTGTTTAATTCTTTGCTTATGGGCGCATAATGACTTGAAAATCGAAACAATTATTGTTCATTTAGGAGGAAAAACACTTCTCGCAGCCTGTCTGGAGGCTGCCAACTTGACTCTTCTTGGCAGATGCGCGGGGAAGTGGGTTATTCCTGAGCCCCAGAGAGAGAGGCAGATCTGGGCGAGAACCGCAGTCCTCAGGGCCTGGAGGGGATTGGCAGGCGGTACCTGTGCTCAGCAAATGGCCCTCACTGGCCACCAGATCGGTACCAGCAGAGTCAGTCAAGAAGTACATTTTGAAAACATGTTTATAAAATGATCTTTTAAGTCTTTGTTCTTTGATGAAGAACATTGACACGGCCTTCCAAGTACCCACCAGGCATTTATTGAGACTGTTGGAGACCAAGCCCCCTAGGAACTGTGTCAGTGGCCTGACTCAAGCTTCTTGGCCTGTGAAGATTGCATTGGATGGGGGAGGAGACAAAAGAACGACATCCGGTTTACATCCAATGCAGTCATTGCTGTAACAGTCATTCAAAGGGTGGTGGAAGCCGGTGGAATGGGCAAGGCCAAAGCCCCCTTAGCTGTGGGCAGTGCCAGGGAAGGGTCCTCCAGCCAGCACCCCTCAGGGCCTAGCACAGAAAAGTGTCTTCCCAGGGGGAGGAGAGACAGCCTTTTTTTTTTTTTAATGCATTTTTTTTTATTGATTTCATAGAGGGAGAGAGATAGAAGCATCAGTGAAGAGAGAGAATCATTGATCGGCTGCCTCCTGCACGCCTCCGAGCCTGCAAACCCCCCCCGCCGAGCTTGCAACCTGGGCATGTGCCCTTACCAGGAATGGAACTGTGACCTCCTGGTTGACTCTCAACCACTGAGCCACACCGGCGAGACAGCCTTTTCTTGCACACATGTGCCACCTGCCTGCCAAGTGTGCCCAGAGGGGGCTCATTCTAAGTTGCATGCAGGTGCAGTTGACGAGGGGCAGGCTGGTGGCTGGTGACCTGTGACCGGAATGTCACGGTAGGTGACTGCTGCACCATGCATGTGTTTAAGGTCAAGACAGGGAGTTGTGGACTGAATTTTGCAGAAAAACCAGGGTACCGTTGAAGGTTTTGAGCAACAAGAACAAAAAAACGGTCACTGAAAACTAGATAAAAGAAACATGTTAACTGTGTAAAATTTAGAGAAGCCAAACATTTTTTCAATGTTGCACACCTTCACAGAACTCCTGCTAACATGGGGGCGGGTGTCTTCACAGACTGGGAAAGAAAGAAAGAAAGAAAGAAAGAAAGAAAGGAAGGAAGGAAGGAAGGAAGGAAAGAAAGAAAGAAAGAAAGAAAGAAAGAAAGAAAGAAAGAAAGAACACTGCTTTGTAACCTGCTTCTCCCTTCTCAACATGTTTGAACACGATTCTGCGTCGTTAGGCCGTCTCCTGTAACATTATTTTTAAGTTTCAGCTCACTGTGCAGGGATAAGGCAATGCCCTCGATTTTATGTAACTGATTTGCTATTGCTGTGCATTTCGATCGCTTCCAATGCTTTTCATATCATCAGCGACTGGCATGAATGTTTGAAGGATCATCCTAATTATGTTGTGTAAATTAACTTTTCATTGTTATTTAAAATTCCATGAATTTTTATAATTTTAATGAGAGCACGTTCTAAAGTCCCATTTTTTTTTATAGAAAAAAACGATCTCGCCCACATCATTACACAGACGGGAGTCATGTGACCAAGCTCGCTCCGTACCAGGGCTTTCTCCCCCCGAGGCTCCCTCCTCTGCGCCCCTGACAAGTTCTTCTTGCCTCATGCTCCCGTAGTTCTTACAGCATTGGTACCATAACACTCATGATGCTTTGTAACAATTGCCTGTATATCATTCCCTTTTTCTCTGCTGGATTTTAAGGACACACTGAGTTGTTGATCACTTCCATTCTAAGCACAAAGTAAACATTTGCAAGATTAAAAAAAAATATTTTTTATTGATTTCAGAGAGGAAGGGTGAGGGAGAGAGAGATAGAAACATCAATGATGAGAATCATGGATCGGCTGCCTCCTGCACGCCCCACGCTGGAGATTGAGCCCGCAGTCCGGGCATGTGCCCTGACCGGGAATGGAACTGTGACCTCCTGGTTCATAGGTTGACACTCCACCACTGAGCCATGCCAGCCAAGCCATTTGCAATATTAAAAAAATAATAATAACAAATGCAGGGATATAAGGATGCCTTAGGAAAAGATGAAGGTACAGAAGCTAAAAGTGCTAACAAACAAATGACCTCCCAGGTGGCTTTGCAGCCCGTGTGGGGGGGGGGGGGTCTCCTGGGGGGTAGGGGGGGCAGGAGGAGATAGATGCAGAGTGAGTTTCGGGGTCCGAGGGAAGCATGCGGCACGGGTCTCGTGCGTTTCTGTGTCTCTGGGAGGAGGGACATGGCTGTCTAGGAGAACTGGCACATGAGTTCGTTTCTTTCCTAGTTCCCTTGTTTTCAAGCCAAGGGAGCTGCCTCTTCCAAACGCCTTCCCACTCGTCATCATTAAGATGAAATGACAGTTATGCAACTCAGCCCAGCAAAGGAGC
Organism: Pipistrellus hanaki; assembly: GCF_964339955.1. Lineage (NCBI taxonomy): Eukaryota > Metazoa > Chordata > Mammalia > Chiroptera > Vespertilionidae > Pipistrellus > Pipistrellus hanaki. Next base: position 5,565,428 of record NC_140520.1, read on the forward strand.
CCACACCACGTGTGGCCCCCAGAGAGAGGAGTCCCGGGCAGTGCCGCTGTGCCAAGAGCAAGAGCCACGCGGTGGGTGAGAGAAAGGCACGCAGGGCCAGTCTCAGGACAAAGACGTCACGAAGAATTAAGTTCTCGTGCCTAAAACTTACTACTATTATTACGTGTGATCGCCAGAAAGGAGAAGGAAAGAAAACAGCCTAGGACAGTGGTCGGCAAACTCATGAGTCCACAGAGCCAAATATCAACATTACAATGATTGACATTTCTTTGGAGAGCCACATTTTTAAAACTTAAACTTCTTCTAATGCCACTTCTTCAACATAGACTCGCCCAGGCTGTGGTATTTTGTGGAAGAGCCACCCTCAAGGGGCCAAAGAGCCGCAGGTGGCCCGAGAGCCGCAGTTTGCCGACCACAGGCCTAGGAAATTTGAAATTCTGCTCAGGAGTAATAAAAAAAAAAATAAAAAAAAAAAAAAAAAAAAGGATTCTTACTTTTCGGCCATGACCTGATAGATGTGGAATCTGCTCATGAATGTCACCTTCGTACGTATCCACCTCGCCTTTGTCAGATGGCTTTGTTTCCTGAGCTGACGTCCTCCTTTCATTACTTGGGATGTAGACGTGACTGTCTTCCCTGAGAACGTGCGGTAGGAGAGGCTGAGGCTGAGGCTGGAGGTCAGGCCTGGATGTGGGTGACACTGGCTCATGTCCCCCTCTCTGGGGACAGTCGCTGAGGGCATCATAGCGGGACCGTGCCAGGTGGCGAGAGGAGAGGGGACAAGGCACGTTCTCTGTCAGTGGGACTCCGTTCACTGCCATTCATGGCATTTCAGTCCGCAAATCCCGACCCCGTGCAGCCGTGAGAGTGGAAATGAAGTTCAGAGTGGCAACGGCACGTTTCAGGGAAAACAAGTTGTCTTTGCCAACTTACGCACACCGCAAACACTGCTTAGTGTGCGATTCTCACGGCCGGCTTGGTAAATTCAGGATACGCCTCTGGTTACGGTTGTTGGAAACCCTTCAAAGCAAGTATTTTCTTAGACAAAGAACCTTTAGATACAGTGGAACCATCCACTTGTGGAGCCTGAGCCTCCTCGCTTCACTGGCATTGACCTTTGCACCTGCAGTGACCTCTGCCCCTGGCTCCATGTCAGCCACCCCTTGGGCCTCGTCACCTCCGGGAGAGGCTCCATGTCTACAACATCGCATCCCAAGATCCGGTTCTCTCAGCCTGCCACACGGACCCTCTGCTGGTCACCCGCTCCCCTCTGTGCCCACTGACTTGTGGAATCAGCTTGGTTTTGTGGCCCAACACTATTGTCTGTGTCCGGACCCACCTGTCAGGGCGCAGCTGGCCGACCTGCAGAACCTGCTGGAGGAGGTCATTCAAGCACAAAGCTTTGTGCCTCTGACTCTGGGGGCGTGGATGCCCCCTCCCTCTGCCTGGCCGATGCCTACTGAACCCTAGAGTCCGTTTCCCACTAAGTCTTCCGAGCTCCCTGGTGTAGGAGCTAATGCTGAGCACTTTCCTAGCGACCTGTCTGTCACCATCACAGCAGCGTCACCCTGGGCGAGAGGGCTGTTCCTCTCTGTCCCTGCCTCTCTGTCCCTGCTGATGCTCAGCTCTTTGAGGGAAGGCACCTTCCTCATCTCGTATCCATTCTTGCATCCTGATTGCCTCTTGTATCTCATGACCCAGTGAAACAACCACCAACCTGTGTAGACAAATCCGTTTTAAGTGTCCGTGGACTCCACCAAGTGTCACACTCCAGGGAGAGGTTCTGTTCCTCGTCCTGGAGGATTCTGTCTTCATTCACGGGCAAGAAACAGGCCAACGAAGCCATCAGACTCTGTCCAGGAGTCCAGGTTTTTCGTGGTATGTAAAGTTCGTGAGGAGTCAAGGCCTGGTTTTGGAATTCAGTGTCGTGTTAGCTTAGGATGCGTGGCCCGCGGGTGTTTTGTGATCCGTGATTGCGTGTGAACCGTGCTAAGTGTCACTGTGAGAGGTGAGGCAGAACAGGAGTCAGGCTCGGGCGCTTTTTCCGTGTGCACTCCTGTTTTTACCAGGGACCCTATCTTCCGGATGGTTCACGACTTCTTGGCACAATTTCTTATTATTTTAACATTTTCTATTTTTCTTTGTAGTCAGCAGTTTACATTTCAATAATCATCACTTTCATATTTTTTATTATACCCGTGGGATGTAAGCTCCATTTCATTTTACTATTTTTCAGATAATTAGAAGCAACGGTATGTCGAACCATTTAAATAGCGATGGATACTAAATCTGAACATGTTGAAACCATAGCATAATTTTTATTTATTTATTTATTTTTCCTTTTCATTACCATAGTTTTTTTTTTATTTGTTTTTTTTTAATAAAACTTTTTAATTTGTCCATTACAGTTGGCATATAATGTGAGTTTCCGGCACAGACCTAGGGACCAGGCACCTATGTCACTTGGGAGGCAGTGAGAGAGCGTGTGAAAGGAGCAGGGCAGCCGAGCAGACGTCGGGGGGAAGCTCTTTGGGCCTCTGCAGAGTGCAGGTCGGACCACACTCCACGGAGAAGAGCTGTCGACGGTTTTCTTTGGGCAAGACAGACAGAGTCTGCTATTGGTGTAAGGGGCGCCATCTCGTAACACCTGGCGGGGCGATGTGCCAAGAAGGACGTGGGATTTCAGCCCCCCCGCACCTGAGGCCCCGGGCGGGCGGGTGTGGCAATCGCGAACGTGTCCCAGCTGCTCCGGAGCTGAATGGGGCTGAAGGGCGCTGCCCTGATCGGATGGATAAGAAGGCCTCGGCAAAGTCCTGCTTTCTCCCCTGCGGGCCGATTGTTGGGAAGGGAGTCTGGAAGACTTCGTTAAATGTTTGCTGGAACCTTCCGTGGGGATGTGGGATCTTTCCTATGTAACTGGGCCATCGGCAACTCAGTGTCAGGCCTCTTCCTTTCTGTATCCATGCAGCCTTTTCTGCTGGGGACAGTTTCTCCAGAGCCCAGCGTTAGAATAAGACATTCTGAAGTGTTGCCCAGCCGGCGTGGCTTGGTGGTTGAGTGTCAACCTATGAACCAGGAGGTCATTGGTTCGATTCCCGGTCAGGGCATTTGCCCGGGTCTTGGGCTCCATCCCCAGTGTGGGGGCGTACAGGAGGTAGCCGATCAGTGATTCTCTCTCATCATTTATGTTTCTATCTCTCCCTCTCCCTTCCTCTCTGAAATGTGTGTGTGTGTGTGTGTGTGTATTAATTTTTGAGTGTCGTTAGCAATGGCTAAGGTCCACGAAGGTCCCACAGCCACACGCTCATGGTCTTGTGCAGGGGGCAGCAGTTTCACTGCCCAATGAGAAGGCGGCTGTGCGGTGATATTGTTGGTGCCATTAGGTCCTCCTGCGGTGGACGCTCTCAGCAGTGAAACTCTGCACGAAGACCTTTGTCGCACCTTCAGGAACCACAGAGACCAGGAGGCAGCTGCATTCCTGGTCTTTGTTGATGCCATTGTCTTCCACACGCCCCCTGTCCTGGCTCTGCTTTGCAAGCCTGCCTTTGAGCCCGAAGGATTACTCCACATAAATGTCTCAAGCGTGGCTCCGGCACATCCATCGCCGCTTTGCTTTTGAATTACGAAGCTCACCTTAAGACGCGGGCCTTACGCGGGCACCGCGCTGCCTGCAGATGGGGAGCCGGGGCGTGGGGGGAGGGGGGGGAAGGTGATAGCAGAGAGGATGGAGGGGATGAAAAAATGGTTCTTTCCCATTAAACCAGACCTGATGTTGTTCTCTGTGAAGCAGGCAGTAGGTGGAAGAGAAATACCTTCTTGCCCACAGACAGGCTGATGGCGAGGGCAAGGGGAAGTGTGGAGGGGATGGGGGTGTGCATACGGGTCCTACTGCATCGGCATCTCGGGTGGGACTCATGCCACGGTGGTGGCTGCAGATGCTTACGGGGATGCCGGGCTAGGAAACCCTTCTGTGAGTGATGGCTCTGTGAAACCTGTTTGGCTCAGTGGATAGAGCGTCGGTCTGCGGACTGGAAGGTACCAGGTTCAATTCTGGTCAAGGGCATGTACCTTGGTTGTGGACACATCCCTGGTGGGGGGGTGTGCAGGAGGTAGCTGGTTGATGGTTCTCTCTCATCAGTGTTTCTAGCTCTCTATCCCTCTCTCTTCCTCTCTGTAAAAGATCAATAATATATATATATATATACACACACACACACACACACACACACACACACACACACACACATATATATACTTATATGAAGGCTTTCCCTTAAAAAAAAACAAAAACCCACACCTTGGGCTTCCCGCATCCTCCTCTCCTCCACTTCAACGCTGTGCTCTTCCTTGCAGGGTTGCCGAAGATGCAGGTCATCAGGAGCTACGCCGGGACGCCGCCCCCCGCGCCCCACGAGGGGCCCCCGCTCCACATCCAGGCCGGGGACACGGTGGAGCTCCTGCGGGGTGACGCGCACAGCCTGTTCTGGCAGGTACGGTCTCAGGGGCGCCCGTGGACGGGAGGGGCGGCCAGGCACCGCGTGGGGGGAAGCTGGTCCTTACTAACCTTCCTCACGTGGACCGATGCCAGGTGGCAGTGAACGTGAGCACACGCCGGCCGCCCTCCCAAGGTGAGGCTCCGGCTCAGGCTGTCCTGGCCGGCGGGGCGCTGGGTCTGTGGAGGGTCCCCGGTCAGTCCCTGCTCTGTGGGCCGTGATGCCGTGACGGCTGCCTCACGCGTCTCGGGACCCAGGCGTGTCCCATGTCCTCCAGGGAGGGTGCTGATTTTTCCATCTGTCCGGCTTCTTACTTGTTGGGGCGGAATGATGACTTCTGATCGTCTCACACGCGGGCCTGGAGGCCACAGCCTCTCCGTACCACGCGGTGCTGCTGCCTCCTCCTTCTTAGACATCATCGTTTGTCCTTCTGCTCAGTGGATAGGAGCACAAAGCCTCTGAGGGCAGAATGATGGCTTGGGAGCTCTCAGGAGGACTGAGAACTGGTCGATGACAGCGCGTGCGTGTCCGATGGGGGAGGGTGTGTGACAGGAGCAGGGGCAGCTCATGTCAGGACAGAGAAACACAATTAGCACGTCTGTTTCAGGCCGGCGAGGGCGTATTGAGTGTCAGCCCCATCTCCGCCGCTCAGACACGGCTCGCACTCCGTTACCAACTCCGACATCAGGTCTCCCGTCTCTGGAAAGACTGTTCACGCGTGCTGGCGCTAGCGATGTGTTTGAGCGTTCAGAGGCATGTTAAAAGCTCATGTGCGTTTCCGGCAAAGTGGTGGCACGAGTGGGGATTGTCCCACGGTTCCCTCTAAGCCAGTCAGAGAGATCGGCGCAAACAGGCGCTCTTCTCTGCTCTTGATCGAAAGGAGCTGGGGACGAGGAAGGACGGCTGGTTCAGGCCAGGCTTAAATGTCAACACATAAGCCCCTTCCAGGGAGCGGACTGCAGTTGGTCTGGCTGAACCCAGGCGGGATCATGTGTCTAGAACCCCAGACCCATTTACTGCGAGCCACTGACTAGCTGACAAACCCATTAGTAAGGTCCCATGGTAGTTATGGCCATTAGCCCCCAGCTCACCGGTTAGTTAGTCACTGGTAATAAACCATCTCATTAAGTGTAGCTACAAAACGTGGTGTTACAACAAAGGCAGTGCTTTGGCTCCGATAATTACCAGACAAAGGGTACGTTTTCAAAGAACTAGGATGCAATTAACGTGTACTTGGCCACAGCCTTCATACTGAACTTGACTGACTTGTTTTCTTGGGTTCACAAGGCACCTTGAGAACTTGCAATGCCCCCGGGCTGTCATGATACAGAATCAGGTTTCGTTTTGTGGTCGGTACCTGTGGCAGGCCCCCGTAGGAAACTGGCCCGAGTGTGGTCTTACCAATGGAATGTTCTAGAACGACGGACTCTTTCCTCCTGTGTGGAGAATGCTGCTGGTTGGACCCCTTTGGAGTCAGTGAGTCTGCAGGAGTCCACACGCATCACTTTGCCAGCTCGTGCTCACAGAAGACGGGTGCCTCATGGTCTGCATCCTGCAGGAGCGACTCCTGCGCTGAGCTTCTTAAAACTGGCTTTGGAGCAGGGAGTGCCTCAGCACCGCTCTCGCCTGCTGCCCCGATGGTTCTCCTCATTTGAGGTTGCTGGAATCTCCACCAGAAGAGCGGGGGTTGGGGGGGGGGGGAGGGAGGGGGAAGGCTTGTCTTCCCTGGGCTGGGAGATAGGAGAGCGCAGCTCACTTTGCTGAGGGTCAGTCACCAACCAGCAGAATCAAGTTCAGGAGATGCTAAAACCCCTGGCGGCCTCGGCTTTATCCTCTGCAAAAGGCAGAATAAAATAAATAACGTGCTCATTACTGCTATGGAACAAAAGCTGTCATGGACACAAGAGTTCGATCGCAGTGCTCTTAAACGAATCTTCTCTCTGTCAATCCACTTATCATCCATCCAAATACTAATAACATGCCTGCTATGTGTCCACCGCTGTGTTTCATACTGGCAGGACCCCCAACAAGACCACTGGTATCCAACCTCTTGGTCTTCACGATCTGAGGAATGACCAGAGCTCACCAATGATGAGATTTGTTTCTGTTCTAAGTTTCTGGTAGGGCGTTTGTCAATCACATCGTCACCTGTATATCTAGCGGTAAACCTGTGGAGAAGAACCTAGATGAGTTATTGGGATGGTACAGTGGCTTGGCGTTGACATTTAAACATGGCTTTTGTCCTGGTCACGTGCTTTGGAAATGTTCAAGAAATGATGCTTTGCTAACTAAACTGTTCTCCCCTTTGTTTTTTTTTTCAAGTGAGTCACTTCCCACATTAGTGTAGAAAGTCGAATATTGTTGTAGACGGACACGTTTTCTGAATACTCTGTCCAAAGAATGCAAATCCTCCTCCTCTGTCTATCAGGAACTTTCTCTGAATAGCTATCAATCTCGTCTTATTATTATAACCACAGTAATTTCCAGTGCTATTGAAGTGGTGGGCTCTCTGCGGTCTTATTGTAACTTCTTTCCAACAATGAGCTGCCAATTAGCTGTAAAACGGTCTCTGTCACATCTTTGCATTGAGGAGACTTATTTGGCACCGTTTTCTTTCTCCTTTGTTCTCTTCTCTCTCCTTGAAAGTTCTGTGACATTGTCTACAAGTGAAGTGAGGAGAGGAGAGGAAACGGGCCAGTTAGGGCAGTTGCCCAGTTCCGTCATGAGGCATCCTTTGGACTGAGTGTGACAACGTGTAGAACAATCCTGATCCTGTCGCTGACTGAGGATAAACCTGCTGCTTTCAGGTTGTTCACAAGGACTTAGTCATGAAGGAGAACATGCTTCATGATGAAAGAGATTGTTCAGATAAGAAGCTTCATTTTCCCAGGAAAAAAATACAGATTATCAGGGGTGGGGGTAGGGGATAGGGGGGAGAGAATGAGGGAGGGAGGGAGGGAGAGAGAGAGAGAGAGAGAGAGAGAGAGAGAGAGAGAGACAGGCAAATGTAAAATCATGCCATGTCATGTATGGTTTCTATACAGTAGAGTGCTTCATATGTGTTTTCTTCTTAGAATTAAGCTTTCTAACTGTGAGGGGTTTTATTGGCTCCACTGTCATTGATGAATGCCCAGTGTCCCACGGGGAGGATTTTGTAAGCTAGTTGGGACCAAAAGGCAATTACAAGCGGTAGAACTGTAATCATGGTGTCAAAAAATGTATTTTTATCCACTGTGAGACTTAAGTAACCTAGAAAGTAGTCATGACTCTTCACACTTGCAGACCAGGCATCCACATGGCCTTGACACCAAGAGGTGAACATGTGTCTGCACACATTCTGATGAGTGCACAGACAACCACGCAGAGGGCAGATTCGCTCCGTGGTTTTAAGAGGCCAAGTGCCTCCATCTATAGGATGGCATTTGCGGAATTAGAATCAGGCTCTCCCCAGACTTCCGGTCCCTTCCCCTCATCCCAGGCATTAGGCGATCCTCCTGTGCTCCGGAGGGTTGTTCGTAACGGCTCCACCTCTGAGGGAAGCACACCTTTCCAGCAGTCTCATTCTGCTTTGGTGGAACCGTCAGGAATCAGAACCTGGCTTTGTGCAGCAGTGTGCTGCGTTAAACATTTTTGTAAGTCTTGGCCTCAAAGAAAAGAATGGAAAGTCAGCAAATAGGCTGAGCTTTTGGAGAGTCTCAGGAGGAAGGACTCACCCTGCGTACACTGATTCCAGAGGCCAGGAGCCCGTGGGAGGGGCGGGGGTGGGGGTGGGGGTAGGGGCAGTGCTTGTCTTGGCCCAGGCAACAAGGTGTTAAACTCCACTCTCCCACGTCTTCGCCCACAAGACTCTGGTCCCCAGTGCGGCAAGGTGACCCCTGTCTTCTGTCACCTTGTCCAGGATTTCTGCTGCATTTCGTGTTCAAACAAACAACAGCCTTCTTCTTCTTCTTTTTTTTTTTAATAGATGTGTTTTTCTCACTTTAACCCGGGGGGGGGGAGTTGGGGGCGGGGAATGAAGGGTTCCTGGGAGGAGTCTTTTCCAGAAGAGGCATGTTTTCTCAGTCCTCAGTCATGGATGTATGTTTTGCCTCCTGCCTGAAATGTCTTTCTACCTGTATTCTCTCAGCTGCGTCCTTCTTGATCATGGAGGCTCAGCTCAGTTCTGCACCTTCTCTGAGCCAGAGAGGCTTCCATCAGACCCCCCACTGCGCTGTACCCCAGTGGCCTGTTCACCCTTCTCCCTGCCTGGTTAGAGGACTCGGGAGAGCTGAGACCCCAGCTTCCGTCTCTCTATCTCTAGCCCTTAGACGGAAGTAGGCAGCCGGTCCACGCGCTTAGAACCGATCACTGTTCAGAGCTGCTATTTTCAGAACATGTTCTTTACAGGTTTTCACATTCGCTGTTTATTAACTCAAGTTACTCTCCGTGTTGTTATTTGAGAGACCATTAAAATATTCACTCATCCCATCAGATCTAAATGCATTTCAGTTCCCTTGGGACAGTCTGCAAGCCATTTAACCTTGTGGCCTCAAATTCCTCACCAATAAAATGGGGATTTGAACACGTAAATGACACACAAGGGTGGGGTAAGAAATCATAGGACGTAAACCTGAAAGAAAATGGAAAAGGAGAAAGAGTAAATGTCTGTGTGATAGCTGGTGACTTTGAAAGCCATGCTTCCTTTTCCAGAGGTGGGAAAATGATTGCCAGGTTGGTTTTTAATTTTTTTTTTTTAAATTTCATCTTTCCATTTATAATTCCAAGAGTTTCATACATAGAAGACCACTCTACCCTCCCTATCCCTGTACTCAATTTTTAAAATTCTTTGTTCAGGTGTTAAACATTCTTTTTTATAATTAGACATAAAAGCACAAGCGAGGCATTCTTAAGGAAATAGTTGTCAATGAACAGGCTGAAATCCTGAGCCCAACCCTTCATGGACCGTGAAGAAGAAAGAGGGGGACAGAAGGACAGACAGGTTTACAAGAAGCAAACTGCCCAGGGACTGGTTTGCTAATGTGTGGACTCAACTGAACTGTTGGTGTTTTGTGCAGGAACTTTAGGCAACCGGACCCTCCCTCGGGTCTTGACCCAGCCCCTCCTGGGGGCCAGGAAGTGGGGGGGGGGGGGTGAGTAGGTCCTTCCTCCCAGGACCTCTCTCTGCAACCTTCATAGTCAAGTCACATCCAAGGATTCTTTGCTTTGCCCTTGATCCGGAGGAGACCTTTCTAGTCCCTTCTGGACCACGCAAGACTATGAGCTACAATACAATCTGCTAAGACTACGTCATTGTTTTCTCCTGATCTAAAAGCCAAGTGTCCGGCTGCACCAGAGTCAGCGGCCAGTGAAAACATGAGAGCAATAGCTTCACAAAGGTCAGAGCCCTCCTGCGGGGACGGCGTTATCAGGGAGCCAGCATCTCTGGGAACCGGGCCTTCCCAGCTCATATTCCTGCCCAGGGCATTTCTGTGTGAAATCCCGAACCTGGTTTTTGCTGGAGCACAGCTTCAAGGTGCTCCTCAGTTGACCTTGGCTCTGCTTCTCCACTGCCTCTCACCGCGTGCCTGCCTCCGGGGTGAACTCGGGGGAGCCGGGCAGCGTGGGGTGGTGGCTGCGGGGTGAGCTGCTCTGGGAAAGGCTTCATCAGGAGACCTTGGTTTGACCAGGTGTGTACCTGAGACACACGCGATCCATCAGGGCCCGGTTACAGGAAAGCCGGAGAGGGCAGAGGTGCCTGTTGGAGGACGAGGGCCGGGAGAGAGGCTCAGGGAGATGATGGACAGAAGGACAGGCTGGAGGGAACATCTCCCCGGGGTGATTGCCAGCTGGCCCTGACTGAACAGATCATCCATGGAGCTGGTGGGAATGCTTCCAAGTGGACAGACGGCATGCTTTCCGGGACTTGGCGAGGCTCCCGACAAAGTGGGCGAGGTCCTGATTGTTTACCCTCAAGACGGACACTCTGGTTAGCAGTTCTTACTGGTACTGTTCCTGTGCGTGGCCCAGGGCACAATGCAGATCACCGTGTGTACCCAGAGGAGGACTCTGCCCTCTACGTCAGACAGGGACGGTCACCTCTTCGCTTCCCAGTAGAGAGGAGCATTGTTTGGGGAAGTGCTGAGGAGTTCTGTGGCGGCCCCTTTTCTTCCGTTATCTTATCACCACGGACGCTAGGGTCTGCCGTGATAAAAAGTTTGCTGCAATCACAGGATCCCTCCACTGGGGCCATCGGCCTGCAGGTGCATCTGGCATGACGATTGATTTGATACCACGGGGGTTTCAGTAGAGTGTGCACCTGCCCTTAGAGGCATTGGACAGAATAATTGATCAAATGATAGCGTCCACTGAATTTTAGTGATTCGTGGTCATTTGATTTCCTGAAGAATGCAGGGATGGATGTAATTCCTACCAAGTCAAATCCTGTGTGTCCCGGAAAAGAGAAGACTTCACACGGAGCTAAAATGAAGGTCATCAGGGACCTCAAATGTCCTTATCTTCTATAAAGAAGTGCAACCAGATTAAGAGTGTGTGGGTCAGATGCTTCTTGGAAGCAGGAACTTGCCTGTAGGGCTTGGGGAAGATGCTCAAGTGAGCAAAGAACTTTGGTGGTAAGGGAGACCTCAGAAATGCTTGGGTGTCCATCTGTTATTTCACAGCTGAGGATGTGGAAGCCAAGAGGGTGAAGTGACTGCCCCCAGGCCAGAGGGCCAGGAGTAGAACCCCTGCTCCCTACTCGCCATCCACATCTGATGATTCCTCATCAGAATTTTCCGACCCCCCCCAATTCTGCAACAAACTATGAAGATAACCAAACGAAAGCCAGTCAAGGATGTGGCATCATCTGAGTGAGATCCTTCAAGATAGTAGCTAGGTCTATTCATTTTTAATCCCCTGGTCCCCAGCTTAGTGCCTCAGCCATACTGGGAAGTCAGTACACCTTGCATGGAAGTACTAATTCTGTTCTTGGTAGAAGATCAGATTTTTTAACCATGTCTGATGTTGCTTGAGCATAATGTGTGTCGAGCTGTTCCTCAGAATATTTGCTCTGTGATCATGATGATTAAAACTACCAAATAGGTCTGTCTGGTGCGGCTCAGTGGCTGAGCATCAGCCTATGAACCAGGAGGTCATGGTTTGATTCCCGGTCAGGGCACATATCTGGGTTGTGGGCTCTGTACCTGGTGGGGGAAGGGGGTTATGCAGGAGGCAGTCATCGATGATTCTCTCTCATTATTGATTTTTCTGTATTTTTCTCCCTCTTCCTTCCTCTCTGAAATCAATAAAAATATATTTTAAAAACAAACAAACAAAAAACATACCTCCAAGTATAAGAAAACATTCATTAATAGTTTGCCAGGATTAGAATAACAAATTTCTAGGTTTCAGACTTTTGTGAAGCCGGTGTATTTGGTGTTACATGGCTTCTCTCCAAACAGGATTCCTTCCAAGATGTGGTAGAACTTTGCTCTGCTTCCAGATTGGTGTTAAGTAACCAGGTGGGCTTGGGGTTACCTACAGGCAGAGGGGCTTGCGCTTGCCGAGTTGTTGATCAAATGATAGCATCCACTGAAAAGGGGCAGCTGCAGAACTCCTCAGCACTTGCCTCTGGTTAACAATCAAAGTTATTCTCACCAGGAAAACGCAGTTATAAGATTGGGATTTAGGACTGCGTCCTGGACAGTATCTTACCCAGCAAGCTCCTTCCCTGTGGGAGAAGTCCAGGGATACATGTTTGGATAATAAGGAGAATGTTCCACCGAGTTTCACTCTGCTGTGACATGCATCTCACATGTGGAAATACAGCTTATGGCTTTTTCGTGTTTTTCCCTTAGTGAGCATTTCACAACTTTACATTTTTTTTTTTTTGAGTTTTTGACACTTCCGTCTGCCAAAACTTCAGAGATGCAATCAACACAAACAATTGTGTGTTCGTTGGAAGAAACTTCCACTATCCCTGAGGGATTAGTCCTATATTTCGATGACTTGATATAATTATAATCCCTTACAAATGAAAGATACATTTCATTTCAAAGATGGTAGACGGAGGTGCAAGTGTCTTTTTGTCTTCGTCATTCAGAATTCTGAGCCATGGCAGCCCCTTAGCTACAAATGAACCAGGCTAGTGCTGGTTGATTGTTTTATGTATTGGACAAAAATTAAAGATCCTATTCTCATCTGACTAAGAGACGACAAAAGCTCCTGGCTTACGGCTTAGTTCTGTGTGTGCGTATTTTGGAATTCATTGTAATGACCATTCAGTGTAACCATATGCAATTGTGCTTGGCGCGTTCTCAAGGAAATCGCCAGTGGAAAAATGCACATCTCACTTATCACAGAGGAAGCAATTACGATGGAGGAATGGGCCTCCAAGCAAAGAAGCATTCGGGCATTTGAGATAAAGAAATGGCCTATTTGGAATGCAGTATTTCCTGCTCAGGAGAAAATTCTGGGTCTCTGTTACTCGTGGCTCAGGAAAGCTGCCTAAAAGTAAGGAAGATGGTGGGACTAGACACAGGACCCAGCATTTCTGGTTTAGTAACATGGACAGGCCACCTAATAAATGAGAATTCAGAAGTGAAGCGACCCATTGAGAGTGATTAATAAGTGCATTGTCGGCATCATGGGAAAGAGGTCTTTTTAGCGTTTACTGAATATTTTCACACCTGTTAACTCTTTGACGCTTGTTGCCCTGGTGAGGCACGCATGGCAGATCTTGTCATTACCCTTGCCTGAGGTGCGCCATGTTTTAGGTGGAGCTGGGAGTAGAATGAGCAAATCTGATGGACCTCCCGTCTGACACTGCCTTTCTAAGCTTTCCAGGACCCAGCACTGACAGACATCTGGCCGATGACAGTGGGGGTCACATGGCTGCAGCTATAGGCAGATCACTCTTTACCAACAACCATACAGACAGGGACTATCCTGGTCCTCTCTCCTTTGCCTGTCCTTTGGTTCTGTCGCATGTACTCACAAAACTTATGAGAGTAATTCCAAAAATAGTGCTGTAAGCTATCCATCCATCTACCCACCCACCCACCCATCCATCCTCCCTCCACCTCCTAATCCATCCCTCCACCAAATCTAATCTATCTATCTATCTATCTATCTATCTATCTATCTATCTATCTCTACCTACCTATCCTTCCAGTCAGTAAGCTCATTTGTATATCTGCCTCTATTCCCATCATTCAGGGCCACCCTGTATGTGTTGTTCCCTGCATGGAGCCTCCCACTGTGTCTCTCTGGCAGTCTGAGAGTGACGGGCTGGGTGACAGTTGCTCTGGCCATTACCCAGTGTGATCGATTGCCCAGTAATCTCCCCAGCGCCATCATGCATATGTTGAAAGCGTTTAGGGCATTGCAACTTGGGGGAATTTCCGATCTTTCATAAATAACCACGCATCTGTCCCTTTAATCATGCAGCTTCCCACGTCTGTTTCCAATTGCCCAGCGCCATTCCAGGAGTGCGTTAGCACCCGGCCCCAGTGGCATTATGGGGATAAATGAGCCGCGGGAAAAGCTGCTGTATTTTTCTTAAAGCAATTCTGTCCCCTTTCTACAAAGTCAGGAGCGAAGCAATTTGCAATGAAGATTTCTGTAGGATGTTCTCTGTCCCGGGAAGCCATCGCTGGCTACAGGTTTTAAAAATGCAGTTTTTGACCATCAGTACTTTTCTCCGTACAAGTGGGTCGGAAATATCACTTCTGCCAGCAAATTCAGAATAGTGTTAATTCATTCCGATTCACTGTGGGTCTTACAGAAGAAAAATGAGAAGTAGTTATAACCTGAGTTCAGTTAGAAATAATTGTCTGGTGTGCATTGTATTGATGAGGTTCAGGAATTCAGGGGAAAATTGTTAATAATTTCAGTTTGATATGCTTTCCTGCGGGGAAACAATTTCCTTTTTAGGGAAAAATAGCATTTTTAAAATAAATTCTAATTTAAGATCATTTTGTTCTGGTCTATTCCCATAATGAAGATTATGAAGTCACATCTTTTTTTTTCTCATATACAGCCCATAACCCCATTTCTCAGGTTCTTTCCGAAAGAAAATACTTTCATAGGAATGACCCCACCCGTGCTGCTCCATTTTACAAAAGCGCCATCACTGTAATCTAGAGAACGCCCCGCAGAACAAACACACACAGAGACAGTGCCGCGGGGGATATCAGATGACACGTCCTGTCAAGGAGACGTGTTCAAGCCGACCTTGAAGTTGCGAAGGGACTCGCAAGAACAAAGGTCAGACCGGAGGGTAGCTGAGAGAGTCTCGGGCATTGGAGGAGGCGTAGAAGGGATGGAAAGTGGGTTATCGGACCCAGAACGAGATGCCCGCACAGGCGTGCCACGGGGAGGGAGACGCAGCTGCCCGTCTCCCCCTGCACTCAGTGCCACGCCCCGCGGGCACACAGGGATGCTGCTTCCAGAGGGAGACGGGCTCTGGGCACTTGGTCTTGCTTCTCTTTGTGAAAAGCCACAGACTACGCAGCCTCCAGCCATCACGTGTGACTCATCCGAGGCGCTGAGAAACAGCAGTTGGTAATAGCAAAGCCACATAGGCCCGGTTTCCTAAGAACTGTGTGATGACCCGTTCTGAGGATGGCAGTCTGCTCTGAGGAGAGTTTGTATTTCTGGAAAAGAAAAACAATTTCGAGGTTAGTGCCATGAGATTATTTTTAAAAGAGGAATTTGGCCGAAACCGGTTTGGCTCAGTGGATAGAGCATCGGCTTGTGGACTGAAGGGTCCTGGGCTCCATTCTGGTCAAGGGCACATCCCCAGTTGGAGGTGTGCAGGAGGCAGCTGATCGATGTTTCTCTCTCATCAATGTTTCTAGCTCTCTATCCCTCTCCCTTCCTCTCTGTGAAAAATCAATAAAATATTAAAAATAAAAGAGGAATTTGATCAATGGTCTCCAAGAATACATTCTGAAGTATTTTATTTTGTCTATTTTGTGCGTCAATTTTCCTTATTCTGCTGTTTCTTTCTTCTTTCCTCATTTACAGTGCTGTTTAGGGTTAAGATCCTCTCCTCCAAGGTCATCATTGTTCTCTTCCCTTAATTAGCATCATACTCCTTTTCCCTAAATATGAAAGTCATCGGAAACATCACCTTATGCTGTGCTTTCCATTTCCGCATATCTTGAACTGTCCCTTGTCCTGGAGGAATGTGCTCACGAGTTCTGTTAGCCACACCCATGATAACCATGTACATCGAATCCCTCATTAATTATGGAGCCTGCCTAAGACCAATATGATCTGCTTGGATTAATGACCATGAAATTGAAAAACAGAGTATTGCTTATTGTCCCCCGGTAGGATTGAGAAATGTCAAGTTAACAAAACCGAATGGTGGTTTGGAGAGTCAAGCTTGAATTCTTAGTTTATAATCATGTTCTGAAACCACGTGTAGGGTTTAACGATCTTGAAAGCTCTCTGCTCTTTGCTTCCGTTCCTGAGCCGAGTGAGTTCCCTGCATCGGATGCGCCAGGCTTGAGGACCCCGAGTCACGGCCGTGTCCCTAGTGTTACGAAGTTATCATTTGTGTTAAATTTGTTCTTAATTGGGATTTTTTCCCCCTAATTCAGGGTAGAAATTTAGCCACAGGAGAGGTTGGATTTTTTCCGAGTGACGCTGTCAAGCCTTGCCCATGCGTAAGTATGAGTATTTTATTTCTTCTGTGTTTTTTTTGATGTTGTAATTAATTGTTCAAGGATGTGCAATCAATGCTGGCCTGGTTGCTCATTAATTTTGTCAATATTTCTGGAGCGATCATATTATTGTGTGTTTGAACGCTTTGGCCAGTGCTATTAAAATCCCCCAATTATTATGATTTGATTGTCAGAAAATATTTTTCAAAGGTAGGAGAGTATGGTAAGAAGAAAATTTAACTTAGTGGAATTTGTAAAATTAAATTGTCTACAAGGTTTTAGGAGGATTCTCCAAAGCTACAGATCAGCTGAACTGTACCAATTTCTCTTCTCCCCTCCCTTCCCCCCGCCCCGGTGAGATGGGGGTCTAATCTAGTCCCAGTCACGCTGGGTTACAGAGAGATGTTACACTTGAACTAGTGTGTTGGAAAGCATGCTTCAGCTTGTCACTGCTGTTTACTTAATGGTATAATGACATTTTACGAAATCATCAAGCACATTAGGTTGATACAAGGAGAATCATGAGTATTTACTCAAATATTATTACAGACGACTATAAACTAATATGTGCAGTCTAGTGCTTTATGAGATTTATAAATTTCTGTTTAGGGGTGACATTATTTTATCATCATAATTTGCTGTTTAGGGTGGATTTTTCTGAGGAACATTTAAAGTTCTTGGCTCTAGGTAAATAAATGTTTTTACTAAAATAATGGAGTTGATAGTTTGGGAAAAACAAAACCACCCTTAATCTGTCGTAGTTGCTTTATTTCAGTCCTTCCTGATCTCTATACTGGAGCATCTTTTTTTAAAAAAAAGTATTTTTTTTATTGATTTTAGAGGGAAAGGGAGAGGGATAGAGAGCTAGAAACATCGATGAGAGAGAACTATCGACCAGCTGCCTCCTGCACAACCCCTACCGGGGATGTGCCCACAACCAATGTATATGCACTTGACTGGAATCGAACCTGGGATCCTTCAGTCCGCAGACTGATGCTCTATCCACTGAGCCAAACCAGTTTCGGCATGGGTCACAGTATTTAAATGTTGATAGTTTTAGAGATGTTTGGCTCTTCATCTGCAAGGACAAAAGAGTAACTGCCTACTATGAAACCAGGCATGCTCACATTGGCCACACCTCTGAAATACGATCGCTTTTACTGTTAACCGGAAGTTAAAAGGCCCAGGAATATGCCTTTGTGCGTCCATATTACAGAGTCACATGATTTCATGAAAACTTTCTGAACAAGAGACAACCTGTCTGCACTCCTGGGTTTATCAACTTTGCCCATATACATAGAGTGTCTTTTATTTGTTATTCCATGAGTATTAGTATACCCGCATTGGCTTTGTTCATTGTTTAGTTTCCATAAGCAACCGGAGGGATTTTTCTTCCTTTTTCTTTCGTTGGGAGCTTAGGAAATGTAATATCTTTTTTCTCTTTTTCAAAGAGAGGAAAAAATGAATCTTTTCCATGACTTTTTCCTGAAGTTCAGAGTGTAGACTTTGTGTCACAAATGAAGAGGCCACCTGAAGGACGTACTGTTCGCTGGGCCTGTTTCCCAATGTCTGGAGGAAGTGGGGTGCTATTCGGTTACCCTAACATTTTCCTTTTAATTTTCCACGAGAGGACTAAACTGCCTTGATTAAAAAAAAATACCCTAAGTTTCCAGTTCATATTTCTCCTGTTATCTCTCCCCTTGGAAGTACAGTGGCAGCAAAATGAAGGAAAAAATGGATGAAAGCCAGGTGAATTATGCTCTGTTTCCCTGACACAGACCGTGATTCACTGTGGACGAAATGGCGGGTGGACAGACCTGGGGCTGTGCTACTGAGGGGTTTCTAGCTGAGTCAGCTGAACGGGAATTAGTGATTGATTTCTAAAAGCTTCCCTTAAGTAAACTTAATCTATTTTGGCTTTTTTTATATCCTAGGTGCCCAAACCAGTAGATTATTCTTGCCAGCCTTGGTAAGTATTAAAAATGTTTATGCAGCCGAGTTGAAATGCCAGACCGTAGTTCAAGGGCGCCTGAAAGGAGGGGGTGCCAAACCACATTCCATGTCCATGAGATGGATGGGGGCGTGTTCAAAGGCAACAATAAAAAAAACTCTTAAAGACATGTTTTACTCGGTACTGCTAGTTGCTTAAGAAAATAGCTTTTAGCCAATATGTGGGCTAACAGAGTTCATCTTCCATCCAAAAATTAGTTTAAGAAATAACTTAAATTGTTACTGGAGTTTTCTTGAGAAAGATGCTCAAAGTAGATTTCATTTCATAGTATACATAGGAGAGGTGAAGTGTTGGGGTTGTGTGGGTATATGTGTGTGTGCACATGTGTGTAGTGTGTACATTTGTGTGTCTTACCTTAACTCCCTACAGCTCTCTTTAGCCTGGTACCTATTGGCTTCTCTCCTTGTCTCAGTCAGCTATTTGATAAATATTTACTGTGTATGAAACATGGCTCATTTCACTCCTGTTAGCTTTGTAGAGCACTTGTGTTTGGAAGAACCAGAGGAAGTCTCTTCCTTATTCCTTTTGAAGTGATGGAATTCGTTGGCACAGAAGTCAGGAGAGCTCAGACCTGCCACGGAGTTAAAATCCTGGCAGGTGTTTACCTGTGGCTTCTGTTCTTTTCTGGGCACATGACACGGATGCCTCTCCTTGTCTCTTACAGGTACGCCGGGGCGATGGAGAGACTGCAGGCGGAGACCGAACTGATCAACAGGCTGAACAGCACTTACCTGGTGAGGCTCCGGACCAAAGAGTCGGGCGAATACGCGATTAGCATTAAGTAAGTAGGTCAAACACTTTTACAGAAATACAGCTCCTGTTGCAGAACTGCATAGACCCTCCGACACGTGGAGCCCTGCAGGGGAAAACCAAGGATGTAATTACAGCAGGAATGATGCTTCTGTCCAGACAGGTCGTTGCCACTTGAAAACACCGTTAGAAAAACACCGTCAAGTGGTAAAGGCTGCTAATTGGCATGTCCGCTCTCGTCCTAACATTGTATTTGGGTGACTTGACGTGGATGTTTTTGGTAAATTCTAAGAGTATACATGACTCTATCTCGTTTTATTTTGTTTTCCTGTATTCTCCAGTGGGACTTACTGAACATATTGAGCATAATGATTGGTCAAATTAGTTTCCCTTCTCCCTTCAAAGATTGGTTGTATCTCCAACCGACCTAGTAAATATATTTGGTAAATGAGTTGTCACCACTGTATTGGCACAGGTATACATTTTGTCTTCTGAATTAATTCCTATAGCGTTATTGGGGCATGCCCTCTGGCCATTATTGATTTCTTCTGATTAAAGCCACATTTATATTCATACGTTATTCATTGCCCACAGGTACAATAATGAAGCAAAGCATATCAAGATTGTAACAAGAGATGGCTTATTTCACATTGCAGAAAATAGAAAATTTAAAAGTTTAATGGTAAGCATTGATTAGTTCGTTTCAATTTGTGGGCCTTATTTTTTCTCTTATTGGGAAGGTCAGTTTAATTCTATAGTTCCATGGAAATTCTGCTCACTGAGAAGTTGTGTGAAGAGAATAATTTTGCAGCAGATCCTGAGAATTCTAATTTTAAGAATTCTAGTTGTTTTATAGTGCTCTCCCTAGCCATGGTTTTCATTGTAAAGCAAGTTTTAGACAGCATTTCAGAGTTGACACTCCTTATGAGTCAGAGTAATAGACACATTCAAATATAGTGACCTTTCAGTTCTCGGTGTGACTTTTGTCTTGTGTTGGATGAAACCCAGCCAATGTTGAATACTCACCTCTGTCCTCCCCTTCCTTCCTCCACGTCTACCTCCTCATTCAGGTGGAGGAAGGTATTTTAAATTATAGTACAAAAAATTGTCATTGTAATTGGTGAAACAGTTCTCACATGCAGGCTCATTTCAGATAAAATGCAATATACTGTCACATAGAAACACTTTTTGTATTGTCTGCCATTTTAAAAAATATGTTTTTATTAATTTCAGAGAGGAAGGGAGATGGAGAGATAGAAATATCAGAGATGAGAGAGAACACTTGATTGGCTGCCTTCTGTACCCCCCCTAAAGAGTTCGAGCCCCCAACCCCAGCTTGTGCCCTGACCAGAATCAATCCGTGATCTCCGGGTTTATAGGTGGACACTCAACCCCGGGGCCATGCGGCTGGGCTGTTTTCTGCTATTTTAAATGGTCTGTGTTCTCCTTCATGACTTTGCACAATTATACATGAACAAGGTATCATTTTTACCTTACAAGATCTCATGGGACCTTTACATTGAAATTGAAATTGAAATAGTGTATATATATATATATATATATATATATGCAAAAATTTCTTTATAAGAAAAAAAATTATTTAATAAAATATATAATTTTAAATAATTTAATACAATCATTTAATAAAATATTCCATTTAAATAATTACAACCTACTAGTTGTAAGTGGCTAAGAATGTTATGTATATGCCATATAGACAATGCCTGTACCTCCCTATCCTGTCTGTGCATTGCTGATAGTAAAGGAGTTCCTGTTGCCTTAAGAGCGGTCTCAGGTTTGTTTCTTGGGTTGAGGGCATGTCCTGAGATGATGACAATTTGGACCCAGGATGTGGGATGCGTGGGGAGTGGCCTCCTGGGTACATTGAGGAGCATCAGGAAGGACCTCTGACTGGCCGGGCCATCCATTTAGTGATCCAGGCTGCAGCCTTCCAGAAAACATCTCTAGACACTTTGCAGATGTGAACAGCAAAGCCAGAGCGGAGAGTAAGAGTCTCCGTGCAGGCAGCTGGCAGGCCTTCTCCAAAATCCTGGACCTGAGCCATGGCGGGAACGGGGTTTCCAAGAAAGGGCGGCATCCGAGTCAAAAGGAGAGTCAGAAACCTCTCTGCACAGAAATTGTGCCGTCCCCGTTCAAACACGAAGGCGGGCAGCAAGATCACATCCTGGGAAGTGGAAACGGCTCCAGGCTCAGGCCCCCGTGCGGGCTGTGACTCGCGTCCTCTTGGCCCAGCAGGCTGTGCGCAGAGAGGAGCGGGCCTGAGGAGCACCCTCCCGCCCGAGGACCTGGGATGCACAGATGCTGAGTGACGGCCCAGCCTAGACATGATCAAAGAGTGCAGAGCGTTCGGGCATCTCCTTGCCCCTGCAGAGCACGCCAGCTCGAGTCTGCACCTGCAGGGCTCCCTGGATGGGAACGAGGCCGTCCACGTATCACAGTTACTAGCAGGCATCAAGCTGCTGTGGGGCCAACGCTGAACTCCAGCCCTGCCAACTTGGAGAATAACAGCAACGGCAAACCCCCTAGCAGAGGAGCTGAGGGGACTGAAGGAAGGAAGCGTCTCTGGGAAGGGTTGAGCAGTGCAGCTCTGTGCCACCCAGTTCTGCTCCAGAAAGTTCTTCAGCAGCTGCGGTCCGATGGGAAAAGCCAGTGATACCACAGAGACTGGGTTAGGGACAGAGGTCCTTGGCTGGAGAAAAGGTAGAGACCCAGGACTCACAGTTTGCACAGAGAGCAATGCCCTCTTTCGCAGCGATCTTCTGGAAGGGGTTTTAAGAGCCCCTGTCCTAGAGCTAACATGAGCAACCCTCATCTGACAGGTGAAATGCCACAGCCGGAGACACATGGGTATGATTTCTTCCATATCTGGGATCTTCTGTAAGGCAGACAGCACGGTCAACGTAAGGGAAGGGATTAAGAATTAATAGCAAAACTACACTGAAACTACAAAACGTGAGCAAAGGATATGTCAATGACCAACTGCATCTATAATGGAGATCCTATAAGATTAAAATGGAGCTGAAGCCCTGGCTGGTTTGGCCCTGTGGTTTGAGCTTTGGCCCATGGACTGAAGGGTCTTGGGTCTGATTCCGGTCAAGGGCACATACCTCGGTTGTAGGCTTGATTCCCAGCCCTGGTTGGGGTGGGTGTGGGAGGCAACCAATCGATGTGCCTCTCTGTCATATCAATGCCTCTCTCCGCTTCTCTCTCTATCCCTCCTCTCCCTGTTTCACTCTAAAAATCAATAGAAAAGTCCTCCAGCGAGAATTAACAACAACAACAACAAAATGGTGCTGAAAAATTCCTATCGCCTGGTGACATGGTAGGACAACACCTGCCCCCGTGTCTGTGGTGGTGCTGGTATGCAGACCTACTGCGCTCCAGCCTCTAAAAAGCATAGGACATACGTAACACTCGATAAGGACAGTGAACAACTGTGTGACTAAGTTATGTATGGACTATACATTTTTTAAAACTATATTTTTATTGACTTGAGACAGGAAGGGAGAGGGAGAGAAAGAAACATCAATGATGAGAGAGAACATTGATCTGATGCCTTCTGCATGCCCCCCACTGGGGATATAGCCTGCAACCCAGGCATGTGCCCTTGACCAGAATTGAACCTGGGATCCTTCAATCCACAGGCTGATGTTCTATCCACTGAGCCAAAGTGAGTAGGGCTTGACTATACTTTTAATAATTATTTTAGGGTGTACTCTTTCGGCTTATAAAAAATAGTTGGCTGTAAAACTGTATGCTGGGTTACACCTTTATCCATTGAGTCTCTCTATGGCATTATCTCTTGTGCTTGATTCAGTCTTGTGTGTGATTTTGCTCACTGTGTCCTCTACACGTTAGCATGACGCAATCGCCTAAGGATGCCTTTCTGAGAACCATCCCCATCATTACTCCTGACAGTAATTGCATAAGGAATGAAAGATAAGGAGCTGATAAGTCTGAGGAAAACACTTTGGCCCGTTTAGCACCTGACTGTAACAAATGCCGATGAGATAGCTGAGCGTGTCTGGAGCTGCCCGGTTCTGGGCTTCGGTTCTTGTTGCACACAATCACATCGCGTCCTCACTGTGGCAGCTGCCGTGTGTTTGCAGGATTCAGAAAGGACGCCACTGGGTTCTAAAGATGCTTTCAGGTCAGCACACCCTCCTGGGACCAGAACCTCAGCATGGTACTGTCCTTGGACCCTGACGTAGGAAATACTACGAGGACCCGAGATCAGGAGGGACGGCTCCTGCCAGGAACCGGCCCCGTGGGGAGGCGGGGGAGGCTCATAGGCACCATCACTGGGCATGTGGGGCCACACAGCTTCATAGCGTTTCCTTTTATCCTGTTGGCGTCCAGTCGCACAGCTCCCATGTGAGGGGTCTGTGGTTTTGACTTGTCTTCTTAAGAATAATTCACTATCCTCCCATCTTGGTGGCCAAGTTCTGTCCTTCTACCCCAGAAGCTGCTTGGGGCCTGGGAGGAGATTTTGATCTGGACCAGGATGTACAGCACCGCCAGACTCCAGGACTGGTGTTCAATGAGCCAGTTCCCCAAAGAGAGGCTGGGCCTCAGTGGGCTGGGACCTCACTTGTTCCCCTCGGGCTTCCGTAACTCGGTGGATCAAGATTTTTGGTGTTTTCCTCCTCATTAAATGCAAATGCTAAATGAATCTCTGCCTCCAGATTACAAGGCATTAATTTTGTTCTAATTGTCATGTGTGCCAGACCATCCAGGGCCAAATGCTGTTTATAAATCATCCCCAGTGCCTGTTGCCCGGGTAACCGGAGTGACGGGGCTCATTATTTCTGAGAGAGACCGGAGTTGCCGACTCCTCTGTGTGAGTGCGAGATAAGGGAGGCTTAGCCGTCGCTTTTGTTTAGAGTCGTCTTATTTACTTGTAGTACCTGAAGGTCAATGACTGTAAGCAGGGGCGGATTAGACCGAAAGGCTGGAGGCAGAAAGGCATCCATGGGAGAGGATTCAGGCGGCATCGTTTAACTCTACCTGCTTAGGAACGTGTGGGAAGGCTCTCCCTCCTCAGACTGTAAAAATGGAGCCAGAATGTATCCCGTGCTTAGTGAAGTGATAAAAGAAGCGTTTTGCAGCTTACTCATTCGCATGACCCTAGGGCTTGGAAAATCTGCTTTTCTTCCACAAAAAGTGGAGGTGGGTAATTATGAAATGTTCCCCAAGTCCTTCTCAGTATGATCACTGGAGCCAACTTCGCATAAACCTAAATGCATACTAATCTCTATATATAAAAGCCTAAGCTACCGTTATGGCTGGATGACCGGTTGCTATGATGTGCACTGAACAGGCAGGCAGGCGAGCAGTTAGGGGCAAGCAGTCCCTAAACTGGCAGTCGGACATCCTCCAAGGAGTTCCGGATTGCGAGAGGGCGCAGGCTGGACTGAGGGACCCCACCCCCCTCCATGCACTGGGCCTCTATCCAGAATTTAATGCATTGGGCTTCTAGTTTATGATAAAATACATAAAATCTGTATTACTTGTAACCAAATCACCTTGAAATTCAAAGTTACTGACTTATTCTTTACTGGTTTATTTTCGTATTTGTTACGTTTTACTCAGTTGAAATAAGGAGCCTGAAAGAACAGCCCTCTGGGGTCATTTGAATCATCCTCACAGTCTATGTGAGCACCGCTCTTTCAGAGCCTTGGCAGGCTTTCCCCTTTTTATGTAAAAAAGGTTACATAGTCATAGCCACCTCTAGAATTTAATCCCAGATTTGGCCTTTGCAGAACATGTTAAAAATCACTGTAATGCAAATGCCATATTCTGATCATTGAAACCATTTTGAGGATATAAATCTCTGTCTAATATTTTGTCGTTCCTCCTCCTCCTCCTCCTCTTTCTTCTTGTCAGATTACAAATTCCTTTTCTTCATCAAGAATCCCTGTAATCTGCCGAAACCGGTTCGGCTCAGTGGATAGAGCATCGGCCTGTGGACTGTAAGGTCCCAGGTTCAATTCCGGTCAAGGGCATGTACCTTGGTTGTGGGCACATCCCCAGTAGGGGGTGTGCAAGAGCAGCTGATCGATGATTCTCTCTCATCGATGTTTCTAACTATCACTTTTTCTTCCTCTCTGTATAAACAAATCAATAAAATGTATTAAAAAATTTTTTTAAAAAAGAAATCCTGTAATCTGGATCCAAGAAAAAAAAAGTTTTTATTGATTTCAGAGAGAGGAAGAGAGAGGGAGAGAGAGAGAGAAACATCAACGATGAGAGAATCATTGATCGGTTGCCTCCTGCACACCCCACATAGGGATCAAGCCCACAATCTGGGCATGTGCTCTGACCAGGTATTGAACCTTGACTTTCTGGCTCATAGGTCGATGCTCAACCCCTGAGCAACACCAACTGGGCAGATATATATATATATTACAGATAGAATGTGTGTAAGAGCCTAGCATCTCAGGTCTACGCGCATAAAGTTCCTGGTCCATATCAGGCTCTTAGCAAGTGCTCCTTCCCCGGGGCCCCCCTTTGTGTGGGCTTACCTTTGCCAGGTGCTGCTTCCTCATAGCGTGATGCAGGTGGGAGCACAGTCTGGAGGCAGACACCAGCTCTGTGACCTCGCACATGGGAAAGAAGCTCACTGGACTTCCGCACCCCTGGGGACAAGGCCCACCTCTCCTGTCTTGTGTGAAGATTGTGAGAAACTATGTAACTGGTCAGGGCATGGTGGCAGTGGTTATGATCCTCACCTGTGCCAGGCACGTCATATACTCTTTACTATCCTCCATGAAATTGTCTCTCATCCCCGTCTTACAGATGTGAGAGTTGGAAAATCTCCCTTTGCTTTATCCAGTGCTCAGCACCGCCACACTGCCTGTAGTCTGAGTGTGGTCTTTATCACCTCCTGTCTGTTCCCAGCCCAGAGGCTCTACTTAAAACAGTCCGCTTGGCCGGTGTGGCTCAGTGGTTGAGCATTAACCTATGAACCAGGAGGTCACGGTTGGATTCCTGCTCAGGGCACATGCGCGGTTGCAGCTTGTCTGCCATTGTGGGGCATACAGGAGGCAGCTGATCTCTGATTCTCTCTCATCATTGATGTTTCTCTCTCTCTCTCTCTCTCTCTCTCTCTCTCTCTCTCTCTCTCTCACCCTTCCTCTTTGAAATCAATAAACATATATTAAAAAATCAAACAATCCTTTCCTCCTTCCTGGCTTTTGAAGTTGTACATGTTCTTCAATTTAAGCCAGGCTGTATCATGAACTTCCTTCTCTCATTCTTCAAAAAGCACTCACAAAAGGAAGTTCTCTGTGTTGCCTTCGGACTCCCATAATCCCTCACTTTCCTTCAAGAGTGAGAACCCCTAGAGGGCAGGGCCCGATCTCCATAATCTTTGTGACCCGGAAACTCTCCACTCGGTCATTTTCCACAGGTCCTCGGAGTTAGGTCATAAATGATTCGTAGAGCATTGACCATCCTCCTTTTCTTATTCCGGGTGATTTTTGGCCCTATTGACTTGTTTCAGGAACTTGGAACACAACCTACAGAACGGAGATACTGAGTTGACATCAGTGTGGTTTATAGAAGCCATGAGTAGTTTCTACACTGGTTTTCACCTACTGCGCTGCAGTCAAAGCAACAAATAATTGAGTTAAAAGGGATGTTGCTTTTATTTTCATTCCAGCTATTTGTAAGAAATGTTATAGCTCTGGTAGTCATCTGATCATCATATGCATTTTCCCATTATGAATTCATTACTATTTAATTTCTGTTTAAAGTCGGGGAGGATTTGGAGTTGTGTAGAATCCATGCAACCAGCATCTCGTAAGAAATTTCCTGAACTTCCAGTGCGAAAGCAGACTGGAGGTTATTACATTGGGCTTGGGTGTATATGAGGCCAATGAGTATTAGAGAAGATCGGAGGAGCCACGTCAGTGACCTGTGTAAGTGCCAGAGGCCACACAGAGCTGAGACACGGCATCTGTGGACACTTCATCATCTACCACACGCAACGCCACGCAGCACCCATGGCTTATCAGCGCTGGCTCATCGTGGAGAAGTACATTGACAACCAAGTTTGCTCTTCGTGACGTCGGAAGGAAATGCAGGAAACTAGAAATTGCTCTGTATTCAGCAAGCAGCTGCTCCCTTTGTTTTTGTTTAGAAAAGCAAGTATCTCATAAATAGGAGCAATAATTGCTGTTCTGAGATTGACGTTCAGTTGGTTTCTTTTCATGGAGTGCAGTATCTCTTGAGTCTGACAGAAGACTCACAGGATGCGCTCCATCCATGAGTGACAATAGGGACAACTGCAATTACAAGGGGCCGAGAAACCAAGACAGTCCCTGAGCAGGTGTACCGTACAGGGAGATGGCAGGGAGCGACTGTTATTTATTGTCCCATAGGCTTATGGGAAATTGCATACCGAATGGCCCATCCTCATTCACGTAATATGTGAAGGAGAACTGTGTATGCGTTTGAGAACTGGCCGGGCCTTCTTAACATGACCTTCATTCTCTTTGCCCTCAGGAGCTGGTGGAGTACTACAAGCACCACTCCCTGAAGGAAGGCTTCCGGAGCCTGGATACCACCCTCCAGTTCCCATACAAGGAGCCGGAGCCCGCGGCCGGGCAGAGGGGCGGCCGGGTGGGCAGCAGCTGTGAGTACCGCCCTCCGATGGGTGGGGGCACAAGGACGTCCAGCTTCTTTCTCCCAGAGTCTGAGCTATAAAGCAGTTCGCATGCTAATGCCTTTATCCAGGGGGTGTTCCAGCTCAGCAGTCAGACGGCCCAGCAGGTTTATTAAGACATTTCCACATACGGTTCTTTGTGCCAAGTTAAAAATCATGTTTGCATTCAGAGCTCCACAGAAAATGTAAAGGGTATGTTAATATGGAATTTTTGTACTTTTCAATGACTTTTACATCAGCCAAACTTTTTTTAATCTCTCAATAGAGGATATGTTTATTAATTAATTTATTTTTTTAGAGAGGGCGGAATGGGGGGAGAGAAAAGTAGGGAGAGAAAGAGAGAGAAACATCCATCGGCTGCCTCCCATAAATGCCCCAAGCTGGAATCGAACTCTCAACCTGGGTGGGTGCCGTGACCAGGAATGGAACCTGTGGCCCTTCAGGGTACAGGATGATGCTCCAACCAACTGAGCCACATGGGGCAGGGCAGCCAACCTCTTTTTATTTTACTCATGTCTGCTGTCACAGTTCCATTTGGGTAGCAGTACTGAAGCAAGGCGCATGCCCAACTCTCTCACATCCTGTGATCCTGTTTAAAGATGACTTCCGGGTCATGTTTCCTCTGTGGCCAGTACTGCTGAAAGCCACAGTCTTTTGGGTCAAGCACAGGTCATCAGAGATTAGCACGCAGACTGAAAGCAGGTTCTGGTTGGATGTGAGCTCAAGGCGGACACTTTGTCTCATCACGGCTTGGTCACGTGGTCTTCCTGCAGGTAGACAGAGCTGGGAGAGAGACCATCATGATGGAAAATGTGAGGAGTAAAGCGTGATCCCATTCTCTTAGTTTGATATCTTTAAAAAAACCAAAAACAAAAAAAACAAAAACAAAAAACAAACTACAACAACCATAAAACTGCTTTGAAGGCTAACGAAATGCAATTTTATTACTCCCAGAATGCTTAGCCTAAGCAAAACTGGAATTTCCAGAGGTATTTCAAAAAAGAGTTTGCATCTGTGTAATAGAGCTTCACCTCTCCCTCTCCCACCCCCAAAAGCAGAACCTGAGGGAGACATAGGTTACGTCAGGGCTCTGACAGCGTCTGCACCATGTCACATGCATCCGTAAGCAAACGCCGAAGTGATCTGTCACACCCACCGATAGGCTTGGCGTTTATTTGGATAACTTAACAGCTATTCTCTTCGGAAGGATTTCTGACAGATGGCCAGCCAAGGTAGTCACAGCACACTTGGAACTGAAATTTCACACTCCCATTAGAAGTTATCTTTCTATTTTTCAGCCCAATGTTACCCAGGTATCTTAGATTCTCAGAGAGGTGGAGGAGTTTTGTATTTTTCTCTCAGGTGACCAGAAGGAAGCGAATTAGTATTTCATTCAGTAGGAATGCACCATGGTCTATACTCCAAGACCTTTGGATTGTTCCCATGTCACAGGATTATAACCTTCACGTAAATCTGTGACTCTGCCCCAATGCTTTGTTTATTTGTTTATTTGAATTTTTATTGTTGTTGTTAATCCTCACCCAAGGATATTTTCCCACTGATTTTTAGAGAAAGTGGAAGGGAGAGGGAGAAACAGAGAGAAACATTACAGGCAACGGGGTGATTGTGTCGAGATGTATTTTTTTCCTTTGCCGACGCCTAAATGTTCTTTTTGCTTCTCTCTCTCTCAGCCCCCTCTCTGCTCTGTGGGTTTTCTCTTGTCCCTCCTCCAGACTTCAGCTTTGTCCCCCCTTCCTCCACTCCTTTCTGGTCAGGTACTGCTCCACTGCTCGTCCGTGTCGTTTCCATTTGCTTCTGTTTGCAAAGAAGACAGTTTGCTTTCTCCGTGTGGCTGCTCATGTAGATGCATCTCCTCCCCCACAGCCCAGGTCACATCCGCACCCACACTCCCTCCCCTCTGTCGCAGTCACTGCTCACCATGGCCTTCCACTCCTCCAGTGCGCACACGTGTGTGTGAGCCTGTGTGTGTGTGTGTGTGTGTGTGTGTGTGTGCGTGTATGCCTGTGTGTGCCTGTGTGGCATTCCACTCCTCCGGTGCATGTGTGTGTGTGCACATGCGGGTGCGTGTGTGTGTGTGTGTGTGTGTGTGTGTGTGTGGCATTCCACTCTTCTGGTGCGTACGTGTGTATCTGTGTGTGTGTGTTCCTGTTCACAAGCCCCCGTTCTGGTTCTGTATTTCAGCAGGACAGTTTTGATTCAACTTGTCGGAAGAGGTGAGGGAGGGATGAGGGCCGAGAGTATAAAGGAGGGCGTGGAATACCCTGTAACACTGTCAGTTTCCTGAAGGGTGGACATTTTAGTTGAGAAAAGCCAGCGTTCAGGAAATAAATAGAACATACGTCCTAACAGGGTCTCCAAATGTAAGAGTGAAATTCAGCACGATGGCTCCAGGGGGGTCATGCCCATCGTTTCGTGTCTGGGTATTTTTGTCTCGGTTTCTGTCATTAGCCAGAGAATTGATTTGGTTATTTATGGGGCATTGAGGAGAGTACATTATGGCTAGAAAAAGGACCTTTCCTTACAGATTTTAAAAAATAAATTTCTAAGTCCCAGCAGAACGATTTAGAAGGAGGAGGGCCTCAGAAGTCAGCCATCTAGCACACACCTCTCGTCTCACAGGCGAGAAAAATGTGGCCTCCGGAACCTCAGAGACCCAGGCCAGGCCTCCCGGCTCAGCCGATAATGGGCTTTTTCCGCCACGGGTATTTTTATGTGTGCCCATCGAGGCAAGGTGTGCCCTGTAACTCAATCGGAAAACGATTCAAGTGAGTTTTGTCCGAACAGTAAAATAAAACGACCCGTTTTCACTCCCTTTACACTTCTGAAGTCTGCAGCATTGCCATTTGTTTATCGTATGATTGACAGCTGGAGGCTAAAAACATTTCTGTCATTGCAAAGCCACGCATGCTGGGCCAGAGAGCCCGTGTCCACGTGCGTGCGCAGGCTCTGCTGGCGGCACAGGTCGCCATGGTGGCTGCTGGGCTCTGCGCACTGTTGCCAACACGGATGGTGTTTCCTGTTTGTTTCTTTTTATTCTACTTTAGTTCCTTCCATCCCAGGTGAGTGATTCTCAGAATCACTGAACGTATAATTGAAACACTTTATAACCCCAAAGAACAACAGGTAGGGAAGTGACTATATCAGCGTGTTATGTAGCACTCGCTACAAGCAGCTGGAATGCGTTTTCCTTTCAAGGCAGGTTTGGGCAGGCAGTAAGGGAGCTCCTGATCAAACAACCCGTTAGCGTCAACCATTCCAACAATCTGAATATAGGAGATGAACACGCTGAGATAGTTTTTAAAAGAAGTATGTTTTTATTGGTTTTTTAGAGAGAGAGAGAGAGAGGAAAGGAGAGGGAGCAAGAGAGGGATAGAAACAGCAATAATGAGAGAGACTCCTTGATTGGCTGCCTCCCCTGCCTCACAGGGGATCGAGCTCAGAACTGGGCATGTGCCCTGAACAGGAATTGAACCGTGACCTCCTGGTTCATAGGTGGATACTCAGGCACTGAGCCACACCGACCTAGCTGACACCATTTTTAATGACATACTTCAGTGAAGGTTTTCTGTGGGGCAGGATTCGTTGGAAATAAAATATGAACTATGTTTGTGAAAACCTGATTGAAGCTTCTTCACATACGTGAGATGACATATAAAACAATAACTGAGTTTAGCCCCAAATACGTCTAGCAATAACAACAAAGAGGCCGGCTGGGGGAGGAAGTGCCATTTAACTGGAAGCGATGAACTGAAGAATTTCTGAGCAAAAACAAACTGGTGGTTTTGAGTCTTAGTCCTAAAAGGTTCCAGCTAAAATGGAAAGCTTTCTGCCTGCGGGTTCTAGTTAGAAGCAGAGTATGTGGCATCCGTAGGAAGTATGTGCTAGTACTTACTCCTTAGATAGGAACCTTAAAAAAAAACCAAAAAAACACACACACACAAAAACATAAAAAACGAGTCCCTGTTTTGTCGTTTTGAAGAATGTGAGAACAGAACCGTGGCCTTTAGACCTTAGGATGTGACCTTGACCCCTGATTGCCCCGAAAGCCATCCTGCTGCTCGCCCCCAGGCTGCCTGCCATTGTCACTAGTCCATCTGAAGTCACACCTCCGCATGTGACAGCATCACCGACGCTCCCCCGCTTGGCCCCTCGGGTCCTCGCACCGCACGTCAGCGGCTCCCCGTCCTGTCTCTGCAGTGCTGAGCCCCAAGGTGCTGGGCATCGCCGTGGCCCGCTACGACTTCTGCGCGAGAGACATGCGCGAGCTGTCCCTGCTGAAGGGGGACGTGGTGAAGATCTACACCAAGATGAGCGGCAACGGCTGGTGGCGAGGAGAAGCCAACGGCAAGGTGAGCTCGCCCGCTCATGGCTCATGTGCTCTGCCCGTGAACGAAGGTCATGGCTGCTGTAGGCCCCCCTCGAGCTGCTGGGGAGCAGCCCTCCAACCGGCAGCCCTCACCTCCTCAGACTCTGGCTCCAGGCCCTGCTGGTGTTTCTTACCCACAGTAGGCCCGCAAGGAGCATGCACCGAGGGAATGTGGTGGGGGCATAAGCCAAGGTCACCTGCACAAGGGTGTGGCTTCTCATTGGGAAGAGGGTTGAGGAGCATTCCAGCATTAGTCCCTTGGCCTCAGAGCAGAAACCTGATGTGCAGACAGACGGTCTCTCTGGGCTGCTAATCTCAGTTGGTAGGAAAGGGACCTAGGACCTCTGTCTTCTTACCCCGCTGATTCTGTGACAGAAAGAGGAATCATTCCATACTAGAGCCACCCTTCATTTGCATATTCATTTGTGTGCCAGCCAATGGGAACGCTGTCCCGCTCCAGGAGCCCATACTCCCGCCTTACTCACCTGCACTGGGTCTGTCACTCCAGCTCAATGGGGTGTTGGGGAACCCACATGCTGGATGGACCCCTCGAGGGGCAGACGTGAAGTCACGTGGCTCAGTGCTTGCTTCTCTCCTGTAGGTGGGCTGGTTCCCGTCCACATATGTGGAGATGGATGAGTAGGTGCCAGTCCAGTGAGGTCAGGCTGGACACTTCGAGACAGGACAGACGAAGCCTTCACAGCACTGCGAGTGAACCGATGTGTTTGAAAAGCTGCATTTCCAGCTATTTCACGCCCTCCCTCCTGAGTCTTAATCCTGGGGTCTGAAAAGGCTGGTGCTGATGGACAGCTGGGCAAAGGACAGCAACCAGTGGGTCATCGCCGGGGGCCAGGGCAAAGCCCGAGCTTGCTTTTCTCCCCCAAAGAGCCCGGCAAACACATGGTTCATCTTTCTACTTCCTTCATCCAGTCTGACCCCATGATGCCACCATCAGAAAACGCTTCCCGCTGGTTTCTTCTCACGTGCCATTCGCCAGAATCTTTCATGGTCCAAAGTTCCATGTTGCCCTTCCCAGCACAGAGCCCATGAGAGCTCTGCTGTCTGGCAGCTGATGGAGGGTCCAGTATGACTCCTCGTCAGCTGATGGAGGGTCCAGTATGAGTCCTCGTCTTAAAGGGCCTCGCAGGGGGCTCGGGGCGAGCACTCTTATTCAGCTCCTTCTCTGTTGCTCTGGTCACAGTGGCGAGTCACTGTATACAGAGAAAGAAAGCACATAAAGGCAAGCTTCTCCCTGTGAGACCCTCCGCCCCGGTGACCTCCTAGGGTTGTTGTGGAGATGTGGTCTCTCGCTTGGTAAAGCCACCTCGGCTGGTAGGGGACAGGCGGTTGCAAGGGACCTGAGTGAGGACGTATTGTTTACAGAAGCAGATTAAGGGCTATCAAGTCATTTGACAGGAACAACAACTATAACACGGGTCTTTTTTTTCCTCCTCTATCCCCCCTTCCTCCCCCCCCCCAAAAAAAAAAAAAAAACAACCACAAACCTAGGTAGGATGGAGTCCCCAATTTCCCTCCTCTCCTGGAGCATTGACAACAGCACAAGCACAAACCAGGCTGTGTAGGGTTTTGGAAGGAAAGCACAGCGGGGTCCTGCCTGCATTTCTGGGACTGGAGGGCCACTAGGCATTTCCGGGCTTTCTCAGCGTGGCCCCCAGCTTCTCACTGAGGGTCTCCCCAACCCCCCCCCCCCCCCATCAGCAGCCCCTTTTTGGGGGTGTGACCCAGTGGGAAGAGCAGTTTCTGCAGCGGATTGATTTGACCAAACCTTCGCTTTTATGGGACACGTTCCCTCTGCGATGCACAGAGGCCCGGCCAGGACGCCCGCTGAAGACACTAACGGCCCTCTCCCGACAGATTGGTCTCTCTGCAGCATGAAGGGATGTCCACATGAGACCAGGGAGCATGCTGGGTTTGAAGCAAACCCAACCTGAGACGCATTAGCTCCGTGGTTGGCAAACTGCGGCTCGCAAGCCACACGCGGCTCTTTGGCCCCTTGAGTGTGGCTCTTCCACAGAATACCACGGCCTGGGAGAGTCTATTTTGAAGAAATGGCTTTAGAAGAAGTTTAAGTTTAAAAAAGTTGGCTCTCCAAAGAAATTTCAATCGTTGTACTGTTGATATTTGGCTCTGTGGACTAATGAGTTTGCCAACCACTGTCTTAGCTTAAGGAGCCAGGCTGGACGAGCTCAGTTGGAGGTTGTGGATCATGTCTGACATGAGGGAGGTGCCACCTGCTTGCTCCCCACCCCTCCTGAGTTCCAGAACCTAATGTTCAGTGACTGCCTCCCCCTGTAGCGGCCCCCGGGGCTAGGCCTTCTCAGATAGGATAGAGTCGGGACCTTTACCTCAGAATTATGTAAACTGTGATTGTGTTTTTAGAGAAATTACTATTTGCGAAAACCAGTTAAAGTTGTGTGTGTGTGTATGTGTGTGTGTGTGTGTGTGTGTGTGTGTGTGTTAGTGCGCATGTGTGTATGTATGTGTCAGTGATCATGGAAACGGATTTTATGAGATGTCTGTACAGTAGAGTTGTACCCTCACGCGGTGTCCCCATCTTCCCTGCAGCTGTGAGTCAGAGAAGGTATCACTTGTCGCTGTGTCCACGGAAGCAGCAGCGTCACGCACGCTGACATGCTCCCGGGCGGGGGTAGGAGCGGGCGTGTTTCCTGTGTTGTTACTTCAGCCACTCAACGGCCTTCCTCACTTGGGGCGGTGGTCTTCCTGTTGCATTTCACGGACCTGGGGGCAGTTCCTCGAAGAGGCAGCCGGAGCCCTTTTACATGTTATCCACCCAGGCATCTTTGTCTCCGTGTGACCTCCGTATGGACACAGATTTGTTCAATGCCATGGGTCTGTGTAGATTTCTAA
This sequence comes from Pipistrellus hanaki, assembly GCF_964339955.1. Taxonomy (NCBI): domain Eukaryota; kingdom Metazoa; phylum Chordata; class Mammalia; order Chiroptera; family Vespertilionidae; genus Pipistrellus; species Pipistrellus hanaki. Next base: position 5,600,295 of record NC_140520.1, read on the forward strand.
TGCCAAAGACAGAAGTCAGTGTTTTCCACATACTTTGTCTTGCCTGTATGCGGCCTTGTGTAACAGTGGGTTAGAGTGCTATCTCATTTTGTAGTATTTTGTAAATATGTCAATACAATAAATAGTTACTACATGCAATAAATGGGTGTCTCGAGAGCTGAAGAGTCTTTCCGCTGAATGATTCTCTAATTCCAACATACAACAGCCCCACTTCTCCATGGGGGGGATACATCCCAAGACCCCCAGCCCCTCTATGTATTACCATTTCCCCCATACATACATTCCTATGATAAAGTTTAATGTTTGAATTAGGCACAGCAAGAGAAGGGCACTAACAATTAATAGCAAAACGGGACAATGAAAATGATATACCGAGGTAAACGTGACGTGACCGCAGCCTCATTGTGTGAAATCAGGGCGACTTGAACATCAGCTTTGTGATACTGTGGCAGGTGGTCTGGTCACCCCGGTGGCCACTGGGAGATGGAGCGCTGACCATGGGAGACACTGGGCAAAGGTCAGACTAGCAGAGCAGTGTGGGGTTCCCTCATGCTACACGGAATGGCGTGCACCCTAAAACCTACGGATTGATGACTTCTGGGCTTTTCCATTTATTTGCATACCTTGGGTGACTATGGGTGACTGCTGCCATGGAAAGCCGGGGGCTGCAGAATGCCAACCTCATCGTGAACATGGAGTAGAAGCCCTGATTTTGACCAGGGAGCTCCCGGTTTGGGGCTGTCCCATTGCACTCTCCCTGTGTTTGTCCAGACTCCCTCTCTGTAAAGGTGCAGCCATATTGGATTAGGGTCCCATCCTTCCGCAGTATGATGGCATCTTAATGAGGTCCACTTGCCACAACCCTATTTCCAAACACAATCACATTTTGAGGGACTGGTGATAAGGATTTCAACTTTTGAATTTTAGGGGGACACACAACCTCTAACAGCTCTCTCCCTTACACTCTCAGATTATGAGAGAGCTTTTAAAAAACACAATAGCTTCAGAAGAGTGGCTCAGTGGTTGAGCGTTGCACCATGCACCAGGAGGTCACCGGTTTGATTCTCATGGCATGTGTTCAGGTTGCGAGCTCGATCCCCATTAGGGGCTGTGCAGGAGGCAGCCGATTGATGCTTCTCTCTCATCATCTATGTTTCTATCTCTCCTCCCTCCTTCTTCCTTCCATTTTCTGAAATCAATAAAAATATATCTAAACAAGCAAAAACCCACAAAGGCCAGCAGGGATGGGCGAAGCATGGGAAGAGAGATGCGTGCGAGGGAGAGGCTGAGCCCCAGGTCTCCACAGACGTGCCCCAGGTCTGTCCCACTCTGCCTCAGGGGTGTGGGTCAAGGTCAGACTTCGGTAGAAAGGAAAGGAGTTACCAACTGAAGCACCGCTCTTCTCCGCTGCATTTCTCAGCCCCCCCGGGGCTGTCAGCCCCACATGAACTTCCCCCCACCCCCAGCCTTTCTCACTGTGGGTGTCGGGATCACACATTTTCTCACTGGGAGAGAGAAGTGCTTAACCACCTTCCTGGGATGAGCTCATTAGGAACGAGCAACCTACTTACATGAATTAATGAAACGCTCCTGGGTTCTGTGCATCATACGGCAAAGGGAGGAGACGCGGGAAGAGGAGCGGTGCCCTCAGCATTTGTCACACTTGCTAGTGAGGTGTTCTTGCCTGGGTGGTTTCCATTCGTGGTGTGGGATGCCATGAGTCTACCTTAGTGCAAGAGAAGTGGTTTTCTTGACCTTTATTCAGTCTGTCAGGTCTACGCATGCAACTCGGGTCATTTTGCATTTTTCCTATTGCAATAGGATTATTGGACATAATCCTATTTTTAAGTCTTACCACAAAGATGACACTGGGTAGACGTGTGTGTGTGTGTGTGTGTGTGTGTGTGTGTGTGTGTGTGTTTGGGGGGGGTACATGAAGGCAAGTGGAGGATCCACCCTAAATTAACAACCCCGGGTGCCAAGTTCAAAGCCATTGAACAGAAAGGCCCAAGCAGACATCTGATGTAACTCTCCCGGGACTTCTCAGCACAGCCCCAAAGACAATTAAAATGGTGCAAGCAGCCAAACTTAAACTTGTAATCACATAGCAAGTTATTTTTAAGACAATTAGCAGCTTCAAAGTCCTTGCGATGCTAAAGCTCATACGTTTTTTTTTTCCCCCGGGACCATTTTGCAGCACAGCCAGTGGGCCTGTGGAAAGAGCCCAGAAGTTGGAATAAGTCAGAGCAGATGCCGGTCTTGGCTGCTTCCATTTAGAAGCCAGGAGACTCTGAGGGGCACCTCTGGTCTCCCCGAGGCTCAGTTTCCTCATAGGGAGGATGAAGGCATCAAAGTCCATCCCTTCTGGGCCTACTTCCGTTTGTCCCATTCTCTCGATCTGCATCAAGACACTCGTTGGCTAAGTATGTAGCTGGCAGATTGAGTTTGTAGATAGCACAGATAGAGAACTGAGGCTCAAACAAAATTGGGGTGTACCCGTCTCTCCTTAACGTCTCCCCTCCCTCTGCCTGACTCCCAAGTCAGCTCATTGCACCTGGGCAAGAGCCCCGCCTGGCACCCCTGCCCCCGGGTTTGCTCCCGGCCACATTGTGATCCTGTCATTCCCCAGAACTCTGCAACAGCTTCTGTTGGTTCAGTGCATGGATGGAGGGCTGACCCACAGGTTCAGGTGCTGGAGACACGTGGTGGACAAGGCAGACAGTTTCCTGCCCTGACAGAGCCTGCTTCACAGAGGGAGATAGGCCATACGTGATGCACATGGCGGGATACACGCAGGAAGTGGGAAGTGCACTGAAGGAAGTGAGAGCGGAGGAAGGAGACAGTGAGAGGATGGTGCTAGTTTAGACACCATAGCCATGGCAGGTCTCTGTGGGGACTATTTTCACAGGGACAGGGGGAAGGGTGGGAAGCAGTCATGTGACTAGTCATGTGACTAGTCACAAGACCTGCTGGTGGGGAGAAGGGCTTGTGCAGAATCCCAGGGTAGGTGAGCTTGGCTTGGCTCTTTTGAGCATCAGCATGTGGGCCTGTGTTTGCAGAACAGAGCGAACAAGGCAACGGCTGGCAGGTGAGGAGGGAGAGAGCTAATTTTGGGATCAGAGCATGTAGGTCCTTGCAGGTAATGGCAAGGACTTTAGGTTTTATTTTTAGAAAAAAAAACACCAAAAAAAAAAACACTGGAGAGTTTTGAGCGGGGAAGTGACATCACCAGATTGGCGTTTCTAAAGACTCATGTTGGCTCGTTGGTGGAGGGTCCCTGACGGAGGAGGAGACGGAGGCAGAGAAACTGGAAACGCATGGTGCATGGTGCAGGCGAGGCGTGGAGGCGGCCCGCACTGCGATGCCATCATGGGGAGGGGTGAAAAGCACTGGGGTTCGGGGTGCATTCTGAAGTAGCTTGGCCTTGCTTATGGCTTGGGCTCACGTGCCTGCTCACCTTCCTGTTGGGCCACAAGGGGGAGACACTGAGCATCATCTGTGTGGGAGGGAGGGATGGAGGACGGAGGCTCCTCTGTGATGTGTGACACCCTCGCTGCGAGACCAGGAAGCCAGGTGCGTGGCCACCGTCTCGGGTGAGAAAGAAGCGGAGGCCTGAGCAGGTGGCCAGGGCGGGCTCGGCCCTCGGCACTGTCCGCAGGCTGCTTGGTGCTTCTGTTTTGTTTATTTGTTCATCCTCACCCGAGGATATTTCCCATTGATTTTTATTTTTAAAATATATTTTATTGATTTTTCACAGAGAGGAAGGGAAAGGGAGAGAGAGTTAGAAACATTGATGAGGATGAGAGAGGAACATCGATCAGCTGCCTCCTGCGCACCCCCCACTGGAGATGTGCCCTTGACCGGAATCGAACCTGGACCCTCTATCCACTGAGCAACACCGTCCAGGGCTGCTTCATGGTTCTTGCTATCTCTGTGTTTGTGTGTTTGTTTGTTTGTTTGTTTGTGTGTGTTTTCCCCTGTAATTTTCCATTCCTTTTGAGCTTTAGCTTTTTGGACCAGTGCGATGCTGAGCTCCTCGGACACAGTCATTCACCGGGACAGGCGGCAGCGGCCCTGGGTCTCTGGGGACCTGGCGAGAATTCGGCCGGGCGCTGTCCGGAGCGGCTGCTCTGGGTGGCGTGACGGCCCATTATGTCCGCATAATGACGGCGACACGGTCATCGGCCGGGCAATTACACAGCGCTCCCGTTTTACAGTCTCTCGTAATGTCCCCCGTAACCCGCGGAGTAAATATTATCGCTGCTCGTTTGCAGACGGAGAAGCTGAGGTTCAGAGGGGTTAACGATGCATTAAAGGACGCCCAGCTGCTCCGGCCGGCCCTTCTGCCTCGTGGCTCATCCTGCTCCCACCTCCCAGTGGTTTCCAGGGTCTTCCCTCCCTGGCCTGGGGTCTGGGAGACGTCCCCAGGGCCTGGGTGCTAGCCCCGTGGAGCTCTCCCCCTCCCCGAGGCCGTCAGGCCCCCGTTTTCTTTTCTGTTCTACATGGACAGGATCCCTGCTCTGTGGCCTTGAACGAGCTGTGTCTAGGGCCCCACTGCCAAGGCCACGAGGCACCTCTCTCCACCGCAGGCGTGGGAATGAACCCTCTACCCGTCCCCCGTGTAGTCCTCGGGGATTCTCGGCTCTCCGTTCCAACGATGCCAGCCTGACACCCCCTCTTCCAGGCAGCTGGCCGCGGGCACTCGGCCACGTCCAGAGAGCCACGCGCCAAGCCAGTGGGTCTTCACAGGAGGCGTGTCCGGCTGACACTGAGCCAGATGTGGTGCAGCCGGGACCGAGGTCCCGTCAGTTCCCGCCCACCGTCCCGCCCGCCTCCGGAACATCCAGAGAAAAGGCTGGTTTCCCTTTTAACGCGATGAACTGATTGCACGTCACACTTCCCCTGAGCAGGTTTGTATTTGCTGTCACTGTAACTAGGCCACATCAGCATCCAGGGAAGCCACAGGTGCTGGGGACAGAGGTTGGGTCTCAGAGACTGTCATGTGCTTGGTGGCCACCAGGTGTCAGCAAACCTGGCTCCAGGAGGCAGGTGCACACAGGTGGCTGGGCTAGGAAAATGCCATTGATGAGTTCATTAACAGATTCAAACCCTTCCAGCGAGCTTGTTAGAGGAGAGCTGGGGGAGGCTGTGAGGTGTGCCATCCTGTTAGCCTACTGATGGAGGTGCCGGGCACCGGGGGTTGCAAATCAGATTAAGATGAGCCAATATCGATCGTCCATGCGGGCGCAATTAAGTCCTGAATAATTAAAGGCCGCCGTGTTTCCCAGCTCTGGCTCCATCCAGCGTGCGTGTGTTACCATCAGCAACGGGCGCTACACTGACAGAATCCCCAGAGGGACCGTGACGGAGAGAAGAAACAGGGTCGGGTAGGGAGGCCGTCTCCTCCGGGCTTTTGAAGACCCGAGGAGATCAAGAAATGGGTCTCAGCCCCGAGCCTGTAATTGTGACTCACGTCCTCACTAGAAATACGTTGCATTAGAGAAAGCCGTGTGTCTGAACGTGAACACCCAGCTAATGCAGATTTGCTTACTCAACGCTGGATCTGAAGGATCGGTCATCATTAGCAGCGAATCTGACCCTCCACCCTCACTGTTCTCTTGGTCTCCTGATGGCTTTCTTGGGATGGGACAGAAGCAAGCATCTGTAGGTGACTTTGTCCTTGTGTGGACATGACAGAACATACCTACCCAACCTACAAGGTATAGCCTGCCGCTCCCAGGCCTTAGGCAGACAGATGTTCCAACAAAACCTTATTGGCAACAACAGGCAACAAGCTGGGTTTGGCCCATGGGTCACATGTGGAAACCCCTTTCACATCCGCGTGGTTCAGGGTTTCGGTTCAGGGTTCAGGTTCTGGAGAAGGCCGCACACAAATGAAAAGAGACTAGAAAAGCATTAACTTGGGAAGTGGGGGCCAGGCGGAAGCCCAAGAGAGGACTACTCCTCGCTCTGGCTTCTCCATCCCTTTTATTAAGATTATGGGATACACCTGTCCCTCAGGCAGGAAATTCCAATATTGGCCAATCCTAAGACTAACAGGTGGAGGCTGCTGCAACTACCAATGTCTCAACCAAGCAATGAGTGATTGGCCCTGACCTTTCAGAGCAATTAAGGTAGACCAGCCTCCCAGATTCCCCGTCCACACCTCTCTGCTAGTGAAACCAGGATGGTGTCCGGCAGTCACTGATGGCTTGCACCCCTCCCTGCCTATCTTTGTCCACGAAATCTTTCTCCAGAGAGGAGTTGGACTGTTGATGATTTTCCTACTAAATCTCTGTGATGTTCAAGTTTGCCCGCCCTGAGTTTGCATCCCCCAGGCAAATCTAATTGGAATTTGGGGTGTTTCTCAAGCTACAAGTCACAGGGCACCTCTTGGTTTATTGCCAGGGGGGCCTGTGGCTCAGCTACGTGGAATTCCATGAGCTGTGTGTCCCCAGAAGCCAATCTTATTTCTCTCCCAATTCCGGAGCGGCAGCTCAGTCTGTAGCTCTTCTCAACCCCCTTTTACAGGAGAGCGATCCAAGGTAAGTGACCCTGGCCAGCGGGACAGCAGAGATTGGAGGGCCACTGACCTGGGCTGATTCTAGCTCTCTCAGTGCACAGTGTGGGCAGGGAAGTGGGAAGTGGTTTCAGCTCCGTGTCAGGACCACAGGGACAAGGTGTGGCAATGTGGGTGTAGAGGAGAATGATCAGGATTCTGGGGCGACACAAACAATACAAATCTGACCTCTAAGCCCAAGGTCGCTGCCCAACAACACCCTTCATGTGAGCAGCGATCATGACCTTGTGGGGCAGGGAGAGGCGCTGACTTAGTCCCGGCGTGGAAGCCGGGACCTGCGTCCGTGGATGGCTGAGTCTCCACGCCTCATTAAGCCCACGGTCGTGAGCCACCGTGTCTGCTTCTCAGCTGAGCGACGAGGGGGATGTGGCCAGAAATAGCCCTCCGACATCTGTGAGTGGCACCTGGCCCTGCCAGGCTTCGCAGGAGACTCAGGGAAAGGTCGGCGCCGAGGTCCCTTGTCAGCACGGCAGTTGTCTGACGCCTCGGAGGCCCTCCTGCAGCCAATGGCTCGCCTACGATATCCTTCTGTCCCCAAACTCTACCCCTGTGGGGGGCAACCACACCCTCTTCTCCGTAACTCTTGCTCTCAGTATGGCCCATCCATTTATGCCTCATACTCAGTCTCTCTTTATTTTTTATTTTTTAGAAATATATTTTATTGATTTTTTACAGAGAGGAAGGGAGAGTGATAGAGAGCCAGAAACATCGATGAGAGAGAAACATCGACCAGCCGCCTCCTGCACACCCCCTACCAGGGATGTGCCCACAACCAATGTACATGCCCTTGACCGGAATCGAACCCGGGACCTTTCAGTCCTCAGAACGACGCTCTACCACTGAGCCAAACCGGTTTCAGCTCTCTTTATTTTTTAAAATATATTTTTATTGATATCAGAGAGGAAGGGAGAGGGAGAGAGAAACATCAAAGAGCACAACCCGGGCCTGTGCTCTTGACCAGAATCGAACCCAGGACCCTTCAGTCCACAGTCTGAGGCTCTATCCACTGAGCCAAGCCGGCTAGGGCTGGTCCTCGGGACCTTTTGATGCAACAATGAATTTGAATCTTTCCACCGAGCACAGGGCCTGGCTCTTGGCAGTCTACAAACATTTTAGAAGGGAAAGAAAGCTTTTCAGTACAACTCTCTTGCCCCATCCTTGTTCTGTGTATACTCTCTCCGGGCAACCCGTGGGGGTAAACGTCGCCCCGTCTTTCCCTCTGCCCATCTGGTCTGTGCCGTTGGTCCCCGGTGGGACCCCTGTTTCCGCAGTGATGTGCCACGTGCCAGGCAGCGGGCATCAGCCCTCTCCATCTTCTCAACCCGCTCTATACCCGACCGCGGTCTGAATTCTACACGGCCACCTTCCTGGACGCTGGGGTCACCGGGGAAATGACAGTGTCCAGCTCACAGGCCTCGGAAGCTTTAAATGAGATGAGACGTGGGCTGTGCCCGGCACAGTCTGAGCTCCATGGATTGCCAGCTCTTCCTGCTCCGAGGGAGAGATGATGATGTTCACAAACGAGGGTCTGTTCGCCTTTTGGAGGTTTCATGTGGGAGCATTGTTTATGCAACACCCACTCCTGTCAATGGAGCTGGGAAAGCCCGCCACAGACCTGTTCCAGGGGAGCCACAACTAGATGGAACCGGGACCTTGGGGCCAGAGAGACCTCAAGGAAGACGGGGAGAGGGAGAACAGCAGGCCTCCCTGCGGACAGGGGAGAGAAAGATGCTGTTTGCACCATTCTCACCGCCAAGCGTGGTCGTGACTGGCTAAGAGGGGGGTGGGTCACATGACCTTCCAGGGGGACAGAGGTCTGAGGTGGCCAAGCAGCTGATGGGTAGTAATTTGTTGTGAGCCCAGCAAAGCGCCATCCTGAGAGCAGATGCCCCCTCCCCCCGGAAAAGGGTCCCCCCCAGCTTTGTGGGAAAGCTGGCAAAGCGGACAGAGTCGTGACCTCCAGGCACCTCAGCAGGAGACTGGCTCCCCCCGCGATGACCCCCAGGTGTAGTTCACGGCACGAGGCGGGCTGTGGAGAGGAGATGCTGACAAGGGTAAGACACGCTGCCACATGGAGGCCGCCTGACACCTACCGTTCAAATGGCAATGAAAACCATGACCAATGGAGAAAATGGAGTCCTCCCCTTCTTCCTCTCCCCAGCAAGACCCGGGCCGAGGGTGCGGCCAGCGACGCTGGAAGGGATGGAGACCACCCAGCGCAAGACAGAGCCCAGCCCCCGCCCCTCCTGCTCCCCATTGTCCTCATTAAAGAATTCACAGCCCTCAGCCTCCTCCAGCGCGTGCAGGAGGCCAGGCGGGGAGAAGGGCAGTAAAAGCACACAAGGCCTTTTTGATCGGGAATGAGAGAAAAATCTCACATGCCACACACCCACACACACACACACACACACATGCATGCACACACACACATACACATGCATGCACACACCTATTGGATGCATGCACACATGCACATGCACACACTCACATACACACACCTAATGGGCACACACACATGTGTGTGTGCACACACGCGCACACAGACCTAATGGACACACACACCTACTGGACAGACATGCACACATGCATGTGCACACACTCACACACCTAATGGATACATACATGAAAAATCTGTGCATTAACTGTGGTTGTTTCTCAGCAGGGGCATCTTGGGAGACTTTAACTTTCTACCTTTTAGTCCTTCAGTATTTTCTTTTTTTCCCCCTCCCGGGATATATATATTTATGAGGCCACTTAAATATATTTTTATTGATTTCAGAGAGGAAAGGAGAGGTAGAGAGATAGAAACATCAATGATGAGAGAGCATCACTGATTGGCTGCCTCCTGCATACCCACTACTGGGGACGGAGTCTGCAACCCGGCATGTGCCCTGACCGGGAATTGAACTATGACCTCCTGGTTCATAGGCCAGTGCTCAACCACTGAGCCAGTTTCAACCTCTGTTGTTGTGTAATCAAAAAGAATAACTAACGTCTCACACACATCCGAGGGACCCAAGCCATCGCCATGACTGCGGTGAGCCTGCAGGATGCACTGTGTTCCCAGGCTAAGTGTATTGGCTCGAAGGTAATCTATGCGGTTCGAAGACATGGTGATTTATGGACTAATTAATGGTGCACAACAAAAATACTTAGAGAAACTGGCCCTGCCCCCAACCCAAAAAGCCTCCCAACGACAGGGAGATGGGTTTTGCACGTTAGCAAATTAAATCCATATATATTTATGAGGCCATTCAAAATGCGGAGTCCTTTCCCTCACGTCCCGCGTAAGCAGAAATGTCCATGTATCAAAACCTAATTGTGCCAGGCCCCACGGCTTGGGGAATAAATTAAGTCTTAAGCTACCGAAGACATCGGACATTAATTTCCAGGCTTATTATAGCTCTGATGAGACGGGCGTTAATAAACGCAGCAGGGAGAAAAAGAAGGCCCACGGGACAAGGAAAACACACCTATTGGTGTTCCTCGGCCAACTGTTGTGTGTGTGTGTGTGTGTGTGTTTTTAAATAATACTTTATTGATATTTTACAGAGAGGAATAGAGAGTTAGAAACATTTTTTACAGAGAGGGATAGAGGGCCAGAAACATTGATGAGAGAGAGACATCGATCAGCTAACTCATGCACATCCTCTACTGGAGATGTGCCTGTAACCAAGGTACATGCCCTTGACCAGGATCAAACTTGGGACCCTTCAGTCCGCAGGTCGACGCTCTATCATTGAGCCACACCGGTTCTGGCAGGTGTTGATTGTTGATAATTCATTTAGGGCGGCAGAGGGATGTCTACACGGAGGTGTCATTGCCCCAGCAGCTTGTTAACAGGCCCGAACAGGGTGCCGAATACTTCAGAGGTTTGGAGGGGTTTGTGTCTTGTTTCTGAGGTGGGGAGGGAGTGGGAAGGATTTCATGGGATACAGTAAAACAGTCAACGTTCACCCCACAAACCTTTCCTGGGCACTTCGTCTGATAAAATGGTGCTGTAGGCTGCGGGTGGAATTGGATGGGTGCTCAGAGGAGGGAGCCCGTATTGGGGCTGGCCTTTGAGATGTCGGTCAGACTGAAAAATACGAACGAGTGGTTAGGACATGGTAGCAGGAAGGCGGGGACTTGCAGGATATGGAGGCAGTGGGGACAAGGACACAGGACGGGCCATGTGGGGCAGGCAGTGGAGAGCGTAAGTCACGTGATCATTTGGCAAAACAAGTTGGTGAGGGAACGTAATGGTCATAACACGGGAGGGATCGCAGGGGCCGGATGGTGGACGGACCAAAACGTGTGCTCGTCTGTGGCAGACAGCGCCATGACGGACTGACTTCCACTGAGCACCTCCAGGTGGTGGCCCTGTGCATGGATGTGCTCCTCATTCTCCAGATTGCAATGTTCGGGGGACAACGTCACAATGCAAGAGTAAACTTCGGTACAAGATGAAAACCGCGTGGTAATAAAATAAATGCAGGATCTATGCAGATACATGAGCGGGGCAGCTACTGTAGTGTTGGGGGGGCGGAGGGGGGGTCAGAAAAGGTTTGTTGGACAGACGACCTGAACTCAGAGTCCTGATGTAAGCAAGCTTATGGGAAAGAAAGTCACCCTGGGCTTGGGAAAACCGGAATTATACCAGGAAGGCCGGGGCTTTGATTGAGTTCATCAAGTAGTCCCTTCATGTTGAGTTTTCCATCCGACTACTTTTGCTGAGAACATCTGTGGCAGGCTGGCACGCGTTTTCCCCTGTTTGTCATTAAGCATCAGACGCTCTCTCAGAGCCCGTGATAGATCTCAGTTCAGCGTCCACGAAGAGATGTCAGGTACGCCTATATCTCGAACAGCGTCACTCTGAATGGAAAACGGGCCGCTTTCTCGCTAACAGAGCGAAGAATGACAGTTCTCTGGCGGGTGGCATCGATAACGCCGTCCATGGCCGGATATGTCTCCTCTTCCTGGGTAGGTTTACAGCTCCATTAGGACTGAGCAATCATTCCCCCCGCCCCCCCCCCCCCCCCGGAGTAAATAAGAAATTCGGCAGCAGCAATAACGTGTTTAAGTTGGCCCCTTAATATGTAACTACCTGCCACCTACCGACTCTAGTTCCATTAATTATTTATTCTAAAACTCAAGTGATGTCGCATGATCTGTATTCATGCGCTACTATTCAGAAGATTCCGCTTCAGCAGAATGTCTTGGGGGTGAAAGAAAGAGGATTGTACCTTTTTTATTTCATAGAGTTTTAAAGAGACTTGCACTTAAACTAATTGAACATTTCTATTGGCCTGGCTCATGCATTGTACGTATGGCCCATTGGTAGGCTGGCACACTTTCGCCGTGCCTCATGTGTTGTGTGTGTGTGTGTGTGTGTGTGTGTGTGTGTGATCCTGGTGTCTCTTTTCTCCTAAGGATAGGCCGCAGGGAGTCTCCTGGGCCTGCAAACATCTCATCACACTTGATTCCATTCAGGTTCATCTAAACTCGCCACCGTGCAGTCGTTCCTAATCAGTAGCTCCTGGCGTGATGCCTTGTTCGTGACGGTAACTGTTATGAACTATCTGAGTTGCTGTCTGCAACACGCAGCCCCAGGAAGCTCTGTGCAGCCTGCGTCGGGGACCTCGGGCTTTGAATCGTGAGTGTAATGCCTCGTCCCCCAATGCCCATCATAGCGGCCGCCCCAAAGCGGGGCAGGTGTTTGACTTCTGGAAGCCTCTAGCTTCTAGGGCAGTGTTTCCCAACCTTCTCTCATGATGAGAATCACCTGGTGGAGTTGTTAAAACACAGATTCCTGAATCCCAACTAAGAAGTGCTAAACTAGGATTTTTGAGAACATATAGGTAAAATTGCATACCTAACTTAGTGCTCTGTATATAACATCTGTGTTAGAGCACTAGTTAAGTATACAATTTTACCTATATGTTCCCAAAAATTCTAGTTTAGCACTTCTTAGTTGGGATTCAGGAATCTGTGTTTTAACAACTCCACCAGGTGATTCTCATCATGAGAGAAGGTTGGGAAACACTGTTAGGGGACAGAGTGGCCTGGGGTTTGGGGGTCTCCTAAGGGAACACATTTCCTCCTGAATTTACCATCTCTCTCTTTTAAAAAAATAGGGAGGGTATGTACGGGAGGGGGGGGCATTGGTATATGTACAAAAATAATAACTTAATAAAAAAAATATTCAGATTTCAGAGAGGAAGGGAGAGGGAGAGAGTGATAGAAACATCAATGATGAGAGAATCATGGACCTGCTGCCTCCTACAGGTAGAGGATGCAGCCTGCAACCTGGTGCCTTTGACTTGACTGGAACTCCGGACCCTTCACTCTGCAGGCCGATGCTCTATCCATTGAACCAACTGGCTAGGGTGAGTTTACCACCTCCGTTTCCCTTTTCAGGGGCACAGAAGCCCTTCCCCGCCTTGAGGAGGAGACCCCCATTCTGTATGCTTGTGGAGGCGATGCCAGGAGGGCCCCTGCCCTCCTCTCCTGCCGCCATCCATCCCAGCTCATTTCGGCCGATCCAACCCGGCCCTGAGCCATTTCCATGTTCCTGCTCCGCCCTGGGCATCACTCTGCACAGGCCAGGGTGTAGGCTGCCCACTGGGCCTGGGTGGTTAGCGACGGGAGCCCTTCTCCTGGGTGCGTCCTGTCTGCCAAGCTCCGACCTCCAACCTCCAACAGCTCCGGGGCCGCTCACGCTCTGCCCGGCCAGCCGCCTGCACCCGGGCCTCTCCCCACGGGGCTCTCCCCACGGGCTCCGCAGGTCATTTCTGATCCCGGATCCTGTGCATTGCCTCCCCCCCTCCCCCCAGCCCGTCTGGTGGGTTAGAGACAGCAGGAGCGAGGCCACAGGGCCCGTGGGCCGCGGGCAGTGAGAGGACGGGCTGGGCTTGAGGCGTGGGGAGGGTCTCTGCTTCTCCGCGTGGGAGCCGCTGGCAGGAGCCGCGCAGACAGCCCACTCGCGGATGGATCTCTCTCTTCCTCCCGCGTCTGGATGCCGCTGGTGGCGGCCCAATGCCTCCTCTTCGGAAACCATACTTTCCAGGTGAGGGACACGTTCCAGGTGAGGGACACACAGGCGCTGCGGGCGCTCTGATGGCACCGCTGAGTGCTGGGAGGCAACGGGCCGGCGGCTCTGGCCCTGTGCGAGCTGAGGGCACCTGAGTGAGATGTGGGCACGGGGTCCTGAGACCTGGGCACATGGCGCTGAGATCTGGGCACGGGTCGGGAAAGCCCCGAGTGTGGAGACCAGCGTTTCCGTGGGGCCAGGATGCCCGGTGGGTGGGGATCTGATGAGCACGCGCCTGCGCCTTGGCCTCCGGCCTCATGGACCTGGGCTCTCAGCCATCTCTGGGTCGGGGCCCGGAGCGGATGGCCATGCACCGTCTCCTGTTCTCCCGCAGCCCCGCAGGGGCAGCCCGGGCCCTCACCTCGTGTGGGGGTGCCTTAGGCAGGGGTTTGGGGAAGTCCGGAGGGTCTCCGCGGACGCAGGGAGGGTTTGAATGCGCCTAAGCCAAAGGCAGCATCAGCCTCACCTGGGAGCTCTTTGCAAATCCAACCCTCAAGCTCCACCCCAGACCGCGGAGTCAGGAGCCCCAGGCGGGCCTCAGGCCTGAGTACCCCTGGGCGCCTCTGGGGCCCGCTGGAGTCAGAAAGGCTCACTCCCAAAGGCTCACTCCTGGCGCAGCAGGACGGAGATGGAGGAGCAGGACAGGAGGGACCTGCCGCGGGCACAGGTAAGCCGCGGCGTCGCTGCCCTTAGGAAGGTCTGTTCGCTCTGCAGGGAGCACACGCAGCCGCTTTCTGCGGGATTGAGCATGCGATTCCGCCTGCAAACCTCTCATGCACACACGTGTTCCCTCCCGGGATGCAGGTTGTGGTAGTTCTTGTTTATTAATATTGCATTCTTTAGGTAGAATAAGAGTAAGGTGACCAGATCGTCCAGGTGTTGGCAGGTCAGTCCTGATTTCTAACAATTTTTCTCGCGTCCCGCGGCGTTTTTTTTAAAAAAAAAAAGTCCCGATTTTTTGAAAGATTGGAAACATTGGAAAGATTCTTTCCAAAAATCGGGACTTTTTTAAAAAAAATGCCGTGGGACGCGGGGGAAATTGTTAGAAATCAGGACTGTCCTGCCAACACCTGGACGATCTGGTCACCTTAAATAAGAGGCACACACACCCGAACTTGATTTCCACTCTGTCGCTCTGATTGAGAGCCCGCCCAGAATGCGTGTTCAGTAAATATTGGAGCACGGATGTATAGGGCCCCGCTGGCATTTACAATAACAATCCAGTAGGAGAGGTAACAGGTAAATCAGAATCAATCACACCCAGGGGTGAGGCTGCTGCCCAGGATTCTTGAAGAGGTGGCGGCCACCAGGCCCAGGTTTTTTTTTTTTTTTTTTTTGGTGAAGAATGTGGAGAGGCACTCAGATTTTAGGAAGACCGAACTAAAGCCAAGACGATGGTCCCCTGCGGGGCATTTTCAGGCTTCTTGGGTGGAGAGGTGTTCGGGGCCAGCGTGACGGTGGGTCTTGCGTCCAGGGCTGTGGGGTGGGCGGTTCGTCTTGGCAGAGGGAAAACGGGACTGCTGGCTGGTGGAAGTTGTCCTTCAGCAGCCATGACCGAACGGCAGACGCCCGAACCCCTTCCGCACTGCATCACCATGCGGGGGTCACACGGCGGCCCCAGACTCGGCGCCCCACCTCTGGCTCTGCTCGCCGAATCGCTGCTGGCAGCCACCTTGGCCACCTTCCGCTCATTGTAGACACATGTGAGGTATCGGAAGCAGCCAAGCTCACAGACAGAAACATGGGAGCCCACCTCGTGCTCGGAGCTGCAGGGTGGCACAGGAAAACCCGAACTAGCAGGCTCATTAGCGGGCTTCCTGAAGGTGTGTTCAGGAATGGACAAATGCGTGCACCTGTGTTGACGTGTGTAGACAGGGTTATAGACGTGAAAGTAGGGATGTCTCAGAAGTTTGATTTCACCAACAGCTGTCTAGAAGTACTGCATTTTAAATGGATACTGAGCAGGTCTAGTCAATGCAGGCAGGCATTCACCCTCACCTGGAAAGTAGAAGGGTGAGGGGGCGGGGCTTAGCGCAGGTGGGAACACAGGCTGCACCTGTTCCACCTGCTGCAGAACCCCACCACGTGACGGCAGGACCAATCAACCAATGATTGTTGGTGACGCGGTCACGTGATAATCATTCCCCAAGCATTGTTTACGAGCAGTGATTCTCAGATTTAAACATGGACTAATGTTGTAGGTATAGAACATTGAGTTACTACTTGTAGCATATATATATATATATATATATATATATATATATATATATATATATAAAGTTAAAATACAGTTACAAGCGAAACGCTCTCTTATTTGGAAATGGTCAGAACTGTCGCAGTATTGGTGCCGATGAACCCCGGGTACTTCTCAGGAAGAAAATTGAGTCCTGATTTCCGGAGACAAAGAATTGCTCACAACCAGATATTTGGGTCAGAACTCTGGGGGTGTTCCTTCTCTGTATTTTTCATCCCCAGGTGTGACGAAGGTGGTCCCATTGGATTTGTTCAAAACAAAACAAAACAAAACAAAACAAAACAAAACACCCTCGGGTTTTCCCTGGTGATTCAGATTGCGCTCGTTACCAGCTTCATCGCTGCCACTCTCACCGTCCTTGTCGATAAAGCCGGGGGATAGAAACGGAGGGGAAAGAACTCGAGTTCGGTTTCAGGAACTGCAGCTTTAAGGTCTCACACACAGTCCCATCTGTAAGTACAAGGGACACAGCGCTCGAAGCTCCACACAGTGTGTGCCATTCCGGGAGCAGAGAAACTGCCAAACGGGGATTTTAGTTAGCAGCCGACAGCGGGCGAACACATCTGCCCTCTCCCATCTAACACAAAGCTTCCCCCTTCAGGATGTGGGGGCTGACACCCCAGTCACCCTGGGTTATTGACTTGATGGTGGGGAGCGAAAGCGATGAGACAGAAGATCCGACTTCAGGGTTTCCTCCCACTGCCCCAGGCCACTCAGCAGCCCCCACATTCCACCCAGTGAGGCCCGTCTGCCTTCCCCCAGCCTGTAACTTGTTGAAGTTTATTTTTATATGTTTTTATTGATTTCAGAGAGGGAGGGAGGGAGGGAGAAACATCAAGGATGAGAGAGAATCATTGACCTGCTGCCTCCTGCACGCCCCCTACTGGGGAATTGAGCCTACAGCCCGGGAATGCCAGAAAGCAGCAAACAAATGAAACCCGCTGAAATGGGATTGCTTCAAGGGAGCACCCCCTTTAGACTCTCACGTTTAGAGGAACCTGAGGATCCAGATGACAAAGAGAGTTTCATGTCACACGGGCTCTATAGCCAAAGGGAATTTTCGTTAAAAGCAGATCACATCGCTGCAGGAAATGCAGAAAGCGGCCCCTCAATACAGGGACGCGAGCTATGCCTCCCCCAGTGAGATCCATAGAGACTCCTGGAGGTAACATGCAGATGGAGTGATGCCCATCGGGCCTTCATTAAATTTTATTTTTTTATTTTTATTTTTAAAATATATTTTATTGATTTTTTACAGAGAGGAAGTGAGAGTGATAGTTGGAAACATCGAGGAGAGTCATCGATCAGCTGCCTCTTGCACGCCCCCTCCTGGGAATGTGCCTGCAACGAAGGTACATGCCCTTGACTGGGAATGGAACCCAGGATCCTTCAGTCCGCAGGCTGATGCTCTATCCGCTGAGCCAAACCGGTTTCGGCATTGGAATTAGCTGTCGGCCTCCTGGGTACCGAAAGGTGCAGCCTGGCCCCTGAGCCTGTGACAAAGCCAGGAGCCGGTGATGACAAAGTGCGCCATGGCCAGAAACAGGTCTGCCTACGGTTGGTGCTAATCACCTCGAAGGCACCGCACACCCTGATTTTAACCGGGAAACCTGCCGTCTCAGGAGGGATCTCCGAGTCTGGGCACTGTGGACAGGTCAGGAGGGTTCCCGATCGAGAATTTGCTGCTGATGCTTCTCAGGTAAACGGCCAGGTTCCGACTGGCCACGCTGGCTCTGACTCATGTTCGTCTCCTCTGATTCATGCATCTGGAGAGGCTGTGAGTTCCAATAACAAACATTCAATCGGCTTAGAGGCGGGGCGGCAGGCAGGGCCTTCGTACCCTGTTTACCTTTGTGTTTTTTTTATATATATATATATATATATATATATATAAAACGAATTTTTTTCATTGTCTATTAATAGAGAAAGGTTATGTACTTTATTTTTTTTAAAATATATTTTATTGATTTTTTTTTTTTTTTTTTTTTTTTTTTTACAGAGAGGAAGGGAGAGAGATAGAGAGTTAGAAACGTCGATGAGAGAGAAACATCGACCAGCTGCCTCCTGCACACCCCCTACTGGGGATGTGCCCACAACCAATGTACATGCCCTTGACCGGAATCGAACCCGGGACCTTTCAGTCCGCAGACCGACGCTCTACCACTGAGCCAAACCGGCTTCGGCCCTGTTGATTGCCTTCTTGGAATTGGCTTTTTCTGGGAACAAAACCAATAAGACACACCGTTCCCTCATCTCGGGGGTTGGCAAACGGCTGCTCGCGAGCCACATGTGGCTCTTTGGCCCCTCAGGTGTGGCTCTTCCACAAAACACCACGGCCTGGGCGAGTCTATGTTGAAGAAGTGGCGTTAGAGGAAGTTTAAGTTAAAAAAAAAAAGTGGCTCTCCAAAGAAATGTCAACTGTTGTGTTGTTGGTATTTGGCTCTGTTGGCTAATGGGTTTGCCGAGCACGGCCTCACCTGGTGTTATTCATCAGCAGACGTCCTCCCTTCCCATTCCCCCCCCCATGTCGCAGGGAGTGGGGGATTCGGGGTCAGGGGATTCGGACAGAGACCAGGCTTCCAACCCAACACTGTCTTAGCTCATTGGGCCACCGAGTCACGGAGGTCTTCGCTGTCGTGAAGTCTCGGGCTGGGGCTGATGTGGTTTCTGAGGGCAGCGGAGGCGGCTGCCGCCACATCTGTCACCTGTGCTGGGAGTGGCATGCGCTGGTCCGGCCGCTGGGACCCCCCCCCCCTCCCCCCCCGCCTGCCTCCCCTCGCCGCCTTGCCCGGCAATCGGCCTAATCAGAGGCAGAAACAAGAATCGATCACACCTGAGGCGGTACTTAAAACGAACTTTATTCTCAGGCCCAGCAGTCACGTCTACTCGCTGCTGGGCAGTGGATAGTTCTTCTAGAGAGTTTGAATATAGTCAGAGTCCCGTTGCGAACACTCCATTCCCTGCCTCTGCCCGGGGTCCCCAGGCTGTTCTCCCCATGGCACTCCCTGTAAACACTGTGTTTGGAAAGACACACCGTCCATCCGCATCCCTTTCCCTGGGGTCGCACGGTCACATCCGTCTGTGACGATAGCATGGCTGAAAAATAAAAGTCTCTCATTCGTACTCTGCCAGCAGGCTTTGGCATAAGCTTGGCAATCGCTTAGAGTTATTTATTTAATTTTTCCTGTGGTCGTTTTTTTCCCCCCCCCGAGCGGAAACAGTCTCGGGTTTTGCAGAAGGTGTCCAAGCTAGTGCGGGTCCTCCACCTTCTCGGGCACCAACCCCGCCGGCTGCCCGCGGCCGGGCCACACCGAGGCCGGCAAAGCCCGCGTGGACGCTGCTGGGCAGCTGCTCCGGCCTCTCCGGAAAGCGCCCCGCGGATTCCTGGGCTCCCGTAGGCAGGAACGGTTTGACTCCTCGCCTCTCCCCGGATTAAAGCAAACAGGAAAACGGAATGTCCTTTGGTGGAGTCTTATGACACTCGCTATTGTATATGTAAACGGATATTCTTTGATGCCGGCGGCGCGTCCGTCCGCCCTCACAGAGAAATCTCACAACAGAACGAACGGGAGAGGACAAAGCAAAGCGTGTCAGTCTGGGCCGCGCGTGGAACGAGGGGGAAACGCGAACAGATTGTCTGGTAACACAAATCATCGGCAAGAATACAAAAAATCTACATAGTACAGTATCTCAAGAAAAATAACTTCATTTGAATACAAAAGGATAGATACACTTTCTCCTTCCCCCGAAGGGGCGGTGACAGGTGCGCACAGACTGACATCAGACAGGAACCTTCCGACCAACAAGGGCGACAGAGCAACGTCCACTGAAGCTCCGGCGGGTGGGAGGGGGCTCGGGGGCCGAGGCGGATGCCCTGACACCCGCGGTCATGGTCATGGTCACGGCGCCCCGCCCGCCAAGGTCGCTCCTGCGTGTTGGGGCCCCGCGCCCTAGGCGCAGCGGTGTCGGCGCGCAGACAGGAGCGCACCCACCTTCCCAGGTCCGTTAGTTTGTTCCTTCTGTCTGTCCTGTGCGGAGGGGCCGCCCCAGCCTTCCCCACGGGCCCTGGGCCCTGCAGCTGGCACCGGCTCCCGAGCCAGGAGGAGCAGAGCAGAGCCGCCTCGGATGGGTGGGTGCGCTGTCCACAGCTGAGGACTATGGCTTCGTTCAGTCGGGCCTCCCGGGGCGGGCGCTGCGGGGCGCGGGGGTCGGAGTGTTTCTGGGTCCGGAGCGGGGGCGTGGGCGGCGGCGTGGGCTCCCCGGGCCTCGGCGCGGCCGGTGGTGCTGCGGGGCCGCCTAGATGGCGAGCAGCGCCTGGGTCGGGATCGGGGTCGCGATCAGGGTCGCGGGAGGCAGCAGTGGCAGCAGCGCCAGCAGCAGCAGCAGCAGCAGTAGCGCCGCGCGGCCGCGCGGGGGCGCCCCCTGGCCCGAGCGCGCCCCGCAGCCGCCCGCCTCCTCGCAGCGCCGCTTCTCGCACAGGACGCCGGTGTAGGCGGCGGGGCACTGGCAGCGCGCGTGGTTGTGGCAGGTGCCCCCGTTCTGGCAGTGCAGCAGCTCGTTGTCGCACACGTTGGCTGCAGGGCGAGGGGGAGGGGGAGAAGCAGAATCAGTGTCAGTGCATTTGGTACAGCATGTTCGCAGCTTCAAACATGGCAATGGACAGGCGGATCCCGCGCTCCCCCGCCCCCTCCCGCCCCCATTCCCACCCCCATTCCCACCCCCACCCCCATCCGCATCCCCATTCCCATTCCCATTCTCCCCGCCCCCACCCCGCAAATGGAGCACGTGACTCCAATTTCCACACACAGTTTGCTGCCTCCCCTCCCTTCCCCCTTCCCCCTCCCCAATCCCATGGGTTCTCTTCCTATGGATTTCTGCTGCAACCTGGGACAGTCTCCCTGGCACGTGAGGCTGTCCAGAGCTAGGGCGCATCATCCCCTTGGTCTCTCCAGGGGACCTGCGGTGGCCCCCCCAGGCTTTTAAAGGACCAGTATCGCATGCAAGAACGCGGAGCTTGGAAGGCAGGGGATGCCCATTAGAATGCAAAGCAGGGCTGCTAAGTGACCAGGAACCTCCAAGGGGGTGGCCTTCTCCTTGAGGTGATGCCCGTGCCACATGCATGAGGACAGAAGCCAAGGGAAGGGGCCCTGGGGCTGGGGGGAGGGGGGAGAGCAGGGGCAGGCGGCATGCAGGCAGGGCAGCCCCGTGGGGGGAGAGGAAGCTGTTGCATGGAGTGTGAGGAAGAGCAGCCGATGGTGGCATCGATCCTCCTATGAGCGGAGGAAGGAGAGGCCAAGGTCGCTTTGGTTTCCCGGGATCATAAGGAATGCAGCGCTGAAACCCTGATTTGCAAAGATTCACCATGTTCATGGATGGGTCACATGTGTGTGAACCAGTCCAGACCAGCCAAAGCCGGAGACGGAAATGCATGGTCGGTCCCTGCCAGGCCACTTGCAATCTCCAGTGGTTTATTTTCCTCGGCATGCTGGGTGTTCTCGTTAAGGCTATGTGCTGCTTATTCTTTTAGGTAATCAGGGTTTCACCGGTTCAGCAGGATGTTAACCAGAACCCGGGGAAATGGAGACAGCAACAGGCGCCAGGAGCGCTTCCTGTGTGGGAACTCTGGGATGGGCGTGGGGGCAGAGCAGAAAAAGGAGGTTTTGAAAATAAATTGTAGCATTTTCCTTTTTTTTAAAAAAATGCCATGGTTAAATTTCACCAGGGGTACCACGTGAATCTCACACACACACACACACACTCTCAATATCAACTGAAAAGTATGTAAAACATACCCCCTCTCCACCCAGTACTAGTCACAGAGAATGCTGCCTTGTCCTCACTCCTGGCAATGGCCGGTCACTCCCTTTGCAGAGAAGCTTATAAGGGACACGGGAACGCTCCGAGTGCAGGGGAGCCGAGAGCAGGGCTGCTGGGTGCCCTCAGGGGTGATCACGGGGGTGGCCGTCAAGGGGCCCCGGTTACCGTCGCCCGCAGCTCCCAGGCCGCCACCCTGTGACGCTGGCATGAGGTTTGGGTGTCATTCTCCAGGGTGCTTGGCCTGCTGTCTGTAAGCCATACAGGCGACGCCTCATGCCCTCTGACCCTTCAGCTCCGAGTCTTGGTAGACAAGGAGGTGTTCCTGCTCTATCTACGCCACACGGCCGAGGAGTGTCCGGGCGACCTCTCGTTGGGTGGCGTGGACTCCTGAGGGTCACCCCCAAATCATAGTGTTTTAGAGGTCACGAGGCCCAGCATACCAGTGGTGAGAGATGAGGTCAGGGCCAACGCCTTCGTTTTTTTTTTTGGTGGTGGTGCTGAGTTTGGAGAGCATGCATGGGTTTTTGGGATTTCGTTTTGCTTCCAGTTCAGGAGATACTGTTTCGTTGGGGGAAACGTGGAATAAACAGACCCACGTGGCTGTTTCCACCTCCAGGTAAAGATGCTTAGCAGCTTTGCCAGGGAGCAGGTAGCTCAATGGGACACTTCCTCTCCCGGGGGCTCCGGAGCGAGGGGAGTCATCTGTCCCCTCATTGTCGATAATTGCTTGCCTTGAGTAATTGAGGAGAGATCAATAGTTCATTAAATGTCACGCCCCCTTAAAAAAAAAAAAAAAAAAGGAAACGCGGTTTTGCTTCTTCTTGGGCCCGAATGTAGGTCAGCTGTTGAAGAGAGGTATCTTTTTTTTCGGGAAGTTGGTGGTTACGTTAAAATTCAGTGCCTTCCCTATGTTTACCCAATCTATGGATGGATGATGATCATTGGGAGGAATTTAATAAATAAGAGGAACAAATGTAACCTCATGGAGTGGGGGTATGTTTTCTGTAGGAGAGACATAGGGAAAAAAGATACCTACGATATGTTCCATTACTTTATAATTCACTGCAAGACATACGGCATTGGGCCTCTTGATTGGGCTATTCCTTCAGCACAGACACAACCTGATGATCCGCACAGCACGCTCTGTGGGGACCGTGTGCTGGAAGCTCATCCACACCTCCCTGCACATCTCGCCTGCTCATCACACGCTAATGCTCTGTCTCTGTGCCACCCTGAATGAAAATCAAGGCGCTTAATGAATAAACTCGCACTAAACGCCACGAAGAAAGAGCCAGGAAACCTAACACTCTGCTCTTGAGGCGCTCGTGTCCGGTTGGGAAGATACAATTTATACGCGGAGGGATCTCCTATTAAATTCGTGAAACGACCCTTCTCCATTCCAGCCAGCGTGTCTGCTGTGTGGTGTGGCTGGCATCCGGCTAGGTTTAAAAGTTGTTGCCAGCCCTAACCGGTTTGGCTCAGTGGATAGAGCGTCGGCCTGCGGACTGAAAGGTCCCAGGTTCGATTCCGGGCAAGGGAATGTATCTTGGTTGCGGGCACATCCCCAGTGGGGAGTGTACGGGAGGCAGCTGGTTGATATTTCTCTCTCATCGATGTTTCTAGCTCTCTATCCCTCTCCCTTCCTCTCTGTAAAAAAAAAAACCAATGAAGTATATTAAAAAAAATAAAAAAATAAAAACCTTTTGGCAGAAATCAAACGCATGAGCATACACAGAAATAATTATGATACAAAAAATATATCTATACAAATAACAGATTCTAAAGGAGGTATTTGCATATGGCAGGGGCCCTCAGCCGCTGGGGTGAAGGGTGATGTGGGAGACAGAGAAGAGGGAAGGAAGGAGATTGTGTTGGAATTGAGGCGTGGACCAGGCAGCTGTGGGTGGGAAGGGCGTTATGGACGGGAAATGAGAAGTGAGGGCCCGGACTGAGCCACTGTCTGGATTCTATCAATAAGCCCACCGCCCCTGCGGAGTTGAGGCTGGAACCCTGCGGGCTGTCTCCTGGCTCCCACCACATGGGGGCGCTGGAGGGGACAAGGAGGGAGGGAGAGGGAGATTTCCTTTTCCTGGGCCATAGCTCTTCCCAACAGGATCACCCCAGCAGCGCCCCCCTCCCTCTGACCGACCAACATTGGATTTCAGGGCTCAGCATTTTCATGTCCCTGAGAGGTTCCTGCCTGACCCTCAGCCTCCCTGTCCTGGAGGTCTGAGCTCCCAGGGCCCCCGCCCAGCCTGTGGGAGGCCCCAGCAGCAGCGGAGGTGGGGAGGTGAGGGGGTGGGGGTGGGGGGGATTGCCACCTGTCCTCAGCCTGCAGGTCCGGCTCTGGGGCCTCCTCCAGACTCCCAGCCGCTCAGAGCCGTCCTCTCTCCTGAGACCTCACCCAGGCGTGGGCGCTGCCTCTTGCGCACAGTCACCCTCTTGGCGGGACGTCACTGTCTCCTCTTCATGTTTAAATCCTAAAACACCTGTGTGACCTCCAGGGCCTTCTTCCTGCTAAAAGCCTACTGAGGTTCCAGCGGGGCCTGGGGAGCCATGTGCGAGGAGTGAGTGAGTGATGGTGGGCAGGTGTGGCTGCAGAGACGATGGAGACGAGGAAAAGGTAAGCCCTGGCCCAGGGGGAAGGGGATATGCCAATAAGCACGGCATGGTCTCTGTGGAACCTGGCAGAGGGGTTTGGGGGTAATTGGGAGGCGGATGGAGGAATGGGAGGCATTCACGTCGAACGGAGGTTGTTGGCTGTCCGTCTGAAGTGGTGCTTTCAACAGGGGGCGTTGGGCAGTGTCTGCAGACGCCTGCCTGGCTGTCACGGCTCCAGGAAGGGCACGCTAGTGGGCAGAGGCCAGAGAGGCTACTGAATGCCTCGCCCTGCCGAAACCGGTTTGGCTCAGTGGATAGAGCGTCAGTCTGCGGACTGAAAGGTCCCGGGTTCGATTCTGGTCAAGGGCATGTACCTTGGTTGCGGGCACATCCCCGGTAGGGGGTGTGCAGGAGGCAGCTGATCGATGTTTCTCTCTCATCAATGTTTCTAGCTCTCTATCCCTCTCCCTTCCTCTCGGTAAAAAAATCAATAATTACATATATATATATATATATATATATATATATATATATATATATATATAAATACCTTGCTCTGCCCAGGACCCCTGGGCAGGAAGGATCACCCCTCAGTTGACGTCAGAGATAAGATGAGGAAGGTGGGGCGCAGGGAGTCAGCACAGCCATGAAGGCGGACTTTTTCCTTGTGGAGAGAGGAGGGAGGGGATGGAGGTGGCTCGGCCACTCGAGCTCAGAGACAGTGAGTGTTTGGGGCGGAGCCGTGGGAATTCCAGGTGACCGGAAGCGCTAGGTGTTGAAAGAGCCGGGTTATCTTCCTGGAGGGGAGGGGGTAAATCCACGAAGATGGAGATCCAAGAGAGACCCCGGAGTGCCGCTCACAGTGGACAGGAGCAAGGAACATCTCTCCCTCCCTCCCTCTTTCACATTGTTTTTTAAAAAATAGATTTTTATGGAGTTCAGAGAGGAAGGGAGAGGGAGAGAGAAACATCAATGAAGAGAGAGGATCATGGCTCGGCTGCCTCCTGCACGCCCCACCCTGGGGATTGAGCTTGCAATCTGGGCATGTGCCCTTGACCGGAATCAAACCCGGGACCCTCTGGTTTGCAGGCCGATGCTCTAGCCACCGAGGCAAACCGGTTAGAGCCACATCTTCTTACTTTTCCTGTAGTTTGGACAAGGAGCTGTCATGGGCTGTAGCCAAATTCCTCGGTTCTTTAACTCGATTCTGGTGGGTTTCTTGACTGGTGTACCCATTTCCTCTCCCCTGACCTCAATCTATTGTCGGTCGTTGATGAGGAGACTCTGATTCGTTTTCCCGCTCCCAGCCCCTTCGGGAGGAAGAGGAAAGCAGGCTGCGGGAGGGCCGCAGCCGGGACCCGGCTGTTGCTGCTTGTCTTCTCCTTTCCCTCTGTGACCTGCGGGGTCACTGGTCCCCATGATGGCCACGACGCTCCGTTACATCCCCGCAAGCTGGTTTTCTTTTCTTTTTGTCTGTGTTGGTCTCCTTCTAAGCTATCCATTTCGGCCGGCCCTGCCAGGAGCCGTCTGCTGGAGCAATGCTGGCTCTGTATTTATAGACTTGAAAGTTTCTCTTTCCGGCTTTGTCTCCCGCGCTTCAAGGAACCGATGTGATGCGTTGCCATGGCAGCCTTCCTTGATGGTCGTGTTAATAAAGTGACCTCGGCCTCCGGCACCTGAAACGGGCCCGGGATGGCCGCGGGAGCCAATGCTCCAAATTGTTCCTGTGCCTTTCAGAGAGGCGTCGGAGGACGAGCGACCCCCGCCATGCTGGCTAATGACAAAGGCCCGGCCCGTGTTCGGCCCGATGGAGGCGTTGGAGGGAGTGAGGCCGCGGGATAAAGAGCGGGGACGGTGACCCACTTAAATTGAGGGATGGGAGATAGAAAACGCAACCCACAGCCGAGCTCCTGGGGACGCGGAGGGACTTCACAGAACCGTGTCTCATGCCGTGGTGTGTGCATTTCCCCAGCTTTTCACACTCATGTCCCGCCACGACTGGCGGGGACGTGGTGCCGTGGAAAAAAGGTAGGGCCTGGCCAGCGTGGCTCAGTGGTTGAGCATTGACCTATGAACCAGGAGGTCACGGTTCCATGCCTGGTCCGGGCCCATGCCTGGGGTTGCGGGCTCAGTGCGCATGCAGGAGGCAGCCGATCCGTGATCCTCTCTCATTATTGATGTTTCTCTCTCTCCCTTCCTCTCCCTTCCTTTATGAAATCAATAAAAAATACACACATATATATAAAAAAGGAGCCCTGACCGGTTTGGCTCAGTAGATAGAGGACAGACAAGAGCAAAGAGGAACGTGAGGAGGGACGGCCCAGACTGTACTTGAACTCAGTCTGCTGCTCTGCCTTCTCTCCTGGGCATCCGACCAGCTGGGGAGGGAGGTTGGTCTGAATGAGCACCCCCTAGTGAGCCCACAGCCAGGCCTCCCTCAGGGAGCATCCCTGGGCTGCTTCCCCTCAGCCTCCCCCAGGGCGGGCCAGCTCCTCTGGGTTGGGTTTTGGGTTAAAGCTCTCCCTTCGGATGATGCTCTAACCCACTCACCCACACCTCTCGCCAGCCTCCTGCTGGCCTCCCACCGGCCTCGCTGCCCAATGGGCTCTGGGTCAGGAGAAAGGAGGAAAGGGGAGGTGGGGTGCTCAGGCCTCTCCCGCCTGGAAGGAACCCTCACTCTTCACTGCGAATAATCCCGAAGGACCGCCTGAACAGGAATAACCTCACGATGGAAGTGCAGGGTTTTTCTCCCCGTGACTTCTGCTCTGCGCCTGCTGTACTCTGCCCAGCCCCCTTCCCCCTAGCTCCCCACCTTTCCCTTCCGCAGGCTGACATCTCTGTGCCCCGGGGAGGGGGGCGCCTTCCAAGCCGCTCTAGCAGTGCGTGCGTGCGTGCGGAGGGTGGAACGCGCGTTCTATTTTGAGGCGGAATGAACGCGTCACCCGGAGCCAGAGGCCTCGGTTCGAGGAAAACGAAACCCCACAGCACAGCACCTGGGTCTCACCCAGGATGCGGGAATAGAGTTATCGGGGGTTTAAGACGCGGCCGCATGAATTCCATTCCTCTCTCTCTCCTCTTACATTCATACGGCTTTGCAAAGTTGCTGAAGGAAAAAAAAAAGCAATGAACCACTCTCATTTTTCCCCTCTTTGATATATTCCAGGTGATAATAAATAGTGTGAACCAATGCTATATAAAAACCCAATACCAACTTTTTCTTTTTTTTGCAGAGGGAAAGGGATGAATACACGTTTATAAAACATTTCCTGTGCATGGAAAAGGACTTTAAAAAACAGCCACCCGCCCAACTCCCTAAGCGCTTTGGTTGGTGCCTGCTGAGATGGAGGGAGCAGGACAAACCGAGGCAGACGCCGAATGACATTCTGCACCGGTGCAGCTTGAAAAGGACTTTATGGCCCACAGTCAGGGCTCCGCGTGTGGGGAAACCATGGGAATCGGAAGGGTTGGGCCCAGCGGTTGTTGGCATGCAAACGTGTTACGCTAGGGGCCGGGTGGGTACTGGTCACGACCGTGGCGGGAACGGTGAGATATCCCACACTTCCTTCTGCTTCTCTGGTGACTCAGTGTCACCAAGGCCATTGGGCTGTCTTTCCAGTACGTGTGTCGTGGAGATGGATAACATGTGAATTAGCTGTGTTTGCAGGCCTTTGTGACGGAAGCTGGGAGCACAGGGCATATTTCTGCCCATGTCACTAATGATACCTATTTTTTAGAGCCAGACGGTGGTGTGTGTGTGTGTGTGTGTGTGTGTGTGTGTGTGTGTGTGGAGGGGGGGGTGGAGGGCAGGGTGTGTGTGAAGGCAGTGACCTGCGTTACTGCCAGTGTAACAACCTACTTTTTTGTCCCTGACATGGAAGCTTCATGGGAAATAATTTTGTCTCTCGGTTTGTTTACGGCAAAAGGCGCTGTTGACCCTTTGAACGTGGACCGCTGGGCCGCACAGGGTGGCCGGGGGCTCCTGCCACGGCTGGCGGCTTTGGAGGAGGCCGGTGCGACACTTGAAAGGATTCCGTCTGCTTCCTGGAGGGGCAGGGCCTGCTTTTAGGAGACGGTCACTGGACGGGGCCTGCAGTGGGACCCGTGCCGCCCTGTGACTCTGACCGACGGCTGGGACGGGAAGGGATGTTAAGCACCTTTGTGTTGTGCTGTGTTCTTTGCTAGTTGGCATTAGACATGGCGGAGAGCACGCCCAAACTTTCAGATGAGAGCGTGTCGGGACGGGATGTGTGCACTTGGACTATCAGAGCACACAGCGTTCATTTTTAATGGAGAGCAGAGCCTTTCCCTAGAGCAGTGTTCCCCAAAGTGTGGTACGCGCACCCCCAGGGGTACGGGAAGAGTTTGGTGGGGGTACGCGTTGCACCGGAGTTTGGTGGGGATATGCACTGCACCGTGCTTCGCTGCACCTAATTCTACGTTCTCATGAGTACGAGGGGTACTCAGTGTTACGAAAATTATAGAAGGGGTACACATATGTCAAAAGTTTGGGAAACACTGCCCTGGAGTATTATGGGTAAAGAAGACCATCCCAAGGATGGGTTGATTTCTAATATCTCTAAGGAGTCTGGGATATAGAAATTAAAAAAAAAAAAAGCTTCCTTATACTACTCTTAACACAAAACGCCAAGAAATGAATATCCCGTTTCTTAGATACTCCGGCGAAGGATTAGAGTCATCCCTTTCTGATACTTTAGGAGAGAAGCAGCCTTGTACTACGAACTAAGTCTAACGATATAAATAATGTATGTCTGACTCCAACGGTCATATTTATACAAGGACGTTGCAATTATCCTGCTATAAAGAAATCTTAATAAAAAAATAAGTTATTGTTGGATAAGCCACCAAACAGAAGATCTGTTTGCCACTGAGGACACATTTCCTTCAGCTACAATGTGGGCCTGCCCGCCGCTGGATTCCCGCTGGAACCCAGAGAGCCCTCCCTGGTGTGGGGGTGGGGCTGTTCCTCCACCCGTACCCTCAGTTCACGGTGCTCCAGGTGCGTAATTCCCTGGCTCCGTGGTCGGCAAACCAAGGCTCTCGAGCCTCGTGTGGCTCTTTGGCCCCTTGAGTGTGGCTCTTCCACAAAATACCATGGCCTGGGCGAGTCTATTTGGAAGAAGTGGCATTAGAAGAAGTTTAAGTTTAAAAAATGTGGCTCTCCAGAGAAATGCCAATCATTGTCCTGTTGGTATTTGGCTCTAAATTGACAAAGGAGTTTGCCGACCACTGCCCTGGCTGCAGGGCCTCGCGCTTCGGTGCGGCCTCAGGGAGAATGGTGTCAGGGCGGCGTCTCTGAAAACAGCACAAAGGTCATGGTCGGGGGGCTGAAGTCATGCATTGTGTTACGTGAGCCATTGCATTGCAACGTGTAGCCAGACTGAGCTGTGTGCGGACCGATAGGAAACCACGTGGGCCCTCGAACCCTGGGTTACAAGACTTCCTGGTTGGTGCGAGACACAGGATTTGGGGCTGGCTTTGCATGCTGTCTCCTTCGAATACTAACACCCCCTTCTCCCCACTAACACCCCGGGGACACAAGACGCCACGTCTCCACGGTGCTTTCTGAGCAGCAGGCTGCTCCTCGGGGTGCACGGGAACCGTGACCTGGGAGCTGGGTCCAGGAAGCCTGGCTGGATGTGGTTAATGGAGGAATACATTCCATGTGTAGAGGCAGGGAGGAAGGTCGGCTCCTGGTGTCAGAGGGCGAGGGGGCAGGGAGAGGTCACTGGCCTCTGTCGTCAGTGCTGGTCTCCACCCGGAAAACCCTTTCTCCGGTGTGGGGGCGTGTTTATGTCCAGGAACACCCCGAGGAATGAGCCCTGGGCTCGCTTCCCTCTTGTCCAGAGTGAGCGGGCCTTGTGGCTGGGCTCGGCTCTGGGACTGGACACGGCAGACTGCTCCTACCTGCAGGGATCAGAGGATTGAGCCAAAGCGGGGCTAGCTGGACCCATGGCCGTGAGTTTGTGTTGCACCAGGGACTGAGAGGCAGATCTGTCTCATAACAGCTCTGTCACCTGCTGGCTGTTGGCTTTGAACCCATTACACTCTCTGAGTCCCAGGTTCCTCCTCTCAAATGGGGATAGCCCAGCTGGTGTGGCTCAGGGGTTGAGCATCAGCCTATGAACCAGGGAGGTCAGGGTTTGATTCCTGGTCAAGGCACATGCTCGGGTTGTGGGCTGGATCTCCAGTGTGGGGTGGTACAAGAGGCAGCCGATCAATGATTCTCTCTCATCATTGATGTTTCTCTCTCTCTCTCTCTTTCTCTTTCCCTCCCTCCTTCTCTTCCTCCCTCCCTCCCTCTCTCTTCCTCCCTGAAATCAGTAAAGATACATCTTACCTAATAATAGACAAACATGTAAATTGACTGTACCTCTGCTATGCCACCAGCCAATCAGGAGTGATATGCAAATTAACCCAACAAAGATGGTGGTTAATTTGCATACACAGGCCCTGAGTGATGGGGGGGGGGGGCCGGGATGCAGGTGTTCTGCCCCACCCCCGGTCTCTCAGGGCCTTGGGGCAGTGTGGGAAGTGGGGCCAGAGCAGAAAGGGGCTGGGCCAGAGTGGAAAGGCGGTACCGGCATCTAGGGAAAGGAAAGCCCATTCTAGTACAAATCTTCATGCATTGGGCTTCCAGTGTGAAAGTAGATAAGTAAAATAGGTATAGCAGCATTTATTTGTAGGGTCACTGGGAAGAATCAATGTAATAATACGTGTGAAGCCCCCGAGCATGCTTATGGTGCCTGGCACATTTATTACTCAAATATGCTTGGATGCAGTTTGATTTAGTAAGCATTGACAGTGTGGGCGTCTGTATCTGTAAGACACCAGCCCATTCCCCTCCATGGTATTCATCTTTCCTGCTTATGAAAGTCACGGCCGTTTGTAAAGAAAGACACAGTCAGCAGGAAAAGCTTAAGCCCATTGGAGGGAAAGAATTGGGCTGAGCCTGAACTGCAGGCACCCCTGGGGGCTTAGTCATGATCGCTGCTGTGTTTTCAAAAGCGTTTGCTGGAGAGGGATGTCGGCTTTTGTCCCGGGAACGAGGCGCCTGCTGAGGGGAAGAAAAGATCCCCGGGAAACGCCCATCTTCTTTGCAGAGACGTGTTTTCCGTGTCTGTTTGGGCTCTCAGTACACGGATGATGCTTTTGTCACCCACGCTCTAAAGAAGCACTATTTTCTGTATTCCTGTGGCACTTGGAGCCAGGGACCGGCGGTGCCTCGCCTTCTTCCTGACTGGGAATCGAACCATGACCTCCTGGTTCATGACCTTCAGGTCGATGCTCAACCACTGAGCCACAACGGCTGGGTGATTATTTATTTATTTATTTATTTATTTATTTAATATATTTTATTAATTTTTTTTTTTAACAGAAAGGAAGAGAGAGGGTTAGAGAGTTAGAAACATCGATGAGAGAGAATCATCCATCAGCTGCCTCCTGCACACCCCCTACTGGGGATGTGCCCACAACCAAGGTACATGCCCTTGATTGGAATCGGACCTGGGACCTTTCAGTCTGCAGGCCGACTCTCTATCCACTGAGCCAAACCGGTTTCGGCTGGGTGGTTATTTATTAATGAGACCCTCAACCCAGGGTCTCTTGTTCTGCCCTGCTCCTTCTTACCCCGATTCTCCTATGATTCCTCACTCGATATGCAGTTATGACAACATTCATGTTAGAACAGAGGATAATGTGCCAGTATCATGTGGGGTGAGAAGGCACATGTCAAATGCACTGACTGAAGCGAGGCTGGCCGCCCGTGACCATGAACCCCACACCGGCCTGCGGCTGGTGGCTGTCACACTTCCCTCGCACTCTCCTCGCTCTTCACAGGGCCTGGCTCCTTCTCATCATCACCGTTCGAGGTGACGAGGCTGGGCCTGCAGGAGGAGGAACGCCGCCTCTGGTGCTTGGTGCCCTCCAGTTCCCCCTGATCCTCAACCTCATGTCCGCCAGGGCAGCATGACGTGGGGTCCCACTGTTCCTCCTCCTCCTCATCATCATTTTCTGCAGGAAAACTCAACCTCATTCCATGCCACATGAGAGTCTCTCTTCATTTGTCTCTTTTTAGTCTAAGAGCAAGAATCTGGACTCTGCTGAAACACAGCGCCTAACCTGAACTTGCTAACCCGCTGGAAAGGTTCCTGAGTTACACAAAAACAAAAACAAAAAGAGGGAGCTGAAGGTGTGTCTGACATCCCCATCGCTGAGGGTGCCGATAGTAGCCAAGCTGAAAATAGCCACCACCACTAGGGTCCTAGGGGGACGCGATGGGCGGGAGCTGTCCAGGGGTCACTTCCGGGGAGCGGCTCTATGCCCACATGGGGAACCTGGTCGGGCTGGTGGTTTCTTAAGGGGTCACCGTAACTCCAGACCCAGCCAGCAGGCAGGGCTTTGAGTATTACAGGGTAATTTCCGAGATTTAAGATGACCCTAAAATTGATGAAGGAGGGCTGCTTGGGGAGGGAGGATTTAATGGGGAGAAGCTCAGTGTAACAGCTTTATTTTCCTATTTGGAAGCTGGGAAGCTCAAAGGCACCAGTTTTAGAGACAAAATCTTAAATTTTGCAGTTACAGATTGCAATTACAACCAGGACTAACCAAACGGGCTACAGTGAGTGCCAGAGCCCGTTCCTTTCTAAGTCATTCTCTCAGGAAGCGGCTCTGACTCGCACTGATCTTGTCCTGCGTGTGGAAGCTGATTGCTTTCTTAAGTTCGTTGATACAGCCGCCACCATGTTCAGTGAAACGTTGAGGGCAGGAATCATCACTTACGGTTGTATCTCATTTCTTGCCCTCACTGTGCGATAGGAACCGGGCTAAGGAACATATTATTATTTAATTCTCACAGATTAAAGGAGGTGGGTCTGATTCTCACAGATTAAAGGAGGTGGGTCTGATTCTTTTCATTTCACCTGAGCAAATTAAGGTGAAGGGGAACCATGGTACACTAAATATCTGATGGAGTCTATAAGGGTTACGGCACATGACGTAGGTTGCAAATATTATATTTTGCTCCATTTTCTTTAATTTTTTGTCATTGTCCATCATGTTCTTACTTTTTATCCCAAGATTCCAAAATGAACAGGTGTTCATGTTTTTTAATAACCCCATTTATTTCTAAAAATATATTTGATAATTGAGTATAAACATAGTTGTTGGTTTTTTTTTTTGTTTGTTTGTTTTTTTGAGAGAGAGGAGGAGAAGGAGGATAAAGCTATGAACAAGAATAAAGCGGTCATATAAAGCGGTCATATTTGTATCTTTATACATTTGCCTTCCCTCTTTCTTAGAAAATATATTTTAAAAATATATTTTATTGTATTTTTTTTTTTTTTTTAACAGAGAGGAAGGGAGAGGGATAGTTAGAAACATCAATGAGAGAAACATTGATCAGCCACCTCCTGCATACCCCCTACTGGGGATGTGCCCGCAATCAAGGTACATGCCCTTGACCGGAATCGAACCTGGGACACTTCAGTCCGCAGGCCGATGTTCTATCCACTGAGCCAAATCTGTTAGGGCAAGAAAATATTTTATTAAGACAAGTGTGCAATGAGGACGTGGATTATAAAATATGGTAATTGGGCACCTGGTGAAATATATTTCGCAGCAATGCTAATCATGTGTGTCAAGATAAAAGGAAATTAAGGAGGCTTAAGTTTCCACTTCTCTTCAGAAAAATCAATTACAAAGCATTTACGCTGCTGACACTAAACAACAAATCCTGGGATTTAGTTAATAAAAAAGCTTCCACTTTTTGAAGGTTTTTCCATCCAACAGAAGGAATGGGGAACATTGATTTTTCTGAGGAAGAGAGGGCTATTTACAGCAGGTAGCTTGAAATCCAGGTGGATTCTTGATCTTAGCGTGTTTGGCTCAGAAATGGCTGGCCATCAAGGGAATACGTCTCCATAAAGCTGTTCCTGGCCTGCGGTGCTACAGGCCTTGGCTGCCCCCCCCCCCCCCGACTTCTGAGTCTAAGTAGGAGAGCCTCGCTGGAGCTCGGCTGGCATCTCACTTGGTGTTTAGAACACCAGGACTCAAATTCAAGGTTGGATGAAATCGCTCTGATGATGTACAATGTGGCCCTCAATTTTGACTGCATATCATCATTGTCTGGGGAGTTTCTGTTGTCGTCGTTGTTAATCCTCACCTAGGATATTTTTTTCTTTTTTTAAATAAAATTTTTTTTAATTGATTTTAGAGAGAGAGGAAGGGAGAGGGATAGAGAGATAGAAACATTGATGAGAAACATCCATCGGCTGCCTCCTGCACGCCCCACGCTGGGGATCGAGCCCATGACGCGGAACCAATCTGTGACCTCCTGGTTACTGGGTCGACTCAGTTCATTGTTATGAATTATTGAGTCTATATTATTGAGAGTCAATTCCTGAGCCACACCAGCCAGGCCTGAGGATACTTTTTACATTGAATTTTAGAGATAGTGGAAGGGAGGGAGAGAGAGAAAAACATAGA
The DNA here is from genome assembly GCF_964339955.1 of Pipistrellus hanaki. Classification (NCBI taxonomy): domain Eukaryota; kingdom Metazoa; phylum Chordata; class Mammalia; order Chiroptera; family Vespertilionidae; genus Pipistrellus; species Pipistrellus hanaki. The sequence continues at coordinate 5,635,122 of NC_140520.1, forward strand.
TGTGAGAAACTCATGGATGGGTTGCCTCCTACACATGCCATTGAACAGGACCAGGATTGACACTGCAAGCCAGGTATATGCCCTTGACCAGGGTTGGAACCCGAGACCCTTCAGACCTCGGGGCCAACACTCTCACCTCAGAAACACTGGGTTGGGCTCCTGGGGAGGTTTATACCATGCAGATGCCCGGCCTGCCCTCAGAGAACTGAAGCAAGTTAGGTGGAGTGGGCACAGCGACAACTATCCCATTGCAATCTCAGCTCACCTTTCCCTGAGACGCCCCATGGGGCCACTCCCTGCTTTTGGATGGCCAGAACTCGGCTGACATCCTCTCTCCCTTTTGTCCTCGTGAAGCCAATGCCACGGAGGCGACAGCCGCCGAGGAAGACATCTTCGGACAAGCGCAGCGCCTGCTGCTCATCGCCTCTCCGATGAGCGGTTAATAATTCATAACAATTAACTGAGTTACGAGCTCCTCTCTTGATACGCTCGCAAACATGAATGAATTAAATGGTAATTGCCGTCAAAGTTTATGTTCCATTTCGTGTCCCCAGTAAAAGTTTATCTTGTGGAACTCACTTTGTATTTCCTTTTGATATATTCATCACTGAATGCAATGCACTACTATATTAAAATATTTATTATTCACCTATCAATTATTAACCACTCTTAAATGATAGGGATGAAAGAAAACAAACAGGCTCCTTGTTTAAGTTTGCATGATCCTCCTTCTTTTAATAGGATGTGGATTGGTAGACTACGTGCTGATAAAACGGAAAAAGGATGGTGTGGGAGACGATACGGAATCCTGCCCCTTCCACAAATTTCTGCAAGGTACATGTATGCCCTTGGCCTCCCACCACCGTTACTTTAACCCTAAGTCAGTGGTCGGCGAACTGCAGCTAGATAGCCACATGCAGCTCTTTGGCCCCTTGAGTGTGGCTCTTCCACAAAGCACCACCTGGGCGAGTCTATGTTGAAAAAGTGGCATTAGAAGAAGTTTAAATTTAAAAAATGTGGCTCTCAAAAGAAATTTTAATCATCGTACTGTGGATATTTGGCTCTGTGGACTAATGAGTTTGCCGACCACTGGCCTAAGTGATAAAGACATGCAACCCAGGAACTTCCCATCAGCCCATCCTGGGTGGAAGGCCGCATGCGTTGCCTCCCACTTTAATGTGCTAGGAATCCCCTGGGAATCCTGTGAACACACAGGTTGGTCTGGGCTGGGGCAGGGGCTCTGCAGTGCAACCCATGGGCAGGGCGTGCGGATGGACTGAGCCCAGGGGTAAGCTGCACTAGAGGAGGGTGTGCAGGTGACTTAGCCGCTTTCAGCCTTGGTTCGTGGGCTGTAAAGTGGAGATACCTGCTAAAAGGGTTTGATGCAGGTTCAACGAAGCCTGTGGATGGCAAGCCACGATTCCTGGCACACAGTAGGACTTCAGTTATTTTTTAAACGAATGATAGTGTGAATCATAAACGAGCGAATGAGTGAAGAATGACTGCATGGACAGATGAATGGATCGGGCAACTCTCTAGCCAGCCCATTTGCTGGGGAGATTGAATTCAACAGATTCAGCAAGACTCTTACGAAGCCCTTCGACCTCCTGACTGAATCAACCTTCGTGGCCGAAGGTAAAATGAAGGGCATCCATCTCCTCCTGAGTGTGGTGTGACCTGACCTCAGGTGTGTGAATGGAGGAATCCAATGAACATGATTGACTGATTCAGGCACATTTGATTAGGTGCACCTGCCAATAGGCGACTCACAAACTCCCCCCTCTCACAACCTTGGACAGTCTTCACAACTTCAGAAATTTCCAGACCTGATAAAATCAGATAGAAGTCATATGTCACCTCCATCGGTAGCTTAGCATCCTGGGTGCAAAATCATCAACTTCCATTTTTATTTTAATTAGAAAGAAAGGGGGTGCAATATCTCAGGAGAAGCCTTATCATCCACCCACATGCCGTCTAAGTGGAAACTGGTGGGAAGGAGCCAGCATAGGCATGGACAGTGCTGTGATTGCCACCTGTTATCCAGCCCCGAGAAAATGCCCGGTTACCCCGGTAACAGGCCCACCTGTACACTCCCAAACTTTGTCTTTGTGCACTCAGAATCCGTGCGGACAGTGCCCTTGTCCATATTATAGATTTTCATGATAAAGAATACAGATTAACATAAGACTGAGTCCATAGGGTCAATACTACTAATTAAAAAGAGGTCTTGCTGTGATTCCTAAAAATAATTACATCGATATTTCATTATTTCGTAGTGTTTTTGTCTCTGAGACATACGCCTGCTCCCCTAAAGGTGCTATAGCTAAGAAATAACTACACCACATGACACTAATCCTACAATGGGAAGGAATACTGTTAAAAATGCATCTTAGCAGTCATTTCTGTCCTAAAAGATCCAGCGATGTCTGGATGACTGCTGGCTGCAGTGATGAGCTGGGATGGAGGCTGGACGCAGAGCAGATGAACTGTGCGTGAATTTCTGTGTATGTGCCCGTTTCCGATGAAATCCAATTTTAATGAGTTCACACCAGTTACTGAGTATTTAATGCTGGCCTCTTCTCCCCACTAGCATCAATAGATAACTGAAGGTTAACTATCCTTTTTAAAAAATAGAGAACTTTCCCAATTGACGTGGCTCAGTGGTTGACCTTCGACCTATGAGCCAGGAGGTCATGGTTCGATTCCCGGTCAGGGCACATGCCCGGGTTGTGGGCTCCATCCCAAGTGTGGGGCGTGTAGGAGGCAGCCCATCAATGATTCTCTCTCATCATTGATGCTTCCAACTCTCTCCCCCTTCTCTCTTCCCCTCTAAAATCAATAAAAAATATATTTGAAAAAAATAGAGACATGGACAAAGATGGGACCAAAAGCAGATGCCACTTACATAGAGTTGGGCCATGGCATTCTATTCCTTATGGGGGCAGAGCCACACGATCCAGAGTTTATGAGACTCTTAGGCTAAGTCGCACTCAACAGGGCGTTGGGACAGAAAAGAAGTGGGTTCAAAGCCCAGGCCTGCCCTGGATGCAGAATGATTGCCTCTGCTATCAAAGGCGAGGGCAAGAAATACATCCTCCACAGGGTCTGTGTGTTTTCCCCGTGCCCTCGGCGTGGCCGCCTGATGTTACTGTAATTCTCTCTGCGTAAAGCTTTTTGCTGATATTTGAGACGGCAGGCTGCTGCTGCTCATGGAGAGAGATGATGCCTCACACCAGCCTGAGCAGCCCGCCTGCACGGGGCACCCTCCCTGCTCTTCCATTAGCGGCTGATTGTCCCAAATTGATGCTAAATTGACTTGGCCGGCTCGGGCGCCTTTCAGTGGTTGGCACCGACCGTGGTCTCATCCTGGAAATTATATGGTCAAAGCCTTCATGTTTCTGGAAATCCTAACCATTTTGTTAATGTGAATTAGGGCCTGGTAAAGAGGAATTAGTTAGACACCTGCCTGTGGTACCCAGACAGGGCATGCTTCAATGAAATGGATGGATTTTATTAAAAAAAAAATTTAAAAAAATATATTTTCATTGATTTCAGAGAGGAAGGGAGAGAGAGATAGAAACATCAATGATGAGAGAGAAACAAACCGGGCTTGTGCCCTGACCTGGAATTGAACCGTGACCTCCTGGTTCATAGGTTGATGGTTTGCCACAGAGCCACACTGGCCGGACTAAAATATGTTGTTTTTTAAAATGGTTCTCTTCTGCCTCTGCTTCGCACTCACCCCTTTACTGAAAGGTCCCCTGCCTCTCCGTTTCTAACTGCTGTGCGAGTTTGAAATACATCCGACCCTGACGTGCAGGCCGAGCCCAGCTTTTCTACATGTTCAAGTGACGGAGATAGAATCCAGGGGAGGAGATTTCACGGCACGCGAAAATCGGATGAAATTCAAATTTTCCAAAGATTTTACTGGGACGTAGACCACACCCGTTCATTCTGTGTGGCCCACGGCTTCGGGCACAGAGGCTGACAGAGGGGAGGGGCCGGGACAGAGGTGGCATGGTCCACGGAGCCTCAGCTAAGGGCTCTGTCCCTTTACTGGGTGGGAGACATTGGCCCGCCCTTGGGACAGATCACCAAGGCCTCCGTGGCTATCGGCAAAGCGGGAACCACAGCATCCTATACAATGGCGCCGCGAACCCCAGGAGCCATCCTCACAAAAGCTCCGCTCGCCCCTTCCCCTGGCTTGGAGTTGGGGGGCCTTGAAATCTCGGGTTTCCCATCTACTAGTATACATCGAGGAGAATGCTCTGACATCCCTTGGGAGATAAGACGATGCACTGATCGACATCCCTGACACAATGGCAAATGCACCATCAAGAACTGTTGATAGCTTGAAAGGTATTATCATTCCCCAGAAACGCGTTCATATGCAAACAGGTCAGATCACTGGCATCTATCTTTAAAGGCGTAGAGTCTACCTTCCATTGTCCGTTCTTGCAAGGCCCCTACCTACATGGACACCCAGCCATGGAGGCGAACTGCATCTGAAACAGGCACACACGCAGAATTTCAGACTGACCAGGAGCCTTAGACCATCGGGAACCACCTAGGGCCGTGGTCGGCAAACTGCGGCTCTAGAGCCACATGCGGCTCTTTGGCCCCTTGAGTGTGGCTCTTCCACAAAATACCACAGCCTGGGCGAGTCTATTTTGAAGAAGTAGCATTAGAAGAAGTTTAAGTTCAAAAACTGTGGCTCTCCAAAGAAATGTCAATCATTGTACTGTTGCTATTTGGCTCTGTGGACTAATGAGTTTGCCGACCACTGGCCAGGAGGAGGTGTAGAGAGAAGACCTTGGTGGCTGAGTCCACAGTCCTTGGGAAGGCGGTAGCTGCCACCCCCAGAAACGGGCCCCGGCTTCACTAGACTTTAGTCCCAGGTGCCCTCCCATCCGGCTCACCTGTGGCTCCTCTTCCCCAGAAGCCTGCTGAGCTGGCGGCCAGGACTGGCCCTTCACCGGATTCACAATTCTTCCCCTGCACCTTTCAGCACCTGGGCTGGTTTTCATACTTAGACATTACATATACGGTTAGAAGAGTGAGATTCTCTCTCTCACACACACATACACACATCCTCACTAGCAGGTAAAGGACGGCTAGAGGAGCACCTCCATCAATCACTTGCCTCCTATAGGCATCCTGACTGGGGATGGAGCCCACAACAGCCAACTTTTTGGTGGACGGGATGACGCTCTAGCAACCAAGCCCCCGGCCAAGGCCAGGACTGCGCTGTCTGCTAATGCCACGCCCCCGGCTCCTGGATCCCACCTCACCTTGGCCCAACTTCCTGACGCCCGTGACATCGGAGCGGCGGGACATTCCACGCTGGCCTTGTGTTACGTGGCCCCGCACCTGACAGGTGGCTACTGACGCTGGGAGCAGCCTCCCTCACCTCCCGGACGGCCCCGGAGCCACGGGCTTCCCGCAGGCCCCGCGTGCTGGCACTTTTCCCGAGCGCCAAGCAGGCAAAGAGCCCTCCCGAGCTGCGCGGTCCGATGTGGTAGACATATGCGGCCATCCCACCTCGCAATATGGCCAGTCCTAATTGAGCTGTTGTGTGTAAGCACAGAACCCACGTCTGACTGCGGAGCCCGAGGGAGAAATGTAAACCGTCTCCTTGATCATTTTAATGCTCATTACGTGTTGCAATGATACCGGTTCAGATATTCCGGCTACGGTGAGTGGTCAGAATCAACTTAGGTTTATTTCCTTAAGTTTTTTTTTTTTTTTTTTAATGTCGATAGCCAACCAAAGATGGTTCCCTATCTGGCTTGCACGGTTTTCTACTGGGCTGGGGCTTTGCCTGGTGTTCCTCAGAGCCGGCCGGCCGGCTGGGTACCGATGGATGCAGGTTGGTGCAGAGCTAAAATGCAGAGAAGGCTACGCAGGACGCCAGGAAGCTTCTGTTCAGAGTTTGAAATTCACATTCCTCCGATACACCACCTCCCCCGACAAGGCTTTCAAGAAGGTCTGAAGACCCCCGAGTGATGAGGCTGGACTGGGCGACCCCAGCCTCCGCTCTGGGCTCCCTGGATGGTGCCCAATCGCAGAGGCGTGACATAGGCATTGGCGTTTGCCATGTATTCTCCCCTGGCATTTACGTGCCCCTTAGATGGATTACCGTTAGGTTTCTGGTTAAGATACAGGGATGGGAATGATAGCCAGGCTAGCGATACGAGATGTAGATATTATCTAATTTATGGGCTCCGGGGCTGTAGGGTCCCTTCTGGCTCAAGAAATATATGAACCACAGACACACCGGCCCTCGTTCCGCAGTGAGGGCTCTCAGGCCGGGTCCCTATTGTGCCGCTGGATTTACGATCTGGCCAGATACGCGGACCCGCGTGTGATATTTCAACGTGAGTGGCTCTAGCCATCAGAGGGGCCCGAGCCGGGCCTCAGACACCCGCTGGGCGGCTGACGAATTGCTCTCTCTCCTCGCCATCGAGTGTGGCATTAGGTGGCGTCTACTTCATTATTTTAAAGGAGAAACACGGATAGTCAGTGCTTCTAAGTGAAACCTAAGAAAGAAATGTCCACTTGGCGAATAGAACGTGACCAACAGGCTTCCTGTCTTTATCACAGTGGGTGAAGGTGAAGAGGAAGGAAGAAGAGCGAGTGGGAAAGGGGATGACAGAGAAAATAAAATCCCACATCTTCCCTAGAGCAGACTTCGAAAAATATCCCGACTTTATAAAGAATGGCTAAGATCGCCACTTCTGGAACTTGTTAGAAAAGTGGCATTTGGGCCCTGGCTGGTGTTGCTCAGTGGTTTGAGCGTCGGCCCACCCACTCAATGGTCTCAGGTCTGATTTCTAGTCAGCCAATCCATGTGTCGCTCTCACATCAATGTTTCTTGCCCCCTCTTCCTCCCCCTCCTCTCTGTTTCTCCCTCTACTCCTCTATCCCTTCCACTCTCTAAAAATCAATGGAAAAGAATATCCTCAATGAGGATTAAACAAAAATAATATAAACATGATCAAGACAATGGCATTTGGTTGGGAAGCAAAGGCATTCTTGAAATCCTTTCCCAACGCCAGTGCCAGTTGGCACTTGCCAGGCAGTGGGAGATGCTCGGGGAGCTTCCCAGGCTCGGCAGGGGTCGGGCTGGGCCTTTTTCTGCTCTGAGAACCACAGGCACAGCCAGCCAGGCAAGCAGGGGGGCCATGCGGCAGCGGGCGAGGGCAGCGCCCGGTTACTTACGTCGGCAGCCGGCGTGCCAGGAGTTGCCCGGCAGACACTCATCACACTTGGGCCCCGTGGCTCCCGCCTTACACTCACAGAATCCCGAGTCATTACAGCGCTCGTGGACGGAGCCCAAGGGGTTACAGTAACACTCTGCAGAAACAGACAACACACGGGCTGGAGAGCCGGCCCGGGCCCGGGGGCCGCCGAGACCCATGTGCCACGTCCATCACCGCCTCGCTTCCTCGAGGAAAGACGCCGCGATCGAAACGATTTGGCAAGGCGGCCGCGGCACGTCCATTGACTTCTCTGCTCGGCCTCCCAGGAAATCAACCAGAACCTTCCAGGGAGACAAGGCATCGTGCTCCCCGCCAGGAAGGGGCCTGATGGAGGGGCCATGCTGGGGGGGCTTAGACGGTCTCATGGACGCCCCCAGCAATGGGGACAGCCAGGCTACATCACCCACCATCAGGGCCAAGTCTGCACGAAATGACTCCAACGGGCTGACCTGCTACATTCCGGATCCGGGAACTGCCGGACAGGACATGTTTAAAGTGGGACACGCATGCACTCTGTCCATTCCCAGGCAGCTTTCCTCTCTGACCCGGGACGACACCCAGGAGGGCCTGATCTACGAGGCCAGGGCGGCTTTTCTGCCGCTGAGATGGATGCTTAGAAAGGAAAGATAAACGCGGAGCTCCCACGGAACTGTCTGTGCTCGAGGCTTTCCTCACTGGATTGTCTGAGCTGTGGGTCATAAGCAGGAAACGGGGTGTTTCCCTGACTCCGCCCACAGTCTCACGGGGGGCATTTTTAGGGCCCGAGCATGGTTGGGCTTGAGGGCCGGACCAGGTCGCCTGAGCGCTTAGGACCAGCTGGGTGGCAGCGTGTGGAGTCCGGGGGACAAAGTTTCTTGGCTGATCACCCCACTGTGGGATCATGGGCAGGTGCTTGGGCCCCTCCATCTCTCACGTTCCCTCTTGAACCAGGGTCCCAGGAAGAGGTTTTCTTGTTAAAACACACACACACACACACACACAACAAACCCCAAATAAAATGATACCAAGCAAACAACCGAACAACCGCTGTGACCAGCCCGGGGAGTTCCGGTTCAGTGTCACCCAGTTGAGCAGCCGTTAGCCACAGAGACTCAGGGTTTGACACCACGGAGGGCCACAGGCCGGCTCTCACTCTTTCTGTCATGGGAACTAATGAGCTAACTTCTTCAAAGAACGCGGAAGGCCTTAGCACGGTGCCTTATTTCATGGTGATTAAATCATTTTTTTTTTCTTTTTATAGGTCAGCATTCTTCCGCTACAAACATGTAGAAGACGAACAGGTATACACAGGTAAAAATAAAACGAGGTTAATTCTAAAACGCTGTCTCTCCTGGACTGGCTTGCTTTGTCCTTAATAGCTAGTTTTATTTTAAATAGGCATTTTCTATCTTAACGTGTGTGTAGGGGGTTGTTGTTTAAATTTTTCCAAAAAAAGTTAATTCTGTTATGGCGTTAAGATGTTTTTTTTTTCTGAGCCTATGTGTAAGTATGTACCTATCTCCAAACTGTCATGTGTGTTCTACTGTTTAATGTGTATACGCTGACTATAAACCACCAATATTTTGTTAGCCAGGTAGTAGAATTTTCTCTGGCCAGTGTGAATTCACGTACTACCCTAGCCAATTAGTCCATAAAAAGTTGATTAATAGAAGGGTTTAGATGCAAAAATTTGTAAACAAAGTTGTTCCCACCCCCCACCCAACCCCAACCCCAAAATATGAAATGTCTGAACCCCGGTGTATGCCAGGGGTTGTCTTAGGAAAGGGGTGGGTGTAACGAACTTCCTCCAGCAGTCATGAGAATAAGTGATAAGATGAAGTGCAGTCTACATTCCACCATCCACACAAATACTTTGGTTTACAGTGGTTCTCAGCCCTTCTAATGCCTCAACGCTTTAATACAGTTCTTTTTAAATATATATATATATATATATATATATATATATATATATATATATATATATTATTGATTTTTTACAGAGAGGAAGGGAGAGGGAGAGAGAGTTAGAAACATAGATGAGAGAGAAACATTGATCAGCTGCCTCCTGCACACCCCCTACTGGGGATGTACCCGCAACCAAGGTACATGCCCTTGACCGGAATCGAACCTGGGACCCTTCAGTCCGCAGGCCGACGCTCTATCCACTGAGCCAAACCGGTTTTGGCTTTAATACAGATCCTCATGTTGTGATGACTCTCAACCATAAAATTATTTTCATTGCTACTTCGAAACTGTAATGTCGCAACCTACAGTTTGAAAACCGCTGGCAGGGTCCCCTAAGACCATCAGAAAACACAGATATTTACGTTACAACTCATTAACAGCAGGAAAATTACAGTTATGAAGTAGCAACGAAAATAATCTTATGGTTGGGGGTCACCACCACATGAGGAACCTTATGAAAGGGCCACAGCATTAGGAAGGCTGAGAACCACTGGTTGAGAAGCATCTGTGTTATGGATGGGACCATGCTGAGCTTCAGGTGCTGGGGGGAGGAGCACGGCCTTGGAGATTCTCTTTCCTTTTATGAAACTAGGAAGAACAGGCAGAGCTGCTGGACTAAAAAAAAAAAAAAATGCCATGAAATACTTTTGGAGGTTTGACTGCATAGCTATCCTGGGATTGATTCATAGGGTCAAAGTGTCTTGCGTTTGTTTTGCTCTACAGAAGCGACTGCTGATGACCTGAACCTGGGTTTCCAGGGGAATAAAAAAATAACACAATATCAGCGGAGCTCCTGTTTAGTAGCAAGGGCTGAGCCCTGGCAGTGATAACCTAAGGTCCCCAGCCAGGCATCCGCTAACTTCCTGCTTCCTGCTTCCTGCTTCCTGCTGGAGGGTCTACAAGACAAGCGTGCAAGGACGTCCTCTCCATGTAACTGCTGCGTCACACGAGACAATGCCAGGCATCTCTGGAGACATGGCTGTGCTGGCATGTGAGTGGAAATGAGTCAAATGCACCAGTGATCCCAAAGCAGCGATCACCGCGGCAACAGGGACCAGCCTGCATTGGACATTTGCTGGGATATCAAATGATGCAAACAGTGTGCATCTACTTCAACAGTGTCCGCGTTTGGTCAGAGGTTAGGGGCTGTTCCCTGGTGGATTTGATGGCCAGGTGTTAAAGAATTGGGAAGTGCTTTAAAAAAAAAAAAAAAAAAAATATATATATATATATATATATATATATATACACACACACACACACACACACACACACACACACACACGTATATATATATATATATATATATATATATATATATATATATATATATATTTAGAGAAGATTTAGATAAAGTTCACATTTTTGTGAGATCCAACTTTCTAGTTTTGTGACAAGGCATTGGATAGATCCCCATGCATTTCCATGGGTGCCTTCTGTAAAAAACAAACCCTCCATTCCTGGTGGTGTATCCTCCCAGATTTAACCCTCAGTCCCGCCCTGAGCCTGGAGCCCTGAGGGGAGTGTAATTGTGGGGCATAGGGAGAAGGTGCATGTGGCTGACAGGGCTCACCAGGAGCCTTGGCCATGAGCCACAGGCTCCCCAAGAGCAACCCTCCACCTCAGTCCCGATTTCCCTGCCCTTGGTCCCTCATGTGGGAAAACTGGAATCTCAATGTCATTGATTCATTGCACATGTGCATATATAGACTACAGACAAAAGACCGACCATGGCTTATACCAGCTGGCCACACTTTTCAGTTCATTCTCTAAACACCCCCCCCTCCCCAACCCCCTTTTAGGAAAAGGGCCACATGTAAGGAGTTGGTGTGTGAGGGGGACATTGTAGCTACTGGCTAATGTAGATAACGGCACCTCTCAACACCAGTCTCTGCTTACCAAGTCCTTTCCTAGGTTTGAAGAGTGAAAATACGTGCTTCCCAGATTTCTAATTTCTAACATTCCCCAAAGGTTTAGGATTTTAATGAACAGACTTTCTAGAAATGGAAAAACAACAGCAACAACAAAAAAACCCCCAAAAAACAACGGCTCTTGATTTTTAAAAAAAGCATAAATAAATAAATAAAAGTCTATTTAAGCTTTCCATATTTTATCGGCAGCTTATGTTTTAAAAGACAAAAGCAGAATGGGCTGGCTTCTTGTCTGTGGATAATCAAGCATGGATTTATGATACAACTATATCTCGGAATCGGAGTGGGAGCACAGATTTTGTCCTTCATAGGTTATTTTAAGGACTGGGAAAAGTCCCAACTTCCTCAGAATAAAATATTACTCCAAATAAAACATATCAGGGCGTTGTAACATTACCTGCAATGAGAAAGTCCCTGGGATACAAATCTTTTCTCTTGAGGCCTTTTTTCTTTAACTTATTTCAAGTAACATGAAATTAAGTAAAACCTTTTAATCGTACATAAATAAAAACAGATTTCATCCCTGTGCTATTTATTATTTTACCTTTTCTCTTGCTTCCATATTTATAGTGTGGCATTTATGTATTTTTACAGATGACATTCAGCAACATGGAACTCTGCATTCAAAATGCAGACAGCTACACTTCTTTGGGTTGTTAGTAATATTCTCAAATCTCTGTAACCCTGTTGTGTTAGAAAGGCAATTGAATTTCTGTTCCTAGGGTTGGAGTGAAATTGTGGCTCTCATTCAAAAAGCATTCCAGACTTTGGAACCTCCAGGGAAGGTGGGTGGGTGGGTGGGAAGAGATCCACCAAAGACCTTGTATGCGTATATGCATAACCCATGGACACAGACAATAGGGAGGTGAAGGCCTGGGGCAGGGAGCGGGGATGGGCTAAAAGGGGTCAATGGGGGAAAAAGAGGACGTAGGTAATACTTTCAACAATAAAGATTAATAAAAAAAATCCTATAAGTTAAAGTCTGAGAAGCATAGCTTTGCTAATTGGGTCAAGGTGGCTGGGAGACCATGCTCAAGCTTTGAAGTCAGAAAAGGGACTCTTTGCTAACACCGTATGATGTGGGTCAACTCGCCTTACTTTTCTCAACTAGAAATTGGGAAGTTACCAGTGGAAATTATCCCTGACTCCTACTCCCCCTCCGGCTTTGTTACTAAGGATCAAGTGAAAAAAAAACACAGTCACATGTCAGCACACAGTTCACCGAGTGTTTGCCGTGAGTCCTATAGGATCCCAATGTGATCGGGATGACTTACGTACCTAAGGCACACGGCCATTACATAGCACACTGGGACTTGAACCCAGGTCTCCGGCCTCTAAGTCCAGTGATTTCTCCACTAATTCACAAATGATAAGTGAGGAAGGCTTTGAAAAATAGGACATACTGGAGATATACACAGTGGGATGTAAACTTGGCCCAACTGAGAGGATTCAAAACAAGGTGCACAGCTATTTCAATGAGACACCTGGCAAATACCTATATGTCCTCGACAATCCGATTGGAGAATGATGATCCCACAATTGCATATTAATTGGGTTCCTTTTTTTTATTTTTTTTTTATTTTTATGAAAAGACCATCGGTCATTTTTCACCTCCTGTATTCTGTTGAAATTAGTCTCTATGTGAAATATTCTACCTTTAAAATGGGTTGCCTATATGGTTATACCTACTGGTGTGGTAATGGATACACTGCCTGCGCCATTTTGAATATATGCATCTCTCCCTAGCAAACGATGACATGAAATTCCATTTATTGGTTCTTACTTTCCCATCCGCTCCCTTTTCTTAAAGACAGATCCCACTCTGCACAGGCAGGGGGATGGGAAGGCCACTTGATTCTCTCCAGTTGACATGGTCCACCGTCATGGTGGGTGGGGACAGCGCCCCAGGGACCCAACCCCATGGACTCAATTTTCCAGGGCTCACGAAGCTAAGGGAATGAATCATCTAGAATAATTCTGAGAAATTGCTTCTCTTTTTTGGGGGGACTGTAGAAAAATCCAGTAAATGGAATTTCTTTTCTGTGGTTGAAAAAGGCAGGCAAGACTTTTCTACATTACCAGCTGCATGTGGCTCTCGGTTGCAAATGACAATAGAGATAACCAACCGATATTTGTTGATGAGCGATTATGGGCAAGAGGTTGCACCCTAACCTCTCGCATCCTAACCTCGACAATTCAGGCCCCCACAATGAGGCCCCATTCTTGAGGTTGAATGCATAGCTTCACTTTAAGGTTAGGTTGAAATGACCCGATTTGAGGAATTCATGCAAAAGAAAAATCAAAAATCCCTTTCTCTCTGAAACATTTTTTTCAGCTCATTATCGTTAAAGCAACAGCCACGTAAGGATTCGCCATCTACCCTCCCCAACTACGATTTCACCCAGCACAGGTGAATGTTCAGTCTACCACAGGGATGCTTTCCCGGTCGAGAAAGTTCCTTCTGGCTCGGCCGTGGTGCACACCCCCAGCCTCTCCGCCTTCCACAGCTCCCTGTAGGCGTGGGAAAGGCACAGAACAGTAGCTTCTGAAAGGAGAAGGGGACTGACCTATGCACACATTCTCATCGTCCAGCTGTGCTGAAGCATTGCGGAAGTAGCCCAGCCTGCATAGCTCACAGTGCTGCCCTCTAGTGTTGTGCTTACAGCTCACGCAAATGACTGTGTTTAGCAGATCGATATAACTGCATCGATTGGAGTGGCCGAAGCATTCACAATCTTGCAAGGAAGAAGAGACATGTATACAGGGGTGTATACGACAGCGTCAGAGTCATCGCACACTACATGCTCGAGTAGGATGAGGGGTGGAGGGGGGATGGAGGCATGGCATGACATCGAGGCGGTGCGACAGGACACATGGCGGTGGCGGGTGGCTGTGACGGGCATGGAGGGAGCATCTGTTTTGAGCGGGGGTGGGGAGAGAAAGGCTGGACATTCAGGACATGACAGAGCTTGTCGCGTCTTGGCAGACAAGACGAACAGAAGCATTGGCAGGTGCACACCTTTTAATATCCGGGAAGGCTTGGCTTCCGGAGATGCCAGAGCCTCATTTTTTTGCACCCCGAGAACTTTGCTGTCTGTATCCCTTCCCCGTTTTTGCAGACTTACAAGAGAGTGGGTGGGTTGGGGGTGGGGGGATGCGTGTGAGCATCTAAGGCCTGACTCTGTCATCACCCACAGCTCCTTGGATTAGAGTCTCTCACTATCCATGATGTCAAGAGAGGAACTCAGTCAGGAGTTCACAGAAGTCATGGCCAATGGAATAGGGATCCAGACAACTAGATATTCTTTGCTTTCGAGTTTGTTTTTTTTCTTCCCCCAAATGTCAAGAGGCAAGAGGGCCACCGAAAGCATTTTGCCAGGCCAGATCTGCATGTCTGCTATCATGTGAGAGAAAGTATAAAGAGCAGGGAGTGTAAAAACAAGGTATTTTTCTCCTTGGTATTCTCCTTCCAAGTTTCAAGCTAAGTCCTTCTACAATAGAAAGATCAGGCAGTACTGTGTCCCCAGGTTTTCCCCGCCTTATCCCCTCAAAATGTTGGTGGCGCCTCTGATGCTTAGGGGTGACCATGATAAGAACTAGCCGAGGAAATGGGGCCGAGGGGAGGAGAACAGGTGGGGAAGTGGGGAGGGGACTGGATTGTTCTCTGTTGCATCTCAACCAAAGCAAGAGGTTGTTCGTCGAATTCAACCTCTTTCAAAGAAGTGATGGAGACAAAGCCTCTCTTGGTAGCCATAATGGTCCAATCAGACCCTTAAAAAAAAGGCGAGGGGTAACTAGATGGGGAATCTAATTTGTCTTCTCAAACGATGGGGGTGGACCTAGCTGGACATCTAAGAAAAAAGTCAACCATGGCACCGCAAACCTGTTTACCTAAAAACACTCCTCTTAGTAATGCCTGGCTTTCATGTTATCTCACTATGAAGCCACAGACAGTCACAACTTGAACCCATCCATCCATCCATCCATCCATCTATCCATCCATCTATCCATGCATTCAATCAATACTTAATGGGCTTGTCTACCATATGCTAGGCATGATGGGAGGAGCTGAGTTAACCTTTTGGCCTAGATAAAATTTTGGAAGTATTGCCTTTGATGACCAAAATAAAAAATGAATAAGCATAATCACACATAAATAAAGAAGAAGGAAGGACTAGCCTCCTCCTCCTCCTCCTCCTTCTTTTTTTAAATTAACCTGCTTCTACCCATCAGAATGCTATGGATTTATGTAGTGGAGAGCCAGTTACTGCAGCAGAGCACTGAGGTCAAGGTTCTAACAGAATGACGTAAAATTCGGACAGAAGCAGAGAAGGACACTGAATGCGGTGAAGAGTGAGTGGATGGTCCCAGGAACAGGGTCAGCATCTTGGGGACTCAGAGGCAGGAAGAAGGGGAGGTTCCTGCGGGCGAGCCGCTGCCCCTGTGGAAGGCTGTCTGTCTCAGGGCAGGTGTGCTGGGTGGGGATGGAGATGGGCATCCGGGGACCCAGAGCGAGGAGAACACAGGGAAGCCCAATGTGGGAGGTGGGGTAAGAAGATACATGCATACGTTTAGTAGTTTTAGGGCATGTCAAGCTAGAAAAACAATACTAGAATGACAGGTCACCAAATTAAATTCTCTTAGGAAACAACAAGCATTTTGCCCCGATACACTAGATCTCCCTGAGTTACAATTTCCTTCAGTGGCATTTCTGACGCACAAGGGAACCAAGGCCTCGAAAGCTTTCCTTGGTTGAGTGTTTGAAACCGGGAGAAACTTTCTGGCCTGGAGACACCTCAGAGAAGTGGTCACAGGGAGGAGACCCAAGTCTGAAATCTCGTTCCCAAGGACTTCGTCCATCTGCCTGGCCTCCTGAGGAGGGGGCGGCCCCTTTCTGGAAGGGGACTCAGCGGACATCCTTCATGGTCCCTACCCCAGGTTGGTCCTCGGTGCGCCAAATGCAACATCTTTTGTTCAAAAGCATCCTTGATGGCATACATTCATCCTAGGAGCTTTTCGGAACGATGCAGGAGTCCCCGTTGTTAAGAAGCTAGTTGAGTGGGTAAGACAAGCAGGTGCTCAGATAGGAAACAGAATGGCTAGGCTCAGAACACCCAGGGTTCTGTGCACGGCCTTGGGAGAAACTAAGGAATTCCAGAGGAGCTAGGGAAAATGACTTCACACTGGACTTAGTATGAAACCTCTGATCGCAGGTGGAGTGTACTAAAAAAAAGGAGGGGCTGAGCGTTCCAGGGGGAAGGAGTAAAGTGTGTGCAGAGGCAGGAAGTTGGAAAGGTTCCTTTGTGGGTGTCTGAGGGTTCGGTGACATCTGCCCCATGGCCAGACCACATCTGAGCTCCATCTGGCCAAGTTCATCCAAGAAAAAAAAAAAAGGTATCTGTAGATTTCCAAGTTCCACACTCTTGAACCCAGTCTGTGAATGTCAAATGGGACTGGCACTGATTTTTTGCATTTAAGGAATAGTTCACATTTCTGGGATGGCATTCTATTTGTTTCTGGATCCTCTTTGGAAAGCCAATATATTACTTTGGATGAGAAGAGTTAAATAATATAAATTATATAAGTAATTATATAGCGATACAGGGAATCAACATGCAACATTATAAACTTACTTCAGAAAGTAAGTGAATATTTTACATGCCTTACAATCTAGGAAATGGGCTAATGGTCACCTGATTCTTTTAACACTGCCAAGACTCTTCCCAGACTTTGATAAAGTTGCCTTCCTTGGCCGTGATGTATACTTGAGAATGTAAAATGAGAAGAAGACCTTGGATAGGGATTTGAAAAACATGAGGACACTAGATAAATGCAAGACATTTCAGATGTAATTCTGAGACTGCCATGTTCCTTTTCAATATTCTGTGAATTTACCACTTCCCAGCAATGACTCTTCCCACAATAGGCACAGAGTCCATGAATGATCATTCATGCTATCGTCTGAGATGCATCAGCATTTTAAGATCTGGAAGGAATAGCTCAATGACTCTTGGAGCGTCCGGTTCACAGACCTACCATCTCCTCCCTTCCCTCTTCCCAAGAATGGAGTGCATGGTTCATCCTGGTAATTCCTTCCTTTCACATATCCTCACTCCCTCGTCCCCTGCCCGCCTCACCCCAATCATTGTCTCCTGGGCAAATCTGGTCCTGGTTATAGCCAACTCTCTAGCTCTCTGTGCCTGGTTATAGCTAACTCTCTAGCTCTCCATGCCTATACACCTAGTGGCTGAATGCAGGGGGTTTATCCAACTGTTTTGAAACCAGTCTCACTTTAAGTTCATGACCATAACTCTTCATGGGGCCCTCAGAGCTTCCTGGCAACCCTTCTTGGCAACCTTCCTGAGCAGAGGGCTTCTCTCTCTCTCCTCCTCCTCCATGCCCATCACTGTTTCCCTCCCTCTCTGCCCTGTCTGCGCACACGTCTCAGGGCACAGTCATTGGCCCTCTTTGCCCTTTAGGCTCACCCTGGAGCCAAGGCTGCTTTTGTTTTGTTTATTAATCCACACCATGGATATATTTTCCCACTGAGTTTGAGAGAGAGTGGAAGGAAGAGGGAGAGACAGAAGGAGAGAAACATGGATGTGGGAGAGACACATCGATGGGCTGCATCTTGGACTCACCCCAACCAGAGCCAGGGATCAAGCCTGCAACTGAGGGACAAGCCCTTGACTGCGATGGAAGCTGGGACCCTGCAGTCTGTGGGCAGATGCTCTACCCACTGGGTCACACCGGCTCGGGCTATTGCTGTTTTTTAATCCAGCTTCGAGACTTTGTAAGCTCCCCAAAACACTGTAAACCCCTGATTTGGCAGACCTCCATTTAACAGACTCTGGATTTAACGGACAACATTTCTGGTCTGTATGTTTTTAACCAAGATTTGCTTAAATTAACAGGGTTTTTTTGTTTTTTTTTGTTATTAATTCACTGTCATTAACAAATGTTAGCGAATAGGCCCTTTGTGGGGGAAAAACATTGTAGTAATTTCACCAACATAGCTAAATATCACATACCTACACCTATTGTCCACATATTTAAACCCAAGGGTTCTGAGATCGATTAGCATGTGATTAGCTTCCTGGGGGCTCATTGCTGTCACCCTTTCCCTCACCGGCTGTAAAATGCCTCCATGTTGCTCAGCCCACATGCCAAACCCAACCCCAGGGCCTTTGCATGTGCTGTGCACGCGGTCTGGAACACTCCACCTCTTTACACCCCTAGGACCTGCTTCCTCGATTTTAGTTCTCCGCTCGAAGAGAATTCTGGGACCACTCTGTTTGTAGTAACAACCCTGGACCCAGACACAGGAATCCCTCCATTTCCTAAGCCGTGAACGAGGCCCCGCCTGCCAGACCCAGCAGGGGTTCTCAGCCTTGGCTTGATTGAGATTTTGGACCAAACACTTCTTTGTTGTCCTGTATGTTCTAGCATATCCTAAGCTGTGACCACCGGCATTCCCCTGGGGGCCAAAATCCCCAGAAGATATATATGAGGTCATAAGAGGCTGTTATGAGAGGAGGTAGGAGCTCAGACACCGGCCAGCTCGGTGCAATGAGCGCGAGTATCTGGAAGGAGAGGCTGTGTCTGACCTTGGCTTTCCAGGTCAGGACAGCCCCACACCTGCGAGGCAGGGGCAGGGAGAGGCTCTCCCTGAGACTGGCCTGGAGAGAAGGCAGGTGGGAGGAGCAGGGGGCAGGAAGAGGAGGGGTTAAGTCTTTCTCACTGTCCCCCCAGGGCCTTACCGCTGTCAATATCAGAGCACTGCGATTTCTTTCTCTGGCCTAATGAGGAAAACGTATTCAAGGGCAGGGCTGGAGGAAATTCATTTTGCTCAGAAAGGAAGGGTTTGGGAAAAAGGACTGGAGATGGAGGGTGAATGAATCCCAGCTGTAGCAGGATGTCCCCTTCGCTGCATTAACAGGCACCCGCCTCCGAGGGGTGCCAGACAGATGTGTCCTCCTCCCCGGGGGTGGAGGGGGGCAGTGTCCTAGCCCTGACCCTCCCCAGCCCGGCTGCAGCTTTGCTCTGCCAGGCACCCCCTGAAGTGGCTTCTTTCTGCCTCCACAGGGCCGTGTGGGCGGTATTAGCACCGTGACACCGAGAAACCAGGGATCCCATGGTGGGGAGGGGGGTCCAAGACCAGGTCAGAGGCCTCCTGAGCACCCAGCGTGCTGACAGGACATGGAAGGCATGGACTTGGCGAGAGGCCCCGTTGCTCCCTTCTCCGTCACCACCCTGCTTGCTCTGGGCAGGTCATCCCAGGGCAGAGGGAAAAGGACCTCATGACCACCTGTGACTGACACACACACACACACATACACACGCATGACAACCAGCTCTGGGCTGCTCTGCTCCTAAAGGTAGAGTCCCTGGGCTTCCAATCCATTTGGAAACCCCTCAAGTTTGCTGCGTGAAAGCACATTGGGGGAGGGGGGGGGTAGAAGGGGAAGAGGGAAGGGGTGTAAGGCGTGGCATCAGTCCTACTGTCTTTGCTTTCCCCATGTTCTGACCAGTTTCCCCTTTTCTCCAGGCGCCTCAGGAGGACCTGTTGGAGTTGATTAAACTCGGGAAGAGGATGTGGCTACATTGGCTGAGGAATGGGGAAGCGATTACGGCCATTTTCCCCAGGTGGGTCAAACAAAAATTAGATGTAGCTCATTAACCTATTTATGGGTAAGAACTGTTCACCCCAAAAAAGAAAAACACATGCCCAGCAGCCAAGGGTGGAAGACAGGACACACCTGTCCCATGGGACATTTAAAGAAAAAAGGCGAACCAAGAACAGGAGTCTTTAGGTTTCCTGGGGGAAAAAACACACACAACCACCACCACCACAGCAAAAAAATATTCATTCTGTGACTGAGCCACAGAGACCATACACGAGTCCCGGAGGAGAGGCTGCTGCCTCTCACTTAAAGAATGTGGCCCGATGTTTACTTCGGGGTCCCAATCACTGCCTAGGCCAGGGTCAAGCATCCCTGATATTGGTTCAAATTCATGCCAGATAAGGTTTGGAGATAGAAATCCCAAGGGCTGTCATCTGTCCCGATGCCAAGTGGGAGCCACACACAGACCCTGCCCTTCTGTTCTCACGAAAAGCATCCTTGAAGCTCACACTCTGTGCACTTCCGTGTTCTCAGCGCGAGTGGGTAACCATGTTAAGACTCTCATGTTTGTGCTACACGGGCACCTAGGCTGTCCTGGTTCTTATTCGCACACGAATCTCTCGGGAAACAAACGTTGCAGCGTGGCTGGTTTACAGCCAATTTCTGGGTGAAGGTTTTTTTTTTTCTTCCCCTCACTCCCTCCTACAGATGCCATTCCCGGGACCATCGGATGCATTGCTCAGTGTCAGTCCACATGCCTCACAGAGAAGCGGATGGGTACACGTCACAGGGATTCCAGATTCATACAGTGCAATGTTTCACAACACGGCGCGCGGGGGATCGCTGTATGAATCCCAGAATGCCTACCTCTCTTGTGGTTTGCAACTTGGACAGAAGGAACGGTTGGCAAAGCTACTTTGGGAGCCACTGGACGGGTTCAAAAGAATGAACAGCACGTTAGAAAGCATCGCGACATGTTCCCACGCCACTGCTTACCACCAACCCACGGGGGAGGAGCCCTGCTCGTTCATGGCAACGACTTG
Organism: Pipistrellus hanaki; assembly: GCF_964339955.1. Taxonomy (NCBI): domain Eukaryota; kingdom Metazoa; phylum Chordata; class Mammalia; order Chiroptera; family Vespertilionidae; genus Pipistrellus; species Pipistrellus hanaki. The sequence goes on from NC_140520.1 coordinate 5,655,926, forward strand.
TGTTTCTTCCATCACGAAGGGGAGTCTTATCTTTGGCTGAAGATGGCTTAATGTTGTCTGAAATAAAGCTTAGAGGCTTCCTTTTCAGGGGTAAGAGTAACTACCACTTCCATCCAGAATCTCGTTAGGCAAGGTCAGTCCAGGAGCAATATGGCTCCTGCGGTCCCTCTCTTAACACAGTAGTTTGCCTCGTGGAGTTGATCAGCTATATCCGTGGTTGGCAAGCTGCGGCTCGAGAGCCACATGCGGCTCTGTGGCCCCTTGAGTGTGGCCCTTCCACAAAATACCACGGCCTGGGCAAGTCTATTTTGAAGATGTGGCGTTAGAGGAAGTTTAAGTTTAAAAAATTTGGCTCCAAAGAAATTTCAATTGTTGTACTCTTGATATTTGGCTCTGTTGACCAATGAGTTTGCCGACCACTGAGCTCTATCATTGCCTCCGTTGGCCATATCATCCTCCCTATGGGACCACCAGCTACCTAGACACTGGTCACATGACCTTGTTGAACTGAGAAGGCATCACAGACCATGGTGACCATGGTCCCCCATTCAGCAAGCAGTACCTGGGCCTGGGTCTCAGGGTCACCTTGAACCTGTCTGCCTTTCCCCACGTGGAGCACCTTGGCCATGAGATGGTTTGCTAACGGCAGGGGTTTTGCTCTATGTTTGCCCGCTGCTTCTTTTCCGATTACTCGCAGGGAGCTAGTTGCCTGTGGAAACAGCCCGAACAGCGGAGAGCTGCGTGCTCCCTGCGGATGTGGACAAGATAAATCACGGCCACACAGACCCGGCCTCCGCGGGGAAGCGCACCGTTAGCTAAAACTGCATGTTCAGGCACTTTATTCCACGGGGCTGCTTCCCAGATATGTTCACCTGAACTCTATCCGCGTCCTCCCTCGGGGCGGCCGGCAATGGCCGAGGACACTACTGAGAGCCTTGTGTCCCGTGACACTCACAGGACACACAGCGGGGCAGTGACACGGCTCTGTCCCAGGGCCCGAGCGAGGCCCATGTCCGTCCATCTCCGCACTCACGGCGGAGTCTTCAGTGTCTTAGCCTGTCCGGTCTAATCTGCTGAGTCTGAAATCCAGGGGGCAGGACCTCTAACTCCTGCTGTGGCTGAGACTGAGCGGATTTCTCCCATGGAGGAGCGCGGGAACTCGGGGAGACCCCTTTGGGCATCTGATTACAGCAATTCGATTTCCTAGGGATGCCTTAGCTAGACAGTCTTCATTTCAGCCCTTGGAGGTCTCATAACAGCCTTCCAAGTGGACTCCCCCAACCCTGCTATTTTATGTAGCAGCTATTTTGGGGTCCTCCCTTCCCCTACATCCCCCTGAACCTGGACTCACTGGAGTTTAAAAGGAACAGCCCGCAGGGAATGAAGGAAGGGGAAACCAAAGACATGCCCTTTTTTTCTCCTGAGAAGGGAAGAGGCACAAGAGTGCAACTGCCTAGCTGTGGTCGGCAAATCGCAGCTTGCGAGCGACATGCGGCTCTTTGGTCCCTTGAGTGTGGCTCTTTCACAAAATACCACGGCCTGGGCGGGTCTATTTTGAAGAAGTAGCATTAGAAGGAGTTTAAGTTTAAAAAATGTGGCTCTCCAAAGAAATGTCAATTGTTGTGCTGTTGACATTTGGCTCTGTGGACCAAGGAGTTTGCCGACCTCTAGCGGGATAAAAGCCTCCCTGTGTCCAGATCGAGCTAAGGCCTCAGTGTTGGTGCGAGTGGAACGCTCCGCTGCAGCTCATGCATTTTGGGGCCCAGTTTTCAAACGTTCTGTTTCCTCCCGTGTCATCGCACAGCCGCCTGCCAGTCTCTCTTACGTACGTTTGTCTGTCTGATGCTGAGAGTCAGGAAGTAACGAGGGCCCCACGGGCAGACGGAACACAGGAGGGGGGGCTCTCAAGGCCAGCGGAAGTGGCTGTGGATTCACAGCAGGTTACAAGAGGGAGGGGAAGGCCCCCAGAGGGAATGCACCGTGATGGATGGGGCGGGGAGATGGAGAGGGAGACAGAGATGGGCGGTGGAGAGATCTAAATGTCTATAAGTCAACAGAAAAAGAAAGCTGGTCTGCTGAGGGGCTGCCATCCCGCCTTGGCATTCACTGTCCCCCACCCTCAATGCAGCGAATGTAGAGTTTCCTGAACAAAAGTAAAGAGGAGGCAGGAGAGCGGTGCCAGAGCCACTCACAAGCCCTTAAGCCTCATTGCTGGGGCCCTTCGCTGGGATGGCCACGGCACCTGGGACGGTCCTGGGACGGCCTGCCCTTCCGTGTAATACAGCGCCCACAGCTCCTCCCCATCGCATCCCCCCTCCGCTCTCTCTCCCTGGAGTATTTCTGGGACACTCTTCATGGCAGAGTGATTCTTTCATAGACATGGCGTTTATGACCATGCTCTTCTGTGGTGCTAAAATGGGTTTCCCCCCTCCGCAGGCGGGACTTTGATATCTGTCAGGATCGGACATGCTCCTACCTTGTTTGGGGTTAGAAACCTCAAGAGAAGAAATATTCGGCCACATCCTATTAAACTTGGAAGGATCTGCACGTGTCGGGGAGAGATCAGGGCACGTTATTGTCAGTTCTCACGCCACGGGGTCGAAACAGAAAGACACACACCACACGCCTGCCCTTCCCCTCGGCGTGACGCGCTCCACAGAACACAAGACAAGCCCCGGATGACTCCCCAAGCATTGAATGGACATTGGAGAGAGAGCCCCTCGCTGCCCGGCTCTGGCCATCTGCTCTCGTCTAGAATCTTCCTACGCAGACGGGGGACGGCAGAGATTCAGCCTCCGCAGGAGGCGGGCGCCTGGAGCCAGGAGATAACAAGGAAGAGTCATTTCTCCCTTGAGAATCCCGGACTCTGCAATTTATATTTACAGATACCAACTGGCTGCATTCGTCTTCCCGGAGAGATTCTTTGGGGTGTGTTTTAAGTGTGAGCCATTATCTCTGCGAAGCCATGGATCAATTTCCTCTTTTTACTCATGCAGTTTCTCAGAGAGAGGAAGAGAGGGGTGCCCGGTGGTTGTGGCTGAAGGAGAAGGGTCCGAGGTGCCTCTGATCTTACCTATAAGGTGCGTGTGTTTGGGTGCGTCTATCTATTCTCACGATGTTTTTGACCTCAACATACGCGTCTGGAGTTATTGGTTCCAATGCCGAAATAATGGCAAGCATTGCTCACTTAAGAATGGATGCAATTTCTTTCTTAGATTCACCCGTATAAAAAACAATGACTCAGACCCAGTGGGTGTGGCTCAGTGGTTGAGCGTCGACCTATGAACTAGGAGGCCAGGGTTCAATTCCTGGTCAGGGCACATGCCTGGGTTGCAAGGGCGTGCAGAAGGCAGCCGATCCATGATGCTCTCTCATCATTGATGCTTCTATTTCCCCCTTCCTCTCCCTTCCTCTCTGAAATCAATAACAATAAATTAAAAAAAAAACCCACAATAAAAACAAACAAACAAACAAAAACCCATAAAAACAATGACTCAGGATCAGGACTGGATGCTTTGAAATGTTTGCTTAAGGAGTCTAGGCCGGTGGTCGGCAAACTGCGGCTCGCAAGCCACCTGCGGCTCTTTGGCCCCTTGAGTGTGGCTCTTCCACAAAATACCATGGCCTGGGCGAGTCTATTTTGAAGAAGTGGCGTTAGAAGAAGGTTAAGTTAAAAAAAATGTAGCTCTCCAAAGAAATTTCCATCGTTGTGCTATTGATATTTGGCTCTGTTGGCTAATGAGTTTGCCTACCGTTGGCCTAGGCCATTACAATGAGAGCAGTCATTTCATGAGTCAGAACTACCATCTGCTAAGCTCAGCTCCCAACCCCCTCCTGAGCGATCCTCTGGGCCCAGCTGCACCCACAGGAGAGCTCTCACCTCTGAACTCGGGGGGCTACTGTCGGTGCTCCTGGCTGCTCCCTTCCACGTGAGAAACACACGTGTGCGTGTCGCTGGCTTACATCTCCTAGGTCTGTTTCTCATCCCCATAATTCAATCGGATCTCTTTGAGGAAGGGCAGACCCTGGCAGAAGGCCTCTGTAAGTATCTCATAACCGAGTAATTGATAGCAAGTACCTCGGCGACTGTAAACAGGTATCATCCGCTTGTTTCCTCCATAATTAGATGAGAGCAAATAACGTTCGTGTAAGACATGGAACTTTCACTCTCATTTTGGTTCTTTAATATCTGTTAGAGAGCTGATATATTGTTGCTGTGAGCATATGATACACACAAGAGCTAAGGAGATCTTAATGCGTGTACTGCTATAGCTGTCAGCATCTATGAACGGGAAAAGCATGTAATAATTTTCCACATGTGTCTCCGGGCGTTACTAAGGAGACATTTGGTAACAGGCAGGCAAAATATGCCAGTTGTTGACTGCATGTTGCCTGTCCCCTGAGCACTCTGGTGAGGGAAAAGCATGAGTCCACTTGCACTGGGATGATCACTTAGGAAAAGTGAAAAATTTGCATTTCCAAGGAATTAATGTGATTTCTAGAAATTGTTCAGAAAAAAATTCAAACCATTATTGTGGCTCTAAATAAAAATGATTTGTATCACTAGCATCAAATTAAGAACATTTTAGTTTGTTGACATGTTTCTAACTTTTTCCTGCAGGAGAGGGAAAATAAGTGATATGTTCAGGCAGCCAGGGCTGCAAGGACCTACCCTTGCATGAATTTCGTGCATCGGGCCTCTAGTTAATAGTATAATTGAGGGAAATTCTATATTATCCTATCCCATTCCAATAAAAGTTCTTTGCCTAACGAAGCTTTGAGAATTTCTACCCATGGGCCACTGGTTCGAGGAGTTAGAAATTACAAATAGGAAAAAATGGTAACACCTCGATTTGAATCCCAGCTCTACCACCTGGACATGTTCCTTACCTTCTCTGGGCCTCACCTCATCTGTGGGAGGGGGGTGATGATTCTCTCTGCATGTCCCTGTCAGGGCTGCAGAGTTAGCATTTGCTTGTCCCTGCAGTGAGCTTTCAGTAAATGTCAGCTTTTGTTAATCTAATTGTGGGTGCCATTGTAATAGAAATCAGATAACTGTCGCCTAAACAGTTCCTGCTGAGTGGAAATTGAGAAAATAATGGTGTGCCTCCTGTTTTTTTTTTTTTTTTTTTTTTTGCAATTTTAGCTGTTCCCAAGCAAGTGATTCTCACATGTTAAAAAAAAAAAAAAAAAAAAAAAAAAAAAAAAAAAGCTTACTTTAGGGAGCAACCCAGTTCCAGGGCCAACATCCATGAATACTATTCAGAGAGCAACAGAAATTATTTTTGGAATACTGCAAAAAAGTCTTGATTTTTCACATTTAAAGATAAAAATGCTAATTTCCAAGTTTCTTTCAAGTTTAGAAGCACACCAGTTTAGACGTATCCTGCCCGATTTACTTTTTCTTTTTCATTTCATGAGTAAACTCAGAAAACTGTGACAATTTGGTTGTGGCACTCAAAGTTCATTTCCATGAATCAGAAAAATGGGGATTCCGGTTCTAAGCATGGGGCTCTAAGAGAATTTTTTTTTTTTTCTCCTCTGCACCCCAAGGAAAACTCTGTGTGCTGCCAGTTGGGGGGGACTATGCTAGAATTGCCAAACCTGACTGTCTATTGCTGAGTCCATAGTGTAGCAAGCTGAAAGCATGCTCGAAGCGGAAGGCTAAGAAGGGTTGTTCGAGAGCAGTGGTTGGCTCTTTGACCCCTTGAGTGTGGCTCTTCCACAAACTACCATGGCCTGGGCGAGTCTATTTTGAAGAAGTGGCGTTAGAAGACGTTTAATTTTAAAAACTTTGACTATCAAAAGAAATTTCAATCGTTGTACTGTTGCTATTTGGCCCTGTTGACTAATGAGTTTGTCGACTGCGGTTCTAGAATATTAGCTTGTCTTCTATCTGTTTTACAAGGCATTCACTCAGCATGAACTGTAGGTGGCGTTCACCTCACTCTGTGGACACTATTTAAACACAGAGCAAATCCTGATCACCTTTCCCATGTTTGTTCTAGAACAGCCTAATCCATCCCTTTCCATACTTAATGAGAAGGCAACCACCCAATGTCATGGTGCCCTGAGAGGAGTCCTGGTTTAGACATGGACACGAGCTGAGAGGGGACGCAGCTGACCTTTCAGCCTCAGCGGCCTCCTCTGTGAGATGATGTTGGAACAGAGCTTTTGAAATTTCTTAAGAACATGAACTTTCAGGTGATGTTTGGGTTTTATGATAGGGTGAGGCACGGGGAGCTACCCTGGGTGGAAAAAGCCACTGCAGAGAGGGGCCTGGTGAGCCCTCCTTCAATGTGCCCCTTTGGGGAGCCTCTCGGGTGGAGGCAGAGGCCTACAGCCCCTCGGGTTGATACAGTGACTGTGGCTGATCCTCAGGGGACCCCGAGATAGCATTCTGGATGCCTAGAGAGGAATCCATACAAAGCTCCAAAGCTTTCCAGCAGAAATCCTCAGGCCGATGGGATAATCTCCCATCTTCACAGCGTGCTGCCTGTTCTCAGAAACATGGCCTCGTTAAAGCAGTGGGGAGCATACCGGTCAGGTGACAGCGGTGGGTCTGTCCTTGAGACGACACGCAATTTTGTTTTGCTATAAGCAACTGTCTTGATTTTTTTTAAAAAAATGTTTTTACTGTCACAGACCATGGGCACGCATGTTTTCTAACCTGTGGAATTTACTTCATGAAATGTTCTGTGTTCTACAATGTATCTGACATCTGTGCCGTCTCCCTCTTCCTCAGCGTGCTGGGGGCGTCAGGTGCTAGAGGAACGGAGTCCCCTACCCCTCTCCTCAGACATGCTCCCAGTAACTTCTGCTGTAACGAAAATATGGCCCGACTGGCGTGGCTCAGTGGTTGAGCATCGAGCTATGAACAAGGAGGTCACGGTTTGATTCCCAGTCAGGGCTCATGCCCGGGTTGCAGGTTCAATACCCAGTAGGGGGTGTGCAGGAGGCAGCCAATCAATGATTCTCTCTAATCCCTGATGTCTCTCTCTCTCTCTCTCTCCCTTTCCCTTCCTCTCTAAAATCAATAAAACATATATTTAAAAAAAATATGCGTGTTTTCCCAGGTCATTGAAGTTCCCTGTCCAGAAATGGACAGTTCGGGGACCAAGAGGCCCAAGTGCAGTGGAGGGGGCAGGAAGGAGTCTGCGGTGGGAATCACTGAATCCTGATGTCTCTCTTCCACGGGGTCTAATGTTAGGAGCTTCAGCTGTAGGAGCCAGATGGCCTTCCTGGCCTTGCAACATTGGCTGAGCCCCTCGCTACCTCTGAGCCTCACTTTCAACTCTCGTAATGGAGCTCTGTAGACTCGAGGGAATATCCCCCTCCTTCTACACAGCCGCTCTGCCTCATGCTTCCCAGGAAGCGGAGCTGTTCATTGGCCAGCTCACCACTGGTACCCCGGCCGGTCAATGACACCCACCCTCTTAGCGTGGGGTCCACAGTTCCACATTGGAAGGTGCATCCTAGGACCAATTCAGCAATCTTGGCAAATCTTGGTTTAAGCTAGAAATTTCCAGGTTCCCCCACTCCACAGAGATAAAGTCCAGATATCAGCTCACACTTAAAAAGTGGCTCAACATTCTAAAATCGCCTGGGACAAGATGCATGCCAGAAACAAAGTCAATTGGCTCAAGGTGGGCAATTGTCAATAAAGTTTGCTAAACCTCTAGGATTTTTTTTTTTTTTTTTTTTTTTAAAGGAAGGGAATACTTCCCCCATCCTTCATTGAAATAATTGATTTCACCTTCAGGATTAAGGAAGCAGCTGCGTCCTAATGTTCATTCAACTTTCGGGTAACCACCAAGGTTTCATGAGCACGAGATGCTAGTTACACAGATATGGAATGGATCTGAGATGAGGATACTAGGCACACAAGAGATCCGAGTCCCTCAGCTTTCCTCCTAGAACATGCGCAAACAGCTCAAAATGAACGCAGCTTTGTCACAGAGCTACGCAGGCCTGAGCCTTCCCCCACCTCCTTATATAAAACCTAATTAGTTAAAGGGCAATTCAGATGAAACTTTTATTTGAGGGATTTAGGAGTATTAAAGCAAAGGGTGAAGGCAAACAAGGCTGCTCTCTGCGTAGCATGAACACGGCCGCTAATAACCTCGAGCTGGGACGGGGCTGACCTTATGATTCTCCTCACGATCCAGGCTTCCTCTGTACATCGGTATCAAACAGAAATGTTTGGATGCTACATGGAGAGCAACCTTGACAAGGTCTCCAGCTCTAAGGCCCTCAAGTATGAAAACAGGTCTAGGCCAGTGGTCGGCAAACTGTGGCTCGAGAGCTACATGCCTCAATCAGATTGAGGACATTTTTAGCAAAGGCCAGCTTAGAAGTAACCTAATGAAGTTAATAACAATGCACTTACCTATAAAGTTTAAGTTTTAAAAAATGTGGCTCTCAAAAGAAATTTCAATCGTTGCTCCATTGACTAATGAGTTTGCCGACCACTGGTCTAGGCTTTCCCAACCGGCTGATGGACCCCTGTAGGTGACACTTCCCTTGTTTACTGGTCCTGCCGATTACATCAAATTATAGGTGGATGTTTGACTCTGTGATGAAGGCGATGCTCATTGTAAGAGCAAACAGGAAAATAGAACTATTTCCCTTACGTGAATGATTGTCTGGAATTGAACGCGTTGGAGAGGAGGGGATGGCCAAACACCTCCACCCACATTCTATGCTTTTCATGCCAGTCATCTGAAAGTCATTTAAGGCAATCGTGTTTACTTGGGTTCACAGAAAGACTCCCTCTCTCTTCTTCTGTTGCTTTTCAAAGAAATACTTGGATTTATTAAAAAAAAAAAAAAAATTCCAAGTTTTCTGAAATGGTGTTTTCGGACATGATCTTTCATTTCAACGGATGGTCTAGCTTTAACCTCCGACTCATCTCATCCCTTTTTAAGGTGATAATCACCCACACAAACCCATCTGCACCTGAGGCCAATGCTTGCTGCTCTAATTATGTTCTTTCTAAGAGCCGTTTCCACATAATTAGTGAAATCACTTGCTTTTCAGGATGAAGGACCAGATAATACATGTTAGGAGGTAACAATTAGTTTGCCACCTTAACAGAGACGCCCACACCAAACCAACTATTAGTTTGGATCAACAGCATCAACAAATGTTCACTTGAATGAATTGTGAGTTTGCTTATCCGGGCATAATACATTAAGACAAAAAAAGAAAAACCTGAATGAATTACTACCCCCTCAGGTACCCAGGGATTCTGGGGATGATCTATTTTGGGATTCATTCATTGCTGACAACATCACCAGTGTTTTCTTCAGTGGTGGCCCAAGTACATGGAAATGACTGAGTTTTGAGAAATCAACAACCTTTGGGGATGACTGGACAACCTACTTGCTCATGGAGAGACAGCAGCAGCTACCAATGACCTTAATGGGAAATTTGTTTCAAACACGTTTAGCAGATGATCAGAAAGGATGACCACTCTATTTATGCATTTGAACCTGACTTAATACAGGTATTGGTAGTTCGAGATCTATATTGACATCTATCAGGGCTCCCACATCTTCAGCCCTTGTATGTATGTGAACTTATGGTTATATACATTAATAATTTACGTCGATAATAGACATCATTCGTGTTCCTTGAGATGCACTTAGCTGAAGGGTCTCCTGAGGGTGAGGGCATCTTTCTGCATATACTTGGTGGAACTATGGTCATTGATTCCTTCTGTGGGATGAAGGGAACAGCCCTGGCCAAGGTTTGTACCTGGAACTCCCCTTCTCGAAAGGGCAGTGAGTTATCTATCATGAAGTCCTGCCCCAGAGAGGAAAGGAATCCAGCAGAGTGCCTTCTGAGCCCACAAAGGAACCATGAGGATGCCACTAAAGCAGCCTGGAGTAGAGATATAATCATGTCTGATGGGCTATCATACGTCTCTGGACGTGAATGCCAGGCAACAAGCAAGCTAGTCCTGCATGATGTTGGGTGACCCCAGGAAGCTCTTACATCCTGTTTTCTGGAAAAATCTAAGGGAACACCCACCACACTCCACGGAGAACAGCCAGAGGCCCCGTGAAGGCAGGGCACAGGTGCCCACGTTACCTGCTGGAGGGTTTCGGTTGGGGATGCATGAGCTAGATGTTCCCAGTCAATAATAAAGCCGAACACATCTCCCCAAGGCACAACGCAGCATCCTTTCGGGCCACCAGCGATTTGAAATCAAAACAAAGCCCCACAGAACGGGGGTTCCCGATTGGGTGTGTAAAAGGTCAGCATCTGCTGATGCTCGGAGATGAGGCATGAGGTGAAGGCGGCGGGATGAGATGGCCCGTGGATGGCACAGTGACAGGTCCATGCAGCTCGCGCCCCGCACGCCCCACACAGAAACACTCCCGGCCCCAGAGACCCCCTTTCCGTCCGTCCATTTCTGACACGTCAGACCGGCCGATGGCCACGGCGGCCTCCACCATCCGCCTCCGCTCACTTCCCCTGGGGACCCTGTCTGCTCTCAAATGTGACCCGCAAGGCCTGAAAGGAGCAGGTCGTGGGGCGTGGCTACAGTCAGGCAGAAAAGGGGGACTCTGAGCGCTGCGGCCCCTGCACCCCTGGGTGGCCTCCCTCAAAAGGCCCCGTGGGCAGTGCAAACGTCAGGGGAAGCCACAGACTGGCTGATCTGATTCGTAGGATTCATGGCAAAGGACGTAAGCAAGGCTGGGAGAGGAGGAGGAATTCCAAAGACATAAAGGGTCTAGGAGTGCAATAGCGGACAATTCTTTATCAGTTGATGGGACCATTTCCTAGATCCCGTGGTCTGCAATCTGCGGCTCTCAAGCCACATGCGGCTCTTTGGCCCCCTGAGGGTGGCCCTCCCACAAAATACCAAGGTCTGGGCGAGTCTATGCTGAAGAAGTGGCGTTAGAAGAAGTTTAAGTCTAAAAAATTTGGCTCTCAAAAGAAGTTTCCATTGTGGTCCTGTTGAATATTTGGCTCTGTGGACTAATGAGTTTGCCGACCCCTGTCCTAGATATTTCAGTAGGTGGAGAATCAGGTAGAAGCTGCAAAGGGAGATGAGGCTAGAAACTGGGGAACAGACTAGAACTCTGTGATTGGGCTTAACCCACCAGGCCTGGGAGGAGCACACGCGTGTCTGCTGACCCACCCGAGGGCCCGTCCCTGCCCTGTACCTTGAGGCCTGCGTCTGTGACCTGTCCGCTCCTCTGCAAGGGGCAGCCCCGAGCGCTCTCCGCGATCCGCAGAGAGGACGCTGTGTGTGCGTGGCTGGGGGCCTCCCGTGGCTGAGAACACGCCTTCCCTCTGCACCCGGCACCGACCCTGCCACGGCTTAACCAATCCGCGCCGGGCGGGCCCAGGCTGCAGCAAACGGGGGTTTGTGTTGCGAGTGGGAACACCTGGCTGGCATTTAGAAGGCTCGGGAAGCTGTTGTACTTAAAACCGTGGTTGGCAAACTGCGGCTCGTGAGCCATAGGTGGCTCTTCGGCCCCTTGAGATTTTAGCAAAGGCCAGCTTAGGAGGACCCTAATTAAGTCAATAACAATGTACCTACCCGTATAGTTTAAGTTTAAAAAATTTGGCTCTCAAAAGAAATGTCAATCGTTGTCCTGTTGATATTTGGCTCTGTGGACTAATGAGTTTGCCGACCACCGGCTTAAAGGATGGGATGCTGGGATGGTCTCGCTGCAGCAGTCACCCTGCACTGCCCCAGGACAGGGAGGGGAGACAGCTGTGAGAATTCCTCCCAGGCTCTCTTCCTCGGGGCTTGCTTTCCCGTTACTCAGCAGCCAGAGGCTGGAGCCACCAGGAAGGGTGCGATGGGTCAAGATGGGTGCGATTCTGCCAAGTTCTGAGTCCTTACCGCTTTTCAGGCCAATGTCAGGGGTCCTTGGCTCCTACACAATGAGAAAGCTCCCGCCCCATTCTCCCTGAACAGCTGGGAAGGGCTCTGGGTTGGGGCATCAGACCTACTTTCCCTGCGGGCCCAAGGGGCATTTTCTTTTTGATTCTTTATATTTCCATGAAAAGATTTCTTGTAGAAATTTCTAGGAGCCAGGCTCCTCCATGCTGCATGTATTTTTTGTTGTTTTGTTTTGTTTTAAATCCCTCTTCTTTAGCAAACTTAAAGCTAAGTCATCAGGAAAACCTGGACCTTGGTATTTTAGGAGGGAAAGACAGACAGACTGATTCGCTTTTCCCTCCAGAAAGACGAATCCTGAACAGAACCTGCTTCTTTCAGGCCTTCACCACGACTGACGCTGCTGGGACAGCACAATTCCCTCCCCCTGGCTTCCGGGATTCTCCTTGGAGTCTAATGGACGCGCAAGCATTCACTGGCGTCTGTTCTGATTTTCTAAATCTGTGGTCGGCAAACTGCGGCTCGTGAGCCATATGAGGCCCTTTGGCCCCTTGAGTGTGGCTCGGTTGTATTGATAATGAGTTTGCCGACCACTGTGCTAAATGCTGGTGGAAAGCTCGTCCAGGGGGAGCGTTCCATCGGATTGTTGGTGACTAAATTGGGCCAATAGGACTGTTCCTCTTTTGGCCAAATGAGCTCAGGTGACTCCAGGAATTGCACCTGAGAAGCGGCCCTCACTGGTCAGACTGCAGGGCAGCTGGGCTGTGCCTGAGCCCCAGGGTCTGCCCAGGTAGCCCTCTCACGTGGTCTCATCACATCTAGGCCGAGAACGAACCCAATCATTCAATCCACCGAGAAATTACTTGTATCAGAAATGGAGGAGGGGAAAACAGATCTGAGGAGCAGAACAACAAAGCGAAGCTAGCTTTGACTGCTTGGTGATTTTTTTTTTTTTTTTTTTTTTTTTACTTACTACCCATACTGGAAATACTGGGGATACCTAGGGAAAAAGAAAAGAGAGAGAGAAAAGCTGTTAGATGTGTATTAGTTAGGCGTCGTGAACTCAATATAAAAATCTCAGAAACATAACACGCGATAACATCCGGACCATGAGGGCATCGGCTCGGAGAAAGCAGTGTCTCCATCCCTCCGCGGAAGCCACTTTGCTTTCGCTGTAGAATTCCAGACTCATCGGAGTCGGGAAATCCAGGCTCGGCTCCCGCAGTTGGCTCGAGGCAGCTTCATATCAAATCACATGCTGTGTTGGCTTATAAGGTGAGCGACATGTGTTTGTGGTTCAAAAAAGATATTAAAAACTCGGCTTCCGGGCACAGAGGACCAAACAGACCCAGCGTGGACCTCTGCAGAGAAACCCACATAACAGACTAGGTCTCTCTCAATGTGCTATGTCTGTGGTCAGCAAACTGCGGCTCGCGAGCCACATGCAGCTCTTTGACCCCTTGAGTGTGGCTCTTCCACAAAATACCACGGCGTGGGCGAGTCTATGTTGAAGAAGTGGCGTTAGAAGAAGTTTAAGTTTAAAAAATGTGGCTCTCCAAAGAAATTTCAATCATTGTACTGTTGATATTTAGCCCTGTTGATCAATGAGTTTGCCGACCACAGCCCTAGGTGGTTTGGCTCAGTGGGTAGAGCGTTAGCGTGTGGACTAAAAGGTCCCGAGTTCTGGGTTGTGGCTTGATACCCAGAGAGGGTCATGCAGGAGGCAGCTGATCCATGATTCTCTCTCATCATTGATGTTTCTCTCTCTCTCCCCCTCTCCCTTCCTCTCTGATGTCAATAAAAAATATTAATAAAAAGAGGAAGAAAAAAAAAAAAAAACCCTGGCCAAGAAAGCAGAGGCACAGGCTGTGGGTTGGGAGCTCTCCTCTTGCCCCCGCTGCCTGTGTGACCTCGGGGTAAGCTGCTGAGTCTCCAGGAGGCTCAGCTTCCTGCCTCACAGTGTTGTTGCAAAGATGACAGAAACTGACTTATGGGAAGCACTCAGAACATGGCTTGCAGGTGGTATGTGCTCTCGCCATCTCTGCTACGATGACCATTGTCAGGGGTCCTCAAACTTTTTAAAGTGGGGGCCAGATCACGGTCCCTCAGAGAGCTGGAGGGCCGGACTATATGAACTACTAATTCCTACTGTAACACCTCGGCTGCGCTCACTGCCCAAAAAACCTGGCGGGCCGGATCAGACTCCTCTGCGGGCCACATCTGGCCCGCGGGCCATAGTTTAAAGACCCCTGGTAGTTGTTCATCAAACAGCCCCATGATAGATATCGCCAATGAACAGGCAGAGATTTGCATCTTCTCTGCTAAATTCGGGGTGAGAGCATGAGATGGAAGAACAGGGATGCTCTGCCGTGGACCGGCTGGGTGACTGGGGGCAAGCTCCCCGCTCTACCCCGTCTCCTCCCTGGCGCGGGGCTAATGCTCTCTCCCGCAGAGGGCTGCTGTGCACGCTGACAGGGATAATCCATAAAAGCGTCTGACACGCGGCATGCGGCGCGTACAGGACAGCTGTTAATGAGCCGTTCGGACGTGCTGGTTACATCGTGAAGTGGACCAGCAGGTGGTAACTGGAGGAATCATTAAACTTCTATTTTCGTATTTATTTTTGAACCACCGCCCTCTGCTTATTTTAACGGATCCCTGTAGATTCCTAGCTTTGTCTTCTTTAAAACCAAGAGCCCTTTCCCTATTTCTTCGGAGGGAGCGGAGAAGGAGGAACAAAAGCTGGCCATTATTTTTTAACACCTTGGGAGGACTGAAATCCTATGTTCCATTATTAGATATATTAAAATTCTCTAGATTTTATTTTTAAAATATATTTTCTTTGGTTTCTAGAAGGAAGGGAGAGATAGAAACACCAATGATGAGAGAGAATCATTGATTGGCTGCCTCTTGCATGCCCCACCCTGGGGATTGAGCCTACAACCTGGGCATGTGTCCTGACCAGGAATTGAACCGTGGCCTCCTAATTCATAGTCAACACTCAACCACTGATGCATGATGCATGCTGGCTGGGCCACAGTCTTTCAATTTTAAATGAACAGAGTTTATGGGGCTTCTGATCAATTACTGATCACTGATCAACACAAACCGGAGACCCCAGTTTCCATTTCCATGTTTCAGCGCTGTCCAGTGAGGCAGCTCAAGCTGACCACGCTCTCTGCAGAGGGCGGCAGCACTCCTGACTCACAACCAATAGGCTCCCTTGCCACAGCGCCTTGGTACTGAAATTTTTTTTCCTTTGCAAATCCCCTGTTGAGTGAGGAATGATGGCCGCATCATCATTTTAGTACCAATGGCAGGAGGCTCCAAATTTCCCCGTGATTGAAAACCCTGCTCCACTGGGGGAAGCTGCTCGCCTGTGTCATCCATCAGAGAGAGTGGAAGGTGGGCTGCAGGAAGAGACGTCTCATGTGCTTGCAAACGCACGGGGAGCTAGAGGGCCATGCATAATGCAGAGTGAAGTTCTCAGTTCTCGGGGTGCGTGAGCCACTCCCCAAGACCGATGAGGCCCTTGCTGCAGTAAAACACTTCAGACTCATGCAAAAACGGTCTCCATTCCTCCGGGGAGCCCAGGGCAGAGCGCCACCGTGTTGGCTACAGCTGCAATCCTCCCGAAGCAAGGCTATTGTGAGGTCCTGTTTTCCATCAGCTGACATTTGGATGCTTAAAATGCAGGCTCTTCCTCACGTGGCGGCTGGCCTTTTTTGGAGATGTCACCAGGTGAGCCATGTCCTACTCCATTGCTGTCAGATGGGAATTGCTTCGAAGAGATTTTTTCCCGACTGCTCTTTGGAATAAAGATTTTTGAAGTTGAGAACAGCTGACTGTCAAGGGATGCCTGCTGGAATAGTTTCAAATGTTCTTCTTTCCCTCATGTTTCTTATTTAATGTCCAAACACCTGGGTTTTGGTCCTCTACAGACAGCTGGCAAAGAATTTAATAAACCCATTACACTTATTAAAAAAGTTTCGAGCACGGGAAGGGAGGCCCTGGCCAGCAGCCAGCAGCCTCTAAGGACTCTACCCGTGCACGAATTTCGTGCACTGGGCCTCTAGTATTCTTTAAGTGTTTATGGAATTAATTACCTGGTGAACAAATAAGTGAACTTAAAGAGCCCTATAATGCCCAGGTGGGTACATTGATCAGGGCTGCCCCTGCCCCCTAGTCAAACTCCTGGTCAAGGGACAATTTACATATTAGGGTTTTATTATGTAAGATAACCCCATTCTTAAATGGCTAGCATTTTAGCTCCTGAAGTCAAACAGAGCTGAGTTTAAGTCTTGCTCTGTCATGCATTCGCTGTGGGACCTTGAGGCACCTAATTAACCTCTCTGTGCTTGTGTCTCCTTATTTGTAGAATGCGGGGAAACAGTGAGGATTGAAGGCAAGAAAGCACGCAAAGCACTTTCCAAAGCCTAAAAGCCTCTGGCAAGCTTAATCAAGAGAAACTAGCATTATTGTTCGAATGTGGGTGACCAATAGTAAGGGTCCATCTATTGCCAAGACTCCGGAGAGGACAGAGCAGTTGATGTGGCATGGGAGAGCCTAGGCAGGCTACGCTGAGGAGCTGACATTGACGAGCAGTCCTGAAAATGAGCAGGATTTCCACTGAGAGCGAAGAGAACGGGATGACTTCAGGATCCAGCGTGTTGACTTTGAGATTTGCACAGCTGGCAAAATTGTCTGGATTCATTAGAAAAACTCAGACTATAATTGGTAGATTACTATTGAACCAATAATACTAAGAACTAAAACCCAGGTATAGAACCAATATTACCAAGAACTAAAACCCAGGTATAGATCGGAATATCAAGGAAATGAAAAACACCTGTAGATCGAGAAGAGGCAGAGGTGGGGTGTCAGAAAATGTAAAGCGAGGGCAGAAGGGGGTTCTTCGAAGACAAAGAAACAACAAGTAGAGATCCAGGGAGAGAAGCAGAGACGAGAGGAAGTCACTGAGGTCCCCCGAGAAGCAAGATGGGGGTTAAGACACAGCAGGGTTCTGGCCCTCCTTCTGAGCCTGACTCGCTATGTAAACCTCCAAGGTTCCTTCCCCTCCACTGCCTCCTGATTCCACGGCTACAGCGTGAACACAGTAGCATCTTCCTCGTAAGGTGGTTGTGAGTTAAGAATGAGCTAATGCACTTAGAGCACGTTGGCAATTGTCTGGATGATGACATATATGTGTTAACCTGGGAAAATATAAATCGATCAATGCAAATGCAATACCAGAGAAAAGAAGAGAACCACCGCCAATTACTTCCCCTCACTCCGAGGAGCCCTGGGTCGTGTGCAACAATTCAAGTTGGATTTCTGAGCAAACAAATAATGTCAGTGTCAGACCAATTTAATTTTCTTTCTTGGGAGAATATGAGACCGTGTCGGTAGAAGGAAAGTGGGAGATTGAATGCAGCTCAACTAGCTGGGCTTTCTGTCTGCCTCCATGACATTTCTGTCTACAGCCTGAAGGAACTCATTAGAATAGCCTGTCCCTCAAAGAGTAATTTAGAAATAGAAAGTTATTAGTGTCCTACAAACAAGAAATCTGGGAAACAGATTAAATTGGCTACTTGACTACAGGATTCTCCAATTTTTAAAATAAGGTAATGTGAATAGCTAAGAGTTAGGATAGTGGACAGCATTTTTCAAAATTCCTTGGCCATTAAATTCTTTTAAGGGTCATAGAACATGGTATGGAAAGCAGTTTGGTGATATTATATTACTAGAGGCCCGATGCACAAAATTCATACAAAGGGGTTGGCCCTTGCAGCCCCATTTTCGTCTGGAAGGTTGTTTGGCTGTCTGGTCTAATTAGTATATTACGCTTTTATTATTATAGATCCTTCCTGGAATGATAGTTTCTAAGGTCAATTATTACATTTGTAGCATCTCCATGTAGAAAAATATTTTGTTTTATTCTGCAGGGATTAGAACGGAAAGAGGTGCGGCCTAATACTTTTACTCATGAGCTGATCAGTGAGCATCAAGAGAA
This sequence comes from Pipistrellus hanaki, assembly GCF_964339955.1. Taxonomy (NCBI): domain Eukaryota; kingdom Metazoa; phylum Chordata; class Mammalia; order Chiroptera; family Vespertilionidae; genus Pipistrellus; species Pipistrellus hanaki. The sequence goes on from NC_140520.1 coordinate 5,673,802, forward strand.
TCTGGACAGCATTGCTGTGGACTCAGAAGCCAGAAGTAACATTCAAAATGGGATTCCCTCAGAAATAGCACGAGGATCCACAGGAAGAAGAAGAGAGACGTCTTACCGATAAAACATCACTTCTACCCACTTCTGTAAAGAAATAAGGAAAAGATTTCGATGCACACCCCCAGAGATTACCCAGCATGGGTGTTGTTCCCAAGTCACCGAGGAGGGGATGCTGAGTGGTCAGAGACGGCAGCCACTGCCTTTTTACTTCTTACGTTTTCCATTTTTGAATTAGGATGTGGCATATCCTAAGTGTCCCTCTTTGAGAACTGACTTGCAATTCACCAAATGGACTCACAGGCCTGTGTGTGTGTATATATGTGTGGGAGGGGAAGGGAGAAAGATGCCTGCATGCACATGAGCCCATGAGCTCATGTATGCACATGCATAAGAAAAAGCCAGTATACAATGAGAACCATAACAGCTCTAAGTGTCCTGTGCCTGACTTTAAATTCGCACACTAAACAATGAGATTTCCTGGGCCAGAAACCACGTAAGAGGTGTGCACATCTGAAAAAGGAGTTACTGATGCTGACCCGGTAGGAAAAGAACCCGGGGCCAGTGTAATTCTTTCTCTATTTTTTTTAAAAAAAAAGGCAGTTGGAAATGCAGAGACACTCACTATTGATGTTAAGGAATAAGTTTGATAAAAAGGAAAACTGTCCTCCAATATGGGACAAGCCTGCCTGGGAAAAGAATCCCGAAGATGGACTTGATTTGAATACTTAGTTGGTGGCAGGTGCCATGCCATGCACACTGCTGCACTAGCTCATTCTGTTCTCCCAGAATGCCCTGGGGACACGCGCTGCCGTGATCCTCACAGGACAGCTGGGGGCACGAGGGTTGGAGAGGTTCGTTGACTTCTTCTCAGTCACATGGCTAGTGAATGGACGGGGCGGTATGGGATCCTGGAGGCCGTGCGTGCTCCACCACTGATGCCAGGTAAGGGGTTGCTTCCATTGTGGGAAGTTCCCATGGCAAGATGGGACCATCGTAGGTAAGCTTTGGAGTCTTGAACCTCATTTCCTGATGCTGAGAATTAAAACATTAGCTCCAACTTCCTTGGCCACCGCGCCCACCTGTTACCTTCCTAGTTTACAGAGATGGGGGAGAGTCTGACCGTCTATGGAAGGACAGGAAGAGGGAAGAGATGGATGGACGATGGAATCGACGAGGACACCTGGAGGAGGGTGCGTTCCTGGGGCCGGGGAGTGGCCTGACGTTCATTTCCACGAAAGGTGTGGCTGGCACAGGGAGGTCTCCCCCGTGAGAATGTCTTGAAATAAACAGACGTGGGAGCACAGTTCCAGGTGGAAGAACAGGGTCCTGCTTGCGTAGAAGCCAACGCCTTGGACGGCAGTGTGCCCAGCTGCCTCTCTGGTGGCCTGGACATGTTGGCCTGCCCCGCGGGCCCGCGGGGATGCCAGCCAGTGATGGTGAACTTGACTTTCTCCCGTCCTGTCTCACTAAAGATGCGGCAGACGCTGAGAATGAAATCGGAGCCATTTTCACGGTGGGGAACTTTTAAACTCAATTTGATGACCGTGGCGATGGCGATGCTCAGATAGCTGGCCACTGGGTAGCAGAATAAATAACCTCTGGGGTTCCTTCGGAATTCGTGAGCGATGGCCCGCGGTGATCCGGGAAAGCCCGGGAGAGGCCCAGTTAATAAAATCTCCCCGAAAAAAATCAACATTTCTGCCCAACAGGGCTTTGTGTATTAATTTCAGGAGCTGGATGGTCATTTTTCCCTTTTAACACAGATAGAAGCCGAATCCCCTTACACTGAGCGATTTTTTCCCTCTGCTTCACAGAAATGTCATCATCATCTCCTGCCCCCACACTCCACGGCTTGTCACTGGGCTCATTGCTCTTGCATGTACCTTGATAAGGCCCTGGGGCCGGTGGCACTGGTTTTAGGTTTTGGCTTCTCCCAGCGGTGGCTTGGAGCTCCTGGTAACATTCCCTGCCTTGCACGGTGGCTTTGCGAGTTTTCCTGCTCTAGTAGCTTCTTCTCGCCTGGGTGGGTGGAGGTGCAACCTCACCCCTTCTCTGCTTCTGAAAGATGGCAGCGTGGGCTTGTGCCAGTGGCTAAGGGGCTCATCCCCGGGAGTGGGCGAATCATCTGGAAGTGGTGACCTCTCTCCTTGAGTGTGTCACAGCGTGATTTCATGGAGGGCACATGAGAGTGGTCATGGGGCACCCCCAGGACTTCCTGTAAGCACAGGTAATGCCTCTTTTCACGGGGACACAAACGTATCTTTTCTCATGGTAGCCCTCGCATGCCTACAGTCACTCTCTTTACCTAAACCAGGGGTGGGGAACCTTTTTGCTGCCAAGGGCCATTTGGATATTGATCTCATCATTCCCAGGCCATTCAAAAATCATCACCTTAAAAACTTAGCCTGTTCTATTTGGTCAAACGTTTCATTAACTCACCCCTACTGCCTGGGCAGGGCCAGATCAAAGGATTTCCCCGGCCTCGTACGGCCCGCGGGCCGGACGTTCCCCGTCCCTGTTCTAAAGGGCGTCTCTGCTAACAGGCCCCAGGCCCCGCGTGACATTCTCAACCACGGGGTTTGGAACAAGCCCATTCTTTCACTGGACAAAGTTAGGCTGCGGCTAACCTTGGAGAGGGAAGCATTTCAGAACAAAGCTCTCTCGGGTCTCCCGGTGTGAGACGTGGGACTGCAACTATTTAGAGACTCTTCCAGTGGAAGTTGTTGGTGGTTCACGTCGAGTTAGAGTTCTAACGTCTTTGTTAGTTTTATAGGAAACTAATCTGGGGGAGGGAAGAGAGCACCTGTTTCAGCCACTGAGAAAAAATATCGCCATCATCTCCCAGCCCACGTGATGGGAGCACCGGCAGATGGAAGTGAGTGGGCTCCCTGTGCTGACATGGGCTTAAAAGTGCTGAGACGGGGCCTGGGTCTTCAGCTGCATTCCGGAGAGGGGACCGGCGGCTGGGAAGAGGAGTCAGAGGAAGAGGCCGGGTGCGATGGGGAGGAACACGCGGTTCATGGCGCACAGAAGCCGGGGTGGGAGGAACTACTCACAGGTGTTGGCGGTGCCCTTGGGGATGGGGAGGTAGGAGCCCGGGCTCCACGGCCGGCCCTGGTAGTTCTTCTTGCACTTCCCGCAGTCGGGCCCCGTCGTGTTGTGCTCACACTCACAGGCCAGCTTGCTGTTGTCATACACGCACACGGTGGCGTGGAGGTTACATTTGCACCTGGGCGGGAGAGACAAGAGGTCATGGTCAGGGAGGCCGGCCTGGGGGTCATGGAGCCTTTGCCTACCTGTGTCATGGGGTGGTGGCTCCAGTGCCACCTGGGAAAAGGCGGAGTTGCAGTACCACCCTCAGAATCTTTCCAGTGAGTGCCCTGGGGGGGAGGGGGGGAGGAGGTGGCTAGGGTTCTGACACAGCCTGTCCTCACAGCCCACCGCGAGGAATGCTGATCCCAGTGGGCCCGAGTCTGTTCTCTGGGGCCTGAAGCTCCCTGAGACAATCCTGCTCTGAAACCAAGGAGTTCCTCCCCTCCTTACTACCCCCCTCACCAGGCATCCACACCACGGCCACACCTGAGAGGTTCTGCTGGGATACCATCACATCTATGACAATTGCATGTGGGTTGGAACTAATGTTCTGCTCTGTTCTCCCTGAGACCAGAGGACAATGCTTTTTGTTTATTTTTATGTTTAAAAAATATTTTTTATTGATTTCAGAGAGGAAGCGAGAGGGAGATAGAAACATCCATGATGACAGAGAATCATGGATCGGCTGCCTCCTGCACCACCTCAGAGCCCGAAACCGGGGCATGAGCCCTTGACCGGGATCAAACCCGGGACCTTTCAGTCTGCAGGCTGATGCTTAATCCACTGAGCCAAACCAGCTAGGGCAATTCTTATGTGCTTAAGAAGAAAGATAGCCACAGGACAGTGTGCTATTCCAATGTATTTCATGGAGCCTCTGTGGCTCTATCAGCGGCTCTCATGCCTCAGCCCCCATCTCCCATCAGAAGCGTTTCTCACCGAGGCTCCTAACCAGCCCTCAGGTGCCCCCCTCACGGACAATGCACTAGTCACCAAGGAATCTGAGAATTGGGTCACCTGGCGCAGGGAAAAGATGCTTCTGTCTCCTAGCAAAGCAAAGCCTTTGGGGTCCTTAGCCCGGGCCTCACCTCCGGAGCCTTCCTGTGGAGCTATGATCTATGAGAGGCCACAGCAGAATCTGCAGTTTCCACAGAAACCATTCACGCATCCAGCGTCTTCGACTGCAGAATTGCAAAGGCCAACCTGATGTCTGTGGAGGGAGCAGGCTATAAATGGTCACACCCCAGGCACGGGCCTGGTCCTCTCCATGAAAGCCTAGGTGGATGGAATGACCTGAGCGGAGGACATTCGGGAAGGAGCATGTCACTCAAAGGAGAGCCAGGACACTCTAAATAGGGGGGGGGGGGGGGGGGTAAGAACCAAGATCTTCCACAGTCAGAACCTGAGAATGTTTCTCTGTGTGCATGTATTCTTATTTTTAAATATGTTTTTATTGATTTGAGAGAGAGAGAGGGGAGAGGGATAGAGATATAGCAACATGGATGAGAGAGAAACATCATCAACTGGCTGCCTCCTGCACCTTCCTCTCCCCTCCCACTGGGGATCGAGCGTGAAACCTGGACCTGTGCTCTGACCGGGAATCGAACCAGTGACCTCTTGGTTCATGGGTCGACACCCAACCACTGAGCAACACCGGCCAGACTGTGTGTGTGTTTTTAAACTAGTGTGGCCTCTTCCAGGATGCGGGATGAAAACACAGAAAGAAAATCAAGTTTCATAAAGACAAAGAAATACGATGGCGTTTTCCATCGCTGTCCTCTGCGGCAGCTGGCATGAGTCGGGAAAAGAAGCGATACTCCTCCTTAGGGAGGAAAAGAAGGCTCCTCAACAAGGGCTGCTGGTTTCTCTGGTGTCTGTCAGTGACAGCTGAGCGCGCGCCTGCGCGGATGACGCGTTGGGAACGCTGACCCACACTCACGGCAGGGAAGCAGAGGGATGGCTCCGACCAGTCCAAACAGCGGCCAGGCTCACTTCTGCCTAACAGCCCAGGGCATCCATGTTCCCCGGGGATAAGCCTCAGCTTCCCCCTGGGATCTCCTACAACTTGTGGCATTTGTAGCTACACCCTGCCCTCTGCAGAGCCATCGGTGGTGATGAGCTCTAAGGCCACTATGCCAACAACCCCGATTCCACACAGACACAGACACAGACAGACACAGACACAGACACAGACACAGACACAGACACAGACACAGACACAGACACAGACACAGACACAGACACAGACAGACACAGAGCCTCCGGAAATGGACATGAGCGCCATCTCTGACAAAGAGAAGAGAAACATGGTTCAGTGAAGAGAACTAGAGAGTGTTCCGTTAGGAGCGGGTCTAGTAACAACCCTCTCCGTGCAGGGAGCGGCTAGTGCTAAGCTGCCTGTTGACAGGAGCTCTCTCCTTTCAGCATCAGTGCCTTTAGTTATGGGTGTGTTTACACGTGGAAGATGTTAGGGACCTACGTGGTAGGAGCACCCATGTTCACTGACTTGGCACCTTCTCTGGTGTCAGAAATTCCAAATGAGGAAATGAACAATGGGACCTTCCCCCCCCCCCCTGTCATCCCCCCCCCCCCCCCCCCCCCCGCTGGCAAAGAATAGGCTGGTTTCATGTGTGAAGACCAAGAATGCAATAATAATACATTGGCTGATATATCTTGTTACTGTTAATACTTTCATACATGCAGTCACTTCTGAGATGCAGGCAATTTCCATCCTAAAGACTTCATATGCACTGCGGAAATAGTCTCTGAATAACAAGAGGAGGTGAAAGAAGAATAGATTAATGTTTAGTGGGTCATCTTCACCTGCCCAAAAGCTTATGAATCATTCTGGTCTCAACTCAATTCATGACTCTCCCTGGTCTTTTCTGCCTCCTCTAGACACCCCGCTATCTACCTTTCTGATTTCCTAAATGCTTCTGTGTGTTTAGTCTGGTGGATGGCTGCTTAAGACTCTGTGCTTTTAAAATTTTTACTCATTGGCATAAATCTCTCCCATCTTAATGCGTGCGTGTCGGGTGAAATAGCTACTTTGCACCTGGTCTTTCCCATTTGCCTCTTCAACGTTTTCCTCTCTCTTCTTGAGTTTCCTACGCTGGCTGTCTCTGTGTTCTCATCTTCTCATCTCGCTCTTTCCAGCTACCATAGCTTCTCTTGCCAAGTTCATCCACAGCCCTGGCCGGGTAGCTCAGTTGGCTGGAGCATCGTCCCATATGCCAAAACGTTTCAGGATCAATTCCCTGTCAGGGCACATGCTTATGTTTCAGTTTGATCACCCCTTGGGGCACAAACAGGAGACAACTGATTGATGTTTCTCCCCCTCCCCCCTCTTTCTTCCTCTCTCTAAAAATCAATTTAAAAAACAAACATATCCTTGGGTGAGGATTTTTTAAAAAAATGATCATCCACAACCTCCTTGTTGAAAAGCCAATGGATATTTTCCCTGCCTCAAGAGCATCTTACTCCGTAGACCATTCCCTTTCCCCTGCTGGATTCTCTCCCCTGTTTCCAGAACCTTCTTCTCCTGTGTGTTCTCTTCCGGGCTATTGTGAGGGTTCTGGCCCAGCAAGGTCGGCCTAAGTGACTCTCCTTGGGCACCCATATCCCGGTTGTCCCTTAGGCTTCTTCTGTGGTCCTTAACTGCCTTTGAGTTATCGGCAAGTGAAAGCAAACTTGCATCCATTTTTGTTCCCAGAAAAAAAAAATAGACATATGCAAAGTAAGCTCATATGTTTGAAAACAGTTCAGGAGATCCAGGGGTTCTGTGTTACCTACAGAGATCCAGGGAGCCCCCTCCTCTCCCTCCATCATCACCACGTGAGGATTATCTGATTGACGTGTTGGTAAGTCCTGGGTCTCCATCTGCGATCTCACTCCTGGGCATCCCAGACTCCACACATCCCCAACCACACGCTTTGGCTTCCCGCTCTCACTGAGTCCTCCTCCTGCGGGTTCTGTCTCAGAACACAGCGCCACCTTTCAGTCAGTTGGTCGAGAATGACTCCTCTCTTTTTCCTACCACATCTCCTTGACATCACTCAGCCTCTCCAAAGGTTCTGAGACGCCTCCTCCTGACAGCTCTCAGATCCACCCAGTTCTGGCCACTGCCACTTCCCTCGTTGAGATCAGCATCATCATCTTGGGTCTGGTTTGTCGCGATGGCTTCTACACAGAGCCTACTACCGGTACCTCCAAACACACTACTCTCTCACCCAATTTCCACGCAACAGTCCAAACCATTGTTTACTCCAAAATATGTGGGCCAACCTGGCTTAGAACCATAGAAAGATTTCCCATTATTCTCAGGAGAGGGTCTACACTCTATAACACGATCTATGAGTTCCCGGGAAGTCTACGTCTTCTCCCACCGGAATGCCTTTCCCACATGCTCCTCTGATGCAGGCAAGGCCGGTCACTGTCTCTACGACAGCCATGGGTTGTATTTTTTTTAAATAAATATATTTTATTTATTTTTTAAGAGAGGAAGAGAGAGGGATGGAGAGTTAGAACCATCGACGAGAGAGAATCATCAATCAGTTGCCTCTTGCACACCTACTTGGAATGTGCCCGCAACCAATGTACTTGCCCTTGACCGGAATCGAACCTGGGACCTACCAGTCCTCAAGCCGACGCTCTATCCACTGAGCCAAACCGGTTTCGGCATGCCGTGGGTTGTGTTGTCACTGTGAGCTCCTGGGAGTGGCAGTCCCATCTGCCTGATTTACCACAACATCCCTAGCATGTGTCAAGCGCTGGTGCATAAGCACTCAGAAAATATTTGACCAATAAGCAGCTGGACAGAGCCCTGCTTGGACACCAGTGCAAACTGTGACTTCAGCTGCAGATCCTGGCCATCTGTCCCCGGGCTTTGTGTGGTCTATGTCCTAGGGCTGGTCATGTGGAAGTGGACATTGAGGCGCCCCCCGCATTGGCCCGTATTTGGAAATGACTCTCTTTCATTTTCTACAGCTCAGTGTATACTCAGCCATCAGACATGTAATCCTCCATGGGAACCCCTGCCCAGTGGCTGTTCCTCCCCCGGGGGAAGATGGATTTCACAATGCCGGTGATGGCTCTCAATTCTCAGGGGTCATGACCTCCAGCCTTGTGATTTCCCAGACGCCTGTTGGTCTCTGACAGAGTCATTATCCACTTCCACGTCCCCCCTCCTCCCCCAGCTCCCACCTCTAGCAGCACCTTAGGCAGGGAGGGAGGCTACCAGTGGAGACTGGCGGACTTTGCTCATCTGTCCGATGCTCTGGAGCACAGCCTACGCACCAACCCCAGTTACACACACACCTTGCACCATGATGTTGCCCACAGAACTCACTGCCTTGCTTGTACCTGGGAAATCCACTTGTGTGTAAATGACCAAGTGCACACACGCTGTCAAATACGGGCACTGCTGAGATGGACTTTTACACAAAGCGAGCCTGCCCTAGTCCGTTTGGCTTGGTGGATAGAGCGTCAGCCTGTAGACTGAAGGGTCCTGGGGATCGATTCCAGTCAAGAGCACATGCCTGGGTTGCAGGCTCAATCCCCTGTGGGGGGCATGTAGGAGGCAGCCGATCCATGATTTCTCTCATCATTGATGTTTCTATCTCCCTCTCCCTCTCCCTTCCTCTCTGAAATTATATATATAGATATAGATATAGATATAGATATAGATATAGATATAGATGATATAGATATAGATGATATAGATATAGATATAGATATAGATATATTTTGAACAAAGTAAGCACTAATCTGCAAAACGATGGGCTGCCGCGTGCTCCTGCTCTCACCCAGGTCCGCACCCCTGTGTTCCGGTGACCAGCTGCCACGTGTCAGTTTCATCTCGCTTGTAAGAAGGTTCCAGCACGGAGGTCTGTGCACCTGCCAGTCGGTATGAAATTAACCCATACAGCCTGCCTGTTGGTTTTTTTTAAATTACATAACTTAATATATTTATCCCGGGAAGCATGTGATCCACCCGCATCTCCTGGGAGTCCCAGGTGTGTGTACGGAACCTAGGAGCTGCCTTCCGGAGGCGCGGAGACACAGGCGTTTGGAACGGGTTTTTTCCGAAGAGGCGGACGCGGAGGGCAGCCAGGCCTCTGCCGGTGGGTCCAGCTGGCGCTGCTCTGAGCCGGAGGAGGAGTGAACAGGCGGGGGGTGAGGGTCTAGCACCTCAGCCCTCCCCAGCCCCGGAGGAGCCCCAGCAACGTGCTCCCGGGGCACATGCCCTCTAACCTCGCAGAGGAGACCTCATTATACAGTTTTACTTAATGAAGGTTTTTCCTTAATGAGCGTCCCTCCACCCCCGTATTCATTTCAGGTGCTGCAGCACCTGAGTCAACCTCCCTCTGCCCCGATCTTTCCAGGATTCGACCCCCCTTTCCTTCATTAGCCGAACCCGGACTCTGACAGTAGTTGTCACTGGGAAGCAAACATTCTTTCAAGAGAAGTGTTTTTATCAAGTCTGCAATGGCCCGAGTTCAAGGGCAAATACGTATCTGCTTATGGGGTAAGCCTTGGAAAGCAGCCACACACTGACAGACCAAGCAAGAGGCTGGGTACCCTGCGTGTGCTGGGATTCCTGTCTTATGAGAAGCACTCAAGAGAGAAGAGGCCTGGAGGCTCTAGGAAGCCACCCCACAAATCGAGGGGCAGTGTGCCCACGCTCCTGAACCCATGTCTCCCTGGTATATGGACACCCCCACCATGGACCCTGGCGGGCTGTCCTCTCCTGGACTCTGCTCTTGGAAGAACTATTTTTGAAAACTGGTCTAGGCCTATTTTTATTATTTTATTTTTATTTTTTTGAAGCAGAGAAATGTAGTTAGTTACACCGTTTTCTCTAAAAATAAAAACTGAGATCTTAATCAGTTCTCCACGGACACTGGGATCTTAGGATCTTCTCTTAACTACAGAGGCTATGGGTTCGCTCCCAAAATTCATGGAACGAGGGCCAGAAAGCCTTCTTGCACAGCTGAGCCGTAAATGACTTAGAGACCCTTATGACACCTTTAAAACCCTCTAAAAGGGCCATTTAAACTTTACTTGAAACCCTAAACTTACCCAGAGCGAAGTATCAGATGGCATGATTCACTAAATGGCTGGTTCTTTTAGGTAATATGAAACATAGCCCCTTTTCCATTGCTCGGGCCTGCCAGGGAGATGCGAGTGCCAGGACTATGAAACATAAACGGGAGCATATACATCTGAGAGGACGCACGTACGAGACAGACGCAGGTATAGGATCGCGAGATCTGAACCGCTCCCCGTGTTCCCCAGGAGTCTGCTTAGCTAGGAGGTGCTGAGGGTGGAAGACAGCTTTAACGAGACAATTATCACACTCCGGACGGCCACTGTTCTCGGCGTAAGCAATCAATCTGAACACCGGGATGCAAAGAGCGTGTTGCATGAAAATTAAACCAAGGCAAGGCGAACTTGTCTACTCTAGTTCTCTTTGAGGAGACAGGAAATTGAAGAGTTCCCAGTCCCAGAAATACTAATGATCGTAGTTCATGGTTCCAGGATCTATAAGAGAGATCTGTAAGAGAGATGCAGCACGTGGTGTTAGGAGTGTGGACTATATTCCTGATATAAGAGGCAATCACAAGACTCGGGGATGTACTCACGCTATGTTCACATGGACTCAGCCATTCCGTGGTTTACCGCGTAACCAACGGCTAAGTTAAATTTCTCTCCTGGTTTTTCTTTTTATAGAGAAAAACGAACAAGCCCCACATAAGTGAAATATTTCTTTCATCTACTTTTCTTAAAATTTCCAGTTGGATGTGCACTCTACCATGATGCTTCATTGGGTACTTCGTTGGATTAAGAAATTCGTCTCCTGTCCTAACTGGTTTGGCTCGGTGGATAGAGCGTCGGCTTGCAAACTGAAAGGTCCCAGATTTGATTCCGGTCAAGGGCATGTACCTTGGTTGTGGGCACATCCCCAGTAGGAGGTGTGTAGGAGGCAGCTGATCGATGTTTTTCTCTCATCGATGTTTCTAACTCTCTATTTCTCTTCCTTCCCCTCTGTAAAAAATCAATAAAATATATATATATTAAAAAAAATAAGTATACCTCCTTCGGTATTCTCTGAGAAACCAGGACAACAGAAACAGAGGGTGGGAACAGGCCTCAAGCTCTCTGTGCGGGAAGCCGGTCCCCGCAGGCTCGGGCTGCAGACCAGGGGAGGATCTGACGCTACAGAATTCCTTCTGCGGTGAGACTGGCGGGTGCGTTTCTGAGCTCCCATAAATATGCATTCCGGTCGTCTTTCACAAAGGTCCGATTTCCTCCAATGGTTGTATTAGAGTCCGATTAAAAATGAATCAGGCTGAAGGTATCGCTTTATGACTGGGCTGCGTGTTGAATCTGTACAAAAGAACACGCTACCGCAACCTTATTCTCTACTTTGACTTTTCGCTACAAAATCTGAGAGAGACATTGAATTAGATTCCCCTGGGTGGTATGGAAAATGGGGGAAAATACCTCCCCCCAAATTCTCCCTTCTCTGAGAAGTACAATAATACCGAGAGAGAAGAGTGCATCCAGCAAAACCTTTGTCTCCCCCCCTCCCCACCCCCCACTGTTTGGAGGCCTACTTTTGTTAACAAGCCTTGGAAAAGTTGCAATTTAGAGATGAGGGAGGGAGGGGGAGAGAGAGAGAGAGAGAGAGAGAGAGAGAGAGAGAGAGAGAGAGAGAGAGAGAGAAACCCACCCACTTGCCGAAACCACTTGGCTCAGTGGATAGAGTGTCGGCCTGAGGACTGAAGGGTCCCGGGTTCGATTCTGGTCAAGGGCATGTACATTGGTTGCGGGCACATCCCCGGTGGAGGGTGTGCAAGAGGCAGCTGGTCGATGTATCTCTCTCATTGATGCTTCTAGCTCTCTATCCCTCTCCCTTCCTCTCTGTAAAAATCAATAAAATACATTAAAGAAAGAAAGAAAGAAAAACCCACCCACTAAAGGAACTTGATCTCAGCTTGCTGTGACCAGCAGACCAATGACCTGAACTGTGTCATATAAGATGAGGATTAGAAATAAAGGCTCTAAAGCAAAACACCAAGAACTCTGAGACTAGAAATAAAGAAAAGTAACGGCCCTGGCCGGTGTGGCTTGGTTGAGCATTGTCCCATGCACCAAAACGTTGCCAATTAGATTCCCAGTCAGGGCACATGCCCAGGTTGTGGGTTGGATCCCTAGTCAGGGTGTGTAAAAGAGGCAGCCAGTAGATGAAATGTTTCTCTCCTTCCCTTCCTCTATCTCTAAATCAATAGCAAAATATTTTTAAAAAAAGAAACGCAATGATTTCTGAAAAAGATCCAACAGATTGAATATGGTCAGGTAAATACAAGTACACTGAGTGGCCAGATTATTATGATCTCTGATCGCCTAATAATCTGCCCACTCAGTGTATTTATTGGAGGCCCGGTGCATGAATTCGTGCATGGGTGGGGTCCGGCCAGCCTGCTGGTTGAACCTCCTGGCGTCCCCTCTCGGCGGCCCAGAGATGGCTCTGTGCCCACCCAGCGGAAAGGGCCGGGGCGGGCAGGGCTGCCAAGAGCAGATGCTGACTGCGCTGCGGCGTTTAATCCTCAGGCGGCGGGGAAAGGTCAATTACCGCACTTAGAGGAATGAAAGGCGCAGTAAAAGTCAAATAGATGCGCCATTAGACGGGTGTCTCAGGCATGAAAATGAGGCTTTCAAGGCGGCTTACATGAATGCCCCGGCAAACACGGGAGCGTGCTGACAAAGAGGAAGATGCGAGGCTGACGGTGAGGCTGCCTCCGCCCCCCGAGGGGCCCACGTAGGTCTGTGCAGTCCCTGCTGGTGGCTGTCAGGACCTGCCCTACGCCAGAGGTGCCAGGCGGAGCCGGGACACAGGTGCTGCTGCCAGCCTCTGGCTCTGGCCCGTCCTGCTCCCGGACCGGCAGCACCCTGGGCTTTTCTCCTTCCCCAGCAGCCCACTGTGCTCCTGACCTTGATCCTGGCCCGGCACCCAGCTCGGCTCTCCTGTCTGGGTGCCTCCGGAGCCCCAGGCTCATCCCATTTCCCGGAGCTGTGACTCTTCAGTCCAAAGCTGTCTGCCTGCTGCCCCGTCCTTCAGACCCTGATCTCCACTTGAAACCAAACCGACTTGCAGGCATGTGGCTTCTGCACGGTGGGTGGCTGGCTTAGGGGAGGCTGACCCTGGCTAGTTCGCCCCGGTCACTTCCAGCACCGGGTCCGGGGAGGGCACCCCCTCCTAAAGCAGCTATGTGGCTGTGTCTCTGGATGTGTCTCCTCCCCCGGCCATGCCCCTGTCAGAACCGTCCTGCAGGTGGAGGTGGAATGAAGGCAGCAGATGTGGGAAAAGGGGACAAAAGCCACCAGGAGACAGAACCCCCCTCACACCCCTCACCCCGCCCAACCCTGGAAGTCATGGGGATAGGGTGACAGAATACAGGGCGTCATCCTACACTAGGTTGGAAAGATGATTCAGCCATTTTTATTTAAAGATCTAAGTAAGGGTAACGCCACTAGGCTAGGGACTAGTGAAAGGCCTATCTATCATCTATCTATCTATCTATCTATCTATCTATCTATCTATCATCTACCTATCATCCATCTATCTATCTATCTATCTATCTATCTATCTATCTATCTATCTATCTATCATCTACCTATCATCTATCTATCTATCTATCTATCTATCTATCTATCTATCTATCTATCTATCTTATTGTCCCCAGCACAGGTCACTTCATCTCTGTGTTCATGGGTCATGCGCCATAAGACTTCCCGCACCTTCTGCCTGAGTTTCAGTTCCCTACCTCTCTGGTAGTGTTTAGGCATCAACAGTATTTTTCAAATTTGGTTTAAAATCTGAAAGTTTAAAATTTGAAAGTTTAAAATCAAGTCATTCATATGTACATATATACATATATGGCACCAATATATATATATATTGGTGGTATAATTGCAAGTTTTACAAAAATGAGGAAAATTGCCATTCTCCAAGAATACCATTGCCTTTCCAGGCTCGATCCTGATGCAACAAAAAAATGGACACACACCCTGATAGTCCAGGTTTAAGGATCACACGGGAGGATGTTTCCTGGGGGTAAGTCTGCCCACAGGCACACACGGAGTTTGTTAGGCCATAGATGACCGTTCACTCAGCCACAGCTTGTTGGGCGTGTGAAGTGAACGAGGCCCGCTGGTGTCTGGCCCTCAGGAGGCTCAGCGCTCTTTCATGAGTCTCCAACCCACGTGTTTCTATGTCCCGTCTCCATCCTTAGGGTCCTATATGTGAAAAAAATCTATTTGGGGCAAATATGAGGATCTACGCTTTCCTTAGGGGCAGACACTGGGTTAGAATGCCCACGTCTCCGTTCAGGATGCAGCCCATTTTCCAATTAGATCTGGTAGGAGCAGCGATTTATCATGCGGCTTAATGCCATTAAACATTTATCGCGCTCCCCGAGTGTGCTCGGCATTGTTCCCGCTTAGCAGCCCCGTGTAAAGAAGACTAATGAATACGTGCGCGCTCCATAGATCAGGCAGGCAATATACATTTTAAGAAATGTATAAATATTTAATCAAGATGTTCTACAGTCACTCTGACAGAGAAACCTCAGCTCTTTGCATTGCTAAAATAGGAGTCTACACAACAATGGAAAAGTCTACCGCTCTTGTGGGCAAAGTGAGCAGAAAACACCTCAAGATAAACATTTCAACGTGACTCCACGCCCTGCCTCCTAAGTTTCCCAGAACGGTACTGAAGATCAGAGAACATCTTACATCCCCAAGAGACAAGGTGATTGAATTCGGCGTCATTTAAAACTAGACCGAAAATGTGGGAGATTTCATAGGATCCCCGTAGCTTCTATGTTAATAACTTGGAAGGGATTTGAAGTCTGACTTTATCCTTTCATGCTGAATGCTTTTGAGTATGAACACACACACACACATACACACACACACACACACAGAAATGGGAGCCTCTGTCTACAGCTCTATAAATTCTATTGGGTTGGCATTTTGTGGCTCCTTGAACATCATCCTTGACTCTAACCCCTTTTGTCCTAAAGTTGATTTTAGCTCCGCATTTCCAGGTCGCTGGGGAGACTGAGCCAAAACAAACGTCGCTTTGAGACAGATTTGGGGTCTACATCTAAGTGAAGGTGCTGTGACGTCTGCGCAGGCGCCACCCTCAGGAAGTCTTTCCGTGATGGGTGCGGTGAACCTCGACTTCCGGTCTCTCCAGCTGGTATGCCCTGCACCTGTCTCCCCACTGTGGGAGGGAACAATTGGTGTGTGGAACTGTGGCAGCATGGAGGGACCTGGAGAGCATTATGCTGAGTGAAGTAAGCCAGTTACAGAAAGACAAGTATCACATGATCTCCCTCATATGTGCAATCGAATGAACCAAATAAACTGATGATCAAAAACAGATCCAAAAACATGGAAGCATGAATAGACTGCTGAACCTCAGAGGGAAGCCAGGGTAGGGTGGGAAGGGGGTAGGAAGAGATCGAACAATGAACTTGTATGCATACCAATCTATGCATATCCCTGGGACACAGACAATGGGGTGGAGAGGGCCTGAGAGTTGAGGGACAGGATCAGGCTGGAAGAGGTTCGGGCGGGGGGGGGGGGGGCGGGGGGGGGCGGGCGGGGGGGGGGGAAGGAGGACCTATGTAATACTTTCAAACAATAAAGATTAAAAAAAAAATTGCAGCCAAAACCGGTGTGGCTCAGTGGATAGAGCGTCAGCCTGTGGACTGAAGGATCCCCGGTTCGATTCCAGTTAGGGGCATGTACCTTGGTTGCGGGCACATTCCCAGTAGGGAGTGTGTAGGAGGCAGCTGATCGATGATTCCCTCTCATCGATGTTTCTAACTCTCTATCCCTCTCTATAAACAAATCAATACAATATATTTAAAAAAATTTTCAGAGCTTGAAATACCACCTGTGGACATGGGTACAATACCATTCAAATCTGTCCCTTAACTCTCCACCACAACTGTATTTCCCCACACCAACAGAGCCCCAGGCGAGCTGTGACAGACCTGGGACAACCGCTGCTGTGGCAAGGAGCAGGCACACATGACAGAACGCTTATCTGTCACTAGCTTGCTGGCCGAGGCGACGTAGGCAAGGCACATGGACCCAGCGGGGAAGGTGGCGCATTTGTGAATGGAAAGAACACGGACTTGCTGTGGAGTTGCTGGCTGCCGCTGGAGAAACAAAGGAGGCTAATTTCATGCTGTTTAATAAAGCCTCGAACGAAGGTGATGTAGAATGAGGCCTGATCGCAGTGGTGTGCTGAGAACCCGCCCTCCGCCAAGCAAAACAAACGCGGTGCCATCTTAAGACCTTTAAAATAGATTTTAAATTCTTAGGCGTGCGGGTCCTGAGGGATTATGTTAAATCGTTCTCACAAATCGTATCTCGTGCCAAGTGGCATATAGAAAAAATATGCAAAAATATGATCCTGTTTCATTGAAGATTCGGTCTATTCCGTATGATGGCTGGATTTGAATTTTTATATTTGTAGACATCATCACATTGCATATGGTAAGCGACTGTAAAATAGGCATATGTAAAAAATTATATGGGTTTACCTATATGCAAATCGGTAAATAGACTCATGTGTATAATTTCAAATTATCATTGAATGCCTCAGAAATGGGACTGGAATCCGGTTGCTTCTTTTGTTTATTATTGCTAATCCTCACCTGAGGATATTTTCCCCATTGATTTTTAGAGAGAGTGGAAGGGAGAGTAGGGGCTGGGGGAGGGGGAGAGAGAAAGAGAGAGAGAGAGACATTGATGTGTGAGAGAGAGACATCAATTGTTGCCTCCTGCATGTGAGGCCAGGGGTTGAACATACAACCCAGAAAGTGCTCTTGACTGGGAATCGAACATGAGGCCCTTTGGTGCTTGGGCCAGTGCTTTAACCACTGAGCTACACTGGCCAGGGGCAGTTGTTTCTATAAGCACACCATCATTGGTGGCCTCTGGCTATGTTTTATTGGTAGGAATCATCACTTTTTTTTTTTTTTTTTTTTACAATTCCTAATACAATTCCTATTGTGTTGCTGGCCCATGGAACCTTCTGGGGAGTGCAGGACTGTCTCTTTGTTCTTTTCGGGTGCTTCCCTGTCACCAGCGAAGAAAAGAGCAGAGAACAGATGCTGAAGAAAATACTTGTGCTTGACTGAACAGCAAGAACGTTGAAGTATTTCTGTCACAAACCGCTTAGACTGATTTGATTGGAAATAGGATGCAATGATAAGTAACCATCCGCCATAACAGAAATGTTAAGAAAGGTGGAGGAACTTAAAAAAAAAAAAAAAATATCTGAGAGATCTTGAAATCCTCAACTGCCCTGATTCTATTTCTGCTGGAAATGAGACTCGCACCGTTGCCTTGTGCTTGACAGTTTATGAAGTGTTTCCACAGCTATTCTGCGGTGACGCTTCTCGGCGACTGGGGATCTCACAGATGACGGAGATGTCTCCCTGGGACCGCACCTCCCCTCCCCGAGCTGCGGGGAGGGCGCCACACCTGGGTCTGCAGCCCCCAAGTCCTCCCCCCACCCCACCCCCCGCCACCACCAGTCCCGCGCCCCCCCCCCTCCCCCGCACCACCGCACCCCGTGCTGTCAGCTTGGGCGTCGATGAGCTGGGGTAACAGCCATCAACAGCTCATCCTCCTGCTCAGATCCTGCTTGACCAGCAGGCCGGCTACAAAGAGAATGGACTCAGGATCACTGGCCTCCTGGGATGGCAGCAGAATGGCATAGCGCCTGCCCTATCCAGCCAGGGGTTAGGCACTGACAGGTCCCAATGACCACACTACCTGGTCTGTGCCACCGAACACCAGACGGTGGTGCTCCAGGGGCAACAAAAGGTCTCATATCCTAACTCTGCTATGCTGCCTGCAGGTGCACCTGGGACACCACTATTCTAGGTATCCCTTTGGGTGAGATATACCCTCCCCTTTTATTTATTTATTTATTACTAGTGGCCTGGTGCACGAAATTCATGTGTGTGTGGGGGAGTCCCTCAGCCTGGCCTGCACCTCTCCAATCTGGGACTCCTTAGGGGATCAGGCCTAAACCAGCAGTCAGACATCCCTCTCACAAGCAGGGACTGCTGGCTCCTAACTGCTCACCTGCCTGCCAGCCTGCTTGCCCCCAACTGATCCCCCCTGCCAGCTTGCTCACTCCCATCTGCCCACCCCACCCTCCCCCACCAGCCTGATCACCCCCAACTGCCCTCCCTTCCTGGCCTGATCGACCCTAACTGCCTCTGCCTCAGCCCAGCCACAATGGCTTTGTCCGGAAGGATGTCCAGAAGGTCTCCCGGTCTAATTCGCATATTGCCCTTTTATTAGTACAGATTATTTTTTTTAAAATATATTTTTATTGATTTCAGAGAGGAAGAGTTAGAAACATCAATGACTATAGAGAATCATGGATCGGCTGCCTTCTGCACGCCCCACACTGGGGATCAAGCCTGCAACCCAGATGTGGCCTTTGACCAGAACCAAACCCAGGACCCTTCAGTCTACAGGCCGACACTCTATCCACTGAGCCACATGGGCTAGCACTACCCGCCCCTTTAAAAAGCACTTATGTTACTGCGATGAAACATCATGGCGCACAGACTTGGGAAACTGTCCGGAAGAGAGTGTTGTGGAAAGGGGTTGGGGGTCCGAGCTCCTCTGATGGGGGTTTCGGGGCTGGGAGCCTGTGGGGTGCTTGTGGCGATCCTCTGGTTGTGGGGTGGATGGGTGTGAGAGGACCCTCTCTCTAACTGTGTTCAGGGCTCCCCCTGTCCCTGTCGTCATCTGTGACGCTGCAGCAGCCTGCTCGTGCTGAGACCCTGTCCATCACACTGGGGATCCCAGAAGCCATCAGCGATGCTAATTTGGGGAGACTCGCTGACACGCAGCCTGTCTCTGGGTAACCGGGTACGACACAGACTTTCTCCCACGGAGGAATCCGGTCCCGAGTGTCAAAAGCGACACCAGCTTTCGGCAGGAAGGGGAGGTGTGGCACTGAAAAAAGGTTGGCTTTTCTCAAACCATTTTGCCTTTTTTTTTTTTTCTTTTTTTTTTTTTTAGCTGTGAACTTACACATGGCCGCATGCTCTCCTTGAAAGTCATGTAACTCATGAGTTAAAAGAGTGACACAGGCGTCCCATTAGCAGCAGTATTGAAGGCAAAAGGTGGCCCAACGAATCACTGACGCGGTGGTCACAATAATCTGGCCACTCAGTGTATGTATTTTTAAATGAAGGTATGGGCATTGTTTTTCTTAGACATTATACTGTGGCATTTTTCTTAGACATTTTTCTTAGACCTTATACTACAGTATTGTACAGACATCTCTTTAAATGGACCGGGAAACCGAAACCCGTGTGTGACTGGCATTATCGCGATATTCGCCTTATTGTGGTGGTGTGGAACGGACCCTGCGTGACCTCCGAGGTATTCCTGTAGCTCATCGTGAGGAGCTCCAGGAATCAACAAAGTACATTTTTCTTCCAATCACCTTTCCCCCCCCACAAAGATGAAAGTACCCATACCCTTGATATTTACTTTCAGAGTTCACATATTCTTGTACTTAAAAAAAATCTCTCTATTGCATGTTTAGGACTAGTAAGATGTTCTCAGTATCTAAAATGAAGTCCACAATAATAGTTCATTTTAAATTCTATATATTCAAAAGCTTCATCATGTATTTGAATGGGAGGATGAATTATCTGAGAGCAGGCAGACACGACAAAGGCGTCATGGGGCTTACACAGTGGAGTAGTATGTAAGGCTATGGTTCTGTAGTTGGAGTGTCTAAATGTTCCTGAGTTATAGGAAGCAGATGAAACTCCAATATTCTATCTAACGAAATGACTTCATCTATATTTCAAATGTTTCTGATCAATATTCTCCTTTATTTTGTATCAACTCACCATTATAACCGCATGTAATTCAAAAGCTAAGGACCGGCTACCCCATTAAAAATCATTTACAGTTGCCACGGTGAAAAAAAATTGTTAAATACTGCCGAGGAAAGCAATGTGTTTATATTTTTATGTTAAAAATACACATTCCCCCATGCCCCATTTTTCTCCTTCTCTGTTAGCTTTTAAAGGCAGACCCTCTGCTTTCTTTCAACATGAACTTAGCGATTCAAGCTTTCTGGCCATTTCTCAACTCCTCCTATCAGATCTGTCAAGGAAAGAATGAAATGGCTTCAATTTTTAAGGGACTATGAAATGCCTGTGAAAGAAATAAAAATAGTAACAATGAACACCTGGCCAGGCTTATATGTCTGGATAGCGATTCTTCAGCTCATGGCTTTGCCAAACAGATATTAGGACGGAGGTGCCCAGAAAAGATGTTATAAACTCGGATCATTTTTAGCTTTTCGTTCCTTTCTCAGCTCACTGCAGGTCTGCCGTCTCTTCCGGCCCATGACAACATAAACTTAGCAATTCGTTGTCGTTGCTATGATGGCTCAGTGAGGCCGGCCTGCGTCCTGGACCTGGCCAGCAGGGAAGAGCGCCCACCCTGTGCCCTCACACACTGTAGGTGGCGCTCTCTCACTCAGAGGAGGAATCCACACCTGCATTGTGGGCTCCCATTCTGACTGGGGTGGGGTCTGCCAGCGAAGATATTTGCAAATCCTGACTGTTGGCCTGAGAAGTGTTGTTTGGTTTGGAACCACTGGTATAGGCCCAGATGGACTGAGGTTACACAAAACCCTCCCAGAACGAGCCTTTTCTATGTATTCCCAGAGACCCCACATATATTTCCTAATGACTTGACTCGCTTCACAAAACAACCCAACTCTTCCTGGGGAGGTTTCTTCCCAGGTCGTCAATTGTTCAAGAAGCCATTGCTGAGAGTACCCTCTCTACCAGCTACAGTGTCCCCCAGTCTTGCTGCTCATTTGCATTTCCGAAAGGGCTTGTAAAATACGCCCATGTCAGCCCCATGCCAGGTATGCAGCCACGGGGTATGATCGTAAGTGGAACCAGGACTGGGAGGCACGTTCTAGGCACCGGAAGGTGAACAGAACAAAGGCGAGTAGAACAGACTCTATTTGTACTTCCGTGAAGGAAATGGCACACAATATTTAACAGGACTTCAGTTTCTGGCGCCACGACAGTCCAGAACTCACTAGGACCTTCTTACAATGCCAGAGCTAAGAATACTCCATAAACGCTTTGGAGATGGTGGAAGAAAGCCTATGGGCATCAGGAATAAACCCTCAAACCACGTGAACAGTGAAGCTGTGTGGGAATAGTGACTGAGTTCTGTGGCCTGGCACTTGAGGGTGTGTGTGTGTATGTGTGTGTGTGGGGTGGTGGTGGTGGTGGATTGATACCAAGATAAGACCATGAGCCAAGGAGGTCAAAGACTAACCTAATAAAGACGGAACGCAGGAGTGGTCAGGGTCTCGTGGGAAAAGGTAAATGGATGTGTGCATGAATTATCCTCCCACACTATTTCCCAGGGCCCATCCACCCCTAAAGACAGGAAACTTACTTTCTCAAGGAAAAAAAAAAGAGACGATGGCAGGAATAGGGGGACTCAGAGTGAACGGCTGTGTTTTGAACTCCTACTATGTGCAGGTTCTGTGTAAGGGCAAGCGCAGGAAGATCCTGGCTGGATGGGCGTGAGACGAAAGGCTTAGGGAAGCAAAGTGGACGAAGGGTTAAATCAAGACTGTCTGGCAATAACTTGCAAATGCTATTCTGGTCCTCTAAGCCTGATCGAAGCTTCTTTTTAAGCGAGGCACTGAACATTTTATCTGGGATATACATTTTTCACTTGTTTTGACATGTCTGAAGATTCTTTTTCAAAATTTGCCAAAAAAAAAAAATCTAAATATATATTTGTGAGTGCACCTTGAGAGAAATCTATTCTCGATCCTGAACAGCCATCCCAGCCCACGTGGTCAAGCTGTCACCCAGGGGAGGCGCCCTGGCAGGTGGCAGGCAGGGTCTGTACCCTGGACACATTTCCGGGGGGGAGAAGGGGGTCAGCCAGCATCTGGCTTGCTCTCCAACGCGTGCTCGCTTGCTCCAGTCTTGTGATCCTCACGGATGCCAAAATGACTTACTCGGCCCTGTTTGGCTTCTGGCCGCCAACGATGCTAAATTCACACTCTGAGCCAAAGCACTTGGTCGTGGGGCCGGTGTCTAGGGAGGGATCGTCCCCGAGGCTGGACCGCTGCTGGAGGAAACCTTCGCTGCTGCAGGGTGGCTGCTGCCCAGGGTTTCTGAGGCTCCAACACTTCTCCTTCTCGAAACCCACGGGAACTGCAAACCCCGGCAAGTCAGACCGCATCGCAGTGACCACAAAGGAACCCCCAGACTCCACCGAGTCCAGGCTTCTCGGCTCTGCTTCCCAGGTGGCTCCTGGTGGTTGTCTGAGCCCTGAGGACCCCTGGGGAACCCCCTTCTCAGAAAACAGATCAGTAACGTACATCGTCGCTGCCAGGTGTACACTGAGCACCCCGGATCCTGGGAGGACTATTCCCAAGTACCTCTTCCCGTGCCGGATACATGGTTAAGAAATGAAGCGTGTTCAACCCAAACTTTTTTAAGATATATTTTTTTATGGATTTCAGAGAGGAAGAGAGAGAGAGAGAGAGGGAGAGAGAAATATCAATGATAAGAGAGAATCATTGATTGGCTGTCTCCTGCATGCCCCACACTGGGGATCGAGCCAGCAACCTGGGCATGGGCCAAGACTGGGAATTGAACTGTCCTAGTTCATAGGTCGATGCTCAACCACTGAGCAACACCGGCCGGGCCAATTCAGAATGTTTTTAAAAGGAAAAGAAAGAAGAACATAGATCTCAGGCAGGCAACAAGCACCCTTTTTATGTGGGGTTTACTTTGAAAGGGGGAGGGGCATGGAGAAGGGCAGGGAAGGAGGTTGGAAAGAGTTTCTCTCCAACGTGCTGAAAGACAACATTCAGACCACGGACAAGGAGGGCAGTTCTGTCTGCGACTGGAGATTCTAGGTCAGTGGTTCTGTGCTGCAGGGTGGCCAGCACAGCTCAGATGAAATGCCCTCTGACAATGCCATCCCAGAGAAAAGTGCCGTTGCAAAGGAGAAAGCCAGTCACTCGCTTCCCTGGTGGCTGTGTCCGTGACTTCTATGCCACGGCCAACGGCAACTGTCCAGTGAGCAGCTGGGCTCGCTGCCTCCCGGTGCCATGCTCAGAATCTTGAAGAGCCCCCTCTGGGCTCTGTCTTTGGGGGGTCACACCAGGAAGAAGAGTTCATGGTTCCAGACACTGCATAGCAGGAAGCGATGCTGGCTTCTAACCTGTTTGAAGGTGTGAGCTCTCCTGTATGCCGATAACAGATTCTGGCACCAAGCAGCGTGAAGACAGCTTATACCACCTAGGCTTTCCACATAGCTTTTGAACACTGGAAATGTGTGTGTGTGTGTGTGTGTGTGTTTGTTGATTTCAGAGAGGAAGGGAGAGGGAGAGATAGAAACATCAATGATGAAAGAGAATCATTGATTGGCTGCCTCCTGCACACCCCCCACTGAGGGTTGGGCCTGCAACCGGGCCACGTGCCTTGACTGGAAATTGAACCGTGACCTCTTGGTTCACAGGAAGATAGATGCTCAACCACTGAACCAGACTGGCTGGGCTTGAACACTGGCTTTTAATGCCCAGGTTTGTCAATGAGACTAACTCAAACCTTGAGAAAGCTTTTCGTTATCAGAGCTACAACACTACGTGTGTGAACCCCATTCTCCCTTTGAACCACGGAGTCCTGCCTTTTGGAGGAAGACAGAGCTATTGTGGCATTTTGGAACCACCCCATGCATCTCTGTGTTCGAACGGCATGGGGCTGCTTTTCCTGATAGAAAAAAGAAGATATATTGCTTTGGTCTGTTTTTTTTTTTTTTTTTTTTTTTTTTTTTTTTTTTTAAACACGTGAGACATTTTACTCACAAATCAACCTCTTCTGCTGTTTTAAAGCAGAGTATTGACTTCCGGAGGGGAAGGCCAGGTTCGAGAAAAGGATCCTTATCATTGAGAGAAACCAACACCTGCCTTTGTCTAACCAGACAGGGTCAGTGTTGTGGTCCAGGGAGGTTTCAGAACAAACGTGAGATAGTGTTTTGCAATGGAGGATCTTGCGTGAGTGTGTGCCTGTGTGTATGTGCGTGTGTGTGTGCATGTGCATGCGCGCGCGTGTGTGTGTGTGTGTGTGTGTGTGTGTGTGTGTGTAGTATTAAGGGGAGGTGTGAAATTCTGCTTTGCATCTCTGAAATATCTTCAGGCCCAAGAAGAGGGCGCAGATCTCAAAAACACAGCAGAGTGACACATTTGCAGACCAATACCTCATCAAGTGGATTTGGAAAAAAAAAAAAAAAAAAAAAAAAGGAAAAGAAAAAGAAAACACCGACAGATGGGATGTGTCTGCCTGGCCTCCCTGCTGGGGTGCGTGTCACCGACTGCGGGCAGAGAGAGCGGGAGGCCCCGCAGGACCCGCCTGCTGGGCGGGAGGCGGCAATGACCCAGACGCACCTCTCTCTACAACAGACTCAAGGTTGATGAATGCCGTGTCTTTGCAGCTGGCTTTTGTCGCCTCTTCCTCTTTCCCTAGGTGCCCTTGCCTCTCAGAAAAGAAAGGAAGAGAGAAGGAGAGGGAGAAAGAAAGAAAGGTCAGACCATAATTCTGCAGCACAGCGGCTCTCCATGTCTATTTCCATGAAAACGTTGGTGAGCCTCATCTGTGGGTTTAAAGAATCAAATCCTTCTGCTCCCGGTAATTAAGGAGTGACGGTCACCCACCATGAGCAGGCACACAGGAGCCAGGCTTCCCGGTGAAGGTGAAGGTGAGGTCCCTTTGGGAGGGAAGATGTGATCGCGTCTAAATGAAATGAAAGTGGTGTCTGGCGCCCTCATGGCCCTGCAGCCCGGGACCAGGAGCCTCAGACACCCTGCGGACCCTTCTTTCTGGGCTCCACCCCTGGAGCCAGAGCTCTGTGAGGGTTCAGCATCGCTGTGCAAACCCAAGCCAAGAGCCCAGCTTCTCAGACACACAGCGGTGCCACGTGTCTGACAATCAGGCCCATCTCTCCGTCTCCGAAAGGCTGTGGGGCGCCTTCCAGGGCAGCGGCCGGTCTGGAGACAGACAGACATGCACTCACTTTGGAAGCGGGGGCATCGGATGCCTGCGGCCTACGGGAGGCGCCTCTGTGGGTGAGAACAGACCCAGGGGGATGTTTTTAGGACAAGATCCCCTTTTGCCTTTTAACAATAAAAAGCGTGTATGGCACCGCGGGGCTGCCCACCTCCCGGCAGCCTTGGCTCTGTGCAGCGGCCCCGGGAAGCGAGCTCTTCATTGTCTAGCTCACCCGGGGACAGGCCGTCTGCTGGGCTAACGAGCTCTCCCGCAGCCTTCTCTCCCGCTGGCAAGTCCCCCACAGCACAGTCTTCAATCAGATCCAGTTAAAGCAAAAGGGAGGAATGGAGGAACATTAAAAAAAAAAATTTAAAAAAGGAAGGCTGAAACCGGTTTGGTTCAGTGGATAGAGCGTTGGTCTGCAGACTGGGGGTAGGTGGAGAGTCCCAGGTTCAATTCCGGTCAAGGGCATGTACCTTGGTTGTGGGCACATCCCCAGTGGGGGGTGTGCAGGAGGCAGCTGGTCGATGTTTCTCTCTCATCGACGTTTCTAACTCTCTATCCGTCTTCCTTCCTCTCTGTAAAAAATCAATAAAATATATTTTAAAAAAAGAAAAAAGAAGGGCCCAGAAAGCCACGTGAGCAGTAGGCCCAGAGCCATCCCTTCCATCCGGCGCAGTGAGGTTGGGCGCTTGAAGGTTCCCATCCACCAGTTCATTTCGAAGCTTGCTCTCTCACGGCCAAGGTGCTCCTCAGAGAGTCACAGCGCTGCGCACACCTCCGGTGGATATTAATGTGATAGATCTTTGTGGCAGATGGCACTTAGATAGACGGGTGGCGACCTTGACGGGGGACTGATGGGAAAGGCCGGGATGAAGGAGCACTCAGTCTCCTCGGAAGCTCAGAGCACGCCATCGGAGACCTGGGGCCCTGCCGCCCGTCCTGGGACTGACTTCCTCATGCTTTCCCCCTGTCCCCTGGAGGCCAGCAGACGTTCCTGGGGCGCTCCATGACAGAGTCTAATAGAGGGTGTCGGGGGAGAAATCATGGCCCCCCATCGCACACGGATGATCCTGTGAAGAAAGATGGTGGCGTGGATGATGGAGGAGTGAAGGGGGCAACGCGGATGACGCCAGGACCATTTGTCCAGGGCCCGCGCCTGGCTGGTGATGGACGGCTGCAGAGGCGTACTTGCAGGAGGGACAGACAGGGATGGAGAGTCTGTTCCATCCATGCGAGCAGAGGTGACCATCGGGTTATTTACTGGCTTCTCTCAATCTCTGAGCAGAATTTGAGGTCTCTGTGCAGAGGGAGATGCCTTTGCAGGGATTCTGCCTCCGAGAGGTGTCCAATGGCTGCATTAGAAGCAGCCCAGGCTGGCCCTGGCCAGTCGGGCTCAGTGGATAGGATGTCGGCTGATGGATTGAAGAGTCCTGGGTTGGATTCCAGTCAAGGGCACATACCTCGGTTGCAGGCTTGATCCCCAGCCCTGGTTGGGGTGCATATAGGAGGCGGCCAATCGATGTGTCTCTCTCACATCGATGTTTCTCTCAGTCTCTCCCTCTCCCACTCTCTTTAAAAATCAATGGAAATTCAGAAGGAAGGCAGAGGTGGGTGGGTGGGTAGAGATCAACCCAAGAACTTGTATGCATACATACATAAGCCAAAGACACAGACAATGGGGTGGCGAAGGCCTGGGGTAGGGCGTGAGGGTGGGCTGGAAGGGGTTCAATGCAAGACATATGTAATACTTTCCACACTAAAGATTATTTTTTTTTTAAATCAATGAAAAATATCCTCAGGTGAGGATGAACAACAACAAAACAACACAGCTCAGGCTGTGTTCCCAGTGGTTGAACGAGGCGTGTGTAGAATTCCAAAAGGCCAGGGGAGGATTCGTAATGTTGGGGTTCACAGAGGCAGCTCGTTTTAGAAAGCTGGTATTTGAGTGGCTCAGCCACATCCCTTCAGCAAACTCCCCGGCGTGGAGCAGATGGTCCCTCCATTAACAACCGTTTGCATTTAACTTACTGCAGGGATGCACGTACCACATGCCACCGAGCAAAGCGAAAGCACTCGGTGGCGACTAATTAAGTGTAAAGACACATCGCTTCACGCACACTTCTCGTAGCTCACGGTTTTAGTTGTGTCAAGCGCTTCTGTCTGAACTCTGGCGTCGGCCCCGCAATCGTGGGGATGCTGGAATTACGTTTCTATTAATACTTCTGCCACACACCTCCCCCGCCCCCAGGAGGTCAGCCTTTATATATCACCATTTCCCTGATCGGTCAGCCACATGTTGTTTTTTAAAAAGCTAGAATGCTTGTACGTTACTATCAAGCCCACCCAATGCTTATTTTAAGAAGCCGGGTTTGCCTGGAAAATAGAATATACCCAATAGAACATACTCAATACACATACTCAGAAAAGGCCGAAATCAGACAGAGTGACGGACGTTAATGGGGTTCTGAAAGTCCTTCCTGAATGTGGGATTCTTCTGTATCCTGCCTTCTCCTCCTCATGCCCCTCAGCCCCCAAGGGTTCCTGGGAGTGACCACACATAATTTTTCCTTCCCCTGCTCCGACTCCTTCCCAGCCTCTGGATGTGTCTCTGAACTCAATGTGCTTTTTGAGCCCGTGACCCTGACCTCACTTTCCAGAGCAGGTTCCCTGGGGCCCGAGGAAAGACAGAGCTCAGAGTAGCAAGCAGGACTGCGTGCCACGGATAAGAAGGCCCACACTCCTCCCTGATCTCCGAGGACTCTGTGACATCTCTCTTTCCTTCTGCTGACCACCAGGGTCAGCGGACATTGCCATTCTGTCACTGGGTGGCAAGGTGATGCGGGATGAAGCCATGAATCTTTCATAACAACGGTTGTCTTACTCAAGAGCCCTCTGTGCAAAATGTCAGAGCAGGCCAGCCATCATGGGGGTGGGGGGGGGCGGCGGTGTAAGGAGGATGGCTGCCCATCTGCAGCCCAGGGGCAGGGACAATAGACCTGCCTGTCTCCAGAAAATGCCCAGTTCTCATTCTCATGGAGATTTCTCCCCACGAAGAACTCCTGGAATACGGGGACGACCAGTGGGACCTGCTGGAGTCTTTAAAGGGGAAGGAAAGAATTCAGACGGATAACAAGAGTACCTTAACAAGGATTGCTGGAGTGTGAATTCTGTACCAGTGTCCATATGAATGCAGCCCAGCCACGGGGAAAAGAGGAGTTCATAGAAGAAGAAAACGTATTAATGGTTCATACTGAGCAGGCCAATAGGTTGCAGTGAGACGAATGCAAACATAATTGAAAACAAAGCAAAACTACTTTGGAAGTTGCCATATTCCATTGTAGCCACTATTCCCGGGCCCATCATCATAACCATCATCGACTTAACATGTACTCGGGTTTTGGCGACATTAAGAATACTGAAAATTACTCATCCACGTGGGTCCACATGTTGCATTTTATAGACGAGGGGACTGAGACTGAGATAGTTTTAAGTCATGTTGTTTTTTCCAGTAGCAAGTGGAGGAACTGGGATTTGAACTCAGGCCTACCTGCTCCAAGCCTTCCTGTTTTCATTAAATAGAAATGCTATTTGTTAACAAACCTAGGTCTCAACTTAATATTTTCTTAATTTCGTTTATAGCAAAGACTCAGGGAAAAGAATACTGGCATCTTTACAAATGCTGCTGCTAGCAGCGACATCTAACAGAATGGTCAATACCAAGGAAAGGAGCAAATAATCAAATTGCAAAGAAGCCTTGTGGTTTAGACTCATCAATGCTAGGCAAACATTGAATGTGTAACCCGGGGAGATACCCTTTTATCTCTGCAGGACTCTTGTTTTCCACAAATAGCATTTCTGTTTAATGAAAACAGGATTAACTTTTATTGAAAACTGAGCCTGCCTGTTCGGTCTGATTAAATACTGGGCCGTCTTGCAAACCCACATTGTTCTCGGTGTTTCTGTGTCTGGAACAGGCTCACCTGTGGACACATTTCCCGGATGTACCCATATCAGGGAAAAGAGTAAGACAAACGTCTTTCTAAGTGAGCATGAGTATTGCAATAGGGCAGGAGATAGTTCCAATCATTAGATCACATTCAACAATGTGAGCGGATTAATACAAACAATGCCATGTGGTTCAGCCTGAAACACGAAGGTAATCATTCAGGAAGAACCTTGATGAAGGAGAGGCCATCCGAAGGTCCTCTGGAAAGCATCCTACATCCCAGAGGTCTTCCTCCTCCTGCACCTCCCACTGTTGCCATAGCAACCTTGTGCCTGTCCCCATCACTCCACAGATCCCATGGCTTTATGATTTAGCTTGTGACAGGCCTTCAATCCATCCAGACGGTAGCAACTTGAGGACGGGGGCTGTGGCTTCCCATCTCAGTAGCTCTAGCCACTGGCATACTGCCGGGAACTAGTAAGCACTAAATATTGGATGTCTTAAAAAATACATACACATGCATTTTCCGAGCGCTCAATTGCCGTTTCTTCCTTTTCCGATTGAACCCATGGGGATGAATACTTATTCCAAGCGGGGATACGTTGCTTGGGACACCCTGTGTTTGCCTGCTTACAATTATTGGCATGGTATTTTGCATTTTTCATGGTTCTTGAAAGGGAGGTGAGGTAGGTACGGCAGCCTCCCCATGGTCCATGGTTGTGCTTTCCACGTGGTCAACTGTGGTTGAAACTAGGAAAAGGGAGAGTCCAGAAAGACACATTTCAGAGGTTTTCAATCGCGTGCCGTGCCGAGCACCCTGCCCTGGTCAGCGGGACATGAATCCCCGCTCCGCGCAGTGTCTCCATGCTGTGCCCGGTCCCCACCCCTCAGCCACGGAGGAGCCAGTTCAGGTATCAAATGGGCTGCGGTGGCATCACGGTGCTTGTGTTCAAGTGACCCTCCCGCCCCCCTCAAATGGGTCACTGCTCTGCCCTGTGACTTTAAGGCGTCTCCACCATCACAACTATAAGGAACTTTTTTTTTTTTCTTGTTGTGTTCATTCTCTCAATCAATCTAATTGATTCCTACTATGTGCCAGGCCCTGTTCTAGGCACTGGGGGCAGATCAGTGAGGAAAACACAAGTACCCTCTGGGTCCAAATTCTGCTTATGCAACAGGATCATCTTCGGCTAATTTATTAACCACGCTGTTTCACATTAAAAAAGAAAAAAGAAAAAAAGAGGGAGTTCGATGAGATGTTTCCATGGTTTCTTTCAGTAATAAGAGAAATGATTCTGCAAAGCTACGCCACTCTGACTACTGGGCATACACCCTGCACATACAATCCCAACCCAGGCGCTCATGATGCTATCTATTTCTAACCTGCCAAATCGCTGACCCCTTCCACGCCCCCTCCCACCATCTCCCGGCCCACCCCCTCCCCATCTGTTCCCCGTTCCCAACAGCCCTGGAGGAGCTATAATTACACATGGATGTCACCCATATGTTGTAACAGCTTCGCTTCCCTGATATTCTGGCGAGACCGAAGGAGGGAAAAGCAGCCAGGGCAGCAGCACAAAGCCTAGACGAGGCGACCCCCCTAGCCGCAGCCCTGGCTGAGGATTGCTGGGCTCTCCTTTGTCCGTTAACACCCCCGAAGAGCCAACGAGAAGGCAACGCGCCTTTAATGAAAACTGGCCCGTGGTTTCTATACAGCAAAAAAAGAATGAATTAAATAGTAGTCCATCTCATTTGCCTTTAAAGACACGATGTTAGTTTATTAGTGCCATTAGAGTTGGAAGAGATTACATTCCAGAGGAACAGAAATCCCCCAGCATCTCCATTTCTCTCTAAAACACACCAGATTGAGTCACTTGGCATTTCATTTTTTTTACATCGTTGCTGTCTCTTCCATCACAATTTCTCCGGCTTAAAAACAAAACACAAAATATCCCCATCGTTGCCAATGCAGCATTCAATTTCCCATCATTCTTCCGTGCACAGGACTCCCAAAGGTTCAGAATGTAAGAGTAAGAGTGAAAGAAAGAAAGAGAGAGAGAAAGAAAGAAAAGTGTTCCCTATTATGGCTAGCCTTTCTCCTGAGATGCTCTCATTTTTCTCACCCAGTGGAGTAACAATATAGAAAGGATGATAGCAAAAATTAGACCTTGCTGTGGAATATCAATCTGTTCTGAAGTGCAAATAATAAAGATGCCAACCTCGGAATTCAGGTAAAACACAAGGGCAGCCGTGAGGACCGATGCGCCCCGTCTTCCCTTGCTTGCTCCCGTGGCTGTCGCTGGACTCCAGCTTCCTCTATACATGGGGAGTGAGGAAGGAAATGATTTCGCTTTTCTATGATGTGGCATTTTGCCCAAGGATCTGGATGCTTCTTAAGAAGGAGACATCTTTCCTCTTTGATGACCCACTCGTTTAAAAATATCTATGGCATCGAGGAAGCGAGGATAAAGGGACAGGCTCTTAAAAATGGGTTGTTTTTCTGCACCCCAACGAAGTGCATAATTTAATTGGAGGGGTTATTAGATGCATTCTCTCCTTATAATGGTGCAAACCTCAGAGGAAAATGAGCTGCTTATGCATAGTTTCTCTTTTTAATTCAAGCAATCCTTAGGATGTAAACTATATGCTTCAAATCGGGATGGTACTTGGCCGTCCACTTAAAATGGGTCCCTGCCACCAATGTTTATGTTAAGTGTTTCCAATGGCAATGTTGGTGTTTTCTAATTTTTATTTATGGTTACTAGGCTTTTCATCTGAATACTCTTATTTACTGAACTTCATTCCCCTCTTAAAAGAAGAGCAAATTAAATTGAAAAAAATCTTAGATGGTAGAAGAGTTAAATATTCATTTAACTTGGAAAGAAAAGACTTGGGGGATAGGATCATTGACTTCAAATTTACATAATTTTGTTGTATGAAGGAGGCAGGCACTTAGGTTCAATATGGTTTCAGAAAAGAGAATATAACCTAATAGGTGGAAGCTAAAAGAAAAAGCAGGTTTTCTTCAATGAAAAGATACACTTCCTTAAAATAAACCAAGGTAGTTGGCCATTTCCAAGTAGATCCTGGAATATGTGCGGCTTATTTTACTATCTGATGATGCCCATGAAGTGAAAGTAGTTGTTGATATTAAACGTTTATGGGAAAATATGAGAACCAATTAATACTAAGAAAATGCAGCTCATTTCTTTTTCCCCCCTCCCCTTTTAAAGTGAGAAACTATCACCACAATTTTATTTTCACAGTAAGACACCAGGAGCTAACACAATAGAACAAATGAGCCCAATAATACATAGAGAGTAGATGAAAATGAGGGAAGGAGTTCTGATAAACACTCCCAGGACATTCTGAGGGGAACAGAGCCCCAAGGCCTAGGGGCTAGGGATGCGATGGAAAGATGGCTCGTTGGAGAATCTCCTGGGTCTCTTGCGTCTACTGAGCGCACACCAGGCTGGGGTGGCTCATGCAATGACAAAGCACACGGTTTCTAACTAGCAGCCTGATTTTGTCCTCTTCGGGCCTATGGGATGCTTTTAATGTCATGGAACATCTCGGGTCCTCAGTTTCCTCACCTGTAAAATGAGGCTAAGCAACCCCTTCCTCCCGGGTCTCTAGTGAGGATTCAAGAGAAGAGGGTACCTGGCCAGAGCCTTGTAACCTGAGTGCTATTAAGATGTGAGGGATTTCTATGTAAATACTGACCTAGATTTGGTAGAATGTCCTTAACTCATCCTCCTCTTGTTATGATTTCTCCCTCTTTCCCAGATGATATTTTCAATTTCCTTCAGAAATTACCACTTCAGTGACAGTATTCCACGGAGTTCTGCAAGTGTTCCATAGATGACCAGTCATTCATAATTACACCGGGAAAGAACCCTCTCATTCCGATGTCATTCATTCTCTAAACTTCCACCATCACATGCAAGGAGATACTATCCAAATGTGTACATTTCCAGCTCAGAGCTCTTTCTGAAACACCAGAGGAGTGGTTTCAAATCCTTACATGGACCCTCCACTCGGATTCCTGCTAACGGCTTTCAGTCAGCCCTTCTCTCCTTCAAATCTGATTGGTCCACCAAGTCCTATTGGCGGGGTGAGCAAATCTCAAACCCCAGTGTTAGGATGGCTTCTGTAGGAATTGGGGAGCTTTTCTGGGCTCTCCATTTAGCAACAGGACTTGGGATTCCAGGTGCTCCACAACTAAGCAATGGCCTAGTCCTCCTGGTCTCTCCCCGCATCTCCTTGTCCAACATAGCCATGTGGGAACAGCCTCTCACTCCATGGCTTTGGAGAGCTGACATATAGGAACCCACAGGAACGTTACATTTCTATGGCCTGGGGAACTCAAGGTCCAAGGTAAGGGTCCTTTAGACCCGTGATTGGCAAACTGCGGCTCGCGAGGCACATGCGGCTCTTTGGCCCCTTGAGTGTGGCTCTTCCACAAAACACTATGGCCTGGGCGAGTTAATTTGGAAGAAGTGGCGTTAGAAGAAGTTGAAGTTTAAAAAATTTGGCTCTCAAAAGAAATTTTAATCGTTGTACTGTTGACATTTGGCTAATAAGTTTGTCGACCACTGCTTTAGACCATTTCCCATGATTTGTCCAACTACATGGAGTTCCTTAGCAGGTGTGCTGTTCTGAAGCACAACGGGTCACCTAGAGTATCCCTCAGGCCCTGGCTGCTCCACATTCTAAAGCGCACATTTCAAGACCCCGTGCAAATGTCACATCCTCATCCAAGCATTTGCGAGGCTTTCTGCATTCAAAGAGCCACTTCTCTGCTGCCAGGGCACTTTCCCCACACCCATGTGGCAAAAGCACCGAACCCACATGGCCCTCCTTCTCTGTTTACATGTCTGTGCCCCTGTGGGCATCAGCTTCTTGTGAGCACTGACTACGCCTTGTGCTTCTCCATATGTCCACCGTCTAACCCAGCGTCTGGCCTGGGGCGGAGGATGAGTAGTTACTGGTGACGGAAGGAGGGTGTTATAAAAGCAGAGTCTGTCGGGTGGTGGTAAAAACCCAACTTCAATGATTAGGGCTCACTGGGAAGAAGGAAAAAGGCCAGGCCCCGTGCTCTGGCGCCTCTCACCTGACAGGTGAAGAGTAGACATTTGGGTAATGAATTCACATTGCGGCTGAAAGACTCCGTGAACTTGCAGGATGACCAGAAGCCTTTTGTCTTCCGCAGATCCCTTGTGTGCTACCTGGTTTTCCCTAAATTATCTGAGGAAGTATGGGGGTGCCTGACTGCTTTTATACTCTGCAACTCCCTGCGGTGTTCTTGCTTACTCGATATCATACACTTTCCCGTGAAGCGTTTGAAAGTCTTGAGTCAAGAAAGTGAATTTCCTGAGTGTAGCGAACACCTACGTGGTGACATTCACACAGGCAGGCTCTATGATCATATCTGCTTCCTTCTGAGGGTGATGGCGCAGGGCCGTTCTCACTCCTGACACCCAGACCCAATGACTCTGCCCAGGGGCCTTTCCCTGTCATGGGATTGGGGAGGGACAGTGGGTTCCCTCTGGGGCAGCACCAAACGGGGGTAGAAGTGGCACTTCCATGCCAGCGGCGCCTGGCTCCTTTCTCAGAGACGAACAGCAGAGGCTCAGGAGGCAAAACCATTGTGCCAGGAGTAGCTGATGGCCAGCCACCTGCAAAGCACTTGGGTAGGTACTGCCAAGGGTATGACATGGGTGAACGCCATGGAGGAAAATGATTGGTGATGATGTTGAGGGACACTGTCCAACAAGACAAGTAATGGAGATGCTGGTGAGAGTTCTCTAGGCCACTAAGGAGAGGTCTTACCATTCGATCCTAAAGATCTTGAGGTTGAAAAAAAAATTTCTATTATCTTGTGATTGAACCCAGTACCTTGAGCCATTAATTACAGACAGAGGAGCGTATTATCAGATGTGCAGGTGTCTTTCCAGTTTGACAGTGATTACAATAAATCACATGACTTCCTTGACACTGTTCACCTCAAACAAACACTACATAAGGCTAAGTGTATGTTCTCTAAAAATCAATGCCTCCGACAAATATAATGTCCAACTTTTCAATTGGATTAGGAAATGCTGAGGAGGAAACAAAACACTTCAAAATCAAAACTTTCTGTGTGTAGCTAAGAAAACATCTTGTACCTTAGATTTCACAGCCCGTGGGCTTAGCTCCACGGAATAAAGAGATGTTCGGAACAAACATCTCCTCACCATCCCTCCTCTCACCTCTCATTTGGGTGGATTTTATTTATGCATTAGACGACCTTTTTTGGCCATTAGAGCCATCTTGCTTCGGCAGTTAATTAACACAAGTACCATAATTTAATACAGTTAATGCTACTTGATGTCCTTTAATGTACCTTCCATTAGTGATATTATTGTAGTATTACCCTGTAAATTAAAACGAGATCAGGACGGAGAGAGGCACTCTTTAATTAAGGTGCTGGCACACCGCGCCCGTCTATTACTCATTAGGGAAAAGCAGCCTGATTTACGGAAGGGGGACATCCATAAGTCAGAATTAGTCCCTGGAGATCGCCAGCAGCCAGCTTCTGGCTCTGCGATGGGACTCAGCGCACAGCTAGAGGGAGGAAGTGGCGGCGGAAGAAGTGTGTAGCCAAAGAGGGCCGTGATGCTCACGATGGGAGCTTAGGATTTGTCACCAGTAGAATAGGTCTCAGGTGAGTCACACACTGCAAAGAACCTAAATGCGACCTTCGTCTTATGACCATCAAAAAAATCATTTTTTTTTTTTTTTACACCAAACGATACCCGCCAGGATGAAACATAACCACCAAGTGCATTTGGGCACAAGAAATAAAGACCATGGAGTTCATGGTCAGCCAACTTCAAGATCTCCCTCCTGCCCTTGTTGCTTCACTTAACATTTCAAGGTCAAAAAAAAATCTTGTATTCTCTGCCCACTATTCTGTGGCCATTTCCCTAACCCACGCCGGTTCCCACATTATTTGTGGAGTGACAGGCAAAAATAAATATCATTAGAATGGTCATAAACAGACATGGAAAGGCACATTCAATGTCGCGATCATTCCATGAACGGAGAAAGGAGGAGCGATGGAAACAACTCGTTGGGGACGTTTCCGTTGATGATATTCTTGAAAAGGAACCTTCAGAACTTTCTTTTCTAGATCGTCAATCTCCCTTCAGGGCTCCGTTAGACGGCATGCTGAGGAAAAGACAGACGAGGCCGCACCGTTCAAGGGTGAAACGTCTATCAGCTTCTAGGCTGACAGACCTGCCATCCGGGCTGCCGTTCCCTCGCGTGGCTCCACGTTCCTTATATAACTTAGGAGCTGGAGACACGCCCGCACCACGGGCCTTACTTCTGGAGTCCCTCCCCCAAGACTAAAAATACCCTGGCCATCTGGCGCCTGGCACAGCACGCGCCAACATTGGCTTTGCCCTGAGGAATTTGGACAGGAGTTTGGAGGTGACAGAAGGGGACCCGATGGGAGGGGCTCACCTCTATT
The DNA here is from genome assembly GCF_964339955.1 of Pipistrellus hanaki. Taxonomy (NCBI): domain Eukaryota; kingdom Metazoa; phylum Chordata; class Mammalia; order Chiroptera; family Vespertilionidae; genus Pipistrellus; species Pipistrellus hanaki. The sequence continues at coordinate 5,710,583 of NC_140520.1, forward strand.
ACACCTTTGTCTCCTGCCCAGCTGCTTCCTCACCAGCTTACAGGTGACTGGTGAACAGGAAAAGGAAGTGGGTGAGTCCCGTGAAGGGAGGGAGGGGGTTCCTCCAAACTCCTTGGGACCATGGCAGTGCGTTGGAGGGTACCACCAGGGTGAGGGGTAAAAGGAAAGTAGTAAATCTTGTGGGATTTTGCCCGGCCTGTGACACACCTGAGAACAAGGTTCAATTCCTGGTCAGGGCATATACCTGGGTTGCAGGCTCAATGGGGGTCCTGGTTCTAATGATGGAAGCTTCCCATGTAAACATCCTCAATGTTTTTGGTAAATTGCTCAATTGCTCAATTATGTATCAGGTACATTATCAAAAACTAAGGCCGTGGTCAGCAAACTGCGGCTCTCAAGCCACATGGGGCTCTTTGGCCCTTTGAGGGTGGCTCTTCCACAAAATACCATGGCCTGGGCGAGTCTATTTTGAAGAAGTGGCTTTAAAAGAAGTTCAAGTTTATAAAATTTGGCCCTCAAAAGAAATTTCAATCGTTGTCCTGTTGATATTTGGCTCTGTTGACTAATGAATTTGCAGACCACTGCCCTAAGGTGACCGTGTCGGATACTGCTTAAACTCTTCCACCCGTGCCTGCCCCACAGCAAGAAGAGAGCCTGACTCAGAGCCACATGGCAGCATATCTTTTTAAGACCATAGCAAAAAAAAAAAAAAAAAAACCCAGAAAAAACACAGCTTGCCCTTTTTAAACAAATGTGTTGTTTTCCCAAAATGCGTTTGGCTCTGATTGAACTCATTTAAAGAAACACAGCTTCCGTTTCAGAGATGTTTGCGCCAGAGAACAAAACCACAGAGAAGCCTGCCCTGGGGAAGGCCTTCTCTTGCGTTAGGAACAACAGGAAGATGTATGGCCGGTTTTCCAGTCCCCGTTCTAAGACGCCATTCCCCCCTTTTGCTTAAATTCTATGCAATCTGCCAAAACTGGTTTGGCTCAGTGGACAGAGCGTCGGCCTGCGGACTGTAGGGTCCTGGGTTCGATTCTGGTCAAGGGCATGTACCTTGGTTGCGGGCACATCCCCAGTAGGGCGTGTGCAGGAGGCAGCTGATGGATGATTCTCTTTCATCGATGTTTCTAACTCTCTATCCCTCTCCCTTTCTCTCTGTAAAAAAATCAATAAAATATATTTAAAAAAAAATTCTACGCGATCCTGCCAGGTTCTGGCGTACAGTCAGCAATTCTGGGCGCAGGAGTCACTGCTGAGCGAGAAGGGTCTCAGGTGCCTCAGGACCGACCCCCAGGCTGGGGCCCCTGAGAATCGGCTGCAGTAGAAACTGACAAACATCCTCCAGGTGCAAGAACAACCCCTTCCCCTGCCCCCGCACCCCGAATTTCCTATGTACACACCCGGCCCCGCTCGGGAGGGATGCTCTCTCACCTGCCCTGCACCTTGATGTCCGAGATGGCGTAGAAGTAGCGCGCCAGGTGCAGCTCGTCCACGAAGATCTCCCCGACGGCCGGCCGCAGCAGCCGGAGCCTCAGGTCCGTGACTGTGAAGAAGTCCCGGAGCTTCTTGGTGGTGTCCAGCTGGCCGTACAGGGAGGCCATGTTGCGCAGCCAGGGCCCGGCGAAGAAGGCGAACCGGTCCTTGATCTCGAAGTGGATGATCTTGCTGTTGGTCGTGTAGCCCGTGGAGTACTCCTCGGTGCAGATGATCTCCAGCACCGTGTGCTGCGACAGGTCCTTCACGGACTTGGGGTCCATGTGGAAGGCGTCCAGGCAGTCCGTGGCGTAGTACTGGTAGGGCTGCCAGGTGCGCCCGTAGTCCAGGGACTTCTCCAGGATCATCTGGTCCGGGCGCCCCGACTCGAAGGTGATGACGATGTTGTCCGTGAGCTCGATGGTCTTGCTCCAGGACAGGGTGATGTTCACCTGCAGGGGCTTGGGGTAGTCCTTCCAGGTGGCCGACTGCCAGAAGGTGGACGGGTGCCTTCCCTCGAAGTCGAACATCAGCTCTGGGGGGTGCGCCAGCTCCGGGGTGCTCGCGTCGCACTCGTTGTTGCACATGTAGGGGTTGCCCTGGGGAAGAAGAACACAGAGGGGGCGTCACACACGGGCTGGGCAAAGGTAGGCCATCCTTCTGCTGCTAAGAGGCCGGGAGAGGAAGGAAGGAAGGAAGGAAGGAAGGAAGGAAGGAAGGAAGGAAGGAAGGAAGGAAGGAAGGGAGAAAAGGAGGGAGGGAGGGAGGATGGAAGGAAGGAAGGGAGGAAGGAAAGAAGGAAGGAAGGGAGGAAGGAAAGAAGGAAGAAAGGAAGGGAGGAAGGAAAGAAGGAAGGAAGGGAGGGAGGAAGGAAGGAAGGAAGGAAGGGAGAAAGGGAGGGAGGAAGGGAGGAAGGGAGGGAGAAAAGCAAGAAAGAAAAGGAGAAAAAAAAGAAGAAAGGAAGAAAATAACCTGTTTGCAGTCATTTTTATTTTTTTTTTAGTATCTTTTTAATTTGAGAGAGGAAGGGAGATGGGGAGAGAGATAGAAACACATATGATAAGAGAGAATCATTGATCGGCTGCCTCCTGCACTCCCCACCCTGGGAATCAAGCTGTAACCTGGGCATGTGCCCTGACCAGGAACTGAACTGTGTCCTCTAACTGTGACCTCCTGGTTCATAGGTTGACACTCAGCCGCTGAGCCATGCCAGTCGGTGGCAGTAATCACTGTTATTTGCCCTAACTGGAGACTCCTATTGGATTGCTTGAAAAGAAAAAAAAAAGTATGCTAATTTTCTTGCCTGGCTTCTTTCCAGGGACGCCAGGAAGTGGAAATGGTTTACATATCACGTAAGCGTCCCAGAAGCACCCAAGACACTGAGCGGCTGTCTGCCAGCCGGCCCCAAACCGCCGCGGCCGCTCCCAGAAGCTTCTGGAAAAGCAGGGAAATCCCTCCGAGCCTCCAGCACCTGCCCCGGGAGCCCCGTGCCTCAAACAGCCAGGTTCCTGGCGGAGCTCTGGGAAGAGCAATGCACCGCAGACACCTGCGTCCTGATTGGGCAGCCACAGATCATTAGAACGCGGGCTGCTCTGGGCTCCGGGGCCTGGCCCACACATCTGCCGCCCCATTGGCCAGCAGCCGGGGGGTCGCTCAGGAACACGGGGCGGGCCTGTGCTCCGACATATCAGACCAGCACATGCCAGTACTGAACTGGGAGGCTGTTGCAAAGAGCCAGAGGACCACTGCTATGCGCCCTGGGCCGGCCACCGTCAGCTGCCCATGGACGTGAACCGCTCCCATGGCTCTCCGCCTCACCAAGGCCCCTTCCCTCTATCACACCAGAGGCTGAGCAGGGCCCTTCCATGGCCACAGGTGCTAAACCCTCTCTGCTGCCCCCATGGCTGCTCTCGGCCCTCCCCTGCAGCCTTTCAGACAATCCACAGGCTTCCTGATGGCTGTTCGCCTTGTGTCCAAGCAAACAAGGGGTGTCGTTGGCATCCAGCCCTGCAGGTGTTTCCGCCTGAGCCTGACCGGGGAATGCTAAGCAGGGGCGGGAGGGAGAACCGCCCTGGGACCCTGCCCCAGGCCTCCTCTGGGGATTGCAATTAGATTCTCTTTATGCCCCTTTGTACCGAGCTCAGCTCTTGTCACCATCAGACCTGCGGGCTGCAGGAGCCCGGTCTCACATGGTGAATTTCCACTCCAGACGTGGAGGCTCGGTTTCCGCTGACGCCGGTGAAATGTGAGGGGGGCATCGGAGACCCGCCGGGGCCCCAGAGGCCGCCTCTCCCACCCCGTCAGCGACTCCTGCCCCTCGCTTTCCCCATTAACGCAACCCGATCCCAACGCCGCCACAGGTGCTGGATCCTGCGCATCCCGAGCCAGGGCAGGGGGAAGGGGGCGGTGATGGGGGGACGGGGCTGTTGCAGAGATACAGGCTGGGCACCCGAGATAATGGAGATGTTGCTGTACCTCCCTCTCATGTTTCAATCCCCCCCCACCCCCCCCACCTCCTGATCCCGGTGTCTGCGGTGCTATTTATAGGGTCCCCTTCAGAATGAGCCAGGAGGGGAGGATACGTTTCTGTTCCAGGTGGAATAAATCACCAAATTTATTATTATTTAAACTCTCTTCAGCAGCCCGGGGAGCCAAATGCAAAACTCCGAGAAGCAGGCGCGGGCTTTTTTACGGAGGGCTATAAATACGGCGGAATCTGTCGGGATTTATAAATCCTAAATGCACGGAAACGCACGTTGGACTGGAAGGGGTCAGATTTACACAGATCGCACCTTCCTGTGAGATGCGCTGAGACAAACACAGTCCCTTCCGAACCCAGCAGCACGTAGCCATCTGCACCATCATCAGCCTGGATGCCGCCCCCTCCTCCTGACACAGGTGGCTCCCTGGAGGTCATGGGCCGTGGTCGGCAAACTGTGGCTTGAGAGCCACATGCGGCTCTTTGGCCCCTTGATTGTGGCTCTTCCACCAAATACCATGGCCTGGGCGAGTCTATGTTGAAGAAGTGGCGTTAAAAGAAGTTTAAGTTTAAAAAATGTGGCTCTCCAAAGAAATGTCAATGGTTGTCCTGTTGCTATTTGGCTCTGTGGACTAATGAGTTTGCCGACCACTGGTCTAGAGGATGGGACATAGGATAGCAACTCAGCAGGGCACCCTGAGGGAGCCCCACGCAGAAATCCCTTGACTTCAGCAGAGATGCGCAGAGCTTCTCAGAGGGCCAGTGGGTGCCAGGACAGAGGAGGAGGTGGGACAGAGTGGTTCTGGGAACGGGTCCATGCCAGCACCCCGGGCTTAGGAAACACCCACAAAGATGTCTGTCTAAATAGCATGCATTCCCATAGTCACTCAAAGGCGTTGCAGACTGACACATGATGTAGCATGTAAGGGCCAGACGCTTCACCTGCATTATCCTGGGTCATCCTTTTCAGCCCCGCCTTTCACAACAGGAAACTGAGACACGGGGTGATGGGGAAGGTGCCGAAGGTCACACAGCGAGGTCAGGGAGGTGGCAGAGCCGGCCCCCCTTCTCCTGCCCCTGCCCTGCTGGTCTGTTTAACTCCCAATGGACTTCCCATGATGCAACCAAGCCTTGGAAGAGGGCGGCCGGTACAAGGAAGGGTCTGAGGTCCAAGGAGTGTGGGGAACACAGCCTCACATAGTCTTGGGTCCGAGAGTTCTAATGAGCGTGATCATATGTGAAGTTAAACTTTCTTTTTACTTATTTTTAAAAAATATTTTATTGATTTTTTTTTTATAGAAAAAAAAGGGAGAGGGATAGAAAGTTAGAAACATCAATGAGAGAGAAACATCAACCAGCTGCCTCCCCCCCCCGCACCCTCCCCCACGGGATGTGTCTGCAACCAAGGTACATGCCCTTGACCGGGATCGAACCTGGGACCTTTCAGTCCACAGGCCAACGCTCTATCCACTGAGCCAAACTGGCTTTGGCAAAGTTAAACTTTCTTTAGCTTCTTGCGATACCTAGTTCCAGAAGCTCATCAGACCATGGACCCCCTGTTTGTTTTAGGAGCCCCTGCTTCTATAGTCCATAGCTAGTGCACTGAAGAGCATCCTTGGAGAGTCTCTGCTCTGTATGACTCTTCTTATACATACATACATACCTACATACATACATATATTTATTGATTTCAGAGAGGAAGGGAGAGGAAGAGAGAGATAGAAACATCAATGATGAGAGAGAATCATTTGTCAGCTGCCTTCTGCACACCCCACACTGGGGATCGAGCCCACAACCCAGGCATGTGCCCTGACTGGGAATTGAACCGTGTCCACGCTCAACCACTGAGCCATACCAGCCGGGCTATACTGCTCTTAAAATGCCACACAAGCACCGCACAACCCAAAGCCTGAGCCCTTTGTTGAAGACACGCCTGGTGAAGCACCCAGCCTCTGCTTTTGACCACAGGGCCATCTGCTGGGGCTTGGCGGGACGTGGGCTCAGGATAAACGCGCACATCCCCATCCCGCTGTCAGCCATCCAGACGCCTGCCGGGGCAGGGAGAACAGGTCCCTGCTCTGCACCCATCTGCTGTTTTAGGCACCAAAAGCAAGTGAGAAGAGCTTCGTGCATTCGCTAAATGCCTGCTGTATTTGATAATCAGTGATTGCCTGTGATGTCACTATCGTTAAGGCCCTTGTCTTGGCTCCCGAGACATAGCAGTGAACATATCTGAGTCGTTGCTTTTGGCAGTGCGTCCCTCTTTGTTGTGGGAGGTGGGGACACGCACCAAGGAAACAAATAGATAAAGTTTTAACACGTTACATGCTCTGGGGAAGGAGGCAGCCTATGGAAGGGAGGAAGGGCAGTGGAGGAGGGATTCTGATGGGATTTTCCATTGGGAGGTCCCGGAAAGTCTCCCCTGGGTCATGTGACCTTTGAGAAGATTCAGAGCAATCCCCAGTTGACACTGGAGGTGATCAGAGGTTGACCAGAAGGACAGTTTTGTCCTTCATCTACTTCTCTCTCCTTCGTGGTAATGTTAACAGAACAGCAATTTATTGAAATTGATGGGTAGACAAATCATTTCACATGAGAGCTTAAACCAAATAACTGTAGATACCAAAAATAAATAAATAAATAAACAAAAAATAAAAATAAAAAGAAACCAATAGACCTGTTCTTGTTTCCTACTCTTTTTAGGAGATTAATGATTTGCTGGCCATTAACATAATGACTGAGAGACAATGACATTGTGAAAAAATTAGCAGGATTAAAAATATATATATTATTCTGGCTCACTGAGAAGAAAGCTCACATTTTAGAATGATAAAGAAAGAAAAGAAGAAGGCCAAGGACCGAAAATGTTACCATTCTATAGGAAAAGAGCTGGGGGAGAGACTTTTTTATCCTAAAATATGTAGTGTCAATATTTCACAAGGTTGTGATCTGAAGTGCTGTTGTTACCGAGAATTATCAATATGAAAACAATTGCTGTTAAAGGGATTAGGTTAATTGCATTTTCAAGTACTTCAACCCCACCCTAATCCTCTCTAATACTACCAACAAAGAAATTTCTGTAAGAAAAATAACTTCCCCCCTACTTGTGAAAACAAAGAACTTCTTGCTGCTAAATCCAACAGATTCCGGCATTAGCGAGTATCCATAATTATTTTGTAGCCAGCAGGCATCCTAAAATAGATCTTAAGTCCCACAAGCAGCAGATCCTCAACTGTCTATGGACGAAAATATTTTATGACTGTGCTGATAATACCGACACCCTTAAGAGAGGCCTACATCATTAAGCTGACTCGCCTGCTAAATATTTTTATAACAATGAAAAGAGGAAGGAGGTTGTGATGCTTAATTTCATTTTAAAAATAACACTAATATTTTACCTCTGGGAGCACTGAAGTTCGTTTTTAATTAGCACTTTGCCGAGAAGTGGAATGTGTTGTTATTCTTCCCTAATGTGCTTTCAGAACTTCCAGGGATAAGGACAATTCCAGACCCGCTTTTATTATTGTTCCTACGGATGGGAGTGCCTCCTTCTGACAAGGAACACCTTTGAAAACAACCACCTTTCACCTAACCTCTGCTAGACCCTCAGAGTTAAAGAAGAAAGAAAGGAAGAACATCCTAGAGAAGCAGCATTCAGGCAAAGCCTGTGGTTCCTGCTATTTTGAACTTGCCCTTCCTCTCTTCACTCACTGGCAAGCTATCGGGAAAAACAGCCTGAGATGTAGGGAATTCTCACTGTGAGTCGCATGCCAAGCAGGCACGCGTATACATACAAGTGTCTGTGCACAGCGCCCGGGGTCACACGTAGACGGGTTGTGAAGTACAGGGAGGCAGAGCCAGCTCACGCCCACGTGTGTCTGGCAGGTCCTTGCCTGTTGGATTGGTGAGAGGCACGCTGGGATAGCACACTCACGGCTCTCAGTGTGGCCTAGAGGTAGACCCCACGAGGGCTGTATCAGTGTCACCGACATGGCCCTGCCCGGAGTGTCCCGCCTCAGGCCGGCCTGTAGAGGGAGTGTACTTGACTTCGTGTGGGAAAGATGTCACAGGACGAGCCCGGGTGATGTGGAGAGCACGTAAATTAAAGCTGGGGACAGTGACACAAAGGAAGGACTTCAGGTAGACAAAGCTCCCGGACAGAGCCTATGCTTTGGTGCCCTAGAAATGGTGTGGGGCCCAGCCAGCATGGCTCAGTGGTTAAGCATCAACCTAGGAACCAGGTCATGGTTCGATTCCCGGGTCAGGGCACCTGCCCGGGTGGTGGGCTTGATCCCCAGTGCAGGGCATGCAGAAGGCAGCCGATCAATGATTCTCTCTCATCCTTGATGCTTCTATCTCTCCCTCTCCCTTCCTCTCTGAAATAAATATAAACATAAAACACACACACACAAAACACAACATAACCTACATATTATGTCCCAGCTGTAGATATTCTAAACCTGCTATGAGAAAAGTATTTAAATGTCAGAGCGAAAATCCCAAATTTCCGTTTGGGAAATGTGGCCGCCCTGAGAGCCACGGAGGAGAGCTCTGGGTTCGAACTCCGGCCTCTCCGTCTTCTAATGAGACGCCTGCCCGGGCAGCCACGCTCCAGGCCTGAGGGCAGCCGCTGCTGGTCCTGTCTCCTGCCCGACGCTACTGACCCCACTCGGACCCGGTCCTCAGGAACGAAGACAGTCAGCGTGGGAGCCATGTCGAAGATTATGGCCGTGACAGACACCTGTGTGGGTCCCCCCGGGGGACCTCGGTTAGCACCTCCAAACCCCAGACAGCTTCCGAGGTCAAGACAGGCCAGGCTTCTGAGAAGGAGCCAAATCCATTCTCAAGCCACAAGCCACAGAAATGGATCCCACAGAACAGCCTGAGCCATGACTTTGCATAGACAGGAGAGAAAAAAGGAAATAGTAATGGAATCGAGGGGTTTTGAACATGAATGTCCACAGAAAAGCACCGGAGAAAGGTGACATTATGTACAATCGGTAGGGAAGTTGCTTTTTAAAATCTATGGTCTTAAAAACATAGCGCTTAAAAATCTTTGGTAGGAGATCTGGACTTCAGTCTCAAGAGATGTGGAAACAAGCCCTTGGGTTAATAAGGCACAGCTGAAGCGAGCTGACTGCGTTTAGGTTAAAGCCAGGGTGGGCAAACTCATTTGTCCACAGAGCCAAATATTAACAGTACGATTGACATTTCTCTGGAGAGCCAAATTTTTTAAACTTAAACTTCTTCTAACGCCACTTCTTCAAAATAGACTCGCCCAGGCCGTGGTATTTTGTGGAAGAGCCACACTCCAGGGGCCAAAGAGCCGCATGTGGCTCGAGAGCCACAGTTTTTCAACCACTGGGTTAAAGTAACTCGAGGGTAGCGGCACTATCAGGAGGGTGGGGGTGGGGGTCCTGGGACCGCCCTGAGGTGTGGGCCAGTGGGAGCATCCTGAATCCTGCAAGTTCTCACTCGAGTCTCAGAAACGGCTGCCTTCTTCTCTCCGGGGAGAAAGCGAGGACGAGACCCTCCCACCTGAGGTCCATTTCCTGAAAGCCACCGGCCTCTGGAGAGGAGAGAGAAACAGCAGCATGGCCGCGCGGAGTGGCCACTTCATCAGGAGAAGCTCGAGGACCTAAGGTGACCGCATATGACCTTTTCTTTTTTTTTTAATTTAATTTTTTTTTATTGAGTTTTTACAGATAGGAAGAGAGAGGGATAGAGAGTTAGAAACATCGATGAGAGAGAAACATCGATCAGCTGCCTCTTGCACGCCCCCTACTGGGGATGTGCCCGCAACCAAGGTACATGCCCTTGACCGGAATCGAACCTGGGACCTTTCAGTCCGCAGTCCGACGCTCTATCCACTGAGCCAAACCGGTTTTGGCGCATATGACCTTTTCTAAAGCGATGCTTTCTCCCTCATACTCTGCAGCTTCCCCCCTTCCACGCCCCGCCCCACACTCCCCCCCCCCCCCCCCATCCGATTCCTCCCTTCCCAGCTCACTAGCTGTTTCTCAGGCACCCACCACGTTCAAAAGTCATCGTGAAGAACTCAGAAGAAGTCCAACCAGATGTCCCTAAGTCAGGAGTAGGGAGGAGACCCACACAGCAGCACCCTCACACTCCTCCAATTAGCTGCCTGTGCTGCTGGAGCGCGCCCTGGAGTAAACAGAGTCACCAACCACACCATGCAACTGCCTGGCATGCCCTTCCACCCCTCGGCACATCATTGACCACATATTTACGTTAGAACAGACACACTGCCTGCAGTGCAATGCCAAAATAAAAATAAAAACGTGCAAGCCTTTTTAGGAAAAATCACAGAGGGGCGTTTCAGGCCTGGGCCAGGCTTGGAGGCACGTGTCAAAAGCCACTAAGGAGAGAATGAAGAAGCAGAGTCCGGGGGTGATAATCCCCCTTCCTTCCCAGCCTTCCTGCTCAGCAGACTTCCCCCAGACCTCCCTGGGCTGGTGGAGCAACGCTGGCCTCACCACGAAGGAGCCTGAGTCACACCCTCCCAGCACCAAATTCAGCTGGAACATGTTTGCTGCCCTCACCGCTCTGTGGGGGCAACGTGGGTGGCATTCTCCATCCATGCACATCTCCTTCTTTTCAAAGAAGTGAATTTGGCCTGGCCAGCTCTGGCTCAGTGGTTGAGCGTCATCCTATGAACCAGGAGGTCACAGTTCGAGTCCTGGTCCGGGCACATGCCCATGTTGCATGCCCGATCCTCAGTAGGGCCATGCAGGAGGCAGTGGATCCATGATTCTCTCTCACCATTGATACTTTCCTCTCTCTCCCTCTCCCTTCCTCTCTGAAATCAATAATTTTTTTTTTAAAGTGAATTGGCCACCCTCCTGCCACTCAGTTTGATACAGGATATGTATTGCAGCAGTGTGTAAAGTTTAAGGTATATTGAGAAATACTTGGTGAGTCCAGTCCCCACCATTAGTACAAATTCAATGTACTGCATGAAGTTAACATGAGATAAAATTACATAATACAAGTGTTTAGTATCTCCAAGGCATGCCGTAAGTGCTCAATAATTAGTAGCTAGCATTAAACACGGGCCACCTGCATTCCTTCACTTGGAGAATGACAGCGAATGTTTCCACTTTCCAAGCAGGCAGCATCGGGCATGCCTTCTTTCTCCTCAATCTGTTCACCAACCAAGTTCCCTAGATCAACCCATCACCACAGCTTCCTTCACACCGCCGACGCTTTCTTTAGTTTTCAAAATATTTACAATTTTAAGAATGCTTTCTCCAGCGTTACTGTAATAGCCTCTTCCGTGGTCTCTCTCCATATATCGTCCTCTTATAGCCTGTTTCCTAAGAGCTGCTACAGCGGTCTTTCTGAAATCCAAATCTGTCTGTGTTATGCCCCCTCTTAAAGCTCTTTAAGGGATTTCTCGTTACCTTCAGGAGGACAATTCAAATTTCTTAGCCTAGCTTGTAAGATCCTTCAAGATTGGGCCTCTGTATTTTATTTTTTATTTTTTACTAACTCATGTTCAGACCTAATAAGTTAGTCATACATATATGTGTATACATACACACACACATTTTATACATACACACACACACACACACACACACACACATATGTATTGTGTGGAGGAGGAGGAGGAGGAGGAGAAGGAAGAAGTTGTATGAGTACCAAACCAATAGTAAACATAACCTGGTCAGCTGTTGAAAACAATGCCCAAGATGAGAAGCGGAGTCTTGGAAGAATTGTCTTAGTCTTAGTCTTTTCATGGTTGAAAAAGCCAAAGGCAGATCAGCCAGCAGGACTAAAAATTCTTTAAAAATTAGATTTGAAAGAATGTGAAATGGATGGCCAAAACCCCAGCTACAACAGGATGCATATATGTATTATATCTCCAGAAAGGTGATTAGAAGTTCCTCAGTCCCATTGTTCTCGAGCTATTCCAGAACTTAGGGTAGAGGATAAAGTGACTCTTTCTGGGCCAACCCTTAGAGAGCGATTGGGTCAACTCCCCTAGAAGAAGGAGGAGTCCACAGATCTGGTCATAAAGTGAAAAATACCATTTAGTTAGAGCTGGTTATACTGGTGACTTGCAATCCATATTTGAGTTAATGCATAGGGTATAGAGAAATCTATATATTTGAATGTGAAGAGAAATACACATTTAATCTGACCTCCAAAAAAAAAAAATGAAAAGGCAATTCATATCCTAAAGAATGAAAAAAAGCCCATATTTTAAAAAAAAAAATGCCAGAAGGAGAAGATAAAGTACAAGATCAATAATGCCAGATACCTGAGAGAAGATAAGAAGTAAGAAAAATCTGTGTGATCTGTCTTGAAAGTGGTTGTCAATGACCTTGGAAATACTCCGTATAATAGTGTTGAGGCAGAAGCCATTGTACTAGAGAATGGTGGAGTGATTAAAAAGGGGTGGCCGGGTGGGTGGAATTTCTTTTGAGTATTCTAACAAAAGAAATATCAAACAAAATGAAACAAATATCAAGCAGGGATTCAAAACACACATTGGATAAGTCAGAAAATAAAAGGGGAAATGGGATAATAGTTTTATGGGGAAGAGGATCAAGTAGTGAACTTTATTTAAAATATATTTTATTGATTTTTTTTTTTTTACAGAAAGAAAGGGAGAAGGATAGAGAGCTAGAAACACTGATGCGAGAGAAACATCTATCTGCCTCCCGCACACTCCCCACTAGACACGTGCCCGCAACCAAGACACATGCCCCTGACCGGAATCGAACCTGGGACCCTTCAGTCCACAGGCCGATGCTCTATCCACTGAGCCAAACCAGTCAGGGCAAGTAGTGAACTCTTAAAACGGATCCATCTTTGATGACAGAATGCCAAACAACGTAGTGGGAAAAGAAAAATGACACCTACTCATGGAAGCAGGGTGATGTGTGGGAATGAGCTGCTAGCATCCACTTCACAATTCTGGAGACAAAACATGGATTCCCAGTGCAGAAAGCTCTCCTTCCTGTTGGCTAAGCCTTCCTAGTTAGTCGCCAGGATGCTGGAAGACTAAAATTATTGGAGAACTGTCGCCTCCCATCCCTCACCTTCTAATTGCATTAATCTGCGGTGGTTAACGCTCACTAGCAGCAACCGATATGAGGATTGATTCGAGGCAATTTCAGATCTCCCTCGATATGAGTTCAGGCCCGCATCCGCGGAAAATCTATTTGTCCTGAATGGATTGCGCTGGTCTACTCAAGTGATTTCAGAATGGGGAAGTCAGAAGAGATTGGATTTTAAATATTAGATTATTTTATATTGGACTCGGGATCTAATATTAGATATTAAAGTGTAAAATCACATTGTCCTTATTGCGAGGCTTCTTCTCTCCCCTGCTGGAGGATCAGGATTGTTGTACAGGGTGGCGTGGGAGGGTTCAGGAGCCTCCGGGTGCGGGAAGGTGTGGGCAGAGCTCACCTCACGGAAGGCTGGGCAGCCCTGGCTCTCAGGTGAGTGTCGCCGACGTTACGTGCGGTCCTTTATTGACACAGGATGGCCAGATCGTATTTGGCTGTTGCAACAAAAGAAATGCCAGGCACAAGGGAGCAAATACCAAGCTAACCTAAAGAAGTGATGAGTCCTAACCAGTTTGGCTCAGTGGATAGAGCATCTGCCTTCAGACTGAAAGGTCCCAGGTTCGATTCTAGTCAAGGGCATGTACCTTGGTTGCAGGCACATCCCCAGTAGGCAGTGTGCAGGAGGCAGCTGATGGATGTTTCTCTCTCATCGATGTTTCTCTCTATTCCTCTCCCTTCCTCTCTGTAAAAAAATCAATAAAATATATATTTTAAAAAAGTGATGAACCTGTTTGAGTCATTTGTGCTGTTGCCCTTCAGAGGGACATCCTGGTGGCCAAGGCACAGCCTGGTATGTCGACACCATAGAAGAGGCAGTAAGGAAACACAAATGGAGACCATGAGTCTGAGGATCTAAACGTACAAGACCAAAGCAGGGTCGACACTGCTTTCCAGCAGCACTGCTTTGACATATGCTAAGAATAATCGGTATTGAGTAATGCTTTAAAACAATATTAAGACCAGAAACAAAACGTGCCATTTCGAACCCTCACAGGAAACAAGTATTTGATTTTTATTGAATGTTGGAAAGGCCCAAGTTCTTCAGAATAATCACTAGCAAATTTGTTTAGAACAACAACAATAATAAAAGTGCATATTTATTGTGGACCTACTATATGCTAGGACTGTTATGAGTACTCTATTCAAAACAAAAAAACCCCAGCAAACCTGACACACACACACACACACACACACACACACACACACACACACACGGGGGCGGGAGGGGAAGAGGGGAGAGAGAGAGAGTTAGTTAATAATAAAAGTGCATATTTATTGTGGACCTACTATATGCTAGGACTGTTATGAGTACTCTATTCAAAACAAACCCCCCCCAGGAAACCTGATACACACACACACACACACACACACACACACACACACACGGGGGGGGGGGAGGGGGAGGAGGGGAGAGAGAGAGTTAGTTTGATTTTAAAGAGAAAGGGAGAGGGAGAGAAGGATAGAAACATCAATGATGAGAGAGAATCATTGTAGACCAGCTGCCTCCTGCATGCCCCCTACTGGGGATCAAGCCCACAACCTGGACATATGCCTTGACTGGAACTCAAACTAGTGACCTCTTGGTTCATGGGTCAATGGCTCAACCAACGGATCCACACCTGCAGGCAAGACCACCTGATGTGATAACCTCCTATGCCAACTGGTACTCCATTGGGGATAAGCAAGTGACGATCAACCTTCCTGGCACTTGGCAATTCTAAGAAAAATATTTTAAATTTGCCCTGCACAGAGAATATGCTTAATCAGGGAGTCAAAGCAAATACATTGGTCCGTTAGGGCTTGTTCAGAAACATTCTTCAGTCAGGTCCACGGGAACCCCAGCCAGGCCGGTGCAGGCAACCACCCCATCACAGCTGCCACCCACGTCAGCAACTGTCAGACACCACTGACTGGAATACGCATCCTGACTTCAGCGACGCTGCAATGCCAGGGACAAAGTGCAGCTAGGATCGATTGAAAAATGATCGCAACACACATGCCAGGGGCTAGAAGACCCTTTTGTTCATTTCTTGTCAATGATTTTATTTGTGAATAACTTGGGCCCAATGGTGACATATTCACCACTATTTTTGCACATCTGAGTATGTCTCCTCATATGAATGTCACAATTTCCTTCCAGAAATCCTAGAATCGCTCCGTGGGCTTCAGGTCTGTGAAAAGACACTTGAAGACTAGGATGAACGGTAACGTTAACTCCTGCTGAATAAACCTAATGTTTCTACTCTCCAACTTAGGAAATTCATCATCCCCATCTTCTAGTTAAAAATTTTAACAAAAAAAAGAGTTTGTGTCATTCCCCTGATTATTCAGTTACCTGGGCCATGATAAACTCCTTGAACTGCTATTTTGGGGTCCTTTCTCTCCCCAGAATTCTAAAATACGGCTTATTCTATCTTCCATGATGCATTCTGATCCATTGCTGGAGTCTATAGGTTTTTATCTCCATCACTGACCTCCCTGCCCATTATATTCTGGGCTCATTTTTTAAACCCGTGATTTCATTTTCGAAGTATTCTGGGTTTGGCTGATTCGATTACCCGCAATGTCAGGTCTGCTTTTTACTACTTTCAAATAAGATTTTTATTTCAGTTATTGTCATTTTCATTATGTAGCGTGCTCTTCCTACCCGGGCCTGCTTTGGCTCAATAGAGACAATGTCCTCTTTTATTTCATTAGGAATAAAAAGTAGGTAATTTTCCAAACCATAACCTCTATTTCATGGAATAGATCCGATTTACTCCTTGAACCCTGAGGACTTGACTCTGGCCATGGGGCTGACTGGATGGTCTTTGAGACCAACGTTGGATGTTTTCAACCTTGAAGGTAAGGGTTTGCTGGGGTGTCTTCAGCAGCAGCCACTGTTTTGGGGAAGAGATGACTGTGATCCTGCCACCTTCACCCTCAACCAGCGGAGTTCATGGTCCAGAGCACATAGGTAGCCCCTGGACAGCTAAGAATGCAGATTCCAGGGCTCCAACCCCAGTGACCTCAATGCCGCGCAGCCCGAGGGGCGTGCCAGGCACCAACATTTGTTAAATGTTTAGTATGAGGTTTGCAACTGTACAATAACACAGAAGAACAATAAAGTGAGCCACTCTGGACCCATCACCCAGCTTCCGACAGTTACCATATGACACTTTGTTCGCCAGACACTGTGACGTGAAAACAAGGGCAACTTCCTACTGTTGCAGAGCTCATGGGTCCTGGGAGACCACTGGTGTCTGGGGCTGAATAAATGGTGATACCGCTCACCAGGGCGATGAGGTGAAGCAGGAGCTGCATGGACACTCGAAGGGCTTTCTCTCGGTGCTGCTACAGGGTTCCAGGATGAAACTTAGTGAGCAGCTGGCCGTGGGAATCTGGTGATCACCAGTGGCCAGCGGCCAGACCCAGGGGAGGTTCTAAGTGGAGAGATCAACGGGTTGAAAATGGAGCCTGGGTGAAACCACCCTGGAGGGGACACATAGAGTCAGATGTGGACAGAAAGGAGCAGAGGTGGGTGAGCCAGAGGCATCAGAAGAAAAGAACAAGAGTGGGTGGAAAGAATGTGAAAGTGGGACAAAGGTGGAAAGAAAGGGAAAGAAAGAGGTTACAGGATCTTCTGAACCAGGAGCCCACTTTCGGAAGCTAAATAAATACTATATCTACACATTCAGTACTAGAGGCCCAATGCATGCAATTGTGCAAGGAGCTCAGCATCCACCCCTATGGCGGCTACCTCTGCCTCTGCCTTGGCCCCAGCCCTCTGCAGCTTCTTCTGGAAGGTTTTTCGGAAGGACGTCCGGTCTAATTTTATTATTACAGATTTGTTGAGACAATTTTGAATCTCCCTTCTGTCTTCTCTTATAATAGCATCACTCATACACTTTATGTGTGTATATATATATATACTTCATATACAGTCACAATAACAGATATGATTTATTCCATGCTTACGATGTCCCTGGTTCTTCATAAACATATCATTAATTTCCAAGCAAACCTGTAACATCCTTATTGCGTCTCTGTTTTTAATGATGAAGAAACACAGTGTTCCCGTAACGGATTCAAAGAAGAGGGGAGTGGCGCTTAGCTGGGCAGATGTCAAGGTCTGACTCTCTGTACTCACACCACCAGCCCATCCCTCCCTGCAGGGCTCAGCCGTCTCAGCTCCGTGCCTCCAGACGCATCTTCATTAAGACACAGGGAAGCCAATGACTAACAGCAAGGATACGTGCTATTTGCCAAGCCCCTGGGAGAAACTGGATTACTGAATCCCCCGGAGAAGCAGACACAGGCGGGTCTGCTGATATGAAGTAATGTGAAGAGGGAGAGATCTGCAGCGAATAAACCAAAAGAACGGACCAAAGCTTTAGGTAATGAGGCTTAAAATAATCACCTGGAAAGGCAACCAGCAGCAAAGAAAGGAGGTTGAGTGAGGCCTCCAGGAGAATCAAAGGGACAGGAGTTGCTCCGCTGGGCTCCATTTTCAAAAGGCAAGAGCACAATGATCTTCCTGCACTTCGAGCCCAGCCCTCCCGTAATTGCACAACCCCTCTCTGACACCGAGAACCGAGCGCGCTGTAAAATCCACGGGACGCCTTTAATTAAACGTTGTTCTCAAGAGCAAACAGGGATGGATTTTGCAAAAGGGCAAGTGAGAATCAGGTGTCTGCGTGCTGCAGAGACGTCCCTATTGGGTGCGCGTCGGCGGATAGGATGTTGGATGAAAACCCTCCCATCGGGGCAGCTCGCGGTATGTGCTGGAACACTCTGCACTCGAGATGAACTCAGACCCACAGCACATTGCGTTCTGAGGAAATGCCACAGCCTCGTGGAAAAGTAAATGATGCCAACGAAAGCCTGGGGGAGATGCTGAGGTGGTCCCAATGGGCACTGAAGAACTGTCAGTGCGCTAATCTCTACCACTCCACTGGGAAAGCAAAACCACCCCACCCTCCTAACCATGGATTCCATGGAACTGATGACTTTTTCAGGTCACCCACTTCATCTGCTCTTCATCACTCTACTGTCTAACCCAGTGGTCAGCAAACCGCGGCTGGAGAGCCACATGCAGCTCTTTGGCCCCTTGAGGGTGGCTCTTCCACAAAATACCACGGCCTGGGAAAGTCTATGTTGAAGAAGTGGCGTTAGAAGAAGTTTAAGTTTAAAAAAATGTGGCTCTCAAAAGAAATTTCAATCGTCGTACTATTGATATTTGGCTCTGTTGACCAATGAGTTTACCGACCATTGATCTAGCCCAAGTGTGACTACTGATAACCAAGGTGTGGCTACTGACTCACCAATAACAAGACAGATGTTTGGGTTATCTGGGTTCTTTTTTTCATTTTTTTGATTCCAGTGGGCATACAATATTCTATTAGTTTCAAGTGTACAATATAGTGATTAGACATTTATATGACTTAAGAAGTGATTACCTAGGCAAGCCTAGCACCCATCTGGCACCATACATAGATATTACAAAATTCTTTAAAAACTTTTTTATTTTATTGATATCAATGCCTACGATGTGAATCTGGTGGTCACCAGTGGATGGAAGTGGGAGAGAGAGAAACACACTGATGAGAGAGAACCATTGATTGACTCCTGCACACCCCCTATTAGGGATTGAGCCCACAACTTGGGCATGTGCCCTGACTGAGAATCGAACTGTGACCTTCTAGTTCATAGGTTGATGCTCAATGACTGAGCCATGCCGCAGGGCCAACAATATTCTTAATTATAGTCCCTATGCTGTATTTTCCATCGCTGCGACCATTTCCATCACTGGCCATTTCTATACCTTAATCCCTCCCCCTTTTTCATCCATTCTCCCAGTACCCATCCCATATGGCAACCAAACACTTTTCGGTGTTTATGAGTCTGTTTCTGTTTTGTTTGTTCATTCCTTTTGTTTTTTAGATCCTCCAAGGAAATAAAATCATACAGTATTTGTCTTTCTCTGTCTGACTTATGTCACTTAGCATGAAGATCTCTTGGTCTACCCAGGTTGTTGCAGAAGACAAGATTTCCTTCTTTTATCTACGGCTGCAGGGGTTATATGTCTGATTGTGTGGGAAGGTGGTGGAGTGGAGAGAGGAGAGGAGATCCTTCGCTCCTTCCCAGTCATGCTCAGAGCTGGCCCAGTTTTGGTTAGACATATGGCAACCCATGGGCACGCGGCCTACGGGCACTCAGAGTAGCTAGCTCCGGATGTCCCTGGGGATGCAAGCTGGAACTCTGGCCTCATGAAGGCCCAGCGCTTGCCCATGGTTCTCAGATGTTGCTGTGAGTCAGAATCACAGGTGACATCATTATTAAACATGCAAGCGCTTGGACCACCTGAGTCCTACCACATTCAGCCTCTGGAGGTGGAGCCCTGGCATCTCGGGTCTCCTGGGGCTCCACGGTGGGTTCAGCTGGGCCTCCCAAATGAGGAGTCACCATTCTGGCCAGGGGGTCACACCTCAGGGGCCAGGATGCTATCTACTCCCTGGGCAACAGATGGTGCTGGCGGACGCTGGCTCTGCCCTGGCGGCCAAGGTCCTGGTTGGCACTGCTGCCTATCGGATTTACTCTTTCTTTGCAGAATCCTTTGTCTGCTTCCTACCATGTGGAAACGAAAGAAACAAAGGAACAAAGCCAATATACTGTAAACATATGGAAGAGGAAGTGTCTGAAAAAATATATAGAGAAAAAATCATTCCTTTCAGGAAATTGTGTGCCCCGTTAAAAATAATGGATTAAAAATAATACATGAAATAATGACTATAAGTGAGTTATATTCATTACTTCATGGAGTCCTCACAGCATCTAAGGAATGCACAACTATGTCCCCACCCATTTCACAGATTAGAAAATTGGAGCTTATACCCTAGTCAGTTTGGCTCAGTAGATAGTGTCCTGGGTTTGATTCCAGTCAAGGGCACATATCTCGGTTGGGTTGCAGGCTCCTTCCTGGCCTGAGCCCTTGGTCTGGGTGTGTGCAAGAGGCAACCAATCCATGTGTTTCTCTCACATGGATGTTTCTCTCTGTCTTTCCCTCTCCCCTCCACTGTCTCTAAACATCAATGGAAAAATATCATCAGGTGAGGGTTAAAACAACAAGCTTAGAGAAGTCACAATAGAGAGTGGCAAAGCACTGACAAAACAGTCTCCTTTTTCACTTCAGTATTTGATCTGCATACTTCCAAGATATTGGGAACATTTTATAAATAACATTGCTAATGGCCCCCTACTCTTCTCTTCTTGGACACTACCATTTGCTCATCCAATGCTCTTAATCCAACAATCCTATATAATAAAAGGCTAATATGCAAATTGTCCCCTCGACTGGGAGTTTGACCAGGAGTTCTACCAGGGGGGAGGGCCAGCTGGCCAACCTCCTGGCTCCCTTTTCCCCCCCACCTCCAACCCCACCTGTGCATGAATTTGTGCACAGGGCTTCTAGTGGATTATAAATTGCTATAATGTTGCAGTCACTATCTTCATGAATTTAGTTTTTTTTTTTTTTTTTATGTTTCCAATTATTTCCTAGAAATTGAGTCAATATGTCAAAGAATATAGATATTAAAAAAATATAACTCTTGGTGCACATTGCCAAGTTGCTTTAACAAAAGACCATAAACATTTCTGCACACATTTTTCATCTGCTCTGGCCAAAATGCTTATATAGCCATTTCTCATTTTCGCTAACTATATATAAATCCTAGGTGGCCATCTGTGTACATTTATCTTTCCCTAAGTTCCTGATTATTTAAGCTCAGTTTCTAAAGATGGAATGGCTGGATCAATGGGCACTCACATTTTAGAGCTGTAACACTCATGGTGTTTCTCAATTGTCTGCCAGAGGACCACAATTTTATTCCCAGCAGGAAATGTGGGGGACCATTTCTTCATACCAAACATTTTGTTTCTTTCCGAATTTTATTTTAATTCTCACCTGAGGATATTCCCCATCGATTTTAGAGAGAGAGAAAAATAATAGAGACAGAGACAGAAAGAGAGACATAATGTGAGAGAGAAACATCATTCGGTACTTCCATATGCGCCCCGAGTGGGGATTGAACTCTCATCCTTTTGGTGTATAGAATGACGCTCCAACCAGCCGATGCCACCTGGTCAGGGCTCTACCTGAATTTTTAAGAACTAAAGTAGAAAAGCTTTTCACACATTTATTGACTTATTGTCCTCTTCTTTCTTTCTTGCAAGCTTTTTAAAATTTGTGTCTTTTGCTTTTACTTTATAAAACTCTTTGGGTTGCAAGTCTCTTTTTATTATTTATTTGAGAGAGTTATTTATGTTAAGACTATTAGCTCTGTGGAATCCATTGCAAAGTACACCCAGTCTGTCAATTGCATATTTCTTACAAATGGTTTTGATGGAGTACAGTTTAAATTTTAATATGATCACATATGTCAGTGTGGTCCTTTATGGTATAGAGAAATGTGTTTTCACACCACTAAATGTAAATACTCACATCTAATTTCCTTCTTATGGCATTATTTAATCTTTAAATCATTTGAAACACATTTTGCTGTGGGGCATAATATAAAACCCTAATATATTTCAGGTAGTGAATAAATTTAATCCACAGCATTCCTTGAAAAATTAATTTTCCCCTTATGTGAAATGCTACCTTTACATTTATGAAAAAGACTCATATACATATAGACATAGTCACATAAACATTGTGTATGTATGTAGTATGTTTATACATATGCACACAATGTACAGATATATACACATATACATATATATACATATATATATATATACACAAATATATTTATGCATTTGTATAAAATACTTTGAAATATTTCTGTAGGTATAACCAAGATGTTAAATATTATAATTCATTGATTTATCTATATCTGTCATTCATTTATTTAATGCATATTCATGAATAGATTTCTACATACAAGCATAATTAGATAATTTATACTCAATCCTATTATTATACTAGAGACCTGGTGCACAAACTCTTGTATGGGTGGGTCTGGCTGGCCTGCCCCGATTAGGGTTGGGGGTGGCCATTGGCAGTGGAGCCTAGTCTGGAGACAGGGCCACAGGTGATTGGCTGGCCAGCCCCACCCCCTGGTTGAACTCCAGGTCTAACTCCCTTCAAGGGGACAATTTGCATATTAATCTTTTATTATATAGGATTGACAGGGAAGAGGTCTCACTATTTAATGAGAAGTTTTGCTTTCCTCTAAACTTTAGGGTACAAACGGTCCCTTTTGGTCATTAAGCACTTCATCAGCTCAAGTACAACAGCATGTTTTTATGTAATTTTACAGTTTTTGTTCGGATCCATATGAAGAAGATAAGTTATTTGTGGATAAGGACTGTCTGTCTTCTAAGTGCTCCTCCCAATGGTTGGAAAATGTAGGCTTATATGCACAATACACATTTGAGATTCATTTATTCTCTTAATTAAAAGTTAAGTATAATTCATTTACACTAATTTTACAAATGAAGCAGATCCAAGAAGATCAAATGATTTATCCAAGATCATACAACCAATCAATGACCTGGGTCTCTTAGCTTTCATTCCAGGAAACTTTCTATCCATATACCTTTTATTTTTTTTCTAGCATTAAAAAAAATCATTTATATTGATTTCAGAGAGGAAGAAAGAGGGAGAGAGAGATGGAAACATCAAGGATGACAGAGGATCATTGATTGGCTGCCTCCTGCATGCCCTCTGCACTGGGGATTGAGCCTGCAACCTGTGCATGTGCCCCAAGTGGGAATCAAATTGTGACCTCCTGGTTCATGGTTCAATGCTCAACCACTGAGCAACACTGGCTGGGCTTTTCCTAGCATTTTGATGGCTTTCTAGCTGGGATGCTCTGTGAAAAATCTTGGCAAGAAGTCAGGATGGGTGAGGCTCTCAAGCCATGACTAAGTGTGTTATCAAATCATAAGGAAACTCATATGGATTGTGAAATCATTCCGTTCTACAGTTTAATATGTGTGTAAATAAACATTATGTGTCTGGCTAAGTTATTAGTGAAACAGGAATTAAATACATACACTGGAAAATAAAATACATATGGCAAAGTGATAATGCTTCTTGAAGTAAAGAAAGAAATCTTAAAGATGGCTCTATCATATGTTGAGGTCAACACTTTTTCAGTGGAAACATATTGTATTTGAAATTATAATTATGCTTAGCAAAAAAAAAAAATACAATTTATATGAAAATATTCCTTGCTTTATTTCCCAAATCAATGGATAAAAATCAATTAATATAAAAAAATTAAATCTATTTCTGATAGATTACATTCTAATATATGTACTAGGGAATCTATGAACAAAAATCTGCAATAAATATTCAAAAAATTTTTTTTCTGAATGCTTTCTCTATGCCAAACTGTATGCAGTATCTATAATAATAAAAATACAATATGTTAATTAGACCAGTCAGCCAAATGACCTTCTGGACTTCATTCGGGACATCCTTCTGGACAAAGCGGCTGCAGTGGGGCCAAGGCAGAGGCAGAGACAGTTGGGGCAATCAGGCAGGCGAGAGTTAGGGATGATCAGGCAGTCAGTTAGAGTGGTTAGGGGCAATCGGGCAGAGCAGGTGAGCAGTTAGGGGCGATCAGGCAGGCAGGCAAGTGGTTAGCGTATTATCTCTACCCTTTTTATTTGGGTAGAGAGGAGATATGTAAAAAGAAGGAAATGTATTCTAATACTTTATATAAAGTCACATATTCACTATGCACATATTGTTAGGTTTCTGGGTCCACAGCTGGTAGCAATTAGACTTTCTTTTATAAATGAATATGCCTATTATTCTTTTGTAACAATGAGTCCTATATGTGCAGGAAGAAGGAGTCTCCAAAATGCCTCAAAAACCCCACATAAAAACAAAAAAACAAAAACACAAAAGCTGCTGTAAGTAGCTATATAACTTTGCACAGGTTTTAAAAGTTTTTATAAATGTCTAAACATCACTGTACATAAGGGTGAAAGATATGCCACATTTGCTTGGCCTGAAAAAGTGTACTAATGATTTGCAAAACTCAGAATGCTGAGATTTATACTGTTCCTTGCAAAGTCTTTGGAATTGAAATAAGGGAGATTATGAATGTCACAATGAATCACTTCAATAACCAATAATTAATACTTATCTATAAGCCATTCTATAAGAAACAAAACAAAACACGAAACAAAAAAACCACCGCAATCAGCAGACAATAGAAAGCGCATTGACAAAGGCACTTACTCTTGAAATATTCACCCTAAGGGAGAAACTTGAACAATGCATTTCTCTCTTCTTACTCCCATCCTTTTATTATAAAATCTTTTTGCTTCTCATAGTGTGCGGCTATGACAAATATTCACACACCATGTCTGCACTATCTGTGGGGGAGCAGGTATAAATTACAGAAAGACAATCATGGCGTGCGATCCTCCACGGTGTTGGCTAATGGGTGCTGTGACCAGTTTCCTTTTGCTAATTTCTCCACGGACAGTTCCTATGTCCTCAGGAGAAGGCCGAGCCATCACAGGGACAGCTCACCATCCATAGCAGGCATACAGAGAATTTCTTGTTCTTTTAAAAACATGTTTTTATTGATTTCAGAGAGGAAGAGATAGAAATATCAGTGATGGGAGAGAATCATTGGTAGGCTGCCTCCTGCACACCACGGTACATAAGGTTGAAGCCCACAACCTGGGCACGTGCCTTTGACCGGAATCGAACCTGGGACCCTTCAGTCCACAGGCCGATGCTCTTTCCACTGAGCCAAACCAGCGAGGGCTACAGTGAATGTCTTAAAACACTCTAAAGAGCACGGGGTTGTGACGGAGGAACGCCAATGAGGTCCTCGGGTCTTCCCCGTTTGGCAAGTAGGAGAAGCCAAGTTCATGCTCCCTTTCCACCCTCAGCCACTCCTACACCAAGGAGTGCTCTTCATTTTCCCACAAGCACCTGCATCATCAAGGAACACTGCCCGAGAGGTGGGGCTCCTGGGTAACCCCAGCCGGAGAAGCTAACACAAAAGCAGCTTCAGGCCTCACACAACCGCTCAAGGGAGTCTGAGGCGAACACCTTCGCAGATGACAGTGACTGCGACGGATCTGTCTTCATGGGCTCCCGGACCTGCCTCCTCTTGGGAGGAGAAGCTGACATTTATTCGTTATTGTTCATTCTATTGCTAGCTCCCCTGGGGAGCAAGGGTGAAGGGCTCCCCACCTCTGATGGGAAGGACAACAAAGGCGATTGCCTCCACTTGGGGCCTCTGAGGCGAGGCGCTGGGCCCATCTGCAGTGCCAGCACTGTCCCTGGGCTATCGATCCTGCCCCTGTGGGTGCCAGGCACAGGCTGGCTTTCTAAAACAACCCCAAGGTCACGGCTGGTCACAAAGCTCTCCTCGTTTCTGATGATTTCTGGCCTGCGTTGATGCTGCCAGCGTGTCCGCTGCAGTTTCTAATAAGCCCGAAGGCTGTGGATTAACACTGAATGTCAAGCGCCACAATGAGAATCGATGATCGCACGCGGACACGCGGTTTTCATACATGAACATGCGGCCTCGGACCTGCCATGAAGGGCAGCACCCGCTTCTGCCCTATTGGTCATGGCTACATACGCGTGTGAGCTCTCTTGTGTGAATGGGAGCCTTTGATTGGGAGAGAGTCAACATAAATAAAAATGACAACAGTACGTGGAACCCAGTTCCTTTCATTTTTCTAAGAAGGTGCATTGATCACTCAGCTGCCCATTTCCCCTAGGATCCATCATCAATAAGCATGTAACCCTGAACTCATGAAAGAGCAAATATTTTTAATGCTCACCCAGGGATATGTTTTTATTAATTTTAGAGAGAAAGGATGGGGGAGGAGAGAGAGAGAGAGAGAGAGAGAGAGAGAGAGAGAGAGAGAGAGAGAGAGAGAGAGAGAGAGAAAGAGAGAGAGAGAAAGAGAGACAGAAAAAGAGAGAGAGAGAAATCAATGTGAGAGAGAAACATTAATCGATCAGTTGCCTCCTGTACTTGTCCCGACCAGGGATGGAACCTGCAACTTGAGCCTTGACTCAGAATCAAACCCACAACCTTTCGGCGTATTCCTATACGGCACTCCCACTCCTTCAGCCACCTGTCCAGGGCACGAAAGAGCAAATCGAAAGCTGGACCGCCACAGAGTAATGTCTACCACCATGGTGCAGGCTGGAGGTAGGCTTTCCTTGATTTGCAAAATATATACAGCGTCATTCTTTAGAAACAAGTGGTATCACTTATCCACTCTACTGCAAATGATTCTACATGGTTATGCAAATTATTTCTGAATTTCATCCAAATTTTTCCACAGCATCAAGTGATATAAACTCCATTTTGGGGAGAACTCAGTATTTCCCAACTATTCCACAGAAACTTAACAGATGTCACAATATTTTTATATGAGTGGCAATCAATGAGAGATAATTTACCCCCTGACATGCAGCCATGACAAACCTAATAAAATGTGGATTTAAGAATGCTGTCCTCCTCCCCAAGGGACATCATTCTGTGCTCTTAACTCCAGGTCCGTGGATGAATGGACCTAATGGTAGCTATCAATGGACTTCCATTCTATTGTGTAGCTCCCTTCCTTGTTTAATCTATCACTTTTTATCACAGTAAAGCCTAGCATACTCATTAACAAAAACTTAGAATGTGCAAAACTCTGTCAAAGAGTAAAAAGCTCCCATGATTGTGCCATCACATTGAATCATTAACGTTTTAGATGTTTCTTCCTCTCAAATCTCTTTTCATGCATTTTTTAAAAACCCAGTCAAAATTATACTATATATAATTTTTATCCTACCTTTTTTTTTTTAACTTGTAGTGGGTTAATATTTTCCATGTTGTTGCAAATGATGATGTACAATTTTTAATGGTTAGGAAATGTTCCGTGAAGTGAATTTATGATTAAGTCGATTTTTTTAAGTAGAGACCATCATTTGCATACACATAGTCTAATGAAGGTTTCTGAAAGGCATCTGTCAGTCAATACTTGAAGACAAGTCATTGGGAGGAGGTACGTGCAAGCCTGCAGCTCCGTATCGTAAGACACAGGTTAGTTCTTTTTGCCTCTGTTCAAACGCTTGCAAACCCACTTCACTGAGAGTGCCTCATAGGGCTAATCTCCTGGTGTTTCCTTCTTCATAACAATCTATCTGCTCACTGAGCATCTATGGAGCATCTTCCGTGTGAAGGGGACTGGGTTGGTCTCTGTGAGTGAATAAGGAGGCTTGAAGGAGGGGCACCTGCCCTCTGAGAGCTAACACCAAAGAGAGGAGAGAAGTAAACCAACAAAAGGAAATGACGGGGAATATCATAGGAGTTTAAAACAGGGGAAGATCGCATGTGGCTGAGATAC
Source organism: Pipistrellus hanaki (assembly GCF_964339955.1). Taxonomy (NCBI): domain Eukaryota; kingdom Metazoa; phylum Chordata; class Mammalia; order Chiroptera; family Vespertilionidae; genus Pipistrellus; species Pipistrellus hanaki. The sequence goes on from NC_140520.1 coordinate 5,738,012, forward strand.
TCCATAAAGTTGTTGTCCTCAAGAGTGAGAGCATTTGCACTGAGCGTCCAGAGGAGGCAGGCAAGTGGAACCAGCGGAAAGGGAGAATCCAGATATAATGATTTGAGCAGAACACGGTGTCATCAGGAAGGGCATGTGACTGGAGAACTGAAAGACAGCCTGGAGCGTAGGAGTCAGGGGCTGAGCTAATGACGTGGCTTAATCACCAGGCGACGGTGCTTCGACTCCATCTGTTGTGCCATCGGGAGCCATGAGCTCTGCAGCACAGAGGAGCATGCAGCAGAGGAAGATAGCGACTACGGCGGTCATATGTGAACTGGGGTGAGCAGAGAAAGAGTAACCAGCAGGGTATTCAGGTCAGATTTCCTGATATGGGCTAGGCCGGAGGAGACTAACTCATTGGAAATAGTGAGGCAGCCATCCATCTGACTTGCTTACTCCAAGGCAATCACTGAATACAAAGGAATGATGTTACTACAGGTACTTAGAAAACGGAAAGTGAAAGCGTGACAAGCTAAAGGGGTTATCTGCACCAATATCACCCTATGTGCCTGGCACTCCTCACCTCAGGGATTGGGCGGGGGGGGGGGGGGGGGGGGAGGGGAAGGCCTTGCAGGTTGAGGCTGAGTGGGCTGGAGCCTGCTCTGGGAGGAGTTACCCTGGACCATCATCGCATCCTGGGAAAGAAGAGAAGGTAGGTCCTCAGAGGCACAGAGCACTGATGTCTGAGGAAGGTCACGGAGACACCCACACAGCAGGACTAGGTGACACCTGTTTCATCTCCTGGGAATTGGGTGGCGGGAGTTGGAGGGAAGATGCTCTCTGCAGAGAGGGGCTACATGCCGTTCCAGGAGTGGAGTGCAAAGATGGCAAGAGCTTCATTTAGAAACAAGGCCATCCCAGGATGCTCTGGAATGAGACCGGACGACCGGGCCCTACCATGAGGTTAGCAATCTGGAGCTGGCTGGACCCAAGGTGAACTGGCACCAGACAGTGAGGTGGGGGCTGGGTAGACTTCCTCCTTAGGCAAAGGTCCTTGGGGGGAGAGCCAGGGAGCCCCAAGTGCCTGCAGAAGGGGGTGGACCAGGGCCCGGCCTGCCACATTGCACTCTCAGGAGCTAGTACTTGCTCAGAAGCATTGCCGAAGTGTCTCGCCTTTCATCGGTGAGGAGCGATGGAGAGACCATCTCTAAACCCCGGGGGGAACATGTGATGGAAGACAGATGTTGCTATATTAACTCACTGCCCATCTCACTAGCAAAATACACTCAGCGTCTGCGGATGCCAGAGCATTAATGAGGATCAGCTGGCACGGAGTCTCAGGATGGGGGCTCTCGGCAGGGGGGCCAGGACAGCCCGGCCAGGGTTGGCAGCACATGGGGCTTGGCACTGTTTTGGCAACTGACTCCTTGGCAGCATCAATGAGTGTTTTCAATTGAACACACCAAAGGGGCGTGTGGGGTTGTGCCAAACTGAAGAATAACAGAACTTCCGCGGTGAGAAATTAGTGAAGTTCCCTCTGCTGCTTTATGAACGAGATGAGCAGCTAAGCGTGCTCTCTGCGAAGGATTCTGGGAGTTGGCAAATTCCCTTCCAAGGAAAGCATGTGTCAGCCTCCGCTAACACTTATTCGTTGCCTTCGCTGCCAGGCATGATTCCCGGGGCTTTCTACCACCTTCTCCAAGTGTGGGTCCAGGGACTGGTGCTGACCGGCTCATGGCTACCTGTCTGTGATAGGGATAGGGAGCCTTTGCCAAAATCGTCATCCATGTGCCACTTTTTCTTCTTCTTTTAAAAAAAATATATTTTATTGATTTTTTTACAGAGAGGAAAGGAGAAGGATAGAGAGCTAGAAACATCGATGAGAGAGAAACATCGACCAGCTGCCTCCTGCACACCCCCTACCAGGGATGTGCCCACAACCAAGGTACATGCCCTTGACCAGAATCGAACCTGGGACCCTTCAGTCCACAAGCTGACGCTCTATCCACTGAGCCAAACCGGTTTCAGTCAATGTGCCACTTTTTCATTGGAAAGTCTTTGTAGGAAAAAAAAAAAGTCAGCCCATTACATAGTGTAGAAATAGGCGATTTACCTTCTGGTGCACGTTCCTGGTCTTGTCCTGGGCAGGTAACAAGGAACTCATTGGCCTGCAACGTTCCACAAAGCACATTTTGGGTTGGCTTGACTTCTGTACTTAACCCCACTTAACCAAGGGAATGAGCCAAAGCTAATTGAGAAAAGTGGAGGGCCATGTGCTTTTAATTTTGCAATCGGTCCATTTCCTCAGCCCCAGGCCAATGACATGAACATTTCATATTTCGTAACAGGGCGTCGGGGGATGATGTCGAATGAAGGCAGAGAGGTAAATGCGTATTATTTATGGAAGTCAGTGAGCCATAAGAATAAAAGCAGGAATGATAAAAGAAGTTGTTTCTGGGCAGTGAGACTGAATGCATTCAAGACCCTCTATCTCAGGTTTTCATAGCTGTGGGCTACCCTGTGTGTGTGTGTGGTGGGGGGGGTTGTGAGCCCCAAAGACTCACAGAGCAGGTGACATGTATCCACATGAGACCATTACAGAGAAGCACGTAATTCATATTCCAAATTGGAAAACAACGTAAGCTTGTGAGAAGAACTCCACTCATGTCTCATCTATTCATTTAGCACCTGCTGGGTGTGAAGCACCCACGGGGCACCTGGGGGCAGACGCATGGAAAGAGGTGAGGGAGAGAGGGCAGCAATGGCGTGGTTACCATTTCCTGGGCCTTTATTAAAAAACAACAACAAAACTAAAGCAAAGCAAACCAGTCCCTTCTGGCCTCCCAAAATCAAAGCAAAACAACAAATAAAACCCTCCAACACACACACACACACACACACACACACACACGACCACCACCACCATCGTTGTTGTTGCTTCAGATTTTACACGTCTGAAGGCGCATCTCTGTAACCCCGGATCATCCTCAGGCGGGTATTCTGTAACCGTAGAGTGTATCCCTTGCTCTAATTTCCCAGCCAAGACCTTCTTCCTCCAGGACCCAAACACCCTAAGGTCTGAGGCCAAGTTCGTAGCCCCAGTTCTAAGCATCCTTGTCCACACCCCACGGCTGCCCCTCCCCCCATGGCTCTCATGCCATGCATCCTTCTCAGGGCCTCCTGCCTGGGCACCTGTCAGCTTCTGGGTCACTCACACCACTTAGCAAAGCCTGGCATTGTTCCAAACGAACAAACAAACAAACAAACAGCATAAAAAGCAATAACCTGTACAGAAGGGGGGGCAAACAGACACATTCCATTCCTTTAGTAAGAAATGGGGAATTATCGATCGCTGCTTCTTGTCATCATGCAAAAAGCGAGCTGCTTGGAAACAAGGGCGGAAGGACCAGGCGAGGCTATCTTTTTAAGTATTTATGATGCTTTGCGTGCACTGCCTCCTGCAGACGGTGTTACTAGAGCGCCTAAGTGCTTCCGATGTCTGCTTAGGCAATCTCACTTCCCGGGGAGCCAGGTGCATGCCAGGGATCGCTTTCAGGAGCAGCTTTTCAAGCGACTTGGTGAGCGGACTTCAGCCTCAACCTGAAGACCTGGGGTGGGTGGGGGCCAAGGGCTGGGAGGCGAGAGGGGAGGTGGGAGATATCTGTAATACTATCAACTCTAAGAAATATATTTAAAAAAAATAAAAGGGATTGTTTCATTTAAGCAAAAGCATGAAAGAAAAAAAAATACAGTCACAGGGCTGCCACAAATGAGTAAATTATACTCTTCTTAAAAAAAAATATTTACAAAAAAAAAACAAACAAAAAACATACACACACACACACACACACACACACACACAAATGCTCAACATCACCCTTTGACAATCACCTGAAGTCCACATCACCTTTTACTTGCTAACCGTGTCCAGATCGGGGACAGGGCTCCTTGGGGTGCGTGGCCACCTCGGAGGGTTTTGGGGACACCGAGCTGGGCACATAACCTTCCCAAGAGGAGCTCCCTCAGCCCGCTCCAAGCGCCTGTGGGACTTGCCAGCTGGGCTCAGAGGAACACCACCTATCCCTCAGGATTCTTCTTAAAGTGCTCATCTGTCAGCCACTGGTACCCCGTGCACCCATCAGCCCCCCAGGGAGTTACAAACTTGGGGGGTAAATGCAGAGAGTCGTTAGTGTGTGATATAACTTCTTCCATGGCAGACACCAAGCCCACTGTTCTGTTCCACCTTCTGAAAGCAGATACTGAGAAGGAAACACTGCCATGTGCAAAAGAAATACTCAAAAAAATAGATTGAGCAACCTATTTGGGGTCTCTTGCAGAAGATGAGTTGTATCTAACATAATAAAAATGTAATATGCTAATTAGACTAGACAGGCGAACAGCAGAAGGACCTTCCGGACGAAGCCGGGCACCGCAGGTGCGAGGGCCAAGCCCCTTGCACAAATTTCGTGCACTGGGCCTCTGGTTTAATAATGTTATGATTCAAAAGGCTAAATGCTATTATTGATGGTGATCAGGAAACGGGCCCTGTGGGAAGACAGGGTGTACACAGGGGCAGGCACTCCACACACCTGTGTGCTGAGTTGCTGGAAAATACGAGGCTATTTTCCCGAAGCTGGTTCCCATTTGACTTTCAAAAGCTCCCGACAACGCTCCTCAGTCAGAAGGAAATTTTAACTGGAAGAGACGGTTTCTGCTGGAAACTCTGCATCATTGTTTTTAAAACAGGCACTAGACAGGACAGAACAGGGTCTTACCTTCCCGTAATTCCCTCTTTTTATAAATGCCATTTTCCCCCCAATGCATTTGAAAGACAGCGCCTGGCCTAGATTCTGAGGTTACTAATATATATGCATGAGCCAAACACGATTGGAGTTGAGCCTGCAAAGTGCTAAACCTTATCAGGCGCTTGGCTCCGATGGTAGCACTGTGTTGACCCAAAGATGGAGAAATGTCTGTTTAGCCACAGACTCAGAGAGCCCATGCTGCTGTGTCAGACAGGTAGGCTGCTGTTTGCCTACCTATTGCTTCTTTTATTTTTTTTTAATTTTATTTTTTTAATTACAGTTTATATACCTCTATTACCTATTTTTAATTAAATATCAATCCATACCAAAATAACTGAACAATCCATTTGGGACTCATATTCACGGAGGTTTGGTGTCTGTCAGTTACCCACATGCTTTTGTTGTTTTAAATACAAGCTTCTGAGTGTATGTTATTAATGATTCATTAGCTGAATCTGTAAAAAAATGGAAAAGGAAAACTTGGGTATTATAAACTTAACTAAGAAATGCATGAAGAGGATAACTTTGTTTAGAATACACTTGTTGAGCTCCAACTGGTTTTGTCTGATCACCATTCTTAAGATTGATTTCAGAAGGGAAGGAAGAGGAAGAGAGAGAGAGAGAAACATCAATAATGAGAGAGAATCACTAATTGGCTGCCTCCTGCACGCTCCTCACTGAGGATCGAGCCTGCAACCTGGACATGTGCTCTGATCCAGGAATCGAACCATGACCTCCTGGTTCATAGGTCGACACTCAACCACTGATCCTCACCAGCCGGGCCTAAGTCAATCTTCTTTACAAGAACATGCCTTTCACTGAAAAACTTAATTTTTAAGTTCAAAGAAATATGTCAGGTTTTGACAAGGACAAAGGAGGGAACTGCTCTTTGGAGAGTCAAGTCCATACACGCAGGCAACTCTGTGTCAGCCAGAAAGTTAGCAAAATGGTATTTTGGAGATGAATGGAGCTTTCGTGAGTGTTTAATAGAGTCTCTCTGACGGGATAGTTGATCTTAACAGAAATATGAGTAAACACCTATTGAATGCTACCTGCTGTTTATTTCCATCTTCATAATCAACATATTCTTCCCATTTCATAAGTGAGGAAACCGAGTCTTGGCGACATTACATACGTAGTTTTATGGATTCATTGAGATGAGAATTCAAAGAGCTTCCTTTCAAGTTGATATCTGCCCGATCACACCGCCTGAGCTGTGCGGGGATGCTAGTCAGTGAGCAAACAGGCCACCACAGCAACCTGTAGTGGGACTCTCAGATCTTACAAGAACCACGCTGCAGAAATGATAACACGGTTTTGATCAAAGCGCCACAAACTCCTGACAAGTGACAGGTCAGACAACGTGGAAACAATAACACAACTCTGGAAGCTCTAATTGGGCGCACGCACTGAGCTCGTTTCCTGTTTTACAAAGCCGTTCACTGTCCTCCGTCTGCCTTTCTGCTCAAGGTGACTGGTTTTGGGTTTTCACCAAATTTGGAGCAATGTATTGTGCAGAAGCCCACCTTGGAATAATGCAGCAGCATCACAGTCTTTTTCATATCAGCGCAGAGTGTGTCATGTTCTGTGGCCTCTCAATGGCATCTGAGCATGACTAGAAATGACCACGCCAGCGACACAATCGCATGGGTCACCATTGGGAAGATGACAATACAGAAGCTGTGTTCCAGCTGCTGATGGCTACCTACCTGCTCAGTTCAACTTAGATTTCAAAGCAGACATTTGAAAAGGGGAAGAAAAAAGGTCTCTAACAGGAACTCAGAGAAACTGCTATGGGTTTTAGAGACAAGATACAAGACATGAGCAGGCGTGCTGCTCTATGCTGGCACCGAGGATCTGACTCTGTAACAGCGGCTTCTCCCGCTGGCACTCTGGGGCTGCATTTTTAACGGAGAAATCTCAATCATGAACGGCCCCTTCAGCCTTCACAAAGAAATAAAAATGGCAGGGACTGGGTCAGCCTCCAATAAACTGTGAGGGAGGTCAAAGGGCCAATGAGAAGACTCTCTTGCGGTCCCCTTATGGAACAACTGGGTGGCAAAATGGTGGTGGGGTGTGGGTAAGAATTCTGGGAAACAGAAGGGTGAGTGTGAGTGTGAGTGTGAGTGTGTGCTGTGGGTGTGTGTGTATTCTATATACAAAGCGGAAAGACGTCGGCATAGATCTGTTCAATCGAATGACTAGAGAGCTAGGATTCTAGATGAATCCCCTGTCATCTCTGACATCCATCGACCAAGATCGCTTAGTTCCTTACAATGTTTCAACAGACTACGATAAAAAGACCCCTAGGAGAAATAGCATAATATATATTTTTTAAAAAGAATGTGGCATTTTAAAATATTTAATTAAGATGTGTTTGGGTCGTGTTTGGTTGTCATTATATCTTATTTCTATTTTTTTAAAAATAATAACAATACTGACTAATGCAACTCCCAAATCTTTGAATACTCAAACATTAAAGTGAATGCTAAAATGGATTTTCCCCTCCTAAAATTAATAAAGGCAAGTGCCGTAAGCAAAGCTCTCAAACACGTCTTTCCCGTGGGGAAGCTCGGCGATTGCCTCGGGTTAGAGGCTGTAAGGAGACAAATGCTAAGTGGGAAGTCACGCAGCACAAAATCGGGAAGAATGTCTCTAACTCGAGCTAATTACCCCCGAAGACAGGAGCCGGGGAACAGAGTCTTCACCAGCTCATCCTTCTCACTACATTCTTTAAACAGTTCGGATTCACCATTCATGAACTGAAGAGACCAGCTCCGTGATGAACCCCTCAGTGGGAAGAGTATCAAATGGGCCTCAGACATGCGTAGAGGCCTTTCCTTCTCATCAGGATTGTCTACCCCAGTCATCCACACCCGAGTCAGTGCACGGTTTGTGTGAGATAACGGTTTGAGGTCCTTTGCCGCCAGATGGTGTAGGCCAGTGGTCGGCAAATTGAATAGTCAACAGAGCCAAATGTCAACAGGACAACGATTGAAATTACTTTGGAGAGCCAAATTCTTTAAACTTAAACTATATAGGTAAGTACATCGTTATGAACTCAATCAGGGTACTCCTAAGCTGGCCTTTGCTAAAAATTCAAGGGGCCAAAGAGCCACGTGTGGCTCTCAAGCCTCAATTTGCCGACCACTGTTCTAATGGGCTCGTTCTCAGTCCGCTCCATTCGCCACCACAGCGGTCTCCCTGCTCAAGAGCACTGCCACTGAGGAGCAAAGCTGTGCTCCAGGGCACATGTTTCCACTGTGTCCACTACCATCAGGTGGACCGTTATTTCTTTGTCCCCTAGACTCCCCTTTTTGGGGGCAAAGGGAGGGTGTTTTTTCCATTCCTTTTAACAGAACGCAAATACGTTCCTGGGAATTGTGGGTTCCACATGCTCCAGGCAACGTAAGAGGTTCCTAAGATCTTCTCATTCACATATTTATTTAATTCCCAGCTACCACCTTGAGTAATTAAAATGCACCACGTCCCTCGTACTACATGAATAAGCATTTAAAGGAGAAAAACAGAGTCCTGGCAAAAAGAAATCATTCTGCAAAACCCTCTGGTATTGAGAGCACCCACATCTCACACACGGGAGAAAAGTTGTGGATTGACAGTTGAATGAGGCCAATAGTAAGACCGAGGCAGTTAGCTTGTCGGGGAGGGACAGAGAATGAGGGTAAAACAGACAGAGCAAATGTGAATGATTCATTACCAGCACAACAATATTTTAGGAAAGAAAATAAAGAGTAGAGCGTGAAGAGAAAGGCCTGGGAGTGGGTACTAGAAGGTTCTGGATTCCCACCTATGAAAATCACCCAAAACAAGGACTTCAGAGTTACACGCCGTGACTTTTAAGGTCTTTGCTGTGGTAACCGCCTTGCCTTTGATGCCTTACACACCGTGATGCCTAATGCCAACCAAAGACCCTCCCAAGGACGCCTGTCAGTTTACGCCTGTGATGGACAGCCCTGGGTTCTTTCCAATGACCGTGACTTGCTCTCTTGACCTGGGAATGACCTTGTGTGGAAGGCTGTAACTCAAATGGAAACAACCGGAGATTTTTAAACTGTGGACTGCTTGGGCGCGCTGGTTGAGTAGAAATATACTAGAAAAGCAAAACAAAACAGGAAAATAAATAAAAGGGAAGAAAATGGAAACCATCAGTCTAGCATTAAAAAACATTGGTATTTTAGGAGCGCCTGCTTACAGTACAGTGGCTTTCGGGCTTTTAAAACCCAATCATTTTCATAGTGCCTTTTTTTTTTTTTTTTTTTAAGATCAGCTTTTCCTCACTGGTTTTTATTTCTTGTCCCTGATTCCAATCAAATGTTGGTCACCACTATCAGAGAGCGGGCTAATTGTTAGGGCTTCCTTGGGGTATTCTTTCACCATTTTCACTCTGGGCTTTTCAGGAGAAAAACTTCCCGCCCCTCCCTTCCCCGCTCCCTTCCTTCATCCCAAGGATTAAAACAAACAACAGCAGCAATCAAATGGCTTTATTCTCTGTTTGAGTGAAGATGATCACACTTTCATACTCACGTCTTTTTTTAAAAAAAATTTTTTTTTTATTGATTTTTTTACAGAGAGGAAGGGAGAGGGGTAGAGAGTTAGAAACATCGATGAGAGAGAAACATTGATCAGCTGCCTCTTGCACACCCCCTACTGGGAATGTGCTCTCAACCAAGGTACCTGCCCTTGACCGGAATCGAACCTGGGACCTTTCAGTCCCTAGGGCGACACTCTATTCACTGAGCCAAACCAGTTAGGGCTCATACTCAAGTTTTTCCCTCTGGAGGTCAGAGGTCAAAGGTCAAGCATGCCCCTGTGTGCTCACTGTAGGAACCCTGCTGCTCCCTCTGGTTAAGAGAGTCACCCAGTGACGTGGCCTTGTGGACCCATGGAGACAGTCCCTGAGTTTCAATCCCGCTCTGCCACTTCCTTGTCTATGAACTCAAGTGCATCCTTTCATTCCCGTGCCTCGGTTTCCTCATTTGGAAAATAAGTACCTAAACGTGGTTTTTAGTGAGGAAGTGAGTGTTTGGACCAGATCGTGGCATGTTAAAATTGCCACCGAGTGTCTGCTGTTATTATAAACTGTTTATGCATGACCCCCGACTGAAGCTGACACTCCAATTGTCTTCCTTTTATAAATAATACACAATACAGAGAGTCTGTTCTCTGTTGTTTTTATTTTCATTAGATTTTTCCCCCCTTGGATCATTTCACTGAGGGAGCAGATGAAATAACAGGCTTTAATTCAGAGAGACGAACCTGCATTTTTAAAAATGTAGTGACAAGGACAATTTTCCCGGTAACATCTTGGGGATTTTTTTTTTTTTTAACTCCGCTATTATTAAAGTGGGAAAAAAAACCCCACCAAAAACCCCAAAACTTCGTAGGGCCATTACATACTTATTAAGCGCAGCCCTGGGCAAACATTAAATAAAAAAACACTTTATCCCAGCAGAGCATTCAACTTGATGAAATTCATCCTATAAACCCAGATGTGGTTAATCCTACCTATTCAGGGCAAAACGGACGCAGCAGGTGGAGCTGGGGATTAACCTGGCCGTGTCTTTCATGTGATGCTTTAATCCCAGGGCCTGGAAGCGGGAAATAGGAACGAGGGCTGATCATCACAATGTCCTAATAGCAAAGCATTCTGGGGAAAGGCTGCTTGGGTTACGAAAGGCCTGAGGCCCCTCCCCAGAGAGCAAGCCTGGGGAAGCAGGCTGGCTCATGACTGTGGCTCATCATTAATGTTTCTCTCTCTGTCCGTCTCCCTTTCCTCTCTGAAATCAATAAAAATATATTTTAAAAATTAAAAACGCTCTAACGGATTTGGCTCAGTGGATAGAGTGTTGGCCTGTGGACTGAAGGGTCCTAGGGTTGATCCCGGTCAAGGGCATGTACCTTGGTTGTGGGCTCAATCCCCAGCAGGGAGAGCGTGCAGGAGGCAGTTGATAGATGTTTCTCTCTCATCCATGTTTCTAACTCTCTATCCCCCTCCCTTCCTCTCTGCAAAATCAATAAAAAGAACAAAAAGAAGTATAAAAATTAATAAAAACTGGCTGTGTAGAGCTAAGCTGGTATATTTGGATACAAGTAAGTGACTTGGGCAGCTGGGTAGCAATTCACTATATTCATGATGATGTCCAAAATGACTGAATTGTTGGGTTTCGGCCCTTTCATTGTCTTAGGTAAAGAGGGGGCAACTTCTCCATTTCAGAAGACCTGACTGGGACATGGACAGAAAGTACTGAAGAGACGGGTGCACTCTATCACACATATTCTTATTTCCCCATTTACATTTCAACGATAAGAGAAATATTTAAAATGAACACATGTCACAAGGCTGACTTTTCTCAAATATTTCCCTAGACCTAGTTGTGCGCTAGTCTTGAAAAGATTTTTAACAAAAGTAAATTCAGTGATATTCTCACAGCAACAAAAATATTTTTCATTTTCAATGATGACCCAAACTGGGTTCTAAACTGGTTTATTCAGTCCAACACTAATTATACAGGCAGATAGAAAATGAATAGCATATCATCTTAAAAAAAACACACACACCAAAATCCTGTATATTTTGAAGTTGATTTGCCATTCTAATTTAGCACGGGGAAAGACCTCAAGCAGGGAGCCGAGGAAGGAAGAGAGAAGTGGGAAATTCTGACCAGAAATAAAATTCTCCCTATCTTTCAGGGAAGCAAAAACATTTCAAAGTCAAATCTGTCAGAAATGGATATTAGCTCAGCTTACAATAAAACACACACACACACACACACACACAGAACCAGATTGGACATTTTGACAGGTAAAGTGAAGGCATACAGGATGGCTGATTAATTCAGCTTGAATACGAGCTACTAATATAGGACACAAGACCTCCTCTTGGTTAAACCTTCCATGTGCTCTCCAATGTCTGCAGAGGAAAAGCCAAACGCACGGCTTTCAAAGACCTTCCTAGTCTTGCCTGACCTTCCTCGCCCGCCTCCACTTCTGTCTCCTCCTCCTCAAGCATAGCAACATCTTGAGCAGGTGCTCTCTGCGACTCCAGCAGATGAAGTGCCCTCTGCCTCATTAGGTCCTCCCCTGGGTGCTCCAGGTAACTGCTCTGGGCTGGTCGGCCCTTTAGGCTAACCTTGCAGGTCCTCCCACAAAGCCCTGCTCTCTCTGGAGCCAGGGATCATGACTTGCATTCATGTAGAAAATAAAAGTATAGGGTCTGAAATCTCGTTAAGTAAGCAATACCTTTGCTCACGGGCTGACCAATGGAATGAATGACTGAATGACTGACTGAATGAATGCTGCCCCAGCAATCCCCCCGTGCTCCTCACCTTGGTTCGTGTCTCCAGAGAAAGACCTTTGGTGACATGAGAACATTGATGAGAGGCCCGTGGAAAAGGCAATTAAGCTAAACGGAGGGCTGGGACTAACAATGGATCAATACTGTCATTTTTTGTGTGAAGAGGACAGCCACATTTAGCCATCAAATAATTACAGAGACCTTTAGATGTGGGAGGTGTGACCGTAAAGTAATGAAATGACTTCGGTAAACACTAGATGAAACCAGTTTCATTGATTTAAAGTTGCAGTCTCACAGACACAGTTAACATGTCCCCTTTAATGAAGACTAGAGCTATAAACCACCCAATGAGTTGCCCAATACACATTTTTAAAAAATATTTTTATTGATTTCACAGAGGAAGAGAGAGGGAGAGAGAGAGGGAGATAGAAACATCAATGATAAGAAGGAATCATTGATTGGCTGCCTCCTGAAGCCCTACTGCCCCCTACTGGAAATCGAACCCACAACCTGGGCATGTGCCCTTGACCAGAATTGAACCCAGGACCGCTTAGTCCACTGGCCGACACTCTATCCACTGAGCCAAACCGGCTGGGGCCCCAATACACATTTTCAATTTCCTCAGAGTTTAAGAGTTCAACCATGTAAGAAACTTATCTATTAGAATAGGTCTGAGCTGGAAAAGGTTTAATAATGTGTGAAAGGGCACTGGAAGAGGCATCAGGGTTGCTGAGAAAAACAGACCCTTATTTTTCAGGATTTTGAGCAATTTCTAAATATGCTGAGTGTACAGTTTCTAACCCTGGAAAACTTGTTTCATAGGCAACTTTATACCCATCATAGTCTCAGCCCCACTTCCCAAGAGAGCAAACTTAGTCTATCAGAACGGAAGACTTGGTGGTGGTGGGGGGTGGTACATGGACAGGGGCCACTAAAAACTTGAATTACTAGAATTTCATCCTGGACTTGAACACAGAAACAAGAGAGTCACGACAAAGGGAAGTGTGTAAACAATTACATTTCATGATACCATCTATTAACTTGATACTTTCCCATCTAGTTCCAACTTTTTAAGTCACAAAGAAAAAGAAGAATTCCATCAAAATGGCCCTAAAGAGATTTACAGCTGGGGGAATGCATTTGCTTTTTTAATTTCTAGTCTTTGAACCATGGTAGAAAGCCAACCAACTCAACAACAACTGTGCCTCATCTTCTCAGTCATCAGCGTTCCATCCATGTCCCGTTCCTACGCTCCGGGCTGTTTCTCTCCTTGGGCAATTACAGACTTCAACGGAGCAAAAGGACCTCTGCCACCAGGACATAGAGGTTGAGACGGTTAAGCATCTTACATCCGCGATGGTTTGAAATGTTGAAAAAGAGGCCATGTTGGTCAATGGCGGATCTTCCAAAATTTCCAGCCAGACAGGGAAAACTGTGACTCAACCAGAAGGGGGGTTTTATTTCATTGTCATTTTCCCATTCGCCGGGCTGTATGTTCGTTAACATGCCTACTTAATTTTAACCCACCCTATCAAAAGTCCTAAGCAGTAAATACTTAGTCCTAAATACTTAGCCGTGGGCCTAAGTATTTACTTCGACTGTTGTAGCTGTGTATGACTAGTAGACCTAAATAATAAGGTCAAAACAAGAAAAAGAGAGAGATAATCTTCAGCTTTCCTCTTCTGGGCAAAGGTACAGTATATGTGGCAGGGATACACGAAGTCTCTTTCGGTTCTAACATGGCTTGTCTAATACAGCAATGAACATTCGGTCCCAGAGGGACAGAATACACTCATGCTCACCCATTGCATTCCCCGGTCCCCAGAGGGAGAGATTAGTCCAGCCTTCCGCCAAACAAAAGGCTGGTCTAGTTTTCAATCTTAGCTCATTTGTTTCTTTCAAGAGCACTTTTCTATTTCAACGTGTTACGCCCCCATGGCACTGTAATCCTATTAATGTAAGTCCTTCCCGGGTGCTGGGGGTCACCCCTTGAGCACAGCAGGAAGCGGGCGTTGTTGGCGTTCACACAACCCCAGGTGGCTTCCCTGAAAGAACACACTGTGGCTTCTTTGGAAGGAATGGGGGGCTCTCGCGCGCCACCTTGAGGACAGGCTCAAGCAGCCGTGGCCACAGCCACCCCCACGTGGCTGCTACGGGGAAGTGGGGTGTGGGACAGTCAGGAGGTCCACAGATCACCAAGTCTCCCTTTGCTATTCCAGCTTCCAGGAGACCAAGAACATCTTGGGAGGTGCTTCTTCTCCTCCTCAACCCCACCATCCAGAAGGAGGGCTGCGTTTCCAGACAGCAGGGTCCACATGAACTCCATTTCATGCCCCTGGGCTGCTCCTCCCCATGGGCCCCGGGCCCGATGGCCACGCCAGCAGCCGCGCTGTGGGCGTTTGTGTGAAGAACACACTTTGCGCAGCCTGGTCTCCACATCTCAGCTTCTCTGGAGCATCTGAGTGTCAACCAGGCCCCCTGGGCTTTCAGGAGTGATGGATCCCGAATGATGTTTCCCCCACAGAAACCACACGGCGAATAGAACAAGTAATCAATCTTCGGAGCAGCAATCCGGCAACCACTTAACGAACGTCATACACAAACAAAATAATTAATCTGAGCCCCATCCCGAACGGTGATTCATCTCCTCGGCTCCCAGAGATGTGTCCGTCGGCTCAGTGTGCGCGGTCCTGCTGCACAGCTGGCCTGGTGGAAGGTGGCAGGGGCGGGGCAGCGGGGCGGACTGGTTTGAAAGTATGCTTACTTCACGAGCAGCGTGTGACACAAATGTTCATGCGTGTGGAATGCTCGCTCCATTGTCTGCGGAGACGTGTCACTGTCAGGCCAAACCCAAAAAAACAAATACTTTCAAAGGAGAGAAGAAGCAGGCCGGGCATCCTTAGGCATGGGGCGTCAAAGGCCTGTGGCCATTATAGTGCCGTCTCGACCAACCCCTGCCTCCTGGGGGATGGCAGGCCCGCTTTGGGGTCAGTGCTCTCGGGCAGGAAGAGGAAAGGAAATGGAATGAAAACTACAGGAGGGTCAGAAGGGTGCCGCCCCTAAGATCTGCCACCCACAGGTGCGGGCGGGAGAGGAATGGGTTGACCTTCCAGAAGGAAATGGTTTGCATGGGGGAGCTGATTCTGTCAGCTCAGGATGGACGGGGAGATATAAATATAGCTGCGTCCTTCCTGGAGATCTTGAACTTAATGATTTCAGAGATCAGCCATGACCCCTGGCGTCCTGCAGACCAAACCTTCATGGCAGGTTGGATACTGCAGGTATGAAAAAAAGGAGCCACTGGCTGCATCTCAGGGGACACTTGGTCCAGGAGTGTGGACAGAGGGGAGTTCAGCCTCACCTTACACAGCAGGGCAGACCCTACTGAGGAGCGGGCTTCCTCAAGATTGTTTTTAACCCAAGGAATGTGAGGGAAGCCTTCAGATTGTATTCCCTCGCCCCCCGCCTTTCCCCCCACCCCCCACCCCCATAGGCCAGTGTTGAGAAATTTTCATGAAATTAAGATGGTGGGTTTCAAATGCTCGGTTCCAACACCTTCTCCCTGGCATCCTTTAGTTCTTGGGTGGGAAAAGGAAGTAGAAGCAACAGACGCTCTAGAAGAAAATGCTAAGAGATCTCGTACCTCGGAGATGGTGACCCTTCGTGGTGTTGGCACCACCCATGCCCATCTCTAGTACTGGGAGTGTTCTCCACTCACCACTCCTACAGCAGGGCTGCTCTCAGTGGTCACGATTGTGCCAATGGATGTTCTAACGTAGACTTTAGCTAACAGAAATGGGAGTGGACAGTTGAGCCAGGGACCCAAACCACAGTCTGGTCTGAGCCAGTAAGACAACTCTTTCCTAGGAATTTGGAACTCAGGTGCTGAGAGCTGGAGTCTGTGAGCTGTGGGAGCCCTGATGCAAAGCCAAGTGCTATGGGCCTTCGCAAGCAGAGCCTACCCATGTGACTGAAAGCACATGTGGGAAAGCAGCAAAACCGAGCAAACGGAGCAAGTCAGTCTGCTAAGAGAACGAGGGGAAGGGCCCAGAAGAGAGGGAAGGAGCACAAGATGCCCCAGAACTGAAAGAAGTCTCCCCTCAGGCGAACCCCAGGTGACCTCTACCTGCAATTTCCTGTTTTCTGGATGTGGGTGTGATTGCTTGTGGGATTTATTCAGTAAACACTGTGTTTACAGGCACTGGTTTCTGGGACATTCAATATAACATTCCTTGAACTAGAACTGGAAAGAATCACCAAATAGAAAGAGCTGGGCCCAGGCATACAATTAGCAAGTAGCGCATCAGCTGATTGGGGTTAAAAAGAACTACATGTGATGGGGCTTTGGGAAAAGATTCCATAGGGAAGGGGGTGTCAATGAAGACTGTAACAGCCTGGAAACCCTTCCTCCCCCCCAACCCCCCAATAATGAAAGGCAAAAAACTTATAAAATGCTTACAATAAGCCAGGCACTCTTCAAAGCATTTGGAAATATAAATCATTTGATTTTCCTAACATTCTCTGACATGGATGTTATTATCCCCATTGTCCAGACGAGGAAATGATGCAGAGAAAAATTAAATAACATCCTCAAAATCACAGAACTAATAAGTAGGGGGAAGTTAAGCATGGGGCATGTAAACCCAACGTATCTGTTGTTATAAGTAGGTAATGCAAAAAACAAACAAACAACCAAAAAAACAACCACCAACAACAAAAAAACCCCATATTACAGGAATGTATCATGGCAACATTTTCTAAAGTGGATCTCTTAATACATTATGGATATAAAGTGTAACTATTAGCTTATAGTTTTTACATATATGGGATGTCACCCCAAAATGTATATACCCTTTGAATAATTATTACTTCTGATGGGTTAAATCTGAAAAGAAAGAAGCATCAATTGAGCTTTCAGCAGTAAAGTATGTATACCTATATTTCTGAGGACACCATATATATTATATGCATATATACATATATAATCTGATAATACATATGAACAAATATATAGTGTAGATGTTCAAGAAGTTATTTTTTGTAGTTTTCTTCAAACTCGCCTAACCACAGAACTCTTTTTTAGGGTGATCTCATCCACATAACACATTTTGAAAACTTTTATCTCAGGGAATGATTAAAGCAGTCATTTCTTATGAGACCAAGTCCAAATGCATGCATAGCTCCACAAACTAACTTTCTGATTTCAATCAGTAGAATATCTAAACGTTGGATGAAGTCAACCAGGAGGATTCTCGCAATTTTTAAAAGCAGTTAGGTATCTGCACAACTACCGCCTTTCTTATTCATGAAAGGAAAATATGAAACTCAGCACTTTGGATATGAAGAAACACTGTCTTCAGTTTTTAGCATCCTCCTGCACTTGGGATGTGACCGGAATAAGAAAGCTGGATAATAATTGACAGGTTAATAACACTGTTTATATTGTGATTGTCATTATAGATGCAGTGAACTCACTTTGATAGCCACAAGCAATGAAAAATGCTTAAGTCACAGAAGACTTAAGGACAAGTGGATAAGAATATGCATATATCATCTTTTTTTTTTAAATGTATATTTTTATTGATTTCCAAGAGGAAGGGAAAGGGAGAGATAGAAACATCAAGGATGACAGAGAATCATGGATCGGCTGCCTCTTGCTTGTCCACTGCTGGGGATTGAGACCACAACCAGGGCACATGCCCCACCGAGGAATTGAACTGTGACCTCCTGGTTCATAGATCAATGCTCAACCACTGAGCCACACCACCGGGGGTGAATGTGCATATACAATCTTAGCTCCATGGTAAGATTAACTCCTTGTTGCTCTCATGTCTGCTGTAACAACAAGTTTTTAACAGCATCTAAACCTCCCCCCTCAGACCTCCTCAAACCAAATACTAGTTCCGCCATCTGCTTTTCCCTTTGTAGAATTGAAGAAGACATCCTATTATGTATGTGACCATCTGGCATGTACCTGTTACTGTCATTGACCATCATGGGTGATCATGACTGAATCCTCAGCATTTTTTTATGGATTCAAAGCCTGAAACACAAGCATCTGATTGGCCAAATCACAGTCACCAACACACACCGAAAGACGCCATGCTTACAACTGTATGCATCATCTCATTTATTCCTCCAAACTGTCGGACGAGGTGGATACTATTGCTATACCCACTTTACAGAAGAAGAAACTGAGTCTTAGGTAGTGGAAGTCCCCTTTCCAAATCCAACCCCTCAGCTCCCAATGAATAACCCCCTTCGCTGGACTTCCCTCCCACGCATGGCTCTGGGACCTCCTGTTTCTTGTAGAACCAGAAGAGAAAGAGAGGAGAACAAAAAAAAAAGACCAGCTGATGAAGCAATGATCATTTCAGGTGGCATTAAGGATGCGATTGTGGGGTGACTCAGGGAGCAGCGCCTCCCATTCAGGATTCAAGAAGCAAGCAGGGGTGTGTGCACAGGAAAACCTCAGGAATCTAAGATGATCCTTATGGACAATTACCCTCCCGGCTTCTCCTTCCGAGCCAGGCAGCAGGCTCCTGTGAAACGTACCCCTGTGAAAAGCCAAGCAGGGAGACAACCTCATCTCTGAATTCACTGCGTTTCTAGGGTGACGGTCACATCCATAAGCCACGGAGACATGGCAAAAAAATGTGACATGCCTCTCTAGGAATAACGCAATCAGTGCCTGGCTCAGAGCTGTGGTTCTCGTCAGGAGGGAAACATACAGGAGTTTTACCGTTTACATGCCGGTGTTGTGTGTTGGGAGAAGTTACCTTCTGGTACATAGACGTTACCTCCTTTAGAAAAGGGATTGTGGATTTTATAAGATTTACTGCAATGCGCCTGTCAGTAGCCAGTGTGTCTCCAGGACCCTCGCATGTTGTTTTTAATAACTTACCACGAAGAGGCTCTGAGTTAGTGACACGCGAGATTCCGGCAGGCGCAGCTCCTGCGCTAACATTTTTAGCATTCGTAAAAAATGCGTTTAAAATTATAGTGTGTGTGTATTTCAGGAAATGGGAGTCGACGAGAAAAGTCAACCTTAAACTGTGCCTCTGACGGCTGGGCCTGCCAAATGAATTGAGACCGAGCTGCATTTCCATACTGTCAAACTGGGATTAATAAGTTCATAGCACTATTCCTTTATGAACAATTGCATTTTCGCTTTTATTTCCCACAAGGGCCCTTTTGGCTTAGACGAAAAGAATAAAACCCTCGTGTCGGCATCAGGACAGAAGCAGGTGGAACACACCTCGCGTGCCCCGAGGTTCCTGCCTGCTCGTAACCGCGCACACATTTGCCATAAACCCATCGGAACCCTTTGCAGCCTGGACTCTGAAGCACCAAAGAAGTTCCCATATGGAAGTAAATGCTTTCAACTACTAATTTGGAGATTCAGACTTTACCATTAGGTATATGAAATAAACTTTTTTATTTTTAATCTTTATTGTTGAAAGTATTACACATGTCCCCTACCCCCCTCCATTGACCTCCTCTAGCCTCTCCTCCCCCCCCCCAACCATCACCCCTACCCTCCACCCCCTCCAGCCCCACCCCAGGCTTTCCCCACCCTATTGTCTGTGTCCATGGGTCATGCATATATGCGTACACGTCCTTTGATTGGTCTCTTCCCACCCATCCACCCTCCTTTGTTTTAAGAAGGTAATAATAGCCAAAACCAGTTTGGCTCAGTGGATAGTGGTCAGCCTACAGACCAAAAGGTCCCTGGTTTGATTCCGGTTAGGGACATGTACTTTGGTTGCGGGCACATCTCCGGTTGGGGGTGTGCAAGAGGCAGCTGGTTGATGTTTCTCTCTCATTGATGTTTCTAACTCTATCTCTCTCCCTTCCTCTCTGTAAAAATCAATAAAATATATTTAAAAACAAAGATAATAAGAAAGATAAATATCATTTATTGAGCACCCAATGCATGCCCAGCTCTGGATCAGCTCTTGACCACATTCATTATATCACCGAACACAACCACTTGTGGGAGAGGCATTAGAATGGCCATTTTATAAATGAAAAGTAGGCGTATTAATGGCTAATTTGCCCCAAAGCACCCACTAATAACCCGGGGAGGACCAGAACCCCATGTGGCCCGGCCTTGGTCTGCCTAACGGAGCTGACTGTGCTGAGAGCCCTTGCCCAGACTAACAGTTTCTAAATCACTCAACGGCGGTGGCATCACTCTAGACCGAGAAAATAGTATTGATTACAAGCATGGGTGAAAATCAGCACAATGAAGGCGAATGAAAAGAGATGTATATAAATGGAGGAAAGCAAATTACACTTGAAAAATCGTTTCAATTGAAAAACGAGGCAGTGGCAGCAAGAGCAGAGTTTTTTTTTCTTCTTCTTCCGAGAAGGGAATGAGCCGAGGGCACATTTCCTTGAGGGCGAGATTCTGACTTTTCTCCTGAACCTGGAGGTGCCCCAGTGCCAGGACAAGGTCAGACCCGCACGGATGCAAACTGGGTGTTGCTTTAAGCTCAGTTTGCCCACGAGCACACCCTGGTTTTGCTCACAGCTCTGGAGGCGTAAGATGGAGGTGCCACCATCACAATTCATCGACCCCTGCATTTCCCGCCATCCGTTCGGATTAGGCTGATGGTGCAAGAAATGCTCACCTCTGAGAACGAACTGCCCAGCTCACTTCCTCCCCTGCTCCGCCATCCCCCCTGCCCCCGGTGCCCCGTGGAGGTGGGGTGAGCCCTCTGGGCCCCTTCGGACAGGTCTGAGGAGGGCTGTCAGCTCGCACACCCAGCCCCCCATAACTCTCCTGTATAACACTCCCGGCCCGCAGTGTCTGCAGGAGGAAGATGCAATCTCATCAGCCAAGGGCTCCGACACCAGACAGGTTTCCCTCGCAGCACAGGGCTTGGGCTGTGGAGGTGCATGCTGGTTACAGCGGCTCCTAAGGGACGGGAGGCACAGCCTGGCAGGGGCCATACCAGGACCCAGGCCCTGCTGCCTGCTCACCCCCTTCACCTGGGGCAGGGGATATGTGTGTGTGTCTGAGACACACACATACACACACACATACACACACACACACACAAACACATAGAGACAGAGAGAGAGAGTCAGAGAGACACAGAGAATGAGACAGAGAGAGACACACAGAGAGATATAGAGAGAGACAGAGAGATAGCGAGAAGGAGAGAGAGAAAGAGAGACACAGAGAGAGACAGAGAGAAAAATATATAAAGAGAGACACACACAGAGAGAGGCAGAGAAACAAAGAGAGAGATAGACACAGAGAGAGACAGAAAGATAGAGAGAGAAAGAGAGAGACAGAGAGAGAGAAAAGGAGAAAAAAGAGAAAGAGATTGAGAGACAGAGAAAGAGAGACAGAGATAGAGACAAAGCAAGAGAGAGAATCAGAGAGAAGGAGTAAAAGAAGAGAGAGAAAAGAGAAAGAGAGGGAGAGAAAGACAGAGAGAGCAAGCAAGCAGGAGGTGGAAGAAGAGAAGAAAGGGAGGGAGGGGAAGAGAGAGGTCCAGGAGGAACTCAAAGCGATAACAATATACACAATTACTGAAATAATGGGGCATTTATCCCATCAGAGGAGCTGAAAACAGAAGCCCCGAGTGGAAACACTGAAAGCTCTAACGCGAGCTCAGATAATGGCAGTGTCCACGCCGGATGATAAAAGGGGCCATTATTTCTAATACGGGCCTGGTTGAGACGGAGCAGATGTGGGGACACAATGCAGGACACCCCACGTGGCACCCACTGCAGGACAAGTTACAATGCGGGGGGCGTGGCGAGGAAACCAAACAGTCAACACTTTAAGTTTTCCGGCGTGTGCGTTTCAAAAGCTACAGGCGACAGAAAGGGAAAAAGAAATACTTCGAAATTCTAAAGTTTGATCTATGTCATTCGAACTTTTCTCTCCATAGGATGACTCCTTGCAGATAACAGAACATTCTCATTGATAGACTAACTAGAGGCCCGGTGCATCAATTCGTGCACAGATGGGGTCCCTAGGCCTGGCCAGAGATCAGGGCCAATCAGGGCCGGGCTGATTGGGGCCTGCTGGCCTGGGGGAGGGACAGGGTGCAGGAGGTTGGCTGCCAGCCCCAAGGAGGGAGCCAGCCCTCGGCTCCTCTGCATCTGCCACCACCCACCCCTGGTTCCCTTTCACAGCCCAGAGCCTGAGGGTCCTGGTGGGGTCAGGAGAGGAGGCAACAATTGCCAGGCTGGGCATGGAAGGAACGGATGCCAGATGCCAACACCACAGCTGCCAGCCAGCCGGCAGCAGGCGGTTGGCTGTGGGTGTGCACTGACCACCAGGGGCCTGCCCCGTGATGGTCAGTGCGCGTCATAGCGACTGGCCAACTGGTTGTTCCGGTCCTTTGGTTGTAACAATTGCTTAGGCTTTTTTATATATAGATAGCTACCTACAGCAGGTAATCTCATGTAGAAAGTTATTAGCATTGTACATTCGCTGTAATCAGAGGTGTATATTCAAGTGTATGTGTTTTATCTCTGGAAGTCATTGTCACGGGTTGAAACAATGCTTCATCGCTGCATGGTGAATTTACCGCCAACATATTTCCAAAGAGGAAGTTGGTAATTTTTATTTTTCATTTTGGAATAAAACAGAACCTTCGTAAAGTGTTACCTGGATACATCCCCCACTTCACCAGACAAAATGAGGAGTTCTGATGAACTCTAGACTCTCAGTAATTCATGGAAAGAGTGGGGATGTAAGGAACCTTCTCTCACTCTTCCTGTCTCTCCATCTTCACAGTAAAGTGATTCAAGGGCAAAGGTCCACAGGGTGAGAAGTACATGTCCCCAAGCCCTTGACCCTGGCATGTGTGCTTCACTCAAAAGCAATATTACTAATTTACCAGGCAAGTCTCCCTCGTTGGTTCTATGCACACGCACAGGGACATGCTGAGTGGGAAACACCAAGGTATACTTTGCTTGTTTTCCTTCAATGTGTCTTAGAGACTGTTGGGACCTTTTTAGACTGGCAAATAAAATTCTTTTTTTATCAATGCGCCATCCATAAAACATATAAAATCCCAATTTATGTCCATGTTGGTTGTTCTCGGCCTTTTTATGAGCTTAAACTTGTTAAGAGCCAACTTAGAGGGGTCACTTTTCCATTTCCAACATTTCCTCTTTTTTCCTAGAAATGCTCAAATTCGATTCTGATGTCATGACAAGCCAACACTCGTGCAAGGCCCGGACAAGGTGGCTCAGTGGTTGAACGTTGACCTATGAACTAGAAGGTCAGGGTTCGATTGGGTTGGGGCACATGTCCTGTTTTCGGGCTCCATCCTCCGTAGGGGGCGTGCAGGAGGCAGCCAATCAATGATTCTCTCTCATCATTGATGTTTCCCTTTCTTTCTCCCTTTCCCTTCCTCTCTCTGAAATAAATAACAATATATTTCCCTAAGAACAAAAAACCCGAGCAAGAATAGCTGCAGAGCTCCAAGGAGAAACACCCCCCGTGGAACATACATGTGAGCAAAAAAGACTTTGTATAATTTTTCAAAGGAGTCAGAGTCACATTCACCAGGTATGAAGGTTTTCAACGAGCCCCTGGCTGCTCTGATCCCGCCTCAGAACTTTTAATCAGAAAGCCGCTGGCAACCTTCCCTCCGAGTAATCAGAAGTTCGCTCTCCTGTATCTGAAACATGCTCACCTCTTACTGCAAAGCGTGATTCCTTCTCAAATACGGCTTTTCATTATGCTGCTCCCTGATGGCACTTAATCCTTCAGCATAAAGAAGAAAAAAAAAATGTCCCCTTTAAAGTTTAAAAATTCAACCTTGGCTGATGTAGCTCAGTGGTTAGAATGTTGTCCCATGGACAGGAGGGTCATGGTTTTGAGTCCCAGGCAACCAACTGAGGTGTCTCTTTCACATTGATGTTTTGCTCTCTCTTTCTCTACCCCTCCAACCCTTCCTTCCACTCTCTCTAAAAATAAATGGAAAGGAAGTTAAGAATGTGGACATTCAACAGAACGAAGGTTATTTTCGTAGCCCAAAGGTTCTAGGCAGCTAAGTGAGACCCAGCACCCATGACATGAAGGAGCTGAGGTGGCCATGTGACTGGAGGGAAAAGGATTTTTGATTGCTGGGACAACTGAGTCCTACTTCTATTTCTTTTTGATACAGAAATGACAGTGACAACCTTATACCACAGAGCAAGGTTACGGTCAGAGGGAGCCCGAAACTTACCCTCTGCTCATTCTGGAGATCACAACACAGGCAACACGAACCCATTTGCTGGGCTTGTTTGTTTTTTCTTTAATTATGCTTTTATTGACTTCACAGAGGAAGGGAGAGGGAGAGAGAGACAGAAACATCAACGATGAGAGGGAATCATTGATTGGCTGCCTCTTAATGGGGATCGAGCCCGCAACGTGGGCACGTGCCCTTGACTGGAACCCAACCTGGGCTCCTTCCCACTTTTTATGCCCTAAAATATGTCCACAGCATCCAACAATCTCCCAAATCAACTCAAGCAATTGGTCCGGCTATGAAGACGTGGTATAACCGTGATGCCCTTGAGCCACTGACTGCGCTGTCTTGGGGCCACGCCCTGGGTCCTCCAGGCAGGACTGGGTACCACCCTGGACTCTGCTGCTTCGGTGGCTGCCATGCTCTGCCCATTGGAGCTGCTGTTCTTACACAGTGTAGGGTCTGTTTAGGATGTGGGGGGGCGGGGGTCTCCCCACAGCTGTTAGCAGGGCTCAGCAGCAGTGGCTGATGGTTTGCCTCTTCTTGCCTCTTTCCTGATATCCTCTTTCCTGATAGCACGGTCACTGAAGGCCGCTGTCTCCCGGACAATAAACATCGCTGCTCCCATTTACCCCCAGCCTCGCTGTCCCGGGCGGCCTCCTGTCCAAGAACCCATTAGTGATTTATCAGAAGAGCAAAGGTCAGGGTGCAGGCGGCCCCGGAACTATTTTGCATTTGATTTCTGGTTCTAATAACATCTCTATCGATTCAGGGTGCTCTGGCCTAGCCTGGGCCAGACACAACAGATCAGTGTGTTTCTGAGCTGTCAGTCGCAGAGGATCCGAAGTATGGGAGTCTGTGAGCTGAAGGCCCCTGGCACAGCCCAGGAGCCCTTAAACTTGACCTGAACCCCCAGCCTCCAAAGGGGTCCTAAGGAGCTGCCTTCTGCACTGTTAACAGAGGAAGACAATTCTTGTAAATGAAGAAGTCTCGACAGCTATTTCCAAAGATCATTGACTTCAACGAAGAGCAAAAGAAGGAAAAGGTGCTGAATAATTAGCTATTTTTTTTTAAAACCTTAAAACCCACAGTAACTTTAAAAGATACTAACATTGAGCCTATAGTCTTTCCAAAGAAGAAACGAAAAACACAGAGGGCTGGTGAGATGAAGGCATGCCACCTCATTTCAAAATGACGGAGAGATGGAGGGACTTTTTTCTGGCAGAGAACACCGGATTTACCTTTGTTCACCCTTTACCTGGTCAAGGATACATTCATTCCAGTTCCTCTGGAAAAGCATGTTCATGTTGCACGTAAAAGGTTCTCTCGCGCTTTGTCACGAACTCCACAGGGAAAAGCAAATTGGACTCATAAGCCAGAGGGTGAACTGGGTGGTAATGAGGAGCATTAGATGCATGGAACTTGTTACGAAGACCAAGGTGCACATGACTGTACACATTTCAGGGTGTGGGGGGAGTGCAGCAAAAGTGACCTTACAAAATATCTAAAACCTGGCATGGACAGCCAGAGGTGCCCACAACTGTGCCCACTGGAGACCCCGCAGTCCTGGGACGCCATCAAGTGCAAAGGCCATGTGAACAGGATTTGAGCTAAACAGCCCAACGTCACTCCTGGCTCATTTGCTAGTTAGTGAAGGCACCTGACCTCACCTAGTCTCCTGATCCAGAAAAATGAGGTTTCATTCCACCTGAAAGGGAAAAATACCCCCCACCCCATTCCTGTTGGTAAAGTTGGAGAATTAGGCTGCAAGAGCCCTACTATCTTCACTTCCAAAATTAAACGTTTCAAAAGCTGCTCTGCAATTGTTTCTGGAAGGCACGAGTTGCGTGTCCCTCCGGTGTCATTGGATCCCTCCCACGTCAGAGCATGGCTATCTGTCTGGAAAGACAGGGGTGTGACTCCCAAACTCCTTTTATTTTTCCTAAATATATTTTTATGGATTTCAGAGAGGAAGGGAGAAGGAGTGAGAGATAGAAACAGCAATGATGAGAGTCATTGATCGGCTGCTTCCTGCACGCCCCCCACTGGGGATTGAGCCTGACACCTGGGCATGAGCCCTGACTGGGAATCAAATCGTGACCTCTTGGTTCATAGGTCAACATTCAACCACTGAGCCACACCACCTGGGCGACTCCCAAACGCTTGACGTTTCAGAGCTAAACCAGAGTCTCGCACCTGCCTCCTGAACTCAGACCCATGGGGTCTCAGTCCTACCATTGTCTTCAGCAGCAGGGAACTCTGGGAAAACTGCCAAGCCTTTAAAACCCCAGTTGCTGCATCGCTAGAACCGGAATAATTAGAAGGAGCTGAAGTTACATAAGGCGTGGCGTTGCCGGGGCCTGCATACGGACAGCGCTCCATCAAGTTAGCGGCTGTTATTTCTCAGGACGGCTCTCACCGTGCTAGTCTGGGGGAGGACCTCTTGGTCTGCCTCCTGCACACCCCACACCGGGGACCGAGCCTGCACCCTGGATATGTGCCCTGACCGGGAATCGAACCGTGACCTCCTGGTTCATGAGTTGACCCTCCACCACTGAGCCACCCAGCCGGGCTCACCCGGCATTTAGAACAGCATGGCATAGGCAGTCAGGCATCAAATATGATTTTTATTGATCACATATGTCTGGGGAAATGTGAAGGAAAAAACTGTCTGGAGCATCTCCATATCCCATTATTTCATTATCTTAAATATATGTTATTCCTGATCTATTACAATTTTTTTAATCCCACAGAGAGGCAAACACCAAACGACCAAGGCCTCTCTGAGCCCAGAGGGATGGCCACGGCAGGGCTGCTGAGCGTAAACACACCTCTGGCTCCAAGCGAAAATCCTGAGCTGCTTCTGGATAGATGCCAGTGAAGACAGCACCACGCAGGGTGGTTCTTACTATGTGGCCTCCAGGGAGGAGAACTTTGTATAAAAAGGGGGCAAAAGACAGGGTGGGGCCTGGCCCGTGTGGCTCAGTGATTGAGTGTCATGGGTTCAACTCCCAGTCTGGCCACCTGCCACGGTTTCGGCCTTATCCCCAATAGGGGGCATGCAGAAGGCAGCTGATCAATGGTTCCTTTTAAAAAAAAAAAGTATTTTTTAGTGATTTTTACAGAGAGGAAGGGAGAGGGATAGAGAGTTAGAAACATCGATGAGAGAGAAACATTGATCAACTGCCTCCTGCACACTTCCTACTGGATATATGCCTGCAACCCAGGTATATGCCCTTGACCGAACCTGGGACCCTTCATTCCGAAGGCTGACTCTCTATCCACTGAGCCAAACCGGTCAGGGAAGATCAATGATTTTTTTATCATTGATATTTCTATCCCTCTCTACCTTCCTTTCTCTGAAATCAATAAAAAATATATTAAAATAAATAAAAACATATTAAAAACAAAACAAAACAGACGTGGGGGTAAGTGGAGGGGAGAGTTGTCCAAATACAGATGCTCATACCCACCAGCCATCCTGAATGCGCATCAGACAATGAAGTAATTAATTCATAATCAAAACCCACAGGTGAGGTCCGTATCCCAGGACACTCCCTTCCTTCTAGGGAGCAGGCAATAGTCAAGACCGTGATTGCCAGGAAACTCACTAAAAGGTCTCGACTCCTGGGCCGAACGTATTCCAAGACGCCACGAGCACATTTCTCCCCGAATAGAGGATGCAATTTATCACCTGTTAGGGCTGATTTCCTCAGGGGAGCTCCTTTCTGGAGAGGGCCCGGGACTGTGCACACCGAGTTTCTTTTTTAAAAAACAGCCTCATCAGAGATGCTTGCTTAAGGACCTCAGGGTTTGCATAACAATGCATGATCCAAAGGCCACTCACTCCCAGTGGGATGCCGGCATTTAACGGACTTCATAGGAAACAACAGTCATTTTATTGGAAAAAGAGTCCAGCTGGATGGGATGATTTTCCGAGACCCGTAAAGCACAGCAGAGAAGTGACCTAAGTCTACCGGTGCCTGGGAATACTTCCTAGCTCTCATCCTCAGGGTGCTGCTCATTTACAGCAACCTCTCATGGTCCGAGCACAGGTTTATACGCTTTCATGTCTCTGTGACGTCACGTCAGGTTGATGGATTCTAGGCAAATGCATCCCTCATATCTGAGACAGTCTTGAAACAAAGGCACAACAGAGCTAGGTATCATGGGAAGAAAATGCAATTAAAACGATAAAAAGTTGCCAAAACTGGTTTGGCTCAGTGGATACAGCGTCGGCCTGTGGACTGAAGGGTCCCAGGTTCGGTTCCGGTCAAGGGCATGTGCCTTGGTTACGGGCACATCCCCAATTGGGGGGGTGTGTGTGTGTGTGTGTGTGCATAAGACAGCTGATTGATGATTCTCTCTCATCGATGTTTCTAACTCTCTATTCCTCTCTCTTCCTCTCTGTAAAAAAAAAAAATCAATAAAATATATATTTTTTAAAAAGATAAAAAGTTAATATACATTATATTGTCCATAAACCAGCAAAAACACACATTCTGATAGAATCTGTGCATAAGCCTCATCCCACATGAAGCAAAGTTCGATATTCCAGCTTCCAACTTTAATTTGCTCCTCTGCAGTCTGAGCTATAGGCACTGTCATTACCAGCTAATGTCGACGCCGCTGAGTGCTATTAGGACCCTCTGTTTTGACTAGACTATTATATTATCAAACATGAGATTGGGCAATTTTACACCCACTCCTTTTATTGATTCTGACTAGTAAGTAGGTAATCAATGGTGATTACAAGATGCAAAGCATTCCAGAATGGAGAGAAAATTAAATTTGGCTCATCGCTTCTGTTAACTGTACAAATATAATACCTTTAAGATGAACAGCAGGCTGACTTTAATATAAATAAATACATCGCTTAAGATCCCAAATCAACAACAGAATTTATGAGACCGCTTCAAAAGGATGATGCACTTAAAAGAAAATTATATTTTCGAAGGAATTGCTCTCTTTAAACTGTTAGCGATATAGGCACATGGTGACACAGTTATTGGGGGAGAGAACACAAGGAAGGTTTATGAAGAGTAAAGAGGGAGACCAGCTGGTGTGGCTCACGGATTGAGTACCAACCCAGGAACCAAGAGGTCACCAGTTCGAAGCCAGTCAGGGCACATGCAGGGTTGCAGGCTGGAGCCCCACTAGGGGGTGTGCAGGAGGCAGCTGATGGATGATGTTTCTATCCCTCTCCCTTCCTCTCTCAATTAAAAAGAGGGAGGGAGGGAAGAAGGGAGGAAGAGAGAGAGATGATGATGAGATTCCTGCTGGGGATCAAGCCCACAACCTGGACTTGTGCCCTGACTGAAAAACCCTGGTTCATAGGTAGAAACTCAACCACTGAGCCACACCAGCCAGGCCTATCTTTACAAATACATCAGATTTCCTGAGGACAAGGTAGCCACAGTGCCCTTCCCTGTGGGTCCCAGTCCATCCGCTGACAGACTGCCTGCACCAGGCACACCCCTGGGACGCCTGCAGTTCTTGTAAGAACCGTTCCACGGGAAGGCCAGAGGCTCGGGGAAAGCCTGTAGCTGGGGTGGGGGATGGGGGTGGGGTAGAGGGCAGCTGGGCCTGCGCGTTGTCAGGGTTCTGGAGAGACAGCCCAGAGAGGAGGTTTGAATTCTGACTCTGTATGTATTTGTTCTTTAGACACAAATTCACTTTCGGGGCCATTAACATATCCCAGTGGGTCTGAGAGCCGAGCCACTCTGAGGGAAAACGCATTTCCTTCCCCGGGAAGAGAGATCACCAGCTTCTCGCCTCCTTCTCACACGACCATTCGCAACAGAATTCACAGTAAATGCAGAAATATGCCTCCACATGACTTAAGTGAAGGAATCACTTGGGACTAAACAGAATATTTTTAAGCCCCCAAAATACACGGAAACGTTTCTGAAACAGTCATGGCATCGCACACGTTCTAGGCGTGGAACATATAAGGTGTTGTGGGATCAACTCCCTCTCTCCCCCCCGCCCCCCCGCCCCGCAGGCAGGTGGACACACCAGCAGCTCAACCTCCAAGCCTCTTCCCTATGTATCCTCTTTCAGAGCAGAATCCTTCTAGAAGTTCCCATTGAAAAGTAAATGAACACAGCCTTGGAGTGGAGCAGAGGTGCCGTCAGTGCTCACAGCCTAAGAAGGCGTTGGACAGACAGGAGGATGAGCCCAAGAGGGCAGCAAGGGACCCCTGCCCTCCCCCCCCTCCACCCCATCCGGCTTCACATTCTCCCTGTCTTTAGTTTGCAGAAAAGGTGCAGTTAGTTGACAAGCAAATGACTCTCGTGTGTACGATGAGGCTGAAAGGCCAAGGCTGCCCCCCCTCCCCCCCCCGAGGACACGCCTGTAGGACGCACAGAACTGATGTCCCTCAACCAGTTAGTAAGTGGGGCCGCTGTCCTGAGAGCCCTTCTCCATTTGGGACATTTCTACTGTTTTATTTTTTAAAATATATTTTATTGATTTATTTTTAATAGAGAGGGAGAGGGTGAGAGAGAGAGTTAGAAACATCGATGATGAGAAGGACTCATTGATCAGCTGCCTCCTGCACGCCCCACACTGGGAATTGAGCCCAAAACCCAGGCCTGTGCCCTGACTGGGAATCAAACTGTGACTCCCTGGTTCCTAGGTCGATGTTCCACCACTGAGCCACACTGGCCAGGCTAGCTGAGTCTCCATACTAGGCCCCCCAAATGTGATTTCCGGTGGCAGGCAGTCTCCTCAGACAGGCTCCTACGCTTCCAGATGTTGGAGCCATGATGCAAAAAATTGGAACAAGTATAATGGGCTTGATGGTGCACAATCAGATCGATTCGAATTAGTGCTTGGGCCCACTAAACATGAACGGCCGATGGGTTTACACGAGATTAAGATGGAAAATGGCACTAAGTACAGTCTTTCCTGACAGCGTGAGGGGTTGCGAGGCTCAGATGAAAGTTTTTCATTTTGTTTTTATGTAAGTGATTTCCTAGTCACCCCAGCTCATGGTGGGCTCCAGAGCCTGGCGCTGTGTCTTTTAAAGGCAGAGCGATTCCAAAGGGAGGGGGGTCATTGCCTTGGGGTGCTCCCAGTGGGCCCCGACTCTGCTCACTCCCATCACCCACAAGGCACATGGAATGCTGAGCACACAGTAGGTGCCTCATGAGCCACGTTTTCTTTCCCCTTCCCCTCCCGGACAGAAGCGAGGGAGTCCTGTCTGGTTGTTGTAGGAACAGCTGGACACAGGCAATTAAACAGGGTAGGGCAAAAGTAGGTTGACAGCTGTCTGTATGGAAAACACAATAATTATACATAATAATAAAAAATAAATAAACTGTGCTTAGAGCCCTCACAAAGGTAAACCTACTTTTGCCCCACCCTGTAGTTCAGGTTAAACGGACTCAGAAACTGCTGGACTTTCCATGTGTAAATTCTTGGGGAGGCAGATTTTTGTTCGGGGGCCCAGGCCCGGAAGCACCAATGAATAATTCACTACCCAACGCTCAATAATGTCAAGATTCTTTTAAAGAAACAAGCTGTGCCGGTGGACTTTTCATATGTTCGGTGACACCGAGTTAACAAGGTGGAAAATGGTTTGGCACTGCTGTTCCCGTAACCACATGTAATGAGCACGGAGTTTGGACCCCAAGGAACTGGGGCTTAGAGATAAGTTCCAGCGTTTACTGGCTGTGACCTTGACGAGGCCCCTGGCTCTGGGAGTTGTTTTTGAAAGGGGTCGTCTTTTCCTGGCGGTGTTGTCCTGAGGATTCAAAATAAAATTTGTCAAGTTCTTGTACAGTCTCTGACAAAGAGCCCTTCTCCGGTGATAGACTAGCATTCTAATAGGCACGCCAGCAAACTTGTTATTATTACATTTGCAATTGATAGAACAGTCATAGCACAGGTTTAAAGATTCAACAAACATGCGGGATGATGTGCCTGACACGGAGGGCAATTAGATGGCTTGCTCTAAGCGGTCTGACCATCCCCTGAGCCTTCGGATTCTATAGAACGCTCTCCTCCAGGAAAACAATGACATCGTGGAGATTTATGAGTCTTAAATATATTTTAATATATCCATAAAGAGATGGGAGCTCTTTTTGGAAATAAGACCGAAGGAGCCATTGATCAGGCTCTTGACGGGGGAAATAATTTCACTGCTCGGCTGCACTTTTGCCAAACACATTCCTCCCCCATCACCCGGTGGAAAGTTGGGTATTTCATTTCCCGAATGTTGCCCAAATGAATTGTGGGAGTCCAGCAGAAGTGCCTGATTGTACTTTCATTAGACTTCTTTGCCTCCAGGCCATACAGGTGCAATGAAAGAAGAAAGAAAATTAATTAAATTTATGGGCATGTTTATACCCTCCAGGTGTCATAAAATGCACTGGCGCAGACATTTTTCAAGTAATTAAGCAGACATCTCTGTCTTTCCTAATGAGTTGCTGCCCTTCCCTTTTCAATCTGGAGAGAGATCTCATCACCTGCCTTCTGTCCGCTGATGGGCTTATTCCCCCAACAAGTCTACCCTCCCCTCGCTCTGCCCTGTGCTGAGGGGACTGCACACTCACAACATGAGGCCCTCCTGTCCGCAGAAATATTTCCAAGGATCAAGTGGTAATGGCGCTGGGAGTGGGGGCCGGAGGACGTTAAAATGGACCTGTTTGCCTAGTATATGTGTTACTGAAGATGCTGGTTTATATTAAGAAATATTGTAAGTGAGGTGTCTTAGGAACAAAGTACTTTATAGAAAAATGATGTTCTGTGAAATACTTGTGTGGAATATTAAAGAGTAATATTAAAGGGCACAGGGAATGACCACTCTGGCCAACCCCTAGGTGGTAAGAATGTCATCCTGTACGCCAAACGATGTGGGTTCAATTCCTGGGCAGATCACATACCTAAGTTGTGGGTTCCATCCCCAGTCAGGGCAATGGATCCACGTTTCTCTCTCATATTGATATTCATGTATATACTAGTATATTTGACAGTATCTCAATTACAATATTTTTTATATTCACCTGAGGATATGTTCATTGAATTTTAGAGAGCAAGAAAAAAAGAGAGAGAGAGGGAGAGAGAGAAAGCAAAAGAATTACAGGCATTAATTTAGCCTGGGACTTACATGAGATAAAGTAAATGTAATTTTAAAAAAATATATTTTTTATTGATTTCAGAGAGGGAGGCAAGGGAGAGAGAGATAGAAACATCAATGATAAGAGAGAATCATTGGTTAGTTGTCTCCTGCATGCCCTCTACTGGGGATTGAGCCCACCACCTGGGCATGTGCCCTGACCAGGAATAGAACCATGATCTCTTGGTTCATAGGTTGATGCTCAACCACTGAGCCACGCCACCTGGGATTTTGACAGGGTGGGTGTGGGCAGGCTCCCAGCAGACAAATAGAGGTGAGGCCACGTGTAACGAGTTGACAGGATGCTTCCCCAATGCACCCAGCACTGCTCAGGACCCCAAAAGCCTTGGAGAGTACTAGCTTAGCTAACCAAGTGAACTAACTACCATAATATCATCAGGGTTATACACAATAGAGCACACATGTCATTGACTGCATTTGGGAGCAGGAGGTGAGCACGGTGGGTGGTGATCAGAGAAGATACACAAGGCTGCGGTCCAGAGGACAGTGTGGGGAGGGAGGCCCCCAGAGGAGGGCTGGGCCAGCCAAGCTGAGCCCATGGTCGATGGTTGGATAAAGGAGTGAGAGGAAGAGCTCCCGATTGGGGGCACAGGGGAGGAGGGCACTGGTCTCCCCAGAGTGCAGTGTGGCTGGAAAGCAGCATAAACAAGATTAGAGAGGCACAGGGGGCCCGGATTAAAACGGAAGGCTTAAAGCCAGGGAGAGAGATTAGAATGTGAACCTTTTGTGTAGATTCCTCGGCGGTGACAGGTAATCAATGCTTTGCTTAAAAAAATCACTTGAAGAAATCTTCAAGATCAACCCATCTAAACCTATCCTCTCCGCACACCCTCTTCACAGAGGAAGAAATGTCTGGAAAGAGTGTTTTACTACGATGCACCCAGCAGCGGTGCAGGACAGCCTGAGGCCCTGGGACCCAGCTGAACACAGGCCTTGGTCTCCGCCTCCTGCATCCGCATCTCAGCTGCAGGCCACCTCTCTGCAGGGCGAGCCCCGGGCCCGCCTTCTCCATCTGCCCGGTGACCAGCCCTGGCAGGGTTACCTCCTTATTCTCTCCGTGTCCCTTTTGTCCATCCCCAGAGCCACTGCCTTCATTCACGTCTTCATCATTCCCGACGGGAGCCCCACGGGAGCTGTTCTTTCTTTTCTCCTCGCTTTCAACTGTGTCCCGTTCCAGGTCATTCTCCAAATGACGCAAGTGGAACAAGATCAGGGCGTCTAAGCCATGCTTCACTCACACACTCAGAGCGTATAATTAAGGTGTACAAAATGCTGATGTGATATATGTATACATAATAAAAAGATGACTACAGTCAAGCTAATTAACATATTTCATATAATTACCATTTTGGGTGTGATGGGTGCACCTGAAATCCACCCTCTTCGTGTACTGCTAGCGTTCGAGGCAGTGTCATTAAGTCTAGTCATCAAATATCTTTCTAAAGTGCGTTATTGTGTGACTGTCCTCGGAGCAGAGCCCAAATTCCTCTGCTGCATCTAAAGCTGAGTGCTCCTCCGACATCCTCCCAGCAGCCCCCTGGCCCCACCCCACCCCACCCCACCATGCATGTCCTCTCCAGGCATACTCACAGACCACTGAAGCTTGGCAGCCTTGGCCCAGGGCATTCCCCCTTTCTGGAATGCTCCTCTCCTCCTCCCTCAGCACTCAGCTCCAGCATCATCTCCTCAGGCGGTATTTATTCACACCCAATTGCCAAGGACTAGGATCCTGACCTAGCCAATTTAAACCAAACCTGGACCAACTTAAACAAAAATGAGGAGCATACTGGAAGGCAGGACCACTGTGGAGCTGGGCACAGATACTGCCTGATCTAAGGACACGTCTATTGTCCAATCTCTCTCTGGACCCTGTTACTCTCCACCACCCCCTAATATAATAGCTTCATTTCTTCTTCCTCTGGCCACCACACACTGAGGCTGAGTCCAGGAGTTATAGTTTAACTCCCTACTTCTGCATGAGTCACAGTATGGCCTTAACGCTTTGGGTCTCTGAAGAGCTCAGGGCACCGTGGCCCCTGGAGACCAGAACCAGTCTATCCCCACAGCGGTGATGAGGAGGTGGGCATGGGGCACCCTGCAGATCCATTCTCCCGTCAACACCAGAGGCAATGACAATGCAGCCCCTGGAACCTGAATGAATGATCAGAACTGTTGATGCACCTGTTTCCACATCTTCAATAGGCAAAACGTGTTCAACCATCTCCACTGCCACAAATATAAAAGCAGGCCTGGCCGGTGTGGCTCAGTGGTTGAGCATTGACTCATGAACGAGGAGCTCACGCACTGTTCGACTCCCAGTCAGGGCACGTGCCCTGCTTGTGAGGTTAATCTCCAGTGTGGGGCATGCAGAACGCAGCCGATTGATGATTCTCTCGCATCATTGATGTTTCTATCTCTCTCTCCTTCTCCCTTCCCCTCTCTGAAATCAGTAAGAAGATACAAGAGAATGTTGTTCTCACAAAAGAAAGAAAGGAGGTAATGGATTTCATAAGGACATTCCATTATGGCGGCCACTGAAATAGTCACTTCACTTTACGAGGGCCAGAGCTGGGACTCTGAATTAATTATGGTAATTCTGAAGTATCTGTGCAGGAGGAGGACTGTGTGTATGAATAAGTAAGTGTCTCTTGGTAACATTTTTCTGATGAATAAATCAGTTTAAAATTGGAAATCTGTGTCCTCTGGTAATTTGTGCTGAGCCTCCTTTCCTGCGTGATCCCTTTTCAAAATTCACACACCTAGGAGACACTCCTTAAACACTGGTTGAACGGCTGAATGCTGATGTGACACTGAGATAATACTTTTAGCAGCTCTCTAAAGCAGTACCCGTTGCATATTTTTCATAAGCAGAGAATTGCAGTGATTACAGGCCTGCAATGAAATTGAATCCTTGGGTAGAAATTACAAACACTTATGCCTGCAGTGAGTTAGGGTTGTACTTCACATATTCAAGTCTCACTTTTGTTTTTAAAAATGGAGCTCTGGCTGGTGTGGCTCATTTGGTTCCAACTATCATCCCATGCACCAAAAGGTCACTGATTCAATTCCCGGTCAGGGCACATGCCGGAGTTTCAGGCTCATTCCCCAGTAAGGGGCATGCAGGAGGCAGCCAATGGGTGTTTTTCTCTCACATTAATGTTTCTCCTTCTCTCCTTCCCTCTCCTCTCCCTCTAAAATAAATACATTGACATATTGTTTGTGTGTTTTTAATGTTTTAAAAAATGGCATAAAGACAACATGCATAATATGTTAAACTATGGAACCAGACACAGTTACAAAAGAGACTAAAATTGGTGAAGAGGACAATGTCCTGCTACCTGAAAATATAGTAATAACTTCATTAAGAAAGCCGGGCAGGGGGGCATAACTGAATGGAATAAAATCATACAAGAATATATGGAGAGTAAATACAGTTTTATTAAGAAAATCCTGGCATCCTAAAATGAGGGTGTGCCCTTCTGAGTCTTGAAAGTTTATCTTAGCACCACACCGAGAACACTGTTCAACTTTTCAAAGTGGGACATCGTTTCTGTAACTCATTGATTAGGTAATAATGATTTTAAAAAATCAACTAATTCCAGGAGGGCTTCAATAACAAATTCATGTACAGGAGACGCACGGGAAGCATATGATATTTTGGTGTCATATTCCTAATATCCTGAAGTTAAAACCAGCTGTTCCCAGAACATCACCCACTGCACTATTAATAAGGACAGAATAAAAACTAAACACACCTGAATGGTGGACCTGGAAATTGTCAAGTGAGACAATTTTAGAGCTGAACACCTTCGGAGACCACAGTACGAGTTCTCATTTTCCATAATGAAAAAAAGGAGGCCTGAAGGGCTTTCGTAGCTTGCCTGAGGTCTAACAACCGACAAAAAGCAGAGAGTTGCTGGAAGTAGACTCCGAGTCTCTAGCTGTACATGTCTGCTATTATATGTGACTCTCCTAGTGACTGCAAAGGATGGGGAGAAAAGAGAAGTGAGTAAGTGTCAGATTTTAAGGCAACTATTATTCCTGTCCCCTAAATGTGAGCATTAGAATCTTAGATTTTTGTGTATTTAAGCTCAGTATATGCAGACTAGAGTTTGGGAATCAGGAATATACTTTCTGACTATTGAAAAATTCCAAGCATATGTAAAAGCAGACAGAAGAATATAAGGAAACCTTCTTCCTTCAACCATGACTTCACAGCCAATCTGGCTTGATCTATCCCCTCCCTCATCCCGCCGCCTCTCACAGTACAATCTTGAAGCAAATCAAAGAACACACCCCTGAGTGCATCAGCGTGTGTCTCCAAAGATAACTAAATACCATCCTCACGGGTAAAGAATCACTAATAACTCCTTAACGTCACTTTAAAGCCAATGTTCAAATGTTCCGTTGTCCCTAGATGTCAGTTTTAGAATTCATTTTTAGCCAAGAATAATTTAAATTCTACTAAGTTATTAAAAAAAATAACCAAATAAACTCTAGGGATGAAAGTCACACTCGAGTCTACCTTTAATAACAACAGTATATCACTGCACCTTGAAGAATGGGAAAGACTGTGTGTAATTACAAGGGTCTGGAAATAAGGTCATTATATTTGTATAATCACAAAATAAGTGACCCAATGTAATGCACAGAAGAGTATTTTAAAAGGGATGAGTTTATGATGGAAAAATGCGGTGGTCAAGAGGAAGGCAATGCTTACAATCCTAAAGGTGGTGCTCCCCACTGTCAGTCATGTCCATACATCCCCATGATGCTGGGCCAGGGGCCACGTAGAGAAGATGAAATGGAACCTGCCCTGTCTCTGCACTCGAACATAAGCTAATAAATTATCACAGGGGTTAGAGGGCAAGCACGGCTGAAGAAACCAGGAGAAACTCAGCTGAGGTTGGATGCAGTTGTACAAACCTACTGATCTCTCAGGGGCCTCCTTATTGGCACAGAGAGGAGTAGGCAAGAGGTCCTGAAGTCTCTCACATATCCAACAGTCAATGATTATAAGTAGTGCCTACCATTCTTATTCATTACTAGAGGCCCGATGCAGGAAATTCGTGCAAGAGTAAGCCTTCCTTCCCCCAACTGCTGGCACCTGCCTTGTCTGGAAGGTCATCTGGAAGGACATCCGGAAGGACGCCCGGTCTAATTAGCATATTATGCTTTTATTATTATAGATGGGCAACTTAAAAGCCATCATGGTATGATTCGATTGAATGGTGAGACTTCATCTGTCACAGTGTCGGAGGAAGAAAAGCCCAAAGTGGCGACTACTGGCGTCTCATTAGGTTATTAAGCCACCTAGCGAGTTCTTTCCTTTCTGTCTCACACATCCATGGGTATCACCCCGAGATACACTAGCGCCCCCTGTAGGTCCGCCAGATTTAGAAAAGGAAACCACAGCTTGCTCAGTTAAACTTGAGTTTCAGATCAACAAAGTATCATTTCATACAAAAGTTTTATATACTAAACATTTTCATTATTTACACGGGACTCAAAATTGAGCTGGATGCTCTGTCTTTTCACTGGCAGCCCTAACCCCCCTGACATATACACGTGGAAGGAGTTACGTTCCTGTTACAGACCAGGAAACAGAGGATTAAGTAAATAATCCATCAATGCAGGAAAGATATATGGCAGCAGTGGACTTAGAACACAGACCTGCCTAACTCTAAAACATAGGCATTTTCACTGCATTTTTATCGGTCCCTAAGCACATAAAGGAAACAATTTAAGGTTTCTTTACATATGAAAAGAAACTTTAACAAATTCCAGAGAGGTCAGAAAAAAAGGCCAGGAGAGAGAGGTACCCTCCCTTCAGGAGAGAAAGTTATCTTAGTGACCAAAGGAAAAGGAGGGTTGGCCAACTCCAGGTTCATTTCTGATTCTAACCCTGAAACACTTAGTACCTACTTAAGGGCATTGGTTGTACGTATAATGCCGGTCTACTGTGAATTCTCCTCCTCCGATTTCTTCTCTCCTGTTACCTATTAGTCTCTGCTTACCTTGTTTATGACACACATGGAATTTACAAAAAGGGAAATTCAATTCTTTTGAAAAACAGAGCCGGTGGTTCTCGTGTCACAGGAAGCCACTGCAGTCTCCATTCCATTGTTCACAATTAGTCAGAGGCTCCTGCCAAATGGGAGCCGGCTGAACGAGAGCGAACATTAGGGGCAAATCCCTCGCGGTGCTGGTGGCTTCCAAGGGGCCTGAGGTGCCTGCACACGTGGCTCAGCGACTGTCACAGCCGCTGCTGCGCCCATCCAAGCGTTGCCATTGTGCCTCCCCTTTCACCACCAAAGGCACACGTTGGAAATAGAAGAAAAACAAGAGGAGGGGAGCTGTGCCCCTCAAACAGCAAATGCAGGAAAAGAGGGGGAGGTTCCAGGCTCATCTATGTGTCTCTGGGGCCCCGGGAGTTGGGAGGAGGAAGGCAGTGGCCAGGCTGCAGACACTGACACTTTGGGGCTGACCGCTGGACGCTGGGCCTTGGAGGGGAGGAGAGGACTCCTGGGGGGGAAAAAATACAGGGAAACACACTGGACCTGAGAGCATGCCTTCAGATAAGGCAGGGGTCCTCAAACTTTTTAAAGTGGGGGCCAGATCACGGTCCCTCAGAGAGCTGGAGGGCCGGACTATATGAACTACTAATTCCTACTGTAACACCTTGGCTGCGCTCACTGCTCAAAAAACCTGGCGGGCAGGATCAGACTCCCCTGGGGGCTGCATGTGGCCCGAGGGCCGTAGTTTGAAGACCCCTGGATAAGGCTTCGGAACAAGGCCCACCCACTTTCCTCCCAGGAACACTGAGCGAGCTTATTCCCCCAGGATGGATGTGTGGAAGGAAGGTGGCCAGAAGCAGGAAGTGGGAGTCGGACAGGAGGGGGTGAGTGAGAACCCTAACAGATGCTCACGGCTCTGGGCTTCTCCCAATTATTTTATATGCTAGCTAAAATAATTTTTCTATATTGTTGTTGTTGTGATTTTCAATTGTGGTAAAAAAAAATATGCAATACAAAATGTATCATTTTTATCACTTCCAAGTGGACAGTTCAATGGAATTAAGTACATCCACACTATTGTGCAACCATCACCGCCATCCATCTTCAAAGCATTGTCACTCTCTATCCATTGAAAATCACTCCCTTCACCCAGGTCCTGGCAACCACCATTCTACTTCCTATCTCTATGAACTTGACTACGAGTCTATGAACTTTGATTATTGATTTCAAAGAGGAAGGGAGATAGAGAGAGAGAGATAGAAACATCAATGATGAGAGAGAATCATCCATTGGCTGACTTCTGCATGTCCCTCTATAGCACATGTGTCAAACACAAGGCCCGAGGGCCAAATCCAGCCTGCCAGGCCTTGCAATGTGGCCCGCACCGCGCTGTCATCACTGCACTCCGCTGTCAGTTTATGACATTGTCAGTTTATGACTGTTCAGTAAACCATTCGGCCTGCGATTTAGGCTGGATTTTAGATTTTGGCCCCTTCTCTGATTGAGTTCGACACCCCTACTCTATAGGGATAGAGCCAGCAACCCAGGCATGTGCCCTGACCGGGAATCTAACCGTGACCTCCTCGTTCACAGGTCGATGCTCAACCACTGAGCCATGCCAGTGAGACTGACCTTGACTATTCTTGACACCTCACTCAAGTGGGATGATATAGTATTTGTCCTTTGGGGTCCGGCTTACCTGACTTAGCATCATCTCTTCCAGGTGCACTCACGTTGCACCACGGATCAGAATTTCATTCATTGTTCAGTCTGAGTGATGCTCCATTGTGTTTATGAACACCACCTTTTGTGGATCTGGGTTAAGGTCAGTGGACATTTGAGTTCTCCTCCCTTTTGACTATTGTGAATAATGCTGCTGTGAACATTGCTGTCCAAATGAAGCATTAAAAAACACCTTTTGACTCACATTTACCTACCAGGACATAGGCGTTTGAGACAACTGTTTTGAGTCTTAAGGACTTTCTATTTGTGTATACATTCAAACCAGAACTGTCTATCTGTCCAGGGTGATGTATGGGGGATTCTTGTACCAGAGAAGAGGCTGGGCAGTTGGTGAATTGCACACGGGAAGGTCCATTCTGAGAGACTTGTGCACTGAGACCGTCCATGAAGCTACCTCTTCTAGAGGAGTTCGATGCTCAAGTTGTCGAGGAAACATGGAATCAACGCTATCTGAGCAGCGAAGAGTGATTCTGACTGTGATGGGAGTTTCAACTACCTATAGAGATGACCAGTTTTTCTTTCATAAAGAAAGAAACAAAGAATGAGTCACAAATTTGTCCCCAAACTTCATTTGCACTTTTATGTTCACTCAAACTCCTAGACACCCCCCATTCGGACTGAATATCCATGCCTATTTGGTCATAGGAAGGCCCTCGGCTGGGATGGAGTTAATACTCTAAAAAACGGCATT
Organism: Pipistrellus hanaki; assembly: GCF_964339955.1. Lineage (NCBI taxonomy): Eukaryota > Metazoa > Chordata > Mammalia > Chiroptera > Vespertilionidae > Pipistrellus > Pipistrellus hanaki. The sequence goes on from NC_140520.1 coordinate 5,779,922, forward strand.
GATTTGTATGCCACTAACCAACGTGAAGTAACTGGGAGGGACCCTTTCCAAATGGAAATGAATGCTGCCTTAGCTGGATAACTTACTCCTTATCCTCACATTTAAAATCCACAGGGGACTCTCCGCTGCATCTGAATGTTCCCCCTTTTTTTATCTTCCAGCTAAGTCGGGAATCCTGATGCCAAAATCCGCCATTATGTGGATTTGTGAATGTCTAGAGGGTTCTGGGTCCATTAACCAACTGATAGATTACCCTGAGACACAGCTACAACGTTTTCATCTTCAACCGAGACGGTCTCTCTCCAAGCCTATCCCTGTGAACTCGGGAAGAGTGTTGGTATTTTCTTTAGACGCACACCTGCAATTCCTAAAGAGGAAGGCACAGCTCTTGGTTATTAATTCTAAACTTTAAAGTAGGGGTGTCGAACTCAATCAGAGAAGGGGCCAAAATCTAAAATCCAGCCTAAATCGCGGGCCGAATGGTTTACTGAACAGTCATAAACTGACAATGTCATAAACTGACAGCGGAGTGCAGTGATGACAGCGCGGTGCGGGCCACATTGCAAGGCCTGGCGGGCTGGATTCGGCCCGCGGGCCTTGTGTTTGACACATGTGCTTTAAAACAACATTAAGCCCTGGATCCTGACACCAGCAAGGAGAGAGCATTTTGGAATGTATTCATTCCAGACTCCAGAGCAACCATGCTTAAGAAGAGGTATTACTCAGGTGGTGGAGCGAGAAAGGGCTGCAGCACGTGGGGCCAAGTTAAATAAGAGACAATGGCATCCCGGCTGTGGTGGAGACAAGGCATCTGAGCATCACCCCTCGTCTTACCTCCTGATGTTGCAACCTGCCGACGTGAGGTCAAGACTTTCCCAGCTGAGCCATAACTGGTTTGGCTCAGTGGATAGAGCGTCAGCCTGCGGACTGAAAGGTCCCAGGTTCGATTCTGGTCAAGGGCATGTACCTTGGTTTTGGGCACATTCCCAGTGGGGGGTGTGCAGGAGGCAGCTGATCGATGTTTCTCTCTCATCAATGTTTCTTACTCTCTATCTCTCTCCCTTCCTCTCTGTAATAAATCAATAAAATATATTTTTTAAAAAAATAAAATAAACAAGTGAATTCATAATTAAAAAAAAAAAAACAATACAAAAACCCTACAGAGTGTGGTTAGCAAGACCAAGAAATGAAATAGGTGCTGACTGAGAACAAAATAACGGACGGGTCTCTCTCTAGAGACAGCAGGGTCCAGTGGCCGAGGGGCAGTCTGGGAGTCAGACAGTCCTGGGTGAGATTCTAAACTCTGCGGTAGGAGGTCCATGTATGCATACAGCATACGGCAGGATGACTGGGGAGCACGGCTTAGAATCTCGAAGCATAAGGATGCTAGAACCTCTTTCGCAGGGTGTCACAGGCCAAGGAAATACGATATTTTATTCTCTTTCCTCCCACAGACACTCCTGAGGCCAGCACAGAGCCCTTCCCACAGTAGGACACGGAGGAGTATTTTGTTTTTTATGACGATGGGGCTAACGTTTACCAGACGTGACCACCCGAATTGGTCATTGCTTCGGAAAAGGCAAAGCAAAATGTCATGGCCTGGGTTGGCCCGTCCGCGAGGAAGGCCTCACCACCACAGTCCCTGCTGATCAGGGACCTGTTTCTGTGGCTGGGGAATGTCTCTGAAATGAGATGCGGGGAGACTGAAATGCTAAACTCGTGCCCAGGCGTGCTTTTATTCCCCATCCCCTCCTCCCTGCCATCCCTAATGTTAGATACGGATCATAAATAAATGTCTCAGCTTGCATTTCAATAAAATATATGTATGTATTCAGATCTTTCATCAAATGTTAGAGTTTTAAATATTTTAACCACCGAAGGGAAAAAAAACCCATTGGTTTGGGGACCTGGGGATGCTTAGGGTATTTTTATTTTTTTAAGAGGCATTGCAAAGAGGGCAGGACAACATCTAGGACAGCCATCCAGCCCAATTCCCCTCATAATTATTACTGATATAAAAAATGGGGGGACTATGGAGAGTTCTCCAAGAGTTTTTCACCTAAAGGAGACAACCGGAATGAGATGCAAATCAGGGCTCTTATCTAATGAATAATGCAAATGAATGTTCTGCATATATAGCGAGTCAGTCTGCAGGAATTCTCTCTGCCTCACCTCACATTTCTCACGGATTTAAGCACCCTGTGTCACAAGAAATTAGAGAAAGGAATTGCCAAGCAATGACAGAGGCCTGGCGCCCCAGGCCAGCACAGACAGCAGGGATAGTGAGATGCAGGATACAGCCCTAGCTGGTTTGGCTCAGTGGATAGAGCATCGGCTGCAGATGGCAGGGTCCCAGGTTCGATTCCGGTCGAGGGCATGTGCCTCCATTGTAGGCTTCTCCCCAGCCTGGGCCCTGGTCGGGGCTTGTGCGGGAGGCAACCCATGGATGTGTTTCTCTCGCATCGATGTTTCTCTCTGTCTCTCCCCCTCTCTTCCACTCTCCCTAAAAATTAATGGGAAAATATCATCGGGTGAGGATGAAGGACAACAAAAGAGAGGGGATACAGAAGTGATGCTGTTTCCCTTCCCCTGTGAATGAAGTTGTCTGACACATACACTGCGATTGTCTGTGTGGCTATCACTTAAAGCAGTGTTTCCCAAACTTTTGACATATGTGCACCCCTTCTATAATTTTCGTAACGCTGAGTGCCCCTCGTACTCATGAGAATGTAGAATTAGGTGCAGCTAAGCACGGTGCAGTGCAAATCCCCGCCAAACTCCGGTGCAACGAGTACCCCCATCAAGCTCTTCCCGTACCCCTGGGGGTGCGAGTACCACACTTTGGGGAACACTGACTTAAAGGAACCCTCGATAGGACTTTTTCAGGAGGGCACTGGGAAACTTTACAAAGCCAAGCCTCCCTTCCCTGAGCCCATGTCCCCCCCCCTCCCCCAAGGGGAAGAAATAAATTACTTAGGAGCATTTGTCTTTCTCTTTCCCCCCCAACGAATGGAGCTGGAGGTTTTTCAGCAGCCCGGGCAGAATCCACTTAACACTGCACTTTATGCAAAGCTCTGGCTGCTCCAAAGGCACTCAGTCGCCTAAGTAACCTTTGCAAACGGACCCTCGCTGACTCAGCACATCATCCGTTGATGGGAACCGTGAGTGTGCGCACAGCTAGCTTTCCGTCCCTGGCTATTTCACCGCGCTGTGTTTTTACATGGAATTCACGGCTATGGTCTCCGGTTTTCTCAGGCGGCTGCTCTGAAAGCGGATTTATTTTTCTCGTGTAATGTAACTGCACCTGCCTCGTGTTTTCTGTTGAATCCCTTTCTCTGCTAATCTCAGGTTTTAACCACCTTGGAGGGTGTTCCACTAATCTTATGCACGTGCGATGTGCAATTTTCCACCAGAGTATATTAGGAGAGCCCTAAACATTTGGATAGAGCAGTGGTTGGCGAACCGTGGCTCGCGAGCCACATGCGGCTCTTTGGCCCCTTGAGTGTGGCTCTTCCACAGAATACCAGGGCCTGGGTAAGTCTATTTTGAAGAAGTGGCATTAGAAGAGGTTGAAGTTTAAAAATCTTGGCTCTCAAAAGAAATTTCAATCGTCATACTGTTGATATTTGGCTCTGTGGACTGATGAGTTTGCCGACCACGGGGATAGAGCATCGGCCTCTGGACTGAGTGTCCCAGGTTTGATTCCAATCAAGGGCACATGCCCTGGTGGTGGGCTCGATCCCTAGTAGGGGGTGTGCAGGAGGCAGCCGATCCACGACTCTCTCTCATCACTGATGTTTTTATCTCTCTCCCTCTCCCTCCCTCTCTGAAATCAATAAATATGCATTTTTAAAAAAGAAATAAAGAAAATGGCTTCAGGGATTTTGTAACATTTATTTGAAAGCTCAGAGAATGTTTGTGTTGACACCCAGGGGCCATTTGGCAACATTGGATGTATTTTTAAAAAAATATATATATTTTATTGATTTTTCACAGAGAGGAAGGGAGAGGGATAGAGAGTTAGAAACATTGATGAGAGAGAAACATCGATCAGCTGCCTCCTACTACTGGGGATGTGCCCGTAACCAAGGTACATGCCCTTGACCGGAATCGAACCTGGGACCCTTCAGTCCGCAGGCCGACGATCTTTCCACTGAAAACTGGTCAGGACTCGGGAGGCATTTTTGTCATGTCTGAGGGTGCGTGCTACCAGTACCTGCTTGGCAGAGGCCAGGGAGGCTGCTCAGCACGCCACAGTTCACGGGACAGCCACCGACAACAAGGAATCATCCGTCCCCTTCCCCCCACATCCATCGTGCCCAGGCTGAGAACCCCCACTTCAGACTGTGTACATCTGCTCCAGTGCCAGGGGAACGGGCACCCAATTGGACCAGCAGCAAGAAGGGCCAAACGCGAGAACAAGAGAGGGTGGCGTTTTTGGAAAACCTGGACGTGGCCAATGAGAAGGAGAAACCTCTGTAAATGGAGACGGTGAAAAAGTAGATTCTGCCTATCCTTTTTAGCCAATTCCCTAACGGGCACAGCACCAGAGCTCGCCTGCGGACCTCCACTTTGCTCCCGTTCAGACGCGCCCCACGGCACCCTCACGCCTCAGGATAAGAGCCTGGGCAAATGCTCTTAATGGTCCTCCTGCGACATGTAAGCAGCTGAACCAATGGGCACGGGCAATCCTTGGATGTCTTAGCCGAGGATCAATACGGCTGAGTTATTTATAAGGGTTAATTCAGCGAAATGCTTTCAGTGAAATGCTTTCTTAAGAAAGCACCTGCTGGCCACGTCTATGAAAATGCAGAGCGACTTCCAGTTCAGCGTCTGAACAAACAGCGTAGGCAGCATGCACTTTCCCAATAGCTCCCTGCTCCAGCGAGTTGCTGACTGTCCTCTTAACTCTCCCTAAATCCAGCTCCCCTCCCACAGGGGTCCTCTGTGAGCCATTAGCTTCCCTCCCTGCAGCTTTCCTACCCAAAGGAAAGTTCCTGGAGGGGAGGGGCCTTGCTTTACTCAACTCTGCTTCCCTCTATGCGCCCCGCCTTGGAAAGAGCGGGCCCTCCATAGGCAGCTATTGATTGGCACTGAATCGCTGAATTCAATTCCAACCCGCCCCCAGCAAGAGTCTGTGCTTGTCAACACAAGGATGACTTATGCTCCCAGGCAGACAGAACCAGCAGACAGGGTGACCGAGCTGCACCAGCCTGGCCTCCCTCAGAGCTACCTGTGGTCCTCCCAGGCCCGAGGCAATGCCTTTGGAATTTGCATGGCCACTGAAGGATGGTGCCTGAGAGCTGCTGGGATGGATGTCATTCCCGCAGATTTCCTCATTGTCCCCAAACGCCCTGCTATTATTAGAGCCCAGCTTTTTGTTTCAAATTGTGTAATAGCTTTTCATAGAAGACATCTGTCTTGTAACTTGCCTTTCTTAGGAAACACACACACACACACACACACACACACACACACACACACACACACAACAAAACCAAGCAGAAAGCAAAGGGGAAAACAATGCCTCGGTGACATTAATTATCCCAGCGTGCTTTTCAGAGCTCCGGAAGGAGGTGAGGAGCGCTGATTGCCATTGAAAGGAGACCTGAAGGATGCAGGGCAGCCCTGCAAACCCCACTCACTGTTCTCAGGGCTCTAAGAAAGCCAGTGACATCCTGATGGCTACCCGGGGAAACAATCAATTTCTCCGATTAAGTTGCCCAGGGCGATGGCCTGCTGTGTGCTGCTGCCAGGCTCCCTGGACAGGCAGGTCGCTGCATTCTAAACGCCTCTTGCTTTCCAGCAGCAAGTCGGAGCCGGGTATAAACTACCAGCCTGATCTTGGAATCCAGGAGAGACTGGCAAAGAAACCTCTCGTTCCTACTGCATTCCTGTTGCAAGCATTCATCCTAACCCACTGCCTCTTCTTGAGTTGGGGTTCTGATGAAGCCCCCACGAAGAACACTGGGCCTGGCTGGCGTGGCTCAGTGGTTGAGTGTGGACCAGGAAGTCACAGTTCTATTCCTGGTTGTGGGCACATGCCTGGGTTGCGAGCTCGATCCACAGTGGGGGTCGTGCAGGAGGCAGGCGATCAATGATTCTCTCTCATCATTGATATTTCTTTCTTTCTTCCTTTCTCTCGCGCCTTCTCCCCTCCTCTCTAAAATCAATAAAAATATATTAAAGAGACAAAAGAGAACCACTGGGAATAGGTCTGCTAGGCAAGCAGCATAGCTGTGAAAGTCAGAAACACTGGCCCAACATGAAGCTGGTTTTTATAACAATTGCTCTTGGATACTTAACGGGATTCTAGCATTCACGCATTCATCAGCCATGCATTATGAATCAGTAAAATATGTATATTGCAAAACCATGGCAAGCCAGCATTTCAAATTCATTCATTCATTCAACCACCCAACCGCTATTATTTGGGAATATCTGTTAGGTATTAGTAATGGTTCTAAATTCTGAAACTATGGTTGAATCATCATTGCCCTTGAAAATCTATGGGCTGATATGCAGCTCCCAACCCTGACCTTGCATTAAAATTACCTGGACATTTTTTTTTTTTAATATCTGTGAAATTCACCCCCAAATGTAAGTGCAGACATTGCCATTTTGTAAACGCCCCCAGGAGGTTGGGACCTGGGGCAGGGGATGAGATCCTCCCTCAGACAGGTGGGTGAACTGCACGGACAGTCAGACTGCATGAACTGCAGTGCAGTGTGGGAAATGCTGGCACATACATGGACAGGATGTGAGGGGGCACCTTGGAGAGTCATACACATCGGCCTGGATGGGGTGGGGGGCGGTCAGGGAAGCTTCATCCACAAAAAAAACTTATGGTTTCTACAGAAGAACAGAAGACCTTCTTAAAACCGTCAGAGAAGGAGGGAGACGAGAAGCAAAGAATGAAGAAAGTAAACAAGAAGACCAGAGCAGTCCAGAGCCCATGAGATGTGGCTCGGGACAGCCAGGATGACCCTGAGCACAGGCTGGGACATTCGGCGTCTGACCATCACCGCAAGCCACCGAGACCAAAGAAGAACCCAGAGTCTTTGAGTCAGCCAGAGACCTTGAGGGAAGAAACTCCTTAATCCCAGATTTTAAAAATCCTTCCGGAGTCACCGCCCATGGCTTTGAGGCGGTAAGACACCAGAGGGAGGGACAAGGCTTTGCTGGGAGATGGAAGGAGTCTAAGCCTTGAGCTCAGAGCTGGTGAGGATGCAGAGAGGACATCAGGAAGTGTTGTAGTTAAACGCATACACAATACAAAAATAAAAAATAGTTGTTGGACATTTTTAAGCATCAATAACTCAGCCATTCATATTTTTAAATATTAAAAAGGGCACGGAGTTGGGTATTGACTTGAAATACAGAAAATGTCATGCAAAAAAAAAAATATGTATCTGGTTTAGAACTGACAAAATAAGGCCACAGGGCCTGTTTTCCTGACATAGTAAGGGTTAGATTCCAACACAGTGAAAATGTGTCTTATTAAAATGGGGTCGGGACACTAAATATCTGTACATTGTGACAAGTAATAAGGGTCCTGCTATTAATCTCCTATTGCTATTAAGGAATTCAAAAAATAGAAAAGGGAATTACGGGCCTACATATAATATTTAACGTGAGAAATGGTTGCCTGAATTGGATGTGGGGGTCAGCAATGATAACTCTATAAATTATAATGAGTTTTCTAAACCGAACCTATAGAATAGTTGCTTGTAACACAAAACAAAAATGATACCAATGCTACATCCAATTAATTAATTTGCCATTGGTTTTGATTATCAGCATAAATAATTATGTTCAGTGTGCATCTGGCCATTAACCTTAATGATACCATAGCTGCCATTTAAATAATTACTTTTTTGGTAGTATCATCAGTAACAATATTTTTTGCTTGTAATTAGTTGATTTGTCATTCATTAAGATTGCTAATTACAATTATCCTATGAAATCATCACCCACCAGTGGATCACAAAGATAAATAAAATATTGCCTGGGTACCAACACTTGTCAACCGCTTTAATTTTGAAGTATGCCACAGACATGGCCCAAGAAAAACGGAAATAATTTATTCGTCTTCCTTAGGCTCCAGCACACTTTCAGTTTCATTCCCTCAGGGTCTGAAACTAAACCTTTGCATAAGAAACACAAATAGCTCATCCATTTTGAAGATGGTTTTCTCAGACTTCCCAAACAACAGATACGATGGTCTTTTTTGGGTGCACCAACTCACTCGGCTACAGCCATTTGATACTCAAACACTAATCTAGGTGTTGCTGTGTAGGTATTTTACAGATGTGATTAAAGTCCCTAATCAGTTGACTGTTAAGTAAGAAAGGTTCTCCTGGATAATCTAGGTGGGCCTGGCTTACTCAGGGGAAAGGTCTCAAGAGCAGAGCCAAAGCTCCCCTAACGAAGAAGCTCTGTGGACAGCAGTTTGAGACCATGCCTAAGGGTTGCAGTCTGCCTTTCCTGAAAGCCCCCCCCCCCCCCTACTTCTTACCATTTTGGACCTGCCTAGCCACACTCCATAATCCCAGAAGCCACTTCCATGACATACATCTCTTTATATACATATTAATTCTGGTGGAACCATATATGATACAGCAGGCTGTAAAAGTGGCTTGGGTGTTATATCAGAGTCAACAGAACATAAGAAATATGCCTTGTCCTAATATAGATAACTCACCATTTAAAGTTGCATGATCAGATAGCCATTCACTTCTTTGTGAGATGCTATAAGAATGCAGGTATCTATTGAAAAGGTCACAGCATAAAAGGTTCCTATCAAGGTCTTCACCATTAGAGGTCTCCTACTCCTGCTGGAGCCCCTGAGAGTGTGGAACTGGAAGAAGAGCTGTAGAGACTGGGGATGAGTATGCAGCAGATGGAAGAGTTGCTGCCGCACAGCTTGGCAAGTGCCAGTCGGGCAGAATTGGCACTTTCCACCCAAATCTCTCTGGATTCCTGCTCAGTTAGGAGTGTATCTTCTCCCTGGTGATGTATATCCATAGATTTCCTTAGCTGAAGGATAGTTCACACCATGTATCCAATGGGTCTAAATAGGCCCTAGCTGAATAGGTTTGGCTCAGTGGAAAGAGTGTATGCCTGAGCCCTGAAGGTACCGGGTTCCATTCCAGTCAAGGGCATGTACTCAGTCACAGGCTCCATGGCAACTTGTTGATGTGTCTTTCACGTCATTGTTTATCTGTTTCTCCCTCTCCCTTCCACTCTCTTTAAAAGTCAATGGGAAAACGTCCTCAGGGGAGGATTAACACATACACACACACACACACACACACACACACACACAAAGAAGAAGCTCTGAAATACTTTGTTGCTGCTCTTTTTAAAACATTTCTTGCCACTCCTTATGAAATCTACACACTCAAGAAAACAGTTTAAGAGAGTGATTGCAGGGCTTGATGGGGATGAGTGGAGGTGGGTGTAGAGGGGCTAAATGGTGCTGGGAAAAATAAAATTAACTTTAAAACAAAAAGAAAACAGAGATTGATAGACTACAGAGTTGAGTGATTCACGTGTAGGGTAACTGTTGGAAATGGATAGTTTTATTGTCACAATACCAATAAATGCAGGTACAGCTTAGATAGAAAAAGTAGGCTAGCCAGCCTTTAGAGGACTTAGTGATGGTTTTGGCAAATTTCAGTGTCAAAAACATGGTGCGTATATGAAATGGGTCAATTTGATCCATTTTTTAGAATGTCATGTGATCATAGAAACTATCCAAAAACCTCACAATATTGCTGTAGATTTTGTTGCTGGTGGTTTCTCTGAGTCAGCCCTCTATGGTCTAGAGCAGGGATGGGGAAGATCTGGCACCAGGGCCATATGAGGCCCATGAAGTCATTAGGTCAGGTCCTGCCCAGGCATTAGGGGTGAGTTCATTAAATGTTTGACCAACTAGAACAGGCTGATTTTTAAGTTGATAATTTTGTGTGGCCCAGGAATGATGTTCTAAATATCCACATGGCCCTTTAGCAGAAGGAAGGTTCCCCACCCCGGGTCTAGAGACAGATGGGTCTGTTCTGAGATTGCAGGATTCAGCCAAAGAGCATAGAGATGAAAGACATTGCCATGGACATGAAGACAAAGATTTTTGTGTTTGTCCTGGATTCGATTCAAAAGACAATTATTTTAACATAGATTTACTACTGGGCTTATTTTGTTGACCTTCGCAAATGTCACCCCAAAGTCATCCCACTGCTCATCTCCTCCAGGGAGCAGAGATGCCCATGAACTGGCAAAAACCAGAAGCTCACTGTCAAATGAAAGATATTGCACATTTCTACTGAGACAGAGAAAAAAAAAATCTCCCGAATATTAAAAAAGAAAAATAAGATCTGCATCTCAACAAAAGACTCTCCTGGACAAGGTGCCTCATGCCACAGATTGGTAATTACTTCACCATAAACATCCAGGTACAGCTTCTGGGAACGATTGCTATTAGCATCTCCCTTAACATTTTTCTGAAATGGGAATGAGAATGCTCCCAGGACTTCCTAGGATCCTCATGGCCGCCACTTAAAGACAAGCAGGAAGGCAAAGGCAGAGGAAGACCCCAGTGAGAACTGCCTGGCCCATTCTGGACTGTGGCTCCATGAATGACCTCCCAGTTCCACAGTGGAACTCCCATTAGTTACACTCGGAAATTGCAGGCCACTTTTCCTCTGAAGATCTCCCAAGTTCTTTTCTGCTCTCAGTTTGTCAATAGCTCGAGGCCTCTGCCCCTAAGAGCCCCAAGGAGTCTGTGCCGGCATCATTTCTATGGAAACCTCTCATCACCTTGTGACAACACGAGCTAAGGGGTCAATAATGTTCTTACCTAACGGAAGACACACCAGTACACATGGAAAGAGAAGAGGGTGGCTCTGAAAACAATTGTAAACTCAAGGGCGATATATTTACATTCTTCTTAAATTGACTCCAGTTTTCATTCAAAGATTGAATTAATACATGTTATACACTTAAGACAGTGCCTGGTACAATATCTACACTAATAAAAGAGAAATATGCAAATTGACCACACCTCCATGACACCCACCAGCCAATCGGGAGTGTATATGCAAACTAACCCAACAAATATGGTGGGTAAATTTGCATATACAGCTGTGGAGCACTGGGATGCCTGCTAAGCAGAGAAGACTGAGGGCTCTGGCCCGAGTGAAGGCCTGGGTCCCGGGTGCCGGAGGAAAACCAGTGCCAGCAGCCAGGAGAAGAAAGGCCTATTGCACAAATCTTTGTGCAACGGGCTTCTAGTACTCAATAAAAGTTCATTATTGTAAGTTGACAAATAGGTGATCATCCAGCACCTACCATTTCTCAGTTATTGTGAATTAGAGCCAGATATCTCACCTTTTCAAATATCAGCTGCCTGGTTTATAAAATGGGGCTTTTCCACCTACTTATTAGGATTGACATGACTCAAAATGCATGAATCCCTTTTTAAGTTATTCTTATACAAATGTCAGTTATTAGTATGACAGACCTGGGACTTGAACTTTGGACACTTTGGGGGTCACTGAGAAGAATGAATTAAATGCATTTATGTAGCACCACTATTTCATAAACTGGGGAAGATATAACCCTAGCGCTCTGCCACTGATGGGTAGACTTTTTAGAATGAAGTTCTTCTCGGGGCTCATGCATAAATGCATGCCAGTCTAAGAATGGCGGTAGGCTCGTGGAATTGTGAGGATTTGCTCTGGAACACTGAGAGCAAATAAAATAAAAGGGCACTTGAGCAATTCTCCAAATGCTTCTTACTAGGAAACAAGGGCAAAAACAATAGCCCAGCATGCCAGTAAAAACATAGTCTTCAGTCAGCATTTTGGGGAAACTGAGGCTCGGACTAGGGTGATGGAGACCCTCTGAGTCTCAGAGCTCCAGGACCTACATCAGGCTAGTTGTTGGTTTCACGTTCTGTGTCCCCAGTGCTATCTGACTGTGGCCATCTCTGAGCAAGGACGCTTGAGCTCATGCTGCTGATGGGCGTAGCTGAGATTCAACCTTCACCCACCTGCTATTGAGCATACCTCAGCTATGCAAAGCTCATCTCCCTGCCAAAGGGCCTGGTAGGTATGGAGTGCCTTTTCTTTCTTGATCTGAACTTCATACATTTCCAAGTTAGTTATTTCAGTCAATCTTCACAAAAACCACGCAAGAGACCCTGGGACACGGGAGGCTGAAATAGGGAACTCATCCACATTACTTGGTGAAGACTCAATACGTGTTTACTAAACTGAATCTCCAGGTCATCTGTGAAGGACCCCTGGCCCGTGGTCACGGAGCTTGCAGGTAAACAGGTAATGAGGATCACAGTGACTGTCGCATAGCCCTTCCCCCACCCTTGCAGAACGCGACCTTTTCTAAAGGACCTCCACCCACAGCTTAGGTTTAATGATGGATGGATCAGCCATGGGAGACTATGCCTCCTATAAGAAGTGACGTTTGGGGACACAGAGGGACAGCTGAGCAGAATTCCGATTAACCCACGAGGGTCCAGTCCGATCAACACTGATGACCGCTGAGCTGGATCCCCCAAAGGGAATTCTTCTCAAAAGAAAGCAAAAGACAAGGCCCCTTAAGCTGGGTCGTCCTTGTCCTTCTTCCAGAGTCTAAGAGCAGTTCACTCTTCCCCCTGAGCTCAACTCCCTGGTGGTGCCACCATCAGGCGGTCCTCTGTTTGCAATGCCTCCTTCCCTTCTGCGCCCTCATTTCTGCTTAAGGAGCGCTGGCAGCAAGCTACTGTAGTTTCCTCTTCTTGTGCACAGTTTACTTCACAAAGCTCCCTGAAGGCAGAGCCTCTCCGGCATGGTCACCTCCCTTGAAGCTCACAGAGCAAGGCTCCATGGAGCCAGGCATTCCATCAGCCCTGCAGAACGGGACTCACCGGAGGGAGCACCACCAGGCTAAAGGACTAAATACTCCCAGGACCTACCCCCCAGGGTCACCTTCCACCAGGTTCTGCCGGAGGAGATAACCTGGATATCACAGATGATGGCAGAGACCATGTGAAGGAGAACTCAGGGTGGGGGGAGTGGAGCTGAAGAGGCCAGTGAGGGACAGTAATGCAAATTAGAGGGCAAAAGCAGAGAGAGCAGAGACACAGGAAAGGGGATTGCAAGGACCTTTCACTCCACACAGTGTACCGAGCCCTTCCTGCGTACCAGGTGTGGCACTAGCTGCTGGGAAATCTTGTTTTTGTTTTTTTTAATTTATTTTGTTTTGTTTGTTTTTCAAAACTGCATTGAAAAAGCTGCAGGGCTAGACACAATGGACTAATACTCAGCCATACAAAGGAATGCATCTTAACCCCTTCAACAGCCTGGATGGACCTAGCATTACACTAACGGAAACAAGCCAGCCTGAGAAAAACCACATACTGTGTGATCTTACTTATATGTGGAGCCTAAATACCAAAATAAAGGAACAGACAAAACAGAAACAGACTTCCAGATACAGAGAGTAGACTGGTGGTTGCCAGAGGGGAGGAGGGATAGGGAGACTGAGTGAGAAAGGCGAAGAGACTGAGAAGGACAGACTGGCAGGTACAGAAAGTCCCCGGATGCACAGCACAGCACAGCACGGGGAACACAGTCAATAACGCTGTGATGATTATGCACAGTGCCGGCGGGGTACTGGGAGTATCAGGGGACCACTGTGGAAAGCCGTCCCGCCTGCTGTCTCCTCTCCCAGCTCTGATGCAAGGCTCCCCTTCTCCGAGGGAGGCAGAGGCTCCTGCTGACTCTCACAGTCACCCTGAGGAGGCAACTTGTGCAAATATCATGTGACCGGGAAAATGCAAAGGGAGGGTTTCCCCTGCAGCGCTCTGCTGTGTGTGTGTGTGGATCAGGAGCCCTGGATGCCTTTGAGAAAGGGGGTAACATCTCGGCCAGAAAACTCGATTTCGGACAAAGCCTTTCCCCATTTCCTACACTTGAACTTCCCTTCCCCTTCTAAGCCTCCATGAGGGCCAACCCATGGCGCCCACTGCGATATTCTGTTAACAAGACAAGCTTTTATTCGTTTCCGTAGAGGTATTAACCTTGTTGCCGTTTGTTTTAGTCAAAATGTCGTATGCGGCTGATGAAACACTGACCCCATCATTGGCATGTCGGTGCAAATGCCACTGTGGCTGCATCATTTCAATCCTGGGCTATTGAGAAAACGTTTCTTTTACTCTAAGACAGCCATTGTGGGGTGATTTTGATGTTAAATGCTGGCTTGAAGCCAAAGCCCCCTCAGTACTTAGTTCTTAGCTCTTAGGGAAGGGCAGCCAGTCCACAGAACGGAAAACTCCAGGGCAAACACGAAGAGGGTCCCTTAGGAGCAGAACAGGAGGCTCGGAAGGACTTCAACTTCTTAGCAATGAAGATGATGGTCACCGAGATGAAGGTGATGCCTACCCGCTGAGTCCTGCCTGGGTCCCGGGCGCTGTGCCAGGGGAGCACTGCCTTATCTTTCCTGGGAGTAAAGAAGGGAACTAACTTCAGTCGGAACTCCCACCTTCCAATCTGTTGGCATCCGAATGTCATATCCCTGAAGGCATGCCTTCTCCCAGGTGGACAAACCCACTTCGGAATGTCCCAGTCCCAGCACCCTGGAAGCGTCCCACCAACGGGGGAGATTCATGGGCCCTTTTTCAGGAGGGCAGAGAGAGGTGGATGCCTTATGGTTGCCACTCCTAAAACAGTCCTCACTTGCCCCAAACCAGTGGTCGGCAAACTCATTAGTCAACAGAGCCAATATCAACAGGACAATGATGGAAATTTCTTTTGAGAGCCGAAAACCGACGTCTGTGCATGGGCCATGGAGTTTCAATCACACCGCACGTGGGTGGCCGCACGTAGTATTTTGTGGAAGAGCCACACTCAAGGGGCCAAAGAGCCGCTGTTTGCCGACCGCTGCCCCAAACTAACAAGCCAACATACACGACGTGAGCTGACCCACCTCCCCTGCCCGTCTACATGGCAAGTCCCTGGCGTGGTTCTCAGCGGGAAGAGAGCCCACCCGTCATGGTCTGAACCCACCCCATCCCAGCCCCGCAGCACCCTCAGTTCCCAGCACAGGGACCATTCAGTCTGGTGAGGGATGAGGCGAGGTTTATATATCACCTTGTAACATAAGCAAGGAGACTCCCATTTACAAGAGCTGTCGGGGCAACTGTCACAGTCCGGCGATGAAGACAGTGATGTGGGGGGAGGGGAATGACACACAACTAGACACGACAGACAATTTTGAAAGCTGGGATTTTTGTGTAAAGTTGTGCAGGTCACAGCCTCTCTTTCAATTCAGGCGGCCGGATGATGCGAGATGCCACTCTTAAGGGCTGGTCCAAGGAGTTAGCTCCTGTTTCAGCTCAGGATTCGTTTCTCTAAATTCCGTCTTTCTTTCTGTGGATTCACCACGGCGATGAGTTTTTATGAGTGATGCTCAAACAACTTCCAAGTGATTTACTATGAAGTACTAATTGAAACAAAGATGAGTGAGGTTGAATTAAAGAAGGAGTTGCGGAGAATTCCTAGATTTCTCATCTTGAGCAGCTAAGTAAATATAAACGAATGTTTACAGAAATGGAAAAGACTCAGAATTGAGGCAAAGAAATGAAACACGTCTCATAATAAACATGTTAAGTTAAAAATGCACCCCTGGACATCCCCGGGGAGACAGCAGGGAGGCAGGGGGCTCTGTATTGAGATGGTAAAACTAAAAAAATCAAAAGTACCCCACTAATGACATTTCAAAGCACCCCCCCCCCCCTTAAGAAACATAATTTTTCTTTTTAATTAGCCAACAGCCGCTGACTTCCTGTTCTGGCTCGAGCTGGTGAACGCGATATGCATTCGGGCCTCTAGGATTTCCAACAGCTTATTTCCATGTATATGAGCACGTTCACGGGAGAGAAAGCAGGAGGAAAACAAACACTGCTGATTGGCTCTCGTCCCGCTGAATGAAGATTCATCACAGGACGCGGATTCCCGACGTTCCCGGCCCTCTGTTGACAGAACCCAATTTCCTGGAGTTATTTCAGATAAAAGGCTCTTTAAATAACAAAATCACAGCATTGTAGCTTGGAGTCCAAATCATAACTGTGATTTTTTTTTTTCCAAAAAGATTTTTTTGGGGATGGTTTTAGCCCACACGCAGCAAATTGGATTAGGGGAGAGCTGACCGCACAGGGACACGCGTGTCAGACGGGTTTACAGCCTGTTCACCCTAGTGAGTTGGAAACGTTACTTCATCTCATGCCTCCATTGCTTCGCTCCTCATTAAATAGGACAATGATAGGATCGAGGATCAGATCAACCAACAAAGGCTGAGCGTTCGGTACAGTGCATGGTGCCATGGAAGGTCTTGAGAAATATCAGTTGCAAATATCCTTTGTAAAAAAAAAAAAAAAAAATGCAGCCTGCCCTGGCTGGTTTGGCTCAATGGATAGAGCAGCATCGGCCTGTGGACTGAAGGGTCCCAGATTTGATTCCAGTCAAGGGCACATGCCTGGATTGTGGGCTTAATCCCCAGTAGGGGGCGAGGAGGAGGCAGCCAATCAATGATGCTCTCTCATCGTTGATATTTCTGTCTCTCTCTCCCTCTCCTTCCACTCTGAAACCAATTAAAAACTTTTTTTTTTTTTTTTTTTTAACAAGTACAGCTCAAGTTCAATTCAATAACACGCATTGAGTTCTACTTCCCACATGCTCCGCACTATGGAGGCAGCCACCCCCTGCAGTGGGGGCGCAGAGTGGGACTCTGCACCATGACTCTCGCTGAGAAAGCTGCAGGCACCACCATCTCCAGTGAACGCACTGGCCACCAGCTTTGTGTCTACGTCGTGCGCACACTCCCGCCTGCGATTTGTGCTGGCCACATGCCTGGGCCTGTCCTCTCCCTGGAGAGAGGGGTTTGGGAGTGAACTGGATTTCCTCAGTTTACCGTTTTCAAGAAGGAAAGGGAACAACAGGAATGAAACAGGAAGTTCCCGGTGAGGAATCACTGTTCAGACACAACCTGATGACCCTGCCAGCCGCTGGGCCTCTCGGGGACACTCACCCGCTAGGACCACAGGGCTGTCTCTTTGTCCTGAAGCCGCATCCAGCTCAGTCCTCCAGGTCATGTTTGGACATCAGTGTCCAGGGAGGTCAAAGGGTGAAAGCCGGTTCTGGTGTCTTCCTCAGCTCCCGTTGTTAATGCTCACAGGATGGACACAGGGAATGTCTCTGCTCCCAGAAAGATGAGAAAAAAACGTCCAAGCTGCCAGCCTCGAAGCCTTTCCCATGAGCATGCATGTGAGACAACCTTCTTCATGTTCTCCTCTGGCGAGGAAAGGAATTCTGAAATCTAAACATGGCACATGAACAGGAGCCTGCCCCTTGGGCCAGTGAATTATAGCCGATGCATTCAGATGCCGTGCCTGCTGCTGTATACAAGTTGCACACTGTTAAAACACATGCATTTTTTTCCACATGTATAGCTTCATAAACAGCATCTAGTTTGACATGTTTTCCAGTGTGCAACTGCTTCCAAAGGCTAATTCTGTAATACGTCATCTGTATATGGCCCACTGCCCAAAGTCAGGTCTTCTGTCACCATATATTTGACTCACTTTACCCCTTCCTACCCCCACTGCCTTCCCTCGGATAACCATCATACTGTTGTCTGTGTCCATGAGGACTGATTTCTTGTTTGTTCATTTGCAGCTTTCATATCCCATATATGAATGAAATCATATGGTTCTTGACTTTTTCTCTCTGATTTATTTTGCTTAGCGTGATAGCCTCGAGATCCATCCATGTTGTCGCAGATGGATAAATATTTTTAAAGCCTTCCATTAGAAATGGGAGAAAATCCCTCCTCTCGGCTCTCAGTGTTAGAGCTCGGTGTCTTTGCCTCTCCCAGCCCTCTCTGGAGAACATCACCCCAAGCTGCCTATAGATTGAGAGTGCTGGTCTCACTTCTCCTCCATCCTCCGGTACACTGTTTGGTATTCATTTGGCTTCAGACTCTCCTGTACTTCCTTTGACTTCATTGGTCTTGGATTCTCACCACCGCTGCCAGGTTTTGCATGTCCTATATGCTCTGTTTGCTTCACTGTGCATGCAGTTGTCTGGAATAGTATCTGTGAGGCATGAGCCCAACAGAGAGAGACAAGGGCACTTGTGGGCATTGAGAACACTGTCTGAGAATGAGATATCACATGGGCTAGTTCCAGGTTTTGTTAACAGAGCCATAATCTTTTTTTTTTTTTATTTTTTTATTTTTTTAGAGAGAGAGAGAGGAGAAGGGAGAAGAGAGAAATATCCATGTGACAGCACAACATCTCTGGGCTGCCTCCTGCATGCACGAGCCCTCCCCCACCCCATTCCCTCCCCCACCCCCACTGGGGAATCAAGCCCACAACCCGGATATGTGCTCTGACCAGGAATCGAACCAGCAACCTCTTGGTGCCTGGGATGATGCCCAACCAACAGAGCCACACCAGCCAGGGCATCCACTGCTCCTCCCAAGGCTGAGAAACCACACACTGTTATAACAACGCAGCTTCAAGCCAAGTCCAATGGTCCCCTTCAGTCACATCGCCAGGCGCCAGGCCTGAGTCCTCTGGCATTGCCATAGGCCCTGATGGGAAGTAATGGAAGGAAGGTTGCACTCACCCAGAGTTCAAGATCAGGAAGGGTCCTTTCTACTCGCCTCAATAGAGACGAGGGCGCTACTGCAGGCCCCTCGCCCAGGAAATGCTTCAGACAGTGATAAATCAGAAAGATTGATCTCCTCGGAACTTAATTCACTTCAAACACGAATTAAACTTTCCCAAGGAAAAAAGTCTAAATAATGAACTAATAACAATGGAGTGTTCATAATGAAGGAACGGAAGGTTTTTCAAAAATTCCATTCTGGCATAATTAAGGGATAAATCAGTTCGAATGAAATATGTCGCTGTTATTAAAACTTCATTCATTTATTGAATTATGCTTCGTGCGGACGGAGTGCATTTTTAAGATTATTCGATTATTACATAAGTCAATGTCATTTCCCCGTTTGGGGAAAATTGATATTAATGCCTTGTCATTGAAAATGTAACCGAGTTTATCAAATTAAACTTCTCAGAGGCCACCTGATAGCCACCAGATGGCTTTCCTGGGCTGATGTCAGGCCATAAATGTAAGTTATGGAGACCCCGGAGACGCCACGTCCCTGCTCCCTCATCCCACTGGGTCCCCTCCGAATCATAAAACTCGAAGGCTTGCCACCACGTTCATAAATCCCATTTAAACGTAATGAAATACGCTCTTTTTGCAGCGCTTGCAATAATTAAAGTTTGTTCCCCTCCTTAATAGGAGCCTACATAGAAATGGCACTATGCAAAATGGTCGTTAATAGACCCGTAATGGCACTTGAAGAAACGCCTATCAAGGTCCCCATTAGTAAATTTCCTCAAGAAAATCCATTTCCATTTCCAACCCTGACATTTTATTTAGAAAAATTACGCCCCTTCTTTTCATTATTTCAGTAAACATAATGAGGGTATTGCTAACTACCCCGCCGAGGACTTTCTTTTCTGCGCTTTTTTAGTAATCCGAGCCTCCTTGTAATTAAAGGCGTGCTACATTAATGACGCCCGGCGTCTCCAAGGGGAACGCTTAATGTCCACCTCATAATATTAGGCCCAAATTACATGCCCAGAAGACTTCTTAATAATCTTGTGTTTCCTAATTTGGTTTTGATTGGCTCCGGAATCCATCGCTGCACCCAAGGGCCCTCGTTTCTCCAGTCATCAGCACTTTGGAGCCGCAGATTGCACGGCTGCCCATGACTCCTTGCGCCTGCAGCCTTCTTTCCGAAGCTTCGACTGGACTTATCCCGAGAATGAGCAGCCGGCCGGAGGTCAGTGCAGACAATCTGGCCTGTGTGTGCGAGGCGCAGGGGTGTGGCGTGGTGCTCTGGGCGCCACGTCTGTCTGAGCACAAAGAACGGCTCCGGGTTGTCCCTCAGCGTGGCTCGCAGGTCCATGCAGCCCCTTTGCTCTTTCTGCACAGAGAACGGACGGCAGGAGGCAGAGCACCTGTGTTTTCGGACAGAGCTGTGTCACCTGAGGCTTTGACGTGGCTCAGAGCAGGCGGTGACCCAGACTACCGTGGTGGACTAGCCTGAGACAGGCCGCTCAACCCTCTTTGACCCTCAGGTCCCTCCCCCTGAACTGAAACAGCCATTTTTATGTAGCCACCACCACCTTAAAAGAAATGTATACTATTACATTAAATAGAAAATGTACGACCTCAATATGCACTATTCATACAGATAGGGCATCCTGGAAAATGATACGCATTTTGAATAATCATCCATTCCAATGGGTTAAATCCAAAACGAAAGCAACATCAATTGAGCTATCAGCTGGGAAGTGTGTGTACATTTTGTGTACAAGTGTGTGTACATACAGGGTGTGTACATGTCCACCTCATAATATTAGGCCCAAATTACATGCCCAGAAGACTTCTTAATAATCTTGTGTTTCCTAATTTGGTTTTGATTGGCTCTGGAATCCATCGCCTGTATATTCATTTATACCTATATCTATACGTAATCCCCTAGTCCATTATCCTGAGTAGAAATGGCAGGATTCTCTCATAAAACTAATGTTTAAAGTCCTTACTAACACACAACAACTTAAAAATCACCAGACACCAAAGAGTTAGTAAGTAGGTCACTCAGGCTAACAAGCAGAGATCTGTGGTCCAATGGAATCATGTGGTCCCTTTTTTTTCTTAAACGCCCCCTCTGAAGTCAGCGTGGCATTCACGGATGACACAGAATGACGAAGCGAGTGCAAAGAGCAGGGGCACAGACCCTCAGTGCACTGCCAGGGAGCAGGAGCCTCACAGAAAATAAATGGGCCGTGGGAATGAGAGGGCACTTCTCTGGCCGCACATCCCCTCGGCGCTCAGCTCTGCCGTGGTCACAGCTAATCAGGGTGTCGCCGGCTGAGCAGGTGATCGCTGAGACCATTTGGCATGAACATTTGCATATGAGGGCTGAGCGGGACTGTGTGCCGGTGGCAGGTGCCCTGATGTAATGGGCCATAACGACTCAGAAGGAGCAGACAGCATGCGTGTGTCAAGGAGGGGCGAGCGTGGACGTCGAGACACAAATGACTCCGGAGTCCATCGGACCTGGGGCTGAGGGGCCCTCAGCAGGGCTGAGGTGATAGCCTCCGGAGGCAGCCTGACCGCCGAAGCCCAAACCTGCCCAGAGAATGCATTTCTGCCCTGGGCCGTTGTCGTCAGCATGGCTTCCCACAGGCACACAGACAGGCCCGAAGTCTGCATTCCCAGGACGGGTGGTTAGATCTCTTATGCCAATCATGTGCATAGGAAGGCGTCCAAATGCAGCCTCGATGGGTACTGTCTCATATGCCTTGCACTCTCCCTCAGAAAACGGCTGGGCTCATTGACAATCTGAAACCCACCAAGGCGTCCATGCAGCGGCATCTGGTACAATGCGGCCTTTTCAAAAGACTATCCTGTGGGGTTTCGTGTGAGTGAGCGTACAGAGCACACAGGGGAGTCCGGGGCAGTGGTCGGCAAACTCATTAGTCCATAGAGCCAAATATCAACAGTGAAACGATTGGAATTTCTTTGGAGAGCCACATTTTTGAAACTTAAACTCTTTCTAACACCACTTCTTCAACATAGACTCGCCAGGCCATGGTATTTTGTGGAAGAGCCACACTCAAGGGGCCAAAGAGCTGCATGTGGTTCTTGAGCCACAGTTTGCCAACCACAGGTTCAGGGGATGGCGTTCAGCATCATCATTTGAATTCTGTTTTCCCTTTTGGTCTCTGACATCCCTTAGCCAGTAGGCTGGTAGGCACTGGCTCATGGAAGGGCCCTAGACCATGTCCCTGCGAAAGGCAGGTAGGAAGTTCTGTAACGTCCCCTTTCCCAGCCGTGATGGGGGGAAGGGGCGTATGGCAGACACCCCCCCACCACACCCCCCCCCCCCCCTGCTCCCAAGCACACCTTTGGGCACAAGAGACAGAACAGGGCTAAGCAGGCATTCTCTGGCCAGAGCTGAGATGGGGAAGCTGCACGTCAAATAACCCATTGAAAACGTCCCTCGGGGCCCGTGCAAGTGGAAATGCTCTCTGAACAAGGAGATGTGCCACTTCACTGAGACGTGTGAATCACTGAACATGTCCCGAAGTGGCGCATCATTTCAAGGGCATGAGAACCCATAGACAGTGCTAGAGTGTTCTTAGTAATAGGAAGAGCCTGGCCAGTATGCTGAACGGTAGAGCGTAGACCTATGAACCAGGAGGTCACTGTTCTATTCCGGGTCAGGAGTTGTGGGCTCCATCCCCAGTAGGGGGCGTGCAGAAGATAGCTGATCAGTGATTGTCTCTCATCATGGATGTTTCTATCTCCCCTCCCTCACCCTTCCTCTCTTTGAAATCTATGAAAAACATATTAAAAGATAAAGAAATAATAATAGGAAGAGCTGGCCCCGAACTCCTCTTGTCCTATAAGGAGTAAAAGATCATACAACCTATTACCTGCTTGCAATTTCCCCATAGATTCATGACCTGATCTGGAATCTGACCTTTCCTGAGAGCTGATTAAGGCCTTACATAAAGCCCGCCATCCCCTGGCCTTTCCCCAGACTTGCTGTGATTTTGCAAATCTGTTGGAATGAACTCCTCTCCTGGAGGTCTCTGGTACCCAAGGGACGACTTCTTTGCAAAGCGCATGCCTGCCCGCCTCCCTTTGAAATACTCAGTCTTCCTGGGGGACTTTAGTCATCTTGACACCTAATCGCCAGGCTCTTTCTCTTGCTCCCCACAGAATTGGGTTTAGGCAATAATTCAAACCAGTCCCCAAAGGCACTTCTGAAAAATGGCAAGCCCTTAGCTTTCAGGTGAGAACACTCTTTATTGCTCAAAAAAAAAAAATCGTTTCCTGTTGCAAAACCTCTTCTCCAGGGCTAGGTCTGGGATGATCTTATGCTAACTGGGACGGTTAACAGATGCTACTTTGATGAATCATTTCACTCTCCTGCAAACGCCCGGCCGGGTTCCAGATAATAAAGCCAGGTAAGAAGACTATTAAAATCTGCCGCACGGTTCTCTCTGCTCCGTGAAAAATGGGGTCACGGTCTCTGGATGGAATGAAGGCCAACTATGACAGAAAAGCAATGCCCTCCCTCCCCCCACAGCCACCGCCACAAATGAACAGGCTGCCTGAATGTCTTAGCACGTTGTTGGCGTACATCACAGCAATCACCAAACTCTTCTACTCATACCTCAGAGGTGTGCTGTCAGCAATGTCCCTGAGAAAATTCAGTGCATCACTCCAGGGTTACCTCTCCCATAGCATTTCCCTTTCCACCCAGAACAGGTGTCAGACCCACCTTGAGGACAATGAACTCCATGCCTTTGCTTATTCAAAGGACAGCTCAGAAGGTCCCCAGATAATATGGTTTCATCCAAAGCTGTCGACGTATCATGTTGGTGAGACGCCAGGGGAATTAGACTCTTGTTTCTACCTATTAGCCTGGGGGACAACTGGTTTTGTTACCATTTTGTCTCTTCAAGTCGCAGAACCTAGCAACGAAGTTAAGTGAGGACTTACTGTACCTGAATTTGTATGTTCCGTGTCATTAACCTTCAGCAAATATGTTCCCCCATCCCAGCATTCAACTCTAAAACACCCATGGCAAACCGCGGCCCTTGAAGACCAGGGGCAACAGGAACTGACAAAGAAGACTCCTCTGACTGGCTTATTTTGCTCAGCATAATACTCTCCAGGTCCACCCGTGACGTTGCAAATGGTAAGATAAACAACACATGATCTCACTCATAGGTGGAGTCTAATGAACAAAATAAACTGATGATCAAAAGCAGACCAGGACACAGAAGCATGAACAGACTCTTAACCCTCAGAGGGAAGGCAGGGAGGGTGGGCGGGAAGAAATCAACCAATGAACTTGTATGCATATGCGCATCACCCGTGGACACAGGCAATGGGGTGGTGAGAGCTGGGGGGAGGAGGGTGACAGGAGCAGGCTGGAAGAGGTTAATGAGGGGGAAAAGGAGAACTTATGTAATATTTTCAACAATAAAGATTTAAAATAATAAAGACGCCACTGGCAAAGCTCTCCACAACACGTTAGCCCCTCTCTCTGCCCCTGCTTCTCCTCTCACTGGTCTCCTAACCAAAGATTTCCACATCCCAGCAGTTTCCCGAGGAAGAGAACCATGCCATCCAGTCTAACCTCGAGATGTGAAACCTGGGACTGGCCTTAGATCCCCACGGGAGGGACCTCTGCTGTGGAGGTGGTTCGCCCATAGGTTTTCTCCGGACCCTATACCATACGGCCTGCTCAGATCTCCACTTCAATCCGAAATTCAACTGCAGCTGGACGTGTCCTTTGACAACTTGAATACAGTGCCCTTGTCTCCGTGAGACCTCAGGAAAGTGGAAGCTCAGGTCCAGAGGCTGCATCACACTGTCACCAGTGGTCCCAGATGGGACTGGCCTGCACTGAGATGACCCATACCCCACCCAACAGATCCAGCTCATCAAGGGGTTGAGTCTTTGACTCACCACATTGGTAGTCACACACCACAAACCCCCACTGACTAGGAAACCTTCTATTCAAAGGGGTGGCCTCACTCACCATCGCGCAGAATGTCTCGGGAGGGTCTCCGCACGTGATGTCCGGAGGGTCCAGCTTCACTTTCAGGTACTTGGTCATGTCCGTAGATTCCGGCTGACAGGCCATGTAATCCCACACTTTGCCTTCTTCTGTGTAGATCTGGGTCTTGCACAAATCGTAATGTCCCCACACCAGGGGGTAGGGCTGCATCACTGATGACACAGTAACCCAGAGGGCGTGAATGGACAGGAATCGTGACCAATACATCTCTAAATTCTTGGCGATCTTGGCTTATCTGTGGCCTGTGTCTATTTTACACACACATGGATGTCTATACGTAGGTAGGGCCGGATATTTTAAAAAAAGAAAAGAAAAAGAGAATGAGACCTCAACGTTGACACCAAAATTGACAGTGAAGGGTTGAGATACTGGGCACTCAGGGATCTGGAGGACTTTGGCGGAAAGCTAACATACTGATGTGGCGGGCGTTAACAGCAGCCTGTGGGTTTGTTGTTGTCCTACAGGGGGGGTCCAGTTGGTTTTTGTCCAAGATGTCCGGTTGCGGGTGGTGATTCAGCAAAGGGGTGGCTCTCTGGCTGAGCATCCAATCACCCTGGGAGATCCTGGGTGTTCGTGGCTCACCAGGGCTTCTGGGATGCACTCAGGTGTCAATATTGGAAGCAAGAGGGTGAGTGTCTCTAGGTGGTGTCTGTGTCCCATCAATCATTCTCTTCTTCTGGCACCAACACCCCTGTAGAGACGATAAGAAGGGGAGTTATCGCACTGAATTACCAAATAAAGGAAAGGTTGACAGTGAGGAGGTTGGATACAACATAAAGCAAATGGGTGAGGTATGGGTCACCTTGACTCAGGGACTGGGTTGGAGTGAGCAGGCCAGAGAAATCAATCCATCTGGGGGAGAGGGGGGATTTCAATAGGAAGGACGGAACTCTTGCATGTCACTAAGGTGTGTGTGTGTGTGTGTGTGTGTGTGTGTGTGTGTGTGTGTTCTGGGGTAGTTACAGGTTTTCGCTTCAAAAACTTTATTTCCATCTTCACCAAACTGAGAGCAAGGAGCTGGCCTGGCTAGATGATCTCCCAAAACAATGAGGGAAATGAGTGCTCTTACCACATTGGCAAAGACGTGGCAGCTACCCGTGTGCCTTTTGTCTCTTGGCAAAGAGCCTCTAGAAATCTCCCAGTTCCTGCCTGGCAACCCCCTTGGGTCCCCTCCCTGCAGCAGGGATCTTTCACTTTCTCTCATCTCTTTGTCCACAAACCCATTCTTCCATTTCATGAGACAACGGACTCAGACCCGAACAAAAATTTTGGGTATCATATCATCTTTGGAGGCCCCAGCAGCATCAAGCTGCAAGTGGTCATGGAAATGGATCCCTAAATAACAGCCCTTTTGGTCTGTGGTCCCTTAGATCGCCCATCTCCAATGCCCCCCACTGCTGGTCTGGTTGCCCCTAACTGCCCCCCCCCCTCAGCCTGCCTGATCACCCCTCACTGCCCCCTCCTACCAGCCTGGTTGCCCCCAACTGCTCCCCCTCCTGGCCTGGTCACCTCCAACTGCCCCCCTGCTGACCTGGTTGCCCCTCACTGCCCCCCAGCTGACCTGGTTGCCCAGTGTAGCCTGCTGTTTGGTCATTTGGTCATCCCTCACTGTACCCCCTGCCCGCCTGGTCGCCCTCTGCAGCATGCTGCTCTGTCATTGCATGAGGGCATCCCAATCAATTTGCATATTACCCTTTTATTAATACAAACACACACACACACACACACACACACACACTAATTGCATATATTTCTCGGCTTTTGTGAGTTGGAGTGAAAACTGGCTTTATTTGTACTAGTCTGCCCCTTCGGAGTTGCCTGTGACTTTGAGGGAATTTAGCATCTTTTTGTTCAGTTGCATTTAATCATAAAAATAATTTGGCACTCTGAAAAAAAAAAAAAAAGATTCAAAGTAAAACCAAAGGAGGAAATTTTCCCTTGCTCGGAATTCTCTATTCTCTCGCATCTTTTTACAGACATGACGTCCGTATCTGTAGTTACTTTCTGTGGCAGAAGAAGAGAATTTGTCCCAAAGGCGAATATTAAATACGCCGCTTTAAAACAAAAAGCCCGGTAGTAAAACGCACAATTTAAAATGCACATTTAAAAATAGCTGAGGGTGACTTAACAGGCCGCGAAGCAGAATAATATGGCGCTAATTCTAAGAGAAAATAAAAATGACTGTTTCAAAATGCTCTTGCTTAACTGATAATGCAGCCTCCGCAGCTATGGGGATAAGTCACTGGTGGGTTGAGTTGGCAACTTTTCTCTTTGGCGATCACAGCCTATAGCTAAACAAATGATAAAAGTTGGATTCCAGGTTTCAAAGCATCAATTTGCTTAATTAGTTGGTCCATTTTGTCCTAGTCCCAATCGTTATTTTCAAAACCACCGAAAAAGGGCAAAAAGCCCAGAGTTCCAGAAAACAGCCTCAGAGACCCTTTGAGTGACAGGAAGCAGCTTCGGTATGGGCGTTCCCTGTCTTCAAACAACCTCCTAAGAGGAACCTGCTCTTTCAAACAACGCACCATCTTAAAACGAACGGAGCCACGGAAACCACGAAATGCCAGCAGATGGCTGAATTGTGTTTCCATAGCAAAGTAATTTATAATAATTGCTTTATGGATGCAAGCACCATTTTCATTATATCCCATTCATGAAATGTTATCATACAGCTGCAAATGGTGATATTTCCTATTAGGAAAAGTTGAAGAGTGGATGTCACTAAGGTGTGTGTGTGTGTGTGTGTGTGTGTGTGTGTGTGTGTTCTGGGGTAGTTACAGGTTTTCGCTTCAAAAACTTTATTTTGAAGTTCCTGGGAAGCAATAATTAGCAGTTTGTCTACACATGGATCAACTACCCATTTGAATCTGCCTCCTCCCTGGAACGGAAAGACTACACTGTGGCCCCAACTGGTTTGGCTCAGTGGATAGAGTGTCCGTCTGCAGACTGAAGGGTCCAAGGTTTGATTCCCGTCAAGGGCATGTACCTGGATTGTGGGCACATCCCCAGTAGAGGGTGTGCAGGAGGCAGCTGTTGGATGATTCTCTCTCATCAATGTTTCTCTCTATCCCTCTCCCTTCCTCTCTGTAAAATATCATTTTTCTTTTTTTTTTTTTTAAAGACTACATTGTGTGCTGAGCACTCTTGGAAATCTTAAGCTAAAAAGGAAAACATCCCCAGGGAGCATGTGTGTGGCTACTACAGCCTTCTGTGTTTTTTGCTTTGTTTTGTTTTGTTTTGTTTTGTTTTGGTGTGTGTGCGTGTGTGTGTTTCAGATTCACTAATAGATGTAAGTTGATATTTTCAAAAAACATCCACCACTTTGTCAGGTAATAATCGGAAGAGGTGTTAAAACAGTATACATGCACATTTTCCAGATGATGGTTTAACAGTGTTTGCTGCTTTATTATAACCAGAACCAACACTTTCATTCTGTGTGTGTGGGGGTGTTGGGAGGGGGGGGGTGTGTTACAACGGAAGCACTATCAACTCCACTTGACCAGAAATTCACTTCAATTCTCAGTATCAAATGAAGGCACAGCAACTTAGTTATCAAGGACCATATGTTCCTGAAAACCCGACCTGGATGGCAATGACCCTGAGGTGACTAAGCGCTAGGAGTTAATTCTTAATCTTCTTTCAAAAATATGACCCAATCAAAAAAAAAAAATGGGGGGGGGGGGACATACGTAATACTTTCAACAATAAAGATAAAAAAATAAATGACCCCAAGTACATATTTGAATTCTTCCTGAGGCTACTCCACTTTTTTAAAAAAATCAATGGACGTTACCCCTGCCCGCCCCCCCCCCCCCAATTCCACTCCTTCTGGATGACTGTCTTTATCCACAGGTGGCCCTCCCACCACCACAAAATAAAGGCACATGGGAAATGCGGGCATGAAGGAAGTGTATGCGAACCTATTTCTAGTTCCTGACCCGTCAGCCATCCCACTGTGGTGGCCTCTCATTAAACTCTACGGGGACGATAATGATGGTCATTACACAGAATTATGGACTAGACCATTGATCGGATGTAGAGAAGTGACAAGGGAAAATGCAGAGGAGTGCAAGATATTTGAATACGGGGCCCTTGCAGGCCTGGGCGACAGACGTCCCTGACAAGAGGCAGCCAATTATAGCTCCCATTTCTGGCACATAACCAGTTGTGATTAATAGTTTTCCATTCCGCTACAGACGTACTATTAATGTATTAAAGATGTCAGGCTCTGGCAAGCACTAAGATGGCGTGGCCCGGGCGGGCTGCGGGATTTACATTTAATGAGTTCCCGTTGACACGGGGGGAGGGCACGGGCCACGCCGGGGTACAGGTCAGGAGGGGAGAGGTGCGGAGCCCTTCTTCCACGGGATTCCTTGCTTCTGTCCTCATTTTCTAGATGCGAACATGCCTCCCCCAGCACGTATCCTTCTTATTAGAGTTCCCTTAGCTGTTGGTGCAACGCACACAGGTGCAACATTCTCTCGGTGGGGCATACGTGGGGAGGGGTTAGGGGTGGGAATGGAGGGATGAGGACAATTATGCGATACCATCATCAATAAAAAAATAATAAAAATAAATAAATAAAATACGATTTTTTAAAAAAAAGGGCTAATAGGAAATCAAAGCTATGAGCTCTCATGGTACACAGAAACCTGTCCACATTAGGACTTTTGAACGAGTTGTAGAGTTTTCAAAGAAAATAAGACCAAGTGAAAATATTGTTTTTAACGTCTCTTATTGCATGACGGCACCGGTCCCCATCTGGCGATGCTTGCCAGCAGGTGAGAATCACCAATAGCTTCTTAAAAGCCGAGTTGTGGCGGCAAATAGCTAGGCAACCCGATTAGGAGAGAGGCAGTCAACGACGCATGTGGGGATTTAATAATCAAAATGAACCCCTGCTGGTCCAGGGCAGAGCTACTTGCTAAGGGTTGTGGGCTTTGAACATGTCCCTCACTCACAGCAGGTTTGCAAAGTCTAGCTCTTGACTTTGCAAACCTGGGGAACTCACCACGAATCCAACAATGCCAGCATCTCTCTCCCTGGGCACTGAGATGTCCTCTTGGCTAAAAATACCCGTTCACATGCCGGGAGCTCTCCCTGGACCTCTGGCTGGTGCATACATCTGCAGCGCCCACAGAAAAATGTAAAACGGTGTCAAGCCCTCATGTAGATGGGTGCTATTGATCTGGACTAACACCGGCTATTAGATGGCCTCGCACACATGGAATGTGATCTTTCTCTGAGATTCTGTAGCTGATCTCCCTCCTCCTCGGATCAGCTCTGCCCGGGGTAGTTCCCTGGGCCCTCTCCTGCAGCAGAAAAGAAGCCTTCCCCAAAGACGACATGCAGGTAACCATGACCAAAAGAATAGGCAGTGACAGTCCAGACCCATCGCCAGTTTCATCAGCGGAGAGGAAAACACCGAGAGTGAATCCCCAGATTCTAGCGGGCTTTCTGTCCTGTAATCTCCCCAGAGGTGGGGGTGTTGGTAGTAGGCTATTTATGCCGTAAACACTTGGGGCACCTGAAATAGACAGCGATTGACTCATTCCTCATAGACGTGAAGGGTTTTTATAAATACACTTGTGTTTGAATGGGAAGGAACAAAAGACGATCGTCATAGTCCATTGACTGAGGCATATAAGTAACACCTCGTACAAATTCTACCACCTGTCAAAATTAGCAGCCTCCGACACTGCCCTGATGAGCTTGACCGGAGCAGGCGGGGAAGCAGGCGGAATGTTCCTGGCGTTCAGTTAGCGGTTGCAAGGTGAGCTTTTTCTCATCCTCTTCCCCGGGAACGCTTGCTTCTCTCCTTTTGTTAACTGTCTCTCAACATAGAAGGGGTTTAGCATGTTCTGCAACTCGATTGGCATTTTTTTCCTACTCGGACTTGATTGGCTGTTAGGGGCAACTGCCTATCAGGAGATTCTCAACAAAAGCAAACACACACCTTTGTGTGGGAAGGAGCTCTGCCTGCCCCGGGGGAAGGCTGCTCAGGGAAATTAGTCAGCATCTACTTGGCAGGATGCGGGAGGGCGGGATAATTCACAGGATCATTTCAGAAGCAGCAGAGTCTAAAGGAACCCATGGCTTCACTATCACAGGGCAGCAAGTCTCGCCTCCTCCAGCAGGGAGGTCCAGAGAGCTGAGCCTTCAAGAGCACAGGGGAGGAGATCTACAGCCACCTGAAGTTTGCAAACAAAACTCTGGGTTCTGAAGATTCAGTTATTTTTAGAGGATGCTAAATCCCTTACGGAACTGCAATACAATACAATACAATACAATACAATACAATACAATACAGTATAATACAGTTCACACACACACACACACACACACACTCACTCATTTTTGTGTGAACGTGCAATTGACTTGTTGAGTCGAATGCAATTTGATTTCTTCCGGAGCAACCTGGGGCTTTTGCAACTAAAACTCTCTCCCAAAGTCTTACAGCACTGAGGCAGCAAACATATCAACTACATGGGCAACAGCTTCCTTTTTGAAGCCTGTTACTTGGTGATGCCCCCTGCACAAAAGGGAAGCAGAGACAGGTATTTGCTCCAGGACACTGCAAAATAACATGATTTGCCTCTTCTTTAAAAAATAAAAAAATAAAAAAATAAAAAAATAAAGGTAACCCGCGTCGCTTTCACGCACATGCCCAAAACGAACATCTCCACAGGAAAACAGCTTTCTGTGGCAGGAACCTCTTTTCTTACAGAATTCTAATTTCCACCCTAGGAAGTGTCACCCAGTTAATAGTCAGACATATGGAATCCCGGATGTCCTTCTGTTGGTCTTGAACTTCGTGGCACCCCGAAAAGGACTGGGAACGTGCCCCTCTCATGCACGGGAGCTGGGACAAGCGTGACATGAGACGCTGAATGGATTCCGTTCTTTGTGCTGAGATCCACATGCAAAGAGTCACATTTTATCCTGACACAACCCTGAAAGTGCTGACCTCCCCCCAAACCTCGGCCAGTTATAGAGCAGCTCTTTCTGTTCTTTGTTTTTGCCAAAGAGAAGGGGGTAGGGGTACCCGTAGGCATTCAGAGTGGCACCGTTCCAAAACTTGCGGAAGCCAGGACTTGCTCATTCCCGGGGGTTAGACATGCTTTGCAAGGGCTGGGCAGATCCCCCGAGCCTTGCCCCTCCTCCGATAAAGCCAATGTCCAGGAAACTTTCTCTAACAAGCCTCACTGTTAAATATATTTGAATCCAAGGTTTTGGTTGTCGGGCCTTTCTGGTGTGATTATCCCCCTCCCCCCCCATTCCTATTTCTGAAAGATAAGAAAACTCTTTTCAGTCATAAACGAGGGCCTTATTTCTAGAGCAGAGCTACTGCCAGATCCACCATATGTTGAGTGAAATGCTGAATCCCACTCAGAATTTTCCATTCTGAAGATCTGACATTTACCTGTGCCTGGGCCGGGAGGAGGATGGGGAAGGGGACGGGGGACAAAAGCCTTTACTCTCTGGAAATCGATAGGATTGGGAACGCACCCTCTGGCCTTTCCAGATAAAGCTGCTTTAGAATCCCCCGCTGGGGGTTTCTCTCCCTTGCCCTGTAAAATGACAGCCTCCTAAGTGGATTTCTGGAAAAAGAAAAAGAAGAAAAGAAAAAAAAAGTCCCCAGGTGAGGCCAGTAAGATAAACAGCAGAGGGCGCAGTTTCTTTTTTTATCCAAGTTTGCCCGCGTCTGCATCACTTAATTGGTTATTTTGGGCCCAATAACAGCCAGTATTATTTGTATTATATATAGATATCCACAGATCCATACCAGAGAGAGCGACTCATTGTCCCTAGCCGGATCCATCCACCGATAACGCAATGCCAGCAAAGAACCCGAGAAACCCATGCCTAACTGCATCCCCACATCCAGTGCTCCCCTCTGCATTTTCCCTCTTACTCCCCAACCCCCCACCCCAACCTGGGGTAGCCAGGCTTTCCTCCCGCACCAATAAAAGGGATTACATGCAGGAACTTCAAATGCAATCAGTGGGATCCGGGCTGCAAAGGGTCCATAAGAGGGCAAGCGCTCCCCACCCCCCAAAGCAAAGACAATTGGTGAGAGGAAAAAGGGGACCCTTCAGGGCATGGGGTGTGCTCAGGTGTGCGGAGGGAGAGCGCGCCCTGCGCCCTTCCTTCTGTCTGTCCGTCCACACAGCCCAGCATCCCGCTCCCAGCACCCCGCTCCGCACACAACGCGCCAGGCACCAGCTGCTGGGGCGCAGCCCGGAGCCCGAGCCCGAGCCGGGGTGGGAGTGCGCGGGGGTGTGGGCGCACGGGGGCTCCTGCCGCCTCCTCCCCGCGCTCCGCAAACTTCCTCGCCCACCGCGGGGCCTCGCCTCCCGCCGGCACCTGGCACTGGGGGAGCATCGCGGGGGGCAGAGGGGCTGCAGGAGGGGCACGCGGCGGGTGGCACTCACCATGTGGCCCGGGGACCCCTGCGCCCGCGGGAGCCGCGCGCCCGGCGCCGGGTGGCCGCCCAGCCCAGCCGGGCGCACCCCCTGCGGCGGCTGCAGCGGCGGAGCCCCGGGGGCGCTCACAGGGCGGCGGCGGCGGCGGCGGAGGTTCCCGCCGAGCCTCCGGGGGGATCGGGGCGCAGCGGGAGGGACAACGGGGTGTGGACCCGGCGGCACCTCCGCAGCCCCCACCGCAGCCCCGCGGTCCCCATCGCGCCCGCCCAGCCCGCAGCCGCGGGAGGGGACCTGGAGCGCCCCGCGCCCGCCCGCCCGCCCGCCCGCCGCCGTTACCTGCCCTCCGGCCCTGGGGGCCTCCCGCGTCGCTCCCTCGGAGCCCTCTCGCCCGGAGGGGGGTTCCTTCCTTCCCGCAGACGTCCTCTTCCCAAATGCAAACGCCCGGTGACTGGGGCAGGTGGACAGGAGGAGGGAGGATGGAGGCGGCGCGGACGGGCAGGTGCCGCTCCTTCCAAAACCGGGCGAGGAGCGACGCGAATGACGGGCTCGCGGCTCCGGGAAGTCCCCGCCGTCCCGCCCGCCGCCTCGCGCCGCTGCCGCTGCCACCTCTCGCCTTAAACTTTTACGGAGGGATTTTTTTTTGTCCCAATTTATATATATTTCCCCCTATCCTTTAAAAAATGTTAAGCTGCGGGTCGATGTCCTGGTCCCCCGGGCTCAGCACCAGCAGCCGGGCGGTGGTACCCCGCTCGGCGCAGCTTTCCTTTAATCTCCTTTTTATTTCCAAAGGAGGACGAGGAGGAGCGGAGCTTCTTGGTCCGAAGGGACCGACGCCGCCGGGACCGTTAGGAGCCTTGGCGCCCAGATCCTCCGGTGCCGGAGCCGGAGCCGCCCGGCCTCGCTGCGCGCATTCCTCCGCTCAAGTCAGAGCTGTCAGCGCGCATCCCGGCGGCGATGGCTGCGGGGCGCCGCGCTCCCCGGGTCCGAGTCCGTGTGCGGAGACAGGCATGGCCCGGCCCGGCGCTGCTGGATGGGATGGCGGTGCCCGGCTCCCCGCCCTGCCCGCCCGCCCGCCGGACCCGCTCCCCGCGGCAGCGGCTCCGGGCAAACTTCGGGGCGGGCGTGCGAGCGCGGGAGCGCGCGGGGTGGGGGGCGGGAGGGGCGCCGGGGAGGCAGCCGCGAGCCCGAGCCCGGAGCCCGGGAGCCGCAGCCCTCGGAGGGGTGGCCGTGTGCACGCTTCACTTCGAAGCGGCTCTCCGTCTGCCACCAGCAGCGAGCGGAGGGATGGCAAAGCTCAGGCTCCCGGACGCGCGCTCCGAGCGGTCCTAACTCCCGCGCTCCTCGCTGCGGTGGCAGCTACAGTGGCCACCGGGGCGCCACTCCGAACCTCAGGCTGCGGAGGCTGGGGACCCCCTGGCCCCCTGCCCCGTCCAGAGATGGTCTGCTAGAGCGCGGTTTCCTGGCTCTTCTCCTGTGCCTGTCACTCCCGCCCTCGCCCATCCCACTCCTCACCCCCAGTTTCCCCTCGAAGCTTGGCCAGAGCGCACCCCCAGCCCCTAGCAGGGCAGGCAACTGTGTTTCAACCAACACTTCCTGGGCCCTACAGCGCGCCCCTGGAACCTCCTCACTTGGACAGCCGTGCTCCTTGGGGAAAGCTGTAGCTGAAGAAAGAGGGGTGTCTTTTGGGGCCTCCTTGCCTTTCCCAAGACGCGGGGCAAATGTCCCCCAAAACTTGATTTATATCAGCTTGGGAAGGGGCTGGGGGCTCCGATCTACCTGGGATCACTCCTAGCTAACCAGTAACACCAGCAACAACAACATCAAGGCTCAGAGAGGGAAAGACTTCCATGAGAAATGACCATTGCCTCCCTAGGGGAATTCGGGGCTCTCAGACCTCCATATGCATCTCAAAGACACCTGCGTTTATACTATTTCTCCTGCAGGGACAGTGAGCAGGAAGGGCAATGGGGCAGGTGAGAGGGAGGACGCCCCCGGAGGCCTGCTGTGTGGGGTTGGAGGAGCCCTGGGTCTCTGTGGGCGGGGCCTGATGAAATGGGGGATACTCTGTGGAGGAAGCAGTTCTGGTGATAGTGGTGCTCAGACCCGGGGCAGCTCCCTGTGCAGGACCCAGTGGGGGCGCCCAAGGCCAACAGAGGGTCAGCCATGGGCAACCAGGTGTGAGCACCTGGGCACTCATTTGGGGCCCACGGGAAGGAACCCAGCTACAGCAGAGGCAGCGTTTTTTGCTGGTGACTGGGTGACTGGGGGGAGGGGGGAAGATAATAACAGAGGTGCCTGGGGGAGAAGGTCTGAGTCTATAGCCAGCCCCTTCCCTCCCCCCTCCCACCCCAGCAGCCAGGGAGGAGGCAGAGATTCCGGGCACGTGGGCCTAACAACATCTGAGAGGCCCAGTGAGTCCTCCCTCCCTTGACTGCCACCCCCCCCCTTCCAGGGCAGAAAGCTGGAATTCCCCTGCTTTTCCCCCTACTCTTCTCCCCCCCCGCCTCCCCCCCTCCCCCCCCCCCCCCCACACACACACACAACTCTGTGCTTAAGGACCCACAGCACACAGTGGCTTGCAGGGCTGAAACTAGAAGGCATCCTTTGCCATGGGCATTCCTGACCCGTGAATGAGGTCCCTCTCCAGTTGGGTCATTTATCACATCTGCTCTGCTATTTTCACAGACTCAACAAATCACCAACCAAACGCGTAGATCTCAGCTTGGGCAGGAGATGAGACTTCCCAGAAGAAGATTCTCAAAATGAGCCCCCCCCCCCCCCTTCCCCTCTGAGCAGAGCCCTCCCCTTCCCCCAGGGAGGATGCTGGGAAGGACTTTGGGCGGAGCCAACAGTCTCCCTTAAACCGGAGGCCCTGTGGACTCACACTCACATACTAACCAGGCTTTCTGCAGTTGACTTTTGCACATTTGTTTCTCTCATCCACACCCATCGGGAATTGACTGTGGATATTTTCTGGGCATCAAAGAAAACCATGTAGGACAAACTTGCTTTCCCCATCATCCTTAGCTTTGTCCATCTCTACCTATGAGACTTCCCTTGGAAAGAACGATGTGTCTGTCTGTATTTAACCTTCCCACTCTACTCGCCCCCCCCCCCCCCCCCCCATCCTTCCAGAGGAGGACTGCTTGACCTTTGGCTGCAGAGCTCTGGCTGGTTCCCATGCCTTCCCCGTTCCTCTTCAACTCAGATGCTCATTTATGTGTAATCCTGTTGGGTCTCTAACTGTTGTTCCTTTTTCTGAGGTATCAGCTGCTTAAAAACCTTCTTTGTAGATATTTGGCAGGGCTCCGGAAGTACATGTAACGTCAATCTGCCAAACGGGTAGGGGTGGCGTATTTGCAATCTACCTGGTCCAAAAAGATACGGGCCTTCTTGTAAAGGCTGTAAGGGACTGGATGTAAAGTAGGCGGAAGATCAATGTTCATTGCAGGTGTGAGTAATTCTTCTCCAATCCCAGGATCCGGGTATGGCGTCCTTGGTCACAGGAACCAACTCCCGCTATGTTAAACGAAGACTCAGATTCTGAAAACAGCCAAGTCAGGGACAAGTTCTCGTTGGGCCAATTACATACAATGTGATAGATGCTTCTTCTAGCTGCTGCTGGTACCCAGTAGAAATGTCCTTGCAGGCGGTTGTTAAACTCTTAGCTTGTTCTTGCCTCCAGTCTGTGCTCGGGAACATGTTTTATCACAGCGCCACCAGTGGCATAGTTCTGACGGGTTTTTTGAAGTCCGTCCCTAACAGGATTTTTTTAATGCTTAAGTATTTTGACACTTAAACCTCTTAACAAGCCCTAAGTCTCTGGTCTGGGCTCCATCCCTAGATTACCCAGTCCTCTTACCTTGACATTTTAAATTTATGCAAGTATCAAGCATGCCCAGGTGAGGTATATCCACGGCCTCATGTAGTTCTAATAGCAGATCAAAGGACACGTTGTTGAATAGAAGAACACCCACACGTTGACTGTTACTGATTCTAGAACATGAAGGACAGAAGATGGTCTAAGCCACTGATAGTGAGTGACTGATGAAGGCAATATGACTATTAGCACCCATATATGCAATGTGTAAAATTGTCTGAAAATAAAAAAAATTGACTGCTTGGTTGAAATAATATATTTTAATAACAGAAATGTGGGTTTGTGTTTTATTTTAGGAGAACACATGCTAACCTCAAAGATAACCTTGTTTAGTCAAATAGTTCATGTCTCTCTACTATTCCAAATTTATTATACAACCTAGAAGTGTTTTCGAGAGGGTAGTTTTTTTTGTTTTTTTTGTGTTTTGTTTTTGTTTTTGTTTTTTGTTTATCCTGCCTCATCCAGAAGAAATCGCTTTTTAATGTTTATGCTTCCAGAATATGTGATGCTTTTATTTTATTTTTAGATATCTTTATCCAACCAGTGAAACTTATCACAATAATGACAACCCCTGGGCTTTTACTTTTTAACCGATCTTAGTGTTTTAGACTCAACACCACAAAATCTGGTCAGTAATCTTCTACAAACTTATATTTTGTTGTGCTTAGTTTGTCTAAGATAATTAATGTCCTCCTTGGGAAAATAAAAGACCTACAATTGCACTGGTATGCGGCTGAAAAGTTCAGCCTTCACAAAGCAGCGGCCGGGGAGATCTCCTCAAGTGTCATTTTCATATTTTCAGCTCCTCTCCAGCAACAAAATCAGCAGCCTTTTCAGACTGACAAGGGGAAAATATGGATGGAGATTGAGTAATATACCCCTTGCCTGATTTTTAAATCTTTCCATCAATTCCATCCCAATGGTTCTTCAACTCAAGTAATTATGCCCCCCCCCCCCCGCCCCCCCGCTATCTGCCGGGATCTGTCCGAGATGCTGGAGGCAATGCAAACACTCTAGTCAGAATGAGCACAAGCAGGCTGGGAGAAGAGGGCCGAAGTGACTGCCCTGTGCCTTTTCCATGTTGTACTAGAGATTGATTACGGCAAATGCAGTCACCATGGTCAAGCTGGAGGCCCCTTTTTGTATCCAAGATGAGGTGAAAAGATCTGCAAAGATCTCCATCGGCCATTGGTCCAAACGACAGTGGAGGTCAGCCTCTGCAACGGGTCCTCGTATGTGGGATACATGTGGGCAGAATGCAGCGATGCAGAGCTGAGACCTGGCAGACCACCTCAATGACAACATCTGTGATGAAAGATACCCCAATAAGAGAACTGGAGCAGACAGAGAAGGACGATCTGCGACCACCACCGTGCCATCGGTGCAATGTGTCCTCTGCCCAGGTGTTTCTCTCTGCTCTTCTGGGCTTCCTGCTTCGGGGTTCAGGCAGAAGTCTGCTGTTCTGACATTATTAACGTCTTCTTGGTATCTGTGTGAAGTGAGACGTAGGCAACTGCCTCTCCTCAGCCACTTCCCGGAAACTCTATCTGCCCCCACGAGGCTGGAGGCTGAGTTTGTCACCAGGATGTTGCAACTGTCCTCCTATTAAGAAGTAATGGAGCCGAAACCGGTTTGGCTCAGTGGATAGAGCATTGGTCTGCGGACTGAAAGGTCCCAGGTTCGATTCTGGTCAAGGGCATGTACATTAGTTGCGGGCACATCCACAGAAGGGGTTGTGCAAGAGGCAGCTGGTCAATGCTTCTCTCTCATCGATGTTTCTAGCTCTCTATCCCTTTCCCTTCCTCTCTGTAAAAAATCAATAAAATATATTTAAAAAAAAAAAAAAGTAATGGAGAGGCCAGGGAGCTGCATGCTCCCCGCTCAGGCCAGGGTGGAGAGGCAGGAGCCCAGACTTCAGCAGGGAAAAGACCTGGGACCGTGAAATGTGCGGGTCCCTCGAAGGATGTTCTTTAGGAAATCCAGGGAGGTAGTAGCGTCTCAACAGCCCTGGGCTCCTAGCGAAGACACCCCCTTGCTGTGGGAACTGAGTGGGCCATTGTGCTTCTCTGGGCCTTAGCTCCCTCCTCCGGAAAGCGAGCTGGCCTTGGGATGTGATGTCAGCTGGAATTATCATTGTGCTGACAGCATAGGCTTTTGCATGCAGATTCCATGTCTATACTTGGCTGGCGAGTGTGCTTAAAATGCCTCTGCCCGTTTTTTAAAATTTGTGCTACCCCCATATTTCAGAAAAGATTTCAGGGCACTTACAAGAGACCATAATATGAATCAATGGCACCCCAATACATTTAATTTAAAAAAGAGAACATAAATATGATTTCTCCTCCCCCCCCCCCCCAAAAAAAAAAGCATCAGAAACAAAGGGCAACAAGAAATAAAGATGAAAACACTTTTCATAACTGCCATGCACCAGTTTCCCCCCTAAGCGGCCCAACGGACAATAAAAAAGAACAAATCTCATCATTTAATTACAGTAGCTCTGAGATTCTGTATATGCCAGGTACAGAGAAAACATATAGCTGCTCTTTATAATAAGACCAGCCACGCATTTTCCCTGGGAGTCCTCACAAAAGAATTTGAGGTGATGAAATAACTTTTTTTTTTTTACAGCCTTCTTGCCGAAGATATGAATAAACAGGGGGGGGGAAATGTTTCTGAGGAAAGGCAGTTGAATTGGAGACTTCAACTGATTATCTTGAGCACCTCTGGGAGAGGCGTGGATGCACATGAAATAATATTTGTTTTAAGAAAGAAGAATCTCATTTTCTCACTTCGGATGTCACATAAGAGCATGTTTACAAACTCTAAAAATTACATCTCTGTCCCTTGTTCCAGAGTCAAATATGAAATCGAAGCCAAAGAATCTTGGAAGATGGTCCTAGTTCTGTCATACAATATTGTAAAAATTCTAAAGAATAAGAGACTGGCCCTGGCCAGTGTTGCTCAGGGGTTAGAGTACCAGCTTGTGTACCCAATGGTTGTCGGCTTGATTCCTAGTCAAAGGCTCTTACCTGGGTTGCAAGTTTTGTTGTTGTTTATTTTTTTTTCAAGCATATTTTTTATTGATTTCAGAGAGAAAGGGAGAGGGAGAGAGATAGAAATATCAATGATGAGAGAGAATCATTGATTGGCTG
This sequence comes from Pipistrellus hanaki, assembly GCF_964339955.1. Lineage (NCBI taxonomy): Eukaryota > Metazoa > Chordata > Mammalia > Chiroptera > Vespertilionidae > Pipistrellus > Pipistrellus hanaki. The sequence goes on from NC_140520.1 coordinate 5,820,127, forward strand.
CATCCTGCACACCCCCCACTAGGGACCTGGCCTGCAACTGGGGCTTGTCCCCTGACTGGGAATCGAGCCCTCGCCTCCTAGTTCATAGGTGAATGACCACTCCCTGAGCCACGCTGGCTGGGCCTAAGTTGTAGGTTTGATCCCTGGCCCTGGTGTGGCACATGCGGGAGGCAACCAATCGATGTGTCTCTCTTATATCGATGTTTCGCTCCCTCTCCCTTCACCCACCCCTTCCACTCTCTGGAAATCAATGGGAAAAATAAATACCCTCCTGTGAGGATTAACAGCAACAACAAAGAGAAGAAGAGACTAGAACATTCTGCCTGGTGCTGGGAAGCCTCTGAGCCTGAGCGCTGGGGGGCCTCGGAGCCGGGACATCGCCGCCAAGGTCACCCTGGGAGGCTTCCCTGTCCCCTAGTCCCGTTTTCCCAAACCTGTTAAACGTGGGGTTTGTGTGAAATATTAAGTTCCCTCCTTGGATAGGCCTGAGAGGAGCAACACCTGAACACTTCCGGTAATCAGAAACAATACTACCGTGTTTCCCCGAAAATAAGACATCCTCCGAAAATAAGACCTAGCACATGGAAAGATAAGACATCCCCTCAAAATAAGACCTAGCGCAACTTTGGGAGAAAAAATTAATATAAGACACTGTCTTATTTTCGGGGAAACAGGGTAGTAGCTGTGGCACTCTTCAGGGCAGCCCGATGATAAAAATCACAATGGAAGACCCTCCCACCCACTGACAGTGCTCTTCACAGTTGTTTTGGGATAGCAAAAAAAAAAAAAAAAAAAGAAAAGAAAAAGAAAAGAAAAAAAGTTTTCAGTGACACAAGAGTATGCATTTGATGGGAAGCCCATCACACAGTTATCATGATTTGTGTTTGCCTGATTATCTTTTTTTTTAAAAAAAATTTCTTATTGATTTCAGAGAGGAAGGGAGAGAGAGAGAGAGAGACATCAATGATGAGAGAGAACCATTGACCGGCTGCCTCCTGCACACCCCCTACTGGGGATCGAGCCCACTATCTGGGCACATGCCCTTGACTGGAATCGAACCTGGGGACCTTTCAGGGAGCAGGCCAAATGCTCTATCCATGCAGCCAAACGGGCTCGGGCTCATCTCTTCATTATGGCTTGTGTTAGATTTCTGTGAAAATCTCTACTCCCTGACTGAAATGAGCCTTGTGTGCAGAAGGACTCTGAGGACCACCTGGAATTCCTAATGCGATAGTGAAAGAACAGCTGGGACACTCTCATGGCCCTGATTTCAAGTGGGGTACACACACTCATAATGCATAGGACACAGCTCTGGGCGCCCCCCGGAAGGAGTGTTACCCAGATGGCCCTCTGGCCCACAGTCACCGGTGCGTGTGATGCGGAACAATGTAGGCGTGGAGCGCTTCGGCCTCTGACAGCTCACCAGGACCATGACATGTGGTGTTATTGCAAACCAGTCCAGGGCAGCCACAGCCCACAGCTGGGCAACACTGACCAATAACGCCTGATGGTTATTTTGGGTTGTGACTAAACATGATTGGCTTTGTTAGATGCAAAGGTATTGGCTGCAAATGAATGAGATTTTGCTCATAGTTCCCACTGGCTACCTTTAAATAACAGAATATCAACACAACCCCAGAATTTATAATTAACATGACCGTGTGTCATGTCCAAATAATCAGATCCTCATGGAACTTTGAGAGAAGCAGACATCAAAGTTTGTTTTTTTTTTCTCTGCAGCTGTTCTGAGAACACCTAAATGAAATATTTTCTCACTCTCTCGTCCGCCGTCCAAAAATACATGATTGAATGGCAGAAACATCCAAGGGCCTCCCTGATCTGGAATTGAAAGGGAAAGCGTAATCACATTCAATGGAACACCCATGGATAGAGTTCTAAATTCAATACATTTTTTTTTAAATAGTTTTCTTGATGTCAGAGAGAGGAAGGGAGAGGCAGAAATATCAATGATGAGAGAGAACCACTGATCAGCTGCGATCAAGCCCGCAACCCGGGCATGTGCCCTGACCAGGAATTGAAACTTGACCTCCTGGTTCATAGATCCATTCTCAACCACAGAAACACGTCAGCTAGGCTAAATTCAATATATTCTTTCCCAGATATCAGTGCAGTTCAGGACTTGAACTCAGATTCTTTTGCCATTGATTGATGTGTACCGGGAGGGGAGGGAATCCTTGCAACAAATCCTACAGCTGGCCAGAGCTTTCTGATTAAATTAATTTGTCAGCACAATATGTTGGAAGGTGGGGGGAGGAGGGTACCCAAAGTGATTAAAATGAGTCCGGAGAAGGAAAGGAGGAGGAGGTAACAGACGCATACTCAGAGCCTCATCTCACTTTAATTTTCTACCGCTGGTTACGAGCTTAATGGAAGGATTCTTGATGGCTTACAATCTTTCAGGATGGCCATTAGAGACAGGTCTGGATTAGGGGCTTTTGGATAGGGGACGTCATAGCCCTTGGGTGCAGAGTGCTTGGATGTGACTCTGACTCTTGCATGACCTTGATAAGTGACTTCGTCCTCTCTGGGCCTCAGTCTTCCGAATGGATAAAATGGGATAATACACAGCTCATACAGTCCCTGTTAGGATTAGGTTAAATGGTCTCTGCTGGGAATAATGTGTTTTTTGTGTTTGTTTGTTTTTGTTTTTAACAGAAATATATCAGGCATATCAATTAGAGAATAGATTATATGATGTTTGTTACTTTGGATTGTTTGAAGACATGTGAAACATGTAATATTTACACTTATCATGGCACATTTACATAGTATCATAAGACACTATATAAACCTTCAATACTGACTAATGCAAAATAAGTGTTGCAGGTACTTATCAATGATATCAAAATTAAAAAATTGTCACGAGTACCTGTTTTCTTCTTAGAAAGCATCATGTCATATACATATATATATATATATATATATATGTATATATATATACAATCTGATTTAAGGGGTATCTTTACATCTCATTGGATGGATCAGGTTCCAAGGCACAGCTCACTTGCAAGGGCCCACGAGAGATGCCATCTCCTGCTCTGGGTCTGCCTGGCCAGAGCAGTTTCACTTGCCCCGAAGCTCAGGTGGTCGGGCCTCTGTGGGACCTGCCTCTCTGTCCCAGCAATGACCTGTGAGAGCCTCTCCCAGCCCCACCTTGAAGGTTTGAAAACTCCCAGGAAACCTTAAAGGGAAGGAGCCTTCCTACGTCCCCTCCTTTTCTCCTTCCTCCTGGAAAGTAGACGTGAAGGTCAGAGCTGGAATGACCACCTGGAACCGTGACGCGGGCACCAGGTGTGGAGGATGGGGAGCAGAAGATAAAGGGCGCCGGCCTCCTGACCTAGCAGGTCACCCCACGAGCCTGCACTGCTGTGCTGAGAGGTGAGAGGCTCCTTGGGGTCTTCTTAGCCCAAACACCCCTCAACAAAGGCTTCTGGGACAGCAGCACAACGGCGGGACTCATGGCCTGCAGAACCAGCCCTGCAGACCCGAGCTCCCCTAAGGGCAGTTCCGTTCTTGTAGGAAAATGATAAATGAAAAATAACTCAGGGCAGGTGGGGGCGGTGAGGTGGGTGGGAGGTAATCAGCCAAAGACCTTGTGTGCACATATGCATCAGCCAGGGACACAGACCACAGGGCGGTCTAGGCCTGCGGTGGGGGCGGGGCGGGGCTGGAGGGGGTGGATCGGGGGAGGTGGAGAGACCTATGTAATACAACAATAAAGATTAAAAAATAAAAATAACCACTTGTTGAAAATTTTCAGATTGTTCCTATTGTTTCCATCTTCTAACTTGGAATCATTTAATCGGTTCCTTTTCTTTCCAAAGGCTTTTAAAAATCCCGAGTTTCTCACCGTTTTAAAGTTACTTATTTAGTGCCACAGGGGAAAGAATGAAGGGGAAACCAAGGTTATACCTTTTCACAGCAAACTTGTTCTAGACTCTCTGACCAGCAGCGCCTTTTTATTTTGTGTATGTGTGTGTGTGTGTGTGTGTGTGTGTGTGTGTGTTTGAAATATTTTTATTGATTTCAGAGAGGAAGGGAGAGGAAGAGAGAGGTAGAAACATCAACAATGAGAGAGAAGCATTGACCAGCTGCCTCCTGCACACCCCACACTGGGGAGCTCACAACTCAGGCATGTGTCCCAACCCAGAATCAAACCCTGACCTCCTGGGTCATAGGTCAACGCTCAACCACTGAGCCACACCGGCCAGGCTGACATGTTTTCCTATGAAACATATTCAGCAAAGGCTCCCTGACCTGCTGGCCTGCCGTGTTGTCCTTCCCTCCTGCCGAGCGGGGTGCCCACAACGATCTGATTCCTAACCCAACTGCTCCTACCTGAGGTCTCCTCTGAGCAGGTGCAGCCGATATATGCTGGAGCGAAGCATTCTGGGAGGGCGTGGGGGCCCGGAGCCAGCTGCAGCTGGAGCCCTGGCCCTGACACTGGCTGCCCCCTCTCCTCAGGTCATTTCCCTGCAGGTGTGCAGGTGGGGGTAGGAACGCCTATTTCCCAGTCTGGTTGGAAGCAGCCCTCATTTCTGTAGGTGCTCCCTGGAGGCGGTTCACCTCTTCCCTCCACAGCACACTGACCAACGCCAGCAGGACGGTTCTGACCCTATTTCTGAGGACTGTGCCAGGGTGTTTACCTACTTCTGGCCCAGAGGGATAGGACTGGCCTTGCCCCAAGAGCTACCAGCAGCTGTGTGTGTGTGTGTGTGTGGGGGGGGGGGGGGGACTCACCTCCCTTTGACATTCATGGGGAACGAGCCACTCTGCAGGTCAGGTGGTGTCCCCACTGTGGGGTCCTCCCCCTCGGCCACCCTCACGTTCCCTTCTACTGGATGGCACCCACATTTCCTCCGCTGCCCCGGCTTCTGTGAGGAGGTCAACCACCACTCAGCCCAGCTGATCAACCAGAGTGGGGGTGGGGGTGAGTGAGGATGGAGGACTGGTCACCAGGGCAGCTCCCAGTCCGGAGGGGAACCATGTGCATCCTGTTCGTTCAGATAAGGGCGCTGAGACCCAATTTCACTCACCCTGACATCCCCTGTCAACCACCGTAGCAACCAGCCGCTGCACACACACAGCCGTCGCGGAGGAAAATCCTTTCCAGACACCCAGCTGTCCCTTTGCCCTTTCTCTTTAGAACCAGGATCAAACCATTGCAACCTGAACTTGAACATTATCCTGTTACAAGTGTGACCGACACGCAGGTCTATGACTTATTCCATGGATCCCCTTCTAACTCATTCGTCATGCTTCTTTCACATTTACCAAGAATTTCTTCATAACAACCACAACAATAGGTGACATGTAGTGAAATCTGAGCGTGATCCTAAGCATTTTATTTTTATTTAGTTTTTACATGTGCTTTATTCATTTCAGAGAGGCAGGGAGAGGGAGAGAGAGAGAGAAAAACATCAATGAGAGAGAAACATCGATCAGCTGCCTCCTGCACACCCCCTACTGGGGATGTGCCCACAACCAAGGTACATGCCCTTGACTGGAATCAAACCTGGGACCTTTCAGTCCACAGGCCAACGCTCCATCCACTGAGCCAAACCGGTTAGGGCTTTACATGTACTTTTATTCATTTCAGAGAGGCAGTGAGAGAGAGAGAGAGAGAGAGAGAGAGAGAGAGAGAGAGAGAGAGAGAGAGTGAGAGAGAGAGAGAGAGAAGAGAGACTCTATGATCAGCTGCTTCCTGCATGCCCCACATTGGGCTTGAGCCCACAGTCTGGGCATGAGCCCTGACTGGGAATCAAACTGTGACCTCCAGGTTCCTAGGTCAAAGCTCAACTACTGAGCAACCCCGGCCAGGCAATTCTAAGCCCTGATCACTGGTCAGGACTGGGGACCCACTCATGCACTACTTTCGTGCATTGGGCCTCTACACACACACACACACACACACACACACACACACACACACAGAGAGAGACATATATATATACAAAATCATTTCCTAGTTAAGCATGTTTCTCAGCCTTGGCAAATTCTCCTGTAACTTTACAACACAACAGGCCCAGCTGTGAGCTGATGAACATTTTGCTTCTGCCTGTTCAATCCTGTGGTAAGAGACCCATCCTCCTGACCCGCTTGTGCAAGGATTCTGTTGATGTCTGACCAGGAGTGAAACAGCACATGCGAAGTCCTGCACCCACGGCACGCACAGTCACCTTTGACCTCATGGCTTACTCAGATTCTGCATGTTTCAAAGGATCAGATCACGAGTGATTAATATTTGAGCATCTGCAAAAAAATTAAGCTGAAATTCCAGGCAGCAACCCGGACTCATTTTCATCTACTGCCTTTGTGGTTTCACACTTTGGGGACTATCTGGCAGGGGTCTCTTTTGATTTGGGCGAATTATTAAAAAGTGTTTTTTATTGCCAATAATGATTTTTCAATAATAGGTCAGCAAATGAAGGGGTTTAATGATATATTTTACTGAAGGCTTAAAACTATCTTGGATTCAAAGTGGTGCTCTAAGATAAAAGTGTAAAGCTTGGCAAAAACAGAATTGTTTATTAGTTGTGAATTAATGCAGGTGAGGTGGATAACTAAGCGTTGCTTGTGTATCTGATATTCTCAACAGAGGCTGTAACCAGGGACCATGTTATCCATTTTTTTCAGTCCACCCCGTCCCACTTTTTTTTTTTTTTTTTTAATACATTTTATTGATTTTTTTACAGAGAGGAAGAGAGAGGAATAGAGAGTTAGAAACATCAATGCGAGAGAAACATCGATCTGCTGCCTCCTACACACCCTCTACTGGGGATCTGCCTGCAACCAAGGTACATGTCTTTGACCAGAATTGAACCTGGAACCTTTCAGTCCTCAGACTGATGCTCTATCCACTGAGCCAAACCGGTTAGGGTGTGTCCCACTTTTTTGGAACATGGTGGCCACCATACCATTCTGATGTACTTTCCCTTCAAGTGAATATGGTAAATGGGTCATAATACAAAAACAAACAAACAAAAATATACTACATGATTTTAGAAATAGAGTTGATGCATACAAACATACATAATACATGATGTAATAAAGAGAATATTTATACATTTTCTTCACATCTTCATAATGAGCTTAATACTCTTGAAAATATAAAAATGCTACCGGTAAATAGCCATGATGGCTCAGGCCCAAACCAGACCCAGCCAACGTGGGCTTCTGTTGAATGATGTGCCAATAATTCAAGCTTCAGTTGTGGGGAGAGGGGATGCTGACAGGGGGCAGCTACAGAGTGCTGACTGCCACCAGCGACCTACTGGATTTCAGTAACTACCCAACCCTACCTTGGTGCTCACCAGCTCAAACAGGCCCTGGTCTCCGAGTGCAGCCAGGAGCAGTGCAGCCTGGGAAATCACCACACTGCTTCCAGATGCCATCTTCGCCCTTACCTCCCCATTCCCACGTCCCCATATCTGTGCTCTGAGCCATCTTATCTGTAGCTTCTTACACAGGTTTGATTTTTTACCTTTCAGCTGTGCACATATGTGTTTCTCTCTTATCTTCTACCATGTCTTTTCCGAATTTCAAAAATATCCTTCAGGCTCACTTCCTCTGGAAAGCTTTTCTGACCCACCTTGGTTGGTCGGGCATCCCTACTATGTGCTCCTCTGGCTCCCTGTGATGTCCTGACTTCATGGAAGATAACCGCCTCTTTATTCTCCTGTTCCTTACTCTCCACGTACCCCAGGAGGACATGGTGTCGTATGAAGGCGATGGGTACATGGTAGAGCTCCCCACATTCATATGTCAGAAGGTTAAATCAATAAGCCACATGAACATGTTCCAGTAAATGCTTGTTATTATTCCAGTTGGAGTTAGAGGAACAGTAGAGGTGAGTGAGGGGAAAGAAAATGCCACGTGCAAATGGGGAAGTGCATGACTGGGACACTATCTATCATGGTTAGTTTCTCCATCCAAAATGCAAGGAATATAGAAAATGTAATCTTTTAAAATGAATTTTATATCCTAATGTCATTAGTAAAGATATGAGGAGCATAAAAACATTTCAATTTCCTAATCTACCATGGAAATGAAAACCATAAATAATACTGCAGGGGCATCATAATCTAGCCAGAATTAGTGTTCATTTATTTTTCAATTATTATTTAGTTATACTTAATGATTGATTCCCCTCTCAAGTATTGACATAACACGGAACGATTCTATGTTTCATAAACTCATCAATTCCATGATATATAGAGGAGCCTATTATTGTTTTTGCAAATAAAAGAATAGTTATGTGGGAATAGCTCAAAAGAGTGAAAGAGAAATCAACATCTAAATATTTTACCTTGGGAGTCAAACCGCCTGCGCATATATCTATTTTCCAAGAGAAAAAGAAACCTTTGCCAGAATCCAAGGGAAATAAGCAAACAGCAGCACTTGGGTAAGATATCAATAAAGAAACTCAGGAACCAGAGGGGTATAATAAGGTGCATACATTTGGGATACCACTCAGGAGCCTCTTACACTGTTTCCTTTCTCCATTAAAGATACTTGCTTGTTGCTGTTATTTTTTTCTTAGTCACTCAGTTCTGCTTTACACCCTCTACATCTTATCCTCTGTCAAAGATTTCCAGAAAATTTCTGATGGAGCAGTCCTCAGGGTGAAGGAGGGCTTTATAATGTGTCAAACTGGTTAAGCTGAACTACATTTCCCAGAATTCCCTTCCCTATGTGTTTCCTGCCACAATGAGGGGAAGAGATATTCTTTTGAAAGATCTGGAGGGTGTAAATGAAAGGGCAACCATTCTGCAGTTCACCACTCAATTCAGCAGCTGGGCCTGCAGCTGCCCCAAGGTTCCTGGGTCTTCCTCCGGCTTCTCTGACTCCCTGGGCAAGTGTGTGAGTCAAACCTCACGATGAAGCATTCTGGTTCTGGCTTCTGCAGGACCCCCACACCGCCAGTTGGACGCCAGCAGTACCAGAGGTGAAACTCATCTTCGTGAATTCAGCCGATGCTTCTGGTTCCAGCTTATTCTTATTCCTCCCCACTCTGCCCCCATCATCCCTTCCTGACTCTATTTGGCCTGTGGGACTTAAGGATCCACCCCAGATGTGGAGAATTAAGAGATTGCTTAGGCACACCAGCCCCCACAATCAAATGAGATCAGTTCCCTGTAACAAATCTATTTCTCTCTCTCTTTTTTTGATATAATTAAATTTACAGACATGAAAGGTCCTGTATCCCATGATAAAGGCAACATCGGTAATCCATGACGTGCATAGACAACATAAGCAACTCGGTGACTCAATCAATGACCTTCAGATCCCTATAATCAAGTGCCTTTAGAAGGCAAGGTTCTGAGTGACCAAGTACTTGCAGGCTTACGATATTAAAGTAAAAATACAGATTGTAATGGGGTCGCTTGGTGCTGGAGAACCTGAGGCCATGAGCCCCCAGTGCTTTAAATCCCCATCTCACGGACTGCATAAACGATGCGAAAGCTTGTAGGACGACCCCGAGGAAAATTCTTATTTCCTATGACAGTGGGATCAAGATTTCTGAAAAGCAAACCCAAAGCCTAATCTTGTATGTGGCTGGACTATAAGGCAGATTGAATCCCCAAACTTGAAAAGCCTCTTAAAGTTACGACACTGATTGATGACCCAAGATCTTCAGATCTTTTGAGCCTTCTTTGCCCAGGGAAGTGGCCTGCTCTCCTCTGCCTGGGTAGGGCAGTCTTCCTTTTCCTGAAGAACCTGTCGTGACCTCCCTTGACCTCGTTGCCTTGCAAGGCACTGCTGGTCATCCTCTGGACCTACTCTTGTCACTGTTCCCGGCCGAAAGCCAGGCTTAAGTCTCAACGGGCCCCAAGGGTTAAGGTACAAATCAAAACCTGTGATAAGGTGCAATACTCACTAAGAGAATAATTGCAGATTATGCTAACTGAGTTTGAGAGAAACCTGGAGGATACAAGTAGGAGCACATCTGACAGGTGTGGGATCAAGGTTCAAGGAATCTAAACTTGTATCGAGCCTAGAATATTGCTATAAGCACACTCAGGAGAGATTCTAGTTTTAAGAGGAAGAGCTAGAAATGGCCCTAACTTTTTTTTTTTTTTTGTGGGGGGGGGGTAGGTTGATTGCAATATTGAGTCTTTATCAAAGAAGTGAAAATGTCACACTGTAGAGGAAGGCATCCAAAGGGTTAGAGTGGTTGGAATATTAAAAAGAATTTTTTTTTAATTGAAGACCTGCTCTCCCACTTCAGGGAGGTTCAGAGGATACCCTTTCCATGAAGGTATGAGAAAGACATTTGGGGGTGGAGGTGTCCTCTAGCCTCCTAGAAGAGCTTTGGATAGAGTTTTAACAACACGTCCCTGGTACCTGGTAGGCAGCCTTGGGCCAGGAAGGGCCATGATAGGACCTCTTGGCCAAAAGAGTACATCTTGGGGTTTGCCTATGGGAGGCAATCTATGGGAGGAACAACGACAACAAAGTGATCATACAATATAAGGGGAAAACCAAAGTGGAATTTGTGAAGAAATGTTTCTCTGTGTTTGTAGTATCCTTCAACTTTGGAGAAGTAATTTAAGAAATAATTTTTTCAGACCTATTTAAGACCAAAATCTAAACCTGTAAACAATAACAAGGACGTGACCTACTTTGTGATATCATGTGATCACCCTGATGAGGTAGACATTTATCTGTGATTATGGGAAATAAATGAGGCCACCTATCATTATCTCAGCTTCACACTCACCTCCCCAATATCCTAATTTTATCTCTGCATTCATGAAAACAACTTATTCTTGTCATGTCACACTTGGAAGTTCAAATTTCCAGACGCTTTCTTTTATGGGTTTCTAGAACTTTCTGTCCTCGTCCCGGGAGCAGCTGAATTCCATGTTCTGCATCTCTACACCGAAGGACCACAGAATAAGATCCTCAGCCCCTTTCTCCTCACTGTCTTCTGGAATCAACCAGACCGACGAAGCACAATGGCATCTGGAAGATTCTATTATTTAGGCATTCATTGTCAGAGAATGCCAGAATGCCCTCCGTCCCGGAGAAAGCCCACACTCGAGGCTGTGTTTCCGCCAAGGCACCTGGAATAATTTCTCGAGCCTCCTCACCATATTCCTCTGAATTGCAACATCCCCAGGTATTTCCGTTCCCGCTTCTATTCTGAGGGACAAAAGGTGTTTTTCTGTGGTGGTTGGTTGGTTTTCACTCTGAGTTATTGTCACAGCGGTGAGCCGCAGTGCCTGCTGACAAAGGTGCCTGCTGCCCTGAGAGAGGCCTGGGAGACTATTTGCTAAAAGAGAGAGCAGGAGTGTGTGTGGACTCGGGAACGATGCTCGAGGGAAAGGATGCAGAGAAAAGTGAGCGGGAGCCTGCAGCGCTCTGGTCCTTGGGGCGGCCACGATCTGTTCCTCTAACCTTCGCTTTCCACTGGCCATCTCCTCGGCTGAATCCTGTTTTAGGAACAGAGCATTCACTCAGGAGGCCACGGTAATGGAGCCTCTGGTAGACACAACTACAGAAGGGGCTTGGGTAACAGAGCAAGTCCAGCTCTGAAGGTCTCCCCTCTCTCTAGAAATTTCAGAAGTGATGACCGGAGAATTCTAAGCATTCCGTTCATCTCAGCAGTTTAGGAATTCACAGGGTAACCTGCTCAGCATGGAAAGTCTGAAACCTATTTTGAAATAAAAATCATTAGGAACATTGTTTTCTAATACGTTTCACAGCTTACCCATGCTGAGAGGAAATGCAACAGAATGGCATGTTGTTCCTGGCCACACTGGGAACTGGGATATTATGAGGACTGGAATATTATGAGTCAGGAATTTCGGAGTGAGTGGCAAGCTCTAACAAGGTCTAGCACATGTTTATCAGTTAGTTGCCACTGCGTTATTTAAGCCACTAATTAGTATTGTAACCATTGCCAGATAAAATACATTTAGCCCAGTGGAGGCTTCATAGCTAGTGCTATAATATATAATATAAAAGAAGTAGAAGATCCATAACTGTTTGGCTCAGTGGATAGAGTGTCAGCCTGCAGACTGAAGGGCCCTGGGTTCGATTCCTGTCAAGGGCACATGCCCGGGTTACAAGCTTGATCCCCTATGGGGGGTGTGCAGGAGGCAGCTGATCAATGATTCTCTGTCATCATTGATGTTTCTCTCTCTTTCTCGCTCCCCCTTCCTCTCTGAAATCAAGAAAAAAAAATTTTTTTTAAATGTAGAAATGTTAGAGAAAGTTTTCTGTTGTATTTTCATATTGCATGAAAAAAAAAAAACGAGTAAAAGAAAGATGATATTGGAAAAATAAAAAAAAGGGTAATTCTGTCTCCTTGAAATCCATTTGTTTGTTTATGGTCTCAGCATTCATTTGGGAATTTACCAAATCATAAGAGATCTGAGTGACAAATGCTCTTTTCTGTTCTATGTTGTAAACTAAAGGAAAGCCTGGTGCTGGATTTTCACAGCTTACTTATCTGACAAGTGAATTGTGGTAAATTCCTCTTTAATAGCCATGGATAAGAAAGGCTATTTAGTGTGGTTCTTCTGAACAGAAGCCTTGATGACAAATACAACTGAGTTGTGAACTTCAACTCTGCTACTTACTAACCGTGATCTTGGGACAATGTCTCGGCCTCTCCGAATCTTAGTTTTCTTACCTAGAATAGTGGGGCTAAAAGAATAGTTCCTATTCATAATGTTATAGAAAGAGAAAATAAAGGGACATATAGAAAATGCTTAGCGTTGTGTCTGGCCATAATAAAAGCTCAGTAAATATCTGCTATTTTTAAAGCTGCAAGCTTATATAACCCCGTGACATTCATAGTATGCTTACAGAAGTTAGAGCCATAATTGGTGGGCCTTTAATGGAGCAAGGACCCACAATTTTAGATACAGTATGACTACACAAAGGAATTTAAAATCAGGTCACATGGGTTTACGTTCCCTGAGGGTCCAAATGAGATGGACAGAAACATCCAAAACAGCATAAAGATAATCTGCTGATAATCAAAAAGCCTAAAACCAGGTAAAGTAGTGAAGAGAGTCTAGGCAGGAATTCCTCTCCTGAGCAGGCCAGGAGGTAGCGAGCTTGGAATGGGGCACAGGTCAAGGACAGATGCAGGATTTTTAAGGGCATATTACACGGAGGGATGCTATATTGAGCCATAGACAGAATCAAAAGTCAGAATTAAACGCCTGGAAGGGGAATCATCCTATATAATAATAGCCCAGCAACTGAACAGTGGAACTACCAGATGATCGCACGACCAGTCGCTATGACATGCATTGCCCACCATATGCTCAACCCCAGGAGCTTCCCCCTTGTGGTCAGTGCACTCCCACAATGGGAGCACTGCTCAGCTGACTGAGGTGAGTGGATGCTCCCACATTGGGCTGATCCCCACAGGCCACGCCCCCCATCAGTGTAGGAATCCCATGCACAGGGCCTTTAGTCAAGTAATAATTGAGGAATGAAAACAAATGCTGGAAATGGACAGAAGAATTAGCTGATACCCTAGCCAGTTTGGCTCAGTGAATAGAGCATCGTCCTGCAGACTGAAGGGTCCTAGGTTTGATTCCAGTTAAGGGCATATGCCTGGGGTATGGGTTTGATCCCCAGTAGGGAGCATGGGAGAAGCAGTCTATCAATGATTCTCTCTGAAATCAATAAAAATATATTTACTTTCTCTATGAAATCAATAAAAATATATTTTAAAGAAAGAATTAGCTGATATATCACATGCGGGTATAGTTACAGCCAGGAATTGGTTTTATTTATGTATCAAACCTCGATGTTCACCTTTTATAATGATGATGGATATTAAGAAGGAAACCATTCACACTGAGTTGGAGCCCTGGTAAGAAGAGGTTGGTGGCGCAGTGGCTCAGGATGGTCAAATGTTGATTGCTTTGAAGGTCTATGTCTTCAACGTATCAATAACCTTTCAGCAGGAGATAAGTGTTCTCCTGAGGACCAGAATGCCTGAATTGGGAGTCATGTCTCTCTGATAATAGACTTCAATACTTTGGGCTGTGGGTGTGGAAGATGGGGAGATGGGGAAGGCACATTTGAGGGAGAGGGGCACAAGTGAGATGACAACAACCTACAGATTGCCCACGTGAACCTTCCTCCAAGCCTGCTCTTGGGAACTGGAGTTGAGGCATCATTTATTCTCAAGCTGCTAGTGGGAGTCACAGGGTTCTTTCCTAAGTTCATTCGATTGGATTGAACCCTTGGAAACCTCAGATACCAGGCTTTGGCGTAGGTTGTGGCACTGCAATCAATTAGGTACAAACTGTACTGCAATCAATTCGGCTGCTGAGATTGAAGGAGGGAGACAGATAGACACACTTTCTTCTGTGTTGCCTGTGACCTCCAGGACATTCAGGAGAGAACAGAGTGTCTACGGTCACGTCAGAGCCAGTCAGCAGAATTAACGGTTATTTCAGGACTCCCTCCTTCTTTGATTTTTATTTCTCAGCTACATTATATCAACAAATTTAAGGAATATTTTTGCTCCTGTATCAGCAATGCGTTTCAAGTGCAGTTCTTATTAAATATTTATAAAAACACAAGCATTTTATTTTTTTTCTGTACAGCTATTAGGCATTTTTTCTTAGCAGATAGTTAAATAATAGATATATTTTTAAATTATGAGAGTATGGACTTAGGCCCACACACGGATGCTCTTGAAGGAGAAAGATTAAAGCTCCTATTCTGACTAGGTTGGAGAAGACTGACATATTTTATGTTTCTTAATTATCTTTAAAGTTCCCCACTGCATTCCTGTTGAAAAGACTCAATTTACTATGTGCCAGGGAAAAGAATAGGAAGAACCTCCCAGACAACTGCTATTTCAGAGGAGAAAGTATTTCATTCCTGGGAGCTGTCAGAATATAAAACTTCCACACGAAAGACCTTTCTCACCTCCCTCTGTCCCCTCTCGAAGTGGTGGCATCGTTCGGGTCACCGTTGACATTCAACGCACGAATAAAATATTAATTTAATAACATGTCCCACCACATAGATTCCCCCCCACAACCCCTATTTAATAATTGGCAGTGCCTTTCGGTCTTTGCCTCACAAAACTATTTGGTGATCTATGAAAGCAATCTCAGACCAGGCTTGATGAAACTGATCCACCTCATGAGGGTTTGACTAGCCTACTGTGAGTTCTTTCACCCTTCTCCCACATTTCCTGTTCTCCCCGGAAGGGTCACTTCATTCAGCACCTCATGTTGGACCTTCCCTAACCCTTTCTTTGCACTGTGTACTTTTTGGACCTGCAGGGGAGTTGGATGAATCGACAGTAGCCTGCGGGGCTGGCTGGCTGCTGAAATTTTCCTTCATAGGAAATGGCTCAGTAGAAAAAAAGCCTACCCTCTTGTAAATTTACATTTGGGAAGCTTTCCATCTGCTGCAAATCTCATTCACTGTAAACCTACGTGCAGAGTCATTGTACAATCTTCAGCATTTGGTTTTGGTTGTACTGACTTTTACATTTTTTTGGGGGGGGGGGGCAGTGTGGAGACTTGTTTGAATGACAAGTCCAAGTTCATGGCACACATCCCCTCACCAGTCCTTGTTGTATTTTAATTAATTATTCTTTTCCTCAGCAGTCACTGTCTCTTCCTCTCCCTCCCCTCCTTTCCCAAAGATGCTGGCTCTGTTTCATTTAAAATGTGTCCATTTGTATACCTAATCCGTGTGGAATAGTGTTTTAAACCTTTTCTAAAATTGTATGTAAATGACATTGTCCTTTACATTAGAATTCTCTTTTTTCTTTCTCACACTTAAAAAAGAAATCCTCACCTGAGGATATGCTTTTTATTGATTTTTATAGAGATGAGATGAGAGAGAGAAAATCATCCATGTCAGAAAGAGATACGTTAATCTGTTTTCTTCACACATCCCATTGGGAATCCAACCCACAACCTTTTGATGGACAGAACATGCTCTCACCACTCACCCAACTAGGACTTTTTTTTTTTTTTTTTAATACTTTGTAGAACCCAGGCATATATTAACATCCACCTATGCTTATGGATGCACATTGAATGCATTGCTTCTAATTGCTGCATGATATTTTACAGAGTGTCCACCCAACTTAGCTATCCATTCTCCCAGCAATGGACCACCGTCCCCACTGCACCCCGACCCCTGGGTGTTGAGGGGTGGAGGTGATGCCCAGGAACTGGACTGCTCTCATGTCCTCCCAATCACTTGTGGCTTTGGACCCCTCTCTGTTTTGCTTCCAACCAGGTGCTGGCCAAAGAAGGGGGCAATCAGATCCACCCTGGGAGTCTTTCGTTGTTAATTTTTCAGTGAGAACTTTTGTTTCACTTCTATCCCGAGGGCTGGGTTTCAACAAAGGGAGCGAGCAGCCTGGGTGCTGGCCTGTTTTTAGAAACCAGGCCCCTGTCATTATTTTTAGAAGACAGGCTCTTGTTTGTCATGTGGAGGGGAGTTCAGACATCTGGGAGATGCAGACATGAAAATGCCTTACCACTGAACTTGCATCGCGCTGAACTGAGAGCGACTCTCAACCAACAGATGAGCCACGAACCACCTGGAGAGCCACGGCCCTCCCGGGGAAGAACTCTGGGCTGTGCGGAGGACCAGGTTTATAGGAAGGAATGAGAGAAAAGATGACTCTGGGACACACATGTCAAAATGACCTCAGCACTACCTTTTCCCGTCGCATTCTCATCTCCCAAGACCGGGTTGATCCCTGTGGTTGCGTGTATCTCTTTGATCTCATACTTTGAAACGACCCCGTCTTCTCAGTGGAAGGACTGGACATAGGAGCATCCACCCTTCTCTGCTGGGTGGACACTGAATGGAACATTCCAACGCTGCCTGGAATCTTCCACCCGGAAGCCAAACAGCAGGAAAAGGGAAGCGAACAAGAAACAATAAAACATCTTCCTTGACCCCGTGGCCCACCCTGGCCTCCGTGGGCATGGGGCTGCCGGGCCTGGAACCCCAGCTCTGCTACCAAACAGCTGAATAATCTAGGGTACACGCTGCCTCAGTCTCCCCCTCCACAGAGAGGAGATAGTGATGCTTACATGGCGGTTTGTTGTTAGGATTCCATGACACACATAATTAGTGTTCACTGAACGGCAGTTCCCATTATTGCTAACTTTGCGTATTATTTTGTATGTCCCATATTGTTTTGCTGTGAATGATAAGGCAAATTGCCTGAGGCAGCAGAGAAAGAGGGAGAAACGAAATCGCCATTTAAATTAATCCACTTATTCTCCAATATAAAACACAGGATGTATGTGAGTACCTGTTTCTAAATTCGGTCCAATTCATCTTTCTCACTGCAAGCAGAAATGTATGGTAAACATACCAGCTTGCTTTTGCTATTTCCCCATCAAAATCTCTCCGATGATTCCTTATCACTTACAGGGGGGAAAAGTACCCCCCCCCCCCTAAAAAAACACACACACACACACACAAAAAAAAACAAAAAACAAAACACCACACCATAGAATAAAATGGTGCGTGCTACCCCTTCCAGACTTCCTCCTCAGTTTTATTTATTTTTGTTAGCTAGGTCACGTGGTAGAAGAGCAAGTGGGATTTGAGCCAGGGCTGCTACCTCATCACCCGTGTTTAGGGGAGTGCCACTCAATCAATACTCTGCTGTCTTTGGAAAATGCAATCCCCCATAGTACCCTCCGAGCTTAGCAGAGTGCCAGAGACTCAACCACTCAACTGGCAGTTCCAAGAAAGGATGAATGAGAGATTTCCAGGGGAAGAAAAAAAAGTAGAACCAAACCCTTGCCCTCTAGGGAGTTTTAACCCTATCCTCGCCAGCTGCGGAGAATCAGAGACACCAATCAGAGTCTGGCTCCCTGCAAAATGGAAGAAATGGGTTCCATTTCTTTTCTCTTCCTTGTTTTCTTCTGAAAAGAAATCTCAGCACATCATGTTTTGAAACTGGGAATGAAGCGAAACTTGTTCTCATACCCTGATACCCAGTGCTCACCTCCCCCGCCCCCCCATGTCCTCACACACACCCACCACATTTAAAAATTTTAAAAAGTGCTGTATCCATCGTCTTTATAGTTCAACACAGACAGATCAAGAGGTTTTCTCCTACGAGGGAAATTATAGGGAGTTTTATGGTAAAGTATTTACTATTTAACGATCTCTATGAGTGTGAATTATAATTTTAAGATACTAAACCGGTAAGAATCATAAAATGATTCAGTGTCCAAAATTATTTTTAAGCGAATTAAATATTTAAAAAAATCAATTGACCTAAAAGTCTCTTATCAAATTGTTGGTGCCCCTCTACACCCATCCCCACCCCCACAAAAATCTGTGCCCATTTCTAGACTCACCAACCCATGTGCCCAGGTGAGCTGTAAGCTCTACTTTTTCCCTCAAAATTTATATTTTTATTGAGTTCAGAGAGGAAGAGAAAGATAGAAACACCAATGGTGAGAGAGAATCATTGATCCTCTGCCTCCTGCACACCCACACTGGGGATCAACCCTGCAACCCAAGCACGTGCCCTGACCGGGAATCGAACCACTACCTCCTGGCTCATAGGCTGATGCTCCACCACTGAGCCATGCTGGTAGGGCTAAAGTCTACTTTCTGATGAGGATACAGCTAATAATTACACTTC
The DNA here is from genome assembly GCF_964339955.1 of Pipistrellus hanaki. Lineage (NCBI taxonomy): Eukaryota > Metazoa > Chordata > Mammalia > Chiroptera > Vespertilionidae > Pipistrellus > Pipistrellus hanaki. The sequence continues at coordinate 5,838,782 of NC_140520.1, forward strand.
CAGGCAGCATATGACATTTTCTCAGTTCATAGTTATTACACAAAATATTAGTGGCTCTAAAATGAAAAGGTTTAAAAATTACACCAATAAGAAATACTTATCCAAAGATACACAGGACATGATAAAAGGCATGTTATTAAGCAACGCACAACAACCCGAAACCTAACTAGACAAAAACAGAACTATTTCTCAAACTGAGCATGGTGTCGCATCCTCAATGAAAACAGTTCTCCCTCCATTATTTCCATGTACTGGTGGTTGCATCTTCTTTAAGATTTGGAATGTCTTGCTGAGCTGCAGATAAAAGCCTCAAGTCTAAATTCAAGATTTTCCTTTTTCCTGGATCCCAGCCCAGCTCGCTGAAGCAGAGAGTCGCATTTATTACCATTCAACAGCACCAAAGGGACTTGGACGAAGAATGCGCATTGATTTACTGTGACTATTGGCTGCTGTGATTTGGCAGAAAACAGGGCGCACAGAACATTTTACTTCTTTAACATCTACTCAGGCAATCGGAGGGGGAAGCTGACGCGTTCAGCTGTTGACAGTTTAGAGGTGTGTTTTGGTTGGTGATTTGTTTGGCTGTTTAATCGTCGCATTTTTTAATTTAAACTGAACATTGATGAAGCTACACATGCTGGACCTTTCTCTTGCATGTATCTAATGATGGCTAACTACAGATGAATATAGCAATCCCTGGATGAGATATAGTCAAACGATAAACATAAATAGAACGAGTTCTAAGTGAGATGTACGCAAACACTACCAAGTCCTCAAGATTTATACAGTAGACGTAACTCTTCAGTAGAGATTCTAAAGCAAACCCAACAGGTATCTGTTTAGTAGAAGTATTGGCCATGCATTAATTGTAGGATAAATACCTATATCTACTAATGTTTTGTTGAACTTTCCTCCAAGGTTGACTTATACATGGAATCCCCACCTGCCCCCCCCCCTTTTTTTTTAAAAAAAAAAAAAACAAATGGCTAGTATCTGTCAGACATCTCACTAGTAAATCTGAAGAGCAATGGGCATTAGTTTGATCTCAAAAATCAAATATTTATTCATTTTTCTCTCTTAAAAATATTTTTATTGATTTCAAAGAGGAACGGAGAGGGAGAGAGAGATACAAATATCAACGATGATAGAGAGAATCATTGATCGGCTGCCTCCTGCATGACCCCCGCTGGGAATTGAACTATGACCTCCTGTGCCCTGGCTGGGAATTGAACCATGACCTTCTGGTTCATAGGTTGATGCTCAAGCACTGAGCCATGCTGGCCAGGCTCTTTCTTTTTATTAGTTGTTTAGTTTTTCCCAAGTTTCTAGTTTATCTTTAAGATATAAAGAAGTATTCATTGATTCATGAGTGCACTAATTTGACTGTGAAATCAGTGGATATGACTGAACTTATAGTATGTGCTAGGCACTCTGTAAGGTAGCATCATTATTCTAACTGTCAATTTATAAACAAAAGACATTGAACTTCAGTTGCTCACATGTGGGGGTGGCAGGTGATTACAGGTAAATTTTGCTGTATATGATAAATATACACTGAGTGGCCAGATTATTATGATCTCTGAATGCATAATAATCTGGCCACGCAGTGTGTGTGTGTGTGTGTGTGTGTGTGTGTGTGTGTGTGTATTTGAGGTCTGGTGCATGAGGGGACATGGGCGGTTAGCTGGCCTGCCTTCTGGTTGAACTCCTGGTTGAGGGGACAATTTGTATATTAGCCTTTTATTATATAGGATATACACTGAGTGGCCAGATTATTATGATGCGTTCAGAAATCATCATCATCTGGCCACTCGGTGTATAGTATAGATATACCACATACACACATGGAAGCCCACAAAGAGGAACAAGCATTTGCTGGAGGGTTATAGACATGTTTCTGGAGAAGGTTTTATTCCTGGGGCAGAAGTCTTAGGAAAGATCAGGATATGCTTTGTTGTTATGCCCTATTTTTTTTTTTTTTTTAATTAGATGGGATGCATTGCTAACTGGAAATGGTCTTTATTTCCCCATTTTTCTCATTGAAAGCATTAACATTAGGCTGCAAACATCCTACCTCCTCATCAGCACCGTTGAAAGAAAAGGTGCACAGATGATACAGGACGTTTGTCTGCTAAGCAGCACAACTTGATTTTTGACAATTTCGAAGTTTGTTACTTGCAGCTGAGACAAAGGTGAGAAAATAGGAGGATCCTATTTAAGGAAATCATAATGGCTTTAAAAAAAAAATCACCATTTAACTCACTGGTTGACAGAACAGGAAACAAGGTCATTGGCCACCATGTGTTTTATTGACATGGTTTTCTTCCCAGGCACTCCTTCGAGTGGTCCTTCTTTCAATGAAGCCATCCCCAAGGCGCTCTCTGTGATGGGATGGACCAGTGGTCAGCAAACTGTGGCTCTGTTGACTAATGAGTTTACACCGACCAATGACCTAGATTCTTGATTCCAATAATTACAGGCTGCTGTTGTTCCTTGTGATTAAGCCCCTATCCCAGTGGTCGGCAAACTCATTAGTCAACAGAGCAGCAAACCGCGGCTAGCAAGCCCCATGTGGGATGGACCATCTAGCAGCTCTGGGACTGAGCCTGACTCTACAACTTCCCACCTTTGGATCTAGAGTTGACTTGACCAGTAACTCTCATTTTTCTGGACCAATGTGCATATAAAACAAATACCCAATTAATTAAATTTTGAGAGTGTTCTGACCATAAATCTACAAAGAAGAGAAACTTTGCCTACATTGTCTTCCATCATCTCCTCCACACAAGTTAACACTAGGTGCTCCATATGTAAGTGTTGATCAAACAAATACACACCTGAATGAGTGTAAAGAGAAACTTTGAATTTATGGTTTTTACTGAGAATTTCTTAATGATAATGAAATACTTCTTTTATTTTTTTTAATTTTTTAAAAATTTTCTAATATGATTAGAATATTATAAAAACATAAAATTAATACAGACACGGTAACTATTTTCTACGGCTGCTGTAACAAAATCCCACACACCCAGAGTTTGAAAACAACACCAAAAAATGTACTAAATTATAGTTCTGGAGTTGAGAAGTATGGACTAGGTTTCATCGGGTCAAAATAAAGGTGTCAGTTTTTAGACACTCTTGGGGAACTTGTGTTTTTTTGCATTTTCTGGGTTCTCCAGGCTGCCTGCTTTCCTTGTTAGTCCTTGGTTTGTTGGCCCCTTGAACAATGGCTGGTTGAGACCTTCTCTGATCACACCATTTTGGAACACTCTTTTGCATCTCTCATCCACAGTTAAGGTCCTGCCATTTCAGTGGGCATGCCTGGGTAAGTCAGGGTAATCTCCCCATCTCAAGGTCATCTGATTAGGAACCTTAATTCCATTGGCAACCTTAGTTCCCCTTTGCCTGTCCCCAAACATATGGACAGGTTCGGGGGATTCAGAGGTGGGCTTCTTTGTAGGGTCATGATTGTACCTACTGCAGACACCAACCAAGGGGATGGAAATGATTGTTCTGTCATCGGCACAGGTGACATTCAGTCGTGGCTCACTATCCTTCATGAACTCATCCATTCAATGGAATTGTCACAGAGTTGGAGGGGCCTCAGTTACACAGAGCTGGGTGTCAGTCCCAGCTCTGCCTCTTCTAGTTTTGTGACCTTGGGCAAGGCAGTGAGGGAGTCTCAGGGTCATTCCGAGTGCGTGAAATGGCAATGTGTATTTCAAGAGTTTCATGAGGAATGAAGAAATATGGGTAGAGGCAGTATATATAATTTACAGGCCTATTAAAATATTGATTTATTCTCACTGTTCAGAAGAGAACAGAAAGAATGGAAGAGGAGCTAAACCTCTGATTCTGGCTTCTCTTGCCCCAGTGGTAATTATGAACTATTTGAAAGATCTGTCTGAAGCCATCTTGAAACTTTTGTGAGAGAAGGAGATGGATCTGCTTAGAAACAGGGGGAAGCGGGGAGGCTGGAAGTGAGCATCTGAGAAGATGACAAGAGGTGGCCAGACTCTGAGCCCTGGAGGACACAAGCATTGCTGGACCAGTAAAGAAGTATGTTGCTTGGCCAGCATGGCTTAGTGGTTGAGCATCCACCTATGAACCAGGAGGTCATGGTTTTCCATTCTTGGTCAGGGCACATGCCCAGGGTGTCTGCATCATCCCCAGTGTCAGGAGTGCAGGAGGCAGCAGACCAATGATTCATCATTGACGTTTCTATTTCTCCCTCCCCCTTTCTCTCTGAAATAATAATAACAACAACAACAACAACAACAACAACAACAATGGCTTTTGAAAACCAAATGGCAACAGGTTTTGAATTTTCACTCTTCATCAACACAATGAATTGACACTCCCTTCTTATTTGAAGTCTTCACTCCTATTCCTGGCAATTGCTTGCTCTACTGGCCTATCTGTTATTGGCTGTAAAATGCAAAAGCAACGTTTTCTGAAAGGCTCATTCCGTCTGATGAATTTATTTTAATGACTCAAAAGACACTTACTCTATTTAACCCAAGTGTGTATGCATATTGATATTATTTTGTTTTAATTTTTTAAATGTACATTACTTATCCAGCCAATTGAAACAGTTCTAGTCTGCCCTTATTTATGAAGGCCTTTAAAATTCCAAATGGCCCTTGATAGCATATTTGCACGACTCGAGTCGATGCCGTAAGTGAATATTAAGTCTCATAACTCAGATGAAGGGCTGTGGCTGCAGAACTCTCGGGTCGCTTTCTGAAGCATAATATCTCAGCGATTTGAGAGACATTTGTTCCAAATACCAGGAAAAATTAGACAATATGGTGACAATCCCTTCGCAAACTTCAACTGCGAAAATCATTCTTGAGCTCCGCTACCAGAAAAGATCAACTAAACCCACAGACATCTCTGAGCATTACAACCGATAAACACTGACTATGGCAATGGAAAATGCCATAAGGATTTTCATAGCCAAGAAGAAAAATATTCCAAATTAAGAAACCACTCTAGATATGCAGCTAGAGTTTTCTGTGGAAGCGGGAGGTATAAATCTCCTTTGTGGGATGCAGGTAGACAGGCCTAGGGTTCCTATGGTTCGAGTGGTTTCCCACTGCAGGGCCTGGAGCATAACACTTCTCACTGGTTTTGTCCTACATTGTAAATATCTCATTCATTAACATGTCTAGTCTGTGAATCACCTTGTTCCATTTTTTTGCTACACTATTTTGTGGCGGGAATGTACTTTTCTAGTAATTCTTAAATACCAGTTTTAGAGAAATTTGTCCACGACCTTCACTCGGTTTCTTTTGAGAGGGCTACCAAGTGCCAAAAGTGTGTTCTAACTCAGTGATTCTCAAACTGGGAACATTTTAGACCTTCCCTCCACTGCCCCTACCAGGGACATTTGGCAGTGTCTGGAGACAACGCTGGTTGTCAAAACCCGATCAAAGCGGGTACTGGTGGGACCTCGTGGGTAGAAACTAGAAGTGCAGCTGGAAACCCTGCTATGCACAGGGCACCCCACAACAAAGATCGTCCTGCCCAGGCTGTGTGAACAGCACCAGCATGGAGCAACCCCTCATTAAACCAAACCACAGTAGCCAAGTCCATGTCTACAGTCTGTTTGTTGGTAAAAATGGTTGGCCGGTAAACATCTATATCTGTAAAAGGCTAATATGCTAAGTGTCCATCTGGATAATGATGTCACACAGCAATGCCTTGCTTCTTTCCCTAGCAACCACTAGCCTCCTTGCAGTTTCTTCAGCCCAGGAACGTGACTTGCTTTATAGCCAGGTAGAAACATTCACACTTTAAGCAAATGTCTGTGAAGCGTTTTCCTGTGCCTCATCTCATTTGATCCTCACAGAAGTCCTGAAGTAAGTAGATAGGAGACTTGGTGAAATCCTATTTTTTTTTCATAGCTGGAAAATGGAGATTTAGAAAGTTTAGAAACTTGACCCAAGTGGAAAGAAGTAAGAAATGGTGGACCTTGAAAATGACTTCAGGTTTTCTCACTGAGCAGAATATAGTCAGACACTACTACAGTTAAATATTCTGCCCTTTGTTCTCCCTGAGTGATCTAAAATAATAATCTGCTTTGTGCTGATATTTATTGCTGTGCTGCTAACAATTACCTGAAAGAGAAGTTGGGGTACTTCAGTGGGCTGGAAAATGTTTAGCTACATAAGGAAGGCCTAATTAAGCAAGTTTATCTTTTTATATAAAGCTCTCACTGGTGCCAATCACGTGTGTGTGTGTGTGTGTGTGTTGTGTGTGTGTGTGTTTCAATCTGTCATTGTTGATTGTGAATTTGATTGACACTTCTATTATACAGAAAGGGCGAACAGCAGTTAAATCAGTAATTTCCCTTCTACGTCATACAATTATTCCTCAAACGACTAAAATAATGTCTGAGTTACTACCAATAGAATCACTAGCGGTCTAGGCAATTCACAATTCTTTACAAAATAACCACCTTTTATTTATTTTTTTAAAATATATTTTTATCGATTTCAGAGAGGAAGGAAGGAGAAGAGAGAGAGAGAAACATCCATGATGAGAGAGAGTCATGGATCGGCTGCCTCCTGCAAGTCCCCCACTGGGGATCAAGCTCACAACCCGGGCATGTGCCCCCGACTGGAATCGAACCTGGGACCTTTTGGTTCCCAGGCTGATGCTCTATCCACTGAGCCAAACCAGCTAGGGCAAAATAACCGCCTGTTTTAAAAAAATTGTACTTGTGCTGATGCCATTCTTTGTCCTGGAAAGGTGTTCGCCCCTCTTCCAAGCCCTGCTTAAAAATACCCATCTTTCAATAAAAATGTCTGACTGGTTATGACTTCACAACATCCCTCCCCTGGCTGAGAAGATCCTACTGGTCTGCCAGCATCCTCCCAGGCCATTCTCCACTCCCCCACCAAACAACTCAACATGGCTGCCTCTAAGACACTGCGCAAGCTTCTAGGTCGCACAGTGGGGTTTGCATTCCAGCCCCCACCTGCCTTGCCACCCCATATTTTCTCTCCTCTAATTGCACTTATGTGTCTGACTGTTGGACTTCTCCTTCTACACTGCAAGCCCCTCCGTGTAAGGGATTCTCACGTATTTCACTTTGATTCTGCCAATATCTGGTAAATATTTCCAGAAGAAAAAAAAAAAAATTTTCCTTTAAGAAGAAAAAAGTTATGCAAAATGTAATTATTTTATTCCAGCTGGCATGGTTCAGTGGTTGAACGTTAACCTATGAACCAGGAGGTCACGGTTCAATTCCTGCTCAGAGCACATGTCCAGGTTGTGGGCTCTATGCCCAGCGTGGGGATGTGCAAGAGGCATCCAATCAATGATACTCTCTCATACTTGATGCTTCTATTTCCCCTTCCTCTTCCTTCATCCCTGAAATCGATACAAATATATTTTTTAAAAGAATTTTAACAAATAATGTTATCGTTTCCCAAGCAAATGCTTTCCACAAAAGTACACGTGGCCCTTCTCCATGGTTCCACGATCGTATGGATCTCATGTTCCAGATGCCATCTGTGAACCCGGGAGCAGTGCTTGCAGGCCCCGCTTGTTCTGAGTGTAGACTCTCTGCACACTGTGGCCTGAGCAGGCTCGCGATGAGAACTATGCCTGCTGCAAAAATATGGACTCGCTGTTCCTGCAAATGCATGTCTGGATAAAAGCTGTCAATAATTACTCATCGATATGTTTTACTGCCCAGTTTTTTCTTACCCAGCATATGCAGTTCTTGTAATGTGTTCTGATAATGCTGGTTTAAAATAGCTACGATTCCAGTCAGTTCGCATTAATAGTCAACACACAGCTCACCCAAGGACGGGTCTTCTTTTGCAATAACCCAGTTATGCCACATAACCCACTTGTAGAAACATGAACACCTATAAGAGTTATCTTCTGGGATGGTTAATTTTATGTGTCAACTTGGCTGGGCCACAGGGGCCCAATATTTAGCTCAGCGTGATTCTGGATAATTCCCTCAAAGGTGGTTTTTTATAAGATTAACTGTTTCATAGGTGGACTTGGGGTCAAGTAGATTTCCTTCCTTAATGTGGGTGGACATCTTCAATCAGTTGAAAGTCTTCATAGAACAGAGACTGACCTTCCACCAGTAAGAAGAAATTCACGTGGACTGACTTGGGACTGGAATTTCAATCCCTCCCTGCAGCTCCAATCTGCTGGCTTACCCCATCAGATTTTGGACTTGCCAAGTTTCCACAATTACATGAGCCAACTCCTCTCCATAGATGATAGGTAGGTAGGTAGATAGATAGATAGGTAGATAGACAGATAGATGATAGATAGACAGATAGGTGATAGGTAGATAGATAGACAGACAGATAGATGATAGATAGACAGACAGATAGACAGATAGATGATAGATAGACAGATGGATAAATAGATAGACAGATAGATGATAGATAGATAGATAGATAGATAGGTAGGGATATAAATACATAGCTTGCTGGTTTTGTTTTTCTGGAGACCCAGGACTAATAAGACATCCTAGATTACCCTAGAAAAGTCAATCTACCTGCATAAAAAACATTTGTTTAACTAGGGGTGCTTAGAACATTCATAGTAAATACAAGATTAAAAACATCTGGTTTGTTAACCGGTAGATTAAGCTAAAAGGAAAGGGATGGAATACTATGTTGAATAACTGTGAACACCAGTCAAGTATTTATTCATGCAGCAATCCATGATTAAGTTTTTTTGTAAATTCCTCTATATAAACTAGTTTTATTAAATGCATACAGGTGGCATGTATCCTATCCTTGAAAGGGGACTGTCTGAAGGAAATAAAGCAAGCCCTCTGATCAGTAAGATGCCTAATAAACCACACACTGTGTAGCTTGCAGAGCAAACACAACGTGAAGACATTTTCAGGAAATGTGTAGGAATAAGAGCAGGCTTATGTAGCTCAGCCCACACTGACGTACGTGTCCCCAAAATGAACAAAAATAGGCGAGACACTTAAAACTCGGGATTGGTTTCAAACATATGCTGTAAACGTCCTGAAACATCTTTCAGAAACAGTATGAGCTGAACAAAATGGAAAGCAGACACTCTAAACTGACACATTTGAAATAATCCTTCCAAAGGGAGTAATTTGGCGTTTTAGAAAGTAAGTGAGGCAAATCTGTAGAATCCCCAGGAGCATGTGCCATTTGGGAAGGGGGTCTGGAGGTAAGGACTGGGTTTGAGAGCGACAGAGAAATTTCTCATGACAAGTTGAGTGTCATGAGATTTAGTGCTCGCCATGTGTGCCCCACAAAGGAAAAAAAAAAAAAAAATCTCTCCAAGTATAATACTTAGGGAAAACAAGCAGGTGACTTGCAAGGACTGAAACAATAGTTTGTTCCCATTTTTCCTTAGCGATAATAGGAAAACGGAAAAGGAATTCCTCTGGGATCGGAAGTGTTGGTGAACAGCTAGGCACGTGGTCTATCACGTACAAAGGACATCTGGCCTGGAAGTAGAAATGCCGGCCGTCCAGCTGCACCTGATGGCTGTCATGGGGAATTCTAGGCCAGCACGGAGGATCATCCAGGTTCCAGAGTTTTAACGTCAAATCTCCTGATCCTCACCTATTTGGATTGAAGACTGCTTGAATTTAAAAGGACACAGGACTGAGCCAAAGAAAGCACAGAAGCCATTATTTGAAACCTTTAGCGTAGAAGAAAAGATAGAAATAAACCTGAGCATCAGATTTTTATAACCTCAATGCAATCCAAATCCTAAATCTCAAGGGGTTATGTTGTGGATATCAACACACTGATTGATATGGATAAGGAGAGGAGGCAAAAGACCCAGTAGTAGCCAACAGAATATTGAAGGGCACAACTGAAAGACTGACAGCACCCAACTTCAATACTTACTGGGAAGCTGCATTAGTCAAGACAGCATGGTATTGGCAAAAACAAACTACAGCAAACACAAGTAGATCAACGGAACAGCATAGAACTAGACCCACATATAGTTAACTAATTTTCGATAAAGGAGCAAAGATAATCTTTCCACAGAGGGCACTGGGACACCTAAACACCTGCATGAAGGCAAATAAAAAAGGAATCTAGACACAGGCCTTCCGCTCTTCACAGAATGAACTTACAAAGCACCGTGGACCTACTTGTAAAACATACAACTCTAAATCTCTTAGAAACCAACCTCAGAGAAAACTTAGATTTTTTTTTTTTTGATACAACAAAGGCACAATCCATGAAAGAAATAATTGATAAACTAGACTTCATTAAAATTTAAAACTTCTGCTCTGCGAAAGGCATTACCAAGGATGAGAAGACAAGCCACGGGCCGGGGAACATATTTGCAAAAGATACATCTGATAAAGGACTGTTCCCCAAACCATGCAGGGGACGCTTTAAAAACATCTGGTTTAAAAAAAGGGCCCAACACCTTTGCAGAGTCCTACCCAAGGAAGAGGCACAGATGGTAAATAAGCATATGAAAAGACGCTCTGTACCCTGTGTCCTGGGGGAAATGCAAATGACACAACCAGGAGACACCACTGCTCCAGTGGCCACTTGGCTGCCGGGGTGCAGGCAGGTGCTGCCACTTTGAAAGACAGTCTGGTGTTTCTCACAAACGTAAACAGTCTCCCCACACAATCCAGCCTTTGTGCTCCTTGGTATTTATTTCTCCGAGGCGTTAAAGATGTGTGCCCACCAAAAACCACGGCCATGGACAGCCACTGATTTAATAACTGCTGAAGCTTCGAAGCAACTAAGAGGTCCTTCAGTAGGTGAAAGGGTAAGTCAGCATTAGTACCTACAGACCATGGAGTATTACTCAGCCTGACAGAGGCATGAGCTGTGGAGCCAGGAAGGAACGGAAACACACACTGCTAAGTGAAAGAGGCCCATCTGAGAAGGCTTCATGCCGTATGAGTCCAACTACAGGGCATTCTGGAAAAGGCAAAGCTATGGAGACGGTAGAACAGTGAATTGTGCATGGAGGCTGAGAGGAGGGCATAGAAGGAAGAGGCAGAGCACAGAGGATTTTTAGGAGAGCGAAGATACACTTCCTCATATTATAATAAGGGGTGCATGTCAGTATCCACTGGTCCAAGCCACAGAGCATACACCACCAAGAGAGAACCACAACCTGTGGGTGCTGGCTATGATTTCTCAATGAAGGTTCATCAGTTATCTAGGGTGTACCACTTTGGTGAATGATGTTGATAACGGGGTAGACTATGCATATGTGGGAGCACGTGTACCTTCCTTTCTGAACTTAAAAAAATAAAGTTCTTTTTGAAAAAATAAAATGATGTCAGGCTGCATTTATTAATTGTCTATTTCGTTCACGTGTTATCCTCAGACCCAGACACCTAACTCTGCTTAGCACGTAGTAGAAGCTCAAAACAATAAAGGTATTTCCATGGAAATTATGAGTTCAGTCTTTGGTAGACTCAGAACACGTGGGAGCAGTGGTCAGCAAACTCATTAGTCAACAGAGCCAAATACCAACACGACAATGATTGAAATTTCTTTTGAGAGCCAATTTTTGTAAACTTAAACTTCTTCTAAAGTCACTTCTTTAAATAGACTCGCCCAGGCCGTGATATTTTGTGGAAGAGTCACACTCCAGGGGTCAAAAATCCGCATGTGGCTCGGGAGCCGCAGTTTGCCAACCAAGGCCTTAGTGTAGGACCTGCACTTCGATGCTACAGTAGCTTCCTGTTGGGCAGCACTTGTTTCCCTGCTCAGGCCGCATCACTTCCTGAGCAGGTGAGTGCCTCCGTGGTCTGTCCCCCCTTGCACTGTCACCTCTCCTCCCCAGCGCCACTGTTCTGGGTGCTCAGCCAATGACCTTGATGTTGTGGGTTTCTGGAAAGCATCCTTTTGTGCAGGAAAGTTACCCCATAGGGCTATTTTACGCCAAAAGCATGACCCTCTCTAGATTGCAAGAGGACGTGCAATCCAACTATTTTCTCTTCATGTGATCATTTCACTTTCTTCTTTTTTCCCCCTTCAGCTGTCTTGTTCAGAAAATCACGTCCAATCTCCACAGAGTCCTTAAGTGGCTTAATTGCCTACTCAATCATCCAAACTCATCCCTCTTCATCTAACATCCCCATAATTCAGAACCGTTAGAGTTAAGTAACTTAAAATCAATCAATACGCATTGGGCGCCTGGAACTGTGCTAAGTAATTAGGGGACATACCAACGTCACCTAAGGATAAGCAGCACGCCTCCATTAGCAACTATGTTTTGAACATTTCTTCGGACGGAAGCAGCTGTCCCGAGTATCATAGAAGGAGATCCCCCATTGGGAAGGCGATGGCTGTGAGTACCCGATGTAGGGTCAAATATGAAACACGTCATTTTGTGTTTTGTGTTTTGTGTTTTTTTTTTTTTTTTTTTTTTTTTTACCTTGAATGAAACAAGAATTTGGAACAATTCTGTCTGTTTAACTGAAAATCAGCGAAGTAGAAATCCAGCCATTGGGATATCATCTGCCTATGGCTTGGGAGAGGGCGGGGGGAGGGAGGCGAGTGGGGATAATACTCACGTTACAAAGCAAGGTTGTAGCAGTGACTGCCCTATTTAACTTGGGACGAAACAGCTATTTTTATGGGACTGTGAACTGATGTCAAGGCCTAGGGGCACATGCTCACCTCAGGCTACAAATACCTGAGGCTACGGAGAGCATCTATGTTTTTACAAAACTTTTAGGTTTCCTTCTTCGCAACTCATTACAGGATGTCGGACATTTCAATCCCTTCTGCCCATGAACTTCAGGAGCCACCACCACAAAGGGAGCGCTCCCTTCCAGTCTATTCGTACGTTACAGATGACTGTAACCTGATGGTCACTCCAGAATAACGTGCTTGTAAGTGTCAGATTTAAGAAATGGGCCTCCCATATCCATCTCACCCCAAGGAGAAGGCATTCTCCCACCCCACCCCACCCCACCCGACACTTTTTTTGCCAGGGGCAAACTGGCCCATTGAAAGGGATTTTGGCCCAGTTGGCTTGGCTCAGGGGAGAATTTTACAAGAAAGGAATCAGGCCGGCATGCTCAGAATCCATCTGCTGTAGTCAGGTTCGTTACTCTTTGTCCATGAACCACTCCCCTCCTGGTTAGCAACTGGATGGTCATTGCAGAGACCCACGATTCCATCATAAGTTACCAAATGGTTTTCCAACCCCACCATTCCTCCTGCTTCATTGGCTAGGAGACTACAAACACCAACTGGTCGTCCCCGGCTACCGTTGGTCGTGACATGCAAGGCAGCGGGCCGTGGCATGGACTAAGGGGATAGCAGTGATGATGAAGAGTATCCAGTGTCAGAAAATGCATTTTGGCAGGAAAGCCCCCAGAGTTTGCAATCAGTCACCTATAGCGAAGAAGTAACTGGGCTGACCTCTGATGTTCTTGCTGGAGGAACTGGTGGATGGAGGCAATCCACTGAGCTAGGACAGCTCTGTGAAGGCCAGGCCTGGGGGAAGATGAGGCAACGGAGGAAGCATCAGACAATGCATCAAACAAAGGAGAAGAGGGCCCTCCAACCTGTCTGTTAGAACAACTTTGACAGAGAAGGACTTCCCAAAACAAGAAATGAGTTTTCTAATGGGTTAGATACGTAGGAAGATGTTTGGGTGAGTATTCAACCCAGTGCACATGTGGGTCACTGCACCGGCAGCCTGGCGGTGTGGCCGCGCTGGCTGAGCTGGCACCCGGGAGCGTGGGCTCCGCAGCACGCACGCCCGTCCTTCTGCAAGTGAAGGCTCTGCCGGAATTTCCATTATAAACTCCAATTTCCAGGGGTTTATAACTTGGCTACTTTAAAATCGCATCAGGCTGAAACTTGCAAGTAATAAAACATGTTTAAAAAGAGGCCTAATGCATTTTTTGTCAAGATCGAGTTGAAATATTGCCTATTTTTCTGAGATTAAAGTGACATGCAGTTAATATATGGCCAGACAAATGTTTAATTAAAAACACTTTTTATTTTCAAGTGCCTGGAAGTAATTACACTTGATAATAACGTCACATCTCGTATGTGTCGATTAGATATGGATGAACCCTCAAGCCCAGACGGAAGCAATTTTAACACATGATAGCAAAACGTGGCATAGGGGTTGGCGTTTGAAATACATTTCTTTCCAATAAAAGTTGTAAGTCGGTTAAGGTTTTTGTTTTTGTTTTTTGAGGAACAATAATATGTTTGATTTTGTTTTATTATTATTTTGCCAGCCAGGACTTAGTCTCAAAGTTATCGTTCAATTAAAAATATACCCCGTGTTATAGAAATGTACACAGGAAACCTATATGATCTTTTTTAAAAACAATTCATTTTATTGATTTTTACAGAGAGAAAGGGAGAGAGATAGAGAGTTAGAAACATCGATGAGAGAGAAACATCAATGGGGATGTGCCCTCAACCAAAGTTCATGCCCTTAACGGGAATCAAACCTGGGACCCTTGAGTCCACAGGCCTATGATCTATTCACTAAGCCAAACCAGTTAGGGCAAAACCTATATAATCTTGAAAATCAATATTGACCCTATAAATATAACAAAAAATAAGTAAGTAAAGATATATACCATCTTCTGTTTGGAAAACAGTATTCTCATTTTCTTTTAGTAACAGGATTTTCTCACTTGTGGATGCCAAGGTCATCTAAGGTGAGATCAGGTGAGCCGGGAATTCTACCTTAAAGTATACAAGCACCCTGCTCCCTATGAGGGATAGGAAGAAAGACAGACGGTGTATGGAGTGGAGACCAGCCAACACTCCATGCGACGTGCCAGGCAAGAGAGAGCAGCCATGCCCTTGGCTCCAGCCCCGTCCAGCCACCTTCTGACCTGCGGCCTGACCACAGCCTCCTGGGACAGTCCAGCCAAGATCATCTTGGCAACCAGCAGCCCATTCACAGAGGCCAACCCAAGCTGAACGTGTGGTCTGGAAGTATGAAGTGGATTCTATGCTTTCACACAGACAACGAAACTTCAAGTAGCCACCTTACAACCATGAACTTTAAGCAGCCACCTTATACCCATGGCATCGCTTTGTTTACGAGTCCTACTTCAAATCGTAAAAAACAAAACACAGATTACACAGGGGCTCGGTATCTAAGTTTATAATTGAATACTGAGAGTGCAAGAGAACTTCCGATTGGGAAAAGTCGCTTTCGTCAGAAAACAAACCCAGAAGCAGTTACAGACAAAACAAGGAGGTTTGTATTCATTAAAATGAAAAAACCCGCATTGACCCAAAGTTAATGAAGTAAAAAAATATTAAATGAGCGTATAATTAACAAAGAGCCCCCCAACTGCCATAAAATCTAATATAAAATGTGTAAAATCAACAGTAACTTCACAGAAAATGAAATGCAAAGGGCCAATGAATATAAGGAAAGATGTTCAACCACTAGAAATTAAGGTAATAAAATTGAAAATAAAAATCCAGCATTTCTTTTTTTTTTAGCCATAAGATATTTTTAAAAGGAGATTTTAAAAATCTATGTGAGTGAGAATATAAAGAAACAGGCTTTTGGAAATGTATATTTTGACAGCCTTCCAGAAGGCAATCTATTGGACTTTATTAAAATTTAAAATAAGCAAAAAACTTAGAGAAATCAACCCTAAAAGTGTGAAAATACCAGTATGTAAAGTAGCATGTATGAGCATATTAATTTAACATTTATTCATTAAGAAACAAATTTATTAAGTGCAGCAGAGAGAAGAGGATTCTATGCTCCATAACATGTAGATTTGCATAGAAATCAAGAAAGGAACAAACTAATTTCAGGTGATAATAGGTGCTGCTTATATTATAAAGCATCGGGTGTTATAATGAAGATAATCATGGTTGCAGAAGACAGCATGATATACTTTTTATGAAGTTCAAAAACAAGCATGCATAAGAGTTGGAACAGAAAATACTTTAGGGGTGACCCTGTGGGTGATCTATTATTTATTCTCCCCCGTTTCTGTCATCTGGAATTTGCTATAATCAGCATGCATTACTTTCCTAATGTCAAATGTGCTGTTAAAATAAATGGATTTTCAAAATATTTTCAGTAAACTTCTGGGAGAAGATGTATGTAGCCTCACTCTGGCTGTTGCCCTGCACCGTAGCCCTTCACGACTCATGCCCTTGACGAGCTTTTAGCTTTTCAGAACGCTGATTTAGAGAAAGCGGCCTGTCTGCTTCCCACCCCAATGGGAGAAATGCAGACGCATGCTAACCCCACAGGGACCAGCCCAGCGATGATCTCCTGGCATAGACTGGAGGGCGCATGGGGTTGTAATTTCTTCAGCGGCCTTTTGGCAATGTTGTGAGGTCCTGTCCACTAGGGGCTGAGGGGAGAAGAGAAGATTGGTGGACACCTACTTGTCAAAGAGTGGATGGGTTGAAGTCTAAGTAAACTGGTTGTCATTGTTTTAGTTAGGTCCAGTATTCTTGGTTGCAAACATTTTTTTTTTCCATACTAACATGCACCATAGTGTGAGACTTAGTCTTCTTGCACTGTCTTCCTCCTAATCATCACTTGAAAGGATTTTGATACATTTTTGGAACAGGCTCGGCAGTCTTCCATGTTCCTGACTGTTGTGGTTAAGATTCGACCAGGGTTTATTCTAGGTTTAGAGAGATGCTGCAGGACATCTAAGTTTCCTTGGCATGGTCTACCTGTCTCAGGATTCTCCACGCATTCAGAAATCTTGAGTCCACAAACAGAAAGTGCTGTGGGTTGGATAAAAGGATGGGATCCAACCAGCTGTCCACCCATCTGAGCAAAGTGAGACACCGAATTCCAAAGGGCACGAAGGGACATATTGCAGAATCCTCTCTCTTACCACCTTGTCCTCAAACTTCTGCAGATATTCCGGAAAGCAAGATGGCATTTTAATGCCAAAAGGTATTAGAAGAGAACAAAGATACATAAATTCCAACAAAACATGCAATATTTATTATAAGTGAGAAGGGCAATAAATCAAGAAAAAAAAAAAAAAAACACTGGGGTATGGAAGTGGAGCCAGATGTAAAGCTAAAACAGAGCACAAATCAGTCATAAATTTGGCTCAGCTTTCTAAGAGCCAATGGGAGAGGAACCATCCACCCAATGGACCGCATCCATTAGCTGAAATAAAACAGTTATTTACAGAACACGAATTTATTTCTGGAACTAACACTGTAGAGGAATTTTCCTCTGAGGTCTCATAATCTATGCAAAAATATTTATTTATTTATTTATTTGCACCTGGGAGAAATTTTAAGGATGGAATTGACATGAGGGCTGGCTTCTGGACCCTGCTTCGCAGAGGTTAACATTTAGGTGGAAGGAGGTCTTTCTGGGCTAAAGAAAGTGTGAAAATTATTGACCTAGGTCATTTTATTTCCTTACTGTATCCCAGCTCTTTGAGGTTAGGACTGACTGACTTACGATAGGACTGAATTGTTAGATAGTTGGTGTTTGTTAAATGGTGAACTGAATGAATGCCTCAGGGATGCCTCCCTGCTCTCCAGCACCAGGTATGTGTAGCCAGAATGACAGAGCTCATCTACTTTGGTCCTGTGTTGAGGATTCAGTTGCCTGAGGACCTCAGAAAGTGCCCCATTTCATCAGGTTTGTGAGGGAAGCAGGTACAGGGCTTGTTTCAATGAGTGCTTACTCTCTGCCCATCTTGAGATTCTATACACTGAAGGTGGATCTCCAATGAGACTCTTACACTAAAGACTTCCCCTCTCTCATTCATTATGAGATAAAAAAAAATAATAACATTCCAGAGGTATGCACTTTTTTATAAATGTTCTTTTATTGATTTGAGAGGCAGGAAAAGGGAGAGATAGAAACATCAATGAGACAGAATCATTGATCAGCTGCCTCCCGCACCCCCCACACTTTGATGGAGCCTGCAACCTGGGCATGTGCCTGACTTCCTGGTTCATAGGTCAACATTCAACCACTGAGCTATGCCGGTGGGGCAGTATGTCCTTATTAAAAAAAATAAATAAATAAATAAATAAAAATTAAAGCACATACGCACGGATTAATTGGCAATTCTGTTTGGGGTAAGGAATTGAAATATGTATGTTTCACTGCCAAGAATTAGCTATGTGACCTTCAGCTAATTCAGTATCTGTGACGTTTGTCTAGCATGTAAACCCAAGATAAATACCTGCCCCCCCAACACCTGTGCCATCCCACTATTTACCCCATTATCCTTTGTTTATTTAATTGTCTGGCTGATCCTCTAATTGGAGACAGAATCTGGGTATCATGGGCTTGTATCCTACGTGCTTGCTACAGTGGCCGTGGCAGTGTGATCATACGTGTACCGGTAAGCTGTTCCAGGAAAGCAGGTGGATCTCCCCCCTGTGCCTCTCCTAGGGGCTGGCAGCGCCTCCGTGGCTCCCAGGACCCTTGGCAATCAGCAGTGGTTCCTACAAAGACTGGACCGCGCCTGGAGGCGGAGGCATCTCCCAAGCTCCTCCTCTTGCAGCTCTCCTGGGCTGAAGGGCTCAGGCTTCCTTTGGGTCCTCTGGGGCCCTCACACATTGCTCTCACAGACAGCCATGCGGAAGCTGTCAACCAAGACCATACAAAACCCATGCTCAGTGCTTATCCTGCAGCCAGTTTTGTCTGTCCAACTGCTCCAGGCCTGTGTATTACTTTCCCACAATGGCAGCAGCCGGGAGATGCTGAGGTCTTCTTCCAGGCCCTGTGTGCTCCTATGTATTCACGTGTTCCCTCACCTTCCAATTGTTCTCCCCGTTTGGCCTGAGAGCACAGGAGAGCACCGGAGAAGAGCAGGTAGGGATTCTGCTGGAGGTCACACCGCCTGCGGAGCTGGGGCTGCAGCAGGAGCTGTCTGGCTCCGGGGTCCAGGCCTTGAACCGCTGGCCTGTGCTGCCTCTTGACTAACTGCATTAGTAGCTGTATTTCTATGCTAACTCCTTTTTCTCGGAGGAAACAGCAACAGTGGGGATTTTAAAGCCTTCTTTGCCTGATGATGAAATACCTTTTACTTCTCGAGTTCTCCAAAGTTTTAACCAGTGTTCCCTTTGTGTGCTTATACCAGTAATAAGAACTCTGTAGGACATATATTCAGAAAACCATGTTTAAAAAGGGAACTTGAAAGATGCTTTCATTGGCCCATACAGCAAAGGAATTATTTTAACATGTTAAAAACAAAAAACAAAACACTCAGAAAACATAAACACCAGAACTTGATTCAAAAGTGTACCCTAAATCCTAAATAAATGTTCCACTTACAATAGAGCTGACCCTAAAATAAGCAGCTGTTCAGGCCCCAGCTCAAACCACACCAGGCTTGCTCTGGCTGCACCATGCATGTAGGCTGCTAACTCCCTGCACGTGGAAGCCAGCAGCTGTGATTGCACTGCTTGCTGCTGGAGGATCTTCTGTGTTTTTGTACATTTCCGTTTCCCTTCATAAAGACAGACATTCCTGTGGTCACCAAACTTTAGCAAATTAGTTATGATACTTAAGTGCTTTAATACGCGTTGAATCAAGGGGCGTTATGACCAAAGCTGGTGGAGTACTTCAGAGGGCCAGTTTTCACACCTGTTTCCCGCTGGCACACAAACCCTACACGCAGCGTGACCCTGGAGCTGTCCTCTGAAGGGGCTTTCACACTTTGGAGTGTACCAGCAGCAGCCCTCAGCACACTCGACGTCTTTGTTCATCTCTCCAGACAGAACGTCAATGTTTTATTTGCCACGGGGAGGAGGGGGGAGCATCGGCGAAACAAATTGGATAACATGACTCACACTTCATTACAAATGACTTCCCTGAATTCACAACTTTCACAGTTGGCTGAGCTAAAAAGAAAAAAGGGAACTTTCGTGTTAAAAAGGGAACTTGCATTTGATTTACCGTAAGTAGGCCAAGTGAGAGATGATCTGCCTAAATGAGGGAGTTTTAAAGAAGTGGACTCTTCCAGCTGAGAACATGTTTCAGTGAGTGAGCGGAAATGATTTCCCCAGGGGGATGGATGGAGAGGGCCTGAGCCAGGCTCTGAGCCGATCGCTCTCAGCCTGTTCCATAAAATTATGGAAAATACATGGGACAGTTTCTTGATGAAATCTGAACAGTAAAGACAAGAATTAAAAAAAAAAAAGTTCTCTACCACTTCACTTGCAGGTCTCTTTCTTGATGTCTTAGACTGGCTGCTTAACGATGTGCTTGTTCAACAATTTGAGCACCCTATGGAATTAGTTACTACTAGTAAGTGTGAGAACAGGGTTATTTAACCTACTCCCTTCTCCTCCTCCCTCTCCCAGTACTATAGCCTAGAGGCCCCTGGGAAGGGAGGGAATTCCGAGAAGGAAGGAATATGGCCCTGGACAGGCAGGAAAGCCAGACCGGGAATGTATGGCCTCTAACTATACACCCTTTTCCCTGTCTCAGCGGCTTCAAGACGGTGTGAGGTGTTAGGGTTTTGCATGGAACTTTCATACAGACATTTTATTACGTGTTTTTTTCTTTCGTGAAACAAACAAACAAACTGAAATACAAGTGCTTGGTACCACATGCTTTTGAGGCTCAAAAGCCTATTCATAAACACGCTGTTTTCATCGCTGGGGGCATCGGGGTCATATTTAAAATAAATGTCGCTGGGAACAAGGGCGAGTGCAGTCAGTCAGTCTCCCCAGGAGCCAGGAGGGAAAAGGCAGGCAGACCATAATGCCCCCCGAGTTTTGCAGGCGGGATCTCCCTTTCTGCTGTGACCTCCCCCGCTTCGCCTCTACCGGGAAAGCCTGGCCTCCTCCTCGGGGGGCAGCTGCTGGGAGAGAAGCCACTGCCCATCCTCCATGGAGAAGTCTTTGGCCTTCTCCTCCTCGTCGCCCACTTTGTAGCGCAGCTGCACGCGCAGGAGCCGGTGGTTGTGGCTGCAGGGCAGCAGCATGATCTCCCCGGAGATGGCCGTGTCCTGCTCCACTTGCACCGGCTCGTTCAGGTAGAGGAGGGCTTGCTTCCAGTGCGTGACCGGGTGGAAGGGCGAGGTGGACAGCACCAGCGGCTTCCCCGAGTCCCCTCCCGGGAAGGTCACCTGGAACCAGAAGGCGAAGCCGTGCATGGCCGCCGAGCCGTAGCAGCTGAAGCGGAAGCGCCCCGCCACGCCGGCCTGCAGCTCCTGCTCCAGCCCCGCGCGGGCCAGGTCCAGGTGCGCCACGCGCTGCGGCCGGGCCAGCACGTCCTCGCCGCACAGGTCCTGCAGCACGATCTCCGACGGGCCCATGAGGCAGCGCGTGGCGAAGGCCTCCAGGCAGCTCATGTCCACGTCGTAGAGCTGCTTCACGTGGGCCCAGAAGCCCAGGCGCTGCTCCAGCGTCGGGTCGCTGACGGGCGCCAGGAAGAGCTCGGCCGAGGCCGGCAGCAGCAGCCCGCCCTCCTTCAGCCACTTGGCCCGCGCGTGCAGCACCGAGCTCAGCATGGACTCGTGCAGGAGCCCGTAGCCCATCCACTCGCTCACGATCACGTCCACCTGCTCCGGCAGCTCCACCGTCTCCACCTGCCCCGGCAGGACGTGCACCCGGTCCTCCAGCCCGTTGAGCCGCACCACCTCCCGGGCCTGCTGCCAGATGGCGCTGGCCTCCACCGCGTACACGCGCCGCGCCCCGGCCTGCACGCAGAAGATGCTGAGGATGCCCGTGCCCGCGCCCACGTCCAGAACCGTCTTGCCCCGCAGCGCCGCGCCGTTGCGCATGATGCCCAGGCGGTAGGCTTCGGTGCGGATGCGGTCGGCCAGCATCTCCTCGTGCACCGAGATGTCCGAGTAGCACTCGTAGTACTGCTGGTCCCGCTCCTGCCGGCGGCACCACGGGCGTCGCGGCCGGGCCACCTCCCGCTCTCCGCCATCTTCCTGCTCGGCTCCCTCCCCTCCTCCTCCTTCGCCGCCGACACCGCCGCCCCCCGACTCAATCTTTCTCTTCTTAGGCAGCGACATCTTGGCGGCTCCGGCCGACTCCCAGCAGGCGTTGCGCGGCGGGGTGCGGCGCCGGCGCTAGGAAGCGGGGCATTCTGGGACTTGTAGTTCGCGCTGGCCTTTGCCTCTTCCTGAGGGTTTGTGGGGCGGCCGGTTGCTGCCTCGGAGCTGGGCTCAACTCTTTCGAATTTGGTGTCCCAGAGTCATTTTCCTACCCTAGTCCTCACAGTCTGGGGTTCTCTTCGTCCCAGCTCTCCCTTGCTTCCTCTCTCTCTTCCTGCAGTGGGCACGCCCACTCAAAACTCAAAGCCCACGTTCTGTCTTTGCAGGGTTCCCAGATTTTATCCCAGCCAATCTTAGGGGCGGCAGCCTTCCCCTGTGAGCACCTCTCCCAGGTGGGCGGTGGGAACCCTGAAAGCTCCCCCGAGGTGGGATTTGGAAATTGCACCACACGTTTTTCTTTGCTCCTTGAATGGAGTTAGGGTGCAAAGCAGGTGTGAGTGGAACAAAAAAGTGACATAACAGTGTTTAAAAGCTGGTTCTGATTCCAGGCAGAACGCAAATGAATGGAATGATTAGGGCCCATGATATAACTATGTCTCCCTCTCTCCCTCCCCCTTTCCCTTCTTTCCTTCCTTCCTTCCTTCCTTCCTTCCTTCCTTCCTTCCTTCCTTCCTTCCTTCCTTCCTTCCTTCCTTCCTTCCTTCCTTCTCTTTCCTTCCTTCCTCCCTTCCTCCCTTCCTCCCTTCCTCCCTTCTCCCTTCTCCCTTCTCCCTTCTCCCTTCTCCCTTCTTCTCTTGTTCTCAATGACCCATTCACCTAGCACAAACAAAGAATCTTCATTGCCGTCCAAGAATTATGTTTTTGGTCTCTCTCTCCCTCTCTCTCTCTCTCTCTCTCTCTCTCTCTCTCTCTCTCTCTCTCTCTCTCTCTCTCTCTCTCTCTTTTTCAGGAGAAGAGTTGCTTGGCGTTTAGTCCTGCCCTGTTCATTCTGTGGCTCATTCAAGAGCTCAGTCTTGGAGGATTCAGCTGTGTGGCACAGTGAAGCCAGATGCCAAGTATAAGTGGTGGCCAGTGACAGTACCCGCCCCTCTCCCACCCCCCAACAATAGCTGGCTCCTTCACCCCTGGTGACCACTTTCCGCTGCTACTCCTTACTTTTCCCTGCCTCTGGGACTTTTTGGGACTCCCCTCTTCCTCTTCTTTCAGTCAGGCATCACCTCTTAGAAGTAGGATATATTTGTAAATACGTGTGATTTCTGTATGAGTGTCTGTGTTCCTAAGAAGTAAGGTGAGAATGACATTTGTCTCTGCTTAAAAAAAAAAAAAAAAAAATCACAGAAGAAAATTAACTGTTTTCTTGTAGTCGGGCACTATCTCTGTTTAACCCATGGGCCTTTCATTCCTTATCTGGGGGAAGTTCCTTCACCTCATTCTCACTGTTAATCTTCCTTAATGGATTAGATTTATTGACCTCACAGCCCCAGCTGTACTTCTAAGGGCTCTCAGTCCTGGCTGCTCATTACAGTCCTCTGTGGAATTAAGACAAACAAACAAACAAAAAAAACTCTATGCCCCTGTCCCACCTCAAACTAATGAAATCAGAACCACTGCAGTAGGGAAGGGGGGCGGGGCATCTAGTTTTTAAAATCTCCCCAGGGATGTGAGTGTGCAGCCAGAGTGAGAACTGTTTCTTAGAAAAAATGATCTTCCTTAAATCTTGCTTCCTTATTTTCTCTTGGTAAATACGGCCACTTTAATATATGCCTTCTAGACTGTCTGTCATCTGTACTTCTTTTATTCACTTCTTCCTCAAAAATACTTTCCTTCCATTTTAATCTATTCCCTTTTCTACCCAATTTTCAAAGCACTTATGCATGGTAGCATTTTAGAAACTGCTGAATATGTATTTTCCCCCCAAATATTTTAAGTATTTATTATTAAAAGTATTACATAGGTCCCCTTCTTTTCACCATTGACCCCTTCTAGTCCACCTCTCACCCCCCACCCAGGCCTTCACCACACTATTGTCTGTGTCCCACCCACCCCTGACCTTCCTCTAAGAACCCACAGTCAGTTCCATGCTTCTGTGTCTCTAGATCTATCTTATTCATCAGTTTATCTTGTTCATTAGATTCCACATAGGAGTGGAATCATAGGATACTTGTCTTTCTCTGACTGGTTTATTTCGCTCAGCACAATACTTGATAAATTTTGTTGGTCTTACCTCCAGTATCTCTGAGTCATTTTCTTTATACCCAAGTCTACTCATCCACCTTTGCTTGCCTGGACATCAGTCAGTCTCCTAAGAGATCTCTCAGCTTCTAATCATAACCCCATCTAATCCATTCTCCATGTGATTAGGAGAATGAGCTTGTTAAAACCCAACTGAACCATGCCGGTTCTTCAGTAACTTTCCTTTCCAGCCACCGAAACAGCACTGCAACGTCAAGTAACTTCTCAACTCATCTCATACTGCATTCCCAGCTCCTCCCAGCTCCTCACTGGGCTCCAGAGAGGCTGGCCTTTATGTAATCACAGCCTCTCTCCTGGCTCAGGTCTTCAACTTATACTCTCCCAGGGCCCGGAAAATTGTTCTTCTCCTCAGCGATTCATTTCCTGACTCTCCCCCCTACCACCCCCCACCCCATGTTGTAATTTACATCCCCTTTTTGTTCTGTACCATTTTCATTAGAGCAGCCTGATTTATAGCAGACATTGTTAAAATGCCATAACCTATATTTATACTTGAAATTGTTCAAATGCCATATTCAATACTCTAAGAGGGCCCAATAAATTTCCACTAAGTTCCTAGTAGCCCTGTTGTCACGACCTGAACAATTCAATACCAACGTTTTTAAGGAATCACAACTGCTCCTAATAACACCTCCCAGGAACTCTGCGTTTGCCATTTATCTGTTTAAGTCTGAGGTTTGCTAGCCGGGCCCTGCACCGTGGATCTAAAAGACACTCTACACATCAAGAGCATGCCGCATGCCTAGGCTTTGTATGTCTGATGTTCCAATCTGTTTAAATAAAAACCACGGCCTTTGAGCTCCGTTTTCTATGAGGAGTTTTCAGATTCTTTGCTCTGGAGTAGGTAGTTAGCAGTTAATCCAGGTGGCTGCTAGTCACAGTTGTTCCTGCCTTGACCTTGCTGTGGGGTATTCAGTGCTCGGCTAGTCGAAGCCACTGTGGCACACGCCACGCTCAACCTGCTGACAACTTTGCATGAAGAAGGTAGCCCGGTTCCTCATTTCTCCCACCTCTGCTCTGTACCTTCCTGAGGCTCAGCAATGCACTAGGTATGTAGGCCAAACCAACCAACCAACCAACCAACCAACCAACCAACCAACCAACCAACGAACCAACCAACGTTCTTAAATACAGTCAGTCTGTACAGCTTAACGAATGATTCCAGCACCGAGCTCTTCTGAGGAAAGCACTTCAAGACTAAATAAAAACACAGCATCTGATGTGGGTGTCTTCTTACAGAATAAAGAGGGATGTAAATTACAGCATGGTGGGGGTGGGGGAGATCATGAAATGAATCTCTAAGGAGAAGGACAGTTCCCCATGCCCCGGAAGAGTGTGAGTGAGGACAGGAGAGAGGCCTGTGATAAATGAAGGCCAGTCTCTTAGGCCCAGTGAGGAGCTGGGAAAACAGTGCAAGGTGAGCTGGGACGTTACATGCCTGCCAGGCCTTGCACAGGCTTTGATGCGCCATAACATCAGAATGGAATTGGAGCCTTTCTGAGAGAAAAGAGGACGTTTTGGAAATGGAGAAGTGATCTGTTTTTGAAGTCAATACACCACTGGCTTTGTAGCCTGGTTGTAGGTTTTGGGACCAGGTTAAAGCCCTTTTGTGCTGCATTATTTATTCTTCAGCAACATTCACAAATACAATGATTACACAGAAATTACTCACTCTAGGAAGGTGCAGAGAGAGCATTTGCACTCAACTATGGAGATCATCTATGACATTAATATCATAGAGATGCTGGTTGGATACAACAGGGTGAGTGAAAATAAAGTGGCGGGCTAACTGAATTTCAGCTTTTGAATTTAGGGGGGGAAAAAGAGAGGGTGGAGGGGGGATACATGGTTCCCAGGCACGGTTCACAGTTCAGATGCAATGTCAGTGTCAACTCTTAGCAAAGGACACCATGCAAGTGAACGTGAATATCCTTTTAATGAACTAGCTTCTTACACGTTGAAATGTTCTTTTCTATACTTGGGAAAGAATTCACAAAGAATAAGAGGGTGGTTTTAAATAGAGGTAATCCTCTAAGAAATGACTCCTGAGCCGTCAGACATATAGAAAAGCAAGAGAAACTTGAAATAAGCCTGATAAAGCCTGTCTGAGCCATTGTCTTCGTGTAATAGGTACTTTGGGTGAGGATTAGACTGTGCTCCGAAGTCACCCCGAGAAACCCTGTCCTTTATGGATTCTCCGCCCATCCCTCTTCTTACCGAACTAATGATCACTTTTCCACCTACAAGTGATGAATGAAGTCATTGAAGGCAATTATTGGGCCAAGTCCCAGTAGTTCCTGGATTAAAATCGTGGCTCTCTAATGAGCCGGTGTGTGATCTGTAAATGGTGATTCTCAGACCTGCCGGGGCAGCAGACTCCCCTGGGGAGCCTGTTAGAAATATGCCACCCGGGGTCTCTCTCCCTTAGATTTTGATGCAATGGGTCTGGGAGGAGCCAAAACAAATGAGTTTATGATACCCACACAGGATTGAAAATTCTGTGCCATGGTTGGTTCAGAGTACGTTCCAGGAAGAGGAGAGACTTTTAAAAATGAAGTATATTTCAGCATTTTGATTTGAATGTATTTGATATATTTTTATTTGCAACGACATGAAATGTATTTTAATAAACACTGCCTTTATGATTATTCAAAGCACATGTATCCATTCTTGGGGGACACGTGATATTTTGATACCCTCTTCTCCCTGCACAGTTTCTGTTGCTTCTGAGAAGCCTTGCCGCTGTGGCTTAGTTTGGTCCCTGTCTTTCAAAATAGAGGTCAGAATCCTTTGAGCAAGCCCTTCTAGGCTCCTGCCCGACCTGTTATACTTAGGCCTGGCCGTGAACCTGTGTGAAACCCAGGGCTGAGAAGGTAGGGCCATAGCATTCAGAGGGACAGTCACCCAGATCAGTGGTCGGCAAACTGCGGCTCGTGAGCCACACACGGCTATTTGGCCCCTTGAGTGTGGCTTTTCCACAAAATACCACGGCCTGGGCGAGTCTATGTTGAAGAAGTGGCATTAGAAGAAGTTTAAGTTTAAAAAACTTGGCTCTCCAAAGAAATTTCAATCATTGTACTGTTGCTATTTGGCTCTGTGGACTAATGAGTTTGCCGACCATGGACCCGGATGATCTGGGTCCATGTTGGTGGGATAGCTGGTTCTTAGGAAGACTTTTCAGCAACCTTTGGAGTTTGGCTTGATGCTCACCCACACCTCAGGCAGCGCATGCATGGCTGTGGGGTTCTTGGGTGCAAGTAAGATTGCCCCTCAAGTCCCGTTGTTACCTGCTCAGCAGGTGCCTTCCTGGGTCTGCTCTGTGACCAGGAGTCAGTTATTGGCTTTCTGGCTTCAAAACACCTGTTCCTTCTCTCTAACCCGCTGTTCCTCTGTGTCCTTATGGCTTTGTGGTTTCCAACAAAGCAAAACACCTTATGAGGATTCCAGTCGCAAGAACCTCAGGAAGCAGGCATTCTTCTTGTATGGCTTCTGCAAATTGGGGAACTGAATTCCAGAGAGACTCAGTGGCCAAAGAGCTAGAAGTCCTAGACTCTCCGATGGGTAGTGTTCCCCAGAGGTAGTGAGGTCTCCTGGGCTCACACTGGCATCAGACAAGCCAGCTCTTCTCCTCCCTGACCAGGGAGAAGCCTGGTTCCAGCCCAGCTCCGGAACCACGAAGCCCTGGGTGTGAAGGCTGGGCCAGACCCAGAGCCTGGCTCTGTGCAGATCTCACTGTCCCCAGCTCTGCCACCAGCCCGGGTCGCGCTGTACTGCGGCACAGTCCTTCTTTGAAGAGCTTGACAAAGTTGCATTTAGATGATCTATTTTAGTATTCCGTGTTTCTGAAAGGCAAGCCACCTGCTTTCAGAGGGGAGGAGCCGGAATGGAGAAGAATAGAGATGTAAACACGGTGACTTTTATGGGCAGAAGCAGGTTGTTAGCAGCATGTCTTTAAAATGGAAGTATTTCACAGCTGTTTTGGAAAATACGTGGAATGCTCCCGTGTTGTTAAAGAATATGCACAGGTAATTAATGTTAAAGTAAAACTTGTGACCTCATTTGACTGTACTTAGCATCATTACATTCATTAACTAGCTAATTTTATCTGTCAAATTATCGACTGGTTTCTAAATCCCTGCTCCCTAAAAATATTGATTTTTTTTTCATGAAAGGTGATTATAAATGAACAGGAACAATTTTCTCATGTGGTTTATGAAATTGAGCCACTCCCTGGCTTTATGAACATAACTGGTACTTCACCTATTTATTCTAAAAATGATGATAGGAAGGCGAGGAGTTATATGATGGTATGCTTTGCGATGTGATAGCTGTACTTGAGAAGGCAGAAGTAGAGAAATCTTCTCAACTACACCAACTTTATAATGCAAAAGAGCAAGAGAAGAGATCACTGAAAAATTTTATCTCCTCCAGCAAGACTTTTGCACCATGCCGCCTTCTCACCGGCCAGCTGCTCAGCTTGGCCGGGTCTGTGTCCTTTCACCAGATTTGGATGTTGAACCCCAACCCTCCATGTGATGGCTTTGGATATGGGGTCTCCGGAAGTGCTCAGGGAGAGATGAGGTCAGGAATGGGGCGCTCCGGGTGGCATTAGTAGCCTTCTGGGAAGAAGAGAAGGTATTGTCATCACCAGCCACGCTGACCCATATACTTCTTAGCACTGTGTTTTGTCTTACTGGACACTTCCTCTGATCTGAGTGTAAACCACCTCTGAGGAACCAACACTTGCCAAGACTCCTAGTTCTTAAAGAGAAGCTGAAAATCCAGATTTTTCTAGGACATTTCCTAATATTTTTAATATCGACATATCATTCTCTCGATAACACATTTCCATGCAGGATCTACCCACAACTCACACGTCTACAAACGTTGCTTTTGTTTGTTTGCTATTTTTATTTTTTAATTTTTCAATTATAGTTTAATATTCTTTTGTATTAGTTTCAGGTGTGTACACAGTGGTTAGACAACCATACACTTTACAAAGTAATCCCCTGGTATGTCCAGGGCCCACCTGGCTCTGTACATAGTAACTACAGTAGCATAGACTATGGCCCTTGTGCTGTACTTCAGGACCGCTGTGTAACTGCCAGTCTGTACTTCTCAGTCCTTCTCCTTTTTCACTCCATCCCACAGCCCCCACCCCTCTAGCAACCATGGTCTGTTCTCCCTAAATCTGTTTCTGCTTTGTACAAATGTTATTTTACTTACTTCATTTTTTAAAATATGTTTTTTTTTTAATTTTTATTTTAGCAAAAGAGGAAGGGAAAGGGAGAGAGAGAGACAGAAACTTTAATGAGAGAGAAACATCGATCAGCTGCCTCCCACAAGGCCCCAACTGGGAATCAAACCAGTTGCACTCAACCTCTGAGCCACACCATCCGGGCCTGAATAAATGTCGTTTTAGTATGTATGCCCTATCTTCTAACCTGTTGAAGAGAGTGTGTATTTTTATTCTCTGATTCCCAAGATCTATTATAAAATGGTTGGTAGTAAAAACAACACATGTTCCTGTTGATGCTATTTCTGCTTGCTCTTTCCCTGACCCTTTCGTTCTTTAGGTAAAATATTCCCCATGCCATTGATTCTTCCATTACCCTTCAGCTGTATTTTTTAGGTCATTTAGTTTCACTCCTTTGCTGCCTCAGGTTTTGGTTAAGACTCTTGTTAGGAGCCGTACTGGTAAAAACCTACTTGTCTGTACTCACCGCATTTTAATTGTTTACTTTTGGATCCAAAGATGGAAGCACTGGGACAGAAGTCTCTCTTCAACGGAGGACCTTGAACTCTACATAGAAAGGGATTGACGGATGCAAAGTGGGTTTCCTCCGTTTCTATGCTTTCCTGCTGTTTTTGTCACCCACTGTCTTGACTGTTTTTCTAGCACCGGTGCTGTTACTGCTCTGTGGCCCGATTTCTCTGAGTCTCAGTGGGAAGGCTTCTCTTTTATTTATCTATCTGTTTCTATTCGTGGGAATTAATCTTTAAGTGGCTCTACACCTGTTTATTCATTCTGCGAGGGGCATTGCTCACTGCCAGTGGTTGTTTTTGATGCGAACACTGCTTCTTGACTTGTTTTGTTTGGATTCCTGACATGTTTGCAGGCCTGTGGGATCTAATAAATAACAGTAATGAATTCCTCACCAGCTCCTGTTCTGCCTTCATCACAGGCTTCCCAGAGTCAAACCAGGAAAATGTTCTTTTTCTCCGGCTTCATATTTGGTGTATCTAAAGTGGTATATATCAAGGTGCTTATAAAATGAAGTTAGCTGACCTTTCAATATTGTAGTGCTGATAAAAAATTTTTTATGAGCTATTTTTCTGCAACTGGTTTTCATCATTTGATTTTCAGGATAGGAGTCCATTTTCATAGTCCAAAAATAACATAAAAAGTGCAAAAAATTTACACAGTGAAAAGTCTGACTCCAACCTTTTTTTTCTCTTTTGCTGCTCCTGCCACCTAACTACTTTTATCAATTTTTTATGTACTCTTCCAGTGTTTCTTTATATTAGTATTTATCCATTGTTTAAAACACAAGATAGCATTGTTCTGCTTCTTTCCCTTTTCACTTAACATGACATCTTGGAGCTTCTGCCATATCAAAGTATGGAGCACCACAGTCTTTTATACAGTATGACAGTATTTCATTGGATGGAGGCACCATTTATTTAACCAGGGCCTTACTGATGAGGATTTGTTCGCTTACCTTTTCCTAGGATGTTTCATATTACAACAAATAGGCTCCTGCAGACCTCTTGTCCCACATAGACTCATAGTTAAGTGCCAGTTTTTGAGCACCTCAATAGATATTTGGTATTGTGCCATGGATTTTAATAGTGAATATTTAAAACAATAAGGAAGTATTATTTTGGCTTTACAGAAGTGGGGACTAAGGGCTTAGGGAAGTTGAGTAACTTAAGTCACACAGCTGGTAAGTGGCAGAGCTGGGATTATACAATATCTGTGTACTTCTCTTAAGAAAAAAAAAATTTAGTTCTCACTGCACTGCTAAATATTGTTTAGGTCAGTTATATGATAGACAAAATCTACACTAATAAAAGAGAAATATGCAAATTGACCATCACCCTGCTATGCCCACCAACCAATCAGGAGGGGATATGCAAATTAGAAGGACAAAGATGGTAGCTGCCAAACTGCTCCAGGCACGGTGGAGTGGCCAGGTGGGGCAGGATGCCTGCTATGAGAGGAAGAGAGGGAGGGAGAATGAAGGGATCTAAAAGAATGGCACTCGGGCCACAGCAAAGACAAGACTGCAGACTCCAGAATCTGCAGGGAAAACGAAGATGGCAGACTCCAGCCAGAGTGAAGGCCTAAGTCCCTGTTGCCGGAGGAAAACCGGTGCTGGAAGCCAAGGGAAGCAAAGCCTATTGCATGAATCTCTTTGTTCAACAGGCCTTTAGTTTCATAAATACACCTTAATTATTTTGGTTTTGCCTAAGTAATTATCACTCCTAGTTAATGTGTTTGTAAAGTTAGTGCTTACATATTTTTAACTATCTACTAGTATTTGTTTATCCATCTTATCTATCCATCCATCCATTCATCCATCCATCTATCCACCCCCTGTGGCAGAATAATTTGTATAAGTGATTATAAAGAAAGCCAGCATATCTAAAGTGAAATATATTTTAAAAGTTTTAAAAGATAGTCTTTTTTAATCTCATAAAGTATAGGATTATGGAAATCCTAATTTCAAAATATATATATTTGAGCACCTTTTACCTGGTTATTGTAAAACACACCCCTCAAGAGAAAGCATGCTATTAATGCTAAAGGGAGTTTAATGAGGGACGTTCAGTTGTATCGGATAGAGAGGCCTACACGCTAACTTCCCATAAGTAGTGAGTGAATTTTTAAGCATATTTTTTATTTTCACATTAAAGTTAACTTAGATGCTGCTTTTTCAGAGGAATGTAATTAAATAATTTTCCAAGGCTTCAGAAAAAAGGAACAAAACAACTGTGCCTTTGTGTTTGTTTTATAAATCACAACAGTGGTTTTTTTCCCCTTAACATAAACGTGGTCTGCATATTGATTGCATTATTGATTTGACTCAATGTGTGTATGCATTTTGTTCAAAGGCTTTCTCTTTTTGCCTTGTGTTGGACAGTAGGCACTTTAAACTAATGTGTAGAAACCTAAGCCATGAGAACAAGAATTCTAATTAAAGTCGGATTTGCCATGGGGGTCTAGCTCCAGGTACCCCTATTCTGTTCCTTGCATATGCTGAGCACTCTGTTGCTCCCTGGAATTTTTATTAGTTTCCTGTGGGCTCTCTCCCTCTACTTCTATTTTTCCAGAATATCTGATCTATGAAGCACAGCTTTTGATTCATTTATTTTTTCTTCTTTAAATTCAAGTAATAATATATTATACCTTCCTTGGATGCTCTTATTTCTATACCATTGAGTATCTTTCATAATCATTTTCGTCTGTAGCAATATATGGAAACAAATGATTTCCCTTAGATAAATTATCACAATTTCCACCAATTTTCATACTCTACCCAATTTGTAAAAAGTTGTAAAAATATTCATGAAACAGAAACATAAAGAGACTATTTCTACCTAAAAAATCTTCAGAGCCTCCATATCCCATCAGTATTAAAACATTTAAAACCCATTAGTATGAGTGATGTGTATGAATGCACTTTGAAGTGCTTTTCAGGTATATCATTAGTTAACATTTTGACTGTAGTGATTTGGAAACTATCTCCTGAACCAACATTAGACATTTAGTGTCTTTATTTTTAACAGAGCGCAATTTACTTGTACTGCTGAAAATTCACTTTTAAATGTTTAAACTTAAAATGATGCAAAGTATGTTCTTCAGAGATTTGGAGTTTCACTATTTATGTAGTTTGCTTGTGATGGTGAAAACTCAGCACTAAATATTTGAGCTTCCAATCATGGGGCAAACATTCAGAGATAGCAGTCTTGCTGTTGGTCTGTTGGTCGGCGGTCTGCCTCTGTTTGGATTGGTCTTGGTGGGAAGTCATTGAGACCATTAGCAAGAGAGCAAACCCATTACAAATATGCAGGCTCTTGGAAAACCAAAGCCAGTGAACTAATGAGCCCTATTAAGGTGATTACGAGCGCTTTATATAAATGATGCGACAGTGGTGTTGGGTTCCTCGTGGTACCAATGATAGAAAGCCAAGGTGTCCCTATTTTTCTAAATAGAGATAAAGAGTCCTGGTGATTAATTTTAGCACCATTGAGTTCATTTGCCATGTGGCCACTAGACAACAGTTCCTGGGCACAAGATAATGGAGAAGACTCCTGTTTGACCATGGGTGCTAATACAGCTATTTGTCAAGAAATGCATCAGTAATGGGAGGTTGTAAATATATATTTACACACACATATTGATTGATTTAAGAGAGGAAAGGAGAGGGAGAGATAGAAACATCAATGATGAGAAAGAATCATGGATCGGCTGCCTCCTGCATGCCCTACACTGGGGATCAAGACCACTACCTCAGCCTGTGCTCAGACCAGCGATCTAACCGTGACCTCCTGGTTCACAGGTCGATGCTCTATCTATTCCTATTCGTGGGAATTAATCTTTAAGTGGCTCTACACCACTGAGCCACACTGGCCAGGCAGTACGACCACCTCTTGATAAGAAAGAACTATCCAAGTTTCCTGACACAGTTTGCGGTCTTCAGCGGCAGCCAAACCCCCGATTAGCACAAACATTTGAGAAGATTCTTAATTGCTGCCTTTACCTGAACATCTTGGATGGGCGATCACAACATTTTGACTTCTGTTTCTGAAGTCAACCTCAGGCTTATAAACCAGCCACAGGAATTTCAAACGTGGTCCCTGAAAGGCATGGATGACTGTGTGCTGGTGTGGAAAACATCTCATTTCAAAACTGTGTGGTCTAGGCACAACGTGGGTGGCTTGTTCTGAATCCCCACAGGGTCAAAGGGGTCATGGTCTGGCTTGGCTTTATAGCATAAGAATAGTTTTTTAAAAAAAGAAAAATCTCATAACACAAATGCTTTCAAGTTACTCAGTGGCTATCCAGTTAACTACCAGTTATAAAATTACTAGTGATTAATTATGTCAGGGTTTGGCGAGATAGGAGGGATACTTCACTCAATGTTTTAAATTGGTCTAAGCGGTTTTCTTAGGCCTTCAGTTGTGTGGTTTGTACAGTTCTTTGGTTGACTCATATCCATCTTTCTCTGCCTGGCCCGCAGATCTTGTTTTGCCGTGTTCTTCCAAAATATGACCCATCTGGCTTTGGGCCAAGAAGGCACCTCCGTCAACACTGTGCTTGCCTCCTCCCACAACTATATCTCAAAATTACAACTGCCCTAAAGGACAGCCATCATTCTGAGCCGCCTGAAACCTAGCAGAATGAAAGGCCTACAACTAAGGAATAAGAGAGCCACATTGAGGCTGGGAGGAGGGATGGAGATGCAGAATGAGCTGGGTCCACACCCACGTGTGGTGGATAAAAACCAGGAGGGCCCTAGCCGGTGTGGCTCAGTGGATAGAGTGTCAGCCTGCAAACCGAAGGGTCCTGGGTTCCATGCTGTTCAAGGGCACGTACTTCGGCTGCAGGTTCCCCAGCCTTGGTTGGGGTGCATACAGGAGGCAACCAATTGATGTGTCTCTCTCACATCAATGTTTCTATCTGTCTCTCTCTCTCTCTCTTCCACTTTCTCTAAAAATCAATGGAAAAATATCCTCAGGTGAGGATTAACAAACAAAACAAAACAAAAAAGACAGAAGATAGTTCCCTCCTCATCTCAGCCCAGTACAGCCCTGGTACCGCAGTTCAGATGCTCAAATTCCCATATATGTCAACGGACATGTGAAAAGATGAGCTTGGAAAGAATTCTGCTGAACTTAAATAAATGCAAGGCTACTAGATATCAATATAGTTACAATTTTGTCTAAGAAAAATATGTCCTCGTCATGAATAATTTATTTTGATACTTTTTAAAATGTGAATTTTGGAAATATAGAATCTGTTTTAGACACAGTATTCTACTTAGAGTCATGCTCACGTTTATCTATGACGTCCTATAGCAATTGGGCCAAAAGTAACTCTTCTGACAATAATGCACGTGAACAGACGTATGAAAATATGTCACGGAGATGAGGCGATTCTGGCTATTTATGGCCATTACTTTAGAACTCGCAAATTAGAGGCAACCAGGCAGAAATTCACAGCCGTCACAATAGAGAGAAATGCCAAATTTATGAAAACGCTCCGACCAATCACGCTAAGTCAACAGTGGTTAGCCAATAGTCAGCTCCACTGGCTGCACTGACAGCTTTGTTATCACCTATTGTTTTGTCTCTCGAACTGATGTTGGTTAAACCCATCAAGCCCCAGGTATGTGTATAAAATGACATTTCTTCACCAGGAGAAGTCTGGGAAGCTGGACGTCTCTATATGCAGAACATGTCTTACTGAAACGCAAGAATCAGGAGAGGTGTTTGTTGGAATGTGGGAGGTCAGAGAATCAGACGACTGAAAGAAACCATCTAGTCAGGCCTTCTCAGCGAGGGCTGTTTGTAGCCCCTCTAAGGGGAAGATGGGAATTCATTTGGGCATTTTTCACTGTCACGTGATTGAATGGCAGGGGCCCTATGGAATTTGGTGGGGGCGGGGGCCGGGGCAGGGGCAGAGATGATAGACATCTTACAATGCTTTCTGGATGGTGTGGGGTAATGAGGAATTATTTCTCCGTTCCCGATCAGGTCAGGCATCACCTGGTGCTTGGAATCCTCCCCACACCGAGTGCTTACTGTGAGAATGACGAACAGGAAATTCAATATTAGGCAACAGTGGAGATGTGCCCACAACCAAGGTACATGCCCTTGACCGGAATCGAACCTGGGACCCTTCAGTCCACCGGCCGATGCTCTATCCACTGAGCCACACCGGCTAGGGCTAACATGTTGTTGTTTTAATATGGAGGTTACCTGCATCTATTGGTTGCAATTTTGGGGTCTCAGCTGAAAACTCAGGAGGGGAAGAGCCTTTTGAACAATCTCCATTGAAATTTCTCTTAGCAAAGTCACAACTGTCTTTGTTTCTAAATGTAATGGATGGGTTTCTCTCCTTACCTTGATCTCTTTGTGATATTTAAAACTATCGATTAACCCCTCCTCCTGAGAAACCTGGCCTTGCTGAATTTCTAAAATACCACAATATGTTTTGGCTCCCTCCTGGTTCTGCCATTATCTGCTCTCCAAACGGTGGTGTTTTCTGGGTTCTGTCATCTGTTTCCTTCTTTTTCAGCTTCTGTTGGGTGATTTCCCTGTTCTCCCCCACCCACCTTAGTTTTCAACTTTAATAACCTCTAAGGTCACTTTTATCTTAATCCTTTTCCCTGTGTTCAGATCTCTCTATTAAAGTGCCATTCTGAATGTCTCCATCTGAATGCCCAATATTTTAGCTCTGACACATCCTGATATGAAATAAGCATTTGTTTTCTACCCTGAATGCCCTACACCGCTATATTCTTGTATTTCTCTCCCTCTGAAAGGCTGGGTTGGAACCAAATGATACTATTAGACCAATCTCCTTAAGGACAGAGAGGAACACAAACAGTTTATTTTGCCTCAGTATTAAAGGAATCCTGATTTACTTTTATACTTCCACCCATCTTACACAGCTTGAATATGTTTGAGCATTCCTCGCTGTAGTTTTCTTTTAGAGCTCAAGAAATATATATTTATAGATTCAGTTTGTAGATAAAACACTTTTTTCCCCATTAAAATTAGCTCAAGGACTTTGCTGAGCTTGCCACCACCATCAAGAATATATTGGTTTATACCCGTAGAGTCTTAATATTATGATTCTCTATGAAAAGATTCATTGTTTGCTTGAAGCTGCTTCTTCAAAGATCTTTTCTACGTGGAGCATAGAAACTTGTTTCCTGAAATATTATTTGTCTTATTCAGGAAAAGCCATTGGAAACGACTTGTCACCTGTTCACAGGGCTGAATGAATACATTCAAGAAAAATACAAAAGCAAAGAAGATATGAGTTCCCAAGGATGGTAGCCGCTCATTCTCCCTGAGAACTGTGATGCCGATTAGGGCCTGAATCAAAATCTCACATAAAAAATACACATCTCCCTCCCCCTCCCACCACATTCCTTTTGAGAACTCCCTATGGGGGGTGGGGGTGCAGGGGAGGGCAGTGTCTGTTTGAAAATGCTGCCAAGGTCACTCTGATCTACCCCCTGAAAGAGAACTGCCTCAGGTTGGTGGGTCTCAGACTTCCATCTTCCACAAATCAGAACTTGTGTCTGTTTTGTTTTGTTTTGGTTTTGTTTTTAAAATACATTTTCATTGATTTCAGAGAGGAAGGGAGAGGGAGAGAGAGATACAAACATCAATGATGAGAGGGAACCATTGACTGGCTGCCTTCTGCATGCCCCCTACTGGGGATCGAGCCCACATCTTGGGTATGTGCCCTTGACAGGAATTGAGACCAGAGACCCTTCAGTCCAAAGGCCCACGCTCTATCCACTGAGCCAAACCAGCGAGGGCCAGGACTTGTTTTTATGATTGGGGGTGGGGATGAAGTGTTTTGAGTTATAATTTTTATCAGTAAGGGCACTGAAATGAAACAAACAAACACACAAACTACCATGTATGATCACCATCTCTTCTACAGAAAGGACATTTTCATATGGAAATGTGGGTAGAACACACTCCAGGAGTAAGGAATAATCCTTCAAATAATGACACTGAGTGATAAAACTTGCCCCATGTCTTCCTTTGTAGAGGACCATTAAAGCATCCTCATGGACCAGTGCTTTCTCTACAGTCCAGAGCCACTGCCTCAGACGAGCTAACAGCCTCCAGGAAAGAGGAGATAACAGCGCTTTGCTTTCTTTACTCCTTATTTTAATTTGTCATTTGAGAGCTTTGAGTCCCTGTATGTCAGAGTAGCCCATTTCGGTTCAATTAAGCCTTGCAGTGCCCGTGTCCCTCTGTTCCGCTCCAGGGGACCAGCCGGTGCTGGGAGCTCTTGGCATTAGATCAGATGCCACTTTCTCTCGGTCCTTTATCCAGAGTCAGGTTTCCAACCCTTTGATGACTCAGCTCCATAATGTCTAAAGTTCTATTTCAAATCCTTCAAACTTGGGGTTTTAGGGAAGATGAGCTGCATGGCTGGAGGAGAGGAGTCTGCTAAAATCTACAGCCCTAGCTGGTTTGGATCAGTGGATAGAGCATCGGCCTGCAGACCAAAGGGTCCCAGGTTCAATTCTTGTCAAGAGTACCT
This sequence comes from Pipistrellus hanaki, assembly GCF_964339955.1. Taxonomy (NCBI): domain Eukaryota; kingdom Metazoa; phylum Chordata; class Mammalia; order Chiroptera; family Vespertilionidae; genus Pipistrellus; species Pipistrellus hanaki. Next base: position 5,877,274 of record NC_140520.1, read on the forward strand.
ACCTCAGTTGCAGGCTCCCTGGCCTGGGCCCTGGTTGGGGCACATGTTATGTGCAGGAGGCAACCAATCGATGTGTTTCTCTCACATCAATGTTTCTCTCTGTCTTTTCTTCTCTGAGGATTGAGCCCACAACCCAGTCATGTGCACTGCCTGGGAATCTAACCATGACCTCCTGATTCATAGGCCGATGCTCAACCACTGAGTCACCCCAGCCGTAGCTAAACTGAGCATTTTTTTTTAAATGTATCTTTGGGGGATCAGTGGCCCTCTGTAACTAAAGCAATGGCTTGTGAGGAAGAAGGATTGCATCCCCTTTGACAGAAAGGGTGACTTTCTGTTTGAATGAAAGCTGGAAACACACTTACTCTTTTCTGTAGGACCATGATTATATCTGTGTAGTACTTACTACTAAATGTCTCTTCTCTAACCGGCCTTCTCCCCCCCCCAAGTCATGGTAAGGGGAGTCGTGATAATGATATTAACAAGAAGCACTCCGTTAGCTCCTCCCAGGCGCCAGGAGCTATTCTGATGCTTTTTTCATTCATGTAATTTGTAAGTAACTCTCTGAATTAGGCGCTGTGACATGCACTTAGCAGAAGAGAAATCTCAGTCACAGAGAGTTTAAGCGCCAGGTCCCCCAGGGAGTGGGCACGCTGGCATCATCCTAGCTGGTGCTATGAACACAGGCGGCCTCGCTAGCGCATCGGCCCCTTCCCTGTTATTCTTTACTGTGAGGAGGTGAGCCAGTCTTGCTTCTCCATCCCTCTGTGTCCAACAGTCATGCTTATTCCTCTGTTTGTGGACAATGAACTTGGGACCAATGCATATTAGAACAGAGTAACCATCAGCCTGTAAAATCTCCGGAGATGCTGAGGTTGGGGAGCACAGGTTTGAAATCAGACCTATAAGGATTTGCATCCTGGGAGTCACTTACTAGATGGGACTGCGGGCTAGTGTAACCTCGCTCATCTGGGTCCTCATAGTTACACAGAATGAAACCTGTGTCTCAGGACACCAGGAATACAGAGAGGGAACAGCAGCTTCAGAACGGAATGGTTAGCAACTTTGAGCTCTTATGCCACCCTGGGATCAAACAGGGATTTGGGTGGTGGTTTTTTTGTTTGTTTGTTTTCTTTCCAGAAAATGCAGGGCCCTAGACTCACCTTGCCTATGCCAGGCTGAAACACTATCATCTTCCCACTATCACATCTCTGCACTGTACTCTTTGGGGGAGAGGGAGAGGCCGTGAATAAGACTGAAATGGGGCTTTCTGCTTGGTTTGCTCATGAAATGCCTGACAGCACGTTCCAGAACAGTAACACAACGCTCCTGCTCCTGCGATGTAGACAGATTCCAGCTGATTCACTGCATCCTTCCCTCATTAAAAATCCCGTCTCTGATTTCAGATTCTCCCCCGTGGACGATGCTCTTCACCTTCTGTCCTGCGTGGCTGTTCACTGCAGTTCACGCGGCAACATTCTTCACCGCCTTCTCCCCGGAGGCCTTGGTGCGCCCGTGATGGATAAAGTCATTCCACACGTGAAGTAGGCAGGGAATTGTCAAGCCTGGCACCTTAACGCCGGAACACATCTGAACTGAAATGAGAACGTCTATCGTTTTCAAAGGCCTCACCCAGTCAAAACTCCCTTTGAATACACGTCGAGGATTGGCCACCCGGCTGTAATGATTTATTAATCTTACACTTAATATTCCCCAGGCTGCCATCAAGTGTCTGAGGGGACGTGCTGCTAAGAATAACTTGCTCAGCACTGCAGAGCCATGCGGACCATTTCCCATGGGGAAAGAAAGAAAGAAAGGAAACACACTTACTCTTTTTAAGGAAAAAGAAACATATATTTTCACCTATCGCCAAGCCAATGGCGAACGGTTCTGCCCATTGGAGCTGAGAAGTAATTAGCGGCATGGGACGGAGGCCAAGCTGAAAATGTGCTCCTACTTCGTTAGTGATATGCCCATTCTGCATTTAGCTGCAATTTCTGTTCATTTTATGAATTTCCTTCACACTGCCACCACCTTAACAGGGATAACTTGCTTTTCTGAAATAGTAATTTACAAATAATGGCCATATTTTCTATAGATGCAAATCGGAATGGTATGAATAATAATAAGAAACCCTAAGCCACCGAAACCGGTTTGGCTCAGTGGATAGAGCGTTGGTCTGCAGACTGAGTGGTCCCAGGTTCAATTCTGGTCAAGGGCATGTACGCTGGTTGCAGGCACATCCCAGAAAAAAAGAAACCCTAAGCCAATTAGGTGCACATGTTATTATTATTATTATTATTATTATTATTATTAGTTTTTGGATGACAGCTCGATCTGACTTTTTTGCACCCCCACAGCAACTGAACCCTGAGCAGCAGAGTGGCTCCTACCAGCCTCAGAGGGTCATAGCATTACAGCCAGAGGTGAGGCTTATGGGTTCATCCCAGGCATCAAACCTTGGAATTATTCTGCATCTCCACTTGGCTTCATAGTCATCTTACTTTGTTTCCGGATGCGATACAGAAGCATTGAAATGGCGAGAAGTAATTCAATCTCTCAGACTTCCAAAACATGTTTCTGAAGTTTGACTAGCCCTCCCCCCCCCCAAGTGGGATCAATATCTGGTCACCTGTGTCAACTTGTCTCTGTTTTTAGAACAGCGGTTCTCAACCTGTGGGTCGAGACCCCTTTGGGGGTCGAACAACCCTTTCACAGGGGTCGCCTAAGACCATTGGAAAACACAGATATTTACATTATGATCCATAACAGAAGCAACATTACAGTTATGAAGTAGCAACAAAAATAATGTTATGGTTGGGGGTCATCACAACACGAGGAACTGTATTAAAGGGTCACGGCATTAGGAAGGTGGAGAGCCATGGTGCCAGAAGGATGGCAAGTTAGCTCGTGTTGCTTTTGCATCTCTGTGTTGGGTGTCAGTGGCGTGGGTCACTGGATGATCTGAGCATCTGAGAGCTGAGGGTGTGGAGAGATCAGCTATTCTGGACACTTAAAAGGCAGCCATCCGTCCTGGAGGGAGACGGACAGGGACATGGTGGAAAGAAAAGGTCACAGTCTCACGGCCAGTCGGTCTGGTAATGGTTGCCTTTTTTTTTTTTTTAATATATATTTTATTGATTTTCCACAGAAAGGAAGGAAGAGGAATAGAGAGCTAGAAACGTCAATGAGAGAGAAACATCGACCAACTGCCTCCTGCACATCCCCTGGCAGGGATGTGCCCGCAACCAATGTGCATGCCCTTGACTGGAATCAAACCTGGGACCTTTCAGTCCACAGACAGACGCTCTATCCACTGAGCCAAACCAGTTTCGGCCATGGTTGCCTTTTTATAAGTGTATGTGCTTGGCCTTCTCCGCTGCTCAGGGTGAGTCATTCTAGAAATGAAAGAAGCGATACGTTGATATGGATAAAGTGTTCCAAGAAATATGTGGCACTCAAAGAAACGGTGAGTTCGGAAAACAAAACAAGTCATTCCATTGGCAACTGTGACATGTGACTCTAAGCCGTGCCGTAGCCTGGTGAGGCCATCCCGATAGTAGGGTACCCCAATTCAACTCTGAAATGTTTGCTATCATCCCCCACTGTCAGCCTATTCTCCACAGGCCCCAGTCCTGTTGGAGACGCTAACAGCGCACGTGAAGAGAACAAGAGATGCGAATGCTTTGTGGAATCCTCCAAATGAAACCAGAAATGGATGTGAAATGGAATTAGCAAAAGCAATATTGATTTCAGTGTCAAAACCAACATTGGAGGGAGGAGAAGGAAACAGCTGCACCCTTAAAAAAGGAAAATGAGCGTCTACAAAGCAACACACGCTCAATGCCCACCTGGAAGGCGCTTCTGGAACCACGCGTGACAACTCAATGGAGGGAACCCCCAGATAAAAGGGGATCATGTCTGGGATCGTGTTTAGGAGACAAAGACGAAGACTATCAAGGAGTGAATGCTTTGCATATTTAAATTTTTCCTTTTAAGGATAATAATTTGAAGAAGGGGGGTGATATCATCAACATGACATCAGAGGTGACTCTTAAGGACAGTTCCCCTACTAAGAAGCCCAGGGCACCATCGGGCAATGGCAGAACCAGGACTGAGGCAGCAGCCCGGGGACTGAATGACGTTGTAGAGGAAAGTGTCTGTGGATGATTCCGTGGCCGTCTGCACATCCAGGAAAAGTGAAGGGACGCTGTTCACGTGTGGCTTTCCCAGTGGAAGAACTTCACTCACATTCAAACCTATTCGTAGGTCACGTCCCGAGCAGAGAGAGTTCATGTTCAGGTATCTCAGTCCTCACATTGCAACTAGAACAAGCAGACCTTCTGGTAGTGGTTCGATTCCTTTAAATCAAGCCACAGAATTTCAGTCAGCGTTACAAGTTCATTATCTTGACTGTGAAACCTCTGACATGATTCTGAACATGGTTGTTAGTTCCCTTGCAAAGGTGAACTCTGGAGATGTATTTGTGTTCACGGTGGCACTATGACTATACATTTTGCATTATCATATAGAACATGGTAAAAAAAATAGTTTCCTCCTAAATTAAAAAAACTCATGATGCAGACATGTTCAGGAAATATGACAGGGTACATGCATACTTTATAATCCAAGCAAACCATAGCATTTTATTTTATTTTTTGAAATATAAGCTGTAATTATCCACATCTACACAGGCTATGAAACTACATAATTTTTGTGAAAGAGCTGGTATTGAACACACAAAAATATCATCATGGCAGTATTTATTTCCTCTTCGTCTGGGCCACCACCAGATGAGATACACAATATAGGATTTAAAAACTAAGTCATGTACAAAACGTTCACATGTGCATCATGTAATATGTCAAACTGTTTGCTTTGTAGGGATAAATTTCAGTGTCTACCTGTGCTGCATGTTTTTTTTTTTTCATAATTGAATTTCCCCCCAAAGTTTCAAAAGTTGAAATCCTATTCTTACACTGTGATTAAATACTTCCAATTGTTTCATAACAACATAAAGTATTGTTAGAGAACTTCGTTATAAAAAAAGATCAATGGAATTATAGGACAATTAGGATGATTTAAAAATGGTTTCTTCCAGACTCAAATATCTCTCAAATTGAATTTGATGCAGCTTTGGTTTTATTTATATAAAGTTATGTTCTGGAGCATAATAAAATGAAATTGAGAAGAGCTATGATTTTGGAGAATCCAAATTTGTTGAAACATTCAAAAAGATTAAGAGAGTCAACATATTGACAAGTTGTAATTGTAAAGATATTTGTTGAACACTGGTCCTTTACGTGGGCACAGAAGATAGTATCTGTGAAAACATTTGAGCTGAGATGTTCCCATAAAATCCGGACTATCCTGCATTTTAGCAGTTTTGCTGAACACTCCATAGTTCTCAGAATATTCCATGTATGTTCTCAAATATAATGGCCTACGTAGAAAAGCCAGTTGGAGGTATCAAGAATAAATGAAAAATTATGGTTGTCCTTCTGCTCTGTTTGTCCAAAGGTTTAACATTTGGAGCAATTTATGTAAAGACTATTGGGCATGAGAATCTGAAGATCTGTCATCTTACTGGCAATGTGAATTTCAGCAGGTCTGTTGTCTCTCTAAGCCACAGCTGCATTATCTACTAATGAGACTGATGTTTGGGAGTTCAAATGCAGGAATACAAAGACACTCTGTAAATGGGAGGACTTTATGTAAATTCAGATATTATATAATACACATGGGCAATATTATATATAGCATCATTACAAAGACTCAATAGCTTAATCCGTTGAAGTTGGTAGTGATTTTTTTAGTTTAGAAACTAAAACATTTTTATTCATTTAGTTCAGGAACTCATGCATGTTGAACCCTGGCTATGAACCAGAGAGTATGTTACAGTGGCAAATAAAACAGAAAATTTCCCTACTTCATGGAGTTTACCATTGACTAGAGGACTTGGACATAAACACGCACAGTTATATAATTAAACACTGTGGTGACTTCTATGAAATAAATTAACTAGAGTCTATGAGAGAGGATAACAGCTGGGAAGTGGGCGCTAACTTAGATTGGAGAGTGGGTGTATATAAGATTTGAACTGAACCCTAATAGATGAGTTGGTGTTAGCCAAGTTAACAGTTTACTGATGGATGGGCAGAAACGAAGGAGCTTTCTAGGCAGAAGAAATAATTCAGGCATATCCTGAAGCAGACAGGAGGGTGGTGTTCCTCAGGAACTGAAATTGGGTCAATGAGGTTGCCCTGCAGAAGCAGGAGACGAGTTTGAAGATCTGGACGAAAGTCGTGCAGAGCCTTGGGAGCATGTTAACGAGATAGGTTTGTATTCTGAGTGAGAGGGGAGCCACTGAGCAGGCTCGTGGAATGGAAGACAGAATAGGGTTCCATGCTGGACAAGTTGGTTTGTAATGGCCCAAAATGACATTGAATGAAACGATGTTGTTTGAGGACCTGCTGTCATTCATTGGAGAGGAGTGTCATTTTGGGGGTCAGGACTGGCATACTCAATTTGGGCATCCATAGCAAAGACAGTATTTAAAATCATGGAAATGGATGAGACCACTCAGGAAGAGAGTCTAAGAGAAGAAGTACCATATCTGAACCCAAGGAACTCTACCATTGAGAGAGTGAAAAGAAGAGGAGCTAGCAAAGAAGATTTAGAGAGAATAACCAAATGAGTCAAACATATATTAAAAATAAGCATGTTATTGGTAGAAATCTGCAAGCTATTTAATGTTTTTTTTCACACACATATATATATTTTCATGTTACCTTCCCCCATTCTGCCCGCTCCCATGCTCCACTCCTTCCCTCCCCCGCCCCCAACCTGCTCGTGGAAAATGGATAACACAAATTCTAGACAAGGTACTTGAAAAGCACTAAATAAATGATTCTTCAAGGAATACTGTATATTATACCCATAAGTTATCTCATAGAATTCTCATACTAACCATTGAGAAATGGGTGTATCATCATCATAATTTATCCCTAGGATATTCATGAGAACATAAAGGTGGAAAGAGGTTAGGGCCTTAAGTACCAGCCCACAGTGACAGAGGTTTTTAAGCAACACAGGCAGAACTTAGCAAAATAAGCCAGTCAGAGAAGGCAAGTATCAGATAATCTCACTCATATGTGAAATCTAATGAACAAAATAATCTTTGATGCACGAAATAGGTCCAGAGACATAAGAAGCATGGAACAGACTGACAAATTTCAGAGGGAAGGTGGCGGGGGAGGTGGGAGGGAGAGAATAACCCAAGAACTTATATGCACATATGTATAATCCATGGACACAGACAATAGTGTATAGTGAAGGCCTGGGGTAGGGGTTGCAGGGTGAAGAGGGTTAATGTGGGGGGAAAGGAGGGCATTTAGAATACTTTCAACATAAATAAATAAATATAAATAAAAAATTTACTTTTGGAAGAACTAGTTCTTCATGCCAAATTCAAGTGCAATATTTGAGCCATATCTGCCAACCTCTGGGCATAGCCTTGCTTTTCCTATCACTCCTTTTCAGGACTTCTGAGATTTTAACGATATATATAGTATGTTTAATAATGTATCACAAAGAGAGCTGGCTGTGACAAAAGGGGATTACATTGTGGTTTAGTCCTAAATTAATAACCAGTAATTATACACATTAATACCACTTCCAAGATTGTTTTTTTCACCCGAGGAAAAGTATTTGTGCTTGTCATATAAACATGTGTGATGTACACAGTTAGTAAAACTGATAGTATTAATAAAAATCTTAATAGACTTCATGATTAGAATAAGATGATATTTTGATCCAGATCCCTAATTAGAACAGTACATTTACCAACTGTTCTCGAGGGAAAAAGAGCCAGAATTCATCATTTAAAGTAATACCTAATTAATCCTTCTTTGTAACAGATGTCAGCCTTATTTTCAAAGTTCTTGTAGAAATGACTTGCAGTATGAATCTTTTCATTGTCTATCTTGGGATATTTGTTTTTGATGCTATGATATATGGTTAAATATTAGTAGAGAAGAGATAGATAATCAATTTAACTTTCATTTGCGTCAGGCTAATTACTAGTAGAGATACAGAATTTTGAATACAACAAACATATTCATATTCCATCAGAATCAATTACTGTAGAGTGCAGTAGCGAATCTGCTAATTGAGTATAGTGGAGAAACACTGGGCTGGGAGTTTGGAGAGCAGCATTCTCTCATGATTCCACCACATATCACTGCATGAGCTCCGACAACTTTAAAAAAATAATTTTATTAATTTCAAATAGGAAGGGAGAGGAAGAGAAAGATGGAAGCATCAGTGATGAGAGAGAATCACTGATTGGCTACCTTATGTATGCCCCACACAGGGGATCAAGCCCACAGTCTGGGCATGTGCCCTGATGGGGAATCAAACCAGTGACCTCCTGGTTCACAGGTTGATGCTCAACTGCTAAGCTATACAGGTCAGGCTCATCCCATCTCTTTTGACTCCAAACATTGCATCTGCGTGATGAGGCTAATGGGTGATGTGATTATAGGGTCCTTTCTAGGGAAAAGGTTCATTACATGTTACAAACTATTTTGTGTCTGTAATTCACATTCCATTATTGTTTACTTTGTGCATATGGATATCCTAGTAGGTATGTGCACACACAGACACACATCTCTGTTTCTCCTGAGTGTCTCAGTTCCTTTCCACAGTGTTGTTTGATGAAGGAGACGAGCAAGATAATGACAGCTGATCGAGTTACTTATGCTTTTAGACATATGTCATCTATTACAGGTAGAAAGGGAGCCACTTACTCAGTGGCAGGTTTCAGCAAAGGCCTCTGGGAAGCATCATATTGCCATTTGAATGCTTTTTCATTGATTAGTCAGGAAAGATAATTACGACAGAATTTTGGAGCAGCAGCTTTAATTCCTATCAGTGCTTCCTTACTAGTATAATGCATATTTGTGTTCCAGTAACTACTTAGCAAAGATCACAGAAGGATAATCTGCTGACCAGGATACACACGGACTAGAATGTGTAAAAAAATGGTGTCAGTACTTGCTATAAAAATCAAAGGCCTCATCCTGTGAATAGGAGCTAAGATATCACTGTTGTTGAGGGTCAAACTAGATGATTGCCCTTGGATGACCATGGAGCACAAATGTAACCTGTGAGGATCTGTTGGCCCTGTGTTATCTCTTTGTTTAACAAAAATCCATGCATTTGGTAGCCTTTATGAAATACCAAAATGGCTAATTTTTATTGTCTTCTATTAAGAGCTTACTCTACACAAGGCCATGTTTCATGCATATTAATTACCTCCTTTATCTCATCTCACCTTCAGAACAATCCTGCAAGGTGGGTCCTTTTATTAACTTTATTTTGCAGATGAGAAATCTATAGATAATGAGTAATGTGGCCATGATCACTCAACAAAAGTGGAGGGGACCCAGGATTTAAATACAGACTTCAGAGTATTCTCAATATACTAGTACAGTGACGACAAAACCAACCAACCAACCATAACCAACAGATCCCTCCTAAACGTGTTTACCTCTATCCTAATTACCTATCTACCTATCCTAACTACCTCTATCCTAACTACCAGATGTATGCCCATCTGCCCAGTTGACTTATCTACTGGGAAGTCTGAGTCCCTTCTGGTCCACACTGTCACTGGACTGTCACCCTGTACAACCAAGGTGGTCTCTTTCTCCTGTGATTTCCCTGTGCCTGCAATGGCTCCATCATTCATCTATGGCTCAAGGCTGGGAATCAACACTGTCTTCTCTCTCTCTTCACTTGCTATATCCAATTATCCATGACATCAACCCAGTGCTATCACTCAAATACTTTTAAAATCCAATTGCTCTTCTCTACAGCCATGGCCTCCACCCTGGTCCAAGAGACTGTCATTTCTCATGTGGACAACTGTGAAATTCTCCAATATGGGCTACTCTCCTTCCAGTTTTGATCCTCAATCCATTCTCTACACTTCAGCTAGAACAGGGTTTTCCAGTCACATAGTTGATGGTATAACACAGCTGCTTAAGGCTTAGTAGTCCTTTTCAATACTGTTGGGTAAAGCCCAACCTTCCTTTAAATGCTTCACAGGTTTGCTTTTTGCTTACCCACCTGGCCACAACCCCTATTTATTTTACAACATTATCTTCTTCCATCTCATGTCACAGCCATGGTGCTTGCTTTTACCTTGGCTGCTTCAAGGTCTCTCTACACATCCATTTCAAATTCATGTAATCCTGTGACAGCCCCTGTTCTAAGCACTCGAATGTAGCGGTCGCAGGACTGACAGAGTTCACTCTCATGGAATGTTCTTTTAATGGTTTATATGGACAGAAGCAAAGAAAAGAATGCATTTTCAGATGATTCTGAGTTCCATGAGGAGAACACGGAGATGGGACAGAGAGTGAGTGGAGTGGAGGATATTCATGAATGTACAGATACCTGTGGTCTATGTAATCCAAGACATGGAAGAGGAACCCCAAGTTCAATGCCCGGCATAGACCACAGACAAGGCATCTGTCACAGTGGGCAGACCCAAGCTCATAACTGCACACTTTTCCTTTCCAGCTTCTAAGACGTTGTGAGCCTAAGTGGGGAGGACAGATTAGTCTCAGGGAAGTTGGATTAGTAGAGAGTTTTGCACTTTGAGCAGCGCTTTTTAATTTTTTTTTCAGTCAAGATAAACTGAACAGTTTCAGGCGCAGATAATGAATGATAATTTCTCCTGGCTGGTATTCACAAAACATCAGAGATCTATTAAGAGCTTGTCTACAAATCTACAAATGCCCTAATTATGGATTGAACATCAAAATATAAATCATCCCAAATCTAAATTGATTCATGAGTACAAAGACTGTAAAAGACATAGAAGTATCTTTGATTTATTTGTGCATCATTATCTCACAAATAATTTACTTGAAAAAAAAAAACAAAAACGGCTATATATATAAGTTGGGGCATGATGAGAAAATTCAGAATGCAAGGAGGCTGTATCTACCTCAATTCTGCTTTGTCCAGACTTTCAGATTGAAATGAAAGTAAAAAGTGCCCAAAGTACAGTCTTGAATCAAGTACCTTTTTCCATTTAGAAAAAGAATATTAAAGGGAAAATCTGAAGTCCATATTTTCATTCAGCAAATTACTGCAAACACATTGAAAAACAAAAAGACAACAACAACAACAGCCGAAGACCCGTGCCATTCTACAGGAAAAATATTCTTGCTGTTTCAAAGACTCTTCCCTGGGTAGGGTGTTCCCCAGGTTTTTAGAGCCACCTTCATTTTCTGTCCCTGCCCATCACATTGTGAGAGGACCAGGTCCCCAGGGTTCCTCTCTGGGTGTGCTGACATGGCTGGACATCCCAGAGCCAGTGAGCAGTGTCTGCGCAGTCTGGTTCGCTGTCCATCCTGTCCTCCGAGCAAGGAGTCTGAGTGCAGCTTGCCAAGGGCGCTCTGTGGGTGGTCTTGGCTCCAAAGTCAGAGCCATGTCAGACTGAATCGTTCCACCTCTGATCACAGAGCTCCTGCTTGTCCTGCGGGCTGCTGCGTCTCCTCTCTGCCCTACAAGGTAAGAGTCCTTCCCTCTGGCTCATTGGAAACGTTTTTCTTGCCTGCTGCACCCCAAGCCAAAAACTCCTTCAATTTCCTCCGGTTTTTCTTCTGATCATCTGGAATATTCCGCTCTTCTCCCAGGAGAGGAAGCTCAACTTTTTAAAACACGGTGAGTCAGATGGAACTTTGCCACTTGGAGACAGATATTCCGCTTTTACGAAGGAGCCAGCATGTAAGAGCACTTCTTCATTGACCTCCCAATTATTGGGAGGGCATAAATCACTCCCCTGGTAAGCTTATGGGCCTGATGTGGGGGTTAACTTCCCCCCGGTGCTTTCTGAGGACTGCCTATGCTCCGCCTGTGGATGTGGTGCATTCATAATGCATACTTGCGAGCATGTGAGAAAGAGCATTCTTCATTGGCAACAAAGTGGAATGGTAGTCTGATTGGGCATGTCCATTCATCGTCCTCCACTCCTGTGATGTAGGCCCTTTTAACCTCTTAAAGAAAGCATAAGCATCCACTGGAGTGTTGTTTTTTTTTTTTTTGGCTCCTTAAGCACAATATATATAAATGTCAAATGCCTACCTGACTGCCTGGCGGACAATAGATGCTGATTAAATGGCCACTTGATTTCATTTCTTCTAATTCAGCGGTCGCCAACCTTTCGGACCTCACGGACCACTGGTTGATGACCACTGTCTAATCTACTCATCTTTTAAAGTAATTAGCATACGTTTTCTCTGAAGAATTTTCATACTATATCTGTCACCGTCCAAATCATTTTCAACTGATGGAATTAAAATAGCGTGTTTGATAGGGAAAGATGGACAGTCCATCCGAGGACAGATTCAGGACTGGCTTCCTTTGTTTACACTTCTTTTTCTTCCTTTTTTTTAATTTTTATTTTAAACAAGGATGGAGCAAGTAACATTCCTAAAGAAGAAACTTATCTCTTTGTTGTTTCAAGGAAGGGACTTTGGAGTTCAATGGGTCTTCATAGTTTTTAAGATCTTCATAAAGTGACAGCTTATAGGAAGCAAATGGTACCTAAAGATGTGTGACTTTAGAAGGGCTTTATCAAAAGAAGCTTCTGTAAGAATACGTTTGTAACTCCTGTACCTGAAATATCCATCCATCCTTCTGACCCACTGCTTCATCTCCCCCAAAGGGAGAAAATGCTGTTGTTGTTTTCCATCTAAATCAGCCACACAAACTCTCTCTCTCTCTCTCTCTCTCTCTCTCTCTCTCTCTCTCTCTCTCTCTCTTTTTATATATATTTTATCTCGGAGAGGAAGAGAGAGTGTGAGAGAGAAACATCAATGAGAAGAAAGAATCACCGATTGGCTGCTTCCTGCATGCCCAATATCCTCGACTGGAATCGAACTCAGGACCCTTCAGCCTGTAGGCTGATGCTCTATCTGCTGAGCCAGACTGGCTGAGGCCCAACTCTTTGAATCGATGGCCTTGGAGGCACCAATCACATTGCCCTTCTTACCACAGATTCTTCTCAAGATGGTTTATTAAAAATGATAGAATTCTCTTTTATTTCCAACTAGAATAGATACTGCCACCTCCATGGAAGTGTTGCATTTTTTTTTTTTTAAGAATTCTTGAGAAACCCAAGGAAGAAATTAGTCTTGACTTATCAATCATGTGCAGAAGGAAGTATTGGCAGGAAAAAAGCGACTGGATCTGTTGCCCCCAAGTGCTTTGTTCTAACTCAAATTCTGTCAAGCCCCAAAACTTGCATCAAAAGTGTCTACTGAGAGGCAGGAAGAGGTACAAAAAGAAATACAGTAGAGCTTGAAACAGCATCGATTATTGAAATTCAATAAGCTCATGGAGAATTTGTATATAAAGTAGATTTATGTGCATTGGGTGAGCATGAAAACTAAAATAAATAAATAAATAAATAAATAAAATCTGTAACTTTAAAAGAGCTGACATGATTTTCTGTATAAATATTATGTTCCCAAGTTTCATTGCCTCCTGCTAGCTCTCAGCCGAGAGTGAATGCTTATGGTTGAGTCATAAACCTCTGGAAAATCTCAGCACTAGTTTCTAGTGGAGGGCTCACCCCACATTAATTCCAGGAGCGGAGGCTGGGAAGGGTGTATGCCGTGACCGCTTCTCTCACACCATCTCACATGCCTGCGGGCTCTGCCATTCCTTCCCAAGAGTGTGTACTCCACCGCCATCCAGTTTGTGCATGGCTTGTTTTATTTCGGTTTCTTTGCTTCTTCCGAGAAATGCTATCTTTAGAGGGATAATAAAGAGCTTCATTCCTACTGTTTGATCCAAGCAACCTGCCATTTGCGAAAAATCTAACCTCGTGAGGCTGTTTGGGAGAACAGCCCTCAGTCTTGGGTTTGAGAGGCGCTTTCAATGACAGTTATCCCTGGCTCTTACAGGTGACAGAGAAGGGGTGTGGTCTCCTCATTGGCAACTGAGAAACGATTTCAAAACTCTGACCCCATGAAAGGAAAACCCAAGGCTTCTGGCTACATCGTTCTTTGGTGACATGGCCTCAGTTTTTTAAAAAAATATATATTTTATTGACTTTTTACAGAGAGGAAGAAAGAGGGATAAGAGAGTTAGAAACATCAATGAGAGAGAATCATCGATAAGCTGCCTCTTTTGCCTCTTGCACACCTTCTATTGGGGATATGCCCGCAAACCAAGGTACATGCCCTTGACCAGAATCGAACCTGGGACCTTTCAGTTCTCAGGCCGACACTCATCCACTGAGGCAAAGCGGTTTCAGCTGGCCCCAGTTCTGATGAGCAAGGAAGCCATGGAGCAGCTGTTTAAGAGGATCAATGGACCACCCGTGCAACCAAGTAACTGACTCATGAAAACAGCAAAGCTTTCCCGGGCATCTCAGGGACCAAGGATGGAGGCTGTTTTCTTGCTCAGCGGGAGGCATATTTATAGTTTAACGTGCGGAGGGATTACAGCCATGTATTAGCTAGTGCTTAGGGCCTTGTGAGCTCTGAAAAAAAGCCCGAATCAATGTTAATGATATGTTGAAAAGGGGATAACAGGAAGACAGACATTTTTATTTTATTTATTTATATTTTTTGGTAGTCAGGTACCTCGGAAACTTCATCCTAAAATGGCCCAGGAAGCAGCCTTAATGAAATCAGCTAAGCTGGGACAGATCCATCAAGTCAATAACTACATTAGCAATTACATCCTTTTAGTGCAAAAGCAGTCCTGGGCCCTGTCTCCATAGCTATTGAGGGGATGTCTCCTCGGCCGTGCCTGAGAGGCCGATACCTTTGGCTGCCTCAGCTCTCCAGGGCTTGCAGTTAAAGCATTTGATGGATTAAGTTGGCAGCTAACAAGGGCCTCGCCAACGGAGTGTGCTGGGACTGTGTCTGGGAGCTCATGGAAAATTCTGAGAGGCTCTGTAGCCAATCAAGGTATAGGAATGGATTTGATGGCCCAGGAAAAATGATTTATTTCCTTCCTTCCTTCCTTCCTTCCTTCCTTCCTTCCTTCCTTCCTTCCTTCCTTCCTTCCTTCCTTCCCTCCATTGTTATAAACTGGCCATTCTGTTTTTTGTGAGTTACTGACAAAGTAAAAGGCTATATGCTACTATAGATGGAGATGCTGATAAACCACATTTTCAGTGGATTCTTCACGGAATTATTAAAATTGCAAGGGATCTAGGAGAAACACCTCGTCCAGCAACTTGCCCAAAGTACTCCTTTCCTCTTGCACAGACTAGCAATTCTTTAAAAATGAGCTTTATACAGCGGGTGTGTGGCCCACTATCTGTCCTGATTTTATTCTCCACTTCCTATTCTGTGCTGTGTATGTAGCCCATTATTATTATTATTATTATTATTATTATTTTGTATTTTAAAATCCACAAGCATTCCTGGACCCAATTTGGATCCCAAATTGCCTCTCTCCTGGGTTTATCAATCAGGCCCAGCTGAAGGTGGTTCCAGCCGGGCCCAGGCAGTTAGTCCTGCTTAGAACCGCTCTTACACGACTTACACTGCGGAACTCGCCACCCTCTCAATGCCAGGCTCTGCCTTCCCCGGATAACCCGCACGCTGCTTGATCGGCGCTGGTTTGATGCTCTTCTGGACATTTTTGCTTTAATTAATCTCGAAAGCTTTTTTTGGCTGGGAATCTCACAAAGCAAGCACCCCAGGAGCACTTCTGCCCTTAGCATTTATAAAAGCCAGCTCCTGGATTCCATGGATAAAATAGGTCAAAACTGGAAAAGCTAAAAGCGTCATAAAAATACAAAGTGCTGATCTCTTCTCATTTGGGAAAGTAACCTTGGTGGAGTGGGTTTGGTACAGCAAAGTGGTTCGACTTTCATTCTAGATCTTTCTTTTCCCCCCTTCTGTTTCTTTGAAGCCCTCTGAGAGCTTTCTATTCTGGGCCCCGGAGGCCCTGACTTCGCTTGTTCACCAGCAGAAGGAATCAACAAAGGAACCCATTCTATAATATATTTCGGAGCCAGCTGGCATCTGGAGGACAACAACCTACTGACACCCACCTGCTTTTGGAATAGATCAGCGTTAGGGTCCTAAGCCTGGGGGTCACGGGGTTACTGAATGCAGGGGCGCAGACGGGGCAATGCCGTTTGCCAGGATACCCCCCAACACTGATTTGAGAGGCAGGCTGTGTCACAGGGTCAGTAGCTGGATGTGATTCTGTTAAGCCCCTCCATAGGCTTACTCCTACTGAATCCATTTTTGCTTTTACCCTCCTCACCTTTAAGGTCTAATTCACGCTAAGCAACATAAATCGTACAGAAAGGCACAAGAATCATATGATTTCACTCCTATGTGGAATAGTACGCAGAAAGCAACACATGGACAAATAAAACAAAGAGACTCACAGACACAGACAAGAGTATGGTGGTTTCCAGCGGGGCTGGAGGTTGGGGTGAGGATGCAGAGGGCACAGGGGTCAAATACATGGGTGTGGCTGGAGACTAGACTTTGGGTGGTAAGCGTACAATGCAATATACAGATGATGTGTGATGGGATTGAACACTAGAAACTTAGTCTTATTAACCAATGTCACCTCAGTAAATTTAATTTAAAAATTCATAGGCCCACCTAAACCAGTTTGGCTCAGTGGATAGAGCATCACACTGTGAACTGAAGGGTCTCAGGTTTGATTCTGGTCAAGGGCATGTACCTTGGTTGTGGGCACATCCCCAGTAGGAGGGGATGATGTTTCTGAACGATGTTTCTCTCTCATTGATGTTTCTAACTCTCTCTCTCTCCCTTCCTCTCTGTAAAAAATCATAACATATATTTAAAAAAATTCATTCTCACGTGCAAATAGAGGCATCCTTTTAAAATGTATATTAACTAGTTCTCTAGTTCTGGCTTCTACGGTCCTCTAGTGCTGCTCTTCCACAATCAGATGGGAGCAGATGTGAATCACTATTATGAACAGCCCACCCCAAAGATTCAGAGATCGCTCCAACGGGATCTGGTAACCCTGGGTGAAATTCCGGGCGAGACGGGAGAGTGATCTAAAGGAAGATGGCAGAGGAAGGAGGAAGCCAGCTCCGAAGCCTCCGTGAGAGCGGATGCCACGTTGACTAATGCAAACACAGCTCCAATTTCCTCTAATTAGTTCAGAGTTAGGTGACAACGCATTTAATCAGCGCGCTAACAAGTGCGGCCGCTGATTGCTCTCGCCGCCTGTGTGTATGTGTTGACTGGAAAAGTAAATAAGATTACTTTCAGAGCCGTAATCAAGCGGCGCCCTAATTGTGTTACGGTAGCAACCTTCTAGAAGTACCGTGCAGCGGGGAGGAGTCGTGATGTCCCCAGCATCCTTTCCCTTCCCCCTGGACGTGTCACTGTGCTTGAACCCTTCGGGGATGTGATGGCTCAGTGGGCGCCCCCCTGCCAAGGAGGCTCACCCCATCGCCCCCCTGTTTTGTGACGTCTGCACGGCACTGGCACGGCTCTGAGGGCACCACTGGAATCCGCAGCAGCAGCAGCAGCTGTGTTCCCAGGTGGCTCAGCGTGGCCTTCGGCAGACAGAGGGATCTGTTCAAAATGCAGTGTTTTTCCAATTAGTGCAACACACCTAGAAGCCAGCGTGGTTTTTGTGTGTGTGGTTGGCAGTGAGATAGCAAGCAGGCGTCACTTTTCTCATCCTCTTCACGACCTACATAGGGCTGTGCATTGGCTTCTCTGACATCAATTAGGAGTGTGGTTTTTGCTATGATGTCGCATAGAATTGTACACCCGAAACCTTTATGATTTCATTAGCCAATGTTACCCAATACAATAGTAATTAAAAAAAAATTTTTAAAAAGTGCAGATTTCACTACCTTCTTAGAAATCCCTGGGCCATTCCCAATGGCTCTCCTATAAAGGGCTGCCAAGGTTCTCTCTTCCTTTCTACAACCTTATTCCACTTTCCCTAACTCCCGGAGAAATCCACGCTTGTACGCAGTTAGGCAGAGAAATAATAATTTAGCCCTCCTTTGTCCCCTCTACCTTTCGAGTTTTTTTTCTTTTTTTTTCTTTTCTTTTTCCTCCCAGAACCAAATGGCTCATCCAGGTGTGTTGTTGCGTCCCAGAGTGAATGTGTGCCTCTCTCTCAGGAGGCAGGAACTGCCTTGGTCAGTTCCAGTTTCAAATCACCTTCTCCCTCCTCCCTTCACTTTTGCTCATTCATTCACTCAGTCTTTATTAAGTACCTACTGTATGCCTAGTCATGGTCATCAAACCTGGCAAAGCATGCCTCTGCACCTGAACTGCTTACCTGGGTGACCACTGTCATTCTTGTCTATTTTATATATATATATATCAATAAGCTGCCTCCTGCACACCCCCTACCGAGGATGTGCCCGCAACCAAGGTACATGCCCTTGACCAGAATTGAACCTGGGACCCTTGAGTCCGCAGGCCCATGCTCTATCCACTGAGCCAAACTGGTCAGGGCCATTCTTGTCTATTAACGACTACTGTGACCTTAGGGGACATCAATAGAGTAAAAACGGGATAAAGTATATTCTTTCCTCAGAGCGCAATCATCCAAATGTTGTGTCTAAGGCTCTTCCGTCACAGAGAGCCAAACTACTCTATCAGCATCGATATTCCGGATAGTAAGAAAGTAAAGAAAAACAATGAAGACATCATGGCATAACTGAAGAAAAGCCAAATCCCAAGAGTTAAGAGTGTAATAGCCAAAGAAAGAAGCGACAGAATCTGGGTTAGAATTTAGATTCTCATCTTTTTCACATCTGGATCCACAACCCTCCTCCCCCTGCCACCAGTGTGACAATGTCTCTGTATTTCCTTGTCCCCCCAGAAGATTCCTTTAGAAGTCACCAAGAGAGAGCTGGCAGGTGCGTCCCTATTTAATGCAGGCCTTTAAAAAGAAGCCGAAGTAGCCAAAACTGGTTTGGCTCAATGGATAGAGCATAGGCCTGCAGACTGAAAGGTCCCAGGTTCGATTCCGGTCAAGGGCATGTACCTTGGTTGTGGGCACATCCCCAGTAGGGGGTGTGCAAGAGGCAGCTGGTCGATGACTCTCATCGATGTTTCTAACTCTCTATCCCTCTTTCTTCCTCTCTATGAAAAATCAATAAAAATATATTAAAAAAAAAAAAAAGGAGCTGGAGTGGTCCACAGTGTTGAAATGCAGGTAGGATGGGCTACCAGGTGGCCCATCGATCTATTCACCGGTTACTCTAAGATGATCAATTCTGTAATGACCCAAAGTTAGCATTGTAACAGGGCACACAGGAACTCTCAAAAATCCTGTTTTGTTTTGTGTTTTTCTGCAGCCGCGTTGAAAGTGAAGTCATTGGAAAGAGGCTGTGAAAACCTCAACTGTGATCTGAAAGCCTTAATTTAGAAAGCTCACTCATGGACCAGGTGGGCCCAGGCCGGAAATCCTCCCTCAGAGAACTCGGGGTGCTCGGAACAATGGCCGGATAAACAGTCAGGGCTGGGTTATTTTGCTTGCCTCCTGATCATTTCCGTAAACAAACACCAAGTAGCTTTGGGTGGAAGGCAGTTGCGTGTTTCTGCTCCTGTGGACTGGGGCTATTTTATCATCGGCAGGAAATTGGAGAAAAATAATTGCACTGTAAAAATGACTTTGGCTCGCTTCAATGTTTTTAATTGCCTTATCCCCCCCACCCCACCCCACCCCTAAAATGCATGGTATTTCATAGGAAGAAAAAGCACACCGAGAATAAACACTTTTATAAATAAACACCGAAGAGTATTGTTGACCGCCGTGGAAACCACCCACAAAAATAGGTTAAAGGAAACACTGCGGCTCTCCCGAGACCGGCTGGCCAGGCGGAGCTGGCTGCAGGCTCTCTCCGGGGCTGTGAAATGCTGTCACCTCGGTGAGGAGCGCCAGTGCGGTAAGGTGTACTCACCAGTGACATTTCTGCCCAGAATCCAGACACGGGCCACGACCAGCCCAAATGGACAAGAACATGGAAATATGTCTCCAGAGCAACTCCGCTGGCATTTCCTCCAGGTTTCAGCTCAGAAGGGGGCTTCTCTCTGCTGACAATCGAATTCCATTTCCCCGTCCCTGTGGATGCGTCCTGCTTTCAGTGCCCGGGAGGAGCGAGGGCCTTCCTTCGCACTGAAGTCACCCCCGAGTGACATCAGAAAGGGATCCGTCCGTTGTCACCCAGGGAACAGACGTGTCCCGAGGGAACAGTGTTTGAGGGAGGAGGGGCAGAGACCGGAAGGTGACTTGCTGAGAGAGAGAGGAGCTGGCTATTTGCAGGATTTTTAATGGTTCAGGCTGCAACTTTACATCATCCTATGGCTGGAGACTTGGCTGCCCTTTTCAAGAAACTAATTAAACCACGTCGTCCACCATTCTGATTAAAGCCAAATGAGGGTGTATTGACTTTCCTTGGAAATACCCTGATTTCCTTTCCCCCACGCACTGTGAATCCTGCCACGCACGCACTGCTCTTTCTGTCGCCCCAATCTTTGGCCGGCAGGATGCCTGCCAAGCAGGGAAACCAGGACTGAGGGCTATAAAGGAGGAATGCCACGTGTGCATATTCCAAACAAACGCAAACAGATGGAAGACACAGGCTGCAGTTCATTCTTAGGTGTGGCTTAATATCAACCGGAAACCGGGAACACATTCCCCGCTCCGTGTGGCCCGGTCTGAGTAACCGTCGGTGGCAGTGGTAGATACAGAGCAAAACCATGTCCTTGGGTCAGTGAGAAGCCATCGCAATGGACAGTCCAACTTTTTTTTTTTTTAATCTATTTTTAAAATTTAAAAATCTATTTTCATTGATTTCAGAGAGAGGGAGGGAGAGGGAAAAAGAGAGAGAAACATCAATGATGAGAGAGACTCATTGATCAGCTGCCTCCTGAATGCCCCCTCCTGGGGATTGAGCCTGCAACCCGTGCATGTGCCCTGACCGGGAATCGAACCATGACCTCCTGGTTCATAGGAATGACACTCAACCCTAGAGCCACACTGGCTGTGCAGACAGTCCCACTTTTAATAAAACACATGCTTCCTGGTCTGGTCTGTCTCCCCACCCCTCAGAGTTGAACTGATCTCCTGCGAGGGAGCCGCGTGGTGAATTGTCTAAGAATGAGGGCCAGGACAGCGGGAAGGCTTGGCTGGGCATCTCTGTTTCACTCTCTGTGACCTTGAGAGGCTCAGCTTCCTATTTATAAATTGGGGGTGAACACGGCATTCCACTGCAGGTTGCCATAACGACCAGGTATGGGCCACGCTTCCCACAGTGCCTTGGGCAAGGCCAGGGCTCAGGAAACTGTAGCCAGTGGTTAGGACAGAGGCATAGCCCCGTGGGCTATCGCTGCTGGATTAAGGAGGGGCAAAGGGACTGCACTAATGAATGAATACCACCAATGAAGCCACGCCTGGATGCTGTGTAGATGCTCTGCTGGGCCTGGGGACACAATGGCAAACAGAGGAGCAGGCTCTGCCCCCGGCGGTGCTTCTGTGGTGACGCAGGCATTATCATCTAATGCAATAACCACGCCAACAGCTATATGTAACTGTACTTAGTGCCTAGCAGGAAATATAACTCATGCCCTAAGACCGTGGTCGGCAAACTGAGGCTCGCAAGCCACATGCGGCTCTTTGGCCCCTTGAGTGTGGCTCTTCCACAAAATACCATGGCTTGGGCGACTCTATTTTGAAGAAGTGGCGTTAGAAGAAGTTTAAGTTTAAAAACTTTGGCTCCCAAAAGAAATTTCTATCGTTCTACTATTGATATTTGGCTCTGTTGACTAATGAGCTTGCCGACCAATGACCTAGACTCCTGATTCCAATAATTACAGGATGTTGTTGTTCCTTGTGATTAAGCCCTATCTCAGTGGTCAGCAAACTCATTAGTCAACAGAGTGGCAATTTGCCAACCACTGCCCTAAGAGAATATAACAGGGACCCCCAAACTAGACTCTGGGGTCCACACAGGCCTCCCCTGAGAAGGTCACAATCAAGCCAAAACTTGAAGGACCAGTGGGAATTGGCCAGGTAGAAGGGACCGAGACCTGGTGGGCGGGTCCTGGTGAGAGGTGATGGACCAGGCACACCTTGTCAGGAGCACGTAGTGTGCAGGGCAGCATTCAGACGCTAGAGAGGGAGGGAGGGTGTGATTCACTGCAGAGGTGAGTATGAGCGCCAAGGGGGAGGGGAGTGCCCACACCCTGCAGGGGAGGCAGCCAGCCCCGAGGGAGACCCAGGCCAGAGTGAAGGGCCTGGCATCGATCCCATCCCTGCTCCTCGCAGCGTGGCACATGGTGGCTCAGCTCAGCACTGAGGTCTGGGAGCTGCTTGTTCAAGTCCCCAACGCTGAGCGTATAGAATGTTCTGGAAGGAGAAGCAGTGTGGCCAAACGATGCAAAGTTCATGTTGGGTTTCTGGTGCAAATAAGGCTCAATTCTAGTTACTCTGTGCTTCTCGTCTGTTTTCTGCAAAGCGGATGATAAATTAGGCATGCTTTCTGTCACGGAAATTGACAAGATGAAGTGCCCGGTGGTCATCGCGTGTGTGATTATGGAAGGATCATTAACAAGCAAACATCTGGCCGTTCCTCCTGATGAATCTGTTCCTTGATATCGCTTGACAGGGAGAGAGGGAGGGGTCAGCGGATGCAAGCAGGACAGGCCGCTTGGCCAGGACCCCGCCAACGGACTCTCGTCGTCCCTGTTAATGAAGCATTCTGCATAATTGATTATCTGATAGGGGAAGAGATATCCGTCACCATGTGCCACAGGGCGCCGGCATTGGCTGGAAGCAGCAAACCCCTCAGAAGAACGTGTGCGCGGAGCTTGGTTGGTGGCTGGGCACAGTGGACCTGGAAGATGCGTGGGGGCTGCGTGCAGAGCACCCCCCCGCCCCCCGCTCCTGACACCGCATGTGGATAACGGAGGGGAAAGGGAAAGGCCTCCTCCAGTGTCCAGGAAGCCCCAGGCACAGGGAGGCATCGTCCGGGCACCCTGTTCCCGGGGGCTGAGGACACCTCCTGGGCTGACCACCTGCCAGGGCCAGGACCCTCAGGGACCTGCTGCGGGGACTGTCAGGAAGGGCGGGCCCAGGGCAGCCTCCCGCTCAGGCTGGGCTATTTCTGGGCCCTGCTGCATCCAGGCAAGCTGCTGGGGAACATCTTTCTAGACGCACACATGTCAAACACAAGGCCCGCGGGCCAAATCCAGCCCGCCAGGCCTTGCAATGTGGCCCGCACCGCGCTGTCATCACTGCACTCCGCTGTCAGTTTATGACATTGTCAGTTTATGACTGTTCAGTAAACCATTCGGCCCGCGATTTAGGCTGGATTTTAGATTTTGGCCCCTTCTCTGATTGAGTTCGACACCCCTATTCTAGAGCCTCCGCCTCCACCTCTCCAGGTCACATGTTCAACTTCTGAGTTCAGGGAGAGGGAGGGGGATGAACAACCAAGAAGGACTCTCCCTGAGCTCAGACAGGAGGGCCCCTTGGGCCTCTAAGCTGTGCCGTCCAACCCCAAATACCTTTGGGGCAGAAGCATCGTTCTAGCTGCTGCCTTCGGGGTGCCCCCTTTTGCCACTTCTCAAGCTTGAGGTTTAGAACCCCTGCCCTGAGAATCAGAAGGGGTGTCAGTCACCACCCCCAGGCATGGCTGGAATTCCAGGAGTGGGCAGTGAGGGCTGGGAAGGTACTTGCTAGGGGCAAGAACTGGGATGGTCCAGCCAGCATGGCTCTGAAGCTGAGCATCGATCTATGAACCAGGAGGTCACAGTTTGATTCCCAGTCAGGGCACATGCCTGGGTTTCAGGCTCCATCCCCAGTGTGGGGGCGTGCAGGAGGCAGCTGATCAGTGATTCTCTCTCATCACTGATGTTTCTCTCTTTCTCCCTGTCCCTTCTTCTCTGAAATCAATAAAAATATAGTTTGGAAAAAGAACTGGGATGGAGTTCAGAGTCCTCTCTTCTCCACTCTGTGTCTTCTGTGTCCACAAGGTGAGGGGAGAGGTGTGTGGTGACCTAATAGTGCCCAGAGGAACCTCATTCAAAGGAGGCGCCCTGAGCTTCAATGACCACCCATGGGTGTGCCGTGGAGAGACACCCTCTTCTCTCTCATGTCCCTCTGGTTCTCCATCTGGTGGTCTGGCTCTCCTTTCACCGTCACCAGCTCCTGGGTCCATCGGAGGTGTGCCCAGCGCCACCAAGATGGTTTGCCCGGCCGTGATGCAAGCCTGTCCTTGGCCCCCGCCTCCTCCCTCTTCAGTTCCAGGGGCACAGGCTGCTAAAGCCCCGTTTAGCCCCCGATGAGGCGATTCTGCTGCTCAGCGTGTTTCAGCTTCCAGTCCCTTTTTCTAGAGGAAAACCAAGAAGCCGGTGTGGTGTTCAATTTCACCCATTATCGGTCCCCAATGGTGAGGTGATGGAACGTGAGCCGCCTGGGAGGCTGGGCTGCGGGCTGGCATCTCAGCATCTCAGCTCGGCCAGTGGCTGTGCCACCTGGGAAGGTGCCCAATCTCCGGGGCCCACTTTCCGCCGGGGCAGGAGGCGAGGACGGTGGATGCTTATGTTTCCAGGCCGCTCTGTTCTAGCCTCTGTCTCACCGCTCTCCTCATCCCTGTGCTTGGCTTGGTGAGACCTCTGACTGTTTCCTAACACAAACCGTTCTTCTTCTCTTCCTCCACCTCCTCCTCTTCTTCCTCCTCCTCCTTTTACTCCTCTTTCTCCTCCTCTTCCTTCTTAAATATATTTTTTTGATTTCCAAGAGAAAGGGAGAGGGAAAGAGCGAAACATCAATAACAGAAAATCATTGATCTGCTGCCTCCTGCATTCCCACCACTAGGGATCAATCCTGCAACCCGGCATGTGCCCTGACTGGGAATTGAACCGTGACCTCCTGGTTCCTAGGTCAATGCTCAATGACTGAGCCACGCCGGCCAGGCCCATTCTTTTTATGTTTTGTTTCATCCTGTTGAAATGCTATCCAGTCCCAGTCCTAGAGGTTCCATGTGGCACATAGGTCTTCAAAACAAGCAGAGCCCTCGCTTTTTGCCTCTACATCAAGCATGTCAATGCTTTAAAGAAACGAGGCCTGTGGCCCGCTGGCTGCGAG
This sequence comes from Pipistrellus hanaki, assembly GCF_964339955.1. Taxonomy (NCBI): domain Eukaryota; kingdom Metazoa; phylum Chordata; class Mammalia; order Chiroptera; family Vespertilionidae; genus Pipistrellus; species Pipistrellus hanaki. The sequence goes on from NC_140520.1 coordinate 5,902,438, forward strand.
TTTGACATGCTTGCTCTCCGTCAATGATTTTCATCCGTGAGCCACAGGAATGTTTAAAACATGCAATGCCTGATTCTTTAGTCAGGGGCACTGCCCTCTTTTCCCTTAGATTGTCAAATTAAAAAGGTCACGACAGCCAGCACACTAGCCATCCACTGTGAGTGACCCTTGTCTATTTATTAGCCACACCTTGGATTTTCAGCCAGGGCTTCACACAGTGTTTCCATATCTGCACCTATTTGCCCTTCACTTGCATGATGACTTTTTGGATTTTCTCTTCTCCATTACCATTACAATTATTTTTGGGGTTATAGCTACTGCAGGATTTCTGGCATATTCCGATCGTAAATACCTTGTCAGTTTGAGGCATTGCAACTCTTTCCCCTGCCTATCATCTCCTTCTTTACTCAGTACATAGACTTCTTGTTGGGCAGAAATCTTTTATTTCAGTGCAATCCTGCCAGGAGAGACATTCTCTGGAATTTGAGAAAATTGTGAACTTCGGGATAATAAGGCTGGGTTGATTTTTGAGATGCATCGATGACAGCATGGGCTGTTACTGAAATCTCATGTCTTATTCCATTCCTTACCTTTCAGAGGACTGCTTTTTTTTTTTTTTTTAAACTCTGCCTTTCAATCTGTGAAATAGCTTAATATCCTTTCAGAAAATTCTCTCTTTGTTGAAGCAAGCCGGTTGCTTTTCATTGCTTCCACTCCTAGGAACCTTCACCAATCTAGTAGGTGAGAAAACTAAAGGACAAAATGGTGTTCTCAGGGTCCCAGTCCCTCAAGCAAGCCTTGGTAACCTAGAGACCCCGCCACCAAAATGCTTCCCTCACAACCTCTTCACGTGAACAAAGAGCAAAACGCCTATATTCTCACACAGCGACGGTTCTACCCTTGATAGATGAATATGTTTCTTGGCCGGTGCCATGGTTGCATTTTGCTATAAATATATCCAGCAACAAAAGCATGACACTTGGATCCTTCAGGAGCACTAAGTACATTTTCACAGATGGACCTTTCAGTAAAAATCCAAAGGTCTTTTTTAAGAGAACGCTGAAGAAGCGAAGTTTTTGCATTTGGGAGTGACCTATTAATTTGGGCAGTATTTGCCTCCTCAGCTGCCTCCTTCCAAATATGGAAATGCTCAGACAGTAAATACACCCTCTTCCCAGCACCAGCCTGGTGTCCTATCGAAGGATCAATGGCGCTTCTGCGAGGGGCCATGCGTTACTAAATAATGTCAAAAACGGGACCGCCTTGGAGAACAGAGACGGAACAATGTTTACGTAAGACGTGCTCGTCTGTGCCAGGAATGCAACTCTTTGGTTTGTTGTTTTGAGTTTTTGTTCTTTAGCTGGTAATTGAAATGTGCCTGGATCCTAAAATAGAGACTCCTGAGAACAGATGTGATGATGATTCCTCCAAGGACGACAGTCTGGATTTTGTTACATTACAGGAAATGGATCTCTCAGGTCAGTGAGGGTGCAGGTTCTTTGACTTTTTTATTCTGGCACTTCTCAGTCTTGGTTAGTCAGTCCTGTGATTTTGATTCAAGAGTTGTGGGTGGGGCTCTGGGATCGGTACGCTTCCCTAGCATCCCTTGTGGTTCTTAGAAAGTTGGTCTATCTGGTGCCTCAGGGGAATTCTGTTCCAGTCTATCAGAATAGCACGAGGAAGAATTGACTGTCTAGGGGAAGTATGTGATATGTGCTACTGTGGATTTGTGGTCTATGTAGAATTTTAGGAAGTAGACTTTGCTGATAAGTGGCAAAATGATCAGATGCCTCATCTATAAATAGAACACTGGGTTGCAGGGGGAATAAATGCCATGATATATGGAAAGCACTGGTTTTTATTCACTTAGGGGAAATGTATTGAGTTCCCACCACGTTAAAGTTGGTTTAGAAGATGCAAGGCATACAGAGGTTGTAAAATGCAATCCCTGACTTGAAGGAGTTCATGACAGTTTTGACAAATATATCACAAATAATTGCAATTCTGTGGAGATGAGGATACTAATTCCACATATGTTAGGATTCTCTGGTAGAAAAATGCAGGGTTCAAATGCATTACAATGTAAGCCTTTTCATTAGTTCAATAAATATTAATTATTTGCTATGTCGGAGGTACTCCAGGCTTTCGTAATACAATTGTGAATTTGATAAAGATAACCCCATTCTTATGACAATTACAGGCTAGTAGGTGACAGGAATTTCAGAAATAACAGGAAATGAAAATGTAATATGGCAAGTGCTATGATTGCAGAAATAGAGTGTGCTATGAAAGCACATCACAGGAATGTCAGATCGATACTTCGGAGGTGTAAGGAGAGATGTCTAAGTTCATCATTGAAAGATGAAGAGGGTTCAAGCAGATGAGGAGGGAAGATCACCTAGAAGACTTGGCAGGGAGGGAGGGGACTCACAGCTGATGATCTGAGCATGTGACTAAAGCTAGCATGGGAGGGAACCCTACTGAGAGAATGCTGGGGAGGTGAGTGAGTAGGAGTCAGGAGTCATGGGTCTTGATGAGTAATTTGGACTTTATTCTTCATGCTGTGAGAAACCACTGAATGGTGTTTCACAAGAAACAGACATGATTAGATTGATGTTTTAGAAAACTACTCCAGCTCCAAAATAGAGAATTGATTTATAGACTTATAGATGGTTAAGACTGCAGGTGAGGGGGCTTGTAGACTGATATATGGATTGTGTGGAGGGGAGATTAAGACCTGATTTAGGATCATTTTGGGGGGGAGGATAAAGAGAGTTGGGAAGACCAGAGAGAGAGAGACGAATCAAGTAGAAACAACTGTATTTAGATATTTTTAGTCTGGGTGTAGTGATAAAAGCACATAGATGGTACTCAGATAAATAAATGCTGATTGAATGAGTCAGGAAAGTACGTCATGAAGAAGATGGAACAGGATTGTAATGAGTCTTATCTATTAGCCACATCTTGGATTTTTTACCAGGTCTTCCATATCTGCATCTATTTGCTCTTGAAATATACTCCTCATTTTGACTTTTTTCCCCCCCTTTAGACCTTGCCTTAATCCCCTTCCATCACCCAAGCAAAATGGCACAAGGAAACCAACAGCCTAGCTAATTGATATAAGTGCTAAGTTCCTACAGCATATTTCTGATAACAAAAAACATCACCCAACCTCTCAATAATGACCCAAAACGCTTGTAACGTTAAATGTTGAAATAAGCACGAACTATACATACATTTAAGAAAGATTACTGGCAAAAAAATAATGGTTTTTCCATCCAGCTTATTCTAGTCAGGGTCATGGATGTCTAGAACTTCTCCCAGTAGCTCAGGGGTCTCTCATTGAGAGATACCCTCTCCCATTACAGGGCCATTCACACCCACAGCCACACGCACTGAGGCTGGGACAACGTAGAGACGAAAATTTCTCTCATGCACACACCTTCAGGATATGGAAGGAAACCGAAGAAAACTCACAAGGACATGGGGAGAACCTGCCAACTGTACACAGACAGCGGCCTCCCCAGGAATTGATTTTTCTTACCTCATCCAAGTTATAAGGAAACAACCTTGAACGAAATGCCCTTATTCAAGGACGGGCTGTAGTTCAAAATTCTCCCACGTTCTCACTAGGCTGGTTAGTAAACACCATTTTTAGCGTTGGTTCTCTGGAAGGTGGGCTCGCTGTGATTTGAATTCTAGGATGTCTAAGGAGACATTTCCCTGGCAGCAGTTTTAGGGGCAGGACAGGAAAGCCTGAGCCAGAGCCATTTGTAGCTACTGGTCATTAAAAAAAAATCTATTAACCACAAGTCTATGGCAATGTGTTTTCCATTTTTGGTTAGGACTTGGAAAAAGCACAATAGAATTTCTCTTGGAAAAAATAAATATCTATTTTCCCTTTCACTAACTCAAATAATGGTGACCTTCTGGGAAAAGAATCACTGTGGACCAAATTCGCTCACCAATTATTTTCAGTTATTCAAAACACGCATTAGAATTTCAATAAAGATTTTAATGATTCTGATTAAAGCAGGTGAAAGGAAAACTTATATAAATGAGTTATTCTTGGCCAAGCCAATATAAAAATTTAACACTCTCCCTGTTTTTTAATTTATTTCAGAGATGAAAATTTGCATTTCATATATTTGCATAATTCCCCATTTCATCAATATTTCACATTTGTGAAAGTTTTCTACATAAAGTTGATTATTTGGCTTTATCTTCCAATAGCATCACTTCTATGTGCCTTTTTGTTTGTTACTTTAATTTAAAAAAAATCCAAAGGAAACAGAAGGTATATCTGTTATTTGTGACTGGATGGCATTAGATGAATATTTTAAAAGCAAGTTATAGAAATCTTTTAGAAGCTCATGCAACAGGTATATGTTTATTATTCAGTGCCTTCATGAAAAAACAGATTTTCAACTCCCGAGGTTATACGGTGAACATAATTTAAAATAAAACCTGAGAAAAGTAAAAGAGATTAAATAAATATTCATGAAAATGCCCTCTTCAGGAAATAGGGTCATTTGAACAGTCTATTCCATTAAAAATCGCTTTATTTCACTTAAATTGGTTACCTCGCAGGGAAGGAAGACATGAGAAGACTAAGGGATTGATTCTGGTATCTGGACAAAGGAAATGGATTTGAAATCTCTCCACTGCACTAGCCAGATGGAATTTATCACACACACACACACACACACACACACACACACACAAATCTGGAACTGATCAGTTGTCTTAACTTGTATCCTCGGAGGAGTGTCTAGAATCCACTTGAGTGCTTTGCCAAAACTTGACCAAAATGTAAATAATGATTTCCTGAATTTGAACACTAGAATGGTCTCAGTTTTAGCTAGTGGATAATTATGATCATTCCTGGAAAGCCTTCTTTATTAGAAGTATTTCATTACTTCGTTTTTTTCAAACAAGATATTATCTAATTCCTTCTGAGGATTAACATAGATTTAGAAGGAAGATCTGACCTTGAGGGATTCCTAGATTTCACCAAGATTTAACTGGTATCCAGCTCTTCACAAGAGGGTGGGGATGGCTTAAATATTTTCTTACCCACAGTGCTGTTCTCAGCAGACACCACCGGAATGCTCTGCAGCTGAATAGATATAGATTTTAAATCCTTACCTGAGGCTATGTTTTTATTGATTTTAGAGAAAGATGAAGGAGATGAGGGAGGGGGAGAGAGAGAGACAGAGAAACATCAATATGAAAGAGAAACATCAATGGGTTGCCTCCCGCAATCTTACAGAGTATGGGACAACACTCCAAACACCTGAGCCACCCAGCCGGGGTTGAAGTTCAATATTTTAACACCTAGGGTTGTCCGGAGATTTTGGACTATATGGGTTGTTTGCTTTGAATGGAATCTTCAATTTTTTTTTTTTTTTTTTGGAAACTGAAACCTTTGCATGCATTGCTACTTCATCCTCTGCATTTTGTCAAGATGGGAGAGACAGGGAATAAATATATTTTGAAACTTTAGAAGCAGAAATACAGTACATCATGACTAGCCAGGATGGTGAATGCAATAGGGGTTGAAGAGACAGTTACTTCGGAGGGTCAGACAGGGTATGCCCAGGTAGAGGAGGCAGCCACCACCCACTCCAGCTGATTGGGGTTGGGCTTCGGGGTCACTGCTGAATTTTCACTCGGAACCTCTCAAGGTTGTAAAATGCAGTGCAAGCAAAGAGGGATGTGTCGAGCGGCTGGATTTGGTCCACCACCAGTTTGCCCCTCCAGAGACACACATTTCATAATACATTCTAATATTTATCATTCGTTGCTTCTCTAAGGAAGTGATGCCTTTTAGATGGTATAAAACCGTTGTTGTGTTAATTCTTATCCCATTTTCTTTCCATTTTTGTCCTTAAGGAGAAGAACAATGAGTGTCATCTATTTTCTGCATGAAAATGCAATGCCTTGAAAAACTGCAGCCACCCCGCAGAGAACTTATTAATCTCCCAGGGAAATGGTACCAAAATATGCTTATAACAGCTCACATACAATGCCTCGCAGGATCGCTGCTGAGGGGACTGGATGGGACCCTGTTTGAGTGGGAAACAGAGGGTTTTGTCTTGTCTCAGTGGGGTGTCTTTAAGCTACTGCAGGGACTCCTGGTGGGTTGAAAGCTTTCGGTATGCATACATTTGCTTAATGATCCCAAACAGTGAAGGCTGAGTCAAAACATATTGTCATACAGGGCGCAGCCTCATACACTGCTCCTAATAAAGGCCATTGCTTTGGATAACGAATGATCTGAGATTGTCATGCCTTCTGTTTACCCTATCTGAGTCCACAGTGAGGTCTTCAGGAGATGAATTTCGGTGTTTGCAAGTTGATGGGACTCAAATCTGGCGTCGCCTTGCATTACATGTTTTATCTCTATGCAAACTTCTCTGTTCAATGATAGTGACCTTATTAACCAGAATCTTTTAAACCTTCTCATTCTTTGACCTGTAACAGCAATTTGAAAGCTTATATAGACAACCAAATAAAAATGATTATTATTTCAAGATATCAGGCCCGGCTGCTGTGGCTCAGTTGGTTGAGCATTGTCCAGTGCACAAGGGGTCACCAGTTCAATTCCTGGTCAGGGCATATGTGCAGGTTGCAGGCTGGATCCCCAGGGTGGGGTGTGCAGGAGGCAGCCAATCAATGATTCTCTCCCATCATTGATGTTTCTTTTCTTTTCTTTCTTTCTTTTTTTTTTTTTTTTAATATATTTTATTGATTTTTTTACAGAGAGGAAGAGAGAGGGGTAGAGAGTTAGAAACATCAATGAGAGAGAATCATCGATCAGTTGCCTCTTGCACACCCCCTACTGGGGATGTGCCCGCAACCAAGGTACATGCCTTTGACCGGAATCGAACCCGGGACCTTTCAGACCGCAGGCCGATGCTCTATCCACTGAGCCAAACCGGTTTCGGCCCATCATTGATGTTTCTATCTCACTCTCCCGCCCCCTTCCTCTTCATATAAATGTGTGAGTGGGTTTGAATGTGTCCTTTAAAAGCAATTCCCACAAGAATATGGGATCTTTGAATGGAGATGTTCCCTACTCATAATCTCACCAAAACTCACTGGTCTCCCACTTAAAAAAAAAAATATATATATATATTTTTTTTAAGTGGGAGACCAGTGAGTTTTGGTGAGATTATGAGTAGGGAACATCTCCATTCAAAGATCCCATATTCTTGTGGGAATTGCTTTTAAAGGACACATTCAAACCCACTCACACATTTATATGAAAAGTTATGTTAACTGCCAAGCAAATCCTATTTCAAACTTAGAAATCCTAATTATAGCCACTGGAGTGCGGGCGTGGTGAACCAGCAACCAGGGAGATGCCTCCCTAGCAAATGGAGCAAGTGGGGCGTCTTCGGAGGATGTGTGATTAATTATTTAGCGCAGGGAAACACTCTGCATCCAGTGCTGTGTCTACGTACAATTTTGCAGTTTCTTTTTCTTTCTAAACAGAACGCTAATTGTTCTTTTCCAAAACCGGGGATACGAATCACTTCATTTCTAAGTGGTATGTCAAACTAACCCCCAGAGGCAGTGCCTACTTGTGACTATATTGTAAATACGGCTGTGGAAATAAATGGAATGGACCATTTACAGCCTTCTTTATAATCCCTCACAGGCATCTCCTATGTAGGCAAGCATTTTGGCTTAACAATTTTTGACCCTTAATACAGAGAGAAGATTGTTAAAAATAATAATAATAATAATAATAATAATAATAATAATAAAATAGCCCATTCAGAACACGTTGCTCATTCAGTAGTGATTTCTAAGAGTTTACAGTAGAATGGAGGGAACTGTAATGACAATGATGTATTGCAAGTTATTTAAAGCAATTGAAAATGTGACATTAATGAAATTAATTATTTTCTTAAAATTTCAACCGAGAAGAGAAAAAGTTGGAGACAGAAATGTAGAACGATGTGGATACTATTATGGGCTCCTTAAAGGAAATTTTCTGGGTTCAATTTTTGCTCCCACCACCTATTAAGTTTGATGATGAGTTTGATCCCTTTGCTCACATGTCTGGGCTATAGTTTCTTCAGTTGGAATATGGGTCTCATCAGATGGGGTGAGGATAAGATGTAGCAAGCCATGTGAAACACTTTGATGGTACCAAACATGTAGTACACTCGATTATTGTTTCCAAATTAAACCAGAGTGGGGAGTGTTTTCTGCATTCAATAAAATATTTAATAGTCATTTAAAAATCAATGGTTCATATCAGCCTTTATAAAGAATCACAATAAATACCACGAACACTATCCTGATGGATAATGAAAAGGGAATGGGTAGAGATATTTTCTTTTTCCCTGAAGAAAGGTACATTATAAGAACATCCTAGTCTCCTACCTATGAGTCCTTTTTTGGATCCTTGTCCTTGAATGACATCTCTCATGGATATGAGGCTAATACTTTTGCTGCCTAAAAATTCATCTCTCTGACAGTCCTCTCTGAAGATGACTCTGCCAGGAAATAAACAGGCCACTCTAAGCATGAAAATAGATGTCACAAAATGTATGTCCCAAAATCTCACTCTTTACTAATAGAGGTGTCTTTCAGGCTTTCACTCAAAGTGTGTTTGTCCTTATGTGCTTAGTTCTATGAGAAAAAGATCTTACCCGGATTCCTACCAAGGAGATTAATAAGCAACACATCAGAAATGGGAAGCATGGTCATATCTATGTCATCAAGCATTTACAAATGGCTTGAAGAGAACAAGATAAAAAAAATTACAGAAGGCCGAATTGATGTAAAATAATAAGTCCTAGACCTTTGGGGGCTGCTATGGATCGAGATAGATCTTTTGTACATCAATACATTCTGGTGACACCCAAGATTGTAATGACACAGGATATAATCGATATTTATAAATAGTCTAAGTCATTGGGAAGTATTTGGATCTGTTTAGATTACTCTGTTTAAGAAGTTGGGGAAGTAGAGATACATCAGAATTTTCCAGTTGGTGGCCTGCAGGAAGAATCTGGCTGGTGAATGTGTTTTGATGGGTCAGTTTATTTGTTCATTTGTTTATGTTGAATTTATTGAGGTAACAATGGTTCACAGTAGCATACAGGTTTCAAGTATACAACTCAACAAAACATCATGTGCACCCAGCACCTGAAGCAAAGTCTCTTTCTGTCCCCATCTCCCTGCCTTTGCTCACTCCCATCTATTCCCCATCCTCCTTCTCTCTGGCTAACACTACACTGTTGTCTGTATCTATGTTATATGATCATATCTATGCCTATACCTATACACGTACCTATATCTACATCTTGCTTGTTTAATCCCTTCACCTTCTTTTATCCATCTTCTCATCCCCCCTCCACTCTGACATCATCAGTCTGTTCCATGTATCCATGCCTTTGTTTCTATTTTGTTTACCAGTTTACTTTGCTCATTAGATTACACATACAAGTGAGATCATAGGGTATTTATCTTTCTCTGACTTAGCATAATGCTCTCCAGGTCTAATTACTTGCCAATACCTAAAAATCAGTAACGTTTCACCTACATATTGGCATCTCTCAACTTCTTGGGGGGAGGGGAAGATGTGGTGATAATGACCCCCCATTCTCACTTTTCAACAACCAACTGTACAGGAACTCTCATATACTGCCAATGGGATGAACAGTATTGCCTCCATTCTGGAACACTGTGTGAACGTTTTCATAAAGCTATAACACTCTATCTAAAATGTGACCCTGAAATTCCGCTCCTAATATAGCCAAGAGAAATAAAGGTATGTGTCCACAAAAAGACTTACATAAGAAAGGTCATAGCAACTTTCATCACAATAGCCTCAAACTGGAAACTGTTAACCAGTTGTGGAGGGCACACAATAGAATACTACTCAACAACATTAGAAACAAAAATGAATTATTGATGCATGACAACATGGGTGAATCTCAAAAAAAACTCTTAAGGAGCAAAACAAGCCAGGCATAAAAAGTACATCCTGTATGATTCCATATACCATGAAGTTCAAGAATAGGGAAACGTAGCTTATAATGCTAGAAATCAGAGGAGCAATTGGTTCTGGGGAGGGGGGGGGGTTAAGGGGTGGCAGAGAATGGACTGGAAAGGGAAATGTGTGGGCTGCAGGAAATATTTTTTTGATCGTGTTGCTGATTATATGCATTGGCCAATATTTAGCTACATACTTTTGATATGTGCATTTGACTGTGTACACCTTATGCTTCCACAAATACTATTAGCACAAGAATAAGCAAAACAAAAGAACCAATCATTGGCACTGCATAGCTGCTATCTCCTTTAGCCACACTCTGCGGCATAGTTCCTGCTGGCATTGTTTGTAACTCTTCAGAAATTTTGATTGCTTAAAGGAGTGCATTGCTTTTTCATTATCTAGTTGCTTCATGTGCACATGTTCTTAGAACTATAAGCCCCCCTTGGAGGACTCACCATGTCTTAGATGTGTGTTTTGTCCCCATATACTAGTATTTTCTACCGGGTATTACTTTTGTGTGTGACTGAGTTTGAATTGAAGAATAAATATTTTATTCGGTGAAAAAATACCATAGTCGCACTTCCAACATTCCCTTTTTAAAAACTCATGACAGTATGGACACTTGTGATGACTTTATTCTTTTCTTAAAAGGCCACCAGCCAATGTGGGCAATGATTTCTTTTGGTAGCAGTATAGCCAATTGGAATCTGTCATCAAGTGGTAAAAGATTTGGGGGGAATTTGTTCTTTACAGAACAAATCCTTCTTTGACAGCCACTGAATGTGAGAGAAAACGAAGGTGGGCAAAGTCAAGCTCTCTCAGGGTTTCCATTGCTATCATGCAAAATTGTAAAAGAAATAGAGAAGTCAGCTTGTCCCTCGCTGTGTGAGACTCGGAATATACATAAAATATCGATAACTCCTGGAACTGGGTATTCAGTTGCTTGATGGATGGGTTGTCTCTCTGGATCTCTAGTCCCCCATCCTTAAGACTGAGCTAAGGACTTTCTGGAAGCTGCGATGATATAGGTAGTATCTAATCACAACACACAAATCCGAAGAAGCCAGGCTGCTAGTGACGCGTGATAATAGGGTTTGAAATGGAGGATAAGGGTGTCGTGTGTTTCTGCCTTCACCTCGGTAGACATCAACGCCCTGGCACTCTCTGTGCTAATTCAGACACGAGACAGAGATACAAATCAGCTTAGATGTTTGACAGCTTCACCACAGCAGGCTGCAGATCCATCTCTTTTTTTCTGCCCTTGGGACTTGACAAGGGAAACGCATTGTGGAGTGGGTTATAATGCAAGGAAACCATCGCCCATTAGCGGTTGACAGCTGTAGGCTTCTGTCATCTTCAAGAAGGAAAGGTGTCTGATACTGAGAGAGCTCACCCATAAATCTGTGTGTGATGGGGAGACATCCTGTGAGAATTCCGCACAGATGGGGACATTTCTGCACACAGCGGGCAAAGGTTCTCCCTCTGACTCTTCCTCTTAAATACAGTTCCTGTCTCCTAAGGGCTTCAGAGTTCTGTGCAGCATGCTGTGCTATAGTAATTAAAAAAATGTAATCAAATGCTGTGACTGCAAAGATAATGCAATGACTGGGCATCTTCAGGATGCCTTCTTTCTTGTAATATTCGTGAGTCTGTATCCCTCGATTTTTCCCACCTATCAAAAGCAGGCTCTTCTTGGGGCTCGGTGGTTCAATTGGTTGGAGCAACATCCTGGACACCAAAAGGTTGCAGGTTCAACCCCTGGTCAGGGCACATATGGGAGGCAATCAATCGATGTTTCTCTTTCACATCGATGCCTCTCTCTCTCTCTCTCTCTCTCTCTCTCTCTCTCTCTCTCTCTCTCTTTTTCTTTTTCTCTCTCCCCTTCTCCCTTATCCTCTCTCTCTCTGAAGTCAATAAAAATATATCCTCTGGTGAGGATTTAAAAAATAAAAAGCACACACTTCTGAAATGGCTGTTTGGGATCACAGTTAACATCTGGAACGGGAAAGGGGCGGAGGGACTGACTCTCTTGCTTGACACTTGAGACACTTACATGACTTTCTGTCTTCTAGGGCCAAACACTGAAAGAGTGGGGACTATTCATTGCCTCCATTTCCTGCCATCAGATGATTTCTTTCACCAGCACCATGAGATTGCTCTCCAAAATGGCTTCTGATGACGTCTTCATTTGTCAAATTCAACGGTCCTTTCTTGGTCCTCATTTTTCTTGATGTTTTGGTACATTGAACACATCTGACCACTTCCTCTATCACAAAACTCTTCCCCCGGCATCTATGTGAATATTACATATTTTTTGTAACTTCTTGTATGTTTCCTATGCTGCTTTATTTTCTTCCTTCTCTAGAAGACCTAAAGAATGTGATAATTTTCTCCACCTTTTCTTTTATCTCTTTACATCAGCCTTCTGAGATTTTATCCATTTGCATCTTCAAACACTATTGTTAAGAAAACAGCTTCTGCCCTAAGAGGTTTGGCTCAGTGGATAGAGCATAGACTGAAAGGTCCCAGGTTAGATTCCAGTCAAGGGCATGTACCTTGGTTGCAGGCAAATCTCCAGTAGGAGGTGTGCAAAAGGCAGTTGATTGATGTTTCTCTCTCATCAATGTTTTTAACTCTCTAGCCTCCTCCCTTCCTCTCTGTAAAAAAAATCAATTTTATTTATTTATAAATAAATAAATAAATAAATAAATATGAAAACAGCTTCCAAGAAAAAAAGAAAGGAAGAAAGAAAGTCATAAACCTCCTATGGAATTTATCTACTAAACTTTCATTTGAATATTTGAATGCCTTTAAAACAAGAATACTATTTCCTCTGAAATTCAGCATTTTCACATTTAATATTCTCTACTTCTTATCATTTTTTCTTTGCAATATTTGTCAAATATTTCTTTCCGGTTTCACTGAATCTAATCTAATCCTTAATCTCTCCCTATCACTTTGAGTCATTGCAATAGCATTCCACAAGCAAACTCTAGTCCCTACATGTTTTCATTTCTTCTGATTACGACCGTCTAATAGTTCTAAAATATAAATGGTATCATATTATGATCTTGTTCAGAGCCATTAATATCTTTCCTTTGCTCACTGAAAGCCCCATGAAGATAGAAACTTTATGTCATCTATTATTATACTAGAGGCCTGGTGTACGGAATTCATGCATGGGTAGGGTCCCTAGGTCTGACCAGTGATCAGGACCAATTAGGGCCTTCTGGCTGCTGGCCAGGGCCTTCCTTTGTTCCATGCTGCCCACTGATGGTCAGTGTATGCCATAGCGAGTGATCAAACTCCCAGTCTCCCAGTCCAACTCCTGAGGGGGCACTGCATATTAGCCTTTTATATATATACTCAGTTATTAGGTGACTGTCTGGCAAATAATAAGTTTTCAATAAAATCATTGGGTGAATAATGAATCATCCACTCTAAATGTGGCCTGAATTCTATGTTTTCACACAATTTGACCCTAATCTACTTTACGCCTATCTTTATTTGCTTCTTTCTGTGGATACCGAGTTCCACATACGTTACTCTACTCCTTCCTCTCCACATAGACTGTGTTCATCCCTTGAATAGCTCCCTTTTGAAAATTCTCAAAAACAACTTTCCCTTCCTAGATTTTCACCTTTTAAATCTTGTCTTGACTTACAATGCTGAAGTCGGACTTCCTTCATGAATCCCATCTGAAAACTGCCACTCATCTTCCCCTTGACCTGGATGGAAGGTTTTCTCGATGCTAGGAGCTTAGTGGGGTGCTCTCTATGGATCACCATCGCCTTTTCCCAACCACATGTGAGGGAGCTACCATCTCTTTTCTAGCTGAGAACATCACAGCTGCCAGAAGCGAAGTCATGGAGCAGTTAAATGGCAGAGGGGAGGCCTGAGCCTTGAACTTCCTGAGAGCCCAGCCTCTCAGGTCTGGGGCTTTCCCAGCTGTGACAGCCTCCCCAGAACTGGCCTGCGTGGTGGGCACTGCTCATGTGGCATTATTTCCATTTCTTGGCATGACGGTTTAGTATTTCATAGGTGTTGGAGTGCACAGACTACTATACTTTCTCCCTCACCCTCACCATTCATGGATCTGAACAGAGACATACACAATAATTACTTATCCCCTGGTGGGGTTTCTCTTGGGTCAAAACCCACCCTTTTGGCCTGGTGGATGAACAACCCAAATTGGGGCTTACCTATTTAGGGCTTTTTACTATCATTAGCATTAAATCCACTTGTTAAAAATAATAATAATAATTATATAATTATATATATATATATATATATATATATATATATATATATATATATATATATATATATACAGCAGTAGGTATAAAGTAAGGACACCTTCTTATTGATGTAAATAATTGACAACAAATATCAGGCATACTCATTTTAGTCATCTTAACGATCCGGGACATAGACAAGGCGGCCTTCTGAGAGGTCTCTGAGGAGAGAGGGCTCCTCCGCTAAATAAAGAGGGATGATCGTGCCGGGCGAACGTAAAAGGAGATGGCATTTGTACCAAATGTGATTTACCCGGACCGTAATGCTTTGAATTTCCCTGTTATTATTGAAGATCTATGTGTGTGTGACGAGGAGAGCTCCTCTCTTCTCCCAGCCAGCTGCTCCGCCCGTTCCAGCAGTGAAGTCACGATCCTGTGTTAATGGCTCCATAGTTTGTTCCGGGGCGGGGACGGGGAGGGACATGGAATGATGATGATGATGATGTCACAGGTTTGTCATTTTGACCTCACTGCAGGGCCGGGATGGGGGAGAAAATGGATTGCAAGGAATGGAATCTTTCAGGCAGAAACTGTTTTCTCCTTGTGACGAGAAATAGCATTACAACACGTACTTACAACCTGGCAGGTGAAAGGGTGCGTGGCTTCGAATGCTCCCAACTATCACCTTAGATAGAAGTCATGGGAAATTCTCTTACTTTAAAAAAAAAAAAAAATATATATATATATATATATATATATATTATTGATTTGAGAGAGAGAGAAACACCAATGATGACAGAGAATCATGGATCGGCTGCCTTATGCACACCTCACATTGGGAATTGAGCCTGCAACCCGGGCATGTGCCCTTGACTGGAATTGAACCCATTATCCTTCAGTTCCGAGGCTGAGGCTCTATCCACTGAGCCAAACCAACCAGTCAGGGCAATTCTCTTACTTTTGATGATGCCAGGATAACTCTGTCCCTCTGGCCCCAGGCCAGCCTCTCTTTGCTTGTCCATACACCCCCTAAAGGTCCTGATGCCAAAAGGACCTCCCTATCCTGGAACTGTAGTGTTTTCCTGGCTCCTAAGCTCGTTGAAGCATCACACTATACATCCTCTCTTGGCATCACCATCCAAGTGCCGCACTGACTCAGGACTTTCAAATGCATGCACGTGAGCTTCTGGTTTAGGCGGGCAGGGGCGAGGCAAGTTTATTTTTCCTTCTCAAATCCATCAGAAACAAGGACTAGTGATTAAAACAAACCATCTAACAAACAAAAATTCTAGCCAAAATGAAAGGCCAAATGGCTGCAATCTCAAACTACGAACTACTGGCACAGCCTCAAGATGATGTCAAATCTTATCTTTCTTTGTTAAAAATATTTTTTATTGATTTCAGAGAGGAAGGGAGAAGGAGAGAGAGATAGAAACATCAATGATGAGAGAATCGTTGATTGGCTGTCCCCTCAGCCCCGCACTGGGGATAGAGCCTGCAACCTGGGCATGTGCCCTGACTTGGAATCAAACTGTGACCTCCTGGCTCGTAGGATGACAATCAACCATTGAGACACACTAGCTACGCTCTTATTTTTCTTTTTTACTGAATTTATTGAGGTGACATTGGTTACAATTTTATGTGCATTTAATAGGAGCTTCTAAAATAAGTTTTGGAAACTGGTGAACATGGACACAACATTGACATTGGTGTTGATGTTGATTTTAGGATTCAAAATTCACCCCAAGTCTAGAAATACTGAGTGTCCTAGTAGATAAGGAATTATATATAACCCCAAGTTATAAAATAAATCAGACCCTGTGTTTCAATAAAGGCAGACTAGAAGAGGGGTGGGAGGATGAGAGAAGCGGAGAGAAGAGAAGAGAGGAGGGGAGGGGAGAGGAGGGAGGAGACACCCAGGAGATTTCTTGGAAAAGTCTTTGGACCAGTGTCATAAAATGAAATAGCTGTAATAAAAATGTCTTAAGACTACAAGAAAAAGAGTCCCTTTTGCTCAAATCACACTTGTTCAAGAAAATCTGCCCCCTTTACAGTTGACCTCATTGATTTCATCATCTTTGTATGGCACGTAGCACCCCAATGGTGCAGGTTATTGTGTACCTTTGAAACCCACCAGGGTCACAGACCTGAAGATTTAAAACAAAACAAAACACAGCAACATAGAACTCTGAACGTGTGTCGTTGAAATGCCGGCGTTTGTTCCGATAGCTCTTGCCTATCATTTGAAAATCTCTTTAAAGGTAGAATAGGAATACGTGTAGAGCAGTGATTAGCGTTCCGTGGTGAGAGAGGGGTGCTCCCAGAGGCTGGGGGTGGGGACTGTTTTCTGCGATGTTGTGGGCATGTGTGTGCCCATCACTTTTCCCTGCCCTAGACACTAACATAGAGTAACAATGATCTGGAAACCCAAGAGCAATCAATATCAATTCACCCCCCTGTGTGTTCTATTAGCAAGAGTTGGCAATTTCTGCTGTATTTGGGCAGAGCGGTGATAGGCAGGTATTTGCTGCCACCCACTGAGTTGCCCCAGCTTCAATAACATACATCTTTTTTTTTTTAATAACATATATCTTGTATCCTTTTATCTATAAGAGAGCTCATCTCAGCTCTATATAAGGTTTCCTGTATTTAAGCTTATCTTAGCTTTCACATTTATTCTATGCAAGGAACTTTACATTCCTAGACAATAGTCATAGAAGCGATACTTTTCTTTTTCTCGTTTTTAAAAATATATTTCTATTGATTTCAGACAGGTGGGGAGAGGGGGAGAGATAGAAACATCAATGATGGGAATCACTGATCAGCTGCCTCCTGCACACCCGACCCTGGGGATCGAGCACACAACTTGGGCCTGTGCCCTGACTGGGAATGGAACTGTGACCTCCTGGTTCCTAGGTTGATGCTCGGCCACTGAGACACACCCGCTGGGCTAGAAGCAGCGATAGTTTTCATTGAACCATTTTGCGTCCAGTTTTAAAACATGCTCATCAGAGAGACAAACAAAAATATAATGGACACCATAAACTGATGAACAAAAATATATAGAGAGACAAAGAAGCGTTGAACCGACTGTCAAACTACAGTGGGAAGGCAGGGGAGGGTTGGGGGAAGGGTAAGAAATTAACCAAAGGACTTGGATGCATGCATATAAGTATCACCAATGGACACAGACATTAGGGGAGGGGGTGGTGAGGGCATGTGCTGGGGGGTAGGCGAGGCCAGGGGGAGGTCAACGGGAGAAAAAGGAAAAAAGGAGACACATGTACTACTATTTGTAATACTTTAACAATTTAAAAAAAATAAAAATGAATTAAAAAATAACTTGGGGGGGGGGGGGGAAAGTGATCTATCATCTCTGGCTCCCGAGCCTATCACACTGTGAAACAGCTTTTGCCTTCCGTGTGTGGGCTGGGTTTGGATAATTGTTACTCACCATATGCTGGATGCCAAACCAGAAACCAACAAGAAAGGTAAACGTCACTCGTGTTTGCGGTTTAAGAAGTGTGGTGAGTTGCCGAAACCGGTTTGGATCAGTGGATAGGACTGTGGAATGTGCCCCACGGCCTGTACAGCCCCGCGATTGATGATCCATCATTTCATGCAAACTGGATATGTCTCAACCCCATTTTACTTAAAATATATTCTTATTGATTTCAGAGAGGGAGAGAGAGAGAGAAACATCAATGGTGAGAGAGAATCATTGATTGGCTGCCTCCTGCCTGCCCCCTACTGGGGATCGAACCCACAACCCAAGGCATGTGCAGTTGGCTAGAATCGAACCTGGGACCCTTCAGTCTGCAGGCTGACACTCTATCCACTGAGCCAAACCAGCTAGGGCTGTCTCATCACCATTTTATATCTGTCAAAGGCTTCCCAAGGTTTAGGCTCACCTACCCTTCCTCTGAATGACTTCGATCAATCCTACCTCCTGTGTCTTTACTTACCACTTTATTCCTCCCATCTTCCTGAAGTTTATTGATCTGTGGTGGTTGATTCATCACATCATAATCACCTTATTATTTTAGATCTACTAAATCAACATTTTTTAATGTGAGGCTTGGCAATCTTGATTTTAAGCAAGCTTCCTGGATGATTCTCATATAAATGAAAATTAGAAAACCAGTACATTATTCCCTGTTGGCCTGGCTTTTGCTCTGCTCTTCAAATATGTTCACTTATTTCCTAGTTTATAGTCTTTAAGTGTGCAGTTTCCTCTGGAATGTGAATTTCCCCCCTCTCGTTCCAAGGTTAATTTATAATTATGCTCAGCTTCCAATTTGCATGCTGCTTTTATCTTAAGGGTATTTTTCCTTAGGCTCTTGGCTGAGTTATATCTTTGTATATATTGTCTACTTCCTATAACTTTCTTTCATAGCACTTAGAGCATTGGCAATTAAATAGTTATTTATGTATTTGTATTTGGTGGGCACTTATGGAGGGATGAGACCAACTACATTTTAAATTCTCCTACCATCTAGTAGAGTAATTGAAAAATCAGCAGCACCATTAATCAATACTTGATAAATGAATGTATTAGTGATTGACTATTGCACTGGTGTGATTTGTTATGTTTTAGGGAACAGATTGTGATAGAAGAACTTCCAAATAAAGGGTTTGGACTCTTTCAAAGTAAAATGTTAATTGTCCATTCTTTTAGCTGAGACATATCACTGATATTTCATTAACCCTAGATGTATTTTAAACAAAGTTGTAAATAATCTATGGACTAGAAGAAAACATTGGAGAAAAGTAGTGTGGGCTTGTATTAAATAAAGATTTCTTAAATTCAATTTAAAAAGCACAATCCATTGTAAAAGAAAAGACTGATAAGTTGGGTTGCTTTGAAATGAGGCCTTTTGCCATATGCTGTTAAGAGACTGTTAAGAGAATTAAAACACACCGGCTGGGAGAAATATCTGAAATCTCATAGCTGATAAAGGACTTATACCCAGCTTACAAAATAACTCCTAACCAGCAGTAATAAGAAAATAATGAAAAAGTGAGAAAAAAATGTACACAGAGACTTCATCAAAAAAAATATAAGAAGGTCAAATAAGCCCAGGAAAAGATGTTTAACATATTAGTTGTTGGGGAAACGAGAATTAAAAAACCACAATGTGATACTCAGCATATGTATTAGAATAGCTATGACAAACAAAATAACGGACAATACCAAGTGCTGACAAGGGTATGGGCAACTGAAACCCCCCACACACACTGCCTACAGGAACTCAGAATGGTATGGCCACAACAGTTTCTGCTAAGTTGAAGATATACTCACCATTCCACCCAGCTACCCTAATTTTACGTATTTACCCAAGCTAAATAAAATCTTACATTCACACAAAAACTTGCATGCAAATATTTACAGTGGCTTTATTAGGAAAGCCCTAAAAATTGGGAGCCATTCAAACTAAGGTACAGTCATACAATGAAATGCAACTCAGCGATTGAAAGGATATTAATCCTGACACACACAACAGCATGGATGGACCTCAATCACATTTTTCATGGGAAAGGCACCAGACTTAGAAGGCTACATACTGTCGTATTCCATCAACATGCAATTTTGGAAAACATAAAACTCTAGGGATGGGACACAGATCTGTAGTTGCCAGGGGTGGAGGGGAGGGGAGGAGTTGGTTAGGGAGGGGCAGCAGGGAATCTGGGGGCATTGTTGAACTGCTCTAATATTTCCATTGTGATGGTGGTTACATGACTCTATGTGTTTGTCAAAACTCACAGAGTGGAGTGCTAAAAAGAACGAATTTCACTGCATGTAAATTATACCTTGTCACGGAATTGAAAAGAAATGTCAGTGGCAGAAACTTTTCCCCCCTGAGTAATTTTTGTTTTCAAAGCCCCTGTGTTATAACCATTAACTTTTTTCCCTGTGCTGAATATAAGCAATGGCAGCATATATGATTACATGCCTGTTTAAGAAGAAATGTGTGACAGTTTATAGATTTAAGTCGCCCTAACTGTTGTCTAAAAGTAGAGAGTCATTCAAAGCTATTTGACTAATAGCAACATAAGAAAATCCAGATTCATGCTAGAGTCTTACATTGCTGAGTGGCTGGATTCCACGTAGAGTGATTGATTGCATTATTGAGGAACACCGGTTTTACTGGTCTACCTATCAATTACCTTTTGCTCCAGGGCTACAGTAATGGGTTTTTATTTCAGAGCATTTCCCTCCATTTAAAACTCCATGATTTTTTTTTTTTTTCCAGTCTGATCGTAGGCCCATTTCTCTCTTGCTCATTTGTGGAAATAATTCCAGTTTTGTCTTATCTCGTGGAAAACTACCGTCTCTGAGAAGTGCTGAAAACACGGGTAGTGACTACTGCATTTTAAAATGACTTCTGAGGGAACAGAAAAGAATATGGAGGTCTTTCTTGGCACATTCTCATCTCAAGGGGAAAGGTCGACAATTCGAGACAAATCCTATTTCATGTCTCTATAAGGGGTCAGGAAGAGCCAGTCTTATTCACATATTGAAAAAGCCTCTCTTCACTTTATAATAAAGGACAAAAATTCTCACATTTACATATGCCCTTTAACATTTGAGATGAGATTATTTAAATACATATACATGTGCAAGTTATGTATTAGACTAGGAGACATTTTGCCTTCCCGATTACAAAGTTTCATTTCTCACCTCCCTTTCCTATAAAATCTCCGCCAAGGGAAGTGCCCAACAGCCTTAAGCTGTTTAAAAGAGGAAGAAGGTTTTTGTGTAAATTAAATTTATTGGGTGATGTTGGTTAATTAGAGTACATAGATGTTAAGTGCATAATTCTATGATACATCATCTGTATACTCGAGGCTGGTGCATGAAATTTGTGCAGTTGGGGAGGGTCCCTCAGTCCTGTCTGCACCCTCTCGCAGTCCAGGAGTTCTTGGGAGATGTTAAATGCCCAGCTTAAGCCTGCTTCCCGTGAGCGGGCCTCAGCCGGCAGTCCGACATCCTTAACACTGCCATGGAGGCGGGAGAGGCTCCCACCAGTGCCACTGTTCTCTCCAGCCATAAGCCCGGCTTCTGGCTGAGCAGCGCTCCCCTTGTGGGAGCACAATGACCACCAGGGGGCAGCTCCTGTGTTGAGCATCTGCCCCCCTGGTGGTCAGTGTGTGTCATATCAATCAGTCATTTCTGCTGTTCAGTCGATTTGCATATCAGCCTTTTATTATATAGGACTGCATGGTGTGCCCACCACCCAAAGTCAAGACTCTTTCCATCACCATATGTTTGACCCCCTTTACCCTTTACTATCCCTCCTCTCCTCCTCCCCTGATAACTTTGTCATAGAGAAGGCAAAATGTCTCCTAGTTTAATACATAACTTGCACATGTATATGTATTTAAATGATCTCATCTCATACTCTTGTCTGTGTCTATGAGTTTTTGTTTGTTTTTTTTGTTGGTTCATTGTTACTTTCAGTTTTCTATCCCACATACAAGTGAAATCATATGGTTCTTGATTTTTTTTGTCCACAATTTTCTGTCCAACTTATTTTGCTTAGAATTATATTTTTAACATCCATCCATATTATTGCAATGGTGGTATTTCATTATTTTCTTATAGCCGAAAAATATATGACGCAGCAACCCCTTTCTGGGGTATCTACCTGGAAAATTAGAAAACATTTATAGCAAAGATACAGGCATCCCTGTATTCATTGCAGCATTGCTCACAGTGGCCAAGACATTGGAAACAATACAACTGTCCTTTGCTAGATGATTGGGGTGGTACATATACACAGGAGAATACCACTCAGGAAGAAGGTGTGGAAAGGACACTGACGAGCATGCGCTGTCAATGTAATAAGTGTGACTGTATTTTCTCCAGCAGGCCCTTGAGCGTATTTTCACCAGCTCTGCTCCCTTCAGTAGTTTCCACATCCCAAATCCTTCCATCTTTCCTCCTCTTATCACAGCCTCTGCCCTCTTTCCCTTCGTGCTCCAGTCACAGACCCTTAAAGCAATGTCCTTTCATACAGATCTTCACTCCTTATTAGAAATAAGTCTTTGAAGATACCTTTCTTGACTGTATCCTAGCATTGGAAAATCAAAATATTTAGCAATTGCTGAAAGCTCTCGGAACTGTTATGTGAATGAGCTGGCAGGAAACTGGAATCAAATTGTCAAGCAACTGCTCCGACTGTGGTAAAGTGAGAAGGTTGGATTCTAAGCATCAGCCTGAGAAGATAGCAGCTGTGCAGGGAACACAGGCTTGATCGGGAGGGGCCCTGGTGGCCATAAATTGCATGTTGTAGACGGTGGTGCCTCCTCAGCATCCTTATGTTTCTAAGCAATTGTGCCTCCATTGAACTACTATTTGGAAGAACCTTCTGAAAATTCCCGGCAAAATGTGTGCTGTCAATAAATTCATGCAAATCTGCAAGCCAGAGTTCAGCAACCCATGGGTTCAAATGGGTAATATTAGTCCATCATTATCCGATGATAACATTTTAAGAACATGAATATTTTTTTAAATATATTTTTTATTGATTTCAGAGAGGAAGAGAGAGGGAGAGAGAGATAGAAGCATCCATGATGAGAGAGAATCATTGATTGGCTGCTTCTTGCATGTCCCACTCTAGGGATCAAGCCCACAACCCTGGCATGTGCCCTGACTGGGAATCAAACCGATACCTCCTGGTTCATCGGTCAATGCTCAACCACTGAGCCATGCTGGCTGGGCGATATGTTTATTGCATATGCATAATAAGCACTGCGCCGGAATAAATGCTCTCCTGCTACAAGTGGATAAAACCCTTTAGCTGCTACCCTGTTTTCTTGGTTTCCTCACTTAGCTGCTACAAGGCCCTCAAGGTTCTTCAACCTCCACCGAGTGTGCCCACGGATATCCGTTACTCAGGGCCTGCTGTCCCCACGGCCTCATCACTCACTGTGTCCACCGTGTCTTCTCTCCCAGGGGCAGGGGAAGGCTGGCCTTTGAGGTCGGTGTGTGCTGGCTTCTTCTCTCTTCCATCCATCTTGGCCGTTAGCTATTTGAAGCGGCTGTATTCATTATTCAGTTGCAAAACCAGAGTGATTTTCGTGACTGATGTTGTGGCAGAGTTGATGTTTTACTACATAAATACATATTTTATGATAGCATGATTTCTTCAGTTAAATATTATTTAATGCAAGAGTATCTTCTGGTATTTTCTTTTTCTTTCTCTTTTCCCTAATCTCCCCTTCTCCCATGTTGCTTTATGAACCTATTCCCGCACATTGGGCCCGATATTCTGGCCATCTAAGATATGCTCTTGGGAGAGCATGGCACTCTGGGAAGCTGCATTCACTTTTATAATTGCCTCTTCCCATGCCCAGAAAGGGAGGGGTGCCAGCCCTCTGAGAGTGGATGCAGCCCCCTGATTATAAAGGAAGGAAGGTTTTTTAAGCCAACCCTTCAGATCTCAGAGTTTATTTGGGTTAGGGAGGACCTTAATGCATTAAAAGTTTTGAATGAATAATTTAGGTCTTTCGGGATAAGATCTAAGATAGTTAACAAATGGACACATGACGTGTGTGTCCAACACACATTTGTGAATTTGCAAATCCAGTGTGGGAGAAGGTCACCCCCTCGGTTTCCGTTTTTTAAAATGTAAGATAAATGCATTATTCAACAGCTGCTAGGTTAGCAGTCGCCTGTGACGTTATTAGAGGAGTCAAATGAACTAGAGAGCCGACTTGGTATTGCACCCTTGTTTTCCTAGCCTCTTGCAAAGCATCTCGTACGTAGAGCATGTAGGGATTCCTGCTTCCTATGACCGGTCATAAGAATCCTTGCAACTGTTAGATGAGTCCCAGGCCAATAACAGGACCACTCTTAATATCTGTGGTTTCTACCTAGAGCCAGAGTATGAATGGAGGCTGGCCTCCCGGGCTCTCTGATGCAGAAGCCAGTAGCTGGCGCCCTGGCTGTTGGCCAGTCTATGGGCAACACAGAAAACCACCACCAACTACCCATTCTATGTTACTTTGCATTATCTGCCTGTACATCTAGGGACCTTTAGCCAAAACTACCCAATGTCCAGGGCCTTCCAGGCAGCATTCACAGTTCCTTTGCCACCTTTAGAATGCTTGGCCTACAGCTGTGGGCACAGCAATAATAATGCCACAGTGATCATGTCACTACAACTGTGTAATGACTTAGAGTTTATAAAACTCTTTGAATTCCAAACCAATGAGGTAAATATTAAGTAAGACACAAAGCAACTATATTTAAAGAGGAATGATGAATGACCTTGACAATGCTCCCCTGAAATTTAAATCCACTGTTTTCAATAAAGCCTTACTGAGCCCTTGCCTTCCTCTGCCAGGACTAGTACCATCTTTTCCTGGTTTAGCAGCCATTAACCTCAATTCCTTCTAGGCTCCCTTAACAGTTCTCTCTCTCTCTTTCATTCTCTCTCTCTCATTGCAATTTGTGCATTCTTTTTATTATTCTTTGAGCATCTATCTTAGCTCCTGTTCTGGAATGTGAGATGATAGGGAAAAAGAAATCTCTCTCACCTTTGCATCACATTATATAAGCACTTACTCCTAGAAGGCCCTTAGTCAGTGTTTGTTGGAGTTGAAATCTGGGCAAGAGCTAAAGCAACATCTGTTTAGTAAATGCACGTTGGGGTGAAGATAGGTATTGAGCAAACAAATTGTCTTTTATGCTCCACAGACTCCGAGACCATATCCTCAAAAATACTACATTGTGTGACCATGGGTCCGGTCATACAGGACACCAGCGATCGCCAACCTTTCAGACCTTACGGACAACCAGTGGTCCACGAACCACCGGTGAGCGACCGCTGCTCTGTACCCTTCCCTTCTACCTTTCCACTCACTCATTAGGGTTTTTTATTTTTATTTTTTAAAAATATATTTTATTGATTTTTTTACAGAGAGGAAGAGAGAGGGACAGAGAGTCAGAAACATTGATGAGAGAGAAACATCAATCAGCTGCCTCCTGCCCACCCCCCACCGAGGATGTGCCCTCAACCAAGGCACATGCCCTGACCGGAATCGAACTCGGGACCCCTCAGTCCACAAGCTGACGCTCTACCCACTGAGCCAAACTGGTTTTGGCTCATTAGGTTTTTTTTTTTTTTTAATATTGCTTAAGATATTTTAACAGTACCTCATAGCTGATGATTGAACAGTGGCTACTTTTTCCTCTATCACCTGTATGAACCCATATCTAAGTCAAGTGCTAGGGGCATACAGCTGCCAGGAGAGCAATTGTAAGTCACAAGTGGGGATGCAAACGGTGTTTATGGGAGCCCCAATTACTGACATGTCATTTGTGTTCAATGCTTCACATCCCTGGAGCACGTGAACTTCTAGAAACTGCATTTCCTTGTGTTTTCTTTCCCCAAACACTCTCTTCTACCCCTCAATCATCCTGTTACTTTTCCTCATTCTGCCAGACCGGGCCACGCCGCTGGGGAAGTGATGAGCCTTCTGCGAGTGAGCTCCTTTCTGGTGACTTTCGTTTTTCTTGGGCAAAGAATTAAAAGCATGTTGACCAATTAAAAAAAACAAAAAACACAAACTAGGAAGTAGCTCCGAGGCGTTAACTATGCTTTAAAATCGTGTTGGTTCTAGTAAACTGGGTGATCTACAGCAGAGGTTACCTAATTAGGAGAATGCTTCTTCCTGTGCTTCTGTTCTTTGAAAGTCTGGTCAAGTTTGCTGTCAGATGTGCTGACTGGAGAGGGTGACGGAGTTGGGTATCTGTTTTCAGTGCAATTCTTAAATATCCTAGCGCGTTGCTGTATTCCTTCCCATCTCCAAGCCAGCGGTCCTCTCTCAGGTTCATCCTCTTGACCGCTCAGCACAGCGTCACCTTGGACTATTTTTAATGTTTCCTTAAAGCCAACTCTTTCTCACCTCAAGACCTTGAAATGTCCTTTCCCCTTTCAGCCTAGAATGTTCTTCTTTTATCCTTGTTCTCGCCTTTCTCTGCTCCTCCTTTAAGCATTTTTTGGGGGACCTGTTTAGTATTCTGTTTTTAAGTCTGAGCTTACATGTTATGTTTTCAAGTACTTTGAAGAGAGCTATTAACAAATGAAGGGCCAGGGGAAGTTCAAAGAGGGTAGTACATAACATTTTACACAAAATGAATATTCACGAGGAAGTGGGCTGTGTGGACCTCCTATGTCCGTTCTCTGCTCAGGAGTCACTGCTCCCTCCCAAACCATACAGCTCTCCTCATCTAACTTTCCGGTCTCTGTGTGCCCAGCAGCTGCTTTGATCAGCCAGGTGTCCACACATCTCTGAGAGAAACCCAGCCTCTCTGACGTGTCCGTTTTGATGAAAACAGAGGAGTGATGGGAGAGCCTGCAGAATACATGTTTATAATGAGGCTTCTAGCATTCTCTGAGGCAGGCTCGGATGGTAACACTTCTTTCTAACCCAAGGCCTGGTGGGCGCCATATAATCAATATCACCTCCACTAACTTTTGTTTGTTTGTTTGTTTGTTTGTTAATCCTCACCCAAGGATATTTTTCCCATTGAATTTTTAGAGAGAGTGAAAGGGAGTGGGGAGATAGAGAAACATCAATATGAGAGAAACACATTGATTGGTTGCCTCCTGCATAGGCCAGAGATGGAGCCTACACCTGAGGTATGTGCCCTTGACCGAAATCAAACCCAGGACCCTTTAGTCCACGGGCTGATGCTCTATCCACTGAGCCAAACCAGCTAAGGACCTCTTCTTACTCTTAAAGCTAAACGATCTCTGTCCCCCCCTTTTCTGTGACCTATCAGAGGACACCAAGGAAGTAGGAATGTAATGTGATAACTTGAGTTATCAGAAGAATGTAGGTGAGAAAACTAGTTAAATCTAAGGAAAATAGGTAATTTAGTTAATAATTGCATTGCTTCCTTAGTTTTTAAAAAAATGCCCCATAATTATAGAAGATGTAAATACTGAGTAAAGCTTAGCAAAGGGTTTCTCTGAACTCTGTACCATCTTTGCAACTATTCTTTGAAATAAAACTATTCCCCCAAAAGTTTAACATGATAATACAGCATAATACATCTGTTTATAAAGTATATTTCTTCATAAAAATACATGTGCAAACACACAGATGAATGACAAGGAAAATGGGGTAGAAAGAAATATATCGTCAAATAATAACTGTGATTATCTTTGGGCTTTGGGTTATAGATTAATTTTTTTCACCCCTTAATATTTACCTATATTTTTCAATTATCTATAATAAGCACATTTTACTTTTATAATTAAAAACATGACAAAAGAAAAGGCAATGTAGTATAAACACAGATAATGAACAGCATTTGTTAGGGTTCTCAGAATGTTAATCAATGCAAATGAGAATGTTAACTAATCTCAAGTAATCCCAATAAGTATAGTAAGAGCTGGGAGCTAGGACTCTAGCTGGGTGAAGCATCTGGAGGGTATAGAATTGCTTCCTGTTCATTGCTTTTGAGAAGGAAATGTTTGTGCCCTTGATGTTTCTTCCTGTTCATAATTTAAAAAGAAAGATTTAACTTTGCAAATTGTTGGGTTTGTCTGAGCCTCAGTTTCCTCGTTTGGGACTAAGTTAAGAATAACAAATAATAGATCCTTCTTTTTTACTCTTGCCCTTGGAGACACCATGGAGGAACCTGGAGACTATTATGCTAAGCAAAAGAAGCCAGTCAGAGGAAGACAAGTATCACAGGATCTCACTCATATGTATCAATAGAATCTAATGGACAAAATAAGCTGATGAACAAAATAGATTCAAAGACATTGAGATAAAATTATTCCCCAAAGAACTTATATGCATATATGCATAACCCATGGAGACAGACAACAAGGCCTTGAGGCGAGGGTAGGGCTGGGGGCAGGCTAGAAGGGGTCATTGGGGAAAAAAGAGGGACATATGTAATACTATCGACAATAAAAATTAAAAATAATTAAATAACAACAACTAAAGAATAGAACTGGAAGGAAGTAAGTAGGTACTTTGTCAAGAGCTACACAAATGTTAGATATTATTAGTAGTAGCAGAGGTAGTACTACTTGTAAGTACTACTAGTAGTACTGGTAGCAACAGTAATACAGTGGTAATATAATAGTAGTTGCAGTGTTCTAATTTCCCAGTGCTACTACTGTTCAGTATTATTCCTGCAGTGTTCTGGGCTCTTTGAGGACAGGCCTTACCTTAGCTGCCCTTGTGTGCCCCACAGCTCCCTGGACGACTTTTCCAGCATATATCCAGTGTCCCAAAATATTTACTATATTGAATTATTATTAAATTATTCAGATGGGCTTCGAATTTTGTTTCAGGCCTCTTGGAAAACAACCAGATTTTAGAGAGTACCATCATATTTCAACGAAATGATAATACGTTTCAGAAGATCTATTTGACTGCTGAAATACCTCTTGTTGGCCTCATAAAAAAATGCAAAGTGCTTATTAATGTGTGATGGAGGACTGGTAGAAATAAGGATGGAATCTGCAGGGTTTTTGTAAAAATAGCAGGGGACTGATCAGGTCATAGTCTGTGCTTTCAACTGTAAGGGGCTGTGATCTCGTATAGAATGACGGGGATGGGCCCACATCTTAAACAGTATTTTAGCTTTCCCCACTTGCCAGGCATCCTGTGAAGCCTTTTGCTCCATCTTGTTTGAATTTCCACAATCTTGAAGGAGGAAAGCATTATTACTCCCATTTTTCTAGGTGAAGACATGTTCATAACTGGCTCAAGGTGACACAAAGACAAGGCCTGCCTGACTTCTGCATCTTAAACAAGGAAGTCTTTACATAACATCCATTTCTGTTCCATCTGTATGTTAGCTGGCTTGGGCTCCATAACATAATAACATACACTGGGTGGCTTGAATGACAGAAATGAATTAATGAATGTTCCTAGAGTTCTGGAGTCTGGGATATCCAAGATCCAGGGGCTGGCTGATTTGGTTTCTGGGGACAGCTCTCTGGTTTGCAGATGGCCACCTTGTCTCTGTGTCCTCACATGGCTGAGAGGCTCCAAGCTCTCGAGTGCCTCATCTTATAAGGGCACTCATCCTATCCTGAGGGCCCCAACCTCATGACCTCATCTGACCCTACCTGCCTACCAAAGGACACATCTCCAAGTGTTAACACTCTGAGGGCTGGGGCTTCAATTGATGAATTTTGAGGGGCCTAAGCCTTTAGTCTATGATAACGGATGAGCAGGTTGAGATTTATGACTAGTTTGATGTAGGTACTTGCAAAGGCTCTCTCCTTTAAAAGGCATCTTCCATTTTCTAGTCTAAGACAGAGCTGTTTCAGTCAGACAACAACCACAACAAAGCCCCTAACTGGATAGTGAAATAAGAAGGTGTTGTGAATTGAGTTAAAACCAGACCAAAACAAAACAAAACAAAAATCCCACACAAACCAAAATTTAGAGAAGTCAGGTTTTAAAGAATTTTTTAACTCTTCTATAAATAGGGATTATTACTGTAGCTGCTTTCATTAGTCAATTCGTACTCATCCTGGTTGACTACCTCTCTGTCTCTTAGGAGTTCAAGGTTCTATCCTATCTAGCAAGCGCATCTTTCAATGAACCTTTGTCGAGGGCTGTGCTTGATAATGACAGCACTGGACCACTCTCAGGTATTTCCCATAATAAGTAATTAATTCCCATGGCAGAGCTCCTTGTGTCCCCGTATGAGCTGCAGAGTAAAGAAAAACAAAGGAGCTAACATCACTGCTCTAGCCCTTGAGAGAACACTCCTCAGCGAGATCATGTTTTCTACTTATGCTTGTAACTTCTGCAGAAAACCATGGGCTGGAGATTGAATTCTGAAAGCTGTGTTACCACTTACAGGCACAGCTACTGTGGAAGGTTAGAGAGAGAGAGAGAGAGAGAGAGAGAGAGAGAGAGAGAGAGAGAGAGAGAGAGAGAACAAATGGGGCAATGGCATCTGACTTTTTGTCTATACTATGAAGGAACGAGACTATACAAAACCCCTTTGCCTGTGCCTATTATACTTCTTTGCACATTTACTTCCATGTCTCAAAATAAACAAAGTGACAAACATAATGAAGGAAAGCATATCAAATATGTCCTTCATTCCTTCTCTAATGCCCCACCAATGACAATTCCCTGTAAACATTTTACATGTATGCTTGCCTTTTTTTCGTTCTTTGTTTCCTTCAAAAAGAATTCTCCTTGTCTCTGAATTTATAATTTACTGAACTTAATGTATTAGAATTCCATAGAAGCAGGTGAAATGACTCAAACTCAGAATTAGTTTGGAGCGGTTTGATGCTGATTTTGTTCATTTTTCAATAATCAGATCAGTTGGCGATGTTCTATTGAAGCATCAGTCATTGCCAATTCTTTCATAAAATGACTCATCTTAATTAAATCTCACGGCCCACATTTCCACTCGCCCAGCCACACAAACAAGACAGTTCTATAACGCCCCGCTGAAAATAACCAAATCAAACCCCAGGTTGTAGCCTGCACATTTTAAAGTGGAAGGACTCCAGAAGTAACAGAAAATAACAAGGTTATCTAATGAAAGATAAACGAATCATAAAACTAAGGAACCCAAATTGCTGGTTCAAGTTCAAACCATATTTGAGCCAGATGAAGTTTTCCCACACTGGACCCTACGTGGCATTCAGGGGACTACCTGGTCCTCAGTCTTTTCCCACATGTTACATTGGACTCAAGCTACTAACAAAATGTGGAAGGTAGGAATGAGAGAATGCAATGGGCTGCATGCTCATTGGCCAACATACAAGATCCTATTGTTTTTTGGTCTTATTGTAGGTCGCAATCATTGGGTTGTTAGTTCTGTGTTCGCTGTCAGGGTTCTTCATGATTCCTTCCTTCTCTTTCTTTCCTTTCTTCTCCTTGGTGTTCTGGATGTCATGGTCCAATTCTTCAAGAAGGAAAGGGGCCGGGGTGTGCTCCCCTTCCCTGTGGTTTGTAAATGATGTGGGGATTTTGCTTGAAATTCAGTGCATTGCCATGGAGTGAGGAAAGGCTTTGAACATAAATTCCATTTAGTGGGCTTCCTGGAGTTAGAGGCTCTCATCTTCTAATTGAACACAAGAACAGAACACTTTCTTCAAACAGCAAAACGTTAACCAGGATTCCTAAGCAATCTCTTCAAAAAATGATGCGGAGAGATGAAGATTCTGAAGGAAACGAACACCTAGGCACAATGGGATGCCTTTTTTCATTATCTGTACTTGTTGTCTGCTTATTCCAAGCCCAGCCCTGTTCTACTCCGAGGAGGGGAATGTTCCTTTAAAATTCCCCCGCTCCTCTTACCAGAGGGACAAAACAAGGCTTTCCGGACTACAACACAAGAATGTGCACAGACAGGAAGTGTGGCTTCTCTCATTCTCTTGGTTTTGTTTCCTGAGATAATTTTGCAAGTGGCTTGCCTCTTTCACCAAGGCCTCTCTCTGCTTCTCCAATGATCTCAGTCTGCCATGCGGCCAAGACTTTCTTCAAAAGCAAAGAAGGAAGGGATCAGCTATTGCTACAGGAAGTTCTTGGGCTGGCATCCTCCAGAGTCTGGTAACTGGTATATGTATATTTAAAATATCTATCTATCTATCTATCTATCTATCTATCTATCTATCTATCTATCTATCTATCTATCTATCTTGATTTCAGAGAGGAAGGGAAAGGGACAGAGAGATGGAAACATCAATGACGAGAAAGAATCATTGACCAGCTACCTCCTGCATGCCCCACACTGGGAATCGAGCCCAAAACCTGAGCATGTGCTATGACCAGGAATTGAACCCAGAACCCCTCAGTCTACAGGCTGACACTCTATCCACTGAGCCAAACCGGCTAGGGCTGTTAACTGCTCTCTTCAAAGCTCCTTTCTCAAAACCAAATTTACTGCAAAATTAGTACCCAAAAATCACATTTGGGCTTTTTTTTTTTTTTTCTTTCATTTCTTTTTTTGAGAGAAAAAGTTTATAGTGCATCGGGTTTTGAATTTGTTGGCAATTGATTTCCAAAAGATTATGGATGTCAATAAGTGCCCAGTGTCCCCTGGCTGTTCCTGGTCTTGCCTTTGGCTGAGGGTCCAGCTGTTCAGATTTCAGTGATCCTGGTCCATTTTCTTTGCCTCCTTCTCCGATGTTCCTGTGAATTCTGCCTATGATTAATCTCCTTCCAATACATTTCTTTTCTACTTAAATTATGCAGAGCACATGTCTTTCATTACAGCCAAGAACTCTGACTGGCACAGAGGTTATTTGTATCTTTATTTTTAATATATAGTAAATATAGATTTACTAGATGACAAAATGATTTCTATTCCTTAGATTTTATTCTATCTTCATTCTCATTAGAGAGTCTCTTTTTAATTTTGTCAATCTCATAGGACCCAAATTATCTCTGTGATAGTTTACTTGATGTGTCCTTAATGACTGATGAGGTCCTAAGTCTACTGACTACAGAGCTATCACACTTAAATTTGCCTAGATGTATCCATTGACCATTCCCTGACTTTTTCTTACTTATTCATAAAGATTGTTTTATATAATATAGATTTTTTCCATCCAATATATTGCAAATATTTTTCCTAATCTTTTTTTTTCTTTGTTGATAGTGTGATTTTGTACACAAAAACATTTCATTTTAACTTGGTCAAATACACCCATCTTATTTATTATGGATTCTAGATTTCCATTTTAGTTAAGATTTTGCCACTCAATTATCTAGCTTTCCCTATGTATTTTGCTTTATGTTTAAGTTCTTAATCTATCTGGAGCTTATTTTTATATATTACCGTTGTGAGGTCCTGTGCAACCTCATTGTCTGCCAGATGGACAGCCAATTGTGCTAACCACATTTATTAAATAAATGATATTCTTGCTGATTGATTGAAAACTGCCTTTGTCAAACAGTGAATCTCTACATATGCTGTGATATATTTCTGGACTATCTGTGTTCTTCTACTAATCTATTTTTTTCTCCCTAGAGTACTATGGAATTGCAGAGAATTTATAATATCATGCAGGATAAATCCTTCTTTGTTATACTGTTGTTTTTTTTTTATAATTTCTTGAAATTTTGCCCTTTTGACTGGAAGATAATTTTATCCATTCATTCCATCTCTTAAAAAAAAACAAACAAAAAAATTTTTGGCTTCAAATTAAAAGTATATATTAATTTGAAGGAAATTAACAATTCAGTGATAGTAAGTCTTTCCCAAAATAAAATCTATCTTTTCATTGTTTGGTGCATTTTAATAAGACAATTTCTATTATGATCTTCAAAAAAGTCTTGCACTTTCTTATTAAATTAATGCCATGACATTTAATACATTTTTGTTGCTATTGTAAATGAATTATTTTGTCCCATTCCAATTTCAAGTCGTGTTGCTAGTATAGAAAATGCTATTGATTTTTTAAAATTATATCTTGTTTTTATCCTCTTTACTAATCATTCTGCTTAATCTTAGTTGCTCTACTACTGGAGTATTTCTTTGTTTTTGTTAGTGTGTTTGAGGGCTTAGGATCATTACAAAACAAAATTGTACAGAAATAGGGAGTTGGGAGAATATTACAGTAAGTTAATTGGATATTTTAAAAAGAGAGACATGTTTTAAGTCCTTCACTTTCCATTTAAAATATAAATCACTGGGCTGATGTCACTGTATAGAGTTTCTTCCATAGAGAGATGAAGTTACTTTGACAGAGAAAAATTAAAAGGGAACTCTACTTTTTTTTTTTTTTCCTCCAAGAGGATCATGGGTAGAGACAACTGAAAGAACTGAAACTGGGGTTAAAGAGATAGTGACTGAAATCTATGGGTCCACATGATCCTGTCAGTTTTGAAATCCTAGAGGGGGGAGGGAGCACTCTTGCCTTCTTCCCACTAGTGAGCTGAAGAGGTCACGCAGCCCCTGACAATATGGACTCATCGCCAACCACAAAGAGGGTCTGTTTTGTACTTGAAGTCCTCCCATGGGCCCTGGGTGGCACAGACACAGATTTGAACTCCAGTAAGATTGACTCGGGGCCACAGAAGACAGCAGGTGTCCTCACAGTGAAGTCGGGGGGGCGTAGAGGGGGGGCAGGGATGGGAAGGGTGAAGCAGCCGCACCAGGTGCAGGTGCAGTCTCAGGGAGACTGAGCCCAGCGAAGGCTGAGTCAGCAGAGGGGGGCCACCACGTTCTGGTCAAACTGATAAATAATGGATCGCAATCTCATCAGTCAAAGAGAGGAGCCCAACCGCCCGGGACAGGATAGAGCCAGCCAAACACTAGTGGACTCAAGATGGCACCCATCCAAAGACGAACACAAGGTCAAGTAAGGTCCTCCTGCACACCCGGGAGGCATTTTAAACAGGGCTCTGAGAAAGAAGGAAAGGATAGGCCATGAAAAATCCAAAAAGAAGAGGCCAACTCTAAAGAGAATCTTTAAATTAGATTAGATCCAGTGCATAAAGGTGATTAGATTAGATTAAGTGTAAAAGGATTTGCTTAAAATTAGATTTTTAGTTCTCCGGTTATGGTGAAAGAAAAATATTCACTGGACATTTGTCACAAATGGCAAGAAGGACTTTATTAAAGACCATCGCAGTGGGGGGAGACACTTAACACCATACACAAGTGGGACAAATGGGGATTTGTAGCCCACAGGCAGGGCGGAAGAAGGGATGGAAAATTACTGAGGAATTTGGTTAAGTATCAAGGTTTCAGGGAAAAAATAAGTTGATTATATAGGGAGGATGGGGATTTTTCTATGAAACCTGCTTAGCAAGATTTTTCTTTTTTCAAAAATATATTTTATTGATTTTTTACAGAGAGGAAGGGAGAGGGATAGAGAGTTAAAAACATTGATGAGAGAGAAACATCAATCAGCTGCCTCCTGCACACCCTCTACTGGGGATGTCCCGGCAACCAAGGTGCATGCCCTTGACCTGAATCGAACCTGGAACCCTTCAGTCTGCAGACCGACGCTCTAACCACTGAGCCAAACCGGTTTCTGCAGGACTTTCCTTTTCTTTTGCTACTACGGGGCTCAGCAGGCCAATGATGGGCCTTCCTCAACAAGAGGGCTCAGGGGAGTCTGACTACATTTTGGCCAACGAGGGGTTCTCTGACACTATTCACCGCTGGGAGCTCTGAAGAGATACCGGAGACATTTTACAGGTTAAGAGTAACCATGAGTATTAACAGGTATTTAAAGTTTACACAGTGCCAAAGATGTTTGTAAAGTCTCCCAGCTGACCTTCTAAGACAGGTCCAATTATTGTGCCCATTTCACAGGTGCAGAAAGTGGAAAAGTGAGGCGCCCTGGGGTGAAGAATCTCCCCAAAATGACACAGCCTGAAACTTGCTGAGCTGGGAACCTGCTTCCACAGAGCACACTGGTCCCCACCAACCTCTAGTCAATCTCTGATTCTGGGAACGAGCGCAGAATTGGCCATCGCCGAAATGTATTCACGACCGAGTAGATGCAATGAAGCCTTTCCTAAAAGGGATTCAGTGTCGGGTTCCGCCAGGAGAGACAGAAGCCGGTGAGTGCATGCCAAGCAGCGAGGACTTCAGCGGGAGGAACCGGAGCCTGACAGAGCCATGGCAGAGCCCTGGCCGAGGTCAAGGAAGCTGTCACAGGCTGCCTCCAATCTGCTTGTGAGTCGCGAAGCATGTGGTTTTCAAAGAGCTCACCTGGCGGTGGCCGCAAACCTCAGCAGCCTCAGGGGAGCTCCCACGGACTCTCTTAGGCGGTAGCACTGTCTTCCATGATTCTTAAGATCACCCATCAGCTGGCTTTCAGCTCCCAGTCTGCTTTCTGCCCACGCCTTCGGCTGACCTTCCTCTTCAGGGTTCCAGTTCCTGCAGAGACCCCTCCTCAGCGGGGAAGGGCCCTGGGTATGAGGTCCAGCTTCTCTGCCAGGGAGAGGGGACCCTGGAGGAGGGGATACTAACTTATTAACGTGCATACATACGGGTCCATGGCAAATCTTTTCTTTCTCAAGCGAATGCAAATTCCTTTTATGTTGATATAATGCTCTTTCTAAAAATAATATATTTTATTGATTTTTTTTTCACAGAAGGGAAAGGAGAGGGAGAGAGAGTTAATAGCATCGATGAGAGAGAAACATCCATCAGCTGCCTCCTGCACACTCCCTACCTGGGGTGTGCCTGCAACCAAGGTACATGCACTTGACAGGAATTGAACCTGGGACCCTTGAGTCCGCAGGCCGAAGCTCCCTCCACTGAGCCATACTGGTTAGGGCTACAATGTTCTTTTTGTAACTGTTTTTATACAAAGCTTAAAAAGTCAACTATTTCTAGAGAGCTACCCAGGAAGATAGTAATTCTTACCCCATCAGACCACCACCCTGAGCCTCAGTTCTTTAACAGCACAAAGGTCACGCCGCCAATCTCTCTCTGGAGTTGTGATGCAGACACAATCACACTGTGGTTGCTTTTGCTCAGATTTATTTCGGAATTCACAGTTTATTAGAACTCACAATTGGAAAGCACCGAGATTTCTGAGAGATCTTGTGTTCCTCATTATTTCAGAAAAAATTCAGTCTTTAATTTCTTTTATTTATTTTTTTAATCTTGAGAAAACGGATTTCTTGTCATTTTACTGATCTATTCATTCTCTCCCTTTTCTCACTTTCTTCTTTCTTCTGGTCCTTTTTATTAACACTTCTTCTTGGCCCAATTCTTCCCTTCTTCCCTGTGGATTGGATCTAACCTGCTTCCCCCTTTCACTCCCAGTCTGTCTTTATTTCTTTTTGTTTGTTTGTTTTTTAGGTCTTCCCTCCCTCCCAATTATGACTTTTTGGCACTTTCCTCATTATCTAAAATACAGCTGTTTATGTATTTGTCTCCTACTTGGTGAGTCCATGGAGGGCAGAAGCCAAACCAGATTTTCCTTTGTGGGCCCAGTGCTAGCGAGCACATGGCTGGGTCCGGCACTAATGCTCAAAAATATTTTGAGGAGCGGGTACTACTGTAGAATAAGCAGAAAATCTTAAAAATCCTTGTCATATGTACAAACCACATTAAGAGCTGGGACAAGCTAGTGTACTGTTTTCTCTTTGTCAAAAGACAGATTTCCCATTTATATTTTACAAGAATTTTCTTTTTAACATTTTGTCCTTCTTTGTGCTATTTCTTTGTTGTATTAGGACTGTGTAGAAAGAAAAGAGATTTAGGAGAGAATGAAGGAGGAGACAGAAGAGAGGGTGGTTAGAGTACCAGGAGGTAGAGATGGGAAAACAAAGCACAGCCTTCACCCCAGGGAGAAGTTTGATTTTATGCTTAACTGGGCCACTGAATAATGTAAGTACAGGAGCCTGTGGAGGTCTGAGGGAGCAGCAGATTACCAGCAAATAAATAACTACATCTCTACCTCTCTGGTGGCCCAGTTGGCTGGAGTGTTGTCCCAGTGCGCCAAGGTTGTGGGTTGAATCCCAGGTGAGGGCACATCCAAGAAGCAACCAATGAATGCATCAGTAAGTGAAACAGTACATCGATGTTTCTCTCTCTCTCTCTCTCTCTCTCTCTCTCTCTCTCTCTCTCTCTCTCTCTCTCTCTCTTTCTCTCCAATAAATTAAAAAAATGTTTCTTAAAGAAATAACTATGCCTCAATCATAAGGACTTTATGAAAAGAAGGTGTACATCACTGCTAGCATTCGAATTGGAGCTGAATGACCATGTTCAGTAACATTTTGGAAGACTTGGCTGAGATCAGTGGTGTCCAAATTGTACTCCTCATCTGAGTTCCTCACTGGTCCTCAGTCAGTCACCACTGAGGGGTTAATAGGGGGGAGGGGGCAAGGTTTCCATCCCCCTCTTCCATTAGAACAGCTCTACTTGTATTACTTTTGCATATTAGGGTTCCAAGTAGAGAAATGAAAAAAAGTCTTCCACTGATTTAACAGCATTTGAAAATAGCTATATTTTACTGATTCTCAGACTTGGCCGAGCATCAGAATCCTGTGGAGAGCTTCATAAAAATACTAATTTCTGGGTATTTTTCCATGCCTACTAAATCAGAATGGATGGGGCTGGGTTGTAATATCTTCATTTTTTTTTTATTTTTTTTTTTACCAAGCTCCCCATGCAAGTTTTTTTCTTTTTCTAGCTGGCTTTTGGAAATAATGACCTCTAAATCTCTTTCTAAATTTTACGACTCTATAATTCTAAGATCAGTTAGAGTTAAAACTGGAAAAAAAATAATCACCGCCTCAGACAGCTTCTTCTGCACTTGTAGATTATCAGGAGGTCTGGGCCAAAGAATAAACAAGCAAACAGATCCCTCACCCAAACAGTAACCTAAACCTGGTTTATGAGAGGAAAACAAAACGGCAGGTGTGGGCACATATTTATTACTTGAGCAAATATAGATATGCCTAAACAATTCTTATGATTGTGTTATAATGATTTATAATAAGAAACATATTCCTTGCATAATATTTGGTCTTCACCCATAGTTCCTGGCTCACAGCTCCCCAAACCCTTGGAGAACATCTCTTAGTAAATAGTGCAGGGTTGAGTCTAATCGAAGGATGCCCAGATGGTGTCCTGAGAATAGGGGAGAGGTGGGAAGTGAAAACTGCCCCCTCCCAGCCCCACTGTAATTGGGTGCAGAATTTTTAACAATATTTAGAATAACAAAAAGGAAGGATAGAACCTCCATAAGGAAGAGGGGAGCAAACTCATGGAAATATTCTGGGGCCTCACACACACGTCAGAATTTTTAAATACAAAGTCTCGGTGAAGCCTTATAATGGTTATAAGAGGTGAATGATATTCTCCTTTCAGAGAAAGGGAAACTGAGGTTGAGAAAAGGTAAGCAGTTTGCCCAAAGCCATAAAGCTAATACATAATGATGCTGGTATTAGAATTGGTATTTCCTATGGTCAAAGTCAATGTTCCTTTTAATACACTGCCCTGGCCCAGGGTAAGAGATTAGAAGTTTAAAGTGTTAGCTCATTCATTTCAGGAGGATTAGCAAATGTTTGGTGGAAATGGGCAGAGGCAGAGGATCCATATTCTCTCTCTCTCTCTCTCTCTCTCTCTCTCTCTCTCTCTCTCTCTCTCTCTCTCTCTTTTCCCTCTCCCCCTTCCCTTCCTCTTCTTCCCTCTCCCTTCTTTCCTCTCTCCCTCTTATCCTGCCCCCCCACCCCATCCCAAGAAAACCAAGAGAAAGCAAAAAGGAGCCTAGGAAACTCCCAAGTTATGCCTTTTTCATTTTAGCACCACACATGCCGAAAGGCTCAGAATTTCATTTGAAGGAAAGAGCAAGGGCTCTGGATCAGAATCTCCACTTGTGCACCCTTGGTGACCTTCCCTCTCTCTAAGCTGAGGTAATAA
Organism: Pipistrellus hanaki; assembly: GCF_964339955.1. Classification (NCBI taxonomy): domain Eukaryota; kingdom Metazoa; phylum Chordata; class Mammalia; order Chiroptera; family Vespertilionidae; genus Pipistrellus; species Pipistrellus hanaki. The sequence continues at coordinate 5,942,051 of NC_140520.1, forward strand.
TGCCGCTCTCCCAGAGCGTTAGGAGCGTTACAGGAGCAACCGAGCAACCTTAACATAACACAAGATTTCAGATATTTTAGAAAGGAATAGATGTATTGTACTGCCTCCCACTGGGAGGAAATGTAAGGCCAATCAAGGCAAATCTGAGAGGCAGATTATGCACTATGCATGCCAATGTCTGTGAGAGGCGGGTTTGAATGGATTCTATCATTCATTCTTTCATTTGTTCATTCGTCCATTCATGTAACAAATGTTTACTGAATACCTGTACCTCATACACAGTCATATTCTGAGCTGTGGGGAAGAAAAAGTCCCAGGTCTTATGAAACTTGCATTCTCCATGAAGAGTGACAAGTAAAAACAGAACCCTAGTAAGACAATTTAAGATGTGTAAAAACTATAAAAAAAAGCAAAAAAAAAAAAAGCAATCTGGCCATGAAATAAAAAAATGCATGGGGTACTGAGAGTACATAAAAGATGGGGGGTCAGCCTGGCCAGCATGATTCAGTGGTTGAGCATCAACCTATGAACCAGGAGGTTAGAGTTTAATTCTCAGTCAGGGCACAGGCCTGGGTTGTAGGCTTGATTCCCAGTAGGAGGTGTGCAGGAGGCAGCCAATCAATGAGTCTCTCTCATCATTGATGTTTCTCTCTCTCTCTTCCTCTCCCTTCCTCTGAAATCAATAAAAATATATTTAAAAAAAATAAGGGGGGGGGGGTGTCCAGAGAAGGCCTTTCTGAGAAGTGGCATGTGACCTGAGAACAGAGAAATACCAAGGAGAGTCCTGCAGTGGTATAGAGAAACGGTCCAGGAAGAGGAAAAGTGTGCCAACCTCAGCCCCTTGCCCTCCAGCTTAGCACCTTATCCTGGCATAGCCTGTCTAGCTGTACTGGGGTTCACCCTTCTGATCACCTCGTCCCAGGATTCTCTGGGTACCAGACCAGCACTGGCTGCATATATCACTGGAAACAATGCTTTATTTGGGTTCTGTTCTATTTCCGTGTTCAAGACCAGGTACTCCTTGTTTGAACTGCATTCCCTACCCATTCCCATGGCCCTACCCGGTCAAAACTTCTATGGATTCTCAGGAATGTACATGTGGTTCGGTTTCCTTGAGCACAGTGCCTGAAAATGTAGATACTAAGTACATTTCAGACCTAATTGTGGAATCCTTTGGAGGCTGGAGTATGGATAGACTGGGCTGGATGGTGTTCAATGTTGGGGAAAATAGATTCTAAGCATCCTGAGGTGCATGGGTTTCTGTGGGAGTCCATGACAGTGACTTGCTCACTGCAAAGGCTACTATGAGCTCCTGATGTCTCCTCTAAGTTGTCAAAGTCGGAATTTCCTGGAGGGGCATCTGTTCTGAGAAGTTTTGTTTCCCTGGCGGTCTTGTCGATAGCTAGCTGTTTATTGATGACACGCCGCAGGGGTGGTCGGAGCGCTGGTTCTCATACATATTCATCAATGTCTTGAGTGAAAGAAAAGAAAATGAGCAGAAGATTCTAAATGCGATGTGGAGAATGGCATCGGAGAACCAAATTGCACTTTAAACAGCCATGACAAGTTTATTCAACAGTGGAAATGAAGGATCCACCATGTATTCTCTGGTGCAACCCTCAGAGTAGCCAAGGGAGGTAACAGTGGATTAAAAAAAAAAGAAGGTGGGTGGGGGAGAATAAAGAAATGGAGGAGGGATGCAGAAAAATGCCACAATGACCTTTCACCTACCTATTTCTAGCCTCACCCCTGACCCAAAAGGACAGATGAACGTCCTCTCTCCCATTTTCAGTAGATCTGGATGCAGGAAGAGAGAGGAAGACGGTAACAGCAAGAAGCTAAGAGCAAGGGGACACCAGGGCTTCGTGGGGGAGTGTCTGCAGTCCCATCCGTGCCCTCTCCTCCAAGGAGCTGGTGAAGACATTAGGGGGCGCAGGGCTTGGGGGCACACCTGTGGGTTTCAGGCAGCTGTGGCTCCCACGGAACCCAGAGCCAGGAGTCAAGCTCGGTTTCCTCACTCTGTAAGCCCTCGCCGCCATGTTTGCATTCCATTTCTTCAAAATAGAACTCTCCTTGCTGTACGCGTCTCATTGCACACATTTCTTCAACTCTAAGCTCCTCGCCTTCCTATGGAAAGCAGGAGCCATGCCCATCAACTGGAAATAAATACCTACATGTGTCCCCCTCTCTTGAGGATAGGTCATGATGGATGAAAAAGACAGGGAATAAAAAAAGAAATCAGTATTTTTCCAGTGCTCGTTGAATGATGGGAAACTTCTCCAGTGATGCTGAGCTGTCTGACAATGAATGGAATGAGGCTGCCTCGTGAGGCAGTGATTTCCATCCCAGGATTGCAACACGGACTCCCAGTCTTTCAGACGGATGTTGTCCTGACCATTACTACCTGTGTTCTATGTTTTACTGGGGGGGGAGGGGGCAGATCTCTACAATCAATGCCTTCGGACTCTGAAATTCTGTGAAAGGACCATGGGAAGGTAGGGAGGAGATCCTAGGATGGCGAAGGCTGGACTGCAGAACCACACGGAAAGGGACACTCTGCAGCCCAGTGCGGCAGGTTGGATGGAGTCATAATTAACGCCCAGGAACTCCATCAGCTACTGGCTATGGTTAGCTTTAGGTGCCTGTCACAGAGGGCAGATCGCTGCTGCTAGACCTCTGTTCTAAGTAGCAGGCGTAAGCATTTGGTTGTGAACTTGGGATATTGCTGAAGACTGGGGGAACAGCCTCAAGGAGAAGTGACAGGAGAAGGACAGATGTGCATGTCTTATGGCGGATGGGCCCTTTTCCTGCCCTGCCTTCCGGCTGGAGTCTCCAAGTCTGGAGCCCCAGCCACTCTGCTTAGAGGAGGCTTCCTAGCCCTGACCGCGGCCTCATTGCCTAAGGAACGCATTGTGCCTGAGGCTGGCTTTCAGCTCTTACGCCCTCATCCTGCTGCCTCGGGGTAAGTGCACACAAACCGGTCATCACAACATCAAGGCCTCAGCTCCACACGCCCCTGGGACCCTCGTCGAAGCTTCAGAAGCACAGACAAAAATGCAAGCTGCATTTTGCATCCATCATGGCGTAATTTCTTTCTCTGCTCCACAGAATGTGCCAGATTTGATTCCTGGGACAATTCATATTGTACAAAGTGAAAGGAAGCTCTTGGCCTGTTCCTTCCATATGGCTGATTGATTCATCTCACACTACAAACTCTTCTTCTTCCTGAAATGTGATGGCTCGCGCTGTAAATGAATATATCATTGCTTAAATGGGGCGGCAGGGCGTAGTGTTTCCATTTCAAAGCCCCAGCCTCGGAGCTGGAGAGAACTGGGATTGAAATGCAGCCCAGACTACTTATTAGGTATAAGACACCGAGCAAGCTGCTTACCTTCTCTGCATCTCCATGCCCTTCGTGGCAAAATTGGGGTACTTCAGAAGCTACAGATCCCTCCCCCTGGGAGTCTTGCTTATTTTGCTTACCACTTATTGGCCACACACGTTCAAATAGTGACATTATTGTTTCACTAGAGCTGATGCATCTGATGTGTGCCAGGCGTAGGACTGGGCACCAGGAAGATAACAGTGAGTAAGACAGCATGATCCCTGCCGGTGTGGCGCTTAGAGCTTCCTAGCAAATACAGTTAGTTCAGCAGACAACTACCTAGTGAATTGCTTCACTGCAATGGTGACTATGCCCTGAAGGAGAAGAATGGGAAGTTAAGAGCAGCACAATTTACAGTAGTTAAGATCTGGAAACAGCCCAAGTGCACATCAGTAGATGAGTGGATAAAAAACCTGTGGTACATTTACACATTGGAATACTATGCAGCCATAAAAAAGAAGGATCTCTTACCCTTTGAGACAGAATGGAGGGAGCTGGAGAGTATGATGCTAAGCGAAATAAGCCCATCAGAGAAAGACAAGTGTCACATGATCTCACTCATATGTTGAATCTAAATAATAAAATAAACTGATGAATGTGAGTGGACCCAGAGACTCAATCATGGAACAGAGTGTGGAATTTCAGAGGGAAGGCAGGGGAGGGGGAGTGAGTGGGAGATAATCAACCAATAACCTTGTATGTATATACGCATAATCTATGGACACAGGCAAAGGGGGCTGGAGGGGATCAATGGGGGACATAAGCAATATTTTCAACAATAAAGAATTTTTTTTTTTTTTTAAAGAGTGATCAGTAGGGGAAACAGAGGAGGAACATTCTCTTCTTCCTTCCTTGGCGGGGCTGAAGACTGAACCTGACATAAACCAGATCAACAGGGGAAAAGCATACAGATTCTATTAAAATGTTACATGGGAGCCTTCACAAGAGAATGAAGACAGGCAGAAGGGGCTAGAACAGCAAATGTTCATACCTTTTCATCAAAGAAATCATCCATTTGTGAATAATTGGTGAGCTAAGGGGTTTGGGCTGAGAGTTGTAAATGGTGAAGAAGTAAGTAGGAAGATAAGGGTGAGTTGACCGGGGTTCTTTACCCAAATTTTGTATGTTTCTAACAAATATGGCTTCTTCCTCCTGGTGGAGGGAGGGTACCTCTCACATGAGCGTGTAAACTCTTGCTTTTAGGAAGAGAAAGGAAAGTCGGAGTATTCCTGCGCTGCTATTTCTTAAGTGCCTTTGATTCAAAGTCATCAATATGACAAGATGGCGAATTTGGAGATGACATATTCTAGTTTCCTTCAGGAACACGAGCGAGCTATTCTTGGGGGTTGGAGAAGGCTGATCTGAGAAAATGACACATAAGCTAACTTCCTTCCTTATTTACTGTTTATATAACAAGTGCTTATTAAACACTGGTTGTATCTCAGATGTCATCTCAGGTCTTAGGAATATTTTGGAGAAAAACATAACCAAGATCCTCCAAAGAACTTAAACTCCTGTGATGTTTTATGCTGACTTCATTCTCAGTACAAAACGCTATTAGAGACTGAGGAGAATTTGTTATAAGACAATAAAATGGAGAAGGACCTTTGAGGTGAAAGTCCTGGCATTTGCTTTATGGGCAAGAAGGAAAGCAGGAAGGGAATTTAAAGCAAGTCAGGGTGAAGCTTTGCCTGAGAGGAGAAATTTATGTGGAAAAGTTGGTCATTTGTCTGGGGAGCTCAGCGTGATGCCAAAGTGAGTTCTAATGAGAACGTTGCTGAGAGCTGTTGCTCCTATTTGGACGGGTGCTTGTTCCTTCTAGAAGGAACCGCTCTAGCTTGCAGACTCTGTGACAAAGCAGAGCATGCTACGTAATCTGTGGATTTTGCTGTCAAACTCAAAGAACACTCTGATACCTATTTGGAAATAGGAGTATTCTTCTCACCTCGGGCTTTCTAGTTCTTCTTCATGTGAGGACAGCCATGCTGGGTTGTGTGGGCTGTACTTTATTCATCTCTACATGTCTCCATGGCACCCATACGTATGGATGGAATCATCACCAACCTGCCCACCCCATCTCTCGGGTGACACATAGGGGAAGCTCAATTTATCAATGAGATTGTTTGCTGACTATGCCTCAAGGACCCAAATGTCTTTCCCTCACCACCTTATCTAGGCCACAACCGCTTCCAGCCTCCAAGCAGTACATGCACCCCCCAATTGGTCTACATTCCATGCCTTTGGGCACCTCCCCACCCACTTCTCCCCAATGAGTTGCCACACTGCAGCCAGAATGACCCCCTCAAAAATGCAAACCTGATCAGGCCATTTTCTGTTTATTATCTTCAGGATTTTTTTCTTTTTGGTCCTCTCCCCTCTTTCCCTCCCCCCTTCATTCTTTCCCACTCTCCCTCTCTATCCTATTGGTTCCGTCTTTCCGGAGAACCCTCACTACTGTTGTTCTCTGCATCTGTTCCCTCCTGTGAACAATTCTTAAGAGCTCTTCCTTTCTGCTTAGTAAAATGGAGGGCAAAACCATATGAGAATCTCCAGGTGGGAAAAGAAATGGACAAAGCAACCCAAATCATGAGAAAAGCTCTCAAGGTAGCAGGAAGGGGGAGGAACTTCCTCAGACCAAAAGAAAGCAGCAAAACCCTTCACCTAACATCACCCTCAATGGCTGTGAGGTTGGGGAAAAGATAAAGAACTCCATTTTTGACATTTTTCTTCGGCTTTCCGTGAGAGCTCCTGGTCTTTGTAATAGGGAAGTAAAAGACATAAAAGCCAGATGACCTGGAAAAAGAGATGCAAATACGTCTTCATTTGCAGAAGATGTGATTGTGTGTGTAAAAGACCCTAAGCATCCACAGGAAGAGGTACTAGAAGTAAAAACATATGTAGGGAGATCACAAGCTACAAAACCAGTATGGATAAATCAACTTTATTTCTCTATCCCAGCCATGATGGCATTAAAAAATAAAATTAAAAAGGGCTCTGTAAATGTATCCCTGTCCAATTGACATTAAAAAGCATGTACCAGCTAAGCATGAGTTGAATTAAATATATATAAGAACTGCACTGCACATGATATAAAAATTTCAGAGAAAGAAATGAAGTAGCTAAATAAATGGAGAGATGGCTCATGTTTAATGTAACTCATACTTCAAAAAAAATTTTGATTTGAAAAGAAAACTGGGCATGCAGCGTGATCAATAGTATACTCAGAGGACTCAGACCCCTCTCTCCACCTCCCACCTCCTCCCCTGGGAGGACACACACTACAGTTATCATCCATGACGGACACTTAGAGGACCCAATTCAGTGATCAAATGTTAAAATACTTCCGGCAGAGCCTAAACTTCTCCAAAACCTGTTACTAAAAGCCTACTCAAATGGAAAAAAAAATGTAAAAATATATTTGATCTTTCATATTTGGTGACTTAATTAAATAAAAGCAAACAGAAGCCCAAATAGCTTTTCATCACCCTGTGAGATGACAGATATATGCGTATATTACAGTATTAAACATCATCATGGGGTTATCACTCAGCTGGAAACAAATTGAATATTACTTTCTCTTGCTTTTTTTTTGTTGTTAAAAAATAAAAGCCCATCTTATATATATGTATGTTAAGAAGCCTGGTGTTGACTTATTTCTTCTACTACATTTTGATAGTACATAAAAATTATGTCTCCAGCTCAAAGATACATGTGCTTTTGTTCTCCCCTAGAAAACAACTTAGTAACAAAAGGGAAGTTATTAAGCAGAGAATAATGCCCCTGAAATGAGTGTGTTCTTTTGCTTCCATCTTAAACATGTCAGACTTCCGTTCCTGACAAGCAGTGATGAGCATATACACTGAGATCACTTGGTCTCCCGTGTTATTTTACTTGGTTGAAAAATAAGCTTTCAGCCACACTCGTCATGGGGAGTCTCCTTTGAAAGATGTCTCTATGGTTCAGTAAGGGGTAAACAAAGCCCTATTCTCAGAAGCCATGTTCCTCAGGCCAGCCTGCCCTCACCCGGGACCCTCCTCGGGCCAACCATACACCGGAACGTCAGACAGCCTAGTAGTCAGGAAGCACCTAAAACATAAAAGATCTCTCACTGACCTTGGTCAAAATGCAATTTACCTTCAGCCTCAGCCAGAAGTCAGATGTTAGCACCCCTCTGATAGCCGGTAAAAGGCAGATGAATCAGTGTCTTGGTAGGCACTGAGGTAACTTGCTATCATTTTAGAAGAAATAACTATCTGCTTGATTGTCACTCAGATCTCGAGTGCTAATTCTGAAGGTGTCATCAAGCACTGAGATTTGGGTCTAGTAGACACGGTGGAGAGTTTGCAAATCTCACTGACAGAACTAATTGACCGAAGGACAGGCGTGAACCCATTCCATGGACAGACCAAACACGGGCTATCCCCATGTCCATAAAACATCATCTTAATTATACTCTGTGGTGATGACAGTGATGGTGAGGACATTCTAGTAGGTAGCATCCCAAATTCCAAGCATGTCCCAGCATTTTAAGGCTTCAAAGCACATGGATGCTTCCAGGGTACCCTATTTATGGCAGTAGGTTCACATTGAGGTTGAGTGAAGACATGGAGGCCACAGCCATCGGGGGCTGGGGATGGGGTTGGGTGATGCTCCAGGTTTCACCTCCATATGCTTAGATATGTTTAGGCCAAAGTCAGGCCCTTCTTGGTGAACTTTGGACTTGACTTGCCACCCAACATCATAGCTTCCACTGAGGAAGGCAGGCATGAGAGCTCTAGGCTTCTCTTGCTTCCCCTGTTCTGCCTGTGTTTGCCAACCATCTTTCATCTGATGAACAGGTTTGAGGCCATTCTTCTCCACAGAAAGTCTTCGGTCCGGGAAGATGCTCCTTTTCACGGTTTAATTCAAGTTGAACTCCAACTATTCCCAACTTGTTTTGCTTCTTTTGCAACCTCATTTGCTTGTCCAGCTCTGATATATTTTTGTCATTCATCTTTCATCCGTTTAGTCTTCCCAGGGCCACTCTCTCAGGCTGAAACTCCTCGGAAGATTTCAGATGGCTGCTTTTCAGAGAGATGCGAGCTCCGTCAGGAGGCCATCAGTCCTGACCAGAGGGTTCCTGTTCTGATGCTCCATTTGTTCAGATCTGTCTCTCTCTCACTTTTTGCTTCCCCGGGGCTTTCTGTAGATCCCCTGTCTATTCTCCGCCCTTTGTTTCTCTGTCTTTGCTAGATCTTTTCTACAGCAAGTTCCTTCCTACCTGGAGCTAAAAATGCTCTTTCCCTGTTGATATGGGAAGAGAGCCTCATGCTTCTTGTGGCTGGTGGGTGATGATGCTGAGACCCGGATTACAACCACAGCCCCCGTTATTTTCTCTTACAGATCATGTCACTGTGGCTCATGTTGAATGTGCTGCGAACTACGATCCATACGTGTTCTTTAGGAATTGCAGGTTAGCCAATTTTTTTTTCATGTCTATATTTGGGGACATTCTCAAAAAATTCTGAACTGGAGATTTGAAAAGGTCATTTCTTAGATTCCAGCTCCATTTGAGATACTTTGGATTATTGATTTTGTCACTCAATGAAGGAGCTGACCCTTTCCTTAGCTTCACATCACTCACAGGTTGGAAGAGCTTCACTTCCGTGTATTTCTTTTAAGAAATATTTAGTGTATGCCATCCACACACTACATATTACGTCCAACACAGTATGGAGACCCATTGGGATAAATTTCCCTTTGAGCTGGTCACGGGCTGGTGCACAAACAAATAGGTAACTAGCTGATGACAATCCAAGGTAATATGATTGATGGTGACGATGCAGTCTTGCATTGGTTTAGAATCGCCCCAATTAGGGATGCCTTCCTTCTCAGGACAAGGCCTCACTCTCCTCCTTTGTAAAAGCAAAAACAAAAGCGGGATGTTCAAGGACATGAAAGAAAGAGTGCCATGAAAAGGCTAGTGTGTTAGCAACTTCAGACACCAGCCTTGACTTTCAGCCGCGTGCCCAGAGCGGAGGCTTGCTTTGTGTCTGAGCATCTCCAGGTTCCTAGGGGGCAGCGCTCCCCTGGAGGCCAAGGGGGATGCAGAGGTGTTTGGTCACCATCTCAGCCAAGCTCTCTGCATGATGGCATGGCTTCCATGGCACAACGCTGTTCTGATTTGATCTCTTCTAGGACATAAATAATAGGGCGTCATGGGCACCCATCACTTCTTCATTGCCAACCCTCGAGGGAGCTTTCACCAGTGCTTCCTCTGTTTGTTCAATAGCAAAGAGGGCACTTTCGGAATAAGGGGAGCTTTTCTCGGCACGTTGCCAGTGTTATCTGCAATATGTATATTTTGTGGACAGACACTGGTGGGTGTTACTTTATTCATTGCAGCATATAATAACCCTATTTGATCCGATTCCTTCTTCTTGAAAGAAGAAGAAAATCATTAATTGCCTACTGAGTGTTTTCAGATCCTGAAAGGGTCTTGCACTGATGGCCTCTGAGTAATTTAAAATTCTGTGGACAGGCCGAGAAGGGTGTGCCATCCTTCCTAATTTTCCCCCACAAGCTCTGAATTTTTCACAAAGAATGAATTGATCAGACATAGGAAGAGGAAAAAAAGTGACGTGTCAGGAAATGCCTTTAGGTTTGATCTAACTCATAAACCGGGGTGGAGAATACTTAGGGAATTGCTGATCTTTGATTGAAATTAAGTTTCCAGGTTGGATCCTTAAAGTAGAGCAGTGAGTTGGCCTGAATGACTGTTGTGATTCTTTTATGAGATGTAATCATGGTGGTTTGGAAGATTCAAATGTTATATAAAAGGGCCAGAGCATCCACTGAAAATTCATTGCTCCTTTTTTCTAGGCTTCTTCAGTTCTTTGTTTATATCTGTATGTTACAGATTTTTATATAACTGTAAAATTACATGGAAATAATATTTATATGCTAAGGTAAGTGTATGAGAGACACCCAGACACAAGAGATGGTGGCAGATGAGCTGCCTGTGACGAGGTTAAGTATCTTGTCCTGTGTGTGAGCATCTGAACAAGAGTGGGGCTCATTTCCAGGTCTCCTGAGCCTCTGGGGACTTCTTGATTGGCCTCCTTCAGCCTACAATGTTCAGTTTACAGAGACCAAGATGGTCCTCATTTCCCCTCTTAGCTTGACTAAATCAGGTAGGCTACTTTCTGGCTACCGACTTTTCTTTCCTCTAACACTTAACTTTAGAAAATGTGAGATCGGAAATCCTGTCGCTGGACCCACAACACAGGAATGTCTTCCTCAAGGACGTTAGGACTCCGACCTCCCAGTAACTGGGGGAGGACAGGAGCCTAGCTCTGACAACCTCCAAACAGCAAACACAGAAAGTCTAATGACCTTAACCAATCTACTCAAGTCCTCTCGTGCTTTTCCATTGGCTCATACTACTGCTAAGGAAATCCACCTGCCTTTTCTTTCAGTGGAGTTGAGTTAAATCTCTTGCCTCTATTGCAACAGTCTTGAATGAAGACTTCTTTGCCTGTTTAACCCATTTGATGGAACTTTGTTTCATGTGCAACGGGTACGGAGGCGCCAGAAAAACCAGAATGTGATGATGAAGAGTTCCTGTCACGTGGGCCACTTGAGTCACAAACCACAGGATTCTGTATACACCCTTTCTAGTCAAACCGATTCCTATTCCTGAAATACAGTAAGTCCTCTGGTTAAGTTGGAGATCCATTCCTATGTCGCAATGTAACACGATTTTCGCTGTAAGTTGGACCCACCTTCATAAACACCCACATCAATCACAAGGAGCACAGAAGCAGCAGCAATGAAGTGAAACAGTAAAAAAAAATCTAAAATAAAGATAACAATTCCTGACTTTTACTTGTGATAAATGAATAATAAAAAACATAAAGCACATAAGTCCATGCATAGAAATGACAGAACTTTTTTTTTTAAACAAATAAATGGGAGATGGTGACATAACCACGAAATGATGTACCTCAAGTGTGATGTAACCCGAGGACTGTCTGAAATACTATTTGAAACCATCAAATGCTAATGTGGAAATGGACTCTGGGTATCAGTGAGCCCAATGTCTTTGGTTTACCAAGGAGGAAGGAGTCACCTGCCCACAGTCACCCACAGATCACAGCTAGTATTGAAAGCTGGGGTTCCCTGTGTTTCCTATCTGTTGTACATTCATTCGAGAATCTTCAGGCTACTAGTCACAAAAGCACATCTTGTATATGGAAGATATCATTACGTCTCTATTAAAGAGTTTGGTAACAATTAAGAGGGTAGGGGAGCCATATACATTGTCATAATCTGTTTCTTATACTCATAAAAAATGCTTGAGCTAATGTCTTAGATGTAATGTGAAATACTATATCACAGACAGCATTGCTATTTGAATTAAGACCCACCAGTCAATGCCCTATATGGATTTAATTTTAAAACATCCAATTTTGCTTCAAGCTGTTAAGAAAATTAAAATGCATTATTTTTAGGTTTTACGGCCTTTTCAACCAGTTTGTTGTCAGGAGATGAATATTGCAATCTATCAGTTGTTTTTGTTTTTGTTTTTTTAATCCATGATGCTGTTTAAATAAATATCAGGTTTTCGTCTGTGCAGCTCAGTTTCTCATTATCATGCAACAAAGCCTTTCCAAATTGCCTGAGGTTAGTGCCTTTGTTAGAATCCTAGGGATCGGATCACATAGCTAAAGTCAGGAGAAAGTTAACTGGCCTGTATTTGAAAAAAAAATTATATAATAAAAAAAATTAACATCAAGGTCACACCACCAGATTTTGCTATTATCAGGCTTGAATCGCTAGAGATGAATGCTTGTAATGATTAATTCATAGCAATCTAGTGTATGTCTGTGTGGTCATCTGCATTCCACACATAGATTAAAAAAAAATTGGCTTGAAACATGTTCTCGGTCAAAGAGAATATGTGGGGTTTAAAGGCAGCTTAAAAAGAGCACCGTGAAACCCCTAAACGATCTCTTAATGTTTAATGAAGAAAAAAGGAGTCCAACATGGAATGGTTATCGCCTAAAAGTAAAAACATACGCTGCTCTGCTACCGAGTTGAAAGATTTATTACTCATTGACAAGTGCCTATCAGCCATGACTAGTGCTTGGTGGGAAGGACATTTTGATGATCAGTTTCAGAGGGTCAGCCCATCTAATTGGTGTTGTCAATGGAGCAAAGTGTCGTGTATCAGCTGCTCGGTGTGCGTAACAAATGGTCCAATGCTTCTTCTGTCACTTGGCCTAACAACTCTATGCATTTGAAAATGCAAGAGACCAGAACATTGAACTTGTTCAGGAGCTGAAGTACATGGTGATTGGCTGGTCCTAACTCCTCCCATTTTTTATTTTTTATATTTTGTTATTAATCCTCACTGGAGGATATTATTTCCATTGATTTTTAGAGAGAGTAGGAGGGAGAGAGAGAGGTAGGGAGGGAGAGAAAGAGAGTGAGAAAAACGTGGCTTGTGAGAGAGACATGTCGATTGGTTGCCTCCTGCCCATGCCCTGAAAGGGATTGGGGATGGAATCTCAACCCCCCAAAACATGCCCTTGGCTGAGAATTAAACCCACATTCCTTTGGTGCACAGGGTGGATGCTCTAATTACTGAGAGACATGGGCTAGGGCCTGATCTCCTCCCTTTTGAGTGAGAGCTCTTTAGCACCAAGATGTTCCCTTCTATGTCTGGGAATCAGTCAGCTCTGGCTGAAATTGGAACCCCCTCATATAATGGGAAGCTGTTGTTGGGGTTACATTTTCCAGCCCATCTTGCTGCCAGTACCACCCCAGGACTAGCTAGCACCAATGGAAAATGAGCGTGGTGAGAAGTGTTACTGCTGGACTGAGACTTTCTTAAGAAGCAGGCAGAGCTTCTCTTTCTTTCTCCTTTGGTTGGCTGAAGGCAGAGGGTTCTATGGCCCAAGGTGGAAGGGACCTGGGTCCATGAATGATCGTAGGGAGCAAGGCCGCTCACTGCCCAGAAACATCCACATTGTGTTGTTAAACGAGAGAGACGTCAACTCCTTGGTATAAACCCCTGCATGCTTAGGGTTGGCTTTTGTAGCTTGAGGCATGCTCACGGATAAGTATATATTCTGCCATGGGATCGTGTATTGATTTCTAACTATTAAAGGTATGTGATTACTACAATATTTCTCAGTAGACTGACTATACATTCTCGGAAGGAAGTTACCATGGTTTGTGCCTGTATTTAGTCACTTGTACCTGTGGAGAGATACAATAAAGAGTTTGCTCTTATATAACGGAGAGAATTATCTGGGCTTTGGAAACTAAAAACTTGTGCTAAAATTGCAGTGACATTTAACAGTTGTGTAACTTTGAGCTTCCTGAGCCCTGGGTTTCCCACCAGAGAAACAGAGCTAATGGGATCTGTGCGGTGAGCTGCTCTGAGAATCTCCGGCGCATGTCAGATTGCCTGGCACAGGGCACTGCTTAACAGGGATCATGCTTTACACGGATGCTCTGCAATGCTTTAGGAAGAACAAAACACTGCCAGTTAGAAGTAGGTGGTGGCTTGTAATTTATAACATGGTTTCAATATTTCATTTCATTCTGTCAACCCAAGTTTAGGACATTGCTATGGTTAGTGGTATTATTTTTTGCAATTAAAAGCAAAGAGGCTCAGAAGCTCTCAAAACTCATAAATGAAAATATTAAGAGACAGAATCTAAATCTCCTGATATCAAATCCCATAGTCCTGTTACCACCACAAAATCTTAAAATAGCTCAGTTCTCTTTTTTCCCCCTCTCCTATTCTTGGGCAAGAATTTGTAGAAAGTACTTTTATGTGATTGCTTTATAAGACCAGGGATACTGCATAGACTGAGTATAAATCTTAAGCAGATATTTATTTATGAACCTAGGCATGTTTTCTTGATCAGCCTAAGAAAATCTGTCAACCATTTATCTGGCTTATTAGGTCTGAGGACATTCTGAATTTTAACACTTATATCATCTTTGAGTGAATACCATAAACCAACTAATCTCAGAAATGATTTTTTTTATATATTATTTCACTTTGTAGTCATAAGAACCCTTTGGACCAGTTAATATAATTATCCCCATTTTACAGATGAGAAAACTGAGGCACAGGGAAATAAAGTAACTTTCTTGAGGTAACATGGGTATAAGCGGTAGTGCTAGCATTTAATCTTAGCCTGCCTCCAGGTCCTACTCTCTAAAATACCATGACATCCCATCTCTCAGGTCAATATATACCTAAATGATAATAATACTTAATAAATGATACAGATTTACAATTTAATGTCACTTAAAAGTTGAGTGATATCACATAGACAATAATGAGTGTCTAAGGTGGACTTGTTAAAAAAATCATTTGACCTTTGATCTAGAAAATTGCAACATAACTACCTTTTTTATATTATTTACTTATTTTTTAAAATATATTTTATTGATATTTTACAGAGAGGAAGGGAGAGAGATAGAGTCAGAAACATCGATGAGAGAGAAACATTGATCAGCTGCCTCCTGCACACTTCCTACTGGGGATGTGCTCTAAGGTACATGCCCTCGACCGAAACTGAAACTTGGACCCTTGAAGTCCATGGGCCGACGCTCTATCCACTGAGCCAAACCGGTTAGGGCTTAACTCCATTTTTATATATTTTCTAAAACAGGTCCTTGTCTCAATTTTTGGGGACTCACATTCCAAAAGCAAGTCCTGACAGGAAGAGGGATGGGTGCAAAGGAGGAGAGGCCCACAGCTGAAGGGACACAGAGGTAAGAGACAGATACAGAGTGGAGAGCCACTGAGAGGTTCTGGATGCAGAAAGAACCAGCGGAAGGAATTGGTGGCATGTGATGCTAACCAAACCAGAGGGAGAGGGCTCCTGAATTGTCAGCTCCCATTCAACACTGGTGGGTGGGGTCTGAGGCTCTGAACCAGTAGGACGGTGAAAACACTGAGAACTTCAGCCACTCTACACAAGGGCTACTCCTTCATAATTCACTGAGTGCTAGATCCTTGCAGGGAGTTTTGATGGACTTAACCATTACCCAGTCCCTGTCCCATGAAGATGTCCTCACAGGGGTCACATGTTTCCAAACACCATCCTGCTCATGTGTTTCTGCTCTTGAGATTGCTCAGAGTTCTTTTAAACATTCAATCACCTTATCGTTTTAGCAAGTACCTGTCCCATGTTTTTAAAACCAATGATCCTTTACTTGGAGCTTTATCTGCTTCCATGCATTAATAGGGAATGCATTATGGCGAATTAATGAAAGGGCAAACTCTGGGAAGGCAGACAGATATGGACTATCATCTTTGCTCATCCACTTCCTAGCTTCGTGACCTTGAGCGTGTTACATAACCTCTCTAAATCTTAGTGACATCATCTGTAAGCTGGGAAATAATAAAAGCACCTACTTCATAACCCTGTAGTGATAGCTTAATGAAATAATGTTTGTAAATCACTCGTTGCAGAGCCTGGCCCGTAATTAGTGCTCAATAAATACAGGCTCTTATTAAGCGGACGGTACAGTTGGTGACACTGATTTACTCTTCCTGGGTGAGCAATGTCACTCTCTTCTTGCTGGAAGGAATAAGCTCACCGATATTTTCTAACGGCGCTGCTGTTGCCTGGGCCCCACGTACAGAGATGAGAAGGGAGATGAGGGGACGTTGAGGGACTTGGCCAAGAGCCCAGGATGGGCCACTGGATGGGTGGGGAGTCCATTCAACCGGACCCTCCGACTCCACCACGTGACATTGCAAAGGCCAAAGGATGTGGTTTTCCTCCAGGATTATCTGTGTTTCAGTTCCAGCCACCCATATTTCCACATTGCCAGTTTCCTTTTGTTTCCAGGATGTAGAAGATTCTGGAACAGCAGGGATGAGGAAGTCTCTGCCTTCATTTTCACATTTGTTGAACTTTCTCGAGATACGAACAGAACTTATGAAAAATTAAGCCGAATGCCCAAACCAGCATTTCTCTCCTACATACGCCTCAGATTTCACCAGGGATATCAGGCTAACACTCCACACCAACCCAGTGACCCCCGACTCTAAGAAATTCAGCTTAGAATTTAATGAAAGGAGACGGGTTTCTCTTGGGAAGGCGGAGAGGGAAAGAGAATATATTCCCAAACAGTCGGCTCTCCTCAAGCACTGAAGATCAAGCCCGGCCTTTCTCTAATATTAATGAATTACTTTCAACATTTACACAAATAAATAAATCACTCCGAGAGTCCGGAGGCCCTGAAAACAGAAACGTGGCAGGCTGGCCACCTTGAGCCTTGTGCCGGCTTTGATTTATTTTGTCTCTGTGCCTGAGGGACAACATGGGCAATTCTCCTGTGTCAGGTAATTATCCTGGGCGGGCCATGCTGGGAAAGGACCCCAGGGGTTGCAAGCTGACCTTGCACTTTTATCTTTCCGCTCATGCCTGCGTATGGCGGGAGAGAAATCCTGTATGACTGCACAGGACTCTGTCTAATTCCCCCACACACTTGCTTGAGGTCCCTTGATCGGTTCCATGCTCCACAGTCTTCTTGCAGAATTAAAAGCAGGTAAAGAATCTTACAAAATAAAAATAAAAGGCCCCGCCGGGCGTGACTCCTTGGTTGAGCATCCACCTGTAAACTGGGATGTCATGGTTCGATTCCAGGTCAGAGCACATGCCTGGGTCCTGGCTCAATCCCCAGTAGGGGGCGTGCAAGAGGCAGCCGATCAATTGTTCTCTCATCACTGATGTTTCTCTCTCTCTCTTTCTCTCCCTTCCTCTCTGAAATTAATAAAAATACAATTTTTTAAAAATGTGCACTTGGTGAACTGACATGTTCAACTCCAATGCTGTGTGTCGGCCATCATCATGCTCTCATTTGGCTGAGATTTAAGTGGCGGCGGCTCTTCAGCCCTGGATGCCATGTGTCTGGTGCTTGAGGTCCAAGAGGCTGATGAAGAGCCGACATGGCTCAGACAAGCAGCTTTCTGACAGCGCCTGGCAGTCAGGCGGTGGCAGAGGGGACGGGAAATGATCTTGCAGCTGGAGGCATTGCATGGAGCACCGAATGTCTTCGGGAATTTCAGAAGTTCGTCTCCCAAACACAACGGAACGGAGGAGTTGTAATTAGTCGGGGATGTGTCAGAGAGCTGGAGATTGCCTCCTTTTCTTCCTTAGCTTTTGATTTTTGTTCTACTTCCTCTTTCTTTGCAACTCTTTCTGACATCCAAACGGGCAGGACTATTAGCCTTTGGGCTGCTCGGCGACCTGCTCCCTGCGTTTTCTGGGGAGTTTTGGCTGATGGGCTCCTGGGAAAGCTCAGGGATGAGGTGCAGAGCCACCTGGGCTGGAGCCCCAGTTCTTCCACTTGGGAGCTGTGTGACTTTGAATACGTTACTCCTCTGTTGGTTTTTTAGATATTTTAAAAAAATACATTTTATTGACTTTTTTACAGAGAGGAAGGGAGAGGGATAGAGTTAGGAACACCGATGAGAGAGAAACATCGATTAGCTGCCTCCTGTACACCTCCTACTGGGGATGTGCCCTCAACCAAGATACATGTCCTTGACCGGAATCGAACCTGGAACCTTTCAGTCCACAGGCTGATGCTCTCTCCACTGAGCCAAACCAGTTTTGGCTGATTTTTAGATTTTAAATAAATAAATCTTCTTACCTGGAATAAATCCACATAGTCATCGGTTCTATTCACTGTTGTTAAGAATTTTGCATCTATGTTTGTAAGAAATAACTTACAAGGTGTGTTTTATTTCCTTGTGTTCATTGGTAAGTTTTTAGTGATAGAAAGATGCTGACCTCATAGGTACATTAGGAATATTCTCTCTGTTTTCTGAAAGGTTTTGCTCTAAGACTGGCATTTCTTCTTCTTTACATGTTTGAATTCAACAGGCCTTCTGAGCCACAAGTTTTCTTTGTGGGATGGTTTCAATGACATTATTTTAATATTTGTTACTTATTTTTGTTCCCTGTATTTTATATTTAACATTTATAGTATTACACATTTTGTTAATACCAAGCTAGTCAGAGGTTATCTTCTCATCTCAGTTGAAACTGTGTTTCTCAAAGAACATTTGACTTTCCATCTATATTTTCAAATGTATTGGCATAAAGTTCCTCACACTGCATCCATGAGACAGAGATTCCTTCTGCTCTTTAGCTGCACCATTACCGCCCCAGCCCCCAGCAAAGCAGGGGCAGGGAGCCAGAAAGAAGTTTTAGGTCAAGCTCGTTGCTGCTGTATTTCAGATTCTTCAGAACATCAATAGCTCCGGCCGGTCCCCAGCACCGCCAGGGGCTCACCCATCTCACCCATCAGCAGGCATTCTGCTCCCGGGGTCTCCAGGAGCAGCTCCTACTTGGTAGTCACGGATAAAGAGCTATTCTCCCTAAAGACCAGTCTCTCGGGGTTTTCTTGCACCCAGTTCTTCAATAGTTTTATATAGAAGTACGAGTTTCTATATCTAATTTTTGGTGTTACCATGGCAACGGAGATCTTTGCTGTCCTTTCTATCCCAGCAGAAATATTGTTTATTGTGCTTAAAATTTAGCCAAATTTTAAAGAAAATCATAGTCTCTCTCTCTCTCTCTCTCTCTCTCTCTCTCTCTCTCTCTCTCTCTCTCTCTTTCTATAGTTGATCAAATTCTCATAATTATTTCTTTCTGGGTGAAAGAAAAAGAAAGAAGAAAAAATGTAGTTATGCCTTAAAGAATGGGATCACGAGGGTCAGGGAGCCAGCCTAGAGGTGTGAAAACAGCAGGGCGTGGCTGCATTGCGACTGCCTCTTACAGGAACTCTGTCACAGGCAGAGCAATCTTTGAATGGCAAGGAAGTGAAAGCTACGTCTTAAACACCCATTCTGAGTCTAAATCTCTAAAGTGGTCAGAACAAGAGCAAATCCTCTTTGGAGAAAAGTTCTCCAGGATTAGGCCAAAGTCACAGTTATGATCTCAAATAAAGATTTCCAAGCCATGTGCCAGTAAAGATGAGAAACAACATTCATAGATTAGCTAGGGATACACTGATGTCATAGTTGAAGAGAGCATATAGAATAACTATGAGGGATTTTTAAGGAAAGTAATATAATTACAAAGATAAAAAATAAACTATCAGAAGTGGATATGCAGAAGTTAAAAATAACTTCATGATATAATGACCCTCGTGGGTGTATTAATTAGCATAATAGACATAGTTGGAAAGAGATTTAGATAAAAGAAAGACATTTCTGAGACAATTTCCAAAATGCAACAAAGAGAAATAAAAAAAATTCAAAAATATATAAGAAGTGGTAAGAGATATAAATGAATAAAGAATAGTAATAATAAAAGAGTGAAGAAGGGACTTATGGGGCATGATCAAGCTGACCAATATATACGCTACAGGATTCCCAGAAGGAGAAGAGATAGAAAAGAGGGCAGAAATCTTATTCAAAGAAATAATAACTAAAAACTTTCATAACTGAGAAAAACAAACAGAGCAAACTACAGAGAGCCCAAAGAAATTTCCAAAGATACATCCAAAGAGACTCATTCCAAGATATGTTATATTTAAATTGTCAGAAGATAAAGATGAAAAGGGAATCTGAAAAGCAGCAACAGAAAAACAATTTGCTGCATAAAGTGACCAGTGGATTACTCGGCATAGACATTATAACCATGCAATGTCTTATGTAATCCTCATGGAAATGAAAACCAAAACCTACAGCAGATACATAAAAGGCCACGAAATCAGAGCATACCACTACTGAGAAAAAGCACATTTAAATCTCCATGTACTTGGTTTAAAAAGAAAATCTAGAGGACTCATTACATCTTATGGAAACCTTGTAAGAATTTAGTACTGACTAACAGTAAAATGACTCATCAAAACACATGGGATGTTCTGTCCAAATTTTCAATTCAGATTTGATATAGGTCTCTTAGGTTAATATTTTTATTCTGTTGCTCCCATCTTTTATATATAGTACTTTTTCTTGGCTACTATACTTACAAATAATTGCGATAAATGTATTGAAATCTCCTTTGAAGTTTCCTCCATGTTTGTAGAAAATGCATTTGAAAAGAACTCTATAGACTTTAAGATGCTTTTATGAAAACAAACCCTGAAAATTCAGAAGCGAAGTGGCTGGTTTCAGAGACCACCCAATAGCTTGGGTGCACTCTGGTGAGGGGGCCTTCAGGCTCACAACCAGGACGGGAGGTTGGGAGGGGGCAGCTGAGCGGCCCCAGCAGGAGTGACATTTCCTTCAAGAAAGTGGCGATGCGTGTGCTGAAAGGGCAGATAAATAATCGTTGAGTTCCTGGTGGAAATGAGCAGACACACTGACTGGAACATCTGCTGCCAAGGAGGCATACCCTGCAGTGTCCTTGGGGGGAAAAGGACCGGAGTGCAGGAGCATTCAAGTACTTGCTTTGAGGGTTGAGGGAGACACTACCCACAACCCATCCAAAAACCTGGATAAGATGGACTTTGTTCTAGACCGGCCAAATAAGAAACTCTGGGGGTGGGAGTCCAGCAATCTGGGTTTTCACAAGCTCTCTGTATTATTTGGTTTTGAGCACTACAGTGTGAGGGCCACTGCATTAAACTGTGCCATCTTACAATGGGGGATCGCAACTGGCCCAACTTGATCAAGGTTAACTCAGAAAACGAGTTAGCTGCCCCCACTCCAAGGAAAGTTGCAGTAAATCCTAAATGGGGACTGGCTGCCCTCCAACTTCTTTCAGTCACAGGAAATGAATGTATGGACTCTATGGTAACCCCTGTGGGGATCATCTTTTCGGGTGTGTGTGTGTGTGTGTGGGTGTGTGTGTGTGTGTGTGTGTTGGATATTGTACAGCATTAAAGCAACAGTAAGGAGGATATGCAGCTACATTAAAAAGACATATTAGAAGCTGAAATCGTTTGGCTCAATGAATAGAGTGTCAG
The DNA here is from genome assembly GCF_964339955.1 of Pipistrellus hanaki. Taxonomy (NCBI): domain Eukaryota; kingdom Metazoa; phylum Chordata; class Mammalia; order Chiroptera; family Vespertilionidae; genus Pipistrellus; species Pipistrellus hanaki. The sequence continues at coordinate 5,963,382 of NC_140520.1, forward strand.
CCTGCAGACTGAAAGGTCCCGGGTTCGATTCTGGTCAAGAACATGTACCTTGTGGGCACATCCCCAGAAGAGGGTGTGCAAGAGGCAACTGATCCATGACTCTCTCATTGATGTTTCTAACTCTCTATCCCTCTGTCTTCCTCTCTGTAAAAAAATCAATAAAATATATATTTTTAAAAAAGACATATTAGAAGATAAAAGAAAGACTATGAAAAAACCCTTACCTAGTAGGCTGGCTTTCCCCAAATCTGGGCCTCTCTCCCTGTCATCATGAGGATGGAATAAGAAAATGTAAGGCAATTGCATTATTAAATTAAGAAAAGCATAATAAGTTAACTGAGCTGTGCCAAAAATATATAACACAGTCATTAGGTCAACGTACATGGGATTTGAATTTTTGCTCGCTTGTGTTATTTGTGCCATGCCTAATCACATTTTTTAGCACAGAGAATCAAGTCTTGAATGCATGTGCACGTGCAATTGGGACTAATTGGAGTAATTAATGTATGTGTAATGGCTTTAGCTGGCTAATGTCTGAAGGGAGCAGAGAAAATAAGCAAATTCATGAGGTAGGTTTTAGATTAGCATCTATACCCAAGACAGTGTTGTTGTGTTTTTTTTCCAGCAAGAAATTCAACCTTCATTATGGCCTTTAGTTAATAAAGATGTGGTTGGATTTCACAAGTGAACCTGCTTCACCCTAAGGAGCCCAATTTAGCAAAGACATTTTACAGAACCCTTAGCTGCCCAAAACAGAAACTTCCGGCTCCATGATACTCTTATAATGTAAGGTAAACTAGAACATACAAAAGTAAATTTACCAATTTTCTCTTCTTCCTCTGTGAAAATGTTGAATGGTCTTTCTTTATTTCATCCTGTGTTTACATTCTGCCTGGTTTCATAATGGATGTGAGGCTACTTATAAAAATGAGTGCTCAATAATAAGAAAAAAAATATATAAAGAAATCAGGGAGAAAAGAAAATGAGAATTATTGTGATATATGTATAGTAGTATACACACACACACACACACACACACATTCCTCTGAAATGTAAACACACTTTAACAGCTGATAGCTCAATTTGGAAAATGGAAGGTATTTTACTTAACATTGCCTTTATAGTTACTCAAAGTGTGTGTATACATTTTTCTGGGACTATATACATTAAATCAGAGCAGGGAAATTCTATAAGGCTTTACCTTGGCTGTAGATGTGGCCCGGTCTAGCAATTCTCCACTCTGTGTTTTGCATGCTCATGTTTATAAACGACATTCCTTAAAGGGCCATGGGAATGGCAGTCTCTGGCATTATGAACAGCCCCGTGAGGCCAGCGCAGTTAAGGCCAATTTATCTCTCTAGCCATTAGGAAGAAAAAAGTCCCTACTCCTTCCTTCCGCTTCCCGAGAGTCCCCAAGGGCCGGGCTGCACCTGCTGGGCCCTGGATTGGCTTCTGATACACACCAGGTTTTACAGACACGGAGTCTGAGGCCCTGCCAAATTAGTTTAAAATAATGTCTTTTTATTACTTGTGCTTTTATTTGCACAGCATCGCTTTGTGTGAAATATTTATTGCTGTCAATGGCACACATTTCTCGTGGATAAATGCATTATTCAGTAAATGCATATTGAGAAGGTGCTATATGCCAGGTGTCGGTTCATGCACGAGGGAGAGGGAAATGCCACAATAAGCAGTCTTTGCCTTTAAGGCCCTTGCAGGCTCGGAGCAGAGAGGCATGGATTAACCTGGTGTGGCCAGGCCTGCAGAGGGTGCCGAGGGAGGACAGAGGGTCAGAAGAGGGAGGAGGACGCCTTTCCACATGTCCTGGGGGAGCAGGAAAGACACAGAAATGCCGCATCCAAGGAGGAAGGCATTAGGAGGGTGCAGCAAGGAAGAGAGAGAGAGAGAGAGAGAGAGAGAGAGAGAGAGAGGGCGCGAGAGCAGAAAGGGTTGGGGGAGACTTTGAGTCAATGGGAAGGGCTTATGCAAAGTAGACTTTGGGACCCACCAGCTTATGTTTCAAGAACTCTTGGTTTTGCATCCTGAAGCATAAGGTGTGTGTGTGTGTGTGTGTGTGTGTGTGTGTGTGTGTGTGTGTGTGTGGTGTACGCATCAAGGCTGCAGGGAATTGGGTAGAAATAGGGCTGGAAGTCCATAGGGAGGGGTCAAGTAACTAACGCATTACTTGAACGCAAACTAACGCGTAGGTTCTGGAAACGAACTTGGCCTCCGTGTGCGGCTAACAGGAACTTGCTAACCTGAACTCCCTGACTGGGTGGCGGTTCGGATGGCTTCTGTAATTGTCTCCTGCCCCCCCCCCCCCCCCCCCCCTGCAAACAAAGACACCGGGATCCCTGGATCGCAGCAGAGAGAACCAGCACCTTCCTGATGGCTGGGTCCTTGTGACACCTAGATCATCGCCTTCGTTACAGCAGAAGGATGCGCTGTCTCAGGGAACAGGCGGAGCCTGGCCGGAAGCATCTTGCTATCTTGGTCCTTGCTGCAGGGTTCCCACACCCTCTCCGACTTCCATCGCCTTTTGTTCTTCCGGCTTCAGTGGGATGGACACAGAGGAGACACCAGCCGCAGCTTTGGTTTGGATCTCCCGCCCTGCCCCCCTCTCCCCCGGCCAAGGCTACACTGACCAGCAGGCCGTGCTGCTACCCGCTCCAGCTCTCTGGCCAGAGGGGAGAGAGGGCAGCGTCAATGTCAGCGGGCCTCTGACAGAGAGAGGGGTGAACTTTGGCCCATGAAATAATGAGCGATTTACAATGGCTTCTAATTTAAATATTTAAAGAGAAACATGTTAATTTATTAGAAGACAAAATAAGTGAGTAAGACTCTCAAAAGAGCAAGAGTTTAGGTGAGTTGCATGTACGCTAGATAAGGTTCGTGAAGCCACAAGGAATCACTAATACAAAAACAAAACAGGTGCTAGGCTCACTGGGAAAGAAAAAAGCATACACAGTAATGTCATTCTGGGTGCACTCATAAATAACGGGAGGTTTCCGCTCAGTGCTGTTGAGGATAGGTAAGGTGAGGTCCAAGGAATGTGAAAGTATTCAGTTTATTAGCTCCTTACCAAACAGACGTCCATTGCCTATCATCTGCCACTAAGGGAGGGTGGCCTGTGCAGGAATGGAGGGCATGAAGGCCACAGGATTTGTTATTCAGTTCCCATGGAAACCGCCATTGACTGATGGTGTCACTGCATCCTCACCACATCCTTATCTTGGTAATTCAAAGTTTAGGAGTTGGTTACATAGGTGAGATGTTTTATTTATTGAGCCATAAACCAAAAGAAATAATGCCACAAGAACAGAAAGACAGACAGACATCCCAACTAGCTTCTATTACCTGAAAGATAATCAGGTAAGCAAGTGGCTATAAGACAGGCAATTTCACTCTGTACAGCAAACTGAGAGAGCATGTGTGTGTATCTATCTATCTATCTATCTATATCTATCTCTCATCTATCTATAATCTATTTATCTATCTCTCAATCTCTCATCTTTCTCTCATCTATTTATCTATCTATCTATCTATCTATCTATCTATCTATAATCTATCTGGATATATATAAAGAAATAGAGAGAGATAGAGATATGAGAGAATATGCAGGTCCCTTTTGGAATAAATTGGTATAATCCAAGTTTCTCTTATAAGCCTAACCTTTTCTGAGTATTTTTCTGACCAATCCACACAGATAAGCCTCATATAAAAGAGAGACCAGGCTGGGAAGCACACTGCCAGGTGTCACAGGTTCCCTGGATTTGCTCTGTAATTCCAGTGGAGTGCACACAGGAGAGGCGCCATGGAAGTGTTTAAGGAGATGAAGGACAAAGGGCGATCTTGGCACTTTGCTGGGGAAAGCAGTGAGGCAAAGCTGAAGGGAAGTGGCGGATGCTCTGTAGCATAGAAGATAAAAGAAAGTAATTGAAAGTTGAAAAAATTTCCCCCTGGCCAAGTTTCACTGAGTCCTTCCTGAAATAGTTATAATTTGTAAAGAGATGAACTTGAATCATGCCCATCAGTTGAAGGAAATTAAAAGTGTCATTGTGATGGCTGACAAGGATAAGAGGACAGAAGGCATACATTTAGCTAGTTCTAAACTCAGGATCAAAGCTTGCCATTTGAATGAGACAACAACAACAAAAATGAATTATCTTAAAATGGGAACTTGGTACATGTGGTTATAAATACGCATTCTACACATACACAAACACATTTCTATAAAAGTTGACATTGTTTTTTAATTCTTATATGATAATAGAGCTCTTATGGTTCATAGTGTATAATCAGGACATTTTTATCCTTGGTTTAATTCCTCCTACGAAAAACAACAACACTCAAATGAAATAAATCTGATGATGCAGGGAATCTTGGAATTTTATTTGCCAAATGACCCAAATACATTTTTTACATTTTGAGGGAGAAGCATTCCTGACAATCCCTCCTAGACTGGAAAATTCTTAAGAACAAAAGCTGTCTGTCCTCAGCATCAGCCTGCCTGTCCCACCAACGGCTTTTGCAAGGGAAAAGGAAATGAGTTGTGTTAGGGGTTCTCTCCTTTCAATCAAATCTGGGCTTGGGAAAAAAAAAAAAGACTCAGAAAGTAACCCATATCCTTGGGAAATAATGACCACTTTGCCCGATGGGGCCAATGCCGGGGAAGGGAGACTTCAGATAATGAGCTACTTGGAGTATCTGCTCAGCTCATGTCAAGGAGGCAGGTGATGAGAAAGGGCGAATTAGCCGTGTTGAGTGCAAGTTCGGTCCTTGAAACCAGGTCGGATGTGTTGTTTCAACTTAAACAAAGAGGGAGCACTCTCAAGAACCAGAGACTTTCCCGAGAGAATGCTCAGAAATGGATAGCAAGTAGGTCCATTCCTGGTGAACTTGGCAATGATCTTGGAGATGGCCTGCCTTCACCTCCATTGGCAATGGCCACACAGTAAAACACAGATGTGGGTGTTTTGGGATTCACTCTTTCCTGCCAATCCTAATGTTTCCTGTTACTTTGAGACAATAATGTTGGGTTTGGTCTGGGAGATGTATTTAGCAAGTGTGTTGCATGTTAGCCAGTGTTAAACAGTGAATAGTGTCATGGAAGATATGCTGAAGAAGCTACATGTTCCTGTCTCACCTTCCCATTCTACAAGGTGCAGTGGTTTAAGGCTTGATTAATCAGAATTCTTCTAAGTTTTTTTTTTCTTCTTCCCCATAGTAAATGTACCCTGTATTTTCCATTTAAATAACTTTTCATCTATGTGGACTGAAAAATATGAATATTTTTCTTATGTGTGAAAAGTAATTACCCTGTAGACTAATTAGGATGGCCAGCCTTAGCTTTCCTTAATGAGTTTAGAAAAAAAAGAGGACCCATGGTGACAAATACCAATTTGGAGATAGTTCAACTTAAAGTGAGAGGTTTATGAAAATGATGGCATCGCTTAGAAATAGCTGATCACGGAAGTCTGTCTCCCTGGGAGTGGTATTTATGTGAATTCTGGGACAGCACCTTTCTTTTCTTTTCCTAGAAAACTCATTGAGATTTCTTGAAATAAAGTATTTCTTAGTCTCTACACTCACTTGTTAAGAATAACACATTCGTGCCCAGCCGGTGTTGCTCACATATGAACCAGAAGGTCTCGGTTCAATTCCCAGTCAGGGCACATGATAGGGTTATAGGTTCAATCCCCAGTATGGGGCTTGCAGGAGGCAGCTGATCAATGATTGTCTCCCATCATTGATGCTTCTCTCTCTCTCTCTCCTCCCCTGCTTTCTTCTCTGAAATCAATAAAAATATATTTTTTAAAAAAGAGAATAGCACCTTCATTTGCCAGTGCTTGCATTAGCTCTTATGATTCCCATTCTGGAAAAACACCCATTTCAAAGACAAGGACAAGACCCTAATGTGTTCTGTTTTCCTCTGAGGACTCTCTCTCTCGTTCAACTGCAGTGTTGTTCACACGATGGGTTTCCTTCGAGCACAGAAGTGAAAAATCTGACAGCCACTTACTGCCCATAAAAAAGTTCCACTTTCTAGGCTCACACCCAAAAAGTAATTCTGGCTGTCTGTGGGTGCGACAAAATCTCTTCAGCGCAAAAACTAAATAAACAAGAAACTTTCCTCCCAAATGACTTCGTAAAATGGTTTCACCCGAGCGATGACACAGATTTGGATCTCTGGCAATCATGTCTCCTGATGTACTGCTGCATACTTCTAGGGGGACCCCGGGTTAACAAGCACAGCCTTAACGCATTTTTTTCTAAGTCAGGGTTCAGGGACATTGCAATGAACCCTATTGTTCATTCAGTCTCCAAGTTTCATTTGGAAGATGGATTTGATCAGTTCCGCAAGGACACTTGCAGGAGGAAGGCTAAGACTGCCACCAGCACTGGCTTCGCTTTTAAGCCTTTAGTTTTCACTGTGGGGATCCTTCCTTTGAGAACAGAGTGCTCTAAATGCGCTGAAGTGTTTGTTTTTCCCCAGCTCCTGGCTCGGACTGTCAGGGCCAGAGGGAGCATCAAAGACAAGTCAGAGGACACTTGGAACCCTTGATCCCACTTGCTCTCAGGATGGTGGCTTCTGCAATGACATTGGCTAAATATGGAGGACTAAGAGGGGAAGAGAGAGGCCCAGCTGGTGTGGCTCAGTGATTGAGCGCTGACCCATGAACAAGAAGATCATGGTCCAATATCCAGTCGGGGCACATGACCAAGTTGCAGGTTCGATCCCCAGTAGGGAGCATTCAGGAGGCAGCCAATCAGTAATTCTCTCTCATCATTGATGTTTCTAACTCTGTCTCCCTCTCCCTTCCTCTTCCTAAAATCAATAACATAAAAAGATAAACACTTAAAAAAATAAAAGAGGGCGAGAGGGGGTAAGTCATGGTTAACCTTCCTTCATCTGAGACACTATTCCTCAAGTGATCTCTCTTTTAAACAGGTCCAAAGAGTTTCATGTTCTACGTGAAGCTGGCTTTTATTTTCTTACTGTTCCACCCCCCTTCGCTGTTTTGAATATGTGTCCTACTTCATTGTTGGAGCCAGAATCTGATTTCAAAGTAGGACATTACGGTGACATAAATTACAGCATGCTGAGTGCTTAATCTTCTCGGCCTGACTTTACTGCTGTCCTGTATAAATAACACATAATAATTCTGCTTTATTAATACAGTGATCCATCTCTATGGCCCTGTGCTTGTTAATGAAGATTGAAAATGAAGGCCCCGGACTGTAAATTGGAAGTGATTAAACAACTGACAAAAAGTACTCCAGTTTTCAAGGATGAGATTAAGCTTTCTTTTATTGGAAATGTTTACACACAGAGTTTTGGATCCTCTTTGTTGTTTGTGTTGTTTGGAAAGGATTATGCTCAGTCACATGCCCTGCTGGGTATGCTTAGGAATAAAGGATTCATTGATTATGCTAATGAATCAATACACATCAATTTCAGGAAAAGGTTCTTAGGTGAGTTGTGCTGAGCCACTAAAATTTGATTAATTCTATTTCATGGGTCAAGAAAACTTCAAACTAAACCACTGAGCATGAAGAACAACCAATTCTTTCAGTCTGTACCCATTACCCAATTCCAAAGCCATTTCTATATTTTAAGGTATTTGTTACAACAGCAGCCCACTTCCTGATACCACCATCTATACATACACATTGTATATAAAGATGGTGGTATCAGGAGAAAAAAGAATTGTACTGTGTATTTGCTGTGTGTGTGTGTGTGTGTGTGTGTGTGTGTGAATATATCTGAGATTTCTTTCAAGGAATTGTCTTACATGATTGTGGGGCTAGCAAGTCAGAAATTTATTGATTCAAGTCTGAAACTCTTGGGGGTCAGGGGAGAGTGGAAGCTTCAATCCACAAATGAATGAAATGTCTTCTTCCTCAGGGAAATCCTAGTTTTGCTCTTAAGGCCTTTCCACTGAGTGTAAGAGGGCTTGCTCAGATTAGGAAGGAAATCTGTACTTAAAAATCAACTGATAGTAGATGTCAACCTCATCTACCACATACGTTGACAGTGACACTTAGGTGAGCACTTCACTGGGTAACTGAGAACTATAGTCTAGTCAAGTTGACATCTCAAACTAACCATCGCAGCCTTTGGCTATGCTTTCCAGCTGCCTGGCCCTGCTCCCCTCCCCTCCTGCTAACTCACAGTCACACGACAAGTCTCAGGATAAGTATCTTGTCACTTTGGGTGAACAGCTTTCACTGGGTCCCTGACCAAGATCACTCCCCGTGAGATGTCCCTGACAGCACCCAGCACGTCTACACATCACACTCATTGTTACCTAGCTACCACCCAAGCCATCACCATTTATTCCCCTTTACCCGCATCTACCTGCCCCCAGGGGTGGTGGTGAAAGTCAGAATAAAAATGAGATAATATGCTTGAAATTGGCTTGCACTCTGCGAGGAAAATAAAATTTACGATTATTTAAAGGCTTGTATCTACAGGCTTCAACAACTGAACAAATCTGTCCAAAAGAGAGAGAGAGAGAGAGAGAGAGAGAGAGAGAGAGAGAGAGAGAGAGAGAGAGAGAGAAAGGACCCACCACACACACCACAAATCAATCAAAGTCCTTATTTGGCATCATGTAGACAAAACAATTGTTGATCTGACGGTGTTTCACATTTCAACCGGTTGTCATGGCATCACGTTGACTGACAAAGAAAAGTGATGCTCTCGCCTCCACAGTTTCCCGATTTCATAAAACATTCAATAAAGAGCTCTGAAAACAGAGAGCAGTTTTAAAGTCTCTACTCAGGGCGCAGTTGGAGGATAGACTTCCGATCTTGCCGTGGCTGTGACCTGAATGCGCCGAGCTGTTTGTCTTTGGGAGATGCCTGAGTTTAGACTCTGCTTTTGACTTCTGGACAGACAGAAGAGAAATAGCCATGGGATTGGCCACAAGACGAACAGAGTGGCTTGGTGTTTTGTTTTCAGTTACCAAGAATATAAATCAAGACTAATTTAATGTTATAACTTAAAATGCCTTTAGCCTGACCAGCATAGCTCAATGGCTGAGCACTGACCTATGAACCAGGAGGTCATGGTTCGATTCCCAGTCAGGGCACATCCCTGGGTTGTGGGCTCGATCCCGTGTGGGGTGTGCAGGAGGCAGTCTATCAATGATTCTTTCTCATCACTAATGTTTCTCTCTCTCTCTTCCTTCCTCTCTGAAATCAATAAAAATATCTTTTAACAAAATAAATAAAATAAAATGTCTCTAGAAGATTATTAATGCCGATGTTTCCCGAGCTTGCATTTCACTTTATTAAAGGGGGAAGGGTGACCCAGGTTTCCTGAGAGCAAGTTTAATACCCTCCCCACCCCACATTGTATCGCACTAAAAAAAATAAATGGAAATTATGTGGGCTCTCATCTACCTTCCCTGGATTTGAATCTTCTCTGAAAACAGCATGTAAGGTGTCTAGAATTCTCAAAACTTGCCCCAACGTGACACACCTCCCCCACTTCTCAGCATCATGGGCGACTCATGGCTTCGGTCTGCCGACCGTGACATGGTCAGAGCTGTGCTGCTGCAACCAGTACTACCCTGACAAGCTCTAAGAAGAGTCCTTATTCCGTTAGACAAAGGACGGGCAGACTTCCCGCAGGCCTGTCTAACGATGGGAAGGCTGATCGCTCCCCATCTCACAGCCCATTTGTCTGGGGCAGTTATTCCGAGTGGATGGATCCCAAGATGCTTCTTTTCCTTTAACCCAGCGTTTCCCCAGGCAATCTGGACGGAAGGCCTTGGTCTTTGTTATCGGAGCAGAGCAGGGGCCTCATTCAAACACTGCCTGGGGGCCAGGAGACCTCTCCCACTAACGAAAACAAAATCAAGCAAAGCAAACACGCCTGGCTGTGGTCTCAGGACCCAGGCCCGTGGCTCTCCGAGCGCTTTCATGGGGATAGAACCGCACAACCATTTAACGATGGAGGTTTCAACTGAGACCAGAGACATCCTGTTAGGACCGGCCCTACTGAGTGTGCAGAGAAGACAGCTCACTGAAGCTCAACATTTACGGCGGAGAACTGGCTACCACGTTGTTGTCTGTTAGAGAGATGCCGAGCCATGGGCCACGCTGGTGTAGGGGCCATTTAAAATCACCTGTGTCCTCACATCTTTTTTCTGAACTCGAGAAACCAGCGTTTCCTTTCTGCATGGGTGCAGCTCTAAGAACCATCGTGTGTTTTAACTTCTACCCAAAATGACAAAACGGAGCCAGGCCTCATGTTGGAAAGGCAGCAAATCCCACTGAGGCAGAGACATCTCAGCCTGGCCAGCACCTGGGAGCGGAGGCGATTCGGTGCACTGGCATTCTTGGCGCTGGATTGACGGCATACATCCTCAGACCGAGGACTACTGCACTGCTTATCTGTCCCCCCAGCTTCTCAGTCACCTGGCTCCTGGGTGACAAGGCCACGCTTTCCCGTGTCAAGGGGCAGCGGCGGCTGTCACGGAGGACAGCAGGTGGCCCGGCACTCACTCCATCTCTCCTTCGGCTTCGCACAAGGTTGCAGCGAGCAGTTGAACCGCAGCACAGAAGCACACCCTGCCTGCGCTCATTTACTTAACAGATGGGAGAGGTAGATGGAGGTGAATTACTGTCTTGTCAAAACGTCCTAATGGCTTCTGGAGTTACCTTGCAAAGGGTGGAAGTTCAGGGGCCTGAGGGACTGGGGGGAAACCACATTGGTTTTCGTGGTGAGCGTTATCTGCCAAGTGAGAAGAGAGAGTGAAGGATTTCCTAGGATTCCTCATCTAGGCCTTAAAGGGCCACAGATGTCTTTATCTCTAAGCTGGTACTTGCAGGGGCCGCCAGAAGGAAATGGGATTTTGCCTGCATGGTGTGGCTCAGTGGCTGAGCATCTATCCCTTGTAAGGAGAGGTCGGTCACCAGTTCGATTCCCAGGGAGGGCACTTGCCTGAGGTTCCACGCTTGATCCCCAGTAGGGGGCGTGCAGGAGGCAGCTAATGTTTCTTTCTCTCTCTCTCCCTCCTCTCTGTGAAATCAATAAAAACAGATTTAAAACAAAACAAACAGAATGGTATTTTAACAAAGGACTTTGGGATTGAGTGGGGTTATATGAAACCGTGAGCATTTTGGGTTGCTTTCCTTTATTTTTTGGACTTCGGCCTCTGCCTCAGAATGTCATGGTTTTAATGAACAGCTCAGCTCACATTAAAGAGGACAATGTTCTTTGTCTGTAAAGTGATGACTTTTTACTGAGAAACAGGGATCCCAAGTTGTAGTTAATATATATTTAGGCTGGTGGGAATATATTCGGATATAAGTGAATATCTGGGCCTGGTCACCTATGGAATAATGCTGTATAGCAGGGGTCTTCAAACTACGGCCCGCGGGCCACATGCAGCCCCCAGGGGAGTCTGATCCTGCCCGCCAGGTTTTTTGGGCAGTGAGCGCAGCCAAGGTGTTACAGTAGGAATTAGTAGTTCATATAGTCCGGCCCTCCAGCTCTCTGAGGGACCGTGATCTGGCCCCCACTTTAAAATGTTTGAGGACCCCTGCTGTATAGGCTCAGTACAGACACTCAGGAAATAAGGGGGTTTTATTAATGTCATGCCTTTTTGATTTTTGAAAAGACTATATTCTTCTTAAATGTTAGCCTGCTTCAAACTGTCCTGAATTTTGTTTGTGTGATTTGAGAGTACGGGCCTGTGGCATCTCCTACAGAAGCGAGTTTCTCAGTGTGGCCCTGACTGCAGTGGCTCTGACTGCCGTGGCCCTGACTGCCGTGGCCCTGACTGCCGTGTGTCCTCAGTGGCCCTGAATGCTGTGTCTCCTTTTCTCATTTCTCTTGAGGTTGGACAGCATTTTTTATTTTTTATTTTTTTGCAAAATACTTAGAGGTTTGAAAACACCTCTGAATCTTGCATTAAAACGCACGGTGTCCCCTAGGCGGCAGAAAGGAAATTATCTTGGGCTTTGGGAGTTCGTTTCCCTTCCTGCCAAGAAAACCCACTATTCCTTTGACAATGGCTCCGTGGCCGCCTGCAAAGTGGGCCCCGGGCCCTTCCTGCCGTCAGATTCTAATCCTCCGAACAGTGAGCCTGCCCGTCAGGAATGGCAAGATGGAGCCAATCCCAAGGTTTTCATAAAAAACCCACGATGTTCCAGGGTTTTCGACGTCTGCCCGTGCTACGGAAATGGAAGATGCTGTTTCACATCCAAGAACACAATTAAAGGCCTACATCTAATTAAGCTCGAGCTGGGTGACTCAGGCTGTCGCCCCGGCAGGAGCGCAGAGAACAGGAGGCTGAGCACATCAAGACCAGAATCACTTACTGGAAATGAGTGACCACGGTGCTTACGGAGGACGTTTCCAGTGTCCAAGCCACACGGTCACATCCGTGCTCAGATGAGACGTGGTGTTCTCGCGGAAACAGCCTAAGCGGTGGGTTGCTCTGACCCAGCTGTCACACAGCAGTTCCCGGCGTGTGTGTCTGCTTCGCGCTCGTGATGGAAAACCCACAGGTCAGCTGGCAGCCACTAGGCGATGACGGCTTCTATCAAGCCCCCAGAAATGCCCCATTCTTCCCTCTCCCACCAGGCCCTCCTCGGCAAGATGCACGGTCTGGGAGGGGGTGGGGAGTAGGGAGATGCAGCCTGCAGATGTATCCACACCATTGCCTGCTGCAAAGAACAGTGGGCTGTAATGTAGCTCAGTGTAGCTCAGCACTGGGATATGGCTCTAAGGGAATGATATCAACTAAAAAAAATTACACATAATCCACTTGGCAGGAACATAAACTGCTGGGCAGGTCCGATCGTATCAAAGAGAAACACTTGGAAAATAGCGTTGTCCGGGTATTGCTCACTCGGATGTACACTGAGTGGCCAGGTGATGATGACCTTTGAATGCATAATAATCTGGTACTCAGGGTATATCCTATATCATAAAAGACTAATATGCAAATTGTCCCCTCAACCAGGAGTTTGACCAGCAGGCAAGCTGGCCAACTGCCCATGTCCCCTCCCTCTGGCCAGGCTGGCCAGACCCCACCCATGCACAAATTCATGCACTGGGCCTCTAATATATATACACTGATGGCCAGTTTAATATGTGTTCAGAGATCATCAAAATCTGGCCACTCAGGGTATAAACAGTGTCCACAGAGCAGCAACCCTCCCACCCTCCGCAGCATCCTGTGGGCCGAGATGTGGAGCTGGGGACATACTGTGGGTTCGCCCCAGAAAGCTCAGTGCTGCTTAGGATCTAGCCAGGTCTTCTGGTTGCAGGGCAGTCAAGAGCCCACCAGGAAATCATGCAGGGACCTGATCCTCTCAGTGAAATATCTTTAACTGGAGGCATATTCAGGCCACATGGGTAGATACAGACTGTGTCTGGGGCGATGGGTGAGGGGCGAGTCGGAAGGCGGTACTGAGGGCGAAGGCACTGGCATGTGGATAGAGCACCTTGTGCATCCGAAAGCCCGACTGAGGCGCAGACGCAAATGCTACACGGTGACCGCCAAGGCTTGGCCTCCTCGGAGGAGCATGTGGCCAGCTCTACTCTGAGTAGGAATCGCTGGGAGGACTGTGGGCACAGGAAAGAGAGAGAGAGCACAGTTATGGGACTATTGCAGCAGCACAGGAAGTGGGACTGCAGCCTGAGGTGGGAAGAGTGGAAGGGGAGGACAGAGTGACACATTACACAGATGTTACAGAAATTGTTTTCCTGAGACGATTACTTGGTGATTTGATAAGGACATGAGGGAAAGAGAGAAGTCGAAGATGGTAATAACAATCATAGTGCAATCATAGTCTGTCTGTCTGTCTATCTATCTGTCTATCTATCTACCTACCTACCTACCTATCTATCTGGTGTCCCCAAAAATGTACACACATTTTAACAGCTGGTCCTATTACATGTTGAAAACGAAATGTATTTAATGAACACTACCTTTATAATTATTCAAAAATGTGTATACATTTTTGGGACACCCTGGATATGTAACCTGTTTCTCATAAAACCCATTATTATACCCATTTTATCCTGAAGAAAACTGAGTCTCAAAGCAGTCATGACAGGCTGAAGGTCATGAATAAAACCCTTGGCCCAGGCACTAAACCACAGGGGTCCCGTTAAGCCCTTCCCAGGAGTTCATGTGGGACAGCTGCCCCCATTCAGGAAAAGAGTGGGTTGCTTTCATGTTTAATTATTTCAGTTTAGAAATTTCCTTTGAGACTTTACCCTTTATTTGTGTAGGTGCATGTAACAGGCAAGAATGAAACTTGTATGTCTATGTCTATTCTTATGTCTCAGAATGTTGCCCTGGTATTATAGTAGTTAAGTTTCAGGGCTATGATAGAATCAACAAAGTATTAAAAAGAGGCAAACTGACCATCGTTCTGGTTTATTGTATTGTTTTCTTGATGCGTGAAGCCCTCTGTGTCAGCTTTTTCAAAGAAAGTGGAAAACTAATCATGCAATTTCCTAAATTCCCTTCAGTTTCTGAAAATGAAAGCCCAGTTCCAGATAATGAAGTTGAGCGTGGTGAGATTTAAATTCTACCCCAATGAGTTACGTTCACTCCCAGCTACTTATTCCAGCGTTTTTCAACCGCTGTTCCGCGGCACACTAGTGTGCCGCGAGATGTTGCCTGGTGTGCCGTAGGTGCAGACAAGACAAGAATTTTATAATTTTTCACTATTTTGTTTACTTAATATTTCATAATAAAGTAATTATAAAATACTTTCTTTGTGTTTATTTGATTCCTATTCAAGAGAATTACTTTATATATAGTCAATATAGGCACAGAGTTAAATTTTTTAACATTTTCTAATGGTGGTGTGCCTCGTGATTTTTTTCATGAAACAAGTGTGCCTTTGCCCAAAAAAGGTTGAAAAACACTGACTTATTCCAATGAAGGAGAGGGACCCTGGATCACCGAAATCCATAGGTAATTGAAAAACCGAATTTAGTAATACTTCTCCACCTCGATCCATATCAGACTTTTTATTGGCATCCTAATCAAGTGACAGAGACTCCTCATTTAAATTTCACTTCTGTTCTCTTTTCTTCTCACTGAAGTTGGAAGGGAAATGCCTAAATTAATAAAAAGCCAACTGCAAAGGTGCCTGACTCCTTGCCAGGGGCAGGTCAGAAGCGGGCTGCTTAAAACATTTATAGTATGTAAAACAGTGATTAAGCCAAAAGCTTTTAAATATGGTTATTATGGATGAGACAAATGGGCTTTTAACTGTTTGTTTTTTTGTGCGTTTTTTTTAATGTATTATCATTAGAGATTGAGCTTTGTAATTCTTTTTAAAAAATATATATTTTATTGATTTTCCACAGAGAGGAAAGGAGAGGGATAGAAAGTTAGAAATGTCAATGAGAGAGAAACATTGACCAGCTGCCTCCTGCACACCCCCTACTGGGGATGTGCCCGCAACCAATGTACATGTCCTTGACTGGAATCGAACCTGGGACCCTTCAGTCCTCAGGGCAATGCTCTATCCACTGAGCCAAACTGGTTTTGGGGAGCTTTGTAATTCTTTGAACTGGGAAGAAATAGTTTCCATACTGGCCCTGTGTTGTTTTTATCAGGAAAAATGATGCTGGGGACAAAGTAGCAGATACAGACTAGTAACCTGTCACTGGTTGTTCTGTAAGTGTCAGGGCCGCTGAAGGAGGCATGCATGAGGCCAGAAGGGATAAGGGATGATACATGTATTAGGTCATCCGGAGAACCAGAGGGCTGAGCTCCAAATTGGCACCAGCCCCAAGGGACAGGGCGTCAGAGGTCAAAGGCCGTTAGGGGGCTTTTTCTGGGCAGAGAATTCTCTGGGCTGGTCCAGATCCCGGGAAAGTCCAGAGGGGAGAGATAATGGTCTCAGCAAGTGGAATGTGGTCCAAGCAGAAGGCAATGTCGGCTGTGAATTGGTCTAAGGGTCTGTTCCCAGGGCAGGGGTATGGGTTCAGTTACTTGATCAGCCCTAACAGTAAGTTTCTGAACATACCAACATCTCAGTGTGGGCATCAAAGGGTAAGGAAGCCTTTGGCAAAGTGGCCAGGGTATCCTGCATTGGTAAGTGGGTGAAGCCAGTGGTCGGCAAACTCATGAGTCAACAGAGCCAAATATCAACAATACGACAATTGAAATTTCTTTGGAGAGCCACTATTTTTAAACTTAAACTGTATAGGAAGGTACATTGTTATTAACTTAATTAGGGTACTCCCAAGCTGGCCTTTGCTAAAAACTCAAGGGGCCAAAGAACCACATGTGACTCCCAACCTGCAGTTTGCTGACAACTGGGTTAAGCGTTGCACGGTGTGCTGCAATGCTGAGTTTGTTTGGCCTTGCATTTTAGTGACTACGAGATTTCATTCAATGATACGTTAATTAAAAGTGCTATATAACATCAGTGCGAGGCATACAACATTCAGGTGACCTTTGTACACACTACCAAGTGATCACCATGACGTCTAGTTACCATTCATCACCTTCATCCACTCATCCATTCCACCCGTCCCTCCAGCCCCCTCCCCCTCTGGTAACCACCAATCCGTTCTCTATATCTACCCTGGATCCTCTGTTAGGATTTGCATCCTTCTTTCTTTACATTTCTCCTTAGATGGAGGTGTGGATGCGGGGTAGAACGATGCTCTTGACCATCAGAGTTGGCCCCAGATAAGATTTGCCCCTAATTTTCAACCATTCGCATTTTGTGTGATTGGTCACTCACTGTCCCCCGCATTCATGGAGAGTGACTATGGACTCAAGGATGTTTGGTGCTCTCCACTCTGTGGACACAACCATCTAGCAAGGGATTGATCTCTATGTGTGGTAGGATTTGATATTAGTCAACCGATTGATTCAGCCATCTAATGAGCACAACTGAACATGTAAAAGTTACTCTTCCGTGCCCTCAGGTTTGCAGAAGTAGAAATCATAGGAGATCTGACAAGCATGTTTGGAAATTCTTCCACAGCAGAATGATAACATTAGTGGAAATGTTATGTATTAATTCAAAGAATCATGTATACAGATTACCTCCGACCGTAGAAAGAAAACATTTCAAGTAAAGTGCAACGGTGCTTTAAGTACCTATCTTGTTTTCCTAATCATGGAGAGCTATACCACAAAGGTTAAATATTTTAAATATTTAGCAAAATGTATCTTTTAACCTTCCCTCTCTCAAAAGGCAATCCAAAATCTATTGAAGTCATTAAATTAATCCTTGGTGACCTCAGCAGAATAAAAATTTCATTTCTTTAGCATGCAAATGATGCTATTAATGTGTGGAAATATACAGCACAAAAGTCATTTGCTTGTCTAAGTGAATTTTGTCCTCAGACCTGCAATGTGTTTCATATGCAAGCAAGAAAGATTAGAAGCAGAGTAAAATTTAATTTGACAGAAAATGAAAAATGTTAGCTTTGTTTTTACAGATAAAAAACTGTTTAAAAAAATTGTTTTGGAAAAGGGCTTAAAATTGGCTTCGGTGATGAACTTTGAGCATCGTGGAAGTTCATGAAAACCTTGAGGAGGAGACCTTCCAATGATCTTTGAGACGTGATTTTGTTTTCTATCCACAGATCAGTATAAACATATTCCTAGGTTCCATATCCCTACGTAATCAACCAACTGTAGATTGGATAGGAGACAATATTTTCTATCCATTAGGTATTCCCCGATGCAGAGCTTTAAACATATACATTGTCTGATGCCATTTTACATAAGGGCCTTAAGAAATCTTGGATTTTGATATCACCAGGGGTCCTAGTACCAATCCCTGTGGTTACTGAGGGATGAGGGTAGTAAAGTTTTGGGGAGTCAAAAGTTATACAAAGAATTTTTACTGTGCAGGGGCAGGTGCCCCTGATCCCTGCATTGTTCAAGACTTGATAATGACTAACTTCTCAGACTATCTTCTTTCACTTAGCAACATGTATTTCAGAATCTTCCATGTCATTTTGCAGCTTCATAGTTCATTTCCTTTTACCACTGAATATTCCATGGTATGAAGTTATCACAGTTTTTACCCATTCACTTATAGAAGGACATCTTATTGTCCCCCCCACCCCCCCCAGTTATGGATAAAGTTGCTATAAACTCTTTTGTGTACATATTATATGAAATTCATTTTTCAAATAAGTTGAGTAACTAGGAGCTTAATTTTCAAATTCTGTGTAAGACTATGTTTAGTGGTGTGTGTGTGTGTTTTATGTGTTTTCATTCATTTTTAGAGAGAGAGGAAGGGAGAGGGATAGAGAGAAACATAGGTGAGAGCATAATATCATCAATCAGCTTCCTCCTGCACGCCCCTACTGGAGATGGAGCCTGCAATATGGGCCTATGCTCTCACCAGGAATCAAACTATGACCTCTGGCTCATGGGCTGATGATCAATCACTGAGCCACTGTGTCTGGGCTCGGTTTTTCTCTTTTATGGAGCATGTTTCTAGTTACATCTAAAAACTTATTACCAAACTAACATAACTCAAAATTTCTTCTCTGCTTTCTTCTAGGAGCTTTTTAGATCTGTGATCCTTTTCGGTCCATTTTGATATAAGTGGTGAGGTTGTACCTCGGTTCTTTTTTAATTTTTTTAAATTTCTGGCTCTCTATTCCGTGCCTATTGTTGTGTCTCCCCCCCGCCCCCCCACCACCAATACCATGGTTTCCTGACTACCATGGGCTTATAGGAAATCTTACAATTGAGCAAATGGAATCCCCAACTTTGTTCTTCTTTGGTGTGATCTTGGCTATTCTATGCCTTTTGCATAGAAAGGGAACTTACTATCTCAGATCTTTTTATGTAAGAGACCAAATGAGAGATTCTTCCCAAAGCGAACCCAGGGATACATACCTACGGGCCCTGTTCCTCTGTATTAGAGCTAGAGAGTCTAGTAGCTTTAAATACCAGGGTTTTGCTAATTACACTAACAAAATACTGAACATGCCACTTTACCAGACATCTTTTAGCACATGTATTAACTTTACTGGTGAGAAAGGAACAACGAACTAGATAACGTAAGTGTTTGAAAGGAAATTAATTATTATTATTGTGCACTACTGTCAAATGAATTAAAAAACATAAACCAGTTGTGGGCTCAATTCCCAGTATGGGGCATACGGGAGGCACCCATCACTGTTTCTCTCTCATCACTGGTGCTTCTCTCTCTATCCTTCTCCCTTCCTCTCGGAAATCAATGAAATGTATTTTTAAAAATGCCGTGACCCATTGGAGAAGGCAGAACAGTACACCACTGTGCAGCAGTAAGAGTGACTAGTGGCTTATGTTTTGCAGATCGTGTGGGAAGAAGACAAATCTCAAGAAAGTCGTCCAATGTGGCTGATTATTGCCTATGCCTCTACCTTGTATATTTTTGCAGGGTTGGGATGCCAAGGAATAAAAAGAGGCAGAAACTGCCCTGAAGGTAGCCATCGGAGTGCACTTCAATGCTCCACTCAAGTGCTTTCATGGAGACAGGGAGGAAAGACCCAGAAAGGTAAGCAGCCTGCCTCGGTGAGGCTCAGGGGAGGCAGGGCTAATGGCCAGCTATAGTTGGCTCTCACCATTTCCCTCTGGTGTTTGTGGTTGCTGCTGCTTCTGAGGGAGAATGAATCATCACCATAGGATTGGGGGTGGATTTGAGGGTAGAAGGGGCACGCAGAATGAATAATCCACTTACTCCTATTGCATCTCCCCTGCTCTCCTCTACCTTTTGTTTCTCCTCCAGCAAAACAAAACCCAATAGTTCGGGTTTCCATAATAGTGTCAAAGCCCCACGGTGAACAAATCCCATTTTGGTCCAGCATAATGAATCTTCGCTGATTGTAGCGTAGCTACTCCTGGCTTCGTCTTTAAAACAGAAAACACGTTTTTAAACATTAAGGATATAATAGAACACCGAAACTGTGAGTGCAGGTGGGAGTGGTACTCACTAAAAACAGAAACAACTTTCTGCCATTGTACTGTGATCTCCTTGACTTTCTTACCTGGACTGCTGGAGAATTAGGAAGACAGTAGGAGGGATATTTCTATTGGAATACATTTGTCAATTTCTCTTTTTAATATCCTATGACCTATCAAGTTGCTCTGGCCCAGAACTGTGTTTTAATAGCAACAACAACATTTATGATCCGCTAAGCACTGTATTACTTTCCCAAGATAAAAATGAAAATGCCACACTATTTCCAGCCCCCAACTTGCAAAAAATTTCAATGAACACCGACTGATGCCCAGGCTGTTATTGGTGAAGTTGTGTGTGAAACTGATTGGATAGATGTACCCAAAGAAGGCTATAAATTTTTTTAAAGCCCTGGCCATGGCAAATCCTAAATCTACAGTTTGGGAGGAGAGGGGCGTAGTCAATCCCTAGCGTGGGAGTTGGGCAGAAATGGACCAGAGGAATACACAGAGAAAGCCAGCTTGCTCAGGTTTTGGGGGTGTGGCTTCAAGGTTTGAATGGGAGTGAATCCTCAACTTACTGGCAATAGCTACACAGGAAAGCTACACGCACCCAACTAAACCATGCGCATTTGGGGAATGATCTGGTACATCAGACTATGCACACTTCGGCTCTTCTGCCTTAAATGAAGACAGAGTGTGGAGGGTGGGTGGGTGCCCATCCCAGCTCCCCCCTGTGGGTGTGATTAAAGGGTGAACGGGGATCACTCCCCCCGGCCCCCAGGGGCACCACCCTGCACAGCATCTCGGGCCTTCAGCAGGGAATCATTTTGCAGTGAAGGAGCTACTGCAAACAGTCCCAGCCGAGCAATATGTTTTATCCAATTCACTTTCTACTTTTAAAATATACACTCCATTATTCTTGGCACCTGAGGGTAATGCCGATTGAAAACCAGCCATTTCATGTTAAAAACCGGTTTCTAGTGACACAGGGTTGAAGGGTGGAGGCGAGGGGCAGAGCGAAGCAGGAATACAGCACCGCCCAGAGAGAACCCTGGCAAGCTGCTCAGGCCCTCCCAGGAGAGCTGGCTGCAGATGGCCTGGACTCCGAGTGGACAGGATACAGTGTTCCAGCCACTGGAGAGAGGGACCACCAACACCCCCTCTCCTTTCCTTTTTCTGAAAATGCAAATATTGCTGCTGTTTTCCATGGCAGAAGTGCTTTCCTGCGGAGTGCAAACGCCCGCATGAGGAGGAACCGGGTCCCATGAGTTCTGCTATGGATGGTGGTGAGGTGTAACTCGCATTGCTATGGCCACGCGGGGCCCAGTATGCCCTTTTCCACGGAGAGGGCCTGCCTCACCCGCCCAGGTCCGCACAGCCTGTGCATGTAGACACGCACTCAGCCAGGCTGTCTGCTCCGGGGCGTGTGCTGGTAGCCACTATTCAATGCTAGAGGCTTAATACATATTTTTTGAGTTTAATATTTTTCAGACATCTTTCTATGCACAACCACCTTATGTCCTTCATGAATGCAAGCATATGAAACATACTGCGTCCTCATCTCTTAACTGATATATAATTATAACAAGTTTTGATGCCCCTGTGTGGCTCTCTCTCTATCCCAGTGGTCAGCAAACTGTGACTCGAGAGTCACATGTGGCTCTTTGGCCCCTTGAGTGTGGCTCTTTCACAAAATACCATGGCCTGGGCAAGTCTATTTTGAAGAAGTGGCATTAGAAGAAGTTTAAGTTTTAAAAATGTGGCTCTCAAAAAGAAATTTCAATCGTTGTCCTGTTGCTATTTGGCTCTGCTGACTAATGAGTTTGCCGACCACTGCTCTACCCCAATCTGTACCTATGTACACATCACAGATATTTAAATCCATTATTGTCAGGCACTTCTTGCTGTGTTTCATAATTGTAGTCACCAATGAGACCGTTTGGCAAACTTCGATTTTTTTCTTTGAGTGAATTCTTCTTCTGAGGTTGCCCAATCAAAAGATAGGCAGTTGACTCATTTTACAATGATTGTGGTCATAAATGATCCTACATGGTCTGATGGGATTGCATGTTTTGGGAGCTCTAAGGTTCTGTCTTTAGTCCGATGTAATCGCCTTTACTTTATCAGTGTTCCCAGTGGACGGTCTCTCCTTGATTTTCCACTGAAACTACGCAGTGTTTTATATTTCTGTCAGTTCTGTGATTGGAATCATCTTTAAGAAAAGACATTTTATTTCTTTTTGCTATACAAACCCAGAACCAGGAAACTTCAGAATCAGAGAGTGACATTCAAAAAACACACGCAGATGTTGAACGGAGTTTCATGCCTCACGGCGCTCCTCCTTTGCAAACTTCTTCCTATTTGTAAACACTCAAGGTGACATCATTGGTGAGCCCTTCCCATGTCATTCGTCCCATGTCATCCTTGCATTTCATAACATTTTTGAGCTACTTGCCAATTTTAGAATTTCAGGCTGCTTTTTTTTCTCTCTCTCTCTGTTGGTCATTGATTTTACCTAAACCTTGGTTTACCTTTACAACGAATTCCTTAGTATACTTTTGCCGGAATGAAATCAGACCAAGAAATTCTACTGATCAAATAGATACAGGTCTATATAAGTAAAGGAATCGGATTGGTGGTCCTTGAGCTATTGATGCTAAGTGGAAAGGGACCTGGGCTCAGGAGGTAAGGGATGCTGGTTTCAGTTTCAGCTCTCCTGTTTGCGGGTGGTACGATCTTGGGCATCCTCTCTCGTCTCCGCATGCCTCAGTTTCCCTATATGCAAACTTGGAGGTTGTAATGTCTTGATGGTGGGGTTGTGGTGAAGATTAAATAAAACGTTGTATGCAGATTACTGGGTACTTGGGAAAAGTGATTCAGCAGAGGGAGCCTGAGCCAGGGGCACCCCGCCAAACCGAGCCTGGGCTTCTGACTCACAGAAATCATGGGATAATAAGAGCTGGGTGTTTGCAGCCTCTACATTTTGTGATACTTTGTGAAGCAGCAATAGATAAACAAGAACCATTTTCATACAATAGACTTCACCTTTTTAGGGGCACAGCTCTTTGAGTCTTGATAAATGCATCCAATTCTGTAGCCATCGCCACAATTCAGACAGAAGGCGTTTCCATCACTTTCACCCACAAAAGTTCCCGCTTAATCCTTTCTGATCAATCTCTACCCACTCCCTAGCTCCTGGCAAAGTCTGGTTTGTTTCCTGTCCCTATGATTCTGCTTTCCCCCCTAGAATGTCCTTTCAATGGAATCAGACAGTATGTGGTCTTCTACCTCTGTTTCTCTTTCACTGAAGATAAGTTATTTTGGATTCATCCAAGTGGTTAAACAGGTGGTCGTTAATTCCTTTTCATTGCTGGGCGGTATTTCATTTGCTGTGTGTACAATGGTTACTTCTCAATGACCAGACGACTAGCATTTTCAAAACAATATGTTTTTATTGATTGTTAGAGAGAGAGGAGGAGAGAGGGATAAAGAGAAAGAAACATCGATGAGAGAGGAACATCACTGATGGGCTGCCTCCTGCACGCCCCCACGGGGGATGGAGCCCACAACCTGGGCCTGTGCCCTGACCAGGAAGCAAACCTTGATTCTTTCGGTGCATTGGAGGATGCTCAACCATTGAGCCACATCAGCTAGGGCTTAACCTCCGTTTTCAACACCTACACCATGAGGCACTATATGCAGAGAAATGCTTTTAGACTTTCAATAACAGACGTCACAGGACATCTCTCCATGTTACTATTGAGTTCCCTGACCTACATGACTGTTGTCCCTGCTGAGTGACGTTACTTAAGCCTCTGATGTCGGGTTTGTTGTTATTTATGGCCAAACTGATCCTCAGATAGCAGTACGGGTTGTTTTTCAGCAGGAGTCCCATGTAATCTAATGCACTTAAAAAAAAAAATATATATATATATATATATATATATATTTTATTGATTTTTTTACAGAGAGGAAGAGAGAGGGATAGAGAGTTAGAAACATCGATGAGAGAGAATCATCGATCAGCTGCCTCTTGCACACCCCCTACTGGGGATGTGCCCGCAACCAAGGTACATGCCCTTGACCGGAATCGAACCTGGCACCCTTCAGTCCGCAGGCCGACGCTCTATCCACTGAGCCAAACCGGTTTCGGCTCTAATGCACTTTTAAAGTAGAACATACTGCTGGCCTGTGGAGGATGGGATAGATGGTGTCAAAGAGGAAGGCAAAATGACAAATGATGAATGCATTCATAAAACATGCTCCAAAAGACGCTCCGTAGTGACTGACCTTTGTGTTTGCTTTTATGCCATTTGCTTGGTGGGTTGACCTCCTGGAACCGTGATCACAAACTACCAAGACTGGGCACCTGGAAACCACAGAAAGGTGTTCTCTCCCAGGTCTGAGGGCTGGAGGTGGAGACCAAGTGTTGGCAGAAGCTTGCTCCCTCTGATGCCACCAGGTAGAGACCGCCCTGTCCTTGTCCGGCTTCTGGGATCTCCGTGGTTTCTCAGCTGTGGAAGTGTGAACTCCAATCTCTGCTCCACTTGACATCCATCAACTCATGTGTCTGTGAGCTTCTGTCTTATAAAGATACCAGGTCCCGGATGAGGGCCCAAGCCAACCCATAGTAGGGGGTCCTAGGCTTTGCCTGTTAATTTTACTACACGTTCTATCTCTTTTTAAATACTGTTTGTTAAGCTCCATAAATGTATATGCTCTGAGAGCATTTTAAAGGTAATCTTCATATTTTCAGAAAGAAAAAAGGGGAGAGGGAAAGAGCAAAAAATCAATGATGAGAGAGAATCATTGATTGGCTGTCTCCTGCATGGTCTCCACTGGGGATCAAGCCCCAACCCCAGGCATGTGCCCTGACCAGGAATTGAACCCTGACCTCCTGGCTCATGAGTCCATACTCAACCACACTGGCCCCTGGGCAATACCTTTAATTTTTAATAAATAGCAGTTTCCATTTTTTAAATTTATAACTGTATTCTTTATAAAAACATTCCTCATTCCAAGATGATCTCTAAGTGTATCTGTTTTCACCAATTATACTTTTTAATATTTAAAGAATTGATGCTTTTGATCATTCTAGAATGATCCCTTGATTGGGATCTTCATTTGCTTGTCTTTCCTCATGCCTTCTCACCTGTTCCATCAGCAAAGAGACCAATCATGTTCTTTGCCCACATAATCGCTGCATAATACAGGCCCTTCCATCCCCTAATGGGTCTTTCTTCCTGGTCCTGGGGTGAGTGAAGCTATTTACAATGCAGTCCCAGGACCTTGTCAGCAGTCGTGAGGACCTGCAGGCCTCCTCCTCTGGTATGAAGTAGGTTTCTCCTGGGAAACTCTGCTCTTGCGAATCGACCTTCTCCAAGTGTGGACAGCCACTAGATGGGGGCTCTCTGAGGGCTGGAGGAGAGGGACAGCTCATAGTGGAGGGCAGGCCTGGCTGTGAAGGGGAAGACACTCTCAGTCTCAACACTCAGAAGAGTGTGGCCAACAGGGGAACTCACGTGAATCACAAGCTGTTACGATGTGCACGTGCCTTTGCTTCTGTTTTTTAACAGAATAAGGTCGTTCGATCTTTAGTCGGTGGCCGGGCTCCCTCAGTGGCCATCCATCTCTCCCCGATGCTGGGGACCTGCTCCAGCCAGCAGACCAGGTAGCCAAGGAAAAAGGTCATCTTCTTGCCTGACGGCAGACTCTGGCGTCGTTACCGCACAAGTCCCTTTACAGTCATAATTGTCCCTTGCAAAAATATAGTGTGACAGCGGAACTCGTAAAGCTGCTGCCTCTGGAATAAACAGGAAAGGGCACCAGCTCGTTTCCCAGCACCGTCTGCACCGACAGGCCTCGGCTCCCATCTGCATGGGGAGCAGCGACCGCGGGAGCTGTGATGGACTGCCCGCCTGAACTTTACTGCGAGCTGCATCTGCCGGCACTTCATCTGCGCCGGTTGCAGACACAGGATGACTCTCACTGATATTCCATTTAAAGAGACAGTGGTGCTGTCTCTTTGCTTACGTCCAGGGTTCCACGCAGTTTGAAGTGCAAGGAGGGGGAGCTTGATAATCCAAGTGTGTGTGGCATTTTCAATCCGAAAAATAAGCTAAGAAAAACAAAAAGTATAGCTGCCTGCATGGTTCTCCCTCTGTTGGATGAAGGATGGAAGAGACTGTAAAGCCACGGTACAGGTTACCACCCAGTTCCTCCCTGGGAACTGGGTGGACATGCATGAGTGCATGGGAGTGGGTGGAAGGAGTTTCTCAGAATCTCTCACTATGTTCCACACAGCGTGCTCGGCCTCTCTGTGCATGATGTCATTGCATCTGCTGACATCTTTGGAAGGCAAACATTAGTTCAGGTAGGTCTCTAAATGCCACCAAACTGTAAGTGCTGGAATTGGGGTTTGGATCCAAGGCTACCAAGTTTCAAAACTTGGCCTCCCCAAACCGGATGTCCTAGCAAAATTCATAACAAGGAAAAAACATCTGGGTCAGGATTTATAAGGAATAGCCCAATGAGAGAAGTGGAATGCTTGAATTGAGCTTCGAGGAATGGCTATCATTCCTATATCTGGGAAACTATTAGGAAGTTGATTTGAAGTATATACATTTTTAAAAAATATATTTTATTGTTTTTTTTACAGAGAGGAAGAGAAAGGGATAGAGATCCAGAAACATCGATGAGAAAGAAACATCAACCAGCTGCCTCCTGCACCCCACCTACTGGGGATGTGCCCGCAACCAATGTACATGCCCTTGACCTGAATCGAACCTGAGGCCTTTCAGTCCGCAGACCGACGCTCTATCCACTGAGCCAAACTGGTTTCGGCAAGTATATACATTTTTGAAAAATTAAAGAAAACATATAAATCAGCTTCTGTAAATTCCCACCGAGTTCAGAACTCTCCAGCAGCTGCTCCTGGAATCCTAACTTCTGACCCTGTCTTCAGAACCCTGTATGAGTTGGTTCCCTGCTCCACTTCCGTGGGATGTAAAATATCCTAAAGGCTACACGAATGTCTGTCTTGCTGTCGGCTGCATCCCCCCTCCCCAGGTCTCTGTCAATCACAGGCCTCGGTAGACATCTGCTGAGTGAGCGGATGAAACCGTGGTAGCCTGGCCTGGCTGTGGATCATCAGGGCCCGCAGTAACTGAGCGTAAGCTCGGATGTAACAGGATAAATATCGGGAAGTAGCTGGCTAGAGAACAGAGTGCATTAAAGAGAGCAGGATGCAAAGCAGGGCATCTTGATATGGCTGTAGTGATGCTATAGTTTCTTGTTTTTTGATGAATTTGCATCAAAATGGCTCTGGCAAGATCCACGAGACAGTGACAAAAATATCACATGGCAAGTATTCATTGACTTCTTTTCTGCCTACAAAAAAGGAGCCTGCATTTTCTCTGTTCACCTTTGGGAGATTATGCTGATCAGATGGTTGGAATTGTCTCCCACTAGACAGTCTCCCATGGAGAAGAATTTCGGGGAAGACAAGTTGGGTTGATGCACACAAGAGATGTAGGAAGAAAAAACTATCAGGAAGGCAAGGAGTGGAGGGGACTCATGCTGAGAGAGAAGAGAGGCTGAGGGGTAGTGTCTGTCTCGCACAGGGGTACTGTGAGGCGTGAGCTGGGCACAGGGGGCTGGTGAGGACCTCTGGGGTGCAGTGTGATGGCTGCTGGGACCCCGCAGCTCTTCAGGGTGCTCTGGGGAGCACCACGTGCCATGTCTCTGCTGGATCTGTGTTTCTTCTAGACTGACAAGGCCAAGGTGAACCAGGATGAGCCCCAAAAGGTGGACGTGCCTAGCAGATGCATTTGGTTGCCATGTGTGTGCTTATTTTTATTAGAAAGTCACACATATTTTTGGCCCTGACTTCTTTCCCAACCCCCATTCCCACCACGCAGTAAGCATATAATTTTTTACAAGAAAACAGCCAATACCAGGTTAGCAATTTATGAGTTGAACACCTGTTGCTTTTTGTCATTGGACAAAAATAAAATGTATGTCTGTCATTAATGATGAAGGGAAATAATAGAAATGCTATTCCTTTTCATCTGAGGATGATAGGAAGGGAGTGGCACTTTTATCGCTGTCCTTACTGGGCGGTGGTCAAAGTTAGTTTCTTGAGTATTAAAAACCCTGGAAAAAATAAGAAATAAAGCTCGTTGCATAGTTAAATAAATCCGAGAGATGCTGAGTTGAACAAAGCTAAGCAGATTTCTGAGCTGCGAGGCCTCCAGGGCTTCCAGAAACTGCTGATGCTACACGTACATGTCCCAGAGGGGACGGTCGGCTGTGTTCTCAGAGTGGGGGGCGGGCAGTCTAGCACACTGACTGCAGAATGCAGATGCCGTGGAAGGCGAACAGATGGGGAGAGCGAGAAGGTGCAGATAACCCAGAGGGGAGATGCTGAGACCCCGCCTCAGAGGTGGTGGAGTGAGAGGTTGGGGCGTTCTCCATGCCGTGGTAAGGTGTGTTCCAACAATGCAGTATAAGGTGGGCATCCTTGAGGTTGTAACTAAGCCATATAAGAGTGCACACTCCTACCTTTTTGTGAACCCATGTTGCTGCTAACGGAATGTTTCCATCTTTAACTAAACAAGACGGGTGTCAAACTCATTATAGGTTGCCTTGCCTACTGCATTACTGTCATTTATTCATCTTCGCCTCCTGCCTCAATCCCTCCAGCTCCAACAGGTCGAAGTCCTCTTTGAGTCTTTCTTCTCAGTATCTAGAAGCTGATTAAGAAACCTGCCACTTTTACCTCCTCATTACAGCTAATCCGTGTCCCCTTGTCCATCTCTCTGACTTCCCAGTTCTCTTCTCTTTTTCAGAACAAGTCTAATGGGTCCCTCAGTCCATTCTGGAAATGCTGCACTTCCCTGTTGCTGGACCATAGTCATCCTTCTGAGGGTTCCGTGACCTGGCCCAGACCCCGCTCCTGCCACCTGCTCCTCACCCGAGCCAGGCTGCTCTCTGGTACAAGCCCAGCATCCTTGGCACATGCTGTCCAAACCACGTGACCTGGCCCTCCCACTCTTTGAGATTTGGTGAAAGCTCAGTCATTCTTTCAGGTTGTTTACTTGCCCTGGGAAGTCAGCGATGAAGATATGACATGCACCTGTCCTATCCCCACCCCCTGTACTTCCATGTCGCCACTGACAGATAAGGATAATCATATGGCCCCACCGTGATTTCCTCCAGGAGGTCAGTCTTCTCTTCCTCTTATCTTCTGGTGAACTGCTTGGCCTGCAACTTTCCCAAGACTTTCCAAAAGCCGAAATAAATTACTCCCACGGGCTCCCCCTTCGTGCCCTGCTCCCAAGCATTTAAATACCGCACAACTCCATTGGATTCTGCTTTTGGTCCCATTTTATCTTTGTAAACACAACGGAAAAGTTGCTTATTTTGTTGCTAATTTTTACCATGTAATTTAGGAATGCTCAACTCCGTAGCAGCACACCAATTCCAAGGTCACTTTCCAAGCCTTTTGCACCAGTGGGACGGCGGTGTGCCCGTGGCGGGGGCTGTGTCTGATCCTGATGAAAGATTCAACGCTCTGGCCAGCAAGCCCGGTGCCCTCTGGCTGCTGTGGAAACATTTGGTTGGATGCCATCTGTTCTTGGTCATTTATTCATGTCTTGTTTGTTGATCCTTTCCTAAAGTCTCCTCTTGTTTATTTATTGATCAGCTCCTCTGGCCTATGCGCCATGAGAGTCAATAAGAACGTATGAAGCAATGTGCTCATCTAGGCCGGGCCAGCACAGCGAGGGGGGATGTGGGAAATGGGGACCCTTGGAGATGAGCATCTGTCCTGCAGGAACTTGTCTATACTTGGGGTGAGAAGTAAAAATGAGAAGATGGGGGGCAGACCACTCACATGACGCAGGTGCTGTTAACTTTAGGTACAAAGCACATCAAGGACCGGCTTTCAATGTCTCCTGAGCTCCATCGAGAGCTGCTGCCCTTCCCCCCAGCCCTCCCTGACGGTGGGGTTTCTAAGAGGTGTTTCCCAGGAGCTCAAGAAAAGGCTGCTCCTGTTCCTTTGCCTGAGCATCCTCTTGGGCATTTAACCCCCGAAGCGTGGGAGAGAGCTGTCCCGCCCCCGCTCTGCCCTCATGGGTTCCTTGACATGTTGGCCTCCCCGCCCGGCACAGTGGCCACTGGGGATGCTTCCTGGCTGTCCCTCGTCCTGGCACGATGCTGGAACCCAGGTCAGGCAGCACCTAGCTTTCTCCACCTCTGTTCCTGAGCCCTGCAGTGCATCTCACAACCATCCTGTGTCACAGTACCTCGCCATCTTTTGTCACAGCGGCCCCGCATCTTCCGCCCTGCCCCTCTTCGCCCTGCCCCTCTTCGGCAGAACTCCATTGGACAAGCAAATGTGTTCTCTCTTTACTCAGCTGGATTCCCTCTGCCTCTGGTCACCACACACCCTTCTTTCCTTTCCTCTTGCACCCAAATACACAATTTCCCATTCATATCGACTCCTGCAAACAAGTGCTGGGATATACAATAGCATCTATCCTATGTGTCCGGCCTTTATTCGCTCCTGAGAAGATCCTTAATGCAAAGCCATTGATCCGTACAACAACCCTGGGGGTGGGCGTTGTTACTCACGCTGACAGCTGCGTGGATGGCGTTGAGGGGACGCTGGCATTGAGGGCCCCAAGAGCGAGATCCCGTGGTTAGAAGGCGCCGGGCTCCGGGCCACCAATGGGGCACCGCAGCTCTCTGAGCGCTTAGATTTGTGTGCCTCTTGGTTCCATATAAAAATAACATTTTGATGACAGAGCAACTGACCAAGTGCATGTTAGATATGATCGAACTTGCTACTTCATAACTGTAATTTTGACCCACAGGTTGAGAATCACCAGCAGGGTCGTCTAAGATCATCCAACCTCAGGGGGAAGGCCGGTGTGTGTGTGGGGAGTGAAGGAGGGGGCACTGCTGAGAGGTCAACCAAAGAACTTGTATGCATGCCTATAAGCATAACCATGGACACACTCAGTAGTGGGGGGTGAGGGCATATGCTGGGGGGTGGGAATGAGCAGGGGGAGGTCAATGGGAGAAAAGTACTCAGATGTAATACTCTAAACAAGAAATAATTAAAACAAAACACTTAAAAAAAGAAATGTCCAAGGTTTTCTTGTCAATGACTCTTCTTTTCAGTAGTGTACTACTTCCATAAGAAAGTAGAATCTTGTTTCAAGGCTCGGAAAACGAATCTGGCTCAGGATATGGAAATTCACACACAGTGTGTAAAGTAGACGTGGGCGTATCCAACTGTCAGATTAGTAGGAATGACGTGTTGGATGGAATGCAAAGGTATTTTTTACAGAGTAGATTTTTAGAAGGGGAATAATGGAGAAAATGTAATATTCTTCACAGAAAGATGCCAAAGACCAAATATCTTCGTTTTTACACATATAGGTGCCTTTATCTTTAATTTGTCAGAAAATGATAACCCACTTCTTTCTGTGGAAATGTCCTGAAGAAATATAAACAGACTCTTGAAGCTACGGACCTTGTAGCTCTTGTACTTTAACTGGCCATTTAGGATCTTGTGCCTTTTTGCTGTTGACCGATAGACCTTTCCAGGTGGCTGTGGGAAGCGATCATTTTTCCATTTCTGATCAAGTGTTATCATGTTCAATATTGTGCAAAGATGCCCTGGGAGGTAAAGTGTATGAATAATGATGTTTTATGAGGGCAATTATTTCTCAGTGGATTATTCATTACTCACAGTGTGAACTCCGAGTGAAATTTACATTCTCTTCCTATAGTTCCATGTTACCACCAGTTTAGTATTATAAATTTCTGCCGGATGTAAGGTAATCATGCTTCATTTACAATGCTGAACTGTCTTTGAGTGAGTGATCAAATGTCTTTACCAAGCCTTTTATATTAATTAATGATATTTTCCATTTTTGATAGTGCCATCAATCTTACTCATTAAATGAGAAATCAGTGTTAATCCTGAATCATTAAATGAAAATTGATGATTAAATCTAACTCAGTTCATGATAGTATCTTTCTAAATCCCATGCTTGCCCTAATCTCCATGAAACCACATGTGTCATATGCTTGCTTCACAGATGTGTTTTAGCCTTTATACTCGCTTATTTTCCCTCAAATAGTTTTATATTTGTCCTGGGTTCACTATGGTGTGGATGTCTTTCTCAAATCACTTTTTAAATCTCAGTTCATTCTAGAGTCGAGTAGCCTGCCTTAAAACACCAGCAATTTTTAAAAAATATTTTACCGACTTTTTTTTTAATAGAGAGGAAGGGAGAGGGAGAGCCAGAAACATTGATAAGAGAGAAACACCAATCAGCTGCCTCCTGTACACCCCCCACTGGGGATGTGCCCGCAACCAAGGTACATGCTCTTGAAAGGAGTTGAACCTGGAACCCTTGAGTCCGAAGGCTGAAGCTCTATCCACTGAGCCAAATGGGCCAGGGCACCAGCAATTATTAATCTGTGCGTTTTGAGTGTTTAGCTCCCGTGTTCTGGTCATGCACCTGATCTCCCTAAGAATATACACCTTATGAAATTATGAATTAAACTGGGTGGTTTCACATCAGCATAACCATTGCTTAGAATTTATTTTGAAAAAACAAACAAACAAAACCACCACTGATTGTTGGGTTTTTCACTGGTATCCAGGGGAACTGCACGCTTTGTTTCTCTGTGCGATGGCTTTTATGACACCTTTCCTTTGGTTTCTCAGCGCTCAGCCCGGGGACTTGCGGCTGACAAAGCAGAGGAGTGTGAGGAGTGACCTGGGGAGACACAGTGGCCAGCTGTTCAGTATCGTGATGCCGCTGAAACAGATAAACCTAATGACAGGCCCTGGCAGCCAGTGTGCAGAGAGGAGCCAGGCTGTGTGCTGGAGCCACAGATGAATCCTCCCCTGCGACGCCCCCATGTCCTCTGAGTAAATGCTGTACAGAGGGGGGCAGGGAGAGGGTCTCAACATCCTTCTAGCAATTCACTTCCCAAAGGGCAGCAGCCCCTGCCCCCAGCCTGAACAAAAGGTGTGCCTGGGGGTGCTCAGAGGGTTATTCCAGTCCGCGCTGGAAGCCAGGCGCCCAGGCCACAGGACACAACCCATTTACCCCTGAGCCCCCCTTCCCAGGCTCTGTACACTCCTGGCGGTCCCATGTGTGCTCAGTTTCTTTGGCAAACTCCCTGCATCGCACATGGTGCCTAATACCGTCTGAAGTACCTCTAGTCGGAGGTCATGGTCACTCGCAGCTCCCGCTCAGAGATTTCAGCATCTTCTCAATCAGCCTCCTGCTGACCCTCCCCAGCCACTGTATACCCAGAAGCCAGCGGGATGCTTCTTAAGAGCAGGTCTGACTGGAACCATTCTTGCCTCCTCCAAGCCAAGCAAACTCCAACTGGACAGGGTTCCTCTGCTAGACCCTCTGTGACTCCTCCCCGGTCTATGCCAGGGGGCCTCTCCCTCGTGAACCTGTGCCGGGGCCTGCTGCGCTGCACACCCGCTCCCAAGCTTTCCCCTCTGCACCCCACTCTCTGGCCACCGTGACAAGGTCTGTCTCCAGTGTCCCCTGTCTTCCCTCCTGCTTTGGGCTTGGGACGCTCTCCACCACCAGGCACCGGCCTTGGACTGGCAATGGCCTCTTCATCCCTGTCTTCCATTTAGGGGTTTCTCAGACACTAGGGTGAGTTTAAGGGTCTTCAGACCATGTTCCCGTGGTACCCCCCCGTCTCCCTAATTTAACAGTTAACAGCATTGGGCAGCGTCTGTGTCCCATGGCTCTCAGGGGACTCCGGGTTCCCCGAGAACACAGTCCATCCCTGTGCACCATCCTGTCTTCGTTGCCATGGTGTCCCACGAGCATCTCCTTTGTCACCTGGTACTCGCTCCACCCGCGTTTGGGGAAGGACTGGGGCTGATTAGCTAAATCCAACCCACAAGGTAGAAACTCCAAAGTTGTATTTTCTGAGGCTGCAAGTTGCCTTGATATGATCATATCAAATAATTGAAATGATGAAGGAATTATTCTTCTTTTAATAGAGCACACGTGTTGATTTGCATTCATTTGCCAAGCTAACCTTTCTGTAAGTCACAGACCTATCCTGTAAAATACTCCGTGTGAGTTTAGATTTAACACTTTCTCTCCGGCTTCATCACTGCATTTTAAGGGAAAAAAAAATTACTTTTGAAAAATAATAAAATGTTAAATAATAAATGATCTCTTAATTACAACCATTCTTACCAACTAAATGCACTTTTGAAAAATAAATAATCTTTGTTAATAAAAAAGCACAAAAAAATCTTGCTCCTTGCAGTAAAAATTGTAAAATATATTCTTTAAAAAAAAATTGAATTTATCGGGGTGATACTGGCTCATGAAATTACACAGGTTTCAGGTACACCTTTCTACAACACTGGAATGAATGAATTCTTCTTTTCCACAGTTCATTTTCCAATTCGTTATCTATATGTTTACACGGGCAGGAGCCTCCGCACTTTGCCGTTGGGTGGAAACTATTTCCATGGCACATAATTGCTTTTTTAAATAAGCTAGAAATGCATTCTTCTCCTCAGTAAGCAGGAAGGTGTCCTTTTATGGACCCATGTGTGTAGGCGTCTATCTGTCTGTGAATGCTCATGGCGATTTCACGTGCATGATGCTATTTATTCCTCCTGGCACCACCCTGAGGTTAGCAGTGCCACTGTTGTTGTCTCTGTTTTATGGATGACACCGCTGGTTCGGTGGTTCCTCCTGAGCCCGCGTCTCCAGACAGTGAGTGGCAGGCTGAGTACATGGGGTCACCAAGCGGAGTCCTTTCTTTTTAGTTCTGGGGCACACTGAGATGGCTCTGGTTCACAAACTGCAATAGTTCAGACCATAAACCTCATGAGAACAAAGCCCATGTATGTTTCCTATGGACCATTACTGGGAATTCTCTTCATTGCCTTTCTTTTCTTTTCTTTTTTTTCTTTTTTTTGTAGAGGGGAGAGTGCAGGGAGAAAGAGAGACAGAGGTTGAAAGAGATTGAGAGAGAGAGAAACATCAATTTGTTGTTCCACTTTCTATGCATTTATTGGTTGATTTGTGTATGTGCCCTGATTGGAGATAGACCCACAGCCTTTGCATTTCAGTGGTTCTCTACCTTTCTAATGCCATGACCCTTTAATTCAGTTTCTCATGTTGTGGTGACCCCCAACCATAAAATTATTTTCGTTGCTACTTCATAACTGTAATTTTGACCCACAGGTTGAAAACCACCAGCAGGGTGGTCTAAGACCATCAGCAAACACAGACATTTACATTATGATTCATTAACAGTAGCAAAATTACAGTTATGAAGTAGCAACGAAAAAAATTTTATGGTTGGGGGTCATCACAACATGAGGAACTATATTAAAGGGTCGTGCATTAGAAAGGTTGAGAACTACCGCTCTAACCAATGAGAACCCAGCCAGGGCCTTGTCGCCTTTCAAACATTTTCTATTTGCAAATGGCACCCAGAGAAAAGGGGTGACCTCCTAAGGCGCTCGTCACACCAGACGGATGTAGAAGATTGCAGTGGGATGGCAGAACAGAGAGAACGCTGGCTCTGCTGTTTACTCGCTGTGTGTTTTTGGACCTCTCCTGAATTCTGATCTCAACTCCGTCATCTGGACTTTCCACCCCTGAGCTGGCAATTAAACACAGTATTTCTTGCTTCATAGAGTTTTTGTGGGAAGTAAATGAGATAATGTGTAAGAAGCATGTACTGCAGGCTCTAGCATTTAGGACACGCTAGATACATATTGGGGCCCTTAGAGAGAGCACTGTTCTGTCATTCATTTCTCCTCTTCTTGGGACATAGAAATGCTCATGTGAAATCAAGGGTTGTATTTTAATATTTTTCAAATACAAGGATGTGTTCTGCAATTGTCTGAGTTCTAAGAGCAAGAAAGGTCCTTGCTTCAGCTGGTCTACTTCATAATTCTAAATGTTTAGGCCTTGAAGTTTGTCCCCAGTCCTATCCCCAAAAGTAAGCCAGCTAACGAGAAGAGTATTAAAGAAAATTAGTTCTCAATTTAAAACACAGGAACCAACGAAATACTCCGAAGCATCAAAAGGAGAGAGAGAAATCAAATCATGTCAAAGGTCATATGAAATTTTAAAGGGGAACTTTCATGTGAATTCCTAGAAACTCATGCTTAGTAAACTGAAACTAAGGTCTGAACAATGAACCCAGGAAAGACTAAAACAATTTCTTAGATATAAAAAAAATAAAACCAGCATCAAAGAAATTTCATTTAGGGGAGGAGAAGTGTCCTTGAAGAAAAATCCAGTAAGTGAAGCAGAAGAGAGACAGGGGTAATTTTCCAAGGGTACATAAATAATCTCGTGAGAAGATGGAGACGGCAAACGCACCGTGTAAGTACAGGCATCCCCAGAGAAGAATACAGAATGTGAGCGCCTGACTCAGTGAGGGCATACGAATAGGAAACAGTCTCGAACTACAGCAAGCAAATACATGCCCAAGCTTGGGCACTGAAAGAAATTAAAGAGGTATGTTCCTAGGAAATGGGTAGTTGTCCACCATTACTAAAAGACCTTAGCCATTTTCAACTTTCATATGCAATGCCAATACACGACAGAATAACATATCAAACAGATACGGATGAAATAATGTATCCAAATACCTTTTCCTGGATAAAGCCCTCAAAGATGTAATCCAGCACCTTAAAATGTGGAACTGCATATATTGAGCTCAGCAATGATGTTGTTCTTTTCTTAGCACCTAGTTTATTTAGGACGTATTCCTATCTCATTCAAATTGGTCATTCCTTAATCTTGCATAAGTAGATATTTTACAGGTTATATGTTATGATATACACAGACACCTCAAAAAGACTCCTGGGACCAATGATGAGCATCCAAGTGTTAAATAATACAGATATCTCAAAGTATAGGTACAATTTTGTTCCAACAACAGAATATTCACTAAAAAAAAAGGTGGCTGTTGTTTTTGAAGAGATAATTAGATTTAATTAAACAGCATCATCAAGATAGGGGAAAGACTAATAAAAACAAATTAGAATACAGAACATCAAAATTAAAGGAGAGTTGGTATTGAAAAATATTAACTGGTTTGAACTGCTGGAGCAAAGTAGGATACAAAAGAAAAAAATGAGAAAATTAATGAACTCTACCTTAAAGATGAAAAAAAGATATTTGGGAAGTGTCAGAAGGTAAGAGAGAAGCTATTAAAGTGTTCAACTCATCTTTCCTCAAAGACAGTGCGGATAAAGACTCTTTGAGTACTTCAAAACTAGTAATCTATGCATATAAAAGCCTAAGTGGACCATGATGTGCACTAACCACTAGGGGTCAGACGCTCCAACTGGCAGGTTAGGTTGCTGCTGGGGGTGGCCAATTAGGATTGGGAGAGATGGGCCAGACATGCCCTGGAGCCCTCCTGCCGACGACCCCAAAGCCCTCTGGGAGCTTCCAATGTGAGTCCACCAGTGCGGGTGCTGCATCCTGGAAGTGGAGTGGCCCGTCCTCCTTCCTGAAGGGGACAGGACACAGAGCTGAGGAACCAGACAACAGTGATGATGAAGGTTGGACCCCACGAAGTTCTAAGGGGAGTGCTCACGCTGGAGGGAGCCCAGACCCCATGGAGGCTCCAGGAACCCAGACCTCCCCCTTTTAACAGAAGAAAAGAAGCTACCCACGTAGCACTGTTTTCTTAATCATTTATGGAGAAAATCTTTGCGCACTGAATTCTGGGGCATAGAACTTGGAGGGCAACTCCCACTTTCAGGCATGGTATGCAGGCTGCAAGACAGAATCCTTCAGAAAATGCGGTTGTTGTGGGCCTGGTGGGTGCACTGGTAAATGCAGGCAAGGAGAAATGTAGGAGCGTGGCTCCTGTTCTTTAAAATTAATTGGAAACTAGAGCTGAAGCACAATCATTAAATGTTCTGTAATTAGCCTAAACTCACCTCTTGCTCTCTCGTGCCTTGAAGTTTACTTTTTCAAAAGAAGATGCGGTGAGTGGCAGCCTTCAAAGAACCTCCTTTTTCTAATGAGCCAAGTTCACCCTTGCCAGAAAACTTTCCTGGGGCGATTCCAGGAAGCCCGACTGGAACAGATCAGGGGTGCCTTTTCAATAGAGGATTCTATTCATGAGGCAGGGTCTCCTGAAGGCAGTATTTGCCTTTGTTCACAGCCACTGCAGGCATTCTAGGGATATTCGAGAAATCCATTCCAGACATCACGTTCTCCAATACCTTCCCGAATGTGTGTCATGCTCAGTTTCATCAGCCTCAGTGCACAATTTTGGTTTTGAAAGCAACATTTCATATCACCCTTTGATTTTAACATCTGCCCTGAGCATCTCCCTGTGACAGAGGACACTGGGTGTTTGACACTCTCAACGGATGGAATTTTTTATTTGGTTCTATATTAACCTGCCACTTCCCCGGAGCTTTGTTTTAATATATTGAGGTTGGTGGTTTTTATATACAACTCATGCCAATCTACCTAAACCATGCTGAACTGTAATCCAAACATATAGGCTATAAAACGTAATAAAATATTTTCCAAGTGATGATATGCTTTTAGTTGTCACCTAGAAAGTAAGCTTGACAGGCTATTTGTCATAAAAAATTTGAAGCCCCAGATATTGAAATTACCTTTATTTATGTTTTATTATGTTCTTTATAAGCGAAGCATGTCAGCTTAATCAGTTTTCTTGATGTGTTTCCTTAGATCTGTTACTTAAATATTATTTTTCACTGTCTCCTCTAATACACACACACACACACACACACACACACACACACACACACATATATATTCTGTAACCCCTTCAAATATGTTTAAAAATATATCTCATTCACTATGTAATCTCGACTAAATTTAACCTCGGTTCCTTTGTTTTCACATTTTCTCATTAAAATAGACTGAGATATATTTGGAACTGTAAGTCATTTTTATGAAAATAAATATAGACCATAAAAATGTATTAGAATGAAATGAACATATAGAAAAAAAAGTAAAAAACAAACACCAACAAAAATAACCCAACAACAATCTTCTGAGAATTAAACTAGTAAAATTCTATATAATAAAAGGGTAATATGCAAATTGCCTGAATGGTGTAATGGCTGGTTGCTATGATGCACCTGACAACTAGGGGCCAGATGCTCAATGCAGTGCTAAGGATGTCCATGGAGCAGTGTAAGCCTTCAATCAGACATCCCCTGTGGGCTCCCAACTGCAAAAGGGTGCTGGCCAGGCTAAGGATCGGCCCCATCCCCAGGTGCATGAATGTCAGCACTGGGCCTCTAGTACACATATAAAGAGTGTGGTTAGAAGTTTATCATTGATATTAAGACAGGTAATACTGGACTAGGTGCATAACAAGGAAAACAATGTGGATATCTTGTGGCTGTAGGCAATTTGCCCCCACCTCTGAGTAACTGACAGCACAGAACTGCTGGAAGAGGAACCAGATAGCTATCTTTTTGGCAAGCCCAAGTAATTCTTTGGTAAAATGGGGAGGTTTACATGGAATTTCAGTTTGAAGCTTATATTTTGCTCATTTTTTTTGTGTGTGTGTGAAGTTAGTTTTCTCCCCTGTACTTTTAGAACTGGTTTTGCTTTAGGGAGCAAGTCTACCTTTCAGGTTGCTCGTGTGTGTGTGTGTGTGTGTGTGTGTGTGCGCGCGCGCGTGCATACAATGATATACAGTGGCTTACTTAGTAGGTGTAAGATGGTTGGCTTTTCCCATTGGATTCCTGGCTCTCTCCTTCCCTTGTTTCTGCTGTTCTGTCCTCATCAGCCTCGATCCCCTGGCTGTGTGGATTCCTGTTCTAGAGGGGGGCTCTAAGGGGTGCGTTTGAGCGTTCACAGGGGAAGGATGGCCTTAGCCCCTCAGCAGAACTTGAGGTGCCCCATTGACTCCAAGCACCTGTTACTGGGGGGGACCCCCAAAGTAGTGACAGTTCTCCAATTGGCCTGCTGCATGTCCCCTGACCACCTGCTGGATGTTGTTTGCAGGCCTGTCAGTGTCCCCTGGCTTCTGTCAGATCTCACACCAGGAGTGAGCATCCTTGAGGCTGCTGGCAGCCTGTCCCCACTTCTGGTTAGTTAGGGGTTTGTGGGGATACCCATCGTTTTGTTGTAAAGATGACTATGTGGTTTTGATTTGGTTGTGTAGTGACTTTACCCATTTTTATGTGGGAACTCAAGATACAAAAACAATGTGATGGCATTCTAAATGAATGGTTTAAGCAGTCCTACAGGAAACTCTGCCATACTCTGCCTCAGAACACGCCAGCTCCGGCTCCTGCCATCGGCCGACTTCCATCTGTGTGTCTCTCAGTTTGAATGCACGGAGGGGCACCTGAGTACCAGTTAGCCAGTGAGGGTTTGCGCATCCCTGTGTTGACCAAGATCTCATCTGAAACCGGTGGAGACAGCAACTGGTCCACATTTTTGTTTAAGACCAAACATTATAGATCAACAGGGGAAAAGGAAGTGGCTGCTTAACCTTTATGACAGCTTTTATTCATGGTTGCAGCTGATATATGAACACGTGACCCGGAAACATAAAGAGGACTTCTTTCTCAGATTACTGTCTCTGCCTTAAGTCAAGCCCACCATGTGGCTGATTCCAACTGGTCCTTCACATGCCAGTCCTGATCCTCTCGGGGCCTTCCCTGACTCATACCTTTTCCTCGGACCAAGTTCAAGGTTTGCTCTTTCTTCCATGACATTTTCTTCTTGCTGTTCATGGTCAGATTAAAAAAGAAAGACATAGCCGGGACCAGTTTGGTTCAATGGATAGAGCGTCGGCTTGGGGACTGAAGGGTCCCGGGTTCGATTCCGGTCAAGGGCATGTACCTTGGTTGCGGGCATATCCCCAGTAGGGGGTGTGCAAGAGGCAGCTGATCGATGACTCTCTCTCATCGATGT
The DNA here is from genome assembly GCF_964339955.1 of Pipistrellus hanaki. Taxonomy (NCBI): domain Eukaryota; kingdom Metazoa; phylum Chordata; class Mammalia; order Chiroptera; family Vespertilionidae; genus Pipistrellus; species Pipistrellus hanaki. The sequence goes on from NC_140520.1 coordinate 6,004,279, forward strand.
TTCTAACTATCTCTCTCCCTTCCTCTCTGTACAAAATCAATAAAAAAATATATTTTTTTTAAAAAAAGAAAGACATAAACTGAGAGAAGAACTCTCATGCAAAAAGAAACCAGGATGTGACTTGAGGGAACTTGGCTTCTCTGTCAAGTTAATAAAACGATGCATTGATTCCTGCCACTGAACCTGTGGTCATTTGCTACAGAAGCAATGGGGCTACCAATTCACTGTTGTATTTTTCTTCTTATTGCTGATCAATGACATCTATTTCTAGCTCGTGTAAAAGCGAACTGAGGGGTGTTTCATGGCCTGGAAAGACCATGTTCTTGATAGAGATTTGACGGCATTTTTCATTTTAAGACTTGCACCTCGTCTACCAGTTGTCCCAGAGAACTTGGAGATAGATTCTAGCCCCATAAATAGCAGAGTCACTTCCAGATGCCGCTTTCTCTGGGAAATGTTTTTGCCACAGGCAAGCTTTTATCTTCTCCCTCCCTGGTGCTTCGTGCTCTGGATGTCTGACCTTCCGAGAGGGAGGCGTCTCCTGACAACATTAGACCACACAGGCGCACTTAATCATGTAAACAGTGAAATCAGTCTCGCTGCTAATCCTTTATCTAATGGCAGATTTCTCAGCTGCGTGGGCTCTGATGGCGATGATGAAAGGAAAGACTTTGTTTTATTATTCCACAGTGCACGTGCCAAGTTGAGAATCCCGACGTGCACTGGTTGCAATTACAATTTTTAAGATCTTGTTTCTTTCTTTTTTTCTTTTTCTTTCTTCTTTCTTTGTTGATTGCAGATACATTAGCATTACTTTGGAATACAGTGTCACTCCAATTCCACTTTTCTCTTTGGAACGGGGAAGGTAGAAAGAAAGAAAAAGATGCACCTTGAAATATTTTATCCACAAGGACGACGTTCCTTTCCCCCTTTTACCTTTGTGATGTGATGGGCTGTGTATGTGGGAGAGAAAGGATCACAGGGATGCACCCACTCAGAATGCTTGGCTCCTAAAGGGCTTTGCCTTTTGTGCCATGACAAAGGATGCTAGCTTCTAAGGCTTGAGAATTACACCCAGCAGGAAGACAGAAAGTGTCCTCAGTGTCCAGGAGTAAATTAAGGTGACAGGAAGGATGGGTATGGTCTAGGTTTCATCTCTTTTGGAGGAAAGAGGAATAGGATGGTTTCTCACAGTGACACATAGCCATAGTTCTTCTTCCAGCAGGATAATTAAGTCACAGAAGCAGGTTGTGGCTTGGAAGATGCTACATTTATAAGAGCAGCCAAACAGAGCTCACTGCCTGGTGGAAGCCACTCATCTTAGATCTGAAGCTCAACCCAAAGAAAGGTGTAGTTCTAAACCTGATGCAGACATTATCTAGTTTAAATAATTGGATAACTGATAAGCAGTAAAAACCACTAGGTTATCTCTTATTTTGCTAAGTTAACCCTCCAACATTTGAAAATGCTTTGGTCATCATCACACACAACAAACTCAGTCACACACAAATGCTGTTCACTGCTGTTTTTTTTAGCAAGCTTTTAAATTCCTTGGATTATCCATTCTATTTTTTAAAAACTAGATTTTTATTGATTTCAGAGAGGAAGGGAGAGGGAGAGAGAGAGAGAAACATCAACGATGAGAGAGAATCATGGATCGGCTGCCACCTGCACACTTCCCCAACCCAGGCATGTGCCCTGACTGGGAATCGAACTGTGACCTCCTGGTTCATAGGTTGATGCTCAACCACTGAGCCACACCAGCAGGGCTCCATTCTAAGAATGGGTCCTCTCACTAGCCTCATTTTTTCTTTTCACTGTTTTTGCAAAGTTTGAAAATGCCAAGGATTATAACCCCAAAGTGAGTCTTTTCAACGTGAAGTCCTAAAAAGACACGTCAAGGTTGGGTTCTGGAAGTCAAGGTTTTGCTGATCTTCTTCAAGACAAATGGATCCCTCCCTTAACCTGGTCATGTCCCGCTATTTCATCTTCTCTTAGATGACAGTCCTGTTGCCAAAGCGATGCTGACAATCATATGCTTCCTGCTTGCTTTTTCACAGAAGGGCTAGTAAGACGAGAACATAAATAGCTGGAAAGCAGTGGCATATAAGCAGACAGCTCCTTCCCACCCCCACCGCTTCCAGTCTTTGACCTCATTCTTGCCACCCTCTTAGGTTCCAACAAAATTCCTTGGTTATTAGTTGAAAGATACTGAGATGATCATTATGCTAATTAATCATTATTTTAGGATGTCTAATGTATTCCTCTGAATAGATCACGTATAATTATGCAGCATTTGTGTGGAGAGAAAACAATGAGATTGGGATGGGAGCCGTGGTCGTCCGGACGAGGCGTCCTAAGACTCCACCAAGCCGACCCCTTTATGAAGCTGTTTGATTTTATCTGAGCGAGCACCCCATTCATCTCGTTACTTGCTCTCTGGAATGCTTCATTATATCTGGACATTAGACCCACCAGTGGTAGGTGAAGTGAATAGATTTAACATTTTTCTAAATGCACTTTCTATTTATGCAAATTCAGAGTCAGAGCAACCCAAATCTATTAATGAAAAACTAAAAATAAGGTAAGCATTACTTCCTCCATACTCCAGAGAAGGCCATTTAAAATCTCTCTCAGGGCCAAAACCGATTTGGCTCAATGGGTTGAGTGTCAGTCTGCGGACTGAAAGGTCCCAGGTTTGATTCTGGTCAAGGGCATGTGCCTTGGTTGCGGGCACATCCCCAGTGGGGGGTGTGCAGGAGGCAGCTGGTCGATGATTCTCTCTCATCGATGTTTCTAACTTTCTATCCCTCTCCTTTCCTCTCTGTAAAAATCAATAAAACATATTTTAAAAATAAAATAAAATAAATAAAATAAAATCTCTCTTAGGATGATAGGAGAAATACATAGTTCTTTTTTCCTTAAACCTGGGCCACGGAAAATGAGGGAGTTTATGTTGGATATTTAACAAACAAATTCTTTTCTTGTCATGTTGTGTTCCATGTTTTAAAGTGACTACTCATGGGCTCTTTAAGGAAGGGCATGCTGGATGGTGGACTGCTAAGGACTTAGCCTGTCACTAACTATCTGGTCCAGCCTGCATCCTTTCATTCTGCCAAATGGCCTCATCTCTGTTTCCTTCTATGTCAAGATGAGCAATATCCCATACCCAACAGGGTATTTCTTCAATAAAAAGATGCATCTCTTTGTGTATTGTGAGGCTCACATGGGCTAATCCACACAAAGTACTTTGGTCCACTGTCTGGCACAAGCAGGCACTCCATGTGGTATTTATTGTTCATGATAATGCAACTCATGGTCATTTCCGGGCATTCTGAATCGTAGCAGAATGTAGGATATTCAGAACAAATTATCCATCAGGCAACTCCTGGCTCCGTTTTATGGAAATACAAGTTCATACATAAGAAAAAAGGACAAAGACATTGGATGGTTGCATTACAAACACAGCCTGAATGATGAATAGCTTTGGGTCATTAGTCTTTCCAGTGACTTTTCAAATATGATTCCATTTATAAAACCCCAACTTAGAAAAATATTGTCCAGAAATGAACTATTGTATGGAGGTGGTACACTTCTCTTGAGAACATAATGGAGATATTATTTTCACTTATTTTGATGGTGGTTCTTATGCTGGGTTGAAGATAAACCTTCATAAAGAATTCAAGTTCTTTTAAAAAATTATTTTACTTTTTTGATTTTAGAGAGAGAGAGGAAGGGAGGATAGAAAGAGAAAAACATTGATGGGAGAAACATCAATTGGCTGTCTCATGCATGCCCCCTTCTGGGGATCAAACCTGGAGCCCAGGCATGTGCCCTGACCTGGAATCGAACCAGTGACCTCTTGGTTCATGGGCTGACCGTCAACCACTGAGCAACACTGGCCATGCTCAAGTGTTTTCCTCATGTTTCTGGCTTCCATTTTGTCGGTCTGTGAAGCACTTAATTTTTTATTTATTCTCCCTCCAACATGAGGAAGAAAGTTAATGGAGCAGGTTTTTTGCAGCCAATGGTGTTGTACTAGAATTTTCTTATGCCGTAATTCTCAGATGAGTGTAAGTATCCCACTGAAAATCACTAACTTCTCTAACTTCTGTATTATTCTTTGTCCCTAGGAGTTTTCTTTTAAATAAATCATTACAATAAGAAGTTCTTACTGAAATATGCTATGTTTCCTAAAGATAACTATTACATTTTTAATGAGTCTTTTTCCCTTTAAAACGTTAATAATATCTGAGTAGGAGTGTCTGAAAATTATACAATTTCAGAAAATTTATTTTGTGTAGTTTGTAAACTAAAAGGACAAGCAAAGAGACATGCAGAAAATACTCTCAGAGCTCAATTTTATAGGAAACTTGAATTGCTTTGCGAATTACTTAATTGTGCTAATTAACATTATTTGATACAGCAATGAACATAATTTAATAAAGTAAATGCTTAGTCCCTTTTCACCGTCTGCTTTCAGGAAGACTTGAAAACTGACATTTTGACTCTGATTTAAGGATCTTCCCAAGGTCTGGTGAAATACGCCAAGCCATCCATAAAACATAGTGCGAGGAATCCTGTGTCCAAGCTTTTAACCTTGTTTATCTAAATTCCACTGCTTCCTACAATTTACTATGTTCTTGATATCTTTATTACCGTTGCTGTATTATTTATCGCGAGTCTAATTGCAGTAAATGTTTTATATATTTCACCTCATTTACTCCTCACAATAAAACCTGGTGTGAGACTTTATTCTCATTTAAAAGAGGAGCTCAATAAAACTCGGTCCAGTTTAAGTGGATAACTTGCTCGCGGCTATGCAGCTACAATGGGCTGGAGCCAGGCTTCGAACCTGGACTTTCCAGTTACAGGGCAACCTGACGATGGTGCGGCAGGCCAGGAATACTGCTGGTCGCTGGGGAGAGTTACAGACACTGTCCCTGACTACTCTCTCCACCCTGTGATGCAGGTGATATGACCGAGGAGTGAATCGCAGAAAACAGAAAGGAACCAAGCATTTTCCTAGAGGCATTCAAACCATTTTCATAGAGGATGTGGCCACTGGACTGCATTTTGAAAGATGAGTTTTTACTAGGAAGTGAATCATTTTAGAAAAACTGTCCAAGACAGGTAAACGGGCAAATTAGATGGCCTGCTGCCCTTCCAGGCAAGGCTGAGAGGCACACAGTGGGGCCAGGGCTGGGGACCTGTGGCTGGTTTCTTATTGGCCAGGCTATCTGCGCTGTGCAGTGGGTAGTTGTTAACTTCTGGAAAACTGAGTCACACAAGCGATTCCTATTCATAGGAATAAAAGTATTTATGGTTAGTGAGGACACGATTGACTTCTACCCAGTACAAATGGGATGAGTCTAAAGATTGCATTGTATTGCCCTATGGGGTATGGGATATTAACCGATCTTGAATACATGCTTACCCATTTCAGCTTTCCTTACTAAAGAGTGTGTGTGTGCGCTCATAGGACCAATGCCCATTTAAAAAATATGTTTTATTGATTTTTGAAAGAAAGAAGAAGGGAGAGGGAAAGAGATAGAAACAGATACATCATCGATCGGCTGCCTCCTGCACTCCCCTTACTGGGGATCAAGCCTGCAATGCAAGCATGTCCCCAGACCAGGAATCAAACTGGTGACCTCTTGGTTCCTGGGTCAATGCTCAACTGCTGAGCCACACTGACCCGGCCCAATACCCATTAAAAATTATATATATATATATATATATATATATATATATATATATATATATATATATATATATTTTCCTAGCTGTTTCCTTTCAGATGCTATTGATGGCTTACTGGTTCTGTCATTAGTTAATGAGTTATATAACATCTTTCCCCAGGAGTTCATTATCTACTTGCACCAGAGTCATGTTCGTCACTCTTTGAAGAGTACATGTCAGCAATGTGGTATGAAAACGTTCATTAGAACAACCACTGGCACCCTGAACAGACGCAGAATTGCCCGGCATCTAGACCATGTCCATACACCTAAAGCACGAGAGGGGGAAGTCTGGGGACAGCCTGAGGCAGGTGCGGCCAGCGTGGTCATTTGTATAGGCCTTGACTGCTAGGCTCAGTCATGACTTATCACAGAGATGTACATGGAATGTTCGACTACAGAGACACATGGGTTAAAATCAGAAACCAGCTGTGACCTTTCTTTTTCAGGCCTTTGCAAGCCCACTTTGTTGGCACCCTTAAGAAAAATCACCATACGTGTTCCGGACATTCTTAATAAATTCTGATGAGACATATCAATTCGGTGATGAACATGCTCAGTTCCAGGAAATAATACAACTTTCCCACTTCCCCCAAGGCAGACCAAGGCAAGGCTGTTTCATCCCTAATTTATCTGCCTGGAATCCGTGCCTCTGTTTCTCCTCTCCCACCTCCCAGGTGATGTGTGACCCATATGAATCTTAGGTGACAGTTCTATCCAGGTTGGTACTAGGTGGGCTTGCTAAGCTTGGGGATCTACTCTTTCCCCATAGGGCATTATTTATCTATAATAATAAAAGTATACTGTGCTAATTAGGCCAGAAGTCCTTCCGGACAAAGCTGGGGCTGCGAGGGAAGCCATGGTCCCAGGTGACTGCTGGTGGTCGGAGAGAAGCTCGGGTCCCGCGTGCCAGAGGGAAGCCAATGCCTGCAGCTGATACTGGGGGAAGTGAGGAAAGTGGGCCCACTGTAATCAGAGAGAGGCAAGAAGGTCAAAGGAGGAAGGTAGCGATGTACTGATGGAAGCAGAGTCTACAATGATGCACTTTGATGATGGAGGAAGGAGTCAGAGCCCCTTTGGCTGTTAGCCATTGAGACTGAGTTCTGACTTATGATCTCTAGAACTGTAAGAGACTAAATCTGAGTTGTTTTAAGCCACCAAATGGGAAGGAAGGCCTACTCTTGCATAAATTTCATGCATTTGGCCTCTAGTTTTAATAAATAAATAAACAATGATTTTAGAGGGAAGGGAGAGAGAGATAGAAACATCAATGATGAGAGAGAATCATTGATTGCCTGCCTCCTGCACACCCCACACTGGGGATCGAGCCCACAATTCCAGCATGTGCCCTGACCGGGAATCGAACTCTGACCTTCTGGTTCATAGACTGATGCTCAACCACTGAGCCATGCAGGCCAGGCAAAGGCACTTTTTAAATGTGTACTTTTCATTGCTGACAGCATTACAGATGTCCCCTATTCTCCTGGTAGGGTACCTTTGAAGGCAGTTTGGAGAACCCTCTATCACTGGGATATGGAGGTCCTCTCTTCCAGTGCCATGGTGACTGCTATAATGATTTTTAAAAGGAATATAAAGGCCGAAACCGGTTTGGCTCAGTGGATAGAGCATCGGCCTGCGGACTGAAGGGTCCCGGGTTCAATTCCGGACAAGGGCATGTACCTTGATTGTGGGCACATCCCCAGTAGGAGGTGTGCAAGAGGCACATCGATATTTCTCTCTCATCGAAGTTTCCAGCTTTCTATCTCTCTTTCTTCCTCTCTGTAAAAAAGTCAATAAAATATATATTTTTAAAAGAGGAATATAAAGTACATAATGTACAAAATAAATGATTAATACATACCATATATATATATATATATATATATATATATATATATATATATATATATATTTTAAGTTTCAAAATATCTTCAACGTGTGATTGCAGCCACCAAGGACAAATAGAAGTATGTTTGAAAAGCTCAATTTCCTGTCTCATAGAGTCTCAACTACCTTGACGGTGATTCTAAACATAATTTTAAAATGATAACAAGATACAGATACGAAGACTGTTTGGATGGTTTCTAAACATATATAAAAATTATTTGCCGAATCACAGCTACTTTCTGGCATAATCATCTCGAGTTATTACACATTGTTGATTTTTTTTATGACCAAACTGATTGGAATTAATTTTGTTTGCTCCTTTTTCAGTTCCCAGGCACCAGCCTAATTGATACTGTGTTTCTGCTCCAGTTGATTAGTTTTACTGTTTATGTGCAATTTGGGGTTTGAAGGGAAACAATGATAAGCCGGCTGAGTGTCAGCATCTTTATCATCACGTAGCTTTCCCATCAGCATAGAACGTGGAAGACAAAAATTCATTAAAACTCACCTAGGAAAATTACAAATAAACAGTTCAGAAAAAATAGCTAATGAGATAGCAACAGAAATTGTCCGCACACAACGTGAGCGATCAGTCTTCACTAACCTGTGATAAAGCAGTTGACACATTTCCTGTGAAAACCCTTCTTACTTGGATGGAGGTGTTATCTCCAAAATTCTAAATGCAAGGAGTGGCTGGTATTCCTCCTGCTTCCTTACAAGGTTTTTTGTTTTGTTTTTTTCCCCTTAAATATATTTTTATTGATTTCAGAGAGGAAGGAAGTGGGAGAGAGAGATAGAAACATCTATGATGACAGAGAATCATTGACTGGCTTCCTCCTTCATGCCCTCCACTGGGGGGATCTAGCCCACAATACCCTTGGCCGGAATCGAACCTGAGACCCTTTAGTCCACAGGCTGATGCTCCAAAGACTGAGACAAACCAGCCAGGGCAAGGGTTTTGTTTAGTGATCTGCCCTCACTCTGAATTCTTTGCCTCACAACTTACCCCAGACTGTCTTTCTGTTTTCAACCCTCATCCAGGAACTACAGGTGAACTTCCTTAAAGCTCTAGGATGCAGACCTGTAGGATGGGGCAAAAGTAGGTTTACAGTTGCGACTGTGTAAAACACAGTTTGTTCATGTAGTATTAGTCATTCATTCTTGTGTGATTTTCCATATAAACAACTGTAAACCTACTTTTGCCCCACCCTGTATATATCTAGCATGTGGGTTTTTTAATGACTTCAAAAATTGTACCAATAACTTTTCCAATGCCCCAGCCTCTCAGTTCCTTAAACTTAAATTCCCTTGAACTTTTTAAACATTCCACTACAGCAACCTACTGAGAGCTTCCAGTTAATTATTAAACAAACAAACAAACAAACAATGAAATAAAGGAAAACTAATCAAACTATACTGCTCTCAAGACTTGAACATTGAATTTTCTTTCTAAGAATTTCAATTTAGAAATTATATTCCTTGCCCTTTGTGTTATTTCCCTTTATTTGCAAAATGTTATCCAGTCATAATTGTGGAGTGATGCTAGAAAAAATATTGAAACATGTTAAGAGTCCAATGTGGGCCCTTCTACTCATTTTTTTAAAAATTACTTTTTATTGATTTGAGAGACAGAGAGAAACATTGATTTATTCCACTTATTTATGCATTCATTGGTTGATTCTTGTATGTGCCCTGACTGAGGCTTGAACCCATAGCCTTGGTATATCAGGATGATGCTCTAACCAACTGAACTACCTCGCCAGGGCCTTTCCATTCATTTTTGCTGTGAACCTAAAACTGTTCTAAAATAATTAAGCCTACTAAAAACACCACAGACACAAATTCTCTACCTATGTAAGCCATCTAATCTCAGTGGTCCCTGTGCACTTACAGTTCCTTCCAAGGTTGTTAATAGTGTTTCCTAAGTAAACTTCTTGCCTTTGCAAGTTTTGCTTCTTCAACCTGTTCCTGGGAGACTGGTCTACCTCAGAGGTTGGCCTCTGGTCTTCTCTCTCATTCTACACATGGCAACTTATGAACATGTCTACTTTCATGACTGCAACTACAATCTTAGCAAGTTTTACACTTAAGTCTCCACATAAGCACTCTCTTCTGAGCTTTGCTGGTATATATCCAACAGTCTACTGGTCATGGAATTTAACTAACTGGGTGACCTTGAAAAGATTACTCAGTAATATTTTCAAGTAAGATTATTCTTTACTTGTCACATGGAGTAATAATAATAACAACAATAATAATTACCTCACAGAGGTTTTTGTGAGAAGAAAATGAGATAAAGATAAAAATGATCAGAGTAGTCAGTACCTATTAGTCTATGTTATTAATTTTATTATTTCACAATCCATGCTGTCCTTAAACTCATTATTTTCAATACCATGCCCTGCCCCCAAAGAAAGAAAGAAAAACCCTAATGCCTTATGGTTCATTAAGCCCAAGCTTCTGTCAACAGTGGTATCATCCATGGAGTTTTCCAGTCATTTCCGTGAAAACCCTTCTAGCAGGGGTAGAGATGTTACCTCCAGAACCCTGCATGCAAGAAATCCATTCTGAATCTCTTACTCTCTATTTACCTCCCCCATCTTGTTGGTCAGCAATCTAGTTGACTACGCTGGGATCCACCCAGCCTCCATTTTCAAAGCCATAGTCTTAATGTAATCACTTGTCATTTCTCTCTGGGGAAGGAATGCATTTTAGTTCCTTCTAAACTACGTTAAGTCTTTGGTCTTAATTTGATTGAATCTATTCTCCACATTGCTTCCAGAGTTCTCTTTCTAAAATGCAATTGTTTTTATTTTTTTATCCTCTCTTTGAATCCTTCCTTGACTCATTCTAATGTTCCAGATAGAGTCCAGGATTAGTGGATCTCACAGTACCCCTCCAAAACCTAAATCGAGCCAACATTTCTTACCTTTCTCCCATGAAATACCAACTTGTTATTCTTTCTTCTTCTTTCTAAAATGTCCCTCAGCTATTCTTTGCCTGGCTAATTTCTATTTTCCCCTTCAATGTCTCTTTGCAGTCTGAGCTGGGAACATCACCTGCCTGTCCCCATTACACCCTGTTTTCACATTTGCTGTAACATCTATCACTCTGTGATATCCTTGAGAATAACGGTGATGAAGCAACCTGGAAAACTTGTGCAGCATTCACGTGGCCAGCCCGTGTTTCAGGGCAATGGGGAGAGCAGTCTTTAAAGGTGCGAAGGCTGGCTGTAAGGGAAAACTTTTCTGCCTTTGGTTATATGGCTGAGACAAGCTACCAATTTTTGGGAATTGGGGACAGAGCTCCAGTCTTTTGATATTTATAATAGTCCTTCTGATTAAATCGAGTCCCTAGCCATCAGAATATCATTAAAGAGCACATGAAGGATAATCCTATATAGTTATTTCTTTTGACAAGAGAAAATATGTTAAAGTAACTGTCATAGTATTTACAAGATGGCGTCTGGAATAAGAATACTTTTTTATTTTAAAATATTCATTGGAAATATATACCATATAATACCCCCATGCAAGTGTTGCCCAGTTGAGAGGATGGGGTGAACAGCAAGATGGGGAAGAATTGGGGAGAAACAAACAACAGCATGTTGAGTGGGCCAAGCAGGAGGCTGAGCCACGGCCACAATACTTCAAATCGTCTTTCAGGTCAAGAACTAATTTTAACTCTCTTGGCATTAGTTTTTTCACCCATAAAATTTGATTAATTTTAAAGCTCATTCCAGATTTAATCATTTAAAAATAATTTGTTTACATATATACTTCTAATGACATTTTTTTAATTTGTAATCAAACTCTTTATATGATGGCATCTATCTTAGGAGCTCTCGGTAAATCAATATGATAATTAAGAGATTTACTCAACAAGAACTTACTGAATGTTTACTATGTGCTCAATGGTACACGAAACACAAAGTGACGAGAGATAAACGAATCACACCCTCTCTCTGTCCATAAACTTACTCAAAAGAGCCAAAGAGAAATGAGTGTGACTATGCCAAGTGCTACCTTGGAGACATACCAATAGTGGCAAGGGCTTCTATGTGAAGAAAAAATGAGATTGTCTGGGTGAGGACACGCATGCCCTGCAGGGAAGATGGCATTTAAGTTGAACCTGGAAAGATGAGAGGGGTTAGGACAATCCAGGGAGTAAGAAAGGCCCAGAAGTAGCATGAGCAGAGCCATGGAGAGTTCCTCTGTGTGCTGGGAAACCAGTCTCCTCCTGTTACTTTCATTGCCATGGAGCGGCCACTGAAGATAGGCAGTAGAGTCAGCCTTGCAGATGGAAAGAGGGAGAAAGTCCAGTCACTGACTGGACTTTGGTGCACTGGGGAGATGAATAACACATCATTCCAGTAACCAGTGTTGAGTATTATGATAGCAAGGAGCACAGGGTGTTATCGGGGCACAAATTTGCAAGATCTTCCCCGAATCCAAAGGGGGCAACAATGGAGCTCTGCTTTCTACACTGGGTAAAAGTCTGTCAAAAGTGGAGCATTTCTCTCCAAAAAGGAGACCAGAAGGAGTTGGGTAAGAAAGAGAGGTTAGAAAGAGGACCATTAGGAGTTCATTATTGTTGGATCATAAAATCAAAGATAGAGTATGAGATATGAGGCTGAAGAAAAAAGGGAAGGGGCAGGTTACAGAACCTTCATAGGCAATAAATACTGCACCATAACTTTGCTCTCTAGTTGGGATGAAGCTATTGGGAGCCTTTAAGCTGGAGACTGACTCAGTAGTCTCTTTATTTGAGGCGTGTGGAGGGCGGACATGAGGGATGCAGACCTGAGTTGAAAGGCTGAGTTAGGAGGCTACTCCAAGCAAGAGGTAGAGAAGGTGGAAAAAGTGCAGGAGGATGTGTGTGTGTGTGGGGGGGTGGGGGGGTGGGGTGGGGGAGCATTAACTGGATACATTTCTAAGAGTAAAATCGGAATAATTGTTCCACTATACAGGGTTGTGAGAAAACATTCCCCCGACCTCCAATATTTCTCTCTCCAAGTTTATGAACTGGCACTCTCTTGGTGATTTCATTGACTCTCCTAGCATATATATACATATATATATATATATATGTATATATATATATATGTATATATATATGAGAGAGAGAGAGAGAGAGAGAGAGAGAGAGAGAGAGAGAGAGAGAGAGAGAAATCAATGATGAGAGAGAATCATCATCAGTATAGTAGCTTGGCAGTAAGGTCTTCCCTGTCAATGTAATTGAAAATTGCATGCCTCCAAGTTGACACTCTTGATCTACCCCCTCTCCATTTCCTTACTTTATTTTCCCCCACAATTCTCAGAGGCATCTGGCGAGGCAAATATTTTATTTGTTTTGTTTATTGACCGTGCTCCTCCTATGGAAATTGGAAGTCCCCTGCTGGTGGGTCCTTTAGCTGACATTGTTCATTACCATACTCCCAGCACCTGGAACATTGCCTGAAACATGGTAGGTGCTCAGTACACGTATGAATTACATTACCAAGCAATTTCCAGATAGCTAATTCACGTGGCAGTTGAAATACAACACGAGTGGTTGTATCACTAGACTATTGAGGGCCTAGGGGGAACAAGCATGGTATACAGTAGGTGCTCAATATATATATTCATTAGATGGGATTTTAAAATGAATTAGTGGAAGTAGTATGAGTTTAATCCTGTAAGGCAAAACAGAGTGAAAGGGGGTAGAGATGATTCTGAGGATGGGAGATTTAGTGTAGCAAAGATAAGGCTGTGATATCGAGGTTAATTTAGAAAGAGGAACAATTGGAGATGAAGTGCAGCTGGGGAATGAGACCTGTACATTCTGACACAGCAATAAGCTGTATTACCTTTTGTGACATCCAAAATAATCTCTACCGTCACTGGTCTAGTTCAAGTTTTCATCCTTTCTTACCAGAAATGATCCCCCAACTGATCACTGTGTCTCCAAGTTTGATTTGCCAAATCCATTCTTCCTCTTGCCACGTCTTGATTTTGCAAAATATATATTGGTTCCTAGCTTGCTAGCTTTCCGTCCCCCTGACATTCCTTATACTTATATAGTTGGCTCTGACTCTCCAGGGGTAAGTAAGTAACAAGATATACCGAGAAGCGTTATTATAGGATAAGGGCTCCAGCCTCATAGAGAGTCAGGAACTTCTCTATACTTATCAATACATATTAAACATTGATATTTAATTGTAAGTTTCACCCTCTCGAAACTATGCCTCCCTGATTTTCTATTCATTGAAAGTTCTTCCCATGTAGGCACTTGTCAGGAGTCACCCATATTCTCTAATGCTTTCGCTTCCTGATGACAAATGTGTGGCATTTTGTAGCCAGGTTTTGGGGAGAGACACAAGGTGTGCTAATAGCACATGCATAACTACCTTCCCCTGCTCCAATGTGAAGGTGTTTCTGACACAGCCCTGTAATTAATGAGGATGCACGTTCTAGGGTGTGTGCCAGTAATTTGGCGATGACAGAAACATATGCCTTGTTTGAGGAACCTGACAGTGAGAGGAGGAGGGAGAAAACTTGCTAGGATGCTTATTCCAGTTGACAGTCCTCCCGGGGTGACAGTAATGGGGCTTTAGGCAGGTTGATATACATCAAGCTATAGCCAGGAGCAAGACCAACGCTGCCTGAGAAACTGAAAAGGCTGTGCGAGTGTCCCCGGGGCAGATCAAGCAGCAATGTTTCTTTTAGCAAAAAGCAAATCACCAACCCCCTTAGATAATCGACTAATGAATGGGGCCAAAATCCAATATCTCTCCTAACCTCAAAAGGCAGGCATCCAGGCCACAATTAGGGGAACCACTTGTGAAACCACCATTTACCTCAATTAGACATCTGGAAGTCACCCTTCTTCTCTCTCATCCCCAACACCCCATCGCTCCTAAACTGTTATTTTTACTCCTAAATATTTCTTACATCTGACCTGGTTTCTCTAGTGAGAAGACTTCTCTAAAGAGAAAACTTCAAATAGTCCCCGTAACTGGTCACATTCAACACTTGCGGTGAGTGGAGAACTGGACCCGGTACTAAGGATTACAGAGCTGAACCAGATCACGGGGCTGCAGGTGGAATAAGGTTGCTTGAGGCTGTAGGACTGAATTCCCAATTTCCTTCCTGGCTGTCAGCAGATGTGATCCCTTTCTCTCAGAGGTCCCCATGGTTCTTTGCCATGCGATTCTTTCACACAGAGTAGCTTCTTTTATTCAAGGCCACCATGAGAATTTCTTGCTCCAGCAAGCTAAGAGAGAGTTTTATATAAAACTAGAGGCCCAGTGCAGGAATTCATGCATGGGTGGGGCCAATTGGGCATGCCGGCCAGCGGGAGGGGCTGTGGGTTGTTAAACTCCTGGTTGAGGGGACAATTTACATATTAGCCTTTTATTATATAGGATAGCCTAATTAAGGGAGTCACATCCCTTTCGCTTTGCCCTACTATATTGTCTAGTTACAGGTCCTATTTGGATTCAAGAGTATGGGTCTGTACTTGGATGTGATTCACTGACAGTAACCTTAGAATTATACATAGCCATCTCCTCTCCCACACACAGTGTGCCAGAAGACAGTAAGTATTACCCTACATAATAAAAGGGCAATATGCAAATTGGCCCTAATGGGGGACCAACTGGGAACGACCGGCGGCTATGATGCACACTGGCCACCAGGGGGCAGATGCTCAACACAGGAGCTGCCCCCCCGGGCGGTTAGTGTGCTCCCATAGCGGGAGCTCCGCTTGGCCACAAGCTGGGCTGACTGCTGCAACTGCAGCAGTGGTGGCGAGAGCCTCTCTGACCTCCTCAGCAGCACTAAAGATGTTCAACTGTGGCCACAGGAAACAGGCCTAACCCGCAGTCAGACATCCCCCAAGGGCTCCTGGGCTGCCAGAGGGACGTCTGACTGCCAGCTTAGGCCTGATACCCCAGGGAAGACAGGATCTGTCATGCAGATGGGGTGTAAATGAGAGTGGGCAGGGGAGGATACATTCTCATTGTTATTCAGGTTAATGTATATTTTTACAGTTTCTTAATAGTGTCTAGTAGAAATGATGTATCAGTGGAAGGATGTGAAGAAATGGTTAAATATTGGAGGACTTAGTAAAATTGAGTTAAAATAACCAGAAGAATTACATGACAATCTGTGTAGACAAATCTGAGAGCAGAAAAGGAGTAGTTCACACAATGAATTAACATTTGAGAAATCAGCCTCCCACAAAGGGAGAACAGTACAAATGAGTGCTGTCTCCCTCAGGGATTTCCTTCCATCAGTTAAGGATGTGGCTTTCTTCTTTTTAGTGCTTGTAATTCATCCCAGCAAGTCCTTTATTTTTAGGAGGGATGCTTTCCTCAGCCCCACTCATGGTAGGATTGGATCTCTTTCAAGCAGCTATTTTTGGTCAACAATTTATACTCCTAATTTGTTTCCTACGTATTATCATTGGATAACCCACCAGTCTTCACACACCCTATTTATACCCCTGGCCAAATGAGAATCTCAAAATCCATTAGCATTGGAAGCATGAACTTGTCTTCACAATATTTTGGATGGGAAGAATCCAGAAGGGACAAGAAGGGTCTCATTCATAGGTTCCATGTTGCCAGCGTTACAAATGGCCCCCAAAGATCATCACCCGTCATAGATCCTCCCTTCCCCCAACTGATGGACGGAGAATGACGTAAACTCCACCTGCAGCATAGACATTCCTGAGCACCTAACCAGGCACCATATACGGACTGTACATTGAACCACCAATCAGCACCTGCCAAATACCCTTTATCCCCCCCGCCCCCGATTCCTAAGTATCTAAGTGCCTAATCATGTGCCTTACATGAAACCACCAGTCAGCATGTGCTGAGTGCCCTAAGCCCCGTCCCTTCCCATTCCTCCCCTCAAAAGGCACCTTCACCCTGTACCTGCGCTCTCTTCCTTTGCTAGGCAGCCTGGCAATGAAGGTTTCTCCTCTAATAAAGCCTGTAGTCCTGGTCTTCGGCCCTCTGTCTCATCTCTCAACCACAGGACTTCCCTCTTCAGCCACACTGGGGATGTCCATTTCTGTAAGAGCGGTGACTATTCTTCCCACTCTGTTTTCGTCTTAGCTCATTCAGGCCTCCGTACCACTGGCTGAGATGCTTACAAACACCACGCACTGTTTTCTCCCAGTTCCGCTGTCCTCTGTCTTTGCAGCATTCCATCTCTGGTCCTCCATGTCCTAATCTCATGGCTGGTTCTTGACAAAAACCAACCAACCAAACAACCACCCAGTAACATTTTCCCACAAGGCCTGTCTGCTTGGCTGTGAGTGCATGAGCCTGGGTCAGTAGCTACAATATTGGTGTCAAAAGTCAGAACACATTTGTTTTCAGACCAGTGAACATCACCATCCTACACTGCTGCGAAAACCTAACCGCCTTCCCCAATTTAAGGGAAATGACTGTGTTCTTCAGTGTAAAGATGGATGTATAGGGTGGCATAGAGAGAGGAAAGGAAAACAGGGACAATCTATTGTGTCAACTCATCATTTCATTTGCGCTGCATAATTATGCAAATTAATGTCTTGTAGACAGATTTCCATACTGAATCTAATTAATGTGTTGGTTTGTGTGCTTATTATATAGAACCACAGCTCTGTTTCCCCCCCCCCTCCCCCCCCCCCCCCCCCCGTTGAGGTTATTAACATGTCCCAATTTAGTATTATCTGAAAATAACATGAATGGCTTTTTTCTCTCTTTCAAAGAGCAAACAACGAGGCTAAATCAGTAACACTACACTCTGTCCCCATTGTGTCCTAACTGCTGCTTTTTTTCATCAGGACTTGGTTTAATTATTACCTTCCAGTGGCCTCTCACTATATGCAAATTACCCTGCATACAACAGTAACACAGATTCTTAAGCATCATTTAGACCCTGACTGTTCTTTTTTCCAGGAGCCTATATTTTTCTTATTAATTAATTGTTTTCAGAGAGAAAGGGGAAGAGAGAGAGAGAGAGAGAGAGAGAGAGAGAGAGAGAGAGAGAGAGAGAGAGAGAAACATCAATAATGAGAGAGAATAATTGACTGTCTACTACATGCTCCCTAGTGGGGATCAAGCCCGCAACCCTGGGCATGTGCCCTGACCGAAATCGAACCTGGGACTCTTCAGTCTGCAGGCCAAAGCTCTATCCACTGAGCAACACCAGCTAGGGCTATATTTTTCTTTTGATTGTCATGACAAAGCCCTCTAGCTCTTGCTCCTCCATAGCCAAGAGGGTTCACATAATAGACACGTATCTCATCTTCACTCTCATGGAGCAAATCACACAACCCTGCAATGCTCTCATCCATCGCTTCAAATTCATTCCAAACACCTCTGGTATGCTGGAGGTTGTTTCATTCCTCGGCATTTACACATTTATGTTGTGTATATTTTTAACAATTTAGGATTCTCTGTCTGAATGTTTTTAACTTCCAGGTAAACTTCTTAGATGTTTAGAAATATTTTTGAGTCCTTCCCTTAATCCCCAAATTCATTAATTCTCCTAAAATACAAAATGGCCACTGCTTTGAATGAATTTATTTACTTTTATGTTTTTCTCATGTCTTTGTTCATCTATCCCAATACAGTGTGAGAGGAGGGGATAGATTCAAGCAACAGGAGTTAAATCTGCTTGTAGTGATCGGTGGAATGTTGAGCAAGGGAGACAAAGGCGGGTAGAGAACTCCCCCTATTCCTGTTCTGAGGGATGGAGTGCATAGAGACGCCTTAACCCAAATCTGGAGCAGGAAGCCATCTCATCAATCTTACAAATGAATCCAATCAATACAACAAACCACAAGCACACACCTGCTCTGACCTCATTGGTTCTTCTCCTCATCATTTGTCTGCTGTGCCTGGTAACTATACTTCAGGAAAGTGTTATCTGGGGTTGCCAACTCCATTCTCCATCGGCTTGTCCTCTCCGCTCCTCTAACAGGGTCCCTGCCCTGGCAGTTCACTGTGAAGGTCACCAAGGACTTCCATTTGATCAAAATCGAATGTTTCATCATTACTCTTGCTGGACGCCAAGCACCGCTCCTTGAAAACACATCTTTCTCTTGACTTCTACAATGCTATACTACCCTGCTTCTTTCTCTCCTTAATCTTGATTGCTGGTTTGTCCTCTTTGGATTACTAAACTCTGGAGAAAACCAGTGCTTACATCTTCTCCCACAATTTGACATCAATCCAATCTTTCTAGTAGACTTCTCTTGTCCCCCGGCTTTAAATACAAGCTATCTGCAGTAGCTTTTACATTTATATCGCCTGCATTGTGTTTTCCCTTGATTTACAGACTAGACTTTTCCGAATTCCTCACTGAGACATCCATAGGCATATTCTATTAGTTTATATCATTCTTAGGACCTTAAAAATCGCATCCCTGGCTTGATGGAAGAATTATGCAGACACACCGAGTCATTGCCCCAAAGGAAATGGCTACAGAGGTCAATCCCCAAAATGGAGTGAGTTAAGTAGAGACATAGAGGGGAAGGTGCTTGCAAAGAACCATCAACCTCCACCTTCATCAACTCTGTATCTACATCCCAGAGCTGAAGCAGAGACAAGGCTCAGAGCTCTGCGTTAACGAAGGCCTGAAAGTCCTCCACCCTCTTTGTCTTTCTGGAAGAGTCAAGAAAAAGTGAAGCCTAGGTCGATTTCGAATTTTATCATAACGGACTTGTTGTTTATTCCCAACAAGTGATGTGGACAACCTCTTCCTACTTCAAAACATAACCCAGAGACCAATGGATGTCTTCACATAATGCTTTCTGTGCTTCTTATTGATTTTTGTATTGGAATTTTTCAACAATGAAAAAACTACAGAGTTATGCCCAGTCATAGAAACCTGATAATAAAAGGTAGACATATTTTTTTAAAGCCGGATTGATCACATTCCTATAGTGATAAAGTTCTAACTTTTCATTTAATCGATAATGGGCATAGTAAGAGATGTCATGCTTTTAATTAATATTTTATTGAGAATTTAATATAAAAGCATTTTCATAGAATCTTATCAATAAAGAATAATTAGATGAAAGCAAAATAGTCCTAAAGTCTATTTTAATCCATGTTCTGGAGTCATAAATGTATAATTTTCCCATTTATACACGCATACCCAAAGATAATATTCTAATTAATATATTACAAATACTATAAATCATTTTAGTTAAAGTAGATTAATGAATACAAACATGTATTTTTCAAATGATATGTTAAATATCCACTCCCCTGGAATTCTGGGGATACTGTCAAACAAACTGTCTTTTCTATCATCTAAATATTATCTTGTCATGCCCATAATGGGCTTCTCTGAATATTCTAAAAATCAAGTACACCCTTTTTACCTTGATTTCCCCCCAGACTTTTGGTACTTAGCCATGGACTACATTGTCTTCCCTTACAATTATTCACTGATCACCTACCAATGTTGTGAGCCTGGTTGTCAGGGATCAGCCCAGAATCCAGCCAGAGTACCTGCCCTCTTGAACCTTAGAGTTTGGTCCAATTTTTCTCAAACTTCACTGAGCATGCGCGTTGCCTGGTTCTTGTTAAAACCCAGTCTCTGATGTGGCAGATCTGGTGCCCGGCCTATGACACCTCACATGGAAGGTTTTATGTAGAAGATTTTTATCCTCCCTCGGTGCTGCTGGCTGTAGTGACTCCTATTACTTAGTACAGTCCTATACTTTTGTTAAGAAATGTACTCTGTACATCAGATTCCTTATATATTGTTTATCATTATTTTGGATGCAGTTCTGTTCTCTCACTCAGTTGTAGCCCCTTTGATAACAGGGACTGACTGGCGGTGTTTCCTTATCTCTGGCAATGCCTGGTGTGCCCGGGGTCACAGGAGCTGCCCCGTGAATACTGAATAGGCGATCGTCCACGATGGAGGCTTCACTTTGCATCAAGGCATCAAGGCTGAAGGAAGCAGCACTTGATTTCCCAGAGACCCTAACATAGGGGTGTCGAACTCAATCAGAGAAGGGGCCAAAATCTAAAATCCAGCCTAAATCGCAGGCCGAATGGTTTACTGAACAGTCATAAACTGACAATGTCATAAACTGACAGCGGAGTGCAGTGATGACAGTGCGGTGCGGGCCACATTGCAAGGCCTGGCGGGCTGGATTTGGCCCGCGGGCCTTGTGTTTGACACATGTGCAAACACAATGGTCCTGAGGATCTGGGGGAGGGACTTCCTCCCTGGGAAGGACTGCTGCCTCCCAGCCACCTGCTCCCTGCCAGTCAGTCTCCTTTTCTCTCCCCTACCTGCAAGTGTTTCAGTGAACAGCGTCATAACGCAGTCCTCAGTGAGGGCGCCCAGGGGAGAGGAGGGCCTGGGCGGAGGGTGGCCACGGGCCTGTCTGTGGGAAATGTGCCTGGGAACACGGGGTCCCATTGCTGCCACAGCGCCTCTCCGCAGCAGCAGTGGGGATGCGGCCTCCTCCCAGTGTTTCCATCAGCCCTGAGCAGGTGCGTCGGGAGCCCGGGTGGTCAGAAGCCGCAGACCGTCCTGTCCATGGGTCAGAGGTCTGCCTGCCAGGGCGCTGGGCTTCCAGATCTGAGATCAGTTCCTTCCGGCCCTTTGGTTACTTGTTCCAATAATGCAAGTGTCCCTGAGCACGTGCGAGGTTATTTATGACAGAAGTGCCTGCAAGATGCCACCCACAGACCTTCCACTGCTTTCTACCTTTGAACCCCCTTCTCTCTAGCTGACCTCTCAGAGGGAGTTTGTGTGCCTTCCCAGAGCTCTGATCTCTCTCTCTCTCTCTCTCTCTCTCTCTCTCTCTCTCTCTCTCTCTCTCTCTCTCTGATTCTGTAGTGTTACACAGGGGCCCCTTTCCACGCCTCACACTGGCAGTCCCCACGCTGGGCCCATCCCTGTCTCAAGGGGCCCTGCCTTTCCTTCCCCGCAGGTGACTCCCCTTGGCCATGGCAATGAGCTCTCAGCACCCACTGAGCACAGACAAAGCGCAGGGAGCCCAGACCCAAGCAGCCAGTCCCCTTGGCAGGACCGTGAGGTAGGTGCTGACCCCCGTCTGTCTGTCTGCTTTCAATCACAGATGAGCGGCAGCAGGGCCTAAGCAGCTCCCCCGTGCCACCTGCGAGAGCCAGGGTGAGGGTCTGCCTCGGAGAAGGCGGGCTGAACCCCAATCCGATGTCAAACGCTCCAGCTGCCTCTGCAGACCGGCCCTGGCGGAGCCTTCCAGCGTTTAATTAGGCAGGACAAAGGAAAGGCCCGTGATCGCTGTGTGAAACTGCCAGAGAGGAATTATAAATACAGGGGACACATCATCAGTCATTAACCCCAACCCCAGACTTCGAGGGGAGCCCCCAAACCGAGGGGGGGGTGCACATATACTATATGTGCTTGTCTCGCACCATTTCGGCGCGTTTAATTCAACTATAAATTCACAAGGACAGGATGGGAGTCCCATCTGGAGGGGGGAAAGGCTCTACAAAGCCATTCCCTCACCCTTAGGGGGAAAGGAAGCTCACAGGGGGTGCGAGTGGCGCCCAGGCTTCGGGTTGGACTTTTGCAGGATTAACTTACTTCCCTGAGATATTGTGGGGGCAGCAGGGAGAAGGGAGTAAAGGACTTGGGTTTGGGGTTAAGGAAGGGAGGGAAGTCTGACTATAAATCTTCAAAGAGACATTAGCAACTCAGGAAAACCACGTCCTACCCCACTCCTGGTCAACCCCAAATGTTCTCTCTCTCTTTAAAAATAACTCTCACTAACATATTAGCTTTTTTAAAATTTATTTTTTTATTGACTTCAGAGAGGAAGGGAGAGATAGAAACACCAATAATGAGAGCGAATCATTGATCGGCTGCCTCCCATATACCCCACACACTGGGAATGGAGCCCACGACCTGGGCATATGCCTTGACCGAGAATCAAACCATGACCTCCTGGTTCTTAGGTCAACGCTCAACCACTGAGAAACCCAGCTGGGCTGCAGTACCTTTTTGATGACAGCTTCCAAGACCCCAGGTCTGTCTGCTCCTGGCATCCTGAGCCATCTCTATTCACAGGCGTGTATCTCACATTGCCTCATGGTTATTCATTCTCTACGACGACCCTTCTCTCAGCTTTTTCAGCGGAGAATTTGGATTCAGTCACTGATACACAGAGTCCAGTTCCTAGTTCAGTTGCCTGGCCCATACGAGCTGCTTGATAAAGGCCTTTGGATTTCAAGTGCTGAGCTCTGTGCTCCTCTGCTGCCGGGTCCACTGTGATGTGAAAGGATCCGGGGCCCATGAGGAAGGGATGTTGTGTGCATAGACACGGCCTGGGGATCACACACACAGGTGGCGGTTTCCGAAAAGCCACCTGGGCGGGAAAGACACGTGTCCTGAAGGGAAGCGGGGTTGCTTTCTGAAAACGGCCGCCTATGCGTTTGCATTGCCACACAGATTCTGAGTCCCTTTACTTTGGATTGGAGGAAGTCTGTTTTGTGCTGGGGATTCAGCATTTTGGTGTAAAGAGCACGGATAGCCATGGACTTGGCTTTCAGGGTGCTGTGAGATAAGGAGGTAAACTTCGCTAATCGGGCCCTGCAAATCCTAGAAAGTGCTCACCCTGTAAGGCCACTTGCTACAGGATCAGTTTACGCAGATTGATGTGCTGGTTTATTTCTAGGACTTAGCTATCTTTTTAGGAGCCCTTGGTATCAACCTCGTGCTTGAAGAAATTCCTGTTCAGAATGTTCTGGAATTATGCATCCCGGGAAACCTGGGGAGCGCAAGGGCATAGCTACCGTTTCAGGTCAAATACAAACCATGGAGAGAAATGGGCTTCTCCTCGTACGCCCCGATGTGAAGGACACACGTCACCCTTTACTTTTTATCTGACTGTAACATAACAGCTGCAGTTTTTAAACAATTAACTCAGTTTACCGTCCTAATGCCAAGATTGCTGCCTGAGCCATCTTACACTTGATTTTTTTTTTTTTTTTTTTTCCTCTCCAAAGAGCCAATTTATTGTCCCAATGGTACCTTGTTCCATAAAGGCACTTGTAATGTAAATACATGACACCTCATCAGGTTTCACAGGGATTCAAGGTATATTTTTTGGGGGGGAAAAAGGGGGGAAGATGGGGGTGTTATCTTGAAAATGATTTCTGAAACCACTGTTAAAGCTGTTATTTTGAGATTAAAGAGGATTTGGCCCAAAGGGTGTTTAAGCAAATTTCTGTGCTAATCGAATCCTTCCATTGTAAATTCCAGCCCTGCGTGACAGCACAGGCTTCCGTAGACATAATCCCCCCTGGGAATTGGTTCCTGATCCATATTCTTGGGCTCGTGGGATTAGTCTCCGCTGTTTCATGTTCCTGCCTCTGAGCCTTTGCAGAGACTGTTCTCTCCGCCCCGAACACCCTTCCCTCCTAACTCCGACTACTTAAGTCCCAGCCATTATTTACGTCTCAGTTCTAGCACATCCAGGCACTCAGGGCTACGGGGCAGAGGAGAGAAAGGCGGGCTGTGTTTCCCTATGATTCCCGTGGGGCTGGGTTCCCAGACTTCCGTGTGATGGTTCATGAAACGATATGGGTTTCAGGGATACAATTCTATAGCACACCATCTGTACATCGTCTTGTGTGTTCAACCCTCAAAGTCAAGTCTCCTTCCATCACCATGTATCCCTCTTTACCCTCTCCTACCTTCTACCCCCCTTCCTCTCCCCCTACCCCACACACACCCATTTCCTTCTGGTAATCACCATGCTGTTGTCTGGGAAGTTAAGATTAACTTTAAAAACTCAAGTCATAAACTAAACAGATGCTATCCCAGGGTCAGATGACATCAATGGAAACTTTTTTTTTTTTTTTTTTTTTTTTATTCGAGGTGATGGATGTAATTTTCTATGAAAGTGACCTTTGCTGGAAATGCTTTCCCTGTAATGATTTCCTGTCCTCTGGGCTCTGCAGCCAGAACAGAAAAATGGGCTTAGGCTGGATTCAGTGACTTGAGGTTGACGTGGAAAGAGATGTGGACACATGGCCCTCTAGCTCCCAATAGTGCAGCCCTCCTTCGCACTTGCTCTCCTATTGGCGTCTCCCTCCTGTTTTATTGGGAAGTAGCCGTGGTCCTCAGGCCTACAGAGAATTCAACATGAGTGCATTAGCATGACCTGTGCCAGGCGTAGGGCCTGCTAGGAAAGGGACAGAATCTAAAGAGGAAAGAGGCAAGAAGAAGGCTTAGTCAGAGATAGGAAAGGATGGTGGAGAGTGTGGGTAGGAATGAACACAACTTGAAATAGCTTGCTATTCTTGAGTGTGTGTGTGTGAGAGAAAGAGAGAGAGAGAGAGAGAGAGAGAGAGAGAGAGAGAGAGAGAGAGAGAGAGAGAGAGAGAGAGAGAGGAGAGAGAGAGAGAGAGAGGAGAAGAAGAGGAGGAGGAGGAAAAGGAGGAGGAGGAGGAGAAGGAGAAGGAGGAGGAGGAGGAGGGGGAGGAGGAGAAAGAAGATGAAGAGGAAGAAGGAAGAAGAAGAGGAGGATTGCCACCCATCTGGTCTCCCTACACTGAAGTTATCATTGGATCCTATTCCTAACCCTTCACATCCAACCAACTGCCCGATCATTCTGATTTCCTACTTTGCACCAAAAGCATCTGATACCAAGTTTAAGCACAGTCTCGTTCTCTTCAGTAACACAGACAGAGTGACAAATAAAACATAGGTATGCTCTGACTCAGAATGTTTAGGAACAGTTTTGAAAAGTTGCTTCCTATTGCTGATACCTTTATTCAGTCGCCTACCTCGTTCCTCTCAATCTCCTCCTTGCGTGTGAAACGGGGGCATGGACATGTGTCTCTCAGTTGGACTAGGATGGCTGCCTCTGGATGCCCGAGGTGGAGTTTCAGGCTCTGTGCTTGATGCAGGTGACATGGCGGAGAAGCACTCACTTCTCGCTCTTCCTCCTTTCCCTTCCTGTCCCCTGTGCCTTCTGCATGACTCACTGGAATATTGTCATGGTGTCCTGGGCGGGCTCTCCTTCTCTGTCTCTGCTGCCACCCCTCTCCCACGGTGCTCTCCGGGCACAGCACGAGCTAATCACAAGGCCATCAGGAAGGCCAGCCTCCTCCTCCCCAGAAACGCTTCTTCCTAACCAAATGGAGCAGGCGGTTGGATTTGTCGCTTGAATGTTGGAAGAAAGAGAGCAGACACTTGGCAAAGTCTAGTCCATGCCATTTTCATGACATTTTGAAACGCGCATCGTGGTCCAGCCTTCATGGATGTCCAAAGCTTTCTTCTTAATCACACAATCTGCCCACCTTCCCTGCCTGTCGCATCCACGTGTCCCCTCTCTTTGCTGAAGGTCCCTAAGCCGTCCCTCCTGAACTATTTACCCTGCTCAGGCCCAGCTTATGTAAAGGAGTGTGGCCTCTCCTCTACGTGACTTAGAGATGCCAGCAACGAGCTCTCAAAGCGCCATGAAGTATTGCAATCCGGACACGCGTCTCTGTGGCTCTTGTTCACGCAGCAAACACACTCTCCAAGCAGGCAGCGCCTGGAATGGAGGGGCTTACTTTCTTTTTTAAAATATATATATTAAAATTTTTAATATAAATATATTTTATTTAGTTTTTACAGAGAGGAAGAGAGAGGGAGAGAGAGCCTTCCTTTGCTATCGTCTGCCATGGCCTCTGCTTCCCATCATCGGGGTGACCAAGCCCGGCTTCTCTCGCACACAGAGAGAGGATGTCAGGGGAAGGCGGGCGGCCCTGTCTGTCGCTTAGCTTTCTTTGGCTGCGTGTCATCTCTCACCCCCCTGGCGGGAGGGCGCTGGCCTGTGCTCCAGCTTTCACCCCTCACAGATGTGGAGGACACTAACAACGTTCCCAGAGCCTCTCTGACGGGAGGCCACAGAAGACAGAACTGTCTTTGGGACATTTCTTTTTAGA
This sequence comes from Pipistrellus hanaki, assembly GCF_964339955.1. Lineage (NCBI taxonomy): Eukaryota > Metazoa > Chordata > Mammalia > Chiroptera > Vespertilionidae > Pipistrellus > Pipistrellus hanaki. Next base: position 6,030,838 of record NC_140520.1, read on the forward strand.
ATCTCTGCTTTCTTTATTGTATTTTAAATTATAATTTTTTATATAAATCTCTTTCCTGATAAGCTGAATTAACCAGACTTTTTAATTAGCTTTCTTTAAAAAATTCTTAATTATTGAAAGTATGACAATATATGTCTCCTTTACCCCGTGGTCCTCTCCCAGCCGGCCCGGCCCCCAGCCCCAGCCTTCAACCCCTGCCGTGTCTGTGTCCACTGCTCATGATCACATGCATGCAAGTTCTTTGGTTGATCTCTTCCCCCCTAACTCCCCACCCCCCTCCCCTGCCTTCTGCCTTCCCTCTGGGGTTTGAGGGTCTGTTCAGTGCTTCTGTGTCTCTGGATCTGTGGTTTGTTCATCAGTGTATTTTGTTCCTTAGATTCCACACATGAGTGAGATCACGTGATACTGGCTGGCTCGTTTCGCTCAGCATCATGCTCTCCAGGTCCATCCACGCGGCCGCAAGTGGTAAGAGTTCCCCGTTTCACTGCAGCGTAGTGTTCCGTTGTGTGGATGGGCTGTTTCTAACCTTCCTTTCCAGAACCGTCACAGGGTGCCTCGCTGGAGCCCCGCTTTCTGAGGCTCAGGTGTGGCTACCGTGCTGTCTGTGAGCCGGCGAGTATTGAAGGCGGCGCCCACTCAAGGGGGTTTGCCTTCGGATAGTGTGTTCTTGGTAGGAACAACAGCGACAACAGACGTGAGACCCAGACCTGCAGGGACCCCTCGGTGCCTGAAGTGAGTGCCATTTACAAAAACACGACGGGTCTCTGGGACAAGGCGGTTACCTCAACGACTCCTTGTAGCTTGGTTATAAACGAATCTCCATCGCTCACCGGTGGAGAGCTGCTCCCCTTAACTGTGATGCTGCCAAAGAAGGCAGTGCCTCAGAGTGTTAAATGTCACCTGAAGTTGTCTGAATCCTAAATCCACTTCAAAATCTGTCATCATTTCAGACTAGAGGCCCAGTGCACAACATTCGTGCACTGAGGGTGGGGGAGGGGGAGGGTCCCTCAGCCCGGCCTGCACCCTCTTGCAGTCCGGAACCCTGAGAGGACCTTAGCGCTGCCATGGAGGCGGGAGAGGCTTCCCCCATTGCTGCTGCACCAGCCAGCTGTGAACCTGATTTCTGGCTGAGCAGCACTCCCCCTCTGGGAGAGCACTGACTACCAGGGGGCAGCACCTCCATGGAGGGTCTGTCCCCTGGTGGCCAGTGTGCATCATAGCGACTGGTCGTTCTGCCAGTTTGGTGGATTTGCAAATTAAGGTTTTATTATATAGGATAGCACTCACCTATGCACACACACAAAAAGCCTCAAACAACCAGCAAACTGATGGTTGCCAGAAGGAAGGGTGGTTAGGGAGGGCGGTGGGTGGAAAAGTTGAAAGATTAAGACATATGTATTGGTAGTTACAAAACAGTCAGGGGTACGTGAATTATAGCAATACTGTAGTAACGATGTTACATGTACTTTTCTTTATCCTCTCCACGTGCTCTCTCAACATCTCATTAGGAAAGCTACTAAGGGGGCATAAAAATGATAATAAACGCCACTGAACACCCTAGTTTTTTCCCCTTCTCAAATTCCACAATCAATATTTTGTTTCACATTGCATATCTGTTCATCTATCTACCCACCCATCCATCATATATATTTTTTTCCATTTCAGAGGAAACAATAGACATTACTACACTTTATCAACATGCTCATAGGTTTTTTGTAAAAAAATGTAATTAGAAACAAACTTTTTTTCTTGGAATCATAATAATGAATGATTTAATGCCTGGAATTAATGTTGAAGCCATGCAAATCCCTTCTGTGTGTATTTACCTGAGCTTAAAATGAAGATTTATGATTGGGAATAATTTTCCTATAATAACTTCTGTTTTCCTTCGTAAGACATTGTTATTTGTGATGCTCATGCAATTATATGCCAATGTAACTCAAGGATGTAATGACATTTCTCTTTGAAAGCATTTAAATAACTCAGGAAATTGCTTTCCTGTTCTGTTTCCTGACTTAAACCCCACTTTTGCCATGTTCATTTTATTATGCAATCTGTCTCAACTCACCCAGGCAGAATACATTCCACCACGTATAATGTGCGCTGAATATTTCACTGGTTGATAGCCATATAATTATATCCATTCTCGCATTTATATTTGTACATAGCCATTTAGCATACTATATATAAACACTCCTGTTTATAAATGTGCATACAAATAATGTCTGAATAAGGATTTACACACTTAGTTTTCCTACTTTAGTGACTGCAGCTGATTTTTTAATAGGGCATTTCAGGAATTATAATTTACTTTAAAGATTACAAAGGATTCATTAAGGAAGGAAGGATGGAAGAAGAATAACTCAATAAAAGTATAATGTCTAATTAGTTTTATTAGGAAATTTTTAAAAAAATGAGACCTTCACCTCCATAAATGTACACAAACATGCTGTCAACCAATTACAATGAATTAATGCATTTCCACATAAATTCATATTTTATGGGAGAAGCTATTTCCGCCCAGGTGGCCCTAGCATTATATGAAAATTCCTGTAAGCAAATGTTCATGTAATTCCTTTCCTGTTGACCCCAGTGCAAACTTCATGGCAAGAATGTGGGCTCCATTACAGGGGAGGGTGTTGCCTACAGTGTGAGCCAGACCACCAGAGGGTGATGGCTACAGTGTGAGCCAGGCCACCAGAGGGTGATGGATACAATGTGACTCAGACCATCAGAGGGTGATGGCTACAATGTGAGCCAGGCCATTGGAGGGTGATGGCTACAATGTGAGCCAGACCATCAGAGGGTGATGGCTACAATGTGAGCCAGATCATCGGAGGGTGAAGGCTACAATGTGAACCAGACCATCAGAGGGTGATGGCTACAATGTGAGCCAGACCATTGGAGGGTGACGGCTACAGTGTGAACCAGACCATCAGAGGGTGATGGCTACAATGTGAGCCAGACCATCAGAGGGTGATGGCTACAATGTGAGCCAGACCATTGGAGGGTGATGGCTACAATGTGAACCAGACCATCAGAGGGTGATGGCTACAATGTGAGCCAGACCATCAGAGGGTGATGGCTACAATGTGAGCCAGACCATTGGAGGGTGATGGCTACAGTGTGAACCAGACCATCAGAGGGTGATGGCTACAATGTGAGCCAGACCATTGGAGGGTGATGGCTACAATGTGAACCAGACCATCAGAGGGTGATGGCTACAATGTGAGCCAGGCCATTGGAGGGTGATGGCTACAATGTGAGCCAGACCATCAGAGGGTGATGGCTATAATGTGAACCAGACCACTGAAAGGTGATGGTTACAAGACACCAAATCCTAGGACACAGACTAACATTTTTTCCATTTCCTTTGGATGTACTCTTATAACAATACTCTCAGTGGCACTCATCCTGGGTTCACTTCCAGAATTCAATAGGATGCTGAGTGTCAATCAGGCTGCTTAGGCCCCTTCAGTCACCAGCAGTGAGTTGTAACTGGGGGTTTCAATGCTGTACCTCATGTAGGAGACTTATGTTAGCTCTTCCAACCCGCCTGTCAGCTGACCCGGCTGTGAAGAAGCTATAACACCCATTAGTGAGACTAAACTCTAAGTCCCTTCCCCCATCACACACTTTAACTGCTTGAAATTTTTATGCTCATTCGTCTGTTGAATATGTGCTCTGTTATAAACACCATAACCTTTGATATTTTTTCTTACTCTTTCTTTCACGCTTAGCAACTGATTGCAAAGAAATTAGGGTAATTCATTTTTACAACCTAAAAAAAAAAGCTTTATTCTATTAATTCTCCTGTGTTTTTCTTTTGGAATAATATATCAAACTTAATTCTCGGTATGGTGATCTTTTGTTCTATGATATTTATTCATTAGCTAAGCTTTTCTCATTTCATTGTTCTTGGGTGATATATTTTGAAATAACTCCAGGCAATTTGTTGTACATTACTACATTGTTATTTCTATATTACACAATGGCAACTTAGTATAAAACGAGATCTTTATATCATTGATGAAAAGGGACTTAGTCCTAAAATGCAGTATTGCGATAAAGCTAATTAAATCAGAAAATTATGAGAAATTCTGTGTAACAGCTTTCTCCTCTGAGTCACAAATACACTATATTAAGAGGCATTTCACATGGCCTCGGTTATTAGTTTTGCACAGGATAACTTCTGGGGAGGGGGGGCATGCGTAGAGACAAGCCAGCCATATGGTCTTGGTTTCTGCAAAACTCGGGGCCCAGTGCTTACCCCTGGGTGTTCCCATTATTCAGATACCAGAGCAAGGTTTTGTCAGACTGAGGAATTGACTCCCAGTGACGTTCTCCCATTGACATGGCTTTGGTCTAAACCAGGAAGTGTCAATATACTGAGTGCTAGAGAGCCACACAACAGCCAGAGCAGTGGAGAAACACGAGGAACCAACTGAAAGACAGAATGAACTCTGACTGCAGGCCTGGCCTGTGCCAATCCCGCTCCTCAGTGCTACTTGTCCACCAATAGCATCTTATTTTTTAAAATATATATTTATTGATATTTTTAGAGAGAGACACATCCATGTGAGAAACATTGATTGGCTGCCTCCTGCACACAGCACACACCAGGAATCACACCAGCGACATTCCGTGCACTGGACAGTGCTCGACCAACAGAGCCATGCTGGACAGGGAGCACCTGACTTCGTTTTACTCTCAACTTATAACATGTTGTGCTCCCCAAGTCAAGTATTGTTTCCTCTAAAACATACATAATTTTACATCTAGCATGAAGGCACTCTTCCAATCTTACCTAACCATCCCCATTCTTGCTTGGAATTTCTGTTCCTAATACATATTTTGACAGGTGACTGAGAAAAATTGTAAAACATGGAGTCTATTATCCATGAGTTGCAACATATTGCGTTTGCATTGCAACAGCAAGAGTCCATCATATGGCCTGTGCAGTGGTTGTCAAACTCATTAGTCCACAGAGTCAAATATCAACAGGACAACGATTGACATTTCTTTTGAGAGCCACATTTTTTAAACTTAAATTAGATTATTCCTTAATTAGGGTACTCCTAAGCTGGTCTTTGCTAAAAAATCAAGGGGCCAAAGAGCTGCATGTGGCTCGAGAGCCAAGGTTTGCCAACCACTGGCCTATTGCATCTTAGATCAGTGCTGGGTTCAGGGATTGGTCATGGGAGACGGGACGCAGGTTCTGGACTGTGTTGGTGCCAGGATGGGTTGGCCTGAGCTGGTCCCAGGCTGTTGGGTGGTCCTTCCACCCGGGCAGAAATTACGATGTAGGAACCAGGGTTCCACCAAGAGAAAGAGCAAGCGCCGGGAGCACAGTATCACACCTCCGGTCCAGCGTGGCTCCTTCGCAAGCCAACGAAAATGAAAACGTCAACATGATTTATGCTCCCTGCTTTTTCCCCCGTCCTAAAGCAGAATTATTTATGGATTTCTGAGGAAGCAATTCATGAATTTATGAATTATCTAATCTCTTTGTTTCTACTTTCATCTTTTTATCTCTTTTTATTATCCTTTCTCTTTGGGTTAGTGTCTCCCTCTGAAGGATGGAAAAAAAAAAAAAAAAAAAAAAAAAAAAAACGAGTGAGAAGGGCAGCCCTGGCCAGGTGGCACAGCTGGCTGGAGCATGGTCTTGTACTCCAAAGGTTGTGGGTTCAATGCCCAGGCGGGGCACATACCTAGGCTGCAGGTTCAATCCCTGGTCTGAATGCCTAGAGGAGGCAACCAATGTTTCTCTCTCACATTAGTATTTCTCTCTCTCTCTCTCTCTCTCTCTCTCTCTCTCTCTCTCTCTCTCTCTTTCACACACACACACACACACACACAAAAAAAAACAACACACACACACACACTCTCTCTCTCTCTTTCTCTTTCTCCCTCTCTAAAAAATCAATAAAAACATACCCTCAGGTAAGGATTTTAAAAAAGAGACGTATCAGCAAGTTCCCTCAGATAGACCTAGGAAAGGCTGAATGAAATTAACTTCCTATGATATCTCATTGACTATAAATAAAAACATACTTATTATAATAATTGAGTTTGAGATCTGGAAGAAAATGTGTTGATGCAGCTTAACTTCCCAGCAAATGCTATCATTCTCTCTCCAATCTTCCAACGCCTTTTTAAAAGCTCTCAGATCTAGCATTTCCCAAAGCAATAAACTCCATCACTATAATAATAATGACAATGAGGAGAATAATCATAATAATATTATAGCTGCTGCTTACTGAGTATTAACTTTGCATTAGACGCTGCATTAAGTGATGAAAATAATTGTTATGAGGTAGACGCTATGATCATTCCTTGTAATACCCTCCTATTCCGTTTTCTCTTATGCAAAGTAGCAATGGAGACTTTTATTTTTATATGAAATAGCAAGAAGCTTAAAAATAACGGACCTGTTGTCTGTAATTCTCTATGCAAATTCACTGCAATCCTCCTCCCAGTGACATCACGGTGTGATCATGATTGGGAATAAGTATCATGTCCTCCAAGTTCAAGTTCTCTCTCTCCTTGAACCATCATGCTGCTTCTGTCCCTCCTGCCGTTCCTGCCCATGCACCTTCTTCGGGATTTCAGCCTGTCCTCTGTGACGGACCCCCATACAACATGCACCGAGTCATCATGCCGCTCTCTCTCATTCCCACGCTGTGGTCTGAAAACTGGTGCTTCTCTGATTGCCGTGTTCCCATTCCATGTGTTCAGGTGTGACATTTGGGTGTGAGCTCGACACCTGAAAACCTCTGAGCTCAAATGTGGGCACTTTAACTCCTAGGTAGCGTGTTCTTTATCACTTGGTGAGCCAAAGCACACAGAGTTAGGAGAACGAATACCCACACCATGAGACAATGCCCGGGACTGCCTCTGGAAAGAGACACGAATGATGAGTAGGCAGGTTTCCCTGGACTGATTTTGCAAGTCAACCTGAATCTGAATTTATTTGAAAATTAAAATTTAAACAGATCCTATGCAGCGTTCGTGAGCAAGTAGGTCCAAGCACACACTCCCCTGAAAACTCCAGAGAGAATCCCAAGCACACACCCTGTTGGGGCAAAATTTGCAGGCAGCGATCAGAGCCTCCAAGAGTATGTGCTGGGGACCTGAGTGCCACATACAGAAGCCAACCCTAAGGTAATGACGGCGGACATGTTAACGCTGCACCTGCATGTCTGCTATTCTAGTGTTGCTTCTGGCTCCCTTTTGCTACAGAGCAGAAAAGAAAGGGAACAGGAAGATCTGGGCTGAGAGAATCTAGGGAAAATTAGGTCCTACCATCTGCCAAACCCAGTTCTTCCCCTTTCCCCTCTCTGCCCTCATCCCTCCATCTCTAGCCTCACTCCATACCCAGAAGATACCCGCTTCCCACCCCGAGAAACTGGGATGGGAGGGACTTAGACAACAATTGCCTACGGCCTAACATTTGAATTAGCTGTTGTATAGAAATCTGTATTATCCAGGATGTGTTACCTTAGAGCAGGGGTCTTCAAACTACGGCCCGCGGGCCACATGCGGCCCACAGAGGAGTCTGATCCGGCCCGCCAGGTTTTTTGGGCAGTGAGCGCAGCCAAGGTGTTACAGTAGGAATTAGTAGTTCATATAGTCCGGCCCTCCAGCTCTCTGAGGGACCGTGATCTGGCCCCCACTTTAAAAAGTTTGAGGACCCCTGCCTTAGAGTATTAACATAACTTTATTATAAAGAAGTTTGCTTGTCTAGAATTCTTTGTTTAAGTTTTTCATGTCTATACACACAAATATAAAAATATTCTATACTATATATATGTGTATATTGTACCTATACATATACATATACATATACATATGTATATGTATACACACACACACACACACACACACATATATGTATGTATTTAAGAAATTTGATTTAAAAACGAAATTCTTCCTAATAATTTCAACATGGACATTGTTGCCATGCAATGGCTCTAAATGAATCCTAAGAATGGAACCACAGCTTCCTAAAAATTACTTGGATTCTTCAAAAGCAGTTGGCTCCGAAGAGCCAGAAAGCTCAGGTGTAGCAGCCAGAGGCGCTCATAGAGTTCTCATTTGTTAGAGTTGATGAAATAAAAATAGATCTATTGTTCCATCCCACGGGGGCTCAAGCCACTCTTTCTTCGGATGAGTGATTAACAAAAGCTTTACCCAAATCCGTGGAGGGAAGTGGAAGTCAAATCCTAATCCAAACACAAGCCCTGTTTGCAAATTAGAACCCAAATCCCAGGCCCTCGGAGGCGCTCCCTCCCCGCTGGAAATGGCAGGGCTGTTGTGATTTAAAATCCCGCAACCTTTAAAAAGCGATTGCTATTTCTTTGTGTCATTACACACAAAGGCTTTCCCATGATCCCCTCTTCCCCTAAAAGACTCTCTGAAATAGAGCTGATCATTCAGCTTAGTAACTAAAAATGGGCGGGAGGTGCTTTAAAAAAAACAACAGCAGTCATTTAACAAAAAGCATAGTTAAAATGATTGGAGCTCAATAGAACTCGATTTTTCAGATCCAATTTTCAGAGAAGCCCTGGAAATGAGGTGAGACCGGGCCTTTATACCTACGATCTCCCTAAACTGGTGGAAATTCTTAAGAAGGTTGCGCAATTAAGATTAGGTTTGGCTGCCCAACCTGTGTGGCTCAGTGGTTGAGAGTCAACCTATGAACCCGGAGGCCACGGTTGGATTCCCGGTCAGGGCACATGGCCAGGTTGTGGGCTCCTGGGACGTCCAGGGGGCAGCTGATGAGTGAGTCTCTCTCATCATTGATGTTTCTCTCTCTCTCCATCTCCCTTCTCCTCTGAGGTCAATAAAAATATATTAGAAAATAACATTAGGTTTGGCTAGTGTAACAGTGACATACACCTGAGATGTTTATTTTTCTTTGGATAGAAATAGTGACAAAGAGAGGGGATCCAGGACTGAGAGAGGGACCCTGGCCATTTCCCACTCATTGCTCCAGCGTCCCTCTCGGTGGCCCTGTCCTTGGGGCTCACACTGCCCACTAGCACCCTCGTCTCCCAACCCATCCCCGTGGCAGGCGGAGGAGAGGAGGAAAGGAGAGGAGAAAAGGGGACACTCCTAATCTCATACAGGCAGCAGCTCACAGAAGCTACATTCAACAACAGGACCCTCCCATCTATAGGCCTAGGTCACCTGCTTACACTTAGTGACGGAGGTCGGTGGGGACTAAAACTGGAAGGTCTTAGGTCCAAATCATTGTTATTTTTTTATTATTATTAAAGCTCCTGAATGAGCCCTGCCGGGTCACACCTTGTCGCACCCAAGTTTCCCTCCCTGCATGTTGTTCCCATGGCTGCGCTTCCACCTGGCGATCATCTTTAAGCACCTTCCTGGGGCAGTGGTCGGCAAACCTCGGCTCGCGAGCCACATGTGGCTCTTTGGCTCCTTCAGTGTTCTAATGCCACTTCTTCAAAATAGACTTGCCCAAGCCTAAAACCGACTTCTGCGCTTGGGCCACGAAGTTTCAATCGCATTGTATGTGCATACCCGCACGTGATATTTTGTGGAAGAGCCACACTCAAGGGGCCAAAGAGCCACACGTGGCTCGCGTGCCGCGGTTTGCCGACCGCTGTCCTTGGGATGCCACACCCCTCATGAGATTAGCCCCACCCCCTCGTGCCACCCACCCAGGAACGCGTATATGGCTTGCTGTTCCTATAGGGGTGGGCACTTAATTATAGGAGAGGCTCTCAATGTATGGCTGCCAAGTGCAAGGATGACCAGCTCTTGGAATGATTCTTAAAAACAAAATAAACAAGTCCCTGGTTCAGCTCCTGGTCAGGGAACATGCCTTGGTTGTAGGCTGGATCCCCAGTAGAAGCCTTGCAGGAGGCAGCTGATCAATACTGTTTCTCTCTCATTGATGTTTCTATCCCTCTATTCCTCTCTCTCTCTCTAAAAAAACCAGTAAACACATTTTGAACAAAAAAAACAAAACACCAGGAACTACATGTTAGAAGGCAACCTGCAGTTCTTGCCCTGGAAGTGGAATAGCATTTAGGATGGAAAAAAACCTTGCCTGAGAAATGGAGACCATATTTGCTGTGTCCTGGCCTTCTCGGTGACAATTCCTCATTTTACTTCTTCCCTATCCACTCGCTCTCGGTGGCCCCCACAAACACAGAAGAAACCTCCTCTAAAACCTAGCATCTTCGAGTTAAAAATGGGGTGTTGAAAATTATAATTCACAGCAGAGACGTGGGTGCCGGTATGTATGCCCCTATAATTCCCCCAGCCGTTCGGAGGGCCCCCCTCTGCCTGCAGCTCCATCCTCCGGGCTGGGCTCCTTTAAACAGAGCCAGTTCAGCTGTGTTTGTTTTTAATTTGCAAAGTCAGGGACTTGCAGAGCAGGCTTCAATCCATCAGGAATATTTTAGGCATCTCGGCCGGTGGCATTAAGGGGAAAGACCTGGCAGGTCCTGCGGTAAGAAAAACAACCAGGCCATTTGTGAGAGAGTGTGAAGCCTAAAAGCCAGGCCGGGGAAGAGGTGGTAAAACAAAGAGAAGAGATCGTTAGCGAAGATGAGCGGGTTCCAGAGCTGAAGGAGGCTTCCATCCAAGAGTCAGAAGGTATTCGTGAAATGCTCCAATGCCTCCGTGCAGGCAGGCATATAAGGGGACACCCAGGATGCATCATGTGAGTCACATGTGCACATGGCTGTGGGCTGGGATGCAAACATTGAATCCACTACTTCCCTTACTTTAAGGTGACCAGATTTTAACATTGGTAAAGCGGGACACCATTGACCGGGGGGTTAGTTTGATGCTCAACCACTGAGCCACCCAAGTTGCGTAACTATTGATGCTAAAACCACGATATAAAAATATCTATCCATGCCTATCCATTTTCCTACTCTATATTTCCTCTCTTGTAGGAGCAAACACCCAAAGGTATAAATCTTTAGTCCTGGTGTGTGGCCAGTCAGCCACACACCAGGACTAAACTAAGATTTCTCGGCCCTTGGTCATTGTAGTAAATACTGCTGGGTATTCATGCTATTGACGAGAGCCTATGGTTCTGTTCATGGCACTGGCTTTGCATGGCTGTGGTACTAATTCCCGACTTTTCAGTCTTGGTGTTGGTTCCCCTTGGGTCAAGCCTAACTTGGAGTAAATATCAGGTATCACCCTAACCGGTTTGGCTCAGTGGATAGAGAGTCGTTTAGCAGACTCAAGGGTCCCAGGTTTGATTCTAGTCAAGGGCACGTACCTTGGTTGCCGGCACATACCTGGTGGGGAGTGTGCCAGAGGCAGCTGATTGATGTTTGTCTCTCATCAATGTTTCTAACTCTCTATCCCTCTCCCTGCCTCTCTGTAAAGAATCAATAAAACATATTAAAAATATATCAGGTATCACTGATGAAAAGAAACATGTTTATTTCCATCACGATTGCTTTCTCACATTTGTGGTCTTACAAATGCTGTGCAATATGCTAGAAAGTTTACTTACATGTTCTCAGGGAATTCTCACGAGACTGTTCTGTTGCAGGTGCTCAGGTGTTTATTTTACAGATGTGGAAACTTAAGGACAGATGTTGAGAAACTTGAGCAAAATCAAAAACAATCACTCTGCAGTGGGAATCCCCAAACCCTGCTCTGTCCTCCTCCACGGTCTTCTCTCTATGCACCCTGACTCTTCAGAAATATGACCGCTGGAGATTCTCGTTGATTTTGCAAATGCACTAGTTCTATTCGCTCCAACACAACGCACAGTGGAGGGGCCTCCCTTGGACTGCTCTAAATGAAATTTGCTGTTAAAAGACAACAGCTTGTCAACGCAAAGCAAAACAGGCCGCTCCCTTGTGTGACACGCATTGTGGGGTGCGCGTTCCATTTCTGCCTCGCTCTGCATATCTCGTCCTGATTAACGAAGTGCATGCGCAGCTCATACTCACTCAAGAGATGAGTTGTTTTGCAAGTGAAACATTAAAATGGTTCTATTCGGTCACATTTCCACCTGACATCACCAAGAGGAAGCCTTTTGCTGGGAACTCTTTTGCAACAGAGTTTTTGTGTGTGTGTGTGTTTTGTTTTTTTAAAGCTCTCCAGACGGCTTTAATGATTGTAAAATATTTAGGTATTTTTTTTAAACGGTGGAGACCGGATAGAATAATGCATGAAAGCAATAAATAAGTAAGCAGATGGAGCCCATCTAAAGACCCACAGACTGTGGGGCTTTCACAGAGGGATCGACCGCAGAGGTTTCAGAGCCCATTTGGTAGTTTTCATTTGCGGTGCAGAGAGTCTTAACCAAGCGGGCCTCTGCCCTGGGAAGCGTGCCGAGGAAGCAGTGATGAAGGATGCTGGCCAGCCAGGGAGACAGAGAGCTCCTGAGCGTTCTGGAGGGAGCACATGGCGACACGGCTCCACCTGTGGCCAACCCCGAAATGCAGCCCGCCTGAGGGTGCAGCTCACCCCAGGGAAACCTAGTTCTTCCAACCATCCTCACTGTGGTCCCCATCCTGGGAGGCTCCGAAAGGCCCAGTGCAGAGAATCACCTGCAAGCGATTTTATGAAATTGCTCGCTAAAATGGACTGGGTCTCATTGACAAAATGCTTTGTGACTAGAGGTATGCCCAACCCTGCTGAATTTTTTTTATTTTTTTATTTTTTGCTTATGGTAATGTTTTCATATTTTTCAAAATATCTCCACAATGCTGCCTTAGCTGGTTTGGCTCAGTGGATAGAGCCTCGGCCTGCAGACTGAAGGGTTCCAGTCAAGGGCACATGGCCGGGTTTTGGGCTCATTCCCCACCCGGGGGTGTGGAGGAGGCAGCCAATCCAAGATTCACTCTCATCATGGATGTTCCTATTGCTCTCTCTCTCTCTCCCTTCCTCTCCTCTCTGGAATCAATAAAAACATATTTTAAAAAATATCCACAATGGGATCTAATGAACAACCTGATGAATAAAATAGATCCAGAGACATAGAAGCATAGAACAGACTGTGGAATGTCAGAGGGAAGGCAGGAGAGGTTGGGGAGGGAGGAAGGAGTCAACCAAAGACCTTGTATGCATATATGCATACCCCATGCACACAGACAATGGGGTGGTGGAGGCCTTAGCTTGGGGTGGTGATGAAGTAGAAGGGGTCCATGGAGGAAAAAGGGGACATGTAAATAATCGGGAGTTTTTTTTCCCCCCGCGGTAAAAACTTTTTTGTACTTTGATCATCTCTGCTTTTAAAGGGGGCCTAATACAATTTTTGACTTGCAATTTTCATCGATGACTAATTCATGTGACAAACGGGCTACCTTAGTCTTCATATGAATACGCTCATTGAAAATGACACAGCAGGAAGGGCATGGGGGCCCACAGAGGATTAATTAATGTAGCTCTGCGTACATCACCGAGCGGTAATTACCAGCGAAGCCTTCTTCTTGCGCGTGACCTGGTGCTTTCAATGCAGCGTTCGCTCTGGGAGACCCTGGGGGAGCTGAACTTGAAAGGATGCTGGGTCTTCCTCTTTGGGAAGTGCAATATGGAACCGCGGCTCCAGCTCCCCCGTGCCTTGTGGAGCTGCTGTGTGGTTCTCTCAGGTCCTTCCCTGACTCTGTGTCATGGGCATCGCGCCTTCTCTTTCTAATGAGGCAGCAGCCATGCCGCTCCTAATCGTTAAGGATGGGAGAAACGTTTTTCTCTAATTGTTCTTCTTTGCAGTTCTTACAGGAATGTTTCCTAGGACGGCTAGATAACTCTGCGTCCTCAGAACTGCTGTCAGTTTTCTCCTGTTTTTACACATGTATGTTCTGGTAACATACAACTCTTTGAAGCAAAGAAATTCATTAAGAAATCTGGGGAGTTATCAATGAAAACTACATTCTGAATTCTCTTTTTTTTAAATAATTTTTTTTACTGTTCATGCAGCATCTGAAATTTGTATTTATTTTATGTCCAGATAGAAATAAAATGACTCTTGAACAGTGGCGATGGAAGGAAAAGTGTTAGGCACATTATATGCATCCAGCATCATCTATACTGAACAGCGTAAGAGTGGCTAACCTCCTCAGATCACTGAAATGTATCTTTGAGATGCGTCATTACATAGGTATATTGCAGAAACATCAGAGACTCAGAACCCTTTAACAGACTGACAAAATGAAATGTCTCTGTATTTGAAAAATGCCAGCCAGGCCTGCTGCCCAGCGTTCTTGGAGCATTCTGCACTCACCAGCCCTCCCCTCTGGGGTCAGGCCTGGTCCACCCCATGCTGGCATCAAACCCTGGTCTCTGTGCCTCTCTTGTGACTATCCTTTTGGTTCACAACTTTCTTAGACTGATTATGAGATCAAGAAAGTCAAAATACATTTTTTTTACGCCCAGCCAGTGTAACTCAGTAGTTGAGCATCGACCTATGAACCAGGAGTTCACGGTTCGATTCCTGGTCAGGGCACATGCCTGGATTGCAGGCTCATCTCCAGTAAGGAGATGTGCAGGAGGCAGCCAATCAATGATTCTCTCTCATCATTGATGTTTCTCTCTCTCTCTCACACTATCTCTAAAATCAGTTAAAACACATATTTAAAAGGCATTCATGGATTTTTGACTTCTAAGTTTCGTATTGGGAAGCTGTGATTATTAAATTATCCTTTTCACCAGAAAGAGCAATTTGTTTTGGACATCTTGCCAAGCGTTTTCACACCATCCCATCTGGTTCTCCTGGAAGAAACTCAGCGCAGGTGCAATGATGTCATTTCATCAATGAAGAAAGGGTCTGGGAGAAATTCCGCGATCCTCAAGGTAGCAGAAGCGGGGTGGACGGTGCTGAAAGCAAGAGGAACAGCAGGGCCTTCGATTTCTAGAACCAGTTCTTTTCCCACTTCTGTACACTTCAGAACAGAGAGCTCAGACCTCGCTGGACTGGCTCCCCTGGGGCTGGAGAACCTGGGAGAACATAAGGCGATGGAGGAGGTGCAGACGTGAAGATGAAGAGACAGACAACGGATCTGGAATGAATTCCATGTCAGGTTTTCTGAGACATGACATTTGTGTGTCCTGGGGAGCAGGGGTAGGGCAGCTGCTACCTTTCAAGACCATTTATCATGTTGCCCCTTCAAGCAGGGCTTTCGGACAGCTGTGGAGGCCCGAGCTCCAGGCCGAGTTTGAGGCCAGTGCCATAAAGACCCCGTGCTCTCGTTAAACACTATCAAAAACCACAGAAATGTTTCTTTCTCCATTTTAAATACACTTTTTATCAAGTTTAGAGAGAAAAAATAGAAACATCAAAGATGAAAGAGAATCATTGATTGGCTGTCTTTTTCACGCCCCCTACTGGGGATCAAGCCTACAACCTGAGCATGTGCCCTGACCAGGAATCTAACCTTGACCTCCTGGTTCATAGGTCGATGCTCAACCACTGAATCACGCTGGCCAGGCTCTGTCTCCATTTTATAATAAAATTGAGTCAAAATGGGCTCCTGACTCCTCTGAGATGGAAGCCTCCGTGTAAATACCCTGATCACTCAACATCAGAACTCTGATGACCTCTATTGGCTATTTAAACTTATAAAAATCTTAGGTAAGGCCGGGCAAATATGAACAGTACGATGTTTGAATGAATCATCAGCCCCATGACAGTGAGTCAGTTAGGAAGTTGAGGGAAATGAGTTGCCGGTTCTTTGCACATCTAGCACCATATTTGTGGAGCTATCTCCTAGGACAGAATACAAGTTGCACACGACCTAGATTCAAATCCTCCTCCTGCCAGAGCTTAGCTTCTTGATTTGCAGCCAGCCGCCCATGTCTCAGTGCAGCGTCTGCTTGGAAGAGGCAGGGAGGCGACGGACTTGCAGTCAGTCCATGCTGCTGGCTAGCCTTCCGCTATCCCGCATTCGAGGAGAGCAGAGAGGTGCCGGGTCTGCTGTCATCTCTGACGGTGGCTGTGCTACTTATTCCTTCGTCACTGAGTGGGTGACACCAACGTTGCCATTTCTCCACAGAACTTCTGGGTTCATTTCACCACATCAGTTTAGATGTTTATATACACACTTTTGTACCTGTGCACAGGACGTGGTGAAGCCATATTTCCAGAAGTCTTCAAAAATAGGGAATTTCATCAATTTGCTCAGATATTTGGCTACATAATACCAAGCGATGGATATTACTTTTATAATTTTTTTTTTGTATTTTGTTGATGATTTTTATAGAGAGGGAGAAGGATAGAGAGCTAGAAACATCAAGGAGAAAGAAACATTGATCAGCTGCTTCTCATACTGGGGATCCAACCTGCAACCAAGGTATGTGCCCTTGACCGGAACTGAAGCCAGGACCCTTCTGTCCTTGGGCCGATGCTCTAACCACTGAGAAGAACTGGGTAGGGAGCAAACGCTTTTAATAAATGTGACTAATTCCCCCCCTCTTTTCCCCTGCTGGCTGAATGAGCCGGTGGATGTTGGCATCTTACCCACCTACCCTGAAGGAGGCAGTTTTAGAACTGTTCGCTGTTCGGTCTTTTCGAGTACCATCAACACAGGTTTCTGTCAAGGGTTTGAAAATATGCATGCCACTTCCAAAAACATCTAATTCATTTCCAGGCAGGAGTTCCTGCGCCAGAGAGCCGGGCCCAGCAGGCACTGTTTACAGTAAAATTAGTTCTCCCTGGAAGGGCACTTGGGTGTGTTGGCTCAGAAAGGCTCTTCCCATCCCTCCACTTCATTTCATTCTTTCTTTTTTAAAATATATTTTATTGATTTTTTACTGAGAGGAAGGAAGAGGGATAGAGAGCTAGAAACATCCATGAGAGAGAAACATCGACCAGCTGCATCCTGCACAACTCCTACCGGGGATGTGCCCACAACCAAGGTACATGCCCTTGACCGGAATCGAACCTGGCCCCCTTCAGTCCGCAGGCAGACGCTCTATCCACTGAGCCAAACCGGTTTCAGCCCTCTGCTTCATTTCTGATTCCGGTTTGCCGCTCAGCCTCTCGCCTTGGGAGGGGATTTGACGAGGAGCTGTGATTCCTGGAAGTCGCTGCCTGGCTACCCAGGGTAACCCTTCAATCACAGAGGCTAAGCCCCACGATGACAGAGGTGGTCCTCCCACTCCCTTCCCCAAGCCCGTCCTCATGACGAAACCCTTCTGAAAATATTGGGTCATTATCTCTTTCTTCCCGCTCAGAGGCACCCTGGTTAAGTTCTTGGAGATGGAAAACCATGTGACAGGACTTAGGATCATACGATCTTTTTAAAAATATGTATATTTTTATTGATCTCAGAGAGGAAGGGAGAAGGAGAGAGAGATAGAAACATCAATGATGAGAAAGAGTCATGGATCAACTGCCTCCTGCACACCCGGTACTGAGGATGGAGCCCGCAACCCAGGCGTGTGCCCTGACCAGGAATTGAAGCGTGACCTCCTGGTTCATAGGCTGATACTCAACCAACTGAGTCACACAGGCTGGGTTGGTCATACACCTGACAGACCAGTTCCGGGGGTGGGTAGGATACCCATTCAATTGCTCCATCAAACCTAACTGGTAAACGCCCAGGTCGCGGGTTCGATCCCCAAATGGGGATGTGCCGAAGGCAGTCAGTCAATGATTTCATCTCTCTCTCCCTGTTCCTTCCATGCTAAAATCAATAGAAAACATTTTTTTGAAAAAAAATTTAAAAATTTCACTCTAATGGCAAAGTTATCTCTCGTCAAATCACCCATATACCTATTCTATTCCCCTCCCAGCTCTGGAAAATCGAATGAAGAATGACTGGATTTTGTTTCATAATTTCAGAATAGCCTAAGGTGAAATTTGAAATGGTTGTTTGGATGCTAAAGAGCCCCCCAGCCCCATGGAAAGCAAGAAGGCAGCTTCCGGCATTGTGTATCCGGGTTGAGAGAACAAAGGTCAAGGCTCAGGGGCTGCCCCGTTTTCTCTGAGGAGGATGGGATGTGGTGGGTGGCTGGCCATGAGCAGCACGGGGCCAGAGGGCCCGGCCTCAGCTCCGCGTCTCCGGGGACCACCGCCTTCCCGACCAGGGGGCTCGGCCTCAGTCTGTCTCCCAGCGGAGCGCCGTGGCAGTCTGTAACGTGCAAGGAGGGAAATGGAGGGAGACTCTTTATTTCTGGGGAGAAAATAAAGTCATAATGTATTTCCAACAAATGCTCAGCTGCACTCAAGTGCCCCCCGGGGCATCCCCTTAATGAGGAGCAGGGATTACAAAAAAAAAAACTACAGACACAGATATGTGAAAACGTTGAATTAACATTTTTTTTTCCTTGTCTTCAACCTGGAAAAGCACATAATGCCCTCTCAGCATATTTGGTGCACATCTACTTAAACTTAAAGCTGTGCCTCACAAAGCCATTACGCTATGTGCAACCATATGGCAAACTGTCTATCCCGGTGATTACAAACCCTGGCTTTATAGCACCCCAGGGAGAGCATAAAGATTTGGAGATTATTTTTAATTAAAAAATGCATAGTCACTTCAACGTAACACACAATCTCTGTGGGCCAGAAATCCCCTTAAAATAGATTTACCTTAGCCGCTGTCTAGTCGGGCTTTGTACCAACAGATTCCCTGTTCGGTGCACTTGCCTATGGAAGTAATTTGGAGAATTGGCATTGGAGCCCCTATTAAGTCACGTGCCCCTTCGTACTGAGAATGCTCCAGAATCAAGCAGCACACAATAAGGCAGACCAAGGCTGATATTATCGGGGAAGACTGAGCCAGGAATTCTGTATTTTTGTTGTTGTTGTTGTTGTTTTTTAAGTGTTTAATGTCCTTGTCTCTCCTAATACTATATACTAGAACACTGATCTATTCTCCAGAAGAAGATGAAATTGTAAACCCCACCAATCATGTATGTGTGTGTGTGTGTGTGTGTGTGTGTGTGATGTTTAAAAACAGAAATACCAGAATTTCAGCCTCTCTTCGAACAATGAAAACAAAGTGTTCCCTTGGAGACGTTCTTCCTCTTTCCAAATCAATTTTAATTTAATTTAAAATTTTTAATTGATTTCAGAGAGGAAGGGGGAGATAGAAACATCAGTAATAAGAGAGAATCATTGATCGGCTAACTCCTGCATGCCCCATACTGGGGATCAAGCACACAACCCAAGGATGTGCCCTGGACCTGGAATCAAACAGTGACCTCCTGGGAGATAGGTCGACACTCAACCCTGAGCCACACTGGCCTGGCTCGATTTTAATTTCAGATGTGCTTCCAAGTTAAAAACAAAAACAGTGTAGCCGAAGCCGGTTTGGCTCAGTGGTAGAGTGTCGGTCTGCAGATTGAAAGGTCCCAGGTTCGATTCCGGTCAAGGGCATGTACATTGGTTGCGGGCACATCCACAGTAGGGAGTGTGCAAGAGGCAGCTGGTCGATGTTTCTCTCTCATCGACATTTCTGGCTCTCTATCTTTCTCTCCCTTCCTCTCTGTGAAAAATCAATAAAATGTATTTAAAACAAAACAAAACAAAACAAAACAAAAAACAGTGTACATTTTGGTTGGCTTGATCCACCTCTAAGAGATACAAAATGAAGTCCTTCTATCTTTCAAGTGATATGTAAGAATCACCAACGGAAAGACAACCATCAAATTAAAAGTGATGAAACTAAACAACATGATTGGCTACATGTAGCCAGGTCAGGGGCCAAGTTTTTTCTTACAACACTGATGACGGAAGGAAGGAAAGCAGCCCTTATATTTCTCAATCTCTCCATGCATTCAAAGAAACACAAACAGTGGCCTGAGCCTGGGAACCAGTGCTGTCCTAGGAGGAAACTGGGAGAAACCCCCCCAGCCCTCCTACCGCGTGTGCCTGGAGGCCTCCCCAGGAGCTGAGGACACCAGATTGGCCCCTGGAAGCACATGCCAGTCCTCCCCAATTGGGTGCAAAGATCCGCTGGTCTCTGAAGCAGCAGCCAGACAATGAATCACGCACAGTGCGTTTTTACATTGGCCTCCCACACATGTTATTTGTATTTTAACTGATGGTTCCTATAAAACCAGCACAATGATTCTTAGCCCTTTGTATGACGATTTCCCCCTTAATTCCAAATAGAGATTTCTTATTCCCAGTGAACCAGAGGTAACTATTAAATCACCCCTACCAAACTGTGCTGCCCCCTCTGGCTAACGGCTATTATTCTGCCTCATATTTATAACGTGCATGAGCAGCTATAACAAGACCTGGGCACTCCAGGCTCTGGCCGTCTCCTGCCCGTCATTCCCAATCACTGAATTTCTTTGACTTACATTGTCTAGGTTCTCAGACGTCTCTTTGATTATACGACTTCTTCAACATTGAGAAAAACAGTCTCTGATTCCCAAGTCACTTTGATTTTATTATTCCCTCATCCTCATATCCATCCTTCAGTCACTGTCTGCTTTGCAAATCCTGTGCTTGACCTGGGGGATTTGAAATAGAACCCAGACTCTGACTCTGAGGTGCTCACAGAATAGTAGGAGGTGACAGACACGTAAAGAAATCAGAAGAGCCCAGCTGGAGTGGCTCAGTGGTTGAGCGTCAACCTATGAACCAGGAGGTTGAGGTTTAATTCCTGGTCAGGGCACATGTCCGGGTTGTGGGCTCCATCCCCAGAATGGGGAGTGCAGGAGGAATCTGATCAGTGATTCTCTCTCATCATTGATGTTTCTATCTCTCACTCCCTCTCCACTGCTCTCTGAAATCAATAAAAATAAATTTTTAATAAAGAAATAAAAATAAATTATTGCAGAACCTATCATACAAGTATACGCACTACACCAGGGAACAAAGAAGGGAATGTTCATTTCTGCTCCGAGGTGAAAAGAATGCAGAGATGACTAATGTGTGAGAGGTACTGACCATTAAAAATAGGAACTCAGGCAGACAGGGGGGAATATGGTAAAAAATGAACACAGCCAGGAGAAAAAGAGCTGAAAAGAAGAAAGAAAACTTTAATCCTATCTAATAAAAGGGTAATATGCAAATTAACTGTCATACCATCACAAAGATGGTGGCACCCATAGCGGCCAGGGCGCTGAACGCTGGCAGCAGTGCAGGCCAGGTAGAAGGACCCCCCAATACCCTGTGCATGAATTTCATGCACTGGACCTCTAGTGGAAACATAAAGAAAAAAGACATAGATACTTTTTAAAGGTTATTAAGTAACTGAATATGGATATATCGATAGACTGTGCTTTAGAATTTTTAAACATTTAATTTTGAAAGATATTGATGACTGAATAGTTATGGAATGAAGCCCCATGGAAACGTATGTGAATATCCTGACTTAATTCTCCCCACACAATTCTGGAGCCATATCCTGGAATCAATCCTTCTTTTGTCAAGCAGACATATTATTTTTCATCTATTTGTTAATTCTTTAGTAATAACTGCTTAGTCACCACAAACTGGAATAATGTGGAATACAGCTGAAAATACACACATGCTTTATACCCATTGCCCCAGCATGCAGACTGTTGGAATGGCTGGCTGGGTGTTCCATAAATATTTGATTAGCATTTTGGAGGCAGCAGCATCATGCTCCCTGCGTTAAATAAGAGGATTCAGAATGCGGGGTCAGCAGTCCTGGCAGAAACCAGTGACAAGAACCAGAAAAGACACGGTTGCCCTTAGCGGACAACTTCCATACAAATGACATAAAAGACAGAGAATGTCGCCGGCCATGTTATTTTTTAATTTCTATACAAATCAAAGCAGCATAGCAAGGTCTTCACATGTTCCTTTCTATGTCAAACACACTGTGGCATGAGGTGCTTTCTGTGTTAACAACGTCTTACAACCACAGGCCCTTCAGACTGCAAGACTATGGAAAACTCTCCAAGCTTAGCCAGGCTCCTTGGCTTGATGTATGGATATTCTAGAGCAGAGATTTCAGACTCAATGTGAAACCTCCCGTGACAAAGAGTGGCAGACAGGTTAAGAAATCCATCCAACGTCAGACAACACATACGTCACGCGCCCAGGACCCCAGGGAGTCTGGCTCCAGCGTCCCCAATCTTGTGGGCGATAGGGTTAGAGACGAGAGGCGGTGGCTTCAGACCCATTAGAGGCTGTAAATTTTCTAAGGCTGCCGTAACAAAGGAGGCAAGAAAGCAGGCCCAGCATTTACTTAATGAACCTTAACTGACAGTTACATTTTTTTTTTCTTCCTGAAATCTTCTCGGCATTCCCCCTCTATTGCACATGTAGACAAATGCTGTCCTTTCTAAAGAACATATTATATTTATTAGTGACAAGGAGAAATACATCTTGACTCTGCATTAGATCTTGTTAGAGAGGATCTGCAACAGACCAATAATATGACATAAATCTTCTGATGAATGACTAAGAGGGAGACGTAATGGAAAAATCAAGAGAGAGAAACCAGTAGAGCGGGAGAATGAGCCAGTATCAACTCCTTTCTTAGGATGGCTGTGCACGGGTGATGCATTTTATATTTTCACGGTGAAAATATTTATATTTTCCCAGTGTAGCTGGGAAATGTGAATGAAAGACTCTGAGGAAGGGGCTCCTAGTTTTAGAAGGCTATTGCAAACCATCACCTATAAAAATGCATATCTTTTAATTTGAACTAGAAATGATGAGGGAGGCAACAAGGCTGAAATATTTGTATTTACAAGGAAATGTGCATGGCACTGATGAATGTAATGGATACAAAAATAAGGGACAGTGACAAAAATGATTTGAAAAGGAGAGAGATCCATTCAACTAATTTTGTAAAAATTACGCAGTGAGACCACGGGTTTACCTTTGAGCACGTAAACTAGATACACATTTCCAGAGATGTTTGAAGGGGATTCCTTCCTGGGATGAGTTTTATATCAATAAGAAAGGGACTCAACATAAAAGTGTTTGAAAAGTTGACATTTTTAGGATAAAGCTATCTTGTTCAATAAGCTCTTTAAATCTGGGCTTTATTACACATAAAGATAGTCCATTCTCTAAGAGAAAGCAAATAAAGTATAGTTGATGTTTTATATCTGCTTGTTGTGTTATCTGTAGCCCCACTGCCAGACTGCTGGCACGGAAGGGACTTCATTTTTGAAATTTCTATCAATATAGCTTCATCTAACTATAAGGTTTAATCACTTGATCTCGCACCTGGATAACGATGAAAAAATCACACATATCCTTGGGGGTTTTCATCCTAACACGCAGCGAAAACTTGTTGGTTCTGCCCCATTAGCGGATCTATGTTTATAATCAAGCAGAACTGTTGAAAAGTTATGGGAATATCAATGTAGTGGATAATTAACTGTGTACAGATCTATTAATTTGTGTAATTAAGACAGAACATCGTTGGAATTTATTACGACTCGATCCTGCAGTCACCCTGAAGGGGCTGCCCGTCAAGTCCTGTGGCTTCATTCTAACCACCCCGTCCCCAGAGCCTGCAGCTGCAGTGATTCCAGCAATGAGTAGCGAGTGAGCCGGGGTCAGAAAAGTTGTAATAAAAATATTAACAAATCTAAATGGGAGGGGAAGAATTAGACTTCAATATACAACATTCCTTTTTCTTTGTTCACCTCACATGAGGATATTTTTCCCCCCCATTGATATGAGACACATTGATTGGTTGCCTCCCACACACGTGCCTGGACCAGGCCAGGATCAAATCTGCATCCCAGGTACATACCTTTAATCAGGAACTGAACCTGCGATATTTTAGTTCCTGGGCCAATGCTCTAACCACTGAGAACACTGGTCAGGACTCCATGTACAACACTGCTTTGGAAATGGATTAAATGCAACCTATTGCACTGTTCTCAGTTCACAAGAGATGGCCGTGCTCCATCCTACTCAAATGTGGTAAAAGCAATCCCTATTTAAACAGTACCTGAAATAATAATAATAATAATAATAATAATAAATTCTTCTGGTTTTTGCCCAAGTGAGTTGGTCAGAACTGAAAATGTGCATCTTGAACTTGAGCTGTAGAAAGACATTTATCGCTGGTATGACTGAGGCAGCCGTGGCAGGAAATACCCACTCCTTTGGGCCTGAGAACTGCATTGCACTGAGCAATGTACAGGGGTAACAGGAACTGCGGGAGTCCTTCCAAATGGCTTATTTTCATAGGCCTCTGCATCCCAACTTGGAAGCCAATGGGAAGATATATTCACTTTAATGAGAACATGTTTCGCTGCAGAGAATTTTTATAGCAAGGGAATGGCGATGCCATGGCTAAAGGAGCGGGGGAAAGACCTCGGAGGTCTCAGCTCATCCAGCTCCCTCGATCTGAGGGCCATTAACTGCTAAATTAATGCAAATACAGCTTAATGAAATGTTTCTCCTACTGTGATCGTAAAACATCCCTGCAAAAGACCACGCTGCACTTAGCAGACACAGGAGCCAGACCACGATCCCCCGCATATCGATTTCTCTAAAATATGAATGTTTCCCACGGACTCCTCCAACACGCAGCAAAGCAACACCGGCCTCCGAGGTCAGTCTGATTAGAAGATGAATCTGAACTGATTGCACATCATCTCTGTCAGAGGGAGAGCAGCCAATGCAATGAGGATCGCTGTGGATACAGCGAGACCCTAGGACCGCCCGCCAGATGAAAGCTCTGCTGGAAACGGTGCTCGCTACATGACTTAGGTTGTGGGGTCCTCATCCAAGTCAAATTTCCTTCCCGCCCCTCTGGACCATTTTCTGTGGGCACATACAAAACCAGAGAGTGGTCCTCCAGAGGGACACAGGTTGGTGCCCTTGCATGCCCCCTACCAGGGATGAAGCCTGCAATCTGAGCATGTATCTTTTTTTTTTTTTTTTTAAATATATCTTTATTGATTTTTTTACAGAGAGGAAGGGAGAGGGATAAAAAGCTAGAAACATTGATGAGAGAGAAACATCAACCAGCTGCCTTCTGCTCACCCCCTACTGGGGATGTGCCCACAGCCAATATACAAGCCCTTGAGTGGAATCAAATCTGGGACCCTCAGTCCGCAGACCAACGCTCTATCCACTGAGCCAAACCGGTTTTGGCTGGGCATGTATCTTGATCTGGAATCAAACCAGCAACCTTGATGTGCATGGGATGGCGCCCAACCAACCAAACCACACCGGCCAGGGCTATACAGTAAATAATTCTTAATGGAAGATGACTTGAGAAGCACTGTTCTGGGGTTTATCTTGGATTTAGGGGTGAGCTAGAGGCCACTTGCTGAAGGTGAACCCCAGACGGTTTGCCTGAAATATGGTGCGGATATGAAGGAGGAGAATGGAAAAAATCCCAATATCATCCCCAAAGAGTATTAATATTTGGAATAGGATCTAAGAATACAACTCTTAAGATCAAGCCAAAATGATAGGAGATAGTAATATTTGAAGAATAGGCTCTTGGAAGTTAGAGGCCTTTTGATTTTACAGATATTTTCTTTGTGTGCACGTTTCTGTAGTTAATTCTGTAATTAATAGAAACTTATAAATAGATTTAAAGAAACAAACACACACACACACACACACACACACACACACAAGAGGTTAGAAACTGGAGTACGTTAGATTGAAAGAAGAAGAAAGTTATCACAAATTTTAATAATATAAGTATATTCTCAGAACACAGAAACTATGTCGCTTCTCTGAGTGTAATGAATGATATTAGCCAGCTGTTCAATGCACCAACCCATAAAAACTGAGTAGATTTGGGATTTCTGAAGCCCTGACAAAGTGTTTCAGGCATATGAAAAAGTATTATAAATGAAAAAAAAAAAGAATCTAACGAAATTAATTATAATCCCTATAGCGGCGATGATTTGCATAGAACATGGAAAGAGAACTTTGAATATTTAGCCATGCGCTCTGTTGGATGGAAGTGATAAAAAGACAGAGAATCTGCCTCTGCTTGTTTACCATGAAAACTCCTCTTAACCATCAAATTTCAGATCAAATGCTACCTTTTATGAGAAGCCTTCCCATAATGCTCCAGGCAGATGTTCTTTCCTTTTCACTTACCTCCACTTTTATTCGTCATATTATTATTTAATAATTGTTTATGTTATTTTTTAAGATTCAGGCTGTAATCTGAACTTGATTTCAGTTAAATAATTGAAAAAAATATGTTTTTACTGATTCTAGGGGAAAAAGATTAGAGAGAGAGATAGAAACATCAATGATGAGAGAAAATCATTAATCAGCTGCCTCCTGTACACTCCCTACTAGAATCAAGACAGCAACCTAGGCTGACTGGGAATTGAACCCTGTGACATCCTGGTTTATAGGTTGATTGATGCTCAACCACTGAGCCACACCACCTGGGCTGGTCTGATTTTGATAGGTGATATTAGGTACAGACACAATTCCAAGATGTTGTAACTAACAACCTTTTTAAAACAAGTCTCGAGCTTGGTAAGTTTGACAGCTAATATACTCCCTTAAGACGAATTTCTACTAATGACAATTAAGTCAAATATAGTTAATTCTGTAGTTAATAGAAACTTATAAATAGATTTAAAGAAACACACACACACACACACACACACACACACAAACACACACACCAATTCCCAAGACATTCTATATTTCCTTTGCCTCTGTGTGGGCAGAGAGTATATTTTTCAGGTAAAAAGAATAGCCATCATTATTGAAGATACAGAAATTTCACGCATGAGGAGGCAGCTGCTCTGTCAATTAGAACACCCAAGGAGTCATTTTTAGTCCCTGAGGAGACAGGATTGAGCTCTCGGCAAAGTGGGCAGATACACACAGGATCCATCATTGACATGTCCCGGTGAGGGGGCGGAGTTCAAGTCTGTCATCTTTGTGTCCATTTGGTGGCCCACTCAATGCCATCATCCAGACGAGGCGGCCAAGGTTTTAGAGAGTATTCGTCAGAGATGCCACATCAACAATCTCGAAATAGGATTACCCTGAGTGATTGCTGAGGAAGTGGCCTGGACGGTAACAGTTCAAATGAAAATGCTATGAATGGCAGCATCATAAGCGATGGCCCAACATTTAACCAAGTATATATTGACAAAACAATAATGAGGTTCCTGTTTGGGGTTCTTCCTCTGAAAAGGACGCCTCTGTTTTGTCAACAGGACTCATGCAAACTCACTGGACCTTCATGCTTTTTAACGAGCTGCAGAAGGACACCATGAGTATGGACAGCAGGGAGAATGTGGATTCTGACCTACCTACGCCTTGGTTCTGAAACCCAGCTCCACTCTTATTAGCTCTGTGCCTTGGATACTTCGTTGACTTCTTTGAACT
Source organism: Pipistrellus hanaki (assembly GCF_964339955.1). Taxonomy (NCBI): domain Eukaryota; kingdom Metazoa; phylum Chordata; class Mammalia; order Chiroptera; family Vespertilionidae; genus Pipistrellus; species Pipistrellus hanaki. Next base: position 6,058,070 of record NC_140520.1, read on the forward strand.
TCAGTTTTCTTTTAAGAAAAATGGAATAATAACAATTTAATAATGCATCCTTAGTTTCAGGGGGTATTATGTGAGGAGATTAACATCAAGAGTTCAACATCTTAATGGACTCCGAGAAGTCTCCTGACCCTTAGAGGTTAAGTGGCTCTGTATAAATTATCTATTCCGTGACCTTTTTTAAAAAAGTTCAACTTTTATTATTTTTTTAATTATAAAAAAATCATGTCTGGCACCCAGCTTTCAAAATAAGGAAACTGAGGCCTTTTAATGTTTAACAAATTAACCATCAAATTCTCCTAGATCTTAAGGTCACTCATCCTTCGGTCCAGGGCCACGTGTCCTGAAGTACACTGTGTTCTATCTTACATTCAGTTCAAATAGTCACTGTAATAAGTGAGGTCAAGAAACTACCATCGTGCGGAGAATAATTTCCATATGTATTTGCAAACCAAATGAGAAGCTGGTTTTAGGTGCACCTAGAAACTTGAATACAGCACTATATAATGTCATTCTCTTTTCCTTTCCATTTCACCATCCTTATTGCCACACTTACACGTGGAATTGGGAGTCATTTCTGCCATGGATAGAACTTGGGGCACACATTTGTCTTCAGTTTATTTATTTGTAAAATGGCAGAAATGACCGAGGGACTATTGAGAAGATAGTAAGACCGAGCCCCACCCTGGATTTATGGCTTAGAACCTACAGAGACCATCTTGATCCAACATGTAGACTAACTTGACCTTATGGTAATCGCTAGCCTCGTTCGTTATATGCTCATTGTAATACCTGAGCTTGCTAAGGACACAGCTCTCCCACCAAGATGCTAAACAGAATGCCCATAGAAGGACACTGCTCTCCACCCCTTTTCCTGAAGATGCCCCCCGTTACTGAATACCCTTCCCCCTGATGAAATCAACCTCAACAGGAGGAGTAAATCCTACTAGGGAGGGGGCTGCTCTGTCTATGGAGAACCCCATTCCCAGTCTCACTGCTTCACTAATAAACTCACTTTCACTTAATTTTTAAAAATATGTTTGTAATTTAACATATTAATGTTTTTGCAGGTATTATTATTATTTTTAAATACATTTTTATTGATGTTAAAGAGGAATGGAGAGGAATAGAGAGATAGAAACATCAATGATGAGAGAGCATCATTGATCAGCTGCCTCCTGCACGCCCCCTACTGGGATTGAGCCTGCAACCCAGGCATATGCCCTTGGCCAGAATCAAACCTGGGGCCTTTCAGTCCACAGGCCAATGCTCTATTCACTGAGCCAAATTGTCTAGGGCAGTGCAGGTATTATTATATTTAAGATAGCTTTAAAATATATATATTTGTATTGATTTCAGAGAGGAAGGGAGTAGAGAAAGGGAGAAACATTAATGATGAGAGAGGATCATTGATCAGCTGCCTCCTGCATGCTCCCCACTGGGGGTTGAGTCTGCAACCTAGTCATGTGCCCTCACTGGGAACTAAACCCTGACCTCTTGGTCCATAGGTTGATGCTCATTCTCTGAGCCACACCGGCTGGGCATAAACTCACTTTTACTTTAAACTCTGCTGGCTCATGTTTGAATTCTTTCCTGCAGGAAGCTGAGAACCCACACCCTTTAACACCTGTGTCATCTCCACATGGCTTTATCATGGAAACATCTGGAACAGGCCAACAGGCAGCAACAAGGACAATTCTCACATTTCAAAGGAAAACGAAGATGGTTCCTACCCTCTCCACAATAATTTGAATAATTGCATTGCTACCACTAAATAGAAGAGCATTGCAGTGCACTATTTTCTGCCTCTAATGAGGACATCTTGGTTTTGATGGATAAAGGACCTATGTGGACCATGTACTGATGTAATGGCTACTGTCACCTTGAGTGGGATGCAAATTAAAGAGCAAATGAGAATTAATAATAGGCTTAGCTGGCATGGGGCATACTATGTGCCATTCTGCTGTAAGTTCTTGACTCCTACTCAATTATGTAAGTATTTGGTGCTGATGAACTTTTTATTAATGTGATAATACATTTACATATACAGAAATGGAAAGCTCAAATGACTGAAAATCTAGCCGAGATTATGCAGCTGACAGGAAGCTCAGGCAGGATTCAAATGCAGTGTCTGCTGAGCTGGTAACTACATTAACTGTGATTCCAAAGAGAATGCATGGGGGTAGCAATTCCTCACAGTCCTGTCAAAGCAAGCACTTTTGTACTTAAAATTATTGAATAAAGGAACCTTCAAAATGATCGAATCTGTCTCTATTAATTCTAAATAATCATTTTTAAAAGCCAGAAGTTATCACTTTTGCTGGTTTATTTTTTTTTTTTTTCCTAATGCTTTTATAATAGAAAAGAATGTCCTCCTAAATACTTTTGCAAAAATTGTTTTCTGAGAGCAGGTAACATCTTCATCCTTTCAGTGGTTCTCGGAGAGGAGAGACTCCTGTGCCCGGAAGCCTCGGAAAGAGCCAGGTAGGCTCCCAAAGGCCATCTTCGGAAGGGCCAGACAGATGCCCTCTGGCACCCTTCAAAGGCTTCCCTCCGCAGAGCCCTGGAGGCGGTGGGGAGGAGCGACGGGGGTCTGGGAGGCATAAACGCAGGGGCCATGCACTTTGTGCTGGGAGCGCTTCTTTAGAGTTGAGCTGAATAATGAAATGAGGTTGCAAGCAGAATGCAGTCTCTGGATATTGACTTTGATGATAACGTTAATAATTTAAAGGTTGTAAGGGACTGAGTGCGGTGTTAAATAATACAGGCCCTGTTTGGCCTACATTTTTTTTTTTCTTCTCCTTGTAGTTTCTTGTTTGCTAGTGAGGGAACAAGATTTAGTAGGAAAAACTGACCTTGTGAACCTGTTACGGATAGCATTATAAACATTTAACTAGGAACATGTCTCTAAGTTATTTTTTTCTTGAGTTACAAAGTGGTTTTATGTGAATCATCACAATTCTCAGGCATTTTGTAATAAATGATGATGAGTACATTATCCTCTGTTTGATTCTTCTTGATGCCTACAATGGGCATCGGATATTTTTTATTTACTTATTTATTTTTATTTTTGTTGGCATTTTTAAAAATTTTATTGATTATAGTATTACATAATTGTTCTCATCCCCCCATTCCCATCTCAAACCCCTCCCCACTTATGCCCCCACCTCCCCTGTTGTCCATGGCCACTGGCTAGGCCCATATGTAAGCACACAAGTCCTTTGGTTGATCTATCCCTCTTACCCCCACCCTCCCCTACTTTCCCTCTGAGGTTTGAGTCTAATCACTGCTTCTCTTTGTCTGGGTCTGTTTTTGTTAATCAGTTTATGTTGTTCATTATTTCCTCTAGATGTATGAGATCATGTGTTCCAAGCAATACCCTTGTAAGAACCAAAAGGGGGTCGGATATTTAATGGGTTATTTCAAAGGCAACTAGTCCAAAGACAACTTGGTCTTCCTCTCCCACTCAAAGCCTCCTATCTCCCAGTCTTCCCCATGGCAACGAAGGTCACCCTCTGTGCTCAATTCCCGCCCCAAACTATGGAGTCACCCAGCTCCTTCTCTTTCTCTCCAGGGTCACTTCCTATGCAGCCACAACTTTTCTCATCTCTGTGATGGCTTTGGCCTCTCCTTACCACCTCCATCCCATGGTCTTTGTCATTAATCTAGCCTCTGGGTGCTCCCCCACATTTCTTCAGACTTCCTGCTTTCACCCTCCCTCCTCTAGATGGCACCACGCTTGGTCTTTTCTTAAAGGAATAAACTGGATCATCTTACTTGTCCTGCTTAAAAAGTCACCTCTCATGACTTTTAATTATCATTAGGATACATTTCATAAGTCCTATCAATAATCAGTGGGATTCTTTTAAGATCTGGACTCTACTAACTCTCCCACTATCTCCCCTACTTCTCTGTTTTAATCTCATTATATTTCAGACACCCTGGCCTCCCTTTTTCTCCTCAAACAGAGGTGTTTCCCATTTCAGGGCCAGTGTGTACATTACCCAGCCTAAGTGGTTCGCACACTGTAGCTCACGAGCCACATGCGGCTCTTTGGCCCCTTGAGTTTTTAGCAAAGGCCAACTTAGGAGTACCCTAATTAGGTTAACAACAATGTACCTAACTATATAGTTTAAGTTTAAAAAATGTGGCTCTCAAAAGAAATTTCAATTGTCGTACTTTTGATATTTGGCTCTGTTGACTAATGAGTCTGCCGACCACTGCCCTACCTGAACCTGGGAACTGTGACGCTGTGTGGTGAGAGAGAGGTCTCCAGGTATGATCCACCTTGGGATCTGGAGATGGGGAGGTTCTCCTGGGTTCTCCCAGGGAGCCCTTAAAACACCATAACAAGGGTCCTTACAATAAGGAAGAAACAAGGTCAAGGTTCAAGGAGGCAATGGTGATGATGGAAGATTATCTTCATTTTTTTAGATATCTTCTTTCAGTTCTATTTCCGGCTGTGGTTTATCTGTGACTAACTATCAATAGTAAATCTGGTGGGCTTTTGTTTTTTTGTTTTTTTCAAGTTCTAGAGTCTCCTTTTACTCCACGATGTTATAATTCTCTCCTAGAATCAACAGAGTTCTCTTTTATCTTCTCGAATACGGTCAACAGGTAATGATGTCCATGTTTGGAGTCCCTGATGGTCTGCCGTTTACGTGGCCATGATTTTCCTTTTATTTATCTTTAGTTATCTTCCGTTGCATCGTCACACTGTATTTTTGGAATTGTTTGTAGCACTGAGTTTAGAAGACTTGTGGTTGATCCTGCCAGGGACTCGGGGACCAAGGCGATCTGGATCACTTTCATAGAACTTGAGGGATTCAGCTCTGGAGCGCAGACGCAGCTCATGCAAAGGATGATCCACTGTGTTATTTTATTTGTTTGTTTGTTTGTTTGTTTATTTATTTATTTATTTATTTATTTTCTGAGAGTGCCTCTTTCCCAGGTCTCAACCCAAACTAACCAGGCTCCAATAGCACCTCACATTGTGGGGCCTGAATTCCAGCATCTGGGCTCCCCGACACTAGACTGTCAAATCTCTGCTTAGTCTTCCTTTCTTTAAATTATCTTTCCAGACTCAGCAAATGCCTTACAGGGAAGAGGCTCCCCAAGGCTGGACGCACTCCCGATGGCCCTGCCTCTGCTGGAATCTGATCCTTTTACTCTTCTCTCTCATGTCAGCTCTCTGAGCACCTTTATAAAGAATCTTTTTTTTCTTGATTTTTAACGTGTTCTCTCTGGCAAGGTCAGGAAAAAGAACCTAACCCACCAGCATTAGAAGCAGAATCCATTGGTTTTACAAAAGGCTGTGGATATGTTTTTTAAAAAAATAATTTAAGTTTATATTTATTATAAATCACACTACATTGTTAAAAAAGGACTCAAGAGCAAGAGGAAGTGAAATGATTTGGGCAGAGTGATTTACAGAAATAAATTCTGGAGAAAGATGCATCAAAAACATATTTTTGAATCGGTTCATCATAAACATGTTCCAAATATAGTCAGACATCTGTCTCCGGTGAGAAGCAAAGGTATAGAGGAAAACAAAATAAATAAAGCAATGTAACCTAATAAAAACAACAGTGAGAGAAGGCTTGGCATAGGAGAGAATCACAAAAGCCTGTGGATACGAGACCTGCATTTGGGGACAGAGTGTCCCAGGCAAAAACCTACCATGGTCAAGAGCATATGAAGGCCTCAAGTTGGCCTGGGCATGAGCAAAAGAGGTCTGATATGCAGGGAATTTGCAAGAGACACTCTGGAGGCCAGGATTGAGAGGGGTGTGTCCAGGATGCTGGTGAATTGCTCTGAAGTGGATTGCTTCAGGTCTAGCTGGAGCTCAGACAATATTTAAAAAGACTGGTAAGAAGAAATCTAGGTAACAGTGGGGTCCTTGTATTTGCAGGCTGGGTTAGAAAACGGCCATGACAGCTGCATAGTATCCCTTCGTGTAACTGTCCCTCAGCTTGTTATAGCCACTCCTCTACCCATGGGCACTTGGGCTTACCCTTTGAGACAGCATGGAGGGACCAGAAAGGATTATGCTAAGTCTGTGGTCGGCAAACTGTGGTTGGGGAGCCACATGCGGCTCTTTGGCCCCTTGAGTGTGGTTCTTCCACAAAATACCACGGCCTGGGCAAATCTATTTTGAAGAAATGGTGTTAGAAGAAGTTTAAGTTTAAAAAACTTGGCTCTCAAAAGAAATTTCAATCATTGTACTGTTGCTATTTGGCTCTGTTGACTAATGAGTTTGCCGACCACTGTGCTAAGTGAAATAAGCCCATCAGAGAAAGACAAGTACCACATGATCTCACTCATAATGTGGAATCTAATGAACAGAATAAACTGACCAACAGGACAGATCCAGAGACATGGAAGCATGGAATGGCCTGAGGATTCTCAGAAGGAAGTGGGGCAGGGTGGAGGGGGGAGATTAACCAAAGAACATACATACCAAAGAACATACATACATATGTGCATTGCCAATGGACACAGGCGGGGTTGGGGAGTGGAGTGGAGGGGTCAATGGGGGAAAGAAGAGGGGGACATCTGTAATACTTTCAGCAATGAAGATAACATTTTAAAACTTTGTAATGTAATCACGAACTGGGAGGGAAACCTCACTGTAGGTATGAGGAACACATATGAAAGAAGGGGAGTGCATTCTGATACCTAAGCAGATCACTTGAGGTGATGGCCAGACGCCCCTGGATCCCAGTCTGAAAGGAGCAGGGCTATTTCCAAGTCCCACAGACTTGGCTGGATGCTATGCTGGGATTGGCTCAGGACTGGGCGGGGCTATGGCTGCAGATTATGGCCCCGCCCACACGATGAGCAAACTGGGGCTGAGGGAAGAGGCAGTCTATGTCAAAAGTCTTGACTCCACAAATTTAAAAACAACAGCCACCTGAGACTACAGAGATTGGCTTTAGAAACGAGGTCCACCCGCCCACTGGATTTCTCAATACTATTTTAAACTTTGTAGATACTTTTTACCATCTGATGATATGTGTTTATCCTCCTATTCCGTGAATCAGGTACAACAAATGCTTTCCGTGACATCAGAATCACCAAAAATGGAATCGCAACTCACTCCACCTTCCCTCCTCCCATGCGGAAATGGCAGAAAACATATCCCTTAAAAAGTGAATAAACGCTTCAGAAATAGATTTATTTCCATCTGACAAGGGATACTGGCTCTTTCGTTTTAAAAGCCCCACAGTACGACTTCTGACTAATACAACTGAAACACAAGTCACAGTCATGTGACTTTCGGCTCAAAGGATGGTGGTATCGGGTGAATATCAATGATCGCTTTTACTGGGACAAATAAAACTCAGGCATCCTGGAGCAGAAACATGTACTCTCCCTCAATCTCTCCTTGCCAGGGTAAAACCAACTCCTGTCCTTTCCAAATGGAAAGGGAAATTAAGTAGCTTAACGTCTGTGAGTTTCGAGTTCACTGCTAGGACCTCCTTCTAGGTCTCTGAGTTTGATTCAAGCCTTTGATCACCAAAGGTCCCAGATTCGGTTTCCTTTCACCCATGGTTTGAGCTTGTGACTCATGTAAAGTTCTCTTAAATGAGATGTCCTGATTTTTGCCAAGTTTCCTAGTTTCCCAGGGTGCGTTTCCTCTTGTCTTGAGGATACTGAGTGTGAGAGCATGCCAGCCTTACCTTGTTTCCTGAGCATCTCTAAACCAAATCATTCTCTGGTCCAAGGATGCTGACTCTGTCTGCTGTGTGGAGAATCGGATGTTGGGTGAGGGCAGAAGGAAGACAATCCAATTCGGATTCCTGTTCATTTCTTTTCTAGTTCACTTCCTCCAAAGGTTCTCACGGATTCTTTGGTGTGTCTAGTTCTCTGAATCTTGCCATCAATTCCTGTTCATTGGGAATTAATTCCTATAGTCCATGGACTAAAAATAGTAACTAACATTTATTGAAAAATCTACCATGTCAAGTGCTAGGCGCTGAGTTAAGCTTCAACCACTGAGCAACAGCAGCCAGGGCTCAGGTCTGGGATTTTTTAACACAAAGCCATCTACTCACAAAGCGTGTGTTCAACCTTTAAGATACCCTGCTGACTGTTGATATACTTACAGCGCACTATGGCTCCTTCTCTACCGTAACATTTAACCATGGTATAGACAAGAAAATATCAAATACAATCCAAAGCCGCTCTTGAGCCTCTTTTTTGCATACAATGTGTTGAAATTCTCCTATAAAGATAGGAAAAACATAGGGATAAACTGGGCAAATGGTCAGAGAAGGAGGAGACACAGAACAGAGAGAAAAATGCTAGATGTTAAAAGCTGTTAGATGTTGCTTTGCATTGAGTTTAACTTAAAGGAAGACCAGGCTTGCTGATGTTCTGTGCATCAGATGTTCAATACCATTAGACACTCAGGTTAAAAAGTGGACGATGGAGAGTTTGATTCATTGTTCTGTTCCGGTGAGCTCCTTTCCTCTGAAGAGGGGCCTTCTCCTGCCTTGGCGTTTGCTAAGAAGTAGCTACAACTTTGACCAGAATGGAATCACAGAGGAGAGAGATGTCTATGGCATAATGAGAGCTGGTGAGACTTGCATTCCTCTGGATTTTGCCTCAGCAGTTCTCGTCCTTTACCTTTTTTTTTTTTCCTTTGTGTTTCTTTTGACTGATTACTCTTGCAGGCTGTGGCTCGTTTGTACTCATTAAACCCTTCCCATCCATTTCTGTGAGTCAATTAAGTTTTGCACAAGCCTGTAAAATAACCTGTAATTTCTCAGGCCTCGCTCTCTTCCCTCCTCGGGAAGGCCTGGGGGACGATTTTGCAGCTGTTTTGCATGGTCTGTACTGTGTACATCAGATCTGGCTCCCGACTGACGACACACAGGGAAGGGACCATTTGTCTAGGCTCATCTTCCTCTGACTCTGGCCTCATTAATTTGGGGATTACAGGATTTTGTTTTGTTTTTCGATAAGAAAGAAGAATATTTCCAGGAATTATTCTTACATATTATTGACAGGTGATTTTTTAAAAAGCTATACTAAATAATAATAATAATAATAATAATAATAATAATTTATAATAATAAAAGCATAACATGCAAATCGACCAAATTGCCAAATAGCTGAACTACTGTCCAGACGATCATGCTATGACACAACTGGCACCAGGCCAGCGGGGGGATCAATCAGGGGTCTCCACGATCGCCCCAAAGAGGGAGGCCCAGGCCACCAACCTGCAGGCTGTAGCGGGTGGGGAGGCCTCCCTCTTTGGGGCGATCAATCACGGAGCCCTACAATCGATGTCCCCAAAGAGGGAGGCCCAGGCTACCTGGTGGCCACACTGTGGCAGGTGGGCGGCGTATCCCTCTTTGGGACAATTGATCATGGGGCTCCCAGACCACAAGATTTTCGATCTAACAGGCTGAGAACTCCCCCCCCCCCCCCACAGTGCTCAAATCTTGTGCAGGGGGCCTCTAGTAGTAATAATAATTCCCTATTTACTCACTTGGATGCGATCTTTCCCAGGTAAAGTATCAGCAATGAGTTAAGCCTTTAGACATTTTCCTACAATGATGTGTTGAGTCTTTCCCTCCCTTTGCACAAGGGGTGGCATGACCTTATCTTTAACCATGGCTTCTGCAGGAGACAGTGTTCTCCAGGGAACCAGCCAACCTATGAAAACGTCCTCTGGGAATAATGGAAAAGCCGTGCCTGGCACTGGGCTGCCAGCTTTATTGCTTATTTACTTCAGCCGATGGCAATAAGCCTTTTATTTATTTTATGAGAGAGAGAGAGAGAGAGAGAGAGAGAGAGAGAGAGAGAGAGAGAAGAGAAGAGAAGAGAAGAGAAGAGAAGAGAAGAGAAGAGAAGAGAAGAGAAGAGAAGAGAAGAGAAGAGAAGAGAAGAGAAGAGAAGAGAAGAGAAGATGGAGAATAGGGAGAGGAAGAAGGAAAAGGAGGGAGAGGGAGAGGGAGAGGGGGAGGGAGAGGGAGAGGGAGAGGGAGAGGGAGAGGGAGAGGGAGAGGGAGAGGGAGAGGGAGAGAGAGAGAGAGAGAGAGAGAGAGAGAGAGAGAGAGAGAGATTTAGTTTCCTTGGAAGACATCTGTGTGAGAGGGACAGGGCATTCTCCAAGGCTTTCCATCGGAGGGATCCCGGAGATGTGTGCGTGTGTGTGTGTGTGTGTGTGGGGGGGGGGGGGGGCTGGGAAGGGAGGCCCGAGGACATGTTGGGAAAATGGTCTATTCGGGCACAAGTTTGAGACACCAAGTTATGAATTAGCTGCACATAGAAGCTGGCAAGCAGGAAAGGCAGAACTAATTGATATTGACATTCCTGGTCACCCAAACAGCACAGCAAGCCTGTTAGCATTCTCTCCCGGACGGCGGGCAGGTGCTGTCGGGGTGAAATTTTACTTACACTAATAACATCGATTCCCGGGGGTGTTTTTTAAGTCAGAGAGGAAGGGCAGGTTAGATTCACAGGCCCCGGAATCCGGGCGTGACTGATTTCTCCGTCCTGTGCTTGATTTTCACGTGATCACCCTCCAAACAGGCCCTTCACACTCTCTGGCTTCAGGCAGTTGGCCTCATTTGCATATTTCCTATCCTGCTACTTTCTAATTTGTGGTTAAACATGACAGATGAATTCGATCCCTGTTTCAGCAAATATCCAGGGAGTTCTCATTGCCTATCTGCACTATGTTAGGCACCAAAGATGCAAACAAAATAAAATAAAATTAAAATCTGATTCCGCCCTTAGATAATTTTTCATGGACTTAGCAAAAGTAGCCAGTGTGGGAAGGGCAGTGCAATAGAGTGCTGTGAGCATTCAGAGAGCAGCCCTCCATGACCAGGCTGGTGGGCTGGTCGCCTCTTTGAAAGAAGGGGGCTCTGAGCTGCCCCTCGAAGGCGGGTAAGATGCAGACAAGGAGATGAGTGACTCTGGATCCTCTGGGTCCAGGAAGCCAAGCCTGCAACCCCCTCCTTCCCCCCCATCCAACCCTGGTTCAGGGAGACATCTCAAATGCATCGCTCAGACAACCACTCAATCCGTCTTCAGTTCTCCTGGGAGGCCCTCCCTCTTCCCAGTTCACCTGGGCGAGCAGGTACTCAGGTGCTCCAGGGCTCGAATGTGCCTACAGAGACCAGGGCCTAACCCAGGTTCTTCTCTCCCCTCTCCTCTCCGCTCCCAGGACACAAGGCATCTACTAATGACAGCGACACCTTACATGTATGTCCCGATACCTCCTGGCCCTAACTGTTGGGAAATCTAAGATCCACGTTTTTGAACCTGAAATCCACCTCCTCAGTTTCCTGAAGCGGTGATTGCGCCTGGTTAAAGAATGAATGGAAGGGAGGGAGAGCATGGGACTATGGGAACAGTGGTTCATATTTCAGAAAGTTAGTCCCTGACTCCCACCCCAGATCTCTATGTGGGATGAAGGGGATGGAGTAGGGAGGCTGAGAGCTGCCCTCGGTGGCCCATACAAAATCCTCTGCTGTCACAGTGGGCGGAGCAAAGAAAATAAAGGTGGAAGCAAAGGACTAAAAGCATCTCTCTCAGGTGAGAGAGAGAGAGTGTCCCAGGACTGCAGGCGAGGAAACCCAGGCTCTGGAAGCACTTCCTTATGGATGCCCATCTCAACAGGAAGCTTGCTTCACGTGGCTGAGACATGGGGGAGAGCCAGCATCTGCCCAGTTCGCCCTGTGCCAGTCCTAGACGGGACTGTGGGGCTGTCCATGGGGAAACAGAAGCTGACTCACATTCAAGTGGCAGCCTCACTGTTTTGGAAAAAGGATCTTATTTAGATGCCACATGTTATTTACCCAAAGAAGACCACCAGGCTGCCAGCCAAGCAGGGTGTCTTGGGGGCCCACCAGGGAGCTTCCTGGAGCCATCTTGCTCTCTAAGGACAGGGGATGGTGTGATAACTATGTGTAGATCACTTCCGGGTCAGATAAAGCTTCAATAGCTGCTAACATCGGGTTGAAAGCACTGGCTTAGCAAAGTCTCTGTGACCCCTTTCCTTCTTCATATCAGCCTTTGCTTTTCTGAGCTTATCAGCCTAGGCTGGTCTTTATTTCACGCAGCCTTTAAAGAAAAGGCATTTCAAAGGGAAGGTACCCCAAGAGCAGGGGCCTGGATTTCATGAGATTAGCCTCATTCACTATTATTTTCCACTGGGGGGGGGGGGGGGAGGGGAGGCATTTCACAGTGACGTCAGCATTTCTGTCTTCACGATGTAATGTACCAGGATGTATCAGACACTTCCCAGGTCATGGTGTGACTGTTGATTTACATTCTGGGCCTCACCCAGCAGGGTGCTTCAGAAAGGCGAGAAATGATGCCATGTTCTCTTTTTTTAGTGCCATCTGCCCACCACTCCCCCCCCCCCCCCCCAACAACCCCAAGTGCCAAATTAGATGCCGAATACAGGGCTGAGGCTCAAGAAAATGCATACAGAAATTAAAAGAAATTATGCATTTGTGTACTTAATTTCCTGGTCCGTATAGCCCTCTAGATGTAAAGGGTTGCTACACCAAAATTGGCACGACTGTGTTGATAAAGTTTAGTTGTTTCAGGAGCAAGAAAAAGGTAATCCAGGGCTTATGAGGAAGTTATTTAAATTTCCTGTGAATTGGATGTTCATAGAAAATTACAGATATTGGATCCTGAACAGGGGTGCATTTTCTAGTGTTCGATAGTTTTGAAAGTCCTTTTTTAAAAATAGAAAGGAGTCTATTAAAAAGTTTATGAGGATGGTGATTTAAAAATAATACTCTGCTCCAATTTTTATTCACTTGATGAACTTTTTTTACTGTGCTGTATATTTATAACTATGCTAAGGACTTCTGATAAAAAGATACATCCTCCCAGCCCTCACGATCTCATTGTCCCATGTATGAACTTGGCATACGATGAAGGTAAAAGACAAATGGGTGACGTTAAGACAGAAATATCCACGCCATTCCAGTGAGCACAGGGGGGTGGCGGAGCTCGTGGTAGTGAAGGACTCAGGATCCTAATGGACTGCAAGCAGGGATGGCCATCAGGAGGGTCATGAGATGCCCTGGAATCTTCACTCACTTGAGGAAATGGACCGTTAAAGGAAGCTTATTCAGCCCTGGCCAGTGTGGCTCACTGCTTAGAGCGCCGGCCCAGCCCTGAAGGGTCGCATGTGGGAGCCAGCCAATGGATATGTCTATCTCATCTCTCTCTCTAGTCCTCCCTCCCCCCTCCCTCCTCCCTTCTACTTTATCTAAAAGTCAATGGAAAAAATAGCCTCCAGTGAGGATTAACAAGTTTATTCAAAAGAAAAAAAAACAACCCCCACAGAAAACCATTATGATTCTAGAACTGCTATCACACAGCTCATGTCACATATGGCCCTTCACACGCCATTTTCATAGGTGAGGCCCGGTCTGTCCCTCCCTGGGCCACCACGTACTGGCCACGGGATGCAGAGCGAATTATCTAAGTTCTGTTTCAGAGTTTCCTCATGTGAGCAGACTTCAGGACATGCCTCCTCCGTCAAATTTTACAACCATGCATATTTTTAAGTGGTTGCTAAATATATAGAGGTAGATATAGATGTACAGATATAGCTAGCTAGCTAGATATAATTTAAGACATCCAAAGTGTGTGTGTGTGTGTGTGTGTATATAAAATAATTTAAGACATCCAAAGTAAGGGTAAATTATACATCACAATTAAAATCACAATTTAATTTAATAAACCCTCCTAGCCCCACATCAGGTCTGTTGACCTTGGTTTTGAAACTCTGCCGGTATCACGCACTGAGTCACTGTGAGCACGGCTCCTGCTTTTCGGAGAAATGGAGGCTGAGCAGGTGCAATGACTTCATTAAGATAGAAGGAAAGCCCAGGTTGTTTCTAATTCGACCATGTCGGAGCCACTCCCCTGTTTTGGGAGGAGAGGTGGGAATAACAGCCAACAAGTTTCTTGCCTGTTCACACCTGCAAATAGGATGTTCCAATGTTCCTTCTATTTTAATCACATGCCATGCAATTAGCAGCTTCCTTTAGGGGCTGATTCACCTCCATGGAGGGAGTTCAGGTGCAAAGTGACCTCATTGGCAGAGAGACTGTGAAATACACACTGCTGATGTCACTAGCGCTAGGGTTTTCTAGGGGGAAGGGGGCGCTTCACTTCCGGTTCACAGAGAACCGGGGAGGGCTTCACTTCCGGTTCACACAGAACCAGGCCCACGCCTTCCTCACGCCAAAGCCTTGGCATCAGCACTGGCAGGAACACGCTACATGGAAGCAGTTACAAGCTCCTCTGCGGGATCCTCAGTGTTTTATGTAAATGATTTAAAGTCCAAATATCGCATGTGAAAGGCCCAATACAAAGCACAGGCTTCTTCCCAAGCCCTTGACTTAGTAACTGATGAGAAGCAAGTCCTCCTGGTGCGGCCTGAAGAACTAACATCGGAGGACCAACCCGAATCAGCTCCTAGGAGGGGACACGGCCATTAGCGTGGCTCAGGCGCGAATCTGCATGGCGGCGGCTGAAATAATTGATTCACTCCCATGATCTGATGATGCTGCCTTTGTGGTTGCTGATACGTGTCTTTTTAAATGGCAGCAAGCAAATCCACAGGCTTGCATCTATTTTTATCAAAATCAGCTCCCCAGGGTCACGTCACAACAGGAAGCATTCAACAACTGATTTATGTGAAACTCGGGGGGAAATGCCCTTATTTCAATCTTTAAATAAAGGTGACTCCAAATTATCCAGGTACTGGGCCCTATCAGGGCAATGGAAATGCTCCACATTAGCGCTGAAGAGTATATACTTAATATACTGACTACTTGCAGCAAAAACATGTTACTTACCAAAGGACTTATATGCATGCATATAAGCCTAATCAATGGACACAGAGAACAGGGGGGTGAGGGCATGAATGGGAGATGGGGGTTAATGGAGGAATAAGGACACATATGTAATACCTTAATCAATAAAGAAATTAAAAAAATGTTACTTGCTTCTCTGTGATAGGTACATTTATAGCTGACAATAGAAAATATCTTAAATTCTCTATTTTATTTGCCCCAAACACACACAAATATATGCATGTGTAATACACACACACACACACACACACACACACAAACAGGGTGGGGCAAAAGTAAGTTTACAATTGTTTGTATGGAAAATAATGCAATAATTGATAAATAATACAACTGTGAATACACAGACATACACACACACACACACACACACACACACATATAATATATGCAAGTTATCCTTTCACCAGTCACAATATAAGCTAAGAACAGAGATTTCCCTACAATACTGTCTTCACACTGGAATCCCCTGGGGAGTTTAAAAACTATCAATGATGGGACCCCACATCCACAGGACTTGCTGTGTCTAGGATGTGTCTTGAACACCTGGAGTTCTAGAAGCTCCCGGGCGATCCCCAGCTGCAGCCAGGTGTGAGACCGCTGCCTCAGGACATCCCGCCTCGCACCATGTCCTCCCCAGGAGGAGGAGCAAGTCTTGGTGGTAGTGTCATGCAGAGAATCACTTGGGTCCACAGGAATCCCAAAGTAGAGACATGGAAGTACATGATTTCCTCCCAGGAAGAATCCAGAGAAACACGGAAGTGTGACGATGTTGCTCTGGGCCTTCCGACGTAACTACAATGCCAACCCGGAGGGTAGCTGTCCAAAACGTAGGCAAGGCCACTTGCTTTCAGAATCCTGGACCCCACTGGTTTTCCTGAGGCAGCCTGTCCTTTGCCAGGTAACCAAGGGCAATAAGCGTGTGTTAGGGAGAAGTAAGGGCTTAGCTGACCCAGGTGTTCCCCACATGCTGGCTTCTGAAAGGGGTGACCTCCTGAAACCTTTGTAGGCACATAAAAGTCATGGAAACACTAACATGGAACCTTAGGAAGCGAAAGATTCCAAAGAGGAATTAAGGCCAAGCTTCTTCCAATGGCTTGTCCAACATCTATTCATTATAATCAATTTTCTTTCATAACCTTTCTGACAGAAATGCCTTAGAAAATCAATTAGATCCTAGAAGCTCATTGGGCTGCACTTGGGGAATTCTGTTTAGCACCCGGACTTTCCTTCTGGGCTCCTTCCCAAATATGTGTCTTGGTTATTATTATTACTAGAGGTCAGTTGCATGGAGATTCGTGCAATAGGCCTTCCTTCCCCTGGATGCCTGCACCTGTTTTCCTCTGGCATCTGGGACCCAGGCCTTCATTCTGGCCACTGCCTTTCGTCTTCACTCGGGCTGGAGCACTGCTCCTGTAGCTCCCAGCTCCCTCCGCCCCTCATCCTCCCCTTCATAGCAGGTGTCTCCCCATGCCTGGCCACTCTGTGCCTGCATGCCTGCTTGCCCAGGGGCCTGGGGTGGGGCCTTCACCATCTTTGTCAGGTTAATTTGCATACTCACTCCTGATTGGCTGATGGGCATTGCAAAGTGACAGTCGATTGCATATTTTATTTTTACTAGTGTAGATTTTTTTAATTATGGGGGACATGGTTGTGTTGTTTTGTTTTTGACTGAGAAGCTTGGAATAATCACAAATGCTCAGTTTCTATCACTGAAATCAAACCTCCTCTGAAAAGATGAAGCAGTGCATGCTGGTTCCACGGATATAGGATGACTGTAAATTAGCACTGGACTAGGGATCAGTCTGGGTGTCACAGGAATGTTATTCCTGAGTAATACAAGCAAATGTCCCTTGGAGCAATCTGAATTCTCCCTCACCCCTGTCATCACTCCAGAGATATCTGGGAACGGCTCTTAGCGAAATAAAACTGCTTCAGAGCCAGAGAGTAACTAGAGAACCGGGTGGCTGCTGGAGATAAATGATTTATAGACACAGTGAAACTACCTACCTGGAGCTAATAAGATAGAAAAGGAAAATGGAACATGACTGTTATCATTCCTTCATTATGGAACATTTATATTTTCAACTTGAGCGTAAGAGTGCATAAAACCTAATCAGCCGAACAGAATGCCCACTCTTCTGACCACGGAAGGCGGGGGAAATTAGCCTGATTCCCTGCTAAACATTTATCTCCCTCCCTGGAGCTCTGAACAGACATCTCAAGCGGCCTAACAGGGTCGGAAGTACATTGTAAACCATGCCATCAACATCTTCTATCATCTAACCATGAGAATCTGCTTGTGTAGACAGATGCGGTCATTGGCGGATCCAAAGTTTTTAAATAATTTAAAAAGACATCTCTTTCCACGTTACTGAGAATAAGATATGCGTTCATAGTTGACGGTGTCAGCAAGTGTGTACAGGTCCCACACATTTGGGGACAGAATGAAGAGGCTTGGAATGAAATGTAGGCGATCTGTGTATACACTAGGTGGCCAGATTAGTATGATCTCTGAATGCATAATAATCTGGCCACACCCTCAGTGTATACTAACCACAGAGTTGGGATTTGAAAATAAGGTTTTTCCATGTTTGAGAAGTGCATTATGGGTAGTTAGAAAAAAAGCAGAGGACTAACTAGCCAGAGTCTGGGGCCACTATCTTCTGGTCCCTGGACATATCGAGGTTTGCAAGCTTTTCCTTTTACGTAGGTACACTGAGTGGCCAGACTGTTATGCGTTCAGAGATCACAATAATCTGGCCACTCAGTGTAGGGTCAGGCTGGGCTGACAGACCTCCCCTCACCCTGCTGTTGGGGTGGAGGACAGCTCTGACTCCCCCTTCACCCCCACAGGGAGGACACAGTGCACCAGCCCATCTTTCTGGCTCAGAAACCTTAGATCAAGTACTTGGTGGATTCTGAAAGCATATGGCTCCTCTCCATAGGAGCAGTTACAAGGGCGGGGTTGAATGAAGTAACAGATTAGCAAAGGGGAAACCTGAAGACTTGGCTCAGCCCCACTCTTTCTCTGCATCTTCACGATTTCACACCACAGGCCCCCCAAATGCATGTAGTCTGGAAAGGAAGGTAAAGAAGGCCTCTCTTGTAGATCTTATAGAATCGCCTGGAGGGAAAACATATTTTCTTCTTAAAAATATATTTTTTTATTGATTTCAGAAAGGAAGGGAGAGGGAGAGATAGAAACATCCATGATGAGAGAGAATCATTGATTAGCTGCCTACTGCACCCCCCTGAATAGGGATTGAGCCCACAACCTGAGCATGTGCCCTGACTGAAATGGAACCGTGACCTTCTGGTTCATAGGTCAATGCTCAACCACTGTGCCACACCAGCTGGGTGAAAATGTTTTTCAATGGATGAAAATCCTTCCTATTAAGGTGGGACTTTTAACTCCCACAGTCTTATATTACAGGAGAGTAACAGGGTTCCACAAGAGGAAAAACTCGCCTATTACATCATTGTTTCAGTCTGGTGACACGGAGGTCACCTGGCAACTTTTACTTTCTCATTTTTAAGTGAATCTCCAATATTATATCGATGGAAGGAAAATTGCCTTATATCTTTTTTTTTTTTTTTTTTTTTTTTAAAGGAGGTAGCATCTTATGTCATAAGGATAAGTATCTTTTCTTTTCTTCTTATTTTTTTTTTTTTTACCTTTTCACCTGTGTGTTGTGAAATGGGATAGCCACCCACTGCTCATCCGAAGGTCCCTATAACATTTACAAATAGTCAACCCAACAGCCACCCGCCTACACTGATCCCTCCAATTCTCATCCTGTTTTCACTGTGACTTTAAAAGGGTTTACGAAGAAAAAAGAAGGCCTTGGAGCAAGCTCAGGTGACCCACTGCATCACCTCCCCCAGCTTCCAATGGCCTTGGCATAGTGTGCCTGCGGGCCCAGAGGCCTGAGTGGAGCTCGGGGAGGGGGGTGAGGAGAAGGTGGAGGATGGAGGGAGGCCAGCCTTTTGGGAAATTTCGCCAGCAAAGGAGCTGCTTGGTCACATGGCACAGACGCAGGGGCCTGTCTGAGCCTTTTCTTGCTCATTAGCTGAGCTGGTGGGGATTGGAGATGTGGGCCTGTCGGTGGCTGTGAAAGGAGGTTGTTAGGATGCGAGCTGGCATCTCTCATTGGAAAAAGCACTGAATGTGGAAGATGCTCAGGCTCTCGGGTTCCTGTGGAGGGAGGCCGGGGACCACGGAGACGGGGGATTTCATTACGTTACCCATTTGCTTTGTCTTTGAGGAGGAAAAAAAATAGCTATAAATGTAGGCGCGCGGCAATGCCTTAAGTGGAGCCTTTTATTCACTTACAGCGAGATTCCCTGATGGTCCTTAAGGGGGACTGCTGGGCGCCTCTCGCCACCGGGAGATTTTAAAAGATGAAATGTTTGCCTTATTAGGAAAGGGATAGCATTCATATATTTTATAGTTTCATTTTCTCTCTCTTTTTCTTTCTTTTTTTTATATTGGAAGCCTAGAAAAGTTTTTCTTTGGGGACTTTTTAAGTTTTCCTTAAAAGTGTTTCCTTTATTTTTCATCAGAAGACATTTGACATGAAGAAAACCATCAGTGACCATCTTGTTTCTTTCTTTTAAAATATATTTTATTGATTTTTTACAAAGAGGAAGGGAGAGGGATTTTGCACACCCTCTATTGGGGATGTGCCCACAACCAAGGTACATGCCCTTGACCGGAATTGAACCTGGGACCTTTCAGTCCACAGGCCGACGCTCTATCCACTGAGCCAAACCGGTTTCGGCACCTTCTTGTTTCTTTACCAAACGTATCTGTTAAAGGAGCTCATACAGGGGAATGGGCTTTTTGCTTTCCTATTGAACTTATGAGTGTGAACTCGGGCGCAAATACAAGCACATGTTTATTTCCTAATCCATTGGATTCCCATGACATTTCAGTGCTTTCAATGTAATCCCCAGTAAATTACACCCTGAAAAAAAAGGATTTCTCAGGTTCCTTATCTTGATTTTATAAACTTACATATAAACTGGACCTATGCAGGAAATGATAAAAAATAATTCTTCTTACTTTTCTGTTTGAACTCCAGTTTTTTCCCTTCTAAAAATAGGGGATCATATTATCGTCGACTGTGAAAAATCACTGTTGAATATGTTATCATGATTCCCTGTAGGAAGCCCTCTCCATAGCACCTGATGCTTTATGAATATAAAATCATGTTAGCCATACTGTACTCTTCCTTCTAAATATGATCTTAGCATTAGACTGTATGATCCACTATGGGGTATGAGCAGAATTAATGTATTTAGTAGGATATAATAATATGCTATTGGTTTCTCTAAACGGATGCATAGTCTACCCCCTGCCCCTCCAAGTCAGATTCTAGGAGATTTGTGAATGAGCTCCAAGGTATTCCCTCTTCCAAATGAGAGAGGAAGAATGCTGTGACAAACTACAGCCCCTTAGCAGAACTTGGCCCCAGTGCGTCGCTCTCAGCCACATGTCCACGGCCACAGCCTCCAAGGCTCAGGCCTTGCCATTGCCTGACTCCACACAGTCTGTGTCCACGGGTGATGCATACATGCGTACAAGTTCTTTGATTGATTCCCCCCACCCCCAAACACACACCTTCTCTCTGAGATCCCACGGTCTTTCCCTGTGTCTATGTCTCCGGATCTATTGTGTCCCTCAGTGTATTTTGTTCATTAGATGCCACCCACAAGTGAGACCGTGTGACACTTCTTTCTCCGAGGGGCTTCAGGGCGGTGTCCCCAGGTTCCCTGCATGCACAGGCTTTCTTCCCCGGCTGCTGTGTAACAGAGGTCTTTGAGAGGAAGCCGGTGCTCCAGCGAAGCCAGCTGGATGCCGGCAAACTGTATTTAAGGATCACATCCACGGCGGTAAATAGATTTTTCGAGTTCACACTTTATTTGTGTGTTTTTATAGCAATCAATAGGAAGCCATCCATCGCAGTTAGGTGTTCCCATGCTGATTACCGTGACAGCCACTGAATCACCGCGAGGAAATTCAGTGTGTGAGCAGGTTCCACTGGCTAGCTGCACACGGCACCCAGACAGAAGAGGAAACAGCAGGCGAGGGTCAGTGTGAGCTGGAAAATGGCATACATGGAATGGGGAAAGGAAGGGAGAGAAAGGGAGTTTCTAAATTTTCTCTTAATGGACTGGGACTCTGTGATGACACTAATACTTAACGTGATGTAAAAAACATCCATTGGCCATAATTCCAAATCTGTGCAGTGCCATGTTTTCAGCAATAACAAAAACCAAATTACTTCTAAAGAGTATTCTGAGATTTGGCTTTGCTGGTTTTAGCATGTTTCATAGTGGAGAGTTGGTCCCATTGCATCCCCATAATCCATTCTTAGTCGGTGAAAACCCTTGAGATTAATTAGCCCATCCTATCTAATAAAAGAGAATTATTCAAATTGACAGCACCTCCGCTACACCCACAAGCCATGCCCATCAGCCAATCAGGAGTGAGTATGTAAATTAACCCAACCAAGATGTCGGTTAATTTGCATATCCAGGCACAGAGCAAAGACTGAAACAGTGTAGAAGAAGGCCAAACACTGCAGAAGGGAGCAAAGCTGTGGAGAAGCAAACAGGGTGGCAGAGAAGGGAAAGAAGCGGCGGGACAGGGGAGAGGGTTGCAGGAAGCCCTATTTTTACAGGAATCTTCCTGCTATGGGCCTCTAGTATTATTAATAACAAGATATTTTTCTTTATTGGGGAAAATCATAGTCCATAGAGGACGTCTCACTTTTCTCAGAATGTTGAGAAAAAAATTGCTCAGAGATTGTTATTTTCTTGACTGGAATTTTAGGAAATACTCCCCACAATGGCTAGAATCTAAACTACAAGAGAATTTCTATTTCAGATCAATATTTCAGATCTCGGAGCCACTGACAGGCAACCTTAGCACGTTGATGCCATCAGGTGCCATCCCTTGAACCTGAGTGACAGACGGCTCCCACTGTGTTCACATTCGCTTTGGAATGGGTTTCAAAGGCCATGTCCCAGGGTTAAAAGTTGCAGTGTAACTAACCTGAAAAAAAAAAAAAATCTGGGGCATAGTTTGAAATTCTTAATCAAAACATCACATACCAGTAGGAATATCTTTAACACTGATATAAAATAACCAAGAAAAAATATTAAAACAAAACATGAAAGAAACTAAAGAAAAATTAAAACTTGTACAAATGCCATTTTTATTGTGGTTTTAAAGATTACCTGAAAAATATTGTAAGAAATTATGGTGAAAACATTTATATTGCTAGTGTAATTTTACTGTCATAAGCTTGACTTTCTCAGATTATTTTTGATATGTTTATGTAGAGATGCACGAAATACTGGGATAAAGGAAAGCTGTAAAAATTTAGAAATAAAAATGTGTAAGTATATATAGAATAACATACAATGATATTTTATAAATTATATTTCCCTTCTAATTTTTTAGAAAGGGATCAGTGAGCTGAATTTAAATAATCTCTTAAAACTTGGTTATCAGGTACTATAATCTCACTTGATTATGGGTTTTGAACTTCAACAAACCTCAAAGGGAAAAAAAATGTTTCATCAGCAAAATTATTGCCTCTTAAAGCAATATTTCATTATTAATATTATAAGGCTTCTATTTTGAAGCCTTTGCTGCCTTAGTAAAAAAAAAATAATAATAATAGTAGAGGCTACAACAATCCTACAAAGAAAATAAGTCCACTGAATTAAAGAAAAATCCAGCCTGGCATTTTAAAGTGTGTTGGTCTTTGGAAAAGTAAGGATTTTCTGAATCAGTAAGAACTTATTTTTTACATTTGAAAAAGCATGATATGATCTATTGCCATTAGAAAGTTTGCTTTTGATCTGAGAATAAACATTAGCAAAGAATCTTAAAACCACTTTCTGGAATGTTTTGAGTATCTTAAATCTTGGAAGCATTGTAGGCAGTACTTTATTATTTTTCGTCCACTTTTATACAAGTGCCATACTACTTTTTTTTTTTTTTAATTCCCATACCTTGACCCTTACCTTTGACAAGTTGGTTCTCTACATTTGGGGGTCTGTATCTGGCTTCTGTTTGCTTATCCACTTATTTTGGTTTTCTTTGGATTCTAACATATAAGTGAGTCAAGCTTATACAGTATTTGTTGTTAGGCCACATCTTCTTTGTCTATTCTTCTATCAATGGACATCAAGGATGCTTCCATACCTTGGCTATTACTAGTGGTGCTACACTGAGTATGGGGGTGCATATATCTTTTCAAATTAGTGTTTCTGTTTTCTTCGAACATACCTCCAGAAGTGGAAATACTGGATCGTATGGCAGTTCTATTTTCAATTATTTGAGGAGTCTCCATACTGTTTCTTATATTGGCTGCACTAATTTACCACTAGGCAATGCTTTAAAATGCTTAAACACCAATTTTTAAAGTTATCTTTGTGCCTCTTAAGTGTAAAGGAGTCTACTTAGTCATGTTCCTATATGTTTTAACCATAATTGTGTTTGAGATTTCAATGGTTTGGAATTCCTTTTATGTAACATTTATGATGATGTAACTCTTAGCTATAGTAAGACCCATGGAGAGAAAGCTAGAGTCTGATTAAGGTAGCTAAAAACCCATCCTCAATTTCCTTTCTCTTTCTGTGACATTGCCTCGGGATACCTTCCTAAGACATTCAGTGTGGGAGTTCATTCCTGCTTCTGAAATTCCAATGCAAATTTAGCACATACCATAGCATCTCATACTATCATGAGATAAAGGATCAGGGAGGTTAATTGATCTTACAAAGACTCTGTGACTCTCTAATCATATTCCAGCAGCTGATTTACAAATACAAACATTTGCTTTATAGCCCAGACAGCTATTTGATCTGCTCCTAAATCTAATTTTTTTTGTACATAAAAATATACAGTTTGATATGGCTTAAGTTTTCAAAGACCATAAAATTGAAGGTGACATTGGGGCATTTTCCTTGTGCCAAAGAGACAGTGCATAGCCAACTGGGAAAAGAGGATGGATACAAGGACAGGGGTTTTTATCTGGTTTGAGATCCCTTGCACTCAAAGAGGAATGAGTGCCTCAGAAGACACATCCCCATAAGCATGGATAAAATACATAAAAGATCTTTCCACTTGCATTTATATGTGGAATTATTTGGCATCCGGGGGAAAAATCTCAGAGACAACAGAGTGGTAATTACCAGAGGGGAAGGGGAAGGGGGATCGGGGGGTAAGAGAGAGGGGGCAGATGGCATAAATGGTGATGGAAGGAGACTTGACTTGGGGTGATGAACCCACTATACACAGATGATACGTTACAGAATCATACACCAGAAACCTACATCATTTTTCTCTTATCCAATGTCACTCCAATAAATTCAGTTAGAAATAAGAATGTTAAGACAACTGAGAGAACATTAAGTTTGGAATACGGTCCCTACTCTGCCCTTGAATTTCACATTCAATACTCCTTCTTAAAGGCTCCCATAAGAGGCAGTTTCCATATTGTTCCAACTCTATGATAGACTTGAGAGTCAAGTGTGACCATTTGAAGTCTGATCCTCCAATATAAGAACCCAACCTGGAATTCTAAACACAATTGCATAATATTCTTTGGGCAGAAGAGAATGAAAAAAAAAAAAAAAAAGATAAGAAAATCCAATGAACTGAAACACCTGCTTTACAGATGCCCCACAGAGGACAAGACATCCACAAGCGGGCCATTCAACAAATTTAACAAGGCCTAATGAGCCTTGAAGCTGTAATTTAATTCTTAATTTCTCTGAAGTAGATTTAGTAATGACCGATAAGGACCATCCTCATCTACACTTAGAAAGTCATTAACAGGGAAGTGGGAACACCTGCCCTTTTATGTTACTTAAGACTTGAAGCCACCGTTGTCCCTTGCACAGGAAACGGATAAAGATTCCAAGGTTAACATTATCTTAAAGACAAAATCCCGTACTACAAGGCATGCATAGCTTTAAAATCAAACTCCGTATCTCCAAGGTCAAGGCTAACAAATGCTGTATGGCCGATGTCTTGCCAGGCATGAGGAGGTCTGCTCTGATTTCTACACCCGTGGGTGATTGCCTGCAAGCAGGACCATAGTCGCAAACAAAAACATGTTTTCCTCTGTGCAGCTGAGTTACAGAAAAGACTATTTTCTTGCGAAGGGTTTCCTTTGCTAACATCACAGTGACATGTCTGAGCATTCTTCCTCTGACATTACTGTTTTAGTGTGAGAGTTTTTTCTGTAGGTGTTTTGATGAAGATGCGGGTACTATTCAACATTCCTTAATTTGGCCATGACTGGATAAGTAGGAGACCAAGCAAACAAATATTGAATATTTGTTCATAAAGGCCAAGGATTACATTACAATGCCCACTTCCCTTCTGAATCTGTAGGAAGGACCCAACTACAGGCATCCCAGTTTCCATGAAGATGCCTCTGGTTGCATGTCCTACTCTCTAATACTCTTTTAAAAATGAACTCAGGTAAGTTAAGCTCAAGGGCAGCTCTGAAGTAGAAAATCTGTGACAACACCTAACAGACAGTGTAGGTTATTGGAAGGGATGGAGCCTCAAACACCGGGCCTTGCTTCTGGCACCTCCAGGTCTACTGGTCTAGTGACAGGGCCTAACAGTAGGTGGCCAGGGTGAGTTGATACCTTTTCATATCTTATTTCCTCTGTGACTCCATTTCCTCCTCTATATAGTGATTTCACTCAACCCCATGCTTCTTGGGAGAGAACAGGGAGATAAATATCTAACCTCCCGTTATAAATGGTCATAGCTGTGTGAGAGACTTTGCTCTCATTATTCCCTATTTGCTACCGTCATGATATTACAGTGCCTACTCCCCTTCCCAGTCTGCCTTCAGGACTTCCTTCTTTAGACAAACTTAATAGCGTGATGCAGGCAGATTGGAAAGATGAAACTGTCTTTCTTTATTGCAGTCTTATTTAACTGTTCTGAATGTTAAATCATTTATAAGTTAATTCCATGTTAATGAACCAAGAATTGGTTTATCGACACTGTGAAGTCTTAAAGTCAATACTGAGAAAATAGGAAGAAATTTCCCATTAAAACAACGATGTTTTAAATTTGATTATGATAAGGCATTAGGTTTAACTTCATGAAGAATAACCACAATCGCGTCTCTCTTTCTTCCAACCAGGATTTGGAATTTAATTATAAGCTAGAACAGGGTGTTTTGTTGTTGTTGTTGTTGTTTGCATAAATGTGCAACTTTGTTCAAATTATTAAGCTGATCACCCACTGCTTTATAACGCATCAGTTCTTAGACTAATGAACCTTCTATCCTTGTCAATTCCAGCAATGTTTTGACAGTTCTTGCCTCAGTGCCTTTGAATTACAAATGTGTACAGCTGCATTGCTCTCCGCTACAACAGGTTTCTCTCTAAGGATGCGCCAGGTCGTGATTTCCGATTTCGAATTGGTTAACCAACCTATGCCAATTCATCACAGAGGGAACAAAACAATCTATTTCTATGCTCTTCATTAAAAATCTTAGTTCTTTATAAAAGTCCAATATGAATAGGTTATTCAAATATTTCAATATGTGGCAAAATATGCATATTTAAAAATAAAAAATATATTTATAGCCTGTGAGATAGCCTGTACTAACTAGCCCACAACCCCTGTTACATATGGGAAATCTAAAAGGCTCTCTGATCAGCTTGAGAAATGCTAAGACTTGAGTAAAAACATACAAAATGGAGTCAGACTCTATGTATTGGGCTACACAGCAGACCAATGGAGTCAGAAACTCTTGGGGTGTGGCCCAACAATCTGTTTGTTTGTTTTTTTAAACTATGTTTGTGTTGACTTCAGAGAAAGGAATGGAAAGAGAGAGAGAGAGAGAGAAACATTAATGATGAAAAAGAATCATGGATCAGTTGCCTCCTATATGCCCCCTACTGGGAATTGAGCCCCAAATCCAGGCAAGTCCCCTGCCAGGGAATTGAACTGTGACCTCCTGGTTCATAGGTCAACAGTCAACCACTGAGCCATGCCAGCCTGGCCAGGAATCTGTGTTTTTAATCAGCCCATCAGTTAATGATACACTGACATTTGAAAACTGCCTTAGAGAAGCTGATGCTGGGGATGAGACTATTTACGTGGAGGAGGAGAGTGCTCTGGAGTTTTGAAAGGGAAAAAGAAAGGTGGAGGTTTATTATCAGAAGCTGCTAGGAATAAAACATTTATGTTGGGGTCCAATGACAGCTTGAGAAGGAAACAAAAATAAGTTTACCACTAATAAATGTTGTGAACTCACCACAGCTTATAAAACAGTGAATTTGAGCATGTTTCTATTCATTGTAAAATATTCCCCTTTATAAAATTTTCCTTAAGTATATAAAGTAGCGAGTATGCTTTATGCTAAAAAAAATGCTAAAATGGATTCATCATAGAGTGTATCAAGAATGGACAAAATAGGGTATAATTTCTAATTCACTTGAGTTTGTAAGCAACTGAAGGCTTTGAAGACACGCATACACATATGCCATCTGTGAAGATTTAGTCACACTCCTACGATTTGTTTAGGGCTATCCTAAATGCGAATAATGTAGCATCTACAATTTTATTTCCTTGGAGTGTAATTTCTTTGGGGAAAAATTTACAACTACTCACTCAACATTTATGGAGTATATACCAGATGCCACACACTGTTGTGAGCACTGCAGATACAGTGATGACAGGGCCGGATCCTCTGTCTATGGTTTTCACCATATTGTGCCCAAGCAAGTGAGCAGGTTCAACTCACTGAGAGGACAGGTAAGAACACTGAGGAACACAGAGTTGAAATAATTTGGTCATGGGAAACCTAACAAAAGGACTCACCTGGGAGGAAGTAAAACTCAATAATACGGTTTGGTGTAAGACCAAGAGAGGTTAGAACCTGAGGCCAACAGGAAAGGAAGGACCCAACTACAGGCATCCAGGCAGCAGAGAGCCCTCTGGGAGGACTACTCCATGAGAAGACCGGCCATGTGGGATGTGGCCTGTTCCACACGAGACGGTGACGGCAGACCTGGGCCAGCACCCTGGTGCTCTTCCCCTTGGCTGTCTCCCCCACAAGCTTGCAGTGACAGGACTCAGGGGTTTCTGGAATGATTTCAGCTTCCATTGTGACGGCCCCCATTCACACTAAGGATTGTTGATTATCTGAGGCAGCGATCATGACATAGATGACTCTGAGGTGGCAGCCGGGAGTTTTAAAGATGGCACAGGCCGGTCTGGAGGCTGACTCTCGGGGTGGCGAGGAGGGTGTAAGCATCTGTGATTTTACTGGATAAATAGTTATGAGTTAAATGAGACATGTTAACATGTGTACAAGGTGAATTATGAATGTGCTGGTGCCTCTCATGCTATTTCTATACTCGCTTTTTTTTTTTTTTAGGCTGGAAATGCTTCATGGAAATAACACTTCCTGATTTGTTTTTAAATGTGCATGACACGTGTATGTCTCTATACTCTAGGTGTTTACCTGAAAAACGTGTTAAGTAGTATTGTATAAGTGGAACGATTTGTTTAAACCTCAGCCACCTTACTGTGTGAGGGATCCAACAATAAATCATAATTAAAACATGAAGTTTATTACGCGTGGAATCTGCTTAAAACAAGGCATATATGTAGGCTGCTATGCTCGACAGTGGGCAGCTCAGAGCATTATGTGATTTCTATAATTTACCTCATGTTTTATACTAGCTATGCCCTTGCTATCATCAAGTAAATTAGAACAATCTAGGAAGAGACATTTAAAAAGAGATATATCTTTATTCTGTGAAATAGCATGATATTGAAGATAGTGTAGTGATTTTTTTTTTAATTTTTTTTATCAATTAAGTGAGAATTAGAATACTGCATTTAGAGTTCATGGCTTTTCAAATTTTTTTTTTTTCCCCCCTATTTGGAACCAACTGTTACCAAAGGAGCACATGAGCAAACGGTACAGTAACAAGGGCTTTTATTTCATTTTCCTTCACTGGAGTTCTGACGAGCTGACATTGCGATGAGCTGCCTTCGCTGCTAATAACTGCGTAGCAGCTGTGCTCACACTCTGTGGAGGTGTTGGCGCTCAGGGTGAGCGAGGCGCTCCGGAGGCCCTCTGAAGTGGTCGGGGAGTAAAAAAAAGAAGCTAACCGATTAAATAAGCATCTTGTCTCTTTCATTATAATTACCGCTGCCTGCTGATCTTAGGAAGGATCATCTCAGAATGTGCCACCGACGTCCAGTCCCTCCTCCCCCAGGCCAGCTGGCATACAGACAGCGGCGCAGTTTGAATGAAATTCAGGGTGTCGGTGCCCAAACTCAGACAGAGGATGGAGGACAGGATGGGCCACACTGTTGGAAAGAGCCGATGCCATCGGACCCATGGGTGTATCTGACCGTTAAAAAAAAGCCAAGCCAAAGTCTGAGATCAATGTCAATGGCGGTGAGCACGCGCAGCCCCGGGAACGGCCCTCTGCGTGTGGGATTGGACTTTGCTGCATCGGATCTGGAAGACTGGTGGGCCTGTCTGTCAGAGATGAACACAGGCATCTCCACAGCTGGAATTCCTCTCCCGCCCAGGAGAGCACGGGCCTGGAAATACGTGCAAGAATGCGCGTCATGTCACTATTTGTAGCAGCCAGCCCCTGAGACAGCGGGGAGGGCAGCCTGAGGTCTCCGATCAGGTGGGCCCGGCATGCTGGCGGGCTCACCGGACTAGGCCAGGCTGATGAGAATGTCTCATGTGGATGACTCAGAGTCAATTAACCAGCAACATTCTCACCCAAACGGAACCCACTCTTCCTCCCCCTCACAGTCCGCCTCTCCCTGACCCTGCTCAGCTGGTGAGAAGTTGCCGACAGCTCTTCCAGCCTTCTGCTGTACCATGTAAGGGATGTATGTGTCCGATTCCGGGTTTGTATGTGGTTTCCCTGCTCTCTCCTTCCTCTCCCAGCTCACTCCTACCAAAACATGAACTCCCTGGGGGACCCAGGCTGAGATTTCTGTCTGTGCTCCTCACTGATGTGTTCTGAGCAGCTAGGGTCTTGCCTGACACTTAATAATTTGCGGACTGCATGAACAGAGGCACACCACCACTGTGTGCTTTTATACTGAAGGCAAGTTGGATTTCAGATTCACACGCACGCACATGCGCGCGCGCGCGCACACACACACACACACATTACAGTGCCTACCACAGGCCCAGCCCAGGAGCAAATGAATCATCACACATGATTCTGATGCTTAACAATACTTGGAGTGTTACATTTTATTGCAACATTTACAATTATAAAAACAAAAACAAAAACACACGGGTGATCTCAGCATAATAACATACTGGTTCCATTCAACCAGAAGCAACCTGGGCCATTATTCGTACTCAATCACTGACTGCAGCCCCGCTGCATGCTTCTCCCCGGGCCTGTGACAGAAAGGTGTTCTCCAGATGTTTCTGACATGTCTGATATCTGCACAGTATCAGGACCCATTCAGTCTGAGAGCTGATACTCTAACCATGGAGCAAAACCTGTAAGGGCTCTTTTTAAAAACCTATATATTTTTATTAGTTTTAGAAAGAGAGCAAGGGAAAGCAAAAGGGAGGGAAGAAAGGAGAGGGAGAAGGAGAGGGAGATCCACATGAAAGAGAAACATTGACTGGCTGTCTCCTGCACGCCCCCTACTGGGCCCGCAACCAAGGCACGTACCCTGGGATGATGCTCACCAACTAGCCACATTGGCCAGGTCTAAACCCTTTCCAATGACTACAGTCAGGCTTGCTGCATTAACTTTCCTACACACCATCACAAGAAACTCTACTTTTAGCCACAAAGGCCAAATGGATGCTTCCCAAATATTTTCTCATCATAAAAAAAATGTGCCAAAAAAAAAAAATATGAAGACCCACTCAAGCCCATCAGTTTGGCAGCCCCAGGAGGCCACAGGGTGTCTCCTGCTGCCCCAGCTGCTCAGAGACCTCAGGGCCCAGCCGCATTGAGGTACCCAAACCCATTGGTGTCACGCTGTGAATACTCTTCGCCGGAGAGGAAATACTGGATTGTGCACAAGGAGACGGTGAATAAAAGTTCTTTGCAACCTCATTTTTAATACTGAAAAACTGGAACAACTTAGTCAATAAACTGCAGAGTGAAGTAATATACTACCCTATGATAGTGCATTTACGGCATTGTTCCAAAAATGGCAATACATGACCAAATGGTATAGGTATCATCATGAATAACTTTTTTAAAAATATATTTTATTGATTTTTTACAGAGAGAAAGAGAGAGGGATAGAGTTAGAAACATCCATGAGAGGGAAACATGGATCAGCTGCCTCCTGCACACGCCCTACTGGGGATGTGCCCGCAACCAAGGTACATGCCCTTGACCAGAATCGAACCTGGGACCTTTCAGTCCGCAGGCTGACGCTCTATCCACTGAGCCAAACCGGTTTCGGCATCATGAATAACTTTTAAACATATAAAGAAGAGTGAAAATGATTGCACTGTGGACTGTTACTCTTTAGATAAAGCTATCAACTTGCAAAGGTATTAAAGTTGGGTAGGAAGGATATAAGCATCTATGATTTTGTTTCCAAGGACTTAAATATTGATTTAAGAGAGGAAGGGAAAGGGGAGAGAGATAGGAACATCAATGATGAGAGAGAATCATGGATTGGCTGCCTCCTGTACTCTCCACACTGGGGATCGAGTCTGCAACCCAGGCATGTGCCCTGACCATAAATCGAATCCTCACCTCTTGGTTCATAGAACAATGCTCACCACTGAGTCATGTTGGCTGGGCTGTACACCTACCTTTGCCCCACCCTATATATTCTAGTAGACCTAAAAATTAAAATAGTTTTGATTATTCATGGAGAAAACATAGTAAATAGTCTATCAAGTACAGAATTTTATTTAAAAAAATGTGCAAGGCATCCCCTCTCCCCCCAAGCAATTCCTTAAAAATGAAGATAGCATTTATTAATCTAATTTCATCTCTAGTGAGGCCTGAATAGAATTGACCAGGGATCCTGTGAATCCCCCAAACTCCACACATCCAGCTTTTTAATAAATGCTAATCCTGCAGATGCCAGATGTTGCTATGTTGACTGGGGATTCTGTCCCGATGAAGTTCAGTCCTCTGGCTGTGCCCTGTCCTCTCGGGGAGCTTTCACCTTGATCGTGTGTTCACATTCAACCCCCCTTGTCGACAGGATGTCAGATCATAAGGCAGAAGCAGTCATGGAAATAACAGCTCTCCTTCTCACTGTGCGCAAAGGGTGGTTTGAAGACTTTAATCATGGTCAGAATTTTCCAAAATTCTCTGCTTTGAGGTTGACAAGCATCTCAGATAGAACTTGTGATGTTTGGATGACTCGTCCTTTTGCCAAAGCTAACTCTCCCCATTCCCATGGTGAGACAATCCTTTAGCACTGCTGCTGCTAAGGTCCAAGTGGAGTTCTCCTCTCTTTCTCCCCTGTCCTGGCCGGGGAGGTGGGTGGGGGGAGACCACGTCTCCTCTTGCTGACAAGAAACAGAAAGTTCTAGCATCTAAATAGACTGAGGAGCATCCCGCAGGTTCCAAAAGTCCTCCACAAGCCTACGCCCAGATCACAGCCCTCACACCGTTACCAGTCCAGTGAGAATGGAAGACTAAAGGAGGGTAAAGAGAGAAACAGAAGTGTGGCTCCTCCCCCCTCAGTGTTTGCCATGGAACCCGTATGAGGCTTTTGCAGAGTCCGGCCTCTTCGTAGGGGAACAGGCCTGCTTTGGCCCCAGTGCCTCCTGGTTCCCTGGGAGACGAGGGCCCCAGGTGATGACTCTGGAGAGAGGCTGCAGCGGGAGAACCTGGGGTCCTCAGGTAGAGAGAGAAAACGCACTCCCATTCCCTGGGCCCTTCCTTGCTCTGGGATGGGTCCCATGCTAGGGGGTAAGAGAGTGAAGGGATCTTGGGCTCCTCCTTGTGGTCAGCATCTGCCATTAAATAGTCATCCTCAATTTTTAAAAAAATATATTTTATTGATTTTTCACAGAGAGGAAGAGAGAGGATAGAGAGTTAGAAACATCGATGAGAGAGAATCATCGACCAGCTGCCTCCTGCACACCCCCCACTGGGGATGTGCCCACAACCAAGGTACATGCCCTTGACTGGAATCGAACCTGGGACCTTTCAGTCCGCAGGCCGACGCTCTATCCACTGAGCCAAATCGGTTTCGGCTCAATTTTTTTTGAGAAAAAATAAAATTGAGGAAAGGTTTTAATTCTTCTTCTTCTTCTTCTTCTTAATTTATTTAGGTCACCGTGCTTTGGAGAAACCTAACCATTCACACCATCCAATTAAAATCCACACAGACTTATAAACCAGTTAGCAGTTTATGTCATGGCGGTAAAGCATCTAGCACATATCGTCCTCCCAGGACATCTAGAGTCTAGACCCACCATCCAAACCTACACTCAGCACCTGTGAGGCCATTGGTACTGCCTCTCTGTTCACACACATCGTGTTATTCCTACCGCTTTACGGAGGAGGGATCCAGAATAAAAGAGAACCCCTTTGCCTGACGGTGTGGCTCAGTGGTTGAGCGTGGCAGTGTAAACCAGGAAGTTGTGGTTGGATTCCCAGTCAGGGCACATCCCCATTGTGGGGTGAGCAGGAGGCAGCCCATCGATGATTCTCTCTCATTGTTGATGTTTCTCCCTCTCCTTCCTCTCTGAAATCAAGAGAGAGAGGGAGAGAGAGAGAGAGAGAGAGAGAGAGAGAGAGAGAGAGAGAGAGAGACAGACACCGCCAAAAGTCTTCAAGGTCACAAGACCAGTAACTATCCAAACCAGGATTTACACCCTGGCCGGTCTGATCCCCTAGCCCTGTGCGCTTTCCTCCTCTGCCAGGCGGCTTCCACGAAGCTATGACAAACGCCCCATGTCGAGACATTTCAAAATCTGTCCCTGATGTGTCAAGTCGCAGTCTGGCTATGGAGGTTGAGGTTGTTACTACGCACTGAGGACGCTGCAGGTGGGGAATGAGGCGCCCTCTCCATCGCGGTTGCTAACAGCCACTCTCCGGGGCCTGCTGCTGTTGGCAGCCCGGCTGCTTTCCTCGCCAGCTGTGGGGCCTCTGTGCAAAACCAGCCAGTCCATGTCTGATCGCAAGATTCCCAGTTAGCCGGCTGCCCCTGTCTCTGGTACCAGCAGTCATGTCTTGGGGCTTGAGGTCCCTTCCCAGCATGCATTGGAGATCGCCCCGTTCTGCAAACCCAGAGCCACTGAACAGGATACCGTTGCATGCATGGAAGTGGCCAGTTGAGCAAGGGACCCGGGCTACCTGAATGCTCTCCCAAAGGATCATTTGTTCCTTTGCTCTCCCTGAATGCTCTCTCAGATCATTTGTTGGGAGCACCTGGCTTGCTCTGCACGGAATTATAGCTTCATGTATGAAGATATAGAAACAGGCAGTTTAAATACTGAAAATCATTCCTTTCAACCTTAAAATATGTCCCCCTATCACCAGAGTGAGTTGAACAAACATTCAGGGAACCACGTTTCTGCACGTTTGACATGATGTTTTGATGCTGAATGTGTCCCTGGCTTCAGTGAATAGACCGCCAGGATTCTTACCGGCCAGTTTCTAAAAAGTTTATTTCCTCACCATGTGTATATTTATTGGCGTTAATCTACTAATTTAATCCCATTTAACAAAAGGGTAATATGCAAATTGACCTTAAAAGTAGAACCACTGGGAACAACCGGTTGCTATGATGTGCACTGACCACCTGGGGCAGACGCTCAATGCAGATGCTGCCCCCTGGTGGTCAGTGTGCTCCCACAAGGAGAGCTCTGCTCAGCCACAAGCCAGGGCTATCGGCTGCCAGGGAGCCTTTCCTGCCTCCTCTGTAGCACTAAGGATGTCCAACTGTGGAGTGGACCTAAGCTGGCAGTTGGACATCCCCCAAGGGGTCCTGGGTTGTGAGAGGGTGCAGGCCTGGCTGAAGGACAACCCTCCCCCTCCCCAAGTGCATGAATTTTCATGCACCAGGCCTCTGGTATACATATTGAATTAGTGGAAATAGACCTGATTTCACAAATTATATTCATTAAACGAGGCCAGGCCAACACGATTCTGTTTAGACTTAAATGAACAAAACAGCATTTATACCGAAGGCCCTTAAACGGTCCTCTCTTTATCTCCAGGCCGAAGGGAATGCAGTGGAACTAGAGTTGATTGACACTTCTCCCTGACCTCTCTGTCCTTTCCTCATGAAAATGCTCAGCCACTCCTGAGGGGCCCAGCTGCCAGACAAAGCCCAGGGTCTGCGAGGTGGTACCTTGGGGAGGGCTCATGGAGAGATTTGGCCAATGAGAAGGCAAGGCTGGAAAATGTCAGATCAGATATGCCCATCGCCATAAAAAAGGTGATGCCCCCAAGAGGGGAGGGCCAATTCCATACTGAACTCAACCTATGGAACACAAGTCTCTTGCTACTGGTTTTACTACCCTATCTTTGCTATCGGGAGGAATAGTTGCAGAAAAAATCCCTTTGTTAAAGAGAAAGTCAATTTTCTTTTCACCAAAAGAAAGATCTCAGCATACCATATAAGTGAGAAAAAAACCCCCACATGCATATTTCTATGGAGGAAAAAATAGTGCACATCTTTCTACCATATTTTTTTGTTTTTATTTATATATTACCATTTCAGAGAGGGAGAGAGAGGGAGAGATATACAGAAACATCAATGATGAGAGAAAATCATTGATCGGCTGCCTCTTACATGTCCCCTACCCCGCTCAGCCCGCAACTGGGGCAACCTCTTGGCCACTGAGTCACACTGGCCAGGCTCTATTTTACTTTAATATACCAAGTGTTTGACACAAAAAAATGTTAGATTTCTTAAATGTTGGAAGCCTTTTTGCCTAAAATGTCTGCCTTTTTTTTTTTTTTAATAACTCTTACTGTATGATAAAAACAAAACAAAATCTTAATATTGGATTTATGCAATAGCTAGTCACTGCCCAGTGCCATGAGGTCGTTTTAGTCTGCATCATTAATTACATTTCTTATAACTGCCTTTTCCATTTTTATTTCCTTTTTTAATAGAAAAATATTAGCACTCATTGCTATATATACCCCATTTGGCTACTCTATTTACATTTCAATTATATTTTAACGTTAGCGTCCAAACATCCGGAGCTGTGTATTGTTACCAATTATGTTGTTAGTAAGTTATATAATCTTCCAATTACACCTAAAAATAAATGCCAGGTGCTTAGATGGCAAGTCATTAACATGCACAGGATGGGCTGGGGCTGACCCTGGGGCCCGCTTCCTAGCATTCAGCCTAAAATTCAAAAGAGAAAGAAACAAAAAGCAAGCACATAGAGAAGAGGGGGGGGGGGGGGGGAAAGGAGGGTAAGAAAGAAAAGTGTATCTTTTATATGTCTCTGCTTTTCTGTCCCTCTGCTCACTCTTCCTGACCAATCGTGGAACAGATTTTGCAAGCTTCATGATAACACAATTGTTCAAATGTGTATTTTCTACCCAAAACGGAACACTCTGAATTTCATGTGTGAGGAAGGAAGAATAATTTTCCCCCAACCCTCCCAGGTTCTTGGCTGAAACACCCCCGAGTTCCTAGAGAGATAGTCACCCCACTTCCTCCTGGGACAGCCAGGGGACCCCCTTCCATGTGGAGGTCTCCCTCACAAATGTCTCCTACAAAGGGTAACTTGCACTTGGTTTTCAGATGACTCTTTGCTCAGTTACAAAAGCTAGATGCTTCTTAGGACAAAATTTTCAATCAAAATGTGAGAAACTGAAATAGTTCTAATTTGCAGATGCATTTTTTTTTTTCATCTTCCAGGAAACTTAGAATCTGCAATTTTTATTATTTACTTTTTTTAATTAAATGTATTGGGGTGATAAAGGTACGATTTTATAGGTTTCCAGTGTACGAGTCTATGATACATCATTTGTATACTGCAGAGTGGCCCACCATCCAAAGTCAAATCTTCTTCCATCGTTCTATATCTGACCCCCTTTATCCTTTCCTACCCACACCACCCTTCCCTCCGGTAACCACCATGGTGCTCTCTGAGTCTATGAGTTTTTGTTCATTTGTTTTTCTTGTTTGTTCACTTGTTGCTGTCAATTTTATGAGTGCAATCAGATGGTTCTTCATCGTTTCTGTCTGATTTCACCTAGCATGATATTCTCAAGATCCATCCATGCTGTCTTAAAATTGGGTATAGGACCGGAACACACACTTCTCTAAAGAGGACACACAAATGGCCAACAAATATAGGAAAAAATGCTCAACTTCACTAGCTGTTGGGGAAATGTGAATCAAAACTATAACAAGACACCACCTCACAGCCGTCAGAATGGCTATTATCAACAAGACAACCAGTAACAAGGGTTGGAGAGGTTGTGGGGAAAAGGAACCTGCGATTTTTAAATTCACCTCGATTTTTAAATATGGAGTCTTCTTCACTGGCTTATATGAGGGTATCAACTTTTAAAAGGCTCAGCCCCCTGTCTCCCCCTCCCTGCCATCTCTGGTGGCATCTGGCTGGGAGACCAAGATATAATGCCATCATGATTTCTGGAAAATTCTCCCATCCCCGTCCTTTCCAGGATGGTGTTCTGACTTCATGGTTAATTCCAAATGCTTCTCCTACATTGTGGAAGTCTTTTCCATTGCTTGAAAATAATGTTTTTAACTTTTATATGGTTCACAGGTCATGGATTTGGAAATCTCCAATTTAATACATGTCACTTTAACCAGAAATCCCTCCTCTGAATTTCCCCTTTAAAGTATTTTTGTTTACTTCTGTTTATAATTGTTTGATTTTGCTTTGGCACTTGGTTCTCACTGACTGAGTAAATTGAAGTAAAGATAAACATGAGGACAGTTCTCTCTTGAGCTCATTTTTGGACATTTTTTTTTTTTTTTAATTTTCTTTCCCAGGAAGAATGGTTTTGAATAGCATGCTACATGCTATGGATGACAATTTCAGGAAACATCAAAAACAACCAAAATGCTGATGGCCATTTGACAGAGAAAATCCCTGTGACCGAGGATAAAGTTGGATTCCACAATATGTTGAGGAGAA
This sequence comes from Pipistrellus hanaki, assembly GCF_964339955.1. Lineage (NCBI taxonomy): Eukaryota > Metazoa > Chordata > Mammalia > Chiroptera > Vespertilionidae > Pipistrellus > Pipistrellus hanaki. Next base: position 6,096,078 of record NC_140520.1, read on the forward strand.
ACTCATAGACAGCGACTCTTCAGTCAACTGCTCATTGTAACCAGGGGCTCTTCATAGCTTATGTCACAGCACATGCAGAGGCACCAGACATACCTTAAAAAGGATGTGGTGGAGGACACAGCCACTCCCTTCTCTCACCACAGACTTACTGCAAGTGGCAGGAAATTAGCACAGCCGATAATTACGAATGTTCCAATTCCCAGAGTGACACCAATTGTGTCTTCTTAATTCTGGAAATTAAGTGAAATTAGCTTTTCTTAGATCCTTTCACAACCTTTGAAATGCACTAATTTTTATTCTAGTGGCGAAGCAAGAACTTCAGATATTGACCTCCTGTAGTTCTCATTTTAAATTTCTCCTCTACACAAAATTATTAGACTACAAGGGATAGCATTTGGCTACAATTAAAGGACTTTGTTAACTTAGAAGCGGGGCCGAGGCCAGGATGACATTCACTTATGAACTTTAAAATAACTAACAAGATAATGAAACCATAGATTCCTGAGAAAATAGCAGAAGGGCAGGGTATCCCTGTAAAAATCTCTTAGCTAATCTGTACACTCGCATATGTTAGTAAATTACTGCGCACACACACACAGATAACGGAAGTCATTTAAATGTTATTAAATTTTGAATGCATTTCTCAGAATACAATAAATGCTTTGCTTTATCTCATAAGAATATCTCTCCTCCAAAGATGATTCACATTGATGACTAGCAAGCATCTATAAATATAACTCATATATATATATATATCATAGCTTCCCTCTCTCATTCTACCCATGTCTCTCTATTTTCTCTGTATATGGGCTTTTAGATATATTTAATTTAGGAAATACATGTTGGTCCTTGATCAACATGGGCTTGGACCATGGGAGTCCACTTGTACACAGATTTTATTTCAATGAATATATTGGGAAATATTTTGCATATTTTCTTCCTACTGTGAAACAATCATATAGCTTATGCTAGGCTACCATATTGCAATCATATTGCTTTTTATTTTTCGTTATAAATGCCTTTTCACTTTTGATGTCTAGGATTAGTCAAACGTAGAACACTTACAGTGTTTCATATCATATAAGACAATAATGATGTAGATAATGACAGACAGGTAATTCATTTGTAAACCGGCAACATAAACTTATAGTACCAATAAATACAGAGGGGTACTGTAAATATTCTTGCCTTCCTTATTATGTTCTTAAGATTTTATCTAACTTATTCTAGTCTAAGAATGCAGTATATAACATACATAACACACAAAATATATGCTAATTGGCTCCTCCCCTTCCCTCTTCTACTCTCCTTTTCTCTTTCCTTCCCTCCCCTCCCTTCTCTCTTCTCCTTTTCCTTCTCTCTCTCTCTCTCTCCTTCTTTCCCTCTCCCTCTCCCTCTCCCTCTCTCTTTTCTCCCCACCCCTGCTAATACTGGCATAAACCAGTGGATTGAGAAACATTTCCTTCTTTTCTGTTTTCTAGAAGAAACTGTGTAACATTGGTGTCATTTTTCTGTTAAATGTGTGACCAGATCTTCCAGTGAAACCACCAGACACATGGGGTTTCTCTGCCAAGGGCCATTCCGGAATTTATCACATAATTCCTGGACCACATAAAATCATCAATTTAAAAGCTATCCTGTTATATCTGGTCAGACTTTTCATTAACTCACCCCTATGCCTTGGCAGAGCCAGGCCAAATGATTCCGTGGGCCTATATGGCTTGTGGGTCAGACGTTCCCCACCCCTAGGATACTTGTCTCCTCCGGAAGGTTTTAAAATATGAGTGTAATTCTTCTAATAATTACATGTATTATTTTTTCATGTTAGTATGTTATCTAGGGGAAATTTGGTAATTTGTGGTATTTGAAGTATTAGTCATTTCATCTAAGTTGTCACTTATGCACATAGAATTTTTGTAGCATTCCTTGTTATCTTTCTAAGTTTCTGGTGGCTTTAGCAATACCTCTATTTTATTTAAGTTAAAAACATATATATATATATATATATATATATATATATATATATATATATATATATATATATATATATATATATTGTGTGTGTGTGTGTGTGTGTGTGTGTGTGTGAACACTTAAGGAGGATTGATTAAAAGCAATACAGCAATCCCCCACTTCTCCAGGGCATCTCACAATTGGTAGCTGATGGGCTAGGTCCATGGTCGGCAAACTGCGGCTCGCGAGCCACATGCGGATCCTTGGCCCTTAGGGTGTGGCTCTTCCATAAAATACCACGGCCTGGGTGAGTCTATTTTGAAGTGGCGTTAGAAGAAATTTAAGTTTAAAAAATTTGGCTCTCAAAAGAAATTTCAATTGTACTATTGATATTTGGCTCTGTTGACTAATGAGTTTGCCGACCACTGGGCTAGGTGAAATCCGTAACTTAAGCTCCGCAGGCATCACAATTCTTCATCTGCCCCCACCAAAAAATTCCTCAACAGTGTATGGAACTCGATGTCCTCAGAAGGCGGGGTAAAATTCAATTTTTAATTCATAGCTTCTGCCGATATTTACATTCCTCCCATTGAGAGAACTCACAGTATGGCACAAACGTCTGTGTCTGAGTCATCAAGTCTTGACAGTTTTCTCTTCTAAAACCATTACTATCGCAATAACATTCCCATAGCACAGCTTAGCTTTTGGGGCATGTTTAGAACTGTAATGACAGCACTTTGAAAGTTTGAGGAGTTGTAATGAAAATGGCGTTTTGTCTGGGAGTAATACTTTTAATAACAGGGCCAGGAGGGGACTGCACCCTGGGTCGACAAACAGCGCTGAAATAGTCAGAATATAAATCCAATCTGAGATGACGTTACACTCCAAGGAACACATCCACATGACAAAACAGTACATTAAAAGCAATTCCAAATGTTCTTGCATCTCTTAAAGAACATTAAGCAGAACCATTTTTCTTACAGTTTTTTTCTTTTCACGATTTTCTTGTGACTGTAAACTTCCACAGCAAACAGTAAGTACCTCACCAATGTGAGCTCCTTCCCTCTGTTGTGACTTTGCCCTTTCATAGTCTGATCTTCAGCTTTTCTCAGAAACATGATTGAGTTAACGGAAAATGTTGGGGGAATGAACAAAGGGATATTCATTCTTTTTAAAAATATGTATCTTTATTGATTTCAAAGAGGAAGAGAGAGGCAGAGAAAGAAACACCAATGATGAGAGAGAATCATTGATCAGCTGCCTCCTGCATGCCCCACAGTGGGGATCAAGCCACAACCCGGCCATGTGCCCTTGAGCAGAATCGAACTGTGACCTCATTATTTCCCCAAAATGTGGGCCCTAGCTCTACATTTCACAGTAATTTAAAAAATGTATGTTGAGAGTCTATTATAATTCAGATACTATATTAGAAACTAGAGGCCTGATGCAGGAAGATTCATGCAAGAATGGGCCTTCCTTGCCCTGGCTGCTGGCACCACCTTGACTCTGGCTGGAGCTGCCTTTTCGCCTTCCCATGCTGCCCACAGATCTGGAGTGGCTGGGGGCGGTGCAGAACATCTGTGTCATCTCCGTGGCTCCTGCCACTTGGTGCCTGTGTATGCAAATTAACCCGCCATTTTTTGTTGGGATAATTTGTGTACTCACTCCTGATTGGCTGTTAGGCCTCACAGAGGCACAATCAATTTGCATCTTACTCTTTTATTAGTGTATATTACTGATAACAGCATTCTAAGGGCAGAGAGCTTGCTATCAGAGAGTGCAATGCTTTAAAGTAGAGCCAAAATGTAAGTGAATGCCCTTGAAAACATTTGGTGATGGTCGGAGTAATGGGCAGAGCAGGGGGAGAAAGCCAGGAATGACAGATGAACTCAAGGGAAAAGTTTTCCTTTTAATGATGTTCACATATGCCTTCCCGGACACCTGGAACAGCAAAGTGGAGAGAGAGTTCCTAAATGCTTTCAAAGCATCTGCAAGAACACCTTGTATGCGCAGCAGCCTTATGTGACCCGGGGCACCCTGAAGAACTCTTACGAAAAACCATTTCCCAACAGCGCATGTGGAAAAACACAAAACGCCTATTTCTTCCCGTCAGAATTAAGGATGTGTGTATATTTTATAAGCTTGCAGAAATGGCCGAGATAATTCTGGCTCCCTGTCTGCAGTAGTCTGAAGACACTGTAAATTCTGGGTTGGGATTTATTACAATGCAAGGAGAACAGCAGAAAGATAGAGATTTGTTAGAATGCTACCTGCCCAGGAACCCAAGTCCTCCCATTTTTTCTGGGGCCTGAAATCTCAATGAGACAGTGGAGGCAAAGGGCCGCATCATTAGCTGTCCGATTGCAGAAAATACTTGCTGAGTATAACTCACTTCAATAGCTCTGCAGCAAAAGAGTCAGAGGACAACTCTTGTGGGTAGAACTTAAAGTACAAAACCAGAAAGCTGGAGTTTAGGAGCTTAACTAAAAATAAAATAATGGTAATAAATGACATAAAAATAATAAAATAACGGTATGCCCTAAACTAGCATTTTCATAGAAGAAGAAGAAGAAGAAGAAGAAGAAGAAGAAGAAGAAGAAGAAGAAGAAGAAGAAGAAGAAGAAGAAGAAGAGGAAGAAGAAGAAGAAGAAGAAGAGGAAGAAGAAGAAGAAGAAATAATGAAACATATTACAGGATGCTATCTTTGGCTTCGCGTGAATTCACAGGATACAAAAACCCTTCACTGTCTTGTCTCTGCATTCAGGGAATCTGGAAATTCTTGTGTTTAACACAGAGTCTTCAATGGGAGTGCCTCCATAGGCACATTAGAAGTTGACCCTCCTCCCGGGCCACATGTCTTGGGACGGTCCTTCTCTCTATCGGCTGTATGCACACAGCCCCTGGGATTGCAAGCTCACACGTTAGCACCAGCAGCCTCCTCCCCAGTTCATGCGTGTCTAAGGAGACGTGCCCTCTTGACCTCTGTACAGCATTAGACATGCTTCATCTCCTTTTACCTTCATCTTGAAAGTCTTTCCACCTAAAACGTCAGTAACTCTTTACTGTTCTCTTACAACTCTTCTCTGTTTATTTTTTCTCTCTCTCTGACTGGTTTGTACCTCAAAGGTTAGAGCCTAAATTATTTTCATGCTCAAATATCCCTTCATTAGCTATTTCATTTAACCTCACACGGCCAATTCTTCCCTTCGTAGAAATGACAACCTAGGCAAGTCTGGGATGAGAAAATAAGCACCTCATCTGAGAATTCTTTACTATGTATAAAGGCCTCTCGATGATTCTAGTGTCTTTCAATTGTTTTCCCTTCCTAATTCCTCATCCTCCACTTGACCTGGGATGTTCCCCTCCTTCTATTCTCCTTAATAAAACCTCCGGTCATTTACTCCAACACAAACACTGACTAACCAGCAGGGGGTGCTCCCAGGCATGATACCTGGGCAATCCTTTGGGACCCCATGCCTAGGAGAGCCCCCCGCTGGCTTACTGCTCCTCTGCAGCTGTCCTAAAAATCTTAATCGCATTCTAACAAGGTGCTGTGCATGTTTATTTTGCACTCGGCCCTGAAAATCAAGAAGTCCTTCTGGCTTCTAATGACAATGAAGACATTTCATACAGCCTTTTATCCCAAACCCTAGGCCTTTCATACCCATATTTCCCAGCCTAATGACCACGCCTACCACACTCCTCAGTGAAACTGAGCTGCTTTCCGGATATATTTATGTCTCCTGTAATTAGGTGGGTTATTACCACTTAATATACCCTCAATCCAACCCCTCTCATTTTTACTCTAATTCTTTCTTTTCATATCTTTGCCCTCCCATATTTTTATGGAGTCCTCAGGGTTGAGCTATATCTCATTTCTAAAATCTCTAGTGCCATGCTGTTTTCTTAGAGAACATATTTATAAGGTTTCTCTTGGTTTTCTTCTGAGTATATGTTTTTATAACTGGCAACAAATACGATGAAGATAATAATAAACTCTCTAATTTATGTACCACATACAGTACTTCAAATATACAATATGTGCAATAACAACATTCACTAATCTATACTGTTTAACTATGTTATGACAAAATATAAAAAATATCCTTCCTTTTGATACACACAACTCATCCTCATATTACAAAGGAAAACATATCTAAGGAACTGGTTAACCATCCTGATTCTCCACATACAGAGCGTTTGCTCCTGGGAAGACTAGGGTAGGGCAGAGATCCAGGCCACGGTAACTTCTGCAATGGGCACACTTGCAACGCAGAGGGAGGAGGGAGAGAAAAGAAAGGAAGACAGAGAGAAATGGGACTGCAGACACTGTCGTATTCATTGTGCTGATTAACACGCTCCCTGGTCTCAGTCACCACCCTCTCTGACGTTCCAGGGCGGCAGCACATCATTTGCTGTGCTTGGCCCCTGACAGAGAAGGGAGAGGGTAGGACATAAAGCTGGCGATGATGCAGCTGGCCTCCAGCGCTGTGTTTATGAGAGCATCCATTCGTGTCTGCTTGGGCTTGTTGAGTAATATCCATCCTGTCCCGGAGGCATCGATCAAACAATGCAATGCTGTTAGATTAGACTTTTCAGGTTTTCCGCTGGCTCCAGAGCATCTGGAAACTTCTTAGTGTTAGACGGTTATAGGCATCACGTTTTGGTTGTGCATATCAGTGGTTCTATTATTTTGCAATGTCAGATCAAGATGACATACAGGAGAAAAATAAGAGAGAAAGAGAAGAATTAGGACAGTGATAAAGACAAAAAGAAAGTGAGGAAGTACATTTTCTAGCTGGACTGGAAGTCAAGTAGCATCTAAATCAGTTCCATTGTTTAATTCCCAGGTTATCCTCATTCCTTGTCCACTTTCCATCCATACCTTGGTCGCTTACATAAATGCAAGCACATTAAATGTTAGCAAGGACAGGCTGCAAGCCAAACCTTTGCTTTTCTTATAATTTGTGAAAACTATTCCTATCCTATGACCGCACTCCTCCCTTGGTGTGCGCAGAGAAGGAGCATCAAAGGCAAAGTGTGAGATCTAATGAACAAAAGGAACTGACCAACAAAATGAGACCCGAAACATGGAAGCATGGGACAGACTGCCATACCTCGGGAACAGAGTGCCCTACCTCGGTGTGGAGTTGGGGCTGAGGAGAGATAAACCCAAGAACTTACATAATTATATGCTTAGCCCTGGGGCACGGGCAATAGGGGGGTGAAGCCCATGGGGGTTGGGGAGGGGTGCAGGAGGGGGAGAGAGGAGGAGAAAATGGGAGATATCTGTGATACTATCAACAATAAAAAATGTATTAAAAAAAAGCAAAATAAATTACTTATGAGGGTTATTGCAGGTACATATGAAGATCCCACGTAATCCATGGTTTATTTGATTCTTCCAGTCAATGGTTGCTTCCTTGGCAAGGCAAAGAGCGGGAGCAAAAGGCCTGTGGTTTTGAGGGTCCATTGAAAAGGACCCTCGTGGACATCACAGACATTGAAGAACGCTACCCCTAGAGGCAACCACAGACATCGCCTGGAACTCCAGCGACATTGCATTTCTTGTCTGCAAAACTTGTATTTTTCAAGCCAGGATACTGAGTTCAAAGACAGATTCTTAAATACAATTTATTATGCCATCAGCATTCTCCAGCTACGTTGCGCAGTGGTTACATAATAATGACTCAGCATCCCATATGCACAGTTGCGTTGGGCAGTAGAAAGATGGTCTGTCTGTGGGCTTACATAAGCAGTTACTGCCAAGGCCTCAAAGCAATTGCTCATGGCACTCCTTGGCGGGGTGCCCCTGAGCTCAGCATTTTAGAAACACACAGACAAACAATCATAACACAGGTAACTCCACTCATGCTCAGCACTGCAAAGATGGAGAAGTAGGGATAGAAAACAGAAAACTATTTTGCTTCCTTCAAAGTATGATTATTCTCTGAATGTGTATTAGGGGATTCAGAAACAGGCTATTTGTATAACAGAAGGGAACATTTTAATCTCTTGAAAGAAGGAGCAGCACAAGTTTTGAGACTAGAGCTGATTGTTTAGAATTAAACATATTTCATGTCTAATGTATCTGCAAGTCTGAATTAGAAACTTTCACGGAACTTTGATTGCATGACTGTAAAACTGATTTAGTAATAGACACACGAATCGATAACTGCTTTTCACATACGAGCAAATAATATGTGTGAATAGCTGAATGCTATGCTTTACGTTTTGAGGATCCCACTGCAAACAACCATACATCTAGACTGTATTTCTAAGTGCTGGGATTTGCCATTCACTCGGGAATTAGTTGATACTGTGGAAGATTGAAACCAGGAAGAGGATTCTCAATTGAGGATAATCTAGTTTCTTCTGCATTTTGTATTCAATGAACTATCTGAAATATCCCAAACTTTTCAAAATATGTAGTTTTCCTTTTTCTATTTTTGAATAGTAAAAAGATAGTAATTGTATCATTGGGACCATCAATATCAAAAATCCTCTGTAGCTTTGTAAAGAAAATGTCCATTTTTCTTGTTAAAGAAAATTCTAGACAAGATTCCCTCACACAAAGCCTCTATGTCTCTCATTCTCTCCCTCTCTCTCTCTCTCTCTCTCTCTCTCTCTCTCTCTCTCTTTCTCTCTCTCTCTCTCACACACACACACACACACACACACACACACACACACACACTGAGTGACCAGATTATTATATGTTCAGAGATCATAATAATCTGGCCACTCAGTGTGTATACCAGGAGGCCAAAGAATCCAGCATTCATGTCTACGAAGACTGATTCCAAGGCCATCTAATGCGTCATGCTGGGTTAGGAAAAAAAAATACCAGATATAATAAAAGACTGAAAACTTTGGAGGTATGATATCTTTATAGTGATAAAACCATCGACTTCTAGTACTATGTTTTTAAATTTTAAAAAATGCACTTGAATTCATTCAAATGCCTTTTCATCAACTGAAAATAGTAACAGCAGTCTTTCTACTCTGACACATCTATAAACTAAATATATAAACAAGAGTCCTTTTATCAAATACCTTTTAAGTGTAAAGTAAACTGGACTTGTACATGGAGTTTTAGTGTTGACGTGTCTTTCAAATTTCAGTTTGGCAGTATTTTAGATAATAATGTTTTCAGCCACTAAATTTGTTTGGCTGGCAGCTTTCTGCTTGTGGGTGTATTATCCTGGTTTGATGCCAGCATTATGTTAGCTTCACAAACTTGAAATTCTATCCATAGGTAGTAAATAGCCCTCGGATTACATGGCCCACCGATAACCTTTTCCACTAGGTCCCTCTCTGACTTTGGATACGGACAGCGAAAAGCATGTTTGTCTTATTTCACTTATCTCTGTTCAACGCTGGGGATCAAGAGGAGTCCATTTAGGTGTCTCTCACGGAAATTCAGAAATGGGATTCAAAGAGCTTAGTCTGTTCCCTGGTTTCTTGAAATAAGGACAAGTAATTTCAGGAGCTGAAATGGACTTTGATAGGCTCAAATATTAAGGTAGAAAATACCAATATTCACAGGGCTGCCTAAATGCGCAGCACAGGTGGACACAGACTAAATTCTCACTGTTAAAAACTGTTTTTTCTCAGTTCTAAGACATTAAGAAACCCATGTTTCTATGAACCCAGAAATACTGAAGCATAAAATTTCCTATAACAAAGCCTGAACTGCAGAAGACAAAATCTGAGGGTGCACAGAAATCCAGGGGTATGTGGAAATCTGAGGACATAGAGAGACCAGCTTAGAAAGAAATTGGGTTTCTGAATGACTGCTAACTTGGGCTGCTCGCTTTTGAACTTTTGTAGCTGAGATAGAGGTAGAAAGACATATATATATATATATATATATATATATATATATATATATAGAGAGAGAGAGAGAGAGAGAGAGAGAGAGAGAGAGAGAGAGAGAGGGAGATGGATAGAGAGAGAAGGATCCTCTTTTTCTAAGCACCTTTACTTTGGGGCTCTTTTGCTTTCTTTCTTTTTTTAAAGCAGCAGCTTAGCCTTTATCCTAAGTAGGCCAAGAATCGGCGTGGTAAATAGCACTCGGAGGAAAGAGGGAGGGAGGTGAAGGGAGCTGGAGGGACACGGAAGCCAGAGAGCACAGGCTTCCAGACCACAGTCCAGGGGATCAGCACAGCTTCCATTTCTCCGCTTCCTCATTTAATTCTGAATCTCAGGTCAGTGTATGCTACCAGCGATGCTCCCCATGGTGAGGCTCCGAAGGATAGAATAAGCTCCTCGTTCTCCTTTAAGCTGGATGGCGCTTTCCTTTCAAAAGAGTCTCTACTAACACGATATTTGACCCACAGCCTGACACTGCAAGTGCACCCCGGAATCATGACTGGATGGGGAGCAGGAAGAACGAACATGACGCGACCCTGGCCTGTGACACTGACACCGCATATGCATCAACCAAAGAATTCTCTCTTGCCTTTGGCATCTGGATAGCATGCCCTTACACAATCACATTGTGGGAGAATCAGAAGCCAAATATAATCCATTTTTATTAGATTTCTCTGTAATGGAAAAGAGTACAATTAAGATCCAAAGCTCCTTTGGTTGGAAGTAGAAAGATGAGCAGATCCGTGCTTTGAAATTAATGAGATGGAAATGGATTAGGTTGATAATAATTATTATAATAAGAGTAGTTTACATGCATGATTCCTGGGAGCCAACTCATTTACATGCAATGCTGTACTTCATTTCAAAAAATTTCAGGAAGGTAGATTCGCTTGGCATTCTTCTGACACATCTGAGCAAAGTGAGTTGTAGAGTGCTAAGAAATTCACCCGCTGTTAGAGGTGGACTTGGTTTCCCCTTTTGCTTTCGCAACAGCTGAGGCAATTTACACTACAACCCTATATGGGACATTAACAGGAAATTAACCATGTGCCTTGCTGAACTGAAGTAACCAGACCCTCTCCCATCTGTGCCGGTAGCACTTACATGTTTATAGGCCCACATGTAGAAGGCAGAATAATGGCTTCCAAGATGGCCGTGCCCTAATCCACGGAACCGGGAGTATGCTGCCCTCTGAGGCCAATGGGACTTTGCAGGCTTGATTAAGGATAAGACAAGGAGATGGGAAGATGAGCTTAGGTTATCCAGGAGGGTGCATCTAGTCACGTGGGTTCCTTTGGTTTCCAATCACAGGGACATTCGGTAATATTCTGTATTAGTTTAAGATGTTCAGCAAAGTGGTTAGACCAGTGGTCGGCAAACTGCGGCTCGGGAGCCACATGCGGATCTCTTTGGCCCCTTGAGTTTTCAGCAAAGGCCAGTTTAGGAGCACACTAATCAAGTTAATAACAAGGTACCTATCTATATAGTTTAAGTTTAAAAAGTGTGGCTCTCAAAAGAAAGTTCAATCGTTGTCCTGTTGATATTTGGCTCCGTGGACTAATGAGTTTGCAGACCACTGGGTTAGACAATCATGGACTTTATAGGTTAGTCCCTGCGCTGCTTCAAATACCCGCCTGGCCCCATACACAGTTATCACACTATTGTTGACTATATTCCCTCTGCTGTGATCCTCCTCTCTGTGACTCACCCGTAACTACCCATTTGTACTGCTTCATCCCTTCACCCTTTTCACTCCCAACCCTCCTTCACTCCGACAAAGACATGGGTTCTTCACTTCCCCAGCGACCTTGAACTAGGGAGAAGGCAGGATGGTTAGGACTCTACCTGCTGTTGCTGGGTCTGAAGCCAAGGAACATGCACGGTCTCTACAAACTGAGAAACAAACAGGAAGACAGATGTGCCTGGCCGGTGTGGCTCAGTGGCTGAGCGTCAACCTCTGAACCAGGAGGTCAGGGTTGGATTCCCGGTCAGGGTACATGCCTGGGTTGCTGGCTCAATCCCCATTGTGGGGCGTGCAGGAGGCAGCTGATCCATGATTCTCTCATCATTGATGTTTCTAACCTTTCTCTCCCTCTCCCTTCCTCTCTGAAATCAATAAAAAAAATCAATAAAAATAGATTTAAATACAAAAAAAAAAAAAAAAAAAAAAAAAAAGCAGAAGACAGATGATTCCCTAAAACCTCTGGAAAGGAATTCTGTGATTCTTGCCAATTCGGACCAGTGCCGGAATGCTCACCTACAGAACTGTACGATGATAGACTTGTATTGGTTCAATCTCCAAGTTTGCGGTATTTGTCACTGAAGCAATAAAAACAACAACAATAAACATGTTCTAGAAGTTACTATAAATTACATCACAACCCCAGAAGTTACTAGTATGTGGATTCCAGGATCCTTTCTTTCATTTGATACTTTATGCACCTTTTGTGTGCCCAGACCCACCCTAAATCCCATTATTATAGAAAAATCAATAGTTACAGGGAAAGCAAGATGCGCTCTGACCAGGAACACACAACATTTGGTGGGAAATGTGCCTTTTCCTTGATCTTACTGTAATTAAATAACTTACATGCTCCAACCTCGGATTGGAGGGGCTTTTCATCAAGACAGAGTCAAACAGAAAAGTGGCCCACATTCAAAAACGGAGCGGGCCCAGATGGACCCGGGATGGCGGGAGTGCCTGGAGAGAGCGGACACAGGTTGCTAACTGTGTGCCAGGGAGCCATTCCCACCGTCTCTAGAAGGCAAACAACAACAGCTCCGGCTCCAGTCTCTGGCGGCGGGAAATGGGCCTTTAAGTAGCTAAAGTAACATGCACTTAGGGAAAGGAAAATTAATTTTGCAACTGCACGTGTAATGAATATGACACAGAAAAGAACAAAAACAGACCAAAGGCAAAGGGCTTTGGAAGGGGGAGATCATGAGATTGAATAATACCTATAGAGTGACTCCTCTGTCAGAGTTTCATGTGCAGGTGTGTGTGTGTGAGTGTGTGTGTGTGTGTGTGTGTGTGTGTGTGTGTATAGATATAGATATATAGATATATAGATATAAATATATATACATATATATATATATATATATATATATATATATATATATATATATATATAGTTAATCCTCAACCAAGAATATTTTTTTCCATTGATTTTTAGAGACTGGAAGGGAGGAGGAGAGATATATAGAGAGAAACATCAATGTGAGAGAGACACATTGATTAGTTGCCTCCTGCATGCACCCCAACCAGGGTCAGGGATCTAGCCTGCAACCAAGCTATGTGCCCTTGACTAGAATCAAACCTGAGACCCTTCAGTCCATAGGCCGATGCTCTATCCACTGAGCCAAACCATCTAGGGCTCATGTGCAGATATATTGATGAAGATGAAGCAGGTGAGAAGATTAGCAGAAGAAAGATAAGGCTTCATTTTTAGAGTGAGCATGTTTGAGTAAAGGGATATTAGATGTGATTGTAATAATGATAATAATGAAAATTATACTCTACACCCTCAACTACAGCATGATCAGTGTACATAAAATTAAGAAATCGCACATCTTAATTACTGCTGTAAAAAGGGAAGCATAATTAATTAGTAAATTAAATATTTAATATACATTCATGATACAGCAGTTAATTTCCTGCTATTTTGCTTTAAACTCTAATATATAATTTGAATGTATAAAGAGGCTGGCTCTCTCATTAGTTACCACTATAAGATAGATATATTACTGTTAATAGTTCCTAATATTTATTTACTCTTTCCTTACAGACCAGAGCGCTTCATAAATATGTACCTTATAACTTATTAGCCTTTTAGACTCCCAAGGAACCAAATTCCTTGTGTTCAATGGACAGAAAGGCAACTTAGCTTTCCTCTCTGTCCCCACCTTTTCCAGTTTTCCTCACTCACTCCATGCACACAACTTCAGCCAGTTCCCGTAAGATCTCACTCTTTCAGACCCTGGTTACATGTTCTCTTCTGATCGTGACCTGATGAAGTTTAAATATTTCCAAATAATTATGATAGCACAACATTCCATAATACACATAAAACACCCAGCACAGCACTTCACACACATGACTCTTCCTCAGCCACATCATCTATCCTTGAGGAGATGAAGAGAGTTGAAAGCAGGGTTAACTGTTTAAAGAAGAGATGATGGTTTGAACATTGAGCTTTTAATATTCCCACGAAAACTTCTCTGTTGTTACCAATGATATGATTATCCTTCTTGATCACAGTATAAAAACATTAGTAAGTCCTCTTTCTAGGAGTTTGGTTCTGAATGGAAGATGGAAGAAGCAGGTGTAAAGTTGGGGTAAGATAATGCAGGGTGCCTCCCCAAAATGCACACATACTTCAACAGTTGATTCTTTTACATTTTGAAAATGAAGTGCATTTGAGTAAACCTTTATAATTATTAAAAATGTGTATACATCTATGGGCCGCCCTACACATTGATTAAGATGCACTAAACAAAGACTGTGGACTGAAGGGAGAAAAAGGCAAACCCCTGAGAGATTCAATAATTAGAAACCAACTGATGACTGTCCCAGGAAGACCCAGAGGAGACATTAAGGGATGCGATCTAGAAAAACCTCTTACTAAAAAAGGGTTAACACTCCTTTTAATAAAATAACATACTTTAATTGATTTCAGAGAAGAAGGGAAAAGGAAAGGGAGATTGAAACATCAATGATAAGAGAGAATCATTGTTCAACTGCCTCCACACTCCCCCTACTGGGGATCCAGCCCACAGCCCAGGCATGTGTCCTGATGGGGAATCGAACTATGACCTGTTGGTTCACAGGTCAATGCTCAATTACTGAGTCATGCTGGCTGTGCAACACTCCTTAGATGGGAGGGGATTAACTTGTCCCTTAACTTGGAGGGCTTTCCCTGAAAGATGTATTCAGTTCCATCTAGAAACAAGACACCTAATCTATCTGGGTCGTGGTTCTATACTGAAGAGGTCACATGGTGTAACTGTGAAGAGGGGCTGCTCCCTGGGGGAGATTCCTATTTTATACAAGGCTGTGAGAGTTTCACCACATTTCCTTCGAGACTAACAACAGAGATGCCGTGCACTTATTTTTGACAATTACTGATCTCTTTGGTCTTGCACATTTCCCTGTTGCTTTTTAAGTTCTTTCCAGAATAGCTTCGAGTGCCCCGAAGCATTGAATTTGTACAGGTGAGCGTACCTGCCCCTGAGTTACTCCACATTCCTCCCTCTGAGCTATTCTGTCATGCCGACAGCTTGCATCTAATTTGGGAGCAGCACAAAGGGAGCGCTTTGCTGCAGGCTCCCCATTTGAGAAGGAAGAACACGGAGATGCAGTTCCCCCATAGGGTTCCTCGTTGTTTCCCCAGCACCTAACCTCAGGTACCTGACTTTGATCTGATGCTGCAATCACATGCCAACCACTTGCCACTGAAGCTTTCTGTTTCAGATGGACCTAGGTAAGGACTATTCAATCAGATAAGAGAAAGCATTGATGGTGGTACCATCCTATCTAGTAAAAGAGTAATATGCAAATTAACCATCACTCCATCGCAAAGATGGCGGTGCCCACAGGCACAAGAAGACAGTGCCCCGTCCTCTCAGCCCTGCTGGAGTTCCCCAATCCCAAGGGCATGGCCGCTGAGAGCGGTGACGGCCTGGTGGAATGCTTGCTTCTCCACCGCAGCGACGAGGCAAGTGTTGGGCCTCTGGCCAGGCTGGGGCGCAGAACACTTGCTTAAGAAGAGAAGGAACTGCGAGCTGAGCAGAGTCGAATGGCCCCCAACTCCTGGGCAAGGTCAAGTCCAGACGGCCAGAGGGTGGAGCTGGTGGAGGATAGTGTGACAGGAGGGGCTGGTGGCGGAGGCACAGGGGTGAAAGCTGACCAAGAAAGAGGAAGGAAGCCCTTTATGGGAGTTCCTGAGAACAAGGAGGGGAGTCGCTTCCATTTCCCAGCCATGGACAGGCCTCCGTTGATGTTTCTATCTCTCTTCCCTTCTCCCTTCTTCTCTGAAATCAAGAAAAAAAAATTATTTTTTTAAAAGGAGTGTTTACCCTTTTCTAGTAAGAGGTTTTCCTAGATCATATCGATTATTGTCTCCTCTGAGCTCTGTCATCTGACTTGACATAAACAAGCAGTGGAGTTACTATTGAGTATATCAGCAGTGACGGGATGAGAGATTAAGAGATTTTTGCTTTTATTCTTGCTCCAGGCATTACATGTGAACACAGAGACTTATTTTTAAAATACTAAAAAATAATTTCTTTTCGGGGTGGGGGGGGATGGAGAGAGTTCAGGATTCATTGAACTTTTTTGATATACTAATTCAAATTAATATTCAATGATGGTTCTAGGGTAATACATTAGTCTATTTGCCAATCTTCTAAACTCCTCAGAATGCATCAGATGCCAGTGTCCTCTCTGCTGGGGAGATTCCCAAAAGCCCACTGAGTGTATTGGTGCTGCCGTCTGGCCGAGCATCTCCCTGGGGCCGGGAAAGATGCCTTTACATCCGGTTCTCTGGGACAGGGGCCCTGTGGCTCCTCTCAGCTCCTGGAGGCAGCTTCCTGCTCAGAGGCTGAACCCACTGACGGTGCACTTGCTTTGTCTTCCTCGTTAGTAACCGTCTAACAGGGACCACGCACCACCAAGGGAACCTTGCTGGGCAACTGTCAGAGAGTGCCATTCTCTATAATAAAGAGAATCAGCAGAGCGCCCCTTCCTCCTGCTCAGGTGTAGCTGGACCTGTGTGTGATGCACAGAACTGCTGTAGTCCTGGCTCGTGGCCAGGAGGGAGCCACGGGCCACGGAGCCACCGCATGCTTGATATATGACTGAGCAGGTGTGGCCTCTGCACCTCGTCTGCCTGCCTTTCTCATTCTGGACACAGAGCATAACTCTTCCTGTGTGCACTCTAGGTGACTCCCTGTCCATCGCTCACGCTAGAGAAGATGAACAGCCGTAGAGTGGTCCTCGTCTTCCAAAGGCATCATTGCAGGAATCCCCTAAGTCCTGATCAGTCACGGGGTTCACAGTTTTCATTTCTTAATGTTGTCATCACAAATAGGGAGCTCCTATAGATCCAGGGTGTCCCCCCAAAATGCATGTATACTTTAACAGCTGACAGTCAACGTTGAAAATGAAATGTATTTGAATAAGCACAGCCTTTATAATTCAAAGTGAGTGTATAGCTGTTTTGGGGACACCCTCTATATATGAAATCCAATATCTGAAATAGATAGAAATTATCTTTTAAAAGGAGAGCGAAGGATATTAACATATTTTCTTTGACTCGGATTGAGTCTTCTCTCTTCAGAGCTCATCTGACAAGATGGTCAGGGAAAAGTCAGAGTCAGCTCTTCCAACCTAGGTTTTCTGAATGGCAACTGCCAAACTTCCGTGAACTTATGTGTGATAAACATTTTAATATGTTTTTATTGATTTCAGAGAGAAAGGGAGGGGTAGAGAGATAGAAGCATCAATGATGAGAGAGAATCATAGGTCAACTGCCTCCTGCACGCCCGCTACTGGGGATCGAGCCAGGACCTCCTGGTTCATAGATCACTGCTCAACCACTTAGCCAAACTGTCCGGGCACTATCCATCAATTTTTAAATAGTATTTCTAATATTAATATCATTAAACAGAGAAGGGGGGGGGGAAACCTCACGTGTAGCCTATGAAAAGATTCTAGAATGACAAAAGAATAGATTGTGGTACCATTCAAAGATAGGACAAAAAATAAGCTTTGAAAACCATTTTGCTGTAAGACTAAACGTTAGAATATATTTGTCTGAGCTTTCAATATAATTCAATCTACCTTGGGTTCTCAGTAATGAAAGATGAAATGTGGGATGATAAGACAAAAGATCTATGACAAAAGTTCTGGCTGAAAATCAGATTGAAATAAAACAGAGATGGATGAGAAAGGGAAATATTAACATTAGATTAAATGCAGCCTCAGAGAGAAAAAAAAATCCCTTACACTTAAAAAAAGGAAATACAGAGTTGATACTATAAAAATTAATGTGAAGAAAAGTTAGGTCTCAGAATAGGGAGGATGGAGCAAAAGATAAAAAATAATAAGCAGAGAGGGTACGTAGGAAGCACCGAGAACAAGATTAAGCCTAGAGGTCATTGGTGCTCCCTAGGGAGACCACACAGCACAATGAAATGGAAACTATAATAAAAAATACAATAGAACACACTCACATGCCTATAGATTGAAAGGGTTCAGCAGGGTTATAAGAAAGATTAATGGAAGTATACCAATGTCTGTATCAATTATGGTGATTTTCTTTAAAATCTCTAGAATATGGAAATAATTCTATAAAAACCTGAGCAGAAAGTTGCATGAACTGGAATTAATGCCGAGAAGAAAAAATGGAAATGTATTTGATATAAATACATCTATTTTTAGGCAAGATGATACATTTAAATATCCAGGAAACACTTCCGTTGAGGGTATGAGGGTGAGAGAGAAGAGAAAGCATGAGTTGATTCAATGAATCTAGTGATGTTCTAATTCTTCGGTTGAATTTCGGGATCATTAGTGCTCACTGTATTCCGTGCTTTATAACTGTCATATATGCCACATACATCCTACTATATGCATCAAAACTACCTTCCTTAGTAATGACCTAGCATTTTTATAAATATATATATTTTTTATTGATTTCAGAGAGGAGAGAGAGGGAGAGAGAGATAGAAACAACAATAATGAGAGAGAATCATTGATTGGCTGCCCCTTGCACATGAAACTGGGGCATGTCCCCTGATCGAGAATCGAACCTTGACCCCCTAGTTCATAGGTCAATGCACAACCACTAAGTCACACTGGCCAGGCATAATCTAGCATTTTTAAAGTTTTCTTACATGTCCTCAAAATCATTTCCATGTCCATTATTCTTCCCTTAGTTCGCTTCCTTCTATCTTGAACTTCTTTATTATAATATTACATCATTCTTAATTTTACCACATTTTTACCAATATTGGATTTTTGGATTTTCCTTTTGTTTGCAACAATTCAAGTGATCATGACATGGTGACTTCCTCCAAAAAATAATCTAACCCCTCTTCCTGTTTTCCTAGTCACAATGAAATACCGCTAATCCATCTACCTACATCATTCTTCCTTCCTCCTAATCTTTCAGATTTTCTCTTTCAATCTTCACTTGCATGACACTGGTTTAGCTCTCCAACATGCACTGTCTAGATTACTGCCACAGTTCTCTAACACAACATGCCCTTGTAAGCAAAAGTCCATGCTCCAAGGTATGGTCAAAGTGATCTTTTGAAAATTATACCTTCCTGTTATAAGATAAAATAATTATGGTAGAACACTACACTATGCAATAATTAAAAATTCTATATAATAAAAGGCTAATATGCAAATTGACCGAATGGCAGAATGACCTGTGGAACGACTGGTCACTATGAGCGCACTGACCACCAGGGGGCAAACACTCAATGCAGGAGCTGTGCCCAGCCCACAGGCCTCAGGCCAGCCAAGGCAGGTGCCATTGGTGACTGGAGATGGCAGTGGCAGGCAGAGCTGGCAAGTGGGCGGAGCCAGGCGGGCCAAGGCGGTTTCCAGTGGGGCCCCCTGATCAACTCACTGGTTGCCCCACAGATTGGCCCTGATTGCCGGACTCTACCCAAGCATGATTTTTGTGCACAGAGCCTCTAGTGTTTTATAAAACTATTCAATGATATTGGAAAATATGTGTATATAGTCATAATTAAATGCATATCACAAAGCATTTATATAATTTGATTTTAGTTTTATAAAATGTTTGTGCATATGTAAAAAATCTATCTAACATCTATCTATCTATCTATCTATCTATCTAGGTCTATTTTTATTTCTTTTAATATATCTAACATCTCTATTTCCATACACATTAAAAGAAAATACTATGGATAAACACATCAATTTTGTGTTTCTCCCTGAACTAAAGAGTTATGAGCTATTTTTCTTTATTGTTTACACGTTTCTGCATTTTCTGCAATTCATCTTTGCTTTCGGTATTTTACAACATGTATCTATTGACATAATAAAAATAGATAACCTCCTTGCCAATAATAATTTTTTCTACTTCTCTACAAAAACATCTAAACAACTGAGGGAAAAACATGCCAATATTAGATCCAATGAGATTGTGTCTGATTTAATCCCCGCTCCTTTGTACCAAGTAAATGTCAGCTGACTTCACTTTGCCAGATGTGAGGCATTTATCCATGAGTATTGGCTCATTTGACAATATTAGCTCTGGCTTAAGTCAAATGTTACTTATCGGGGAAGGGGAAAACACTGATATTTAAAGTATCCTCACCCATCTATGCCATCCTCCCCATAACACACACAGACACACACACACACACACACACACACACTCAAATACAAGCACACATACACAATTTTCTATATCTGTTAAGATCATATCCTACCTTCTTTCTCTCCAAATAGAATTTTGAGGGTCTTTCTTGCAAATTATTCTGTAAAAATCCTACAACCTAATGAGTGGTGAGGTGTCTCCACAGTATGGAGTGTGACCAAAACACCAGATTCTTAGGATAGAGTTTAATGATAGACACTAAGAGATTAGGGCACTAGAGTGGAGTGTTTCCCTTCTCACATCTCTGCACCACTGCCACCCTGCCCCACCTGACAAAGTTACAAATGTATCCCATGGACAAATAGAGCTCCCACCATCCTTTTAATGGGTGTCCATCATGAGCGATGTGGTCCCACTATTTCCATGTACTGTACCCAAACCTATGCTCAGCCCTCTCCTTCAGCCCAGAGCCAGATTATGTGCCAGGTGCTGCTATTGATCATGCAAATATCATGCTCCAGAGGACAGAACCCCAATCCCTAAGAAGTTTTCATTCTGCTCTCTCTAAAATAATACCACTGGCATATCTGAGAAATAGACTGATAGCATGCTTATAAATTCCTTATTTAATTAAGCCTTGCATGGCACATGGTCCAGGAAGCAAATTTATTCCCCTCTCTTCCTTGAAGAAGGTCAAAGAAAGTTTAAGACGGGCCCCCCAAGTTGATTTTCGTGAGAAGAACGAAGATCTACATTCATGTTGTGCCTGCTCTCTTCCAAGCTTTAACCTAAACTTCCAAAATAATCACTTAAGATACACAGTACAAGTCACATTTTCATCTGAGAAAGATGCGTACCCATGAAGCCCACAGATTTCCCATCACCGTGAGGAGAATTTGGGGACCCGCCATTTTAACTTAAGCTCCTACATGCGGCATTAAGGTTCTAGGAAGACTGTGGGTGGAATGAAAATGGAAAGAGGCTTTCTACAGACAACAGCCTTCCATTCAGGCACTGAGAGGCCAATCACGTATGTCCTTTGAGGCCAAAGATACCTGGGTTTGAGTGTCTCCTCTGGCAATTATTAGTGTTGTGACCTCTGATACACCCCTTTATTTTAATTGAACTCGGATAATAGTAATCACCTTATAGGATTTGAGAAGGATTAAATAAAATTATACCACTGCCGCCTCACAGCCCACAGTTCCTTTCAAGGTGCACGAATTCGTGCACTGGGCCCCTAGTATGACTATAATATCGAGCCAATAATCCTTAAAAACATTTTTATCTACCCTTTAAAGGCTGTCTAACGAGGTAGGTCTATTTTCTAAGTAACAGCACATGCTGTCAGGAATGGATAAGGTGATGGGACTGGCAATGGCTTAAACAAGGAAGTGAGTTGGGGGCTCTCCTATGTGTGCTTGTGGGCACACCTGTGAGTACACCTTACTCCATCCTAACATCCAGGGGTGCAGGCGGTGAGAGGAAGGGGTGGCTCACTGATGCCTGGTGAGGAGCACCACACACAGAGACCTCGGGAAGCTTCCCACTCGCAGCTCCTCCTGCAGGGCCGCACTTTCTGTTTTCTCTGTGGGACTGAGTGTAGTAACCGGCCCTCGTGGCAGGCCTGCGAGAAATGCCAGGGGCTGCTGACGGCATTCAGATGCACGGGTGGCATTTGAGTCCCCAGCATCCGCTGGCCTCTTTGTATGAGAAATCCCGACCAGGTGGACTCGCAGGGTAGTCTGGAAAGAGGCCATCTACATACCTGTCTTCGCCAGTAAAAAAAAAAAAAAAAGCGCATCCCCTTTTGGAGTCACGTCTAAAGGTTACAAATCTAAATCATTTCTTATTTGATTGGCACGCCTAAGGCATGGCTAGTTCTTTTAAATAAATGTCAAGCTTATATTTTTCTGCAATTGCTCTACTACATGAACCCCATGTTCTAAATTAGATTTTTTTTTTTTTTGCCACAGTCTTCCACTGTCTGACTCTGGTCAATGTCCTCTATACTAAGTGGCCAGCATGCTCCAAATTATACTATTGTAGTCTCTGTTTGACATTTTTGAGAGAAACATTAAGCCGTTGACGATGATCTGTGATCAACAGCCACGCTTTATCCTAATTAATAGTCTGTGCTTGAAAAGGGTACACGTGTGGCTGTAAATTATATGCGATTTAATTGAAGGGTTGCAGTCATCCTGCTATCATTCAATATTCCTTGAACTCCGAGTCTACCTGAGCTGCATAATGTTAAAAACAATGCAGATGTGTTGTCTTCTATTCTGTGGTAAATACGACGTAATTCGTCCAGCAGTATGAAACCAAGAAAGGCACGAGAAATAAATGCAAAGGCAAACACTGCATTGGAAAAGTACTGAAGTGAAACCACCCAGGCCACCAGCAAAGGTACTTTGCCACCTTAACGCTCTGCATTACATTCTTAACCTACAAAAAAAAACCCAAAAAAAACACCATCCATTCTGCAAGATATTTTTAAATTCCCATAAAACAACTGATGTAGATTTGAAGTATTTGCAATGCGGAGACTTAACCTCACCATCCAGACAAGATGTTTAAGGTTACATGTAACAGAAACATAAATCTCCCCTCCGTCTTATTAAAGGAGAAATATCTGCAGTATCGGAGTGAGATTTCTTTCAACGGAAGAAAGCTCCGGTTCTGAAGTGCTGGCATTCTGACATGGTGACAAATTGCCGGGACAAATGCTAAATAGTTAAGTGGACAGGTGATGGATGGCCTCATAAGCTGGCGGGGCGGCCTGTGTAAGATACTAATTGGTTCTGTGGAACCGGTTTTAGTCAATAACTTCACTTGAGAGGGGTTTTTTTTGTTTTGTTTTAGACATCCTGATAGAATGCAGTGCTGCGGGTGACAGGCCGGTGGCCAGCAAACAAATTAGGCCACCGACAACTTTATCACATCCACCGAGCGCGATCTCACTCTCCTCGGGACCCAGCCTATCTTTCAACGCTCAATAGTCACCGTGAAGCCCACTGGTGAGACACCCTCATTGATGAGTTCTCACTGTTACCGTTTGGCCTCTGGGGCTACCTCGCCTATTTTTCCGCACTCCAATAGTGTCTCTCATTTTTTTCTTCTCCTGGGAAACCTCTCAACTTGGATCTTTTCAAAGAAAGTGGAAGGAATAACATTTTCTCATTGTCCCTATAGGATCGAAAGCCAAAGAAGGATTCTTTTCTTCCAGTATAGCCAGGATATTAGCAGATCTAGCGTTTTTTAAGGACACATCAATTCTCTTTCCCTGTGCTTTATAAGGAACAATGAAAGTGTGGAATATTGATCGCATCCATTTTCAAATTTCCAGAATCCTGTTTAGTGGAAGGAAAGGGAAAAGGAAGGACTGGGGGTGGGGTGGGAGGGGGACTGGTTAGGAAAGGAAGGGAAGTCACTGAGAAACCACGACTAGACTTTCCTAGGTTAGGAGAGATCAATACTAGCAAACCAGTCTGTTAGAGCTTTGCCACGGCCCCAGACTTTCTGTACAATAACGGAGAAGGTCAGTGTACAATACCAGTAGTTCAATGGGGAAAGACATTTCTTTTGAATCCCAAACTGTGTTTCCATATTCAAAATATCCCAGAACCCCCTCCTTCCAGACTGAGCTGGACTATAAACTGGAATAATTCCTCTGCCCACAGATACCCCATCTTCTCCTCAAAGAAGAAATGAGATGCTTTGTGGGTGATAAGAAACACCCTCCAGAGATGGACCGACCGCCTCACTTTTAGCTCTAAGACTGTGTGACCCTGAGCCAGTTACCCACCTCTGTATGCCCAGTTTCCTCAGCTGTAACACTGACATAGTATTAGCACTGGGTCCATAAATTTGTGATTGATTGATGTATATATCGAACCAGCTTATATCCTAGTACATTCTGGTTAACATTGAGACACTGTCTGATAGTTAGCTATCAAGCCAATACAATTTAAGAGAGGTGTTGTTTTTCAGAAAAACTTAAAGTCAGTCCAGCTGTTTATGAAAATCAGGTAGATAAGGAGGGAAAAGCCTATATAAAAATCTTATTATTTATATTTAACAATGACGTTTCACCTCTGCATGCAGTTAACACCGAGTGGTTTATATTACGATGTTCCTCAAGAATTTAACAAATTAGTATGAATGTCACAAGCATTTATTACTATAAAGAGAATTATTTCAAACTTAAAAACATGGTACGCTTCATTGGGGACATGGAAGACACACAGAAGCACAGATCATATCAAAAAGGGTGCAACGAAGTTTAAAACCATGTAAGACCGAAGTGCTAAGAAACTCCCTCCATCAGGGGCTGGGTGTATATTTTTAATATGTTGCCTCTAGAAGTTATACAATCATCTCCCACTTTGCGTCTTAAAGGTTTTACACAATTATATAGTTCATATTCTTGTCTCTGTATTAGAACAGTCAAAGACCAACACTGTTTTTATTTTTAAAAATATATTTTTATTGATTTTTTTACAGAGAGGAAGAGAGTGGGATATAGGGTTAGAAACATTGATGAGAGAGAAACATTGATCAGCTGCCTCCTGCACAACCCCTATTGGGGATGTGTCCTCAGCCAAGGTACATGCCCTTGACCAGAATCGAACCTGGGACCTTTTAGTCTGCAGGCCAACGCTCTATCCACTGAGCCAAACCAGTTAGGGCAAGGCCAATCCTTTTTTAAACAGTATAATTGACATATATAGAATTTTACACTAAGTGCACAATTGAGATAGTTTCCTGTTCCTCACTCTCCTTCCTCTTTGTCATTCTCTCCTCTCCCTCCCACCCCTAACCCCCGCACCCCACCCCCTAGGCCACCAGGTACCTGCGTTGTCACCATAGATTAATTTTCACTGTATAGAATGTATACAAGCAGAATCATTCTATATGCACTCACTGTACCCCCTGACTTCCTTCACTCAGCATGAGTACTAAGAGATTTATCTTGTGCATATCAACAGTCCAGTTCACTCTGGTTTATGGCAGGTAGAATTCCATTGTAGGATGTACAGTGAGTTTCTATTATTCAAGGTAGTTACGTTCTATCAATTCCCAGCAAAGACGGAATTAGCAGATACTGAATCACAGCCCCTGGGGGGGGGGGGGGGGGTCACGCAGGGGTAGGTTCCTGCCAGTCTCTGTCACAGCATCTTCATCAACCAATCGATCCATACCCCTGCTCTGTGTGTCTGTAGAAGGGCACTTTATTTATTTCCATTCATTAGCATTAAATTGACGGTCAATCAGACTGTAACTCACGCCTAAAAGACACATATTTTCTCTGGAAGGTACAGCATTGGGCACCTCTTTAGCATGTGGGTTGGGGGCATTTTAAACAACAACAGCACCAAAATGCAATCATCATGCCACGAAAAAGCAGAACAACAGACTTGCTTGTGGTGTGAGTGCTGAAACAAGACCGCAGAGGGTCACCCCTCCAGTTCCTCATGCTGCACTCACACACACCCTCCAGTGCCGGAAAGTGCCGCAAATGCTAACTGAGGGGTTACCCATAAATTGTAGCGGGGCCACAGAATTCGCAGTTGTAGAATTCGCACGCAACGAGGATGGGCTTGTACCGCAATTTGCTTATCCATTTCCCCATCGATGGAGCTTTGTGTTATTTTACTCATTTTAGCTATTACAAATAGCGTCGCCATAAATATTCAGGTACCATTGTTGGTGTGGGCATATTCTCCCTCCCCTTTTCCACCTTACTCCTCCTATCCCCCCGCACAGGTAAAGGCCCAAGAGTGGACTGGCCCAATCATCCAGCAAGTATAGATGTAACATCAAGGACTGTCCAACTGTTTCCAAGATAGTTGTAGTTTACCTTCTCGCCAGCAGGGGGAGGGGTCCGGATGCCCGGGAGCACTCAGCACTCCACACAGTACTATAGTATTTGTCATTTCATTCATTCCCATGCATTTATATCTCATCCAGACATGTAGATCTCATTGAGACTTTAATTTGCATTTTCCTAACAATGCTGAGCATCTTTTCAGGTGCTTTTTGCTACCTTTCAATCTTCTTTGCTGATGTTCTTTTCAAACACTTTGCTCATGTTACATTTTTAAACCCGTTTTCCTTTAGAGTTGAGAGTTTGCTTACATGGTCTGCATACAAGGCACGTGCTTAGTGAGGATGCTCTCTCTGGCCTCTGGCTAGTCTCGTTATTTACTTTCTAGAACCTAAGTTTCTATTTGTAGAAAGTCCATGTCATCAATGTTTTCCTGTAATGACTTAATCTTTTGGTGCTGGAGCTAATGAATCTTAGCATAAGCCAAGGTATGGGGGAAAAAAGTTCTCCCACATTTTATTTTAGAATTTTTTATAATTCAGGCTTGACCTTGACATCTCTGATCCATTTACAGTTAATGTTTGTAGGCAAAGCAAGGTACACATTGAAATTTTTTTGTGCTATTTTTTTTTTCAATTGTCCCACAGTACCATTGGTTGAGAATAGTTATCTTTTCATCCTGAATTGTCTTTACATTTTCAAAAATAAGCTGTGCATATACATATGGATCTATTTCTAGAGTCTCTCTTCTTTTCTTTCATATGTTTGACTATATATAAGCCAACAACTTTCCCATTACTCTTTATTCTAACCCTCCAATTTTTTTCAAAATTATTTCAGCTATGAAAGATTCCTAGATTTCCCATATGAATTTTAGAAAAAAAATGTTGATATTTATAAAAAAATCCTATGATTTTTATTAGAATTTTGTTGAATCTACAAGTAAATTTTGGGAAAATTTATGTCCTCATTTTGAGTGTTCTGAGCCAGGAACATGGTAACATCTCACTATTTAGTTGTGTCTTCTTT